>NC_064843.1:11470864-12820031 GCF_024166365.1 Elephas maximus indicus | reverse complement strand
GGCCGCCTCCCCAGTGCAGAGCTGGATGCCTTCAGCAGCTTTCCTTATCTATTTGGGTCACCCTGTTAAGAACCCACAGGCTCTGGACCTCACTTTCTCCCAGAGCAGAACCAGAGCATCAGAACAGAGGGCCTCTGCCTGAATCCTTAGGGGCCAGGCACAATACTAGGCTCCAGAACAAAAAGCCAAGACCCTCGTTTAGTTTGTGAATCTTCTGTGTGTCGGGCGGGGATCCATGGAGCAGTTGAGAATGGCAAGCCTTCTGAAGCATGTGTTTCTGCCTACCTGTCATGGATTGAATTGTGCCTCACAAAAATATGTGTCAACTTGGTTAGGCCATGACTCCCAGTATTGTGTTGTCCTCCATTTTGTGATTGATGTAATTTTCCTGTGTGTTGTTGTAAATCCCAATCTCTGCCTGTGGCTAATGAGACAAGATTAGATTATGCTAAAGAGGATTAGGGTGGGTTATAACGCCTTACTCAGATCACATCCCTGATCCAATGTAAAGGGAATTTCCCTGGGGTGTGGCCGGCATCACCTCTTATCTTAGAGGTAAGAGGAAAGGGAAGCGAGCAGGGAATTGGGGACCTCATACCAGCAAGAAAGCATTGCCAGGAGCAGAGTGTGTCCTTTGGACCCGGGGTCCCTGCACTCGAGAAGCTCCTACACCAGAGGGAGATTGATGACAAGGACCTTCCTCCAGAGCTGGCAAAGAGAAAGCCTTCCCCTAGAGCTGACGCCCTGAAGTTGGACTTCTAGCCAACTAGACTGTGGGAGAATAAACTTCTGTTTGCTGAAACCATCTACCTGTGGTATTTTGGTTATAGCAGCACTAGATGACTAAGACATTGCTCCTCTCTGGCAGCATCGGCGAGTGATGTGTGTTGGCATATTTATGTTTCCAAACTGCTTTCACTGTGCAAAGCTCACTTATCCCCATTTGACAGATGAGGAAGCTGAGGCTCAGAGTAGTTGCAGTGATAACTAGAGAGCTAATTATCAGTGGAATCTGGGCCTCATTCGTCTTAGCCCTGTACTTGTTCCCACAATATCCACTCCTGGCCTTGTCATTGGCAGGTCCTACAGAGTTGGGTTTTCTATGACAGTAACTTAATTGCACTCATGAGGAACCTGTACACAGATCAAGAGCCAGTCATTTGAACAGAATGAGGGGACACTGTATGGTTTAAAGTCAGGAAAAGTGTGTGTCAGGGTTGTATCTTTTCACCACACCTATTCAATCTGTATTCTGAGCAAATAATCTGAGAAACTGGACTATATGGAGAAGAACGGGTCATCAGGATTGGAGGGAGACTCATTAACAACCTGCATTATGCAGATGACACAACCTTGCTTGCTGAAAGTGAAGAGGACTTGAAGCACTTACTGAAGAAGATCAAAGACCACAGCCTTCAGTATGGATTACACCTCAACATAAAGAAAACAAACATCCTCACAACTGGACCAATAAACAACATCATGAAAAATGGAGAAAAGATTGAAGTTATCAAGGATTTCATTTTACTTGGATCCACAATCAATATCCATGGAAGCAGCAGTCAAAAAATCAAAAGACATATTGCTTTGGGCAAATCTGCTGCAAAAGAGCTCTTTAAAGTGTTGAAAAGCAAAGAAGTCACCTTGAAGACTCAGGTGGGCCTGACACAAGCCATGGTGTTTTCAATCACCTCATATGTACGCAAAAGCTGGACAATGAATACGGAAGACCAAAACAGAACTGACACCTTTGAACTGTGGTGCTGGTGAAGCATACTAAATATACCATAGACGGCCAAAAGAGCAAAACAAATCTGTCTTGGAAGAAGTACAACCAGGACGCTCCTTATAAGCAAGGACGGCCAGAATTTGAATATGTTATCAGGAGGGATCAATCCCTGGAGAAGGACATTGTGCTTGGGAAAGTAGAGGGTCAGTGAAAAAGAGGAAGATCCCTAAGGAGATGGACTGACACAGTGGCCGAAACAATGGGCTCAAACACAACGATTGTGAGGATGGCGCAGGACCAGGCAGTGTTTCATTCCGTTGTACCCAGGGTGTCTATGAGTCCGAACCAACTCAAAGGCAACTAAAAACAACAACAAATTTCCCTATTTAAGCATAAAATTATAGAGCTTTGTCTCAGTTGCAGTAGGCCCAGCAGACATGACAAGGAAAACACGAGTGAAGCAAGCACGCCCAGGAGTTCTGCGGGAGGCCGCACTGCCACGCTGTGTGCTTGGGAAGGCCTGAGGCTCCATTTGGGCCAGGGCTGGGCTGCTCATGGGGCCATTAGCGCCTCCTAGGACATGACACCCAGGCTTCTTCACACCTTTCCCTGGGTCCACTTAAGACTAGTGAAAACCCACTCATTTGCTGCCCAGGAAGTTAATTGAGAGAGGGGAGAATACTCCAGAAACAAGACAGTGCCCTTCCTTTGTACCTGCAGCCATAATTACCTGCGCAGGTGTCGCCTCCCAGGGCGTGGGCAAAGCAGGGGTGGGTGGAGCAGCAGGGGGGTCTTTGCCAGGGCTGCAAAGATGAGCTCAGCCTCTTTACAGGGTTCTTTGCACAAAAGCGCTCAGGCCATTACCCTATTCCTTGTCGTCCTTCATTAAACAGTGTTCATCTGGGAAAGCAGTGCCCTTTCAGAGCCGGACTATAATGAGAGTTACCATTTCCTTTCTGGGCCACTTTGGATTTTGTTTCTTCTTCTCAAAACCACCCTATGAGCGTTCATTTTACAAGTGAGAAAACAGAGGCTCAGAGCGGCTCACCAACATCATCATGGTCACACAGCTGCAGGGAGGCAGAGCTGGCACTCAGAGCCGGTCCATCAGACGTGGAAAGTTTGACATGAGCTGGTCTGCTCTCCTGTCCAACCTCATCTCCCCACTGCACCCACCCTCACAGGTGTCCAGCCACACTGACTCCACTCTGTCCTTCCGGTGTCCAGGCCTTTGCCTCTGCCATTCCCCCTGCCTCGAGTGGTATTCACAGACGGACTGCCCATGTCTTTCAGGCTCTGCTCCTCTGTTATTTCTGGAGGGGGTTTCCCTGCTCCCCATCTAAGTGGGTGCCCCCTACTCCCCACAGACTATATCCCTCTCTATTCTGTCTTCACAGCCATTATTAGGCACTGTAGTAAGTATTTGTTTACTCGTTGCTGTTGTTCGGTGTTGTCGAGTCAATTTTGACTCATAGCCACCCCATGGGACAGAGTAGAACTGCCCCACATGGCTTTCTAGGCTGTAGGTCATCTTTATGGAAGCAGATCACATGGTCTTTCTACGGTGGAGCGTCTGGGTGGGTTCAAACTGCCAACCTTTCAGTTAACTGCTGAGCACTTAACTCTTTGGGTCTCCACGGCTCTTTTTACTTATTTGTTGATCTTTTATTGCCTGTCTCCCCAAAAAGGGTACTAACCACTGACTTTCTTACACCTGACTCTGTTCCCAGAGCTGAGCTCAAGGCCCAGAACATAGCAGGTGCTCAATAAATACTTATTAGAGGAAGGAAGGAAAGAGGAAGGCCCATGGCCTTACACTCTGCTTGAGGGTGCTTGGTGATAAAGTGCATATATATATATATACATATTGGGTCCTGTATTCACATGTAATTTTTGTATTCACGCCAGCACATGCCAAGATGTGTTCTGCCCGGTTTATTCCTCGGCGCTGTTTGGAGGTAGGATTGGGGGTGCTGTGTCCCATCCTGCCACGCCCAGGAGCCCCACTCAGGTTCATCTTTTCTTCAGAAACCTCCCCCAAATGAATCTGCCTCAAGTCCCCAAATCCCGATTGTATTCATTAGGAATCACATTCTGGGATGATCAAGACTGACAGGTTTCTGGGACTAGAGACTTTCATTGCTGAAACCAAGACAGTCCCAGCAAACCAGGATGGATGGTCACCTTACTAATATGGCTTCCTTTTAAAGAGAGTAGTTTAACGAATTTAGGAAGTTATTTATCTCTCATGTAAAAAAAAAAAAAAAATTCCAGGACTTGATGGTGGCTCCATAATGTCATTAGGGACCTGAACTCCTTTCTTTTGTCCTGTCATCCTAAACATGTAGCTTCCATCCACAAGGTCACCTCATGGTCCCAAGATGGCAGCTGCAGCTCCAGTGATCACATCCACATTCCAAGCAGAGGAAGTGCAGGTTCCTGCTGAATTGTGTTGTTGTTGTTGTTGGGTGCCATTGAGTCGATTCCAACTCATACCAACTCCATGTGACAGAGTAAAACTACCCCATAGGGTTTCCTTGGCTATAATCTTTACAGAAGGAGATCGCCACATCTTTCTCCTGCAGAGCCACTGGGTGAATTCGAACCACCAGCCTTTCGGTTAGCAGCCGAGTACTTAACTGTTGCACCATCAAAGAGCTGACTCAGAGCCTCTTTTATGACTTCTGTTCACATCTCATCGGCCAGAACTGTATCACATGAACATCCTTAGTTGCAAGGGAAGCTGGGAAATACAACTTTCTTAGCTTTTGTTGCCCTGATTAAAATGTGGTTTTGTTAGTTCGGAAAAAGGTCAGAAGATGTACTTGGTAGGTAGGGTCCCAGTTTGCCTGGGACTTTCCACATATTAGCACTGAAAGTCCCACATCTTGGGAACAACTTGGTTCTGGGCAAACCAGGACCTATTGGTAGGAAATCTCTAGTCTCCCACACACCAGCCTTCCTCGGTTTAGCAATAACAGCTACCTTACGAACATGGTGTTAGGTTTTTGTTTAGTAGCTTGACATCCAGGCATAAATCAAACATCAAACAGCTTGGATGACACATTAAAAATAATTTCACCATAGCCCAGGTGCTGAGTTACAGCCGTTGAGCTGTAATTATTGGATCCGTATCTACACAGCTGAGAAAACTCTGCCTCAATTAGGAATAAAATCAGGCTTCTGAGTTCCTTCTCCACAAGTCTCTTTTTCGGGGAAAAAATTCCCCACTCTTCCCTAGTTTAGTTAGATTACTTTTTCTCTTTCTTTCCATCTTCCTTTCTTCCTTCCTCTTTCTTTCTTTGTTGGTTTCTTTCTCTCTTTTCTTCTCTCTTCCTATCCCTTCTTTCCTTTCTTTCTCCTCCTCCTTCTTTTTCTTCTTTGAGATTCAAAAGCTTCAGTTTGCAATTATAATTAAAATGATAAGATACTGGGCTTTTGCAAAACGTCCAGTTATTGAGCAAATACGTAGGAAATGGAAACTGGACAACAGGCATCCTGGAATAATATAAATGTCTCATAATCAAGTGTGAACTCCAGGAGATATGAGACCAGAGAGAAGCCTCGACCAGCCTGAATCATTGCCAGCAAGCACTTGTCAAGCACTTCCTGTGTCAAGGACGGGGCTGAGTTGTACCTTCAGCTCGTGGAATCTTCACAATTACCCTACATTCCACTTGCAGCTGAGGAACCAGAAACATCCGGAAGCTGAAGAATTTGGTAAGGCCACGCAGCTAGGGAGTGTGGGACGCTGGAACTGGAACCCACATCTCAGTGACCCCAGAAGAGCTGCTTTCAGCTAAGCTACTACATACCAAAGCCAAAGCCTGTTGTCACGGAGTCGATTCCAACTCAGGATGACCCCCCGTGTTACAAAGTAGAATTTCGCTTAGAGGGTCGCACTGAGTCGGAACAGACCCACAGGAAACGGGTTTGGTTTTTGGTTTTTTAGGGTTTTCTTGGCTGTAATCTTTATGGAAGCAGATCACCAGGACTTTCTTTGGTGGCACTTCGGGGTGGGTTGGAACTGCCAACATTTAGGTTAGTTGTTGTGTGGCATTGAGTCGTTTCTGACTCCCTGTGATCCTATAGGACAGAGTAGAAAAACTGCCCCGTAGAGTTTTCAAGGTTCCAGAGCAAATAGGCTGCCAAGAGAGAGACAGAGACAGACAGAGAGAGAGAGCAATACGTGGGGGGATGGGTGGGTGGGTGGGTGGGGAAGAGGGAGAAAGCAGAAGACACTGCCCAGCTTCCTTCAGTTCTCTCCCAGCAGCACCGTCAAAGCTGAAGGAAGGAAGGCAGCTCATGACTCTCAGCAATCTATGGGAATTCCAGTGCACTAGAATCTTTAAAATGCCCCCACATTGCTAAAATAACAATTGTCAATGTATTTCTTGTCATTTCTGCTCATTTCTCAAGAATGCTTGGCACCCGGCCTCTCCTTAACCTCTGCAGTTCTCCAGGGTCGATTTCACAGACTTTAACTTGCAAGGCAGGGTTTAACACCTTTTAAAGAGACACACAGGGACCTCCCAGTGGAGGCTCCTGAAATCAAGGCGGAAGTGCTCAGCCGAGCAGCGATGCCTCCGGGGCACCGAGCCTCACTGCATCCCATCTGCGAGCTCTTGGTTTGTGGGCTTGAGGGCTGCTTCCTGGGATTGGCTTTAGCCCAGGGGGTATTGGTCATGCTCTTTGGGAACCCCCCATCTCCTGAGGCCAGCAGGCGAACAGTCCTCACTGATGCCTGGTCCACTAGTTCCTGTATGTGAATTGGGAATGACAATCACAACCACCCCACAGGGCTGTGGGATTGACCAGGATGAGCCACACAGTGCCTGATGTATATACAAGGGCTCAGGAGGGCTCAGCCTTGATGGTGGTGATTATGGAGGAAGGAGGAAGAGGAAGAGCAGGAAGAGGAGAGAAGCAGGAAGAAAAGGAGAGAAAGGAGGAGGAAGAGGAGGGAGGACAAGGAGAGAGGTTGCCTGAGCTTCCATTTCTTTCCTCGGGAGTAATAATAGAAGCTCTCTCATAACGTTGTAGAAAAGGTGGGTTGGTGCACTGTCTCTGAAGTGCTCAGCCTCATGCCTTGCACACACTAAGCATTCAATAAATCCTCGCTATTGATCCTACATTTTGAACTTCTATAAAATTGGGAAAGAAGCCACCTTCCTCAACAAGATAGTGCATTTGAACTGAGTGGAAAATGCCTGGTCCTTGGCCAGACCTCAGTAAACTGTCACCATGATTCAAACAGAGGTGAGGACACAGTTCACCCTGACGGTCAGCTGAACATTTGGCCTTGAGGGGGGACAGGAGTGGGGCCTGGGAATCTTCCAGAGAGAATAGGAGTGGTTCTGCAGGGCCCGTGGCGCTTCCTGGGTGAGGCACGCTCCCAGGAAGGCAGTGCCAGCAACTGGCGGTGCTCTAGCTGTGGTGGTGACCTGCTCTGGCGGCTCAGTGTCACTGTCTATAACCTTCAGTTCTCTCACTAAAGGCCATTGAAGAGGCACGGTGACCGGGCTGGGCCAGTGCGAGCACTGCCCCTGGGTGGTCTCCTGGTGCGGATGTAGCAGGAGCACGCAGCAACTCCGCTGCCCCAGCCCCCTTGACATCTGCCTTCTGTCGAACACATGTTGTCACCAGTTGACACTTCAACAGTCCAGGGCCAGCCCGGCCCACACTCATGCCATAATAAACACATGCGGTAGTTTCTGAGCACCACGTGGCCCCATCCATCAATCGGCATGACACCCAAAGAGTCCCTGTGTGGCGGACGCGTGACTTCAAAGGCAGAACCTTGCAGTAAGGTGTGCGCCTCAGGGATGCTGTGCCCCTCGGCTGCAGTGGACAAGCACAGGGGGGCTCCGGAACACTGTGGGTGTGCATGTACTTACCAGAGGGTGTATGTGTGTGCGTGTGCATATACATGTGTATGTGTGTATATGTGTGTGTGTTTGTGGTGCAGATGGTTAACACATTGGTTGCTAACCAAAAGGTTGGCTGTTCAAGTCCACCCAGAGGTACCTCAGAAGAAAGGCCTGGAGATCTACTTCTGATAAATCAGCCATTAAAAACCCTATGGAGCATAGCTCCATTCTGACACACATGGGGTCACCACGAGTCAGAGTTGACTCCACGGCAACATACATGTGTATGTGTAAGTATGTATATGTGTGTGTATGTTATGTACGTATGAGTACGTGCTTGTATATATGTGTATGTATGTATGTGTTGCATGTTGGCAGGTGCATATTGTGTATGCATATACGTGTATGTGTGTCTGCTCCTGTAAAGATTTTAGCCTAGGAAACCCTGTGGGGCAGTTCTACTCTTTCATACAGGGTTGATATGGGTCAAAATCGATCCAACAGCGCTCAACAACAACATATATGCGTAGGTGTGCATATGTGTACACATATATGAATTTATGCATGTTGATGTCCATATGCGTGTGTATGTGTGTATATTTGTGGGAGGGGTATGTATGTGTATGTATTCAAGCACATTAGATCAGGGGTTCCTAATTCAAATAGCTTCCAGGGCCAGCAGGGGTGTAAATGTGAACATGGGATGGGATAGATAGAAGCCAACTCTGCTCCTCAGAGTTAAGGACACAGTAGAGAGTGGTGGGGACTGTGGCAAACAGGAGAACCCATGCGCCAGCCGAAGAGGGTAGGCACAGCTCAGTTCTCACTGCCCACTGCATGTTGGAATGCAGACCCAACCTACCACGTATTTTCATTCTCCAAGAGTAGCCAGGAGACTGGGCTTTTATGTGAAATGTCCTGATTTTTGAGAATCTATGTTTTTTTTTTTTTATTGTCAGCTCAGGAGGCCCTGGTTGCACAGTGGTTAAGTGCTCAGCTGCTAACCAGAAGGTCAGTGGTTCGAACCCACCAGCTCCTCCAAGGGAGAAAGATGTGGCAGTCCGCTTCTGTAAAGATTACAGCCTTGGAAACCCTGTGGGCAGTTCTGCTCTGTCCTATAGGGTCACTATGAGTTAGAATCGACTCGATAGCAATAGGTCACTCAAGGAATTTGAACACGTCTCCTGGGTCAAACAAAACACACCTGAAGACAGCCAGTGGATGCCATGAGCCACCTGTTGGCAGTGTAGATGTCCCTGTCTGTGGCTAAGGAGCTGCTCCTCCAGGCCCATTCCCAGGAGAGCCTGGCATCTATTTGGAGCAGTGCTTCTCATTGGGGGTGACTTTGGTCCCCAGGGGACCTCTGGCAATGTCCAAAGACATTTTTAGTTGTCAAAACTGGGTGGAGGGTGTTTTACTGGCATCTGGTGTGTAGCGGTCAGGGGTGCTGCTGAACATCCAGTAATGCACAAGACAACCCCCCCCCAATTCCTTGCAGGTCAAAGAATTATCTGGCCCCAAATAGAAAATCCCTGGACTAGAACCATCTTGAAGGTGATTTGGGCAGGCCAGCTTCAAACTGCCGAAAGTCCTGACTTCTGACAAACAGCCTTTCAGGGTCTGTCATGTGACCAGTTAAAAATCCCATTGGAAGAGGCAGAGCGGCCGAGTGGCCTGGCTGGTGTGTACCTTCCCGACGTGCCAGCCCACCGCTAGGTGTTCCACTCATGCAAAGTCACCAAACCCTTGCACAGCCCGATGAGACACACTGTTTTTATCCCCATTTCACAGATGAGGAAACTGAGACTGAAATGTTGAGCAGCAGTCCAAGGTCACACATACACGAGAAATTTGGCAGAGCCTGGATATAACTCCAGGCTGCCTGGCTTCGGAGTCCGCCCCCTTAACGACAGGGCTCCTTTGTGAGAAAATGTGGACGAAAATTACTCTGCGTTCTCTTGCGCACCTGAGAATTCCACTTGACCTTTCTCTGCCTGGAACATTCTTGGAAAACTCCCACTCATCCTTCCGGTCTCAGCTTGAGCAGCACCTTCTCCGGAAAGCTCCCCCTGGCGGTCGGAGACTGGGTCGGGGCCTCATTACCAGCTAGATGGTTCCCCTACTGTAGATCATCTTCCTTTTGCCGTGATTGCTTCATTTCTGTCTTAATATTTAAGGAGTATCTATCTGGTGGCGTAGTGGGTAAGTGCTATGGCTGCTAACCAAGAGTCAGCAGTTCAAATCCGCCAGGCGCTCCTTGGAAACTCTACCGGGCAGTTCTACTCTGTCCTATAGGGTCGCTATGAGTCAGGATTGACTCGATGGCAGTGGGTTTTTGGTTATCTGTCCTATAGGGTCACTTTGAGTCGGAATTGACTCCATGGCAGTATGTTTGGGTTTTTTTTTTGTTTGTTTTGGTTATCATTAGTAGGCTGATGTCTGGCATAAACTAGGCACTGACTAAATAGTTGTTGAAGGACCAGATCAATGAATGAACGGATGGGTGTTTCCTTGCTTGCTGGTTAGCTTTATTTCTGAACTTCAGAGTGCATTGTTGAATTTTTATGATGAGCCAGGCACTGTTCTAAGTACTTTACATGTATTAACTTGCTTAATCCTTGCAACAGACCCACAAAGTAGGTAATAGTACTACCCTCGTGTGTCCTCGTTTACTTCTCAGGTGAAGAAATTAAGGCACGTGGCCACAGTCACACAACTAGTAAGTGGAAAGGATTTACCAGCCCCTTCCCCGATGGCTACGAGTCAGAATTGATCAGAAGGCATGGGTTAGGACTTTGTTTGTCTCCTCATTGGCTGCTGTGAGTACTTTCACTTTCTGTAGGCCTGGGGATTGGTCCAACTTCTATCCTTATCTAGCTCTCTAGATCCCTGGTAAGGGCCCAGTTTATTGTGTGCCTCAGGACAGGTTAAGGCACCAAACAACCATGTTATTGAGCACCTGCAGTGTGGCAGGCACTGAGTTAGATGAAGTGGTTAGAATGTCATGTCTGTCATTTGCAGTTCTTGTTTAGATATTTGCCTGCCTAAACCTTACTTGAATATTTGCCTGTTTTCTTATTGATTAGTGGTTACTCTTTATATATTAAGGCTCTGTATTTTTTGTCACATCTTGTATATTTTCCCTAACTTTGTTATTTATCAACTTGTTTATAACTTTTTATTTTCTGTTCAGAGATTTTAATTTTTAGGTAGTCAAATTTGCTCTTTTTGATTTCAGTCTTCAGTGTCATGCTTAGGAAGGCTTCTTTCATCCTTAAGATTATAACATATTCACTCATACCAATTTTTCTATTTTTATTCTTTTATTTCTTTATATACTTGCTTGCTTGCTTACTTACTTACTTAAAACTTTGGTCTCCCAGAAATAAGTTTTAGTATATGATGTATGGCAGGGATCTCCCTTAATTTTTTTCACTAGGTCTCCTTCTATGTTCTTAGTAAATGAGGACCTTATTGAGAGCACCTTTGACTAAAATAGGTAGCCACAAACTTCTCACTTTACAGTGTCCACCTAAACAGCTCAGTTAGCTTATGGACCAATTTGTCTTTTGGTTACCTACACTCACATAAACACATATATACATACTACATATATACACATATGTAAACATATACATATGTGTACACACATATATATAACACATATATAGCTATAGACTGCCAGTTGCCATTGAGTTGATTCTGACTCATGGCAATCCCATGTGTGTCAGAGTAGAACTGTGCTCCATGGGGTTTCCCACAACTGATTTTTCACCAGGCCTTTCTTCCAAGGCACCTCGGCATGGACTTGAACCTCCAACTTTTCAGTTAGCAGGTGAGCACATCAACCATTTGGACCACGTGAACACCACATACATAGCTATAAAAAAACAAACCAAACCCATTGCTGTCGAGTCAATTCTGACTCATAGTGACCCTATAGGACAGAGTAGAACTACCCCATAGGATTTCCAAGGAGCATCTGGTGGATTCAAACTGCTGACCCTCTGGTTAGCAGCCCTAGCTCTTAACCACTAGGTTTCCATATATATCTGTATAAGTTCAATCAGCGGGTGTGGTCATATAAGACATATGGCTCTGGTGTTTTGAAAGGCGGGCTTCTTTAGACACTTACTTGGAGAAAATGTAATTCCGCCAGACACTGTCAGTTACCCGTTTCCCAGCACTTACTGCACTGCCTCCTACAGCTTCCTAGCCAGCAAACTGCCACTTTATTCAAGTGACTGGCAGACAGCTCTTGATACAGCCAATTAAAATAAGGTGATATCAGTTTTGGTGATCCGACTGGCAAAGATGAAAGAGACAGATATTTCCCGGCGTGGGCAGATATGGAAGAAAAAGGGCTTTCTGGATCCCTGCGGGTTGAAGCCTGTGAATGGGGTGGATGCTGCGGCTAGCGAGCCGTCTGAAGGTCTCACTGATCCTGAGCACGGTCACTGTGCCCTGGGCTTACCTTCATCCTGTAGCTCTCGCAGCAACCCTCTGAGGTGGGAGCTACTATTAAGTCCAGTTCATAAACAAGGACACTAAGGTGCAGCCAGGTGAAGTGACCTGCCTAAGGCCAAACAGAAAGTTTGCGGCAGAAGTACTCCAGGCAAGCTTCCTCAGCGGCCCAACAACTCCCTGTCTAGGAATTGATCCTAAAGAAAGAATTATGGATGGGTAAACAGATTTGGAGAAGCCCTGTTGGTGAAGTGGTTAAGCCCTCGGCTACTAACTGAAAGGTCTTCGGTTTGAACCCACCAGCCACTCCGCAGAAGAAAGATGTGACAGTCTGCTTCCATAAAGATTACAGATTTGGAAACCCTATGGGGCAGTTCTACTCTGTCCTATAGGTTCGCTATGAGTTGGAATTGACTCGTCAGCAACAGGTACCAGGCAAACAGATTTGGGCAAGGATGTTTATCACACTGGCCTCAGTTTTTCCATCTATAAAATGGGGATGGTAATAATACCTACCCTATTGGGTTGTTGTGAGCTAAATATAGCCATCCCATAAAAAGCTTATGTGCCATGCCCGGCACATAGTAGGTGCTCAGTAAACACAAGCTGCCGTTCTTACATGAGGGCCTAGTGGATTGTCTCTGCTGCAACGGGATCTTCTGGGGCTTCCTTCCTGCTCTTTGGAGGTTCCCAAGCGGCTGAGGAGGACCCCCTGGGGCCTGACAGACCTCCACGGCAGGAGGACGGGTGGGGAGGGGGAGAGGGCGCCCCCTCAGCATCCCCACTGGAGGCAGCCTCATTTCATCTTGGCGAAAGACAACTTCCTGGTTCAAAGACCCAAAGATCTATAAAAAAAGAAGGGAAAAAAAGGGTTCTTGGACATCAAATGCTTCTTACAAGAACTGTTTTGATGGTTTAAATGTAAACAAATCTGAAACATATGGATTAAATTTCTCCTGAACGACTTAAAAATTAAGGAGGAGGAAAGAAAAGGAGTTGGCTCAGGCCAAATGCATGTTGATTTTCGCCAGTCTCAGAAACCTTCGGGAAATAACTGGAGACATGTCCTCACACCCCAACCAGTGCTAAGCCGTGCCTTTTTTTTTTTTTTTTAATTGCTGTTGTGACTCACTGTTGAGTTGGTGATTATTTTTATCCAGTTAATGAAGGTAATCTATAAATTACCACTGACCCAGATTCATTATTTAATATGATTTAAATTACAAACCCATGTTTGCTCCGAGGAAGCGGGCTGGAGCCTCTTTTTCTGAACGGAAAGTGTGCATCTGTTTGTCCTCGAAACGTCGTGATGCTCAGATGTTCAAGTCACTGCCTCCCCATCCCCCATCTGAGCCCATGGCCTATATACGGTGGCACTTGGGACCACCTGGTCGGTTTCCAGCCCCCATTCCTGCATGTGCTCAGAGGGCCTTGGCATTGACCTCCGTAAAGAACACCATGTGAGGGGTCAGAAGGCAGCCACCCTGCTCTCTCCCCATCACAAACTTGACGTTCACCCTTGGGTGGCCTCCAGCCCCCACGTGTGGCATGAGAGTGCTGGTCATTTAGGGGCTTCTTAGCACTGTCAAGCCAGTGTTTCCCAAAGTGTACCCTGTGGAACCCTGGTCCACAAAGGAGAAAGGGTCCACCTTCAGATATGTTTGGGCACAGTTACACATTCTGCCTGACTTGTCGATGCACAAGGCACCCAGTCTGGTCAAGGGCACCGTCACCTCGCAACTGGTCGCAGCTGCAGCCTCCAGAGCACCCTCCCTCCCCTGCCTGCACTCTAGGATCTATTTAAAGATTTAAGGCCCTGGAAACCCTATGGGGCAGTTATACTCTGCCCTATAGGGTGGCTATGAGTTGGAATCTACTTGACAGCACAGGTATTACCAAAAGGTCGGTGGTTTCAACCTACCTGGCAGCACCTCGGAAGAAAGGCCAGGAGATCCTGCTTCCATAAAGCTCACAGCCATTGAAAACACTATGGAGCAGTTCTACTCTGTAACACGTGGGGTCCCCATGAGTTGGAATCGACTGGAGGGCCACTGGTTTTTTGTTGTTGTTGTCGTTTTATTCTGCTAAAGCAGGTCCTGTCTTGCCTTCTCAGCCCCTCGAAGGCTCTTGTTCTTCAGATGAATCCATGCTCTTGAGGCATAAGGCCCTGCAGAGTGGGGTCTTGGGGCAGCTTCACAGGGACCTGGTGGAGGTGGCAGCTGCACCGGACTCACCTCAGAAGGACCTGGCATGGCCCAATTTTCTGCTGTCCCTGCCTTAAAATCCCTAACACGTTTTGAACAGGGGTCCCCCAATCGTGTCCTGGACCTGTCTGCACCCCGACTTGCCTTCCTCGCGGTCCTCACCCTTGTTCTCCACCCCCCTGGCCCACTGGCCTCCTCCCTGTCCCTCCGCCCGTCTGGGCCCCTCCCCTCGGCGCTGGCTGTTCCCTCTGCCTGGGAGACCACCCACCTCCCCCTTCCTCTAGTTGGACCTTCAGTCCTCAGGTCCTGATGCTCTAGAGCACTGATTACAGCCCCCCGGGGTCACCCCGGAATCACTTCGCAGGCTCACTTGTTCACTTCTCGGTCCTCCTCCCCCTTCTAAAGCAGGCCCAGAGCCTTTTGGCCTCATCGCCTACGGCTCTGTGATGCATCCGCAGCCCCTCGGTTCGTACACCAGCGAGTGGTCAGGCTAGGTGTGGAAGTCTGCTTCATTTTCCCTAGTCCAGACTTCCCATATTGATGCCACCTCTCCAGGAGGAGACTGTGTTGGGACTCAGTGTTGAGCGCCAGCAGGAGCTGGGTTCTAGCCAGGCCTGAGGGAACAGCACCTCCATCCAGGGTACCCTCCACTCGGGGAGTGACGGTGTCTGGGGAGCCCAGCCCACAGTAACCAAAGAGACCTGGCCGGGTGAGCGCTGAGGTTGGACTCCTGCCCTCCCACCTCTCCTCCCTTCTCCCAGCCCCTCCCACCGGTCCTTTTCCCTCCCTGCCCACTCACCACCCCAACCTCTGACCCCTCTCTTTGCCCTTCGCCCACAGGCCCTCTTCCCTCTGGGTGAACCCCTGGATTCTTTCTATCTGATGAACTTCAGAAGTGTTTCCAGATGATTGTGGCCTCATATTCCCCGCATGCTGAGCCCTTTCGCAGGGGCCCTTAGCCCTGGGAGCTTTCACTAGCCCCCCGCAAGTGTGGGGCGGCCACCCCGGGGAGGCGGGGGAGAGGTGAGACGATGGCGTTGCTACCCCATGCTGATTTTCTCATTGAACAATTATCTGTTTGAATGTGCATTAAAATTTGACAAGGCTAATGTATTTCAGTTTCAAAAATGAGTGGATTTAAAAGAAACTTTTTTGGGAAGTAAATAGAACAGGGGCCCAAGGCTATGCACAGACCCTGGAGGTGGTCTCAAGAAAATGAAAATTAGTAAACACAGGTTTTCCAGTTGCCTTGTGGATTCCAACTCATGGCAGCCCAGTGTGTGTCAGAGAACTGCTCCATAGGGGCTCCATAGGGTTTTTAATGGCTGTGATCTTTTTGGAAGTTGGTTGTCAGACCTTACTTCCAAGGTACCTCTGGTAGACTTGAACCTCCAACCTCTTGGTTAGCAGCTGAGCACGTTAACCATGGGCACCATCCAGGAACCCCAAACACAGTCTAAGCCTCCAAACATGTTTCTCAGACTGGAATTTCCCTCTGGCTGGGACTGAGAGCTGTTCCATGGCATGGTGGAGGGAGCGGTGGGGTACCAGTTCCAAGCCATCCTGCTCTGAGGAAAGCTTTGTGACCTTCAGCAAGGAGGGTAACCAACTTGTCCCAGTGTGCCTGGAATGTTCCATGCCTGGGACATTCCTGGTTTTTGCACCGAACGTCCTGCATCCTGGGAATCCCCTTGTCATTGTTGGCTGCCTTCGAGCTGATTCCAACTCACAGCGACCCCATGTGACAGAACAGAACCGCCCCATAGGGTTTCCAAAAAAACAAAACCCACTGCAGTCGAGTCGATTCCGACTCATAGCGACCCTATAAGACAGAGTAGAATTGCCCGATAGAGTTTCCAAGGAACGCCTGGAGGGCTCGAACTGCCGACACTTTGGTTAGCAGCCGTAGCACTTAACCACTATGCCACCAGGGTTTCCATAGGGTTTCCCAGGCTGTAATTTTTACAGGAGCAGATAGCCAGGCGTTTCTCCCGCAGAGTGGTTGTGTGGATTCAAACCGCTGACCTTTCCATTAGCAGCTGAGTGCTTAACCCCTCCACCACCAGGGCTTCTTGGGAATCTCCTTTGTTCCAGGCAACCTCCAAGCTCCACATCACATGCCCCCACCCCCAACACTACTGATCTCTTGAGCCTCCTCAGAGCATCTGACAGACTCACTTACCTGTTCCTGTCGGCGGACCTGCACAACCCCTTCCCCCTCCCCACACTCCTCCTCGCTTCCCACCCCTGTGGGGAGATCCACTGTCTAGACTCAGGCATGACTGCAAACCTCATGAGGTCGAGGTCATTCTCTGCAAAGCCAGTCCATGCCCACCCTTCTCCTGTTGCCCCCACCCCACCCCCCACCCCCCACCCCCCCCCCACCCCCCCAGCCAGAGGATTGGTGCGGGAGTGTCTGGTGGGGAAAGCAGATCCATTCCAGAATTCCAGATACAGAGAAAGAAAGAGGAGCCCAGCGGCCCTCTGCTGTCAGCCAAGCATTTGCAGTCTGGTGGGGAAGGTTGCTTTTTTTTGTTTTTGCTTTTTGTATTTAATTTTAAAAACAACTTTCTTAAGGCAGAACGAGAAAAGAAATACCAGGAGAGGCAGACAGCAAGGGCCACCCCCGGAGCTGGGCCTCAGGGCTGAGATGGGGCAGGGTGAGCCCCAGGTCAGGGTGGGGGCCGGGCAGCCAGAGTCCGGGTAGAAAAAGAGAACAGAAGTTAGAGAATGCTCTGGAAGTCACAGGAGGAATGAGAGAGATGAGAGGGGCTGAAAGGACTGTTGCTCCGGAGAGAGGCTGTTGGAATAATTGTTTTTAAAGCAGTGCGTTTCCTGGGCACTTACTATGGGCCAGGCCCTGTTCTAAGTGGTTTATGTTACTTCTCATAGTAATCCTTCAAGATGGATGCAGTTATTATTCCCATTTTACAGAATGAGGAAACTGAGGCCCAAATGTTTCACTGGCCTGGGAGAGCTGGGCTGGAAAGGAAAGGACACTTAAAAAGATCCTAGAGCAGTGGCTCTCGGGCTTTTAGCCACATGGAGTCACCTGTGGAGCCCGTTCATGTGCCCTGGGGTCTGACTCAGGAGGTGCACCTGGGGCCACCTAAGGAACTCTGGCTTGGTGGACTGTTCTAGTTCATTTTTGTAGGAAAGGTGGGAAGGGGCTGCCTGGTGTCTTCAAGGTCCAGAGGAAACTTTGGAAAATGACCTTGTGTCTCAAAACCTATTGCTAAGATTCGTATATTGTGCTGGGCATTCAGAAATAGTTTGATCTTCAGCAAGATACATCACTTCTGTCCCAGCTATGAAATGGGTTGATAATGCCTGTTTTACAGGGCATTATGGATTGAATTGTGTACCCCAGAAATATGTGTTGTAAATCCTAACCTCTCTGCCAATTTGGGAATGGGTTGCCTTTGTTGTGTTAATGAGACAGCATTAATGTAGGGTGTATCTTGAGCTGACCTCTTTTGGATATAAAAGAGATTAAACAGGTGAGTAATGCAGAGGTGGGGAAGAGAGATGCCAAACCACATGGAGATCTCCCAGGAGCAGAAGCTCAAAGACACGGGGACCTTCCTCCAGAGCCGGCAGAGAGAAAGCATTCCTCTAGAGCCAGCACCCTGAATTCGGGCTTCTAGCCTCCTAAACTATGAGAAAATAAGTTTCTGTTTCTTAAAGCCACCCACTTGTGGTATATCTGTTATAGCAGCACTAGAGAGAACTAAGACAGGGTCTTGTAAAAAATCCCCGAAACCACTAAGTAAAGCATTAGCATAATGTTTGATGCACCTGTGGTGGGTTCTGGGGATCGTTTTCTCTGGTAACAAGGGACCAGCAGGGCTCCCTGTGGCCTCTAGGTTTTCCCTGAAGTTAGAAACCCAAATGGTAACACTCATGTTGCCACTCGGTGTCTGCTGCTCACAGCTGACCTTGGAAGTACCACAGTTCTAACCCTGTTGCCCGTGAGGAGGAGGCTAACCCTCCTGGTACCCAGCCTGGGACAACATTCACGATGCTTCTTCCTGTCTTGGATTGGTGGGAAACAGTGCCTAGGAGAATTCTGAAGCAGCTAGAGGAGAGAAGAGGTTTGTGTTGACTAATGGCTTCTTTTCTTTTTACTGAAGTAATACATTTTTGTGGTAGACAGTCTAGGAAATGCAGGTCAGTGAGAAGAAAATCAGTGCCATCTACAAGCCGCCTCCCACAGGTGACAGCTGTGGACATTTTGAGCCCAAGCAATAAACCCATCAATGGCTAAGAATTCTGCAGCTCCAGGGTTTCAGCTGCATGTCTGTGGTTTTACGGGAAGAATTTTGGCAGCCAATGTTGAGACAAGTTGCCATCCTGGTGTGGGAGGCTGAAGGAGAGGTGAGTTGTAAAGAAAATGGAGATTTTGTTTAAGAATTTGGATGAAGTTGGAGTGTTAATCTGTTTAATGAGTGGTGCTAAAACCAAGTCCCAAAAAGTATTCTTGAGCCTCCCCCAAAACGTGGTTGCTTAATTCAAACAAATTCCTTGTCATTTTTTATATTTTACAAGAGTAGACGCTTTTGTTTTCCAGGAAATTGGCACACTGGTCATCAAATTGTGAATATTTTAATGGTTTTTGTAGCATTGATTTACACTGGTTCTAGGACAGGCTTTTTCACCCCTGGGACTATTGATATTTGGACCAGATACTTCTTTGTGGTGGGGGCTGTCCTGTGCATTGTAGGATGTTTAGCAGCATCCCTGGCCTCTGCCCATGGCATGCAGGTAGAAACCTGCACCCCTGTAACAACCAAAAATGTCTCCTGACATTGCCTGGTGTCCCCCGCGGGGCAGAGTCACTGTCCTAGAAAGTTCCAGGAAGAAGCCTCCTTTTGTCTCCCCAAATGTAACCGAGCCGCAGCTGTATTTGATGATACTGGGCTATGTGCCATGGTGTCTTTTAAGGTATCCTAATGAAGAAAAAGGGGCCCTGGTGGCTGCTAACCAAAAGGTTAGCAGTTCTAACTCACCAGCCACCCTGCGGGAGAAAAGACCTGGCAGTCTGCTTCTGTAAATATTTCAGCCTAGCAAACCATATGGGGCAGTTCTACTTTGTCATATAGGGTCACTAGGAATCTGAATCAACTCGACAGCACAAAACAACAACAATGAAGAAAATGGCTAATTAAGGGTCTAGCAATAATCACAATATAGGTAACGTTATATTCCATGTGGTTGGGGTTTGTGTGTGTGCACTTACCAATTTAATGTCCACTGTATTTAATTACAATTAGTATTACATTACATTTAACATTACATTACTAACTTAAAAGAGAGAGAGAGGTTTTGAGAAATTTAAGGTTTTTTATTTTGTATCACAAAATAAAGAGTTTCCTGGCTGAAGGATACTGTTACCTATCAGGTATAAAGAGCTGCTTTGACAGACTTGAGAAGCGTTTGTTGATTAGTAGAAAATCGCTCTCTAAGGACAACTGCCTGGCTTCTTTGCTCCAGAACATTATAGATGGGAATACCGTCCAGGAATAATGACTGCATTTGAGACAGCTCAAAAACAGGTTGCTTCTTCACTCAACAGCCAGCTGATACTTATGGAGCCCTGGTGGTACTCATGAGTGCCCACCAAATACAGGGGAATATCTAACTTCCTACAAATGGCATCAGGATTGGAGGAAGACTCATTAACAACCTGCAATATGCAGATGACACAACCTTGCTTGCTGAAAACAAAGAGAACTTGAAGCACTTACTGATGAAGATCAAAGACCACAGCCTTCAGTATGGATTACACCTCAACATAAAGAAAACAAAAACCTCACAACTGGGCCAATGAGCAACATCATGATAAACGGAGAAAAGATTGAAGTTGTCAAGGATTTCATTTTACCTGGATTCACAATCAACACCCACGGAAGCAGCGGTCAAGAAATCAAATGACATATTGCATTGGGCGAAATCTGCTGCAAACGACCTCTTTAAAGTGTTAAAAAGCAACCATGCCACCTTGAGGATTAACATGCACCTGACCCAAGCCATGATATTTCCATGCGTGTGAACGCTGGACAATGAATAAGGAAGACCAAAGAAGAATGGATGCATTTGAATTACGGTGTTGGCAACGAATTTTGAATATACATGGCCTGCCAGAAGAACAAACAAATCTGTCTTGGAAGAAGCACAGCCAGAATGCTCCTTAGAAGCAAGGATGGTGAGACTTTGTCTCACATACTTTGGACGTGTTATCAGGAAGGATCAGTCCCTGGAGAAGGACATCATGCCTGGTAGAGGGTGAGCAAAAAAGAGGAAGACCCTCAACGAGGTGGGTTGGCACAGTGGCTGCAACGATGGGCTCAAACATAACAAGGATTGTGAGGGTGGTACAGGACCAGGCAGTGTTCGTTCTGCTGTACGTAGGGTCGCGATGAGTCAGCGCTGACTGGACGGCACCTAAGAAGAACAAATGAAGAGGTGACATCCTTTGAAGACCTAGAAAGCGTCTCGTACTTGGACTTGTCTGGGAGAACCCAGAAATGAAAGAACATTTAGTCTAATTGGACAAAGAAGATTAGCCCTGAAGAGTCTCAGTTGCTCAGCTCAATAAACTAACTTATGAAGTCTTATCTGACACTACATGTGTGTGTGCAGACACACCTGTGTACACACAAGCAAAACAGATGTGGACTGTTTTATTTACTATTTCTCACTTTGTGTCAGAAACAAAAGTGATGGGGGGATCCTAATGATTTTTTTTTTAATATTTTATTTTGTTGTTGTTGTGAGAATGTACACAGCAGAACATACGCCAATTCAACGATTTCTCCGTGTAGAATTCAGTGACGTTGATGACGTCCTTCAAGCGGGGCAACCATTCTCACCCTCCTTTTCTGAATTGTTCCTCCTCTTTTTCCCTTAACATAAACTCACTGCCTGCTAAGTTTCTATCTAATCTTTGAAGTTGCTATTGTCAATTTGATCCCACATAGATTGATCTTAAAAGAGGAAAGCTCTTTTTTTTAACAGGTTCACCTGTATTGAAAAAGGAAGAGAAGAATTAAGGCCTTACCTCCATTTTTGAACCAAATAGCCCATTTCATTATAAATACTGCATCTTTCTTCTAGAAAATTTGGCAAAGGCAGAAAAGTATACCACCCAGAGATAATTACTATAAAAATGTTGGTATATTTCCTTCCTTATTATTATTATTTTTTTTAACCTATATACGTGTTTGGAGCCTTGGTGGCACAGTGGTTAAGAGCTTGGCTGCTAACCAAAAGTTCAGTAGTTTGAATCCACCACTCACTCCTTGGAAACTCTACGGGGCTGTTCCACGGTACACTTTTAAATATACGAAGGCCGTGCTTTTACAGAGTTTTCAGTTCTATTTCACTTTCTGTTGTTGAGGGAGCATTTTCCCTCAGAAATACGATTTTTAAAGAAAAATCACCAGTGACCAGGAGCACACACAAGGCCTCCACATACAGTCGTCCAGGTTGTGCAGTGCACAAACCCTGGGACCTAAGATGTGAGTGGTTCTCCCTGAAAAGCGATGCCGCTGATTCTAAAGACCTGTTAGGTGAATCTGCGTACACTACAGGGAGCTCAGCCTGAGCCAGGCATCCCTCATTTCACCTTCTGAGCCTAGGCAGCGGAGGTTGCTTCTGGCAGGGGTGGGAGGTGGGACTGGCAGGGGTGGGAGGCGGAGGGAACTTTGGGGTGATGAAAATGCTCTGCAGTGGCTTGGGGAGGTGTTTGCAAAATTGTAAAAATGTACTAAAACTCATTGAACTATATACACACTTACAATGGATGGATTTTAATGATACCTCAAGACAGCTGCTTGTTTGTTTGTTTTTAGGTGGGAGGGCAAAGTCCAGCCACCTCCCTGCAATAACCAATCCCCAGGAGGTGGGCACCACTGTTATTGTCCCCACTTTACAGACCAGAGACCTGAGGCTCAGAGGGGTCCGTCACTTCCTAGAGGGTACTGTTGCAAGTGGTGGACCATGGCCTACACCCTGGCCCCCTCTACCCTCTGCCACTACCCTTCCCTGCCCTGAGTCAGCCCTGCAGAGCTGCCATGTGACACCAAAACAAACAAACTCATTGCAGTGGAGTCAATTCCAACTCATAGCGACCCCATAGCACAGAGTAGAACTGCCCCATAGGGCTTCCAAGGCTGTAAATCTTTATAGAAGCAGACCGCCACGTGTTTCTCCCACGGAGCGGATGGTGGGTCCTAACTGCCCACGTTTTGGTTAGCAGCCAAGGGCTTTAACTATTGCGCCACTAGGGCTCCTGATGTGATGCTACCAAGGACGAATTATTCAAAGTCCACCCCAGCCTGGAGGCCTGACATTTGGGCCTTTGTCTCCCTCTTTCTGTGTGCTTCGAGTCTGTAGCCTGTGGATCAGCTGCCCCGCTCTCCAGCCTGGGTGGCAGACTCCCGAGCTGTAAATATGGGTTTAACAACGGAAAACAGGGGAGCCCAGCCCAGCCCTTCAAGCCTGCCCTTGATCTGGGACACAGTGACAAGGCTGCTGAGCTCCAAGGGCACCAATCCCCTGGCTGTGGCTTCTCCCAATGCCCATGTTGGGCGAGTTTGATTTATTAGCTGTGTTTGAAGGGATCCCGAAACAATGCTGAGCTGCTCACGGGTTGTCTGAGAACAGGCTCACACACAGTCACCAAGCCCAGCTCTGAATCACATCCCAGAGCTGCAAAGAACCTTCAAAGTCCTGTGGGCTGGGTTTCTAGCAAGCTGCTGATGGGGTGTCACTTTTGAAAGCGGCAATGGTTTTGAGGACCATTTCACCACGAAGTGTTTTTGTTTTTCATTGTGTTGTCAGTCTGCAGGGGCTCATGGAAAGTCAGGCTTCTGGCACTCCTGGAGGGGCTGTAAGGAGCCAGGGCTTGCAGACGACTCCCTAGAACAGCGGGCTTTTGAGGAGCAGGGAGGTGTGGGGGGACACTAGCTTAGCACAGAGGGCCTGGGCGCCTTAGGACGTCCCCCTCTACTCGGCTGTGCTTCCTTCCTTTCTGCGGCGCAGGCAGTGATCCCTAAAAACATCTCGTTCCCCAAGCCCCAACTCAGTACCTGCTGCCAGAGAACCCAGCCTGTGACAACGAACGAATGAATCGGCCTACCAATCAATGGACTGTCAAGTTCTCACACAGCAGCCGTGGGCTCGTTATATGATCATATCTATCCCTGGCTAAAAACCTTCCAATGTCATCTGTCTACCTTTAGAATAAAATCCCAAATCCTCACCACATCCTTACCATGGCTGACGTGGTCTGTACCTGCCCACCTGTCTGATCTGCTCTCCCACCTTGACCCCCTGATCTCATTCTGGCTGAGGACAGGTGTGCTAAACTAATCCATACAGTGAGGGGGCAGACAAGGGGACCAGGCTGGGGGAGGGAAAGCGACCTCAGCCAGGGTGGTCAGGGAAGAAAGGAGGCGGGGGACAGTGTGAATGTCCGAGGAAACTCTTCCAGACTCAGAGACAGCAATTGCAAAGTCCCTGAAGTGGGAGCAGGCTGGGAGAAAAAACAAGGACGGGCAGGGCTCAAGGGGGCCACAGTAGCTACCATGAAAGGCTAAAAAAAAAACCATGAAAGGCTAGCTGTTAAAAATCACTGTTATCGTTAGCGTTGAAAGAGAGCAAGATTTTCTCACATTTCACCTCTCCTTCACTCCTTCCTTGTCCCTCATATCTAAAAAGATTTAGAGGTAATTTTTAGGATTCATAAGAAGTCTCACTAATTTAATTACTGAGACCCTGTATTACTTACCCATTGCTGCATAAAAGATTAGCCCAAAATTTAGCAGCTTCAAATGACAATAAACCTTTTTTTTAATCTCACCCAGTTTTCCAGGTTCAGGAATTCGGTATCAGGTTAGCTGGGTGGTATTGGCTTAGGTCTCTTATAAAGTTGCAGTCAGATGTTGGCTGGGAACTGTGGTCATCCGAAGGTTTGTCTAGAGCTGGATGATCCACTTCCAAGGTGGCCCACTCACATGGCTGCCAGGATGGTGCCTGTCATGTAAGATTTTAACTTAGAAATCTAATAGACTCAGGTTTTTCATGCATAAACTCATTTAGTTTACTGCAAGGTAGTCACAGCAAGGCATGCAAGTTAGACCTCACCACATTCATTTAGAACCAAACAATCAGAATCAACACTTACCGTGTTAGTTCAATGATTAGAGACCGAATCTTTAGACTTAAGGCTTTCACCTTTAATTGGAGCTCTGTTGGCAGGAGACCTCAAATCCTCCCTATGTGGCCATGTCCAAAGAGGTGCTTGAGTGTCCTCACAATATGGCGGCCAGCTTCCCCCAGAGCGAGTGATCCAAGAGAACAAGGTGGAAGCCACAATCTTGTCTGACCTAGTCTCGGAGTCATGCACTTTCAGAGTATTCTTTTGGTCACACAGGACATCTACAACCCTGTGCAGGATTCCACGGGGGGTGGGGGGAGTGGACCACACAAAGTCCAGCATATCAGGAGGCAGAGGTCACCAGGCACCATCTTGGAGGCTGGCTACCACAGGTGTTTACCCCATCAGTGACCTGAGCTAGTGTCCTCCATACCGGGGTCAGAATCCATCCATAGCTTTGGTCAGTGACAGAATCCTGAGTGGTGACTTCATCCAGGAAAAGGTGGCTTGTCCTTTGGATTTGATACTTCTTGCCTTGTTTATCGGTTCTCAAGCATTGTCCTTTGCATTTTGAGACCTTTGCTGTTCAAATCCCACCCTCTTTCTGGGCCAGCCTGAGAGACCAACCCACGCTGAATTAGTCCCTGAGACACTGTGAGAGAAATTTATAATTAAAGTGGGAAGTAAAGGAAATTAATTTGTCTGGCAACAGGCTATAAAGTAATTTCCCTGCCAGACAGAGAGTCTGCCAGGGAAAAACAGATGAGAATAACATGTAAATATAATAAATGCCAAGAAGAATAAAAAGGCAACTCGTAGCTATTGAAAAGGCTTTCTAATTTTTTTTTTTAATTGAGGTTATATAGAAAGCCAAAACAAGCGATGGGGTGGGGGGTGAGGCATACATTCAGCCCGCTCACGTGTGCAGACACGGGCAAAGACAAGGTGTAACCGCTGGAAAACAGGCTTGGGAATCAGCCAGTCGTTTCTCAACTTATGGGCATGGAAAACACTTCACAGAAGAACCTGGAATATCCATCACAGGACGCTTCTGTGGGCTGTGCACTAGCTTGGCTAGGTTTTGGAGGACGTCTCTCTATCTTTGCTGTTCCAGCACCTTTGCTGTTGCCAGCATGAGAGGAAGGGGGTTGGTGCTTGTGACCAAAGAGAAATGCAGTTTTTAAAATGTTGTTGTTAGTTGCCCTCGAGTCTCTTCCAACTCATGGAGACCCCATGCGTGCAGAGTAGAGTTTTCAAGGCTGTGACCTTTCCAAAGTAGATCGCCAGGCCTATCTTCCGAGGCGCCTCTGGGTGGTTTCAAACCACTAACCTTTTGGCTAGTAGTCAGCGCGTAACCACTTGTGCCACCCAGGTCTCCTTAGTTTTAAAAATAAGCAGCACGCAAATCTGTGAGGCTTCCCTAGGGGCAAATGCACCCAGAGTGATGAAGACAAGAGTCAACTTTGCAGCTGCAAAGTCATTGCCCTCAACTTATTATATTTGTAAAATGCAATCGTAAGAAGAAATGGTTTAATTCTAGCCACATGTCCACTTTCATGCTACTGTGTGAAGTCAGAATGACAACAATGATGAAATATTAGCTCAGTTTAGAAGGTCTCTCGTTTAGCCTCTGTTAAGAGGTAACTGGAGGGGCAGCGTTGGTTCCATGGTAGAGTTCTCATCTTCCACACAGGTGGCCAGGGTACCTCATGCACAGCCACCACCCGTCTGTCAGTGGAGGCTCCTGTGTTGCTATGATGCTAAACAAGTTTCACCGAAGCTTCCAGACAGATAGATGAGGACAAAAGGCCTGGTGACCTATTTCTGATACTGCTGCCGGTGGGGTTGCCATGAGTTGGGGGCTGACTGTAGGGCAGCTAACGGCAACAACATAAGCTATTAAAATATATGTGTATGTGTGTTTTGAAAAAAAGATAAGATATAGAAACAGCTCAGGAAGCTCTGAGAGACATGACTTTGAACACCTGGGGGAAGCACCACTCCTGAGAGCATGTCTAGAACACAGGTGAGGGGTTTGCCAAGCCCCGTTTCCACAGGGGGCTGCTGCCTTCATTAGGTCAGCTGACCCCATTTCCTTCAGAAGTTGCTCCCCGAGGAGCAGCCCACCTGCATTGAAGTGACATGTGCCCTCCAAGGCTGCCCACTTGTCCGAAGCCTCTCCACACAAGCCACTCAGTGGACGGGCCAGACCTCCCCTGTGCTTACAGCTCCTGCCCCCACTAGTGTCCAGCTATCAAAACACACCCCCGACAGCGGCCACTGTCATCGCCAACCACGGTCTGTCCAGAGGGCAGCAAGGAGATCTGATATCTGCCTGACACTCTGGTTTGGGTGGCTCCAGTGCTCCTTGAGGGCCCCCACCATCAAGTTGTCCTCTGAAGCCAGCTTCTTTCCTGCTATCCCCAGAGGGGCCTGCAGCTCTAAAATGGGGTATTTGGATAGAAGTGAGGAAACTCACTTCCAGGAAAGACAAGGCACGGTCAGGTATGTCCAGACAGATCCCCATTCTCTTGGGGACACCGAGTTGGACAGAGAACTACTGCTGTCCAGGAACTGGCCCCACTGTGGAGGAGTGGCCTGGGGCCATCAGTCCCTCCCAAGCCCCTAGGCAGCGATTCCATCTCATTTGGCCATATTGCCGCTGCTCTTTCAGAACTCAGCAGCAGTTACAAAGGCTGGGCAACATGCTGAAGACTTTGCATACATTGTGTCTCATGTAGCCTGTGAAATAGGAGTGATAGGGAAGTCTATCAAACCAGTGTTTCCCACAACTGAAAACCAGCCTGCAAAGAAGGGAGCCAAGAGAGTAGGGAATGTGACCAAAGTCACACAGAGCATGGTTGAGGGAGGATGACGAGACTATGTCTCACATACTTTGGACATGTTATTAGGAGTGACCAGTCCCTGGAGAAGGACATCACGCTTGGTAAAGTAGAGGGTCAGCAAAAAAGAAGAAGACCCACAATGAGATGGGTTGAGACAGTGGCTACAATAATGGGCTCAAGCATAACAATGATTGTGAGGATGGCACAGGACAGGGCAGTGTTTCGTTCTGTTGTGCATGGAGGGGGGGGTCACTGTGAGTCAGAAACTACTTGAGGCACCCAACAACAACAGCCAGGTTACAAAGTCCACCCAGAGATGATAACCTCACTCCTGAGCTCAGAGAAGACTTCAGCAAGACCATGGGCTCCATGAGGGCGAGGACCTTGTGTGGTCTGGGGCAATGTTGGTGTCCCCAGTGCCTACCATGGTGTCCGGCACTTAATATAGAGCTCAGCAAGTATTTATGGAAAGAAGGAAGGGAGGGAAGGAGACAGAAAAGGAGGGAGGGAAGGAGGAAGAGAAGGAGTGAGGGAGAGGGAGGGAGGGAGAGAGGGAGAGAAGGAAAGAGATGTGAGGGAGGGAGAGAAAGAGGGAGGAGGGGAGAGAGGAAGGGAGGAGGGCCATGTGGAAGTGGTCGGCAGCCATCTACCGAAGTTGGTTTTCTTTTTCAGTGGTGTAGATTTGTTACTGAGAAACAGCCATCAAGCTGGCTTTGCAGCTAGTTGCAGCCAGGTAAGCAGCTCTCACCATAAAGTACGAGCAGAAGTGGTGGGTCTCATCTGGGGCTGAGGTGTTAAATAGTAGTGTGCCTCCTTCACACCCATCTGTCCTGCTGGCTGGATGCACATGACAGCATCATCCCAGATAGAGCCTGGGACCCTGAGTCACTGTGTCCGGAGAACAACCACCATCAGTAGTATCTGTCTTGGCTGTTACATGGGCAAGATACTGCTGCTGTGTTTGAGCCATTGTACACTGGGGGCCTATTTGTT
Organism: Elephas maximus indicus; assembly: GCF_024166365.1. NCBI lineage: Eukaryota > Metazoa > Chordata > Mammalia > Proboscidea > Elephantidae > Elephas > Elephas maximus. Next base: position 12,791,763 of record NC_064843.1, on the reverse strand, counting down.
ACAGTAGCTAACCTACCCTGACTAATACAGCATGAAAGAGAAACACTCTTTGCCCACCACTGTCTGTAACCAGCCTGCTACTAGCAGTTCTGGCTCTGAGCCAGTGAGTCAAGTTATTAATCACCACTCCATTCCTCATCCTGCCCGAGCAGGGCACGGCCGTCCCCCTGGGCAGACAGCAAGCACCGCTAGCTTGATAGGCCGTTGGATGAAGCTTTCAGGGAATACAGGCCACTGTCGACCCCAAGTTTGTTCTGGAAACACTAGCCCCTCCAACATAAAAAAAAAAAAAAAAAATTTTTTTTTTTTAATGTCAATATGGTATTGTTTATCTTTATGGGCATTATAGTTTCAGTTTGGGAATTAACCATTTGCCAAGGGATAAGGGCCCCTCTTTAAATGCAGGAGCTGTTTTAGGTCATATGTCCTAGAAACAGAACAGTGGTTGGCCAAGGAGGGTGTGCTCAGAAGAAGAGGAGAGTAGGGGAGAGAGCAAGGTAGGGTGGGGAATGGGAACAGTCAATGCAGAGCTGAGGTTCAGCTGAAATTTAGCCTCAGCCTGACCCCGGGGGTGCTCTGAAGCGTGAATGGCATCAGACTTTTTCCAGGAGAACTTTTGCACCCCTATCAGTCAATCGTTGGTTGCAAGAGGTACGAGTACCAGCACTGGTTTCCATGGAGTCAGTTCCAATTCACGATGACCCCATGTGTCGGAGTAGGACTGTGCTCTAAAGGGTTTTCAATGACAGATTTTTCAGAAGCAGATTGCCAGGTCTTTTTTCTGGGATGCCTCTGGATGGACCCCAACCTTTCAGTTAGCAGCCAGGTGCGTTAAGCATTTCCATCACCCAGGGACCCCTGCAAGGTGTAAGGGTGGGGTTTAACCTCCCATGTATCTGCAGGCACGATAGCTCCCATCACGTAAGGTTAATTTTCTCAAGAAAGTTGCCTCTGAAGCCATTCACCTCCACACTCCAAGCTGCTGGGGATGGGTGTGTCCTCTGTAAAGGGGGTTCTGGGCGGGGAACCACTAGCATCTACTGCAGGGGGCTGTTCAATGCTCAGCTGCTAACCAAAATGTTGATGGTTCAGCAGCTCTGCGGGAGAAAGACCTGGCTGTCTGCTCCTGTAAAGTTTACAGCTTAGGAAATCCTATGAAGCAGTTCAGCTCTGTCACAGCGTCACTATGAGTTGGAGTGGACTCGATGGCATACGACAACAACAACACAGGGGCTACCTCGGGTCAGTTGAAGAGTATTGACGAACACTGTGGGGAAGGGTATGACGAGAATATAGAATGAGATGGTGCATAACCTGGGTACTCCGCCCACGCAATCTCATTTGGCCCTCACAACAGCCCCGTGAGGTAGGTTCTGTCATTGTTATCGTCCCATTTTACAGATGTGGACATTGAGGCTTAGCAAGATTAAGAGATTTGCCCAAGGACACAGAGGTTGAGAGCAGCCAAGCAGGGGTGTGAATTCAGGCTGATTTGATTCCCAAGCTCCCACAATAACCACCGTGCAGACTTTCTTCTAATACACAAGACCGCGGAGGCTGTGGAGGGGCCACGTCGCCCAGCAGCGTGACATGTCCACACAGGAGTTTACTTGGGCAGGTGTCTACAGGCTCAGCTCTGGTCAAGAATGCAGCTGGCAGAGCAGCTATTCTGGCCACGGACTCTACTTGGTTGTTGCAGACGGGGTGAGGCAAGTAGACCAGCCACCAGCTCCTCTCACTCAGGATCCTCTGCTGAGGCTGCCCCGAAGCTGGCGGAGTCATTGCTTCTGACTCAGCACCGCCCGGCCTCCTGGTGTGCTGATCGTGCAAACTAACCAGTCCTGGCTGCTGCATGCATGCATTGGGAATGGCTGGTTTTCCTGGGAGTGGTAAAGAAAGAAAGGAGGCTTAAGTCACTGTGAGAATTTCACTGGCCAAACGGGTCCCCTCAAAGCTGCACAAATGTAGTGCTGAGAGAGCCCTCCTAAAGAGGCTAAGCTAGCAGACTCTCCAGCTAGACTGCCTGGGTTTGAACCCCAGCCTCATCACTCACCAACTATTGTAACCTGGGGCAAGTCACTTAGCCTCTCTGAGCCTGGAGATAATATCAGGCCTTTCCTCATAGAGTTTTTTGAGAATTGAGATAATTGTATAAAGTGCTTAGCACATACTAAGGGCTCAGTCAGTTTTTAGAATTATTATTTTTATTATAATTCTTGCATTTAATTCAACAAGATTTCATGAAAGTCTTTCTGGAGGATTTCATAGTATTTTGAGGGAGATCAGTCATTAGAAAGGAGCCCCAGTGGTGCAATGGCTAAGGGCTTGGCTGCTAACAAAGGCTGGTGGTTTGAGCCCCCCTAGCGGCTCCTTGGGAGAAAAGACCTGGCGATCTGCTCCCATAAAGATTACAGCCTAGAAAACCAAATGGGGGCAGTTCTACTCTCTTGCTTGGTGTCACTATGAGTCAGAATTGATTCAATGGCACCTCACAACGGCATGGTCATTAGAAATTTTATGAAACTCGACTGAAGCCAAAAGAGCATTCCCTCCTTGATTTCAGCACTTTAAAGATGTTCCATCATCTTCCAGTCTCCATGGCTTCTGAAAAGAAGTCAGCAGTCATTGGTGTGTAATGTGCAGTTTCCTCTGCTAATTTCAAGACTTTCTCTTCATCTTCAATTATGATGTGTAAAGTGTTATTTTCTTTGTTTTAAACCTTCTTGGGATTCACTGGGCTTCTGAAATCTGGAAATGTATGGTTTTTTACCACGTTTGCAGCCATTATTTATTAAATGCCTTTTCTGCCCCAGTTTCTCTCTCAGCCCCTTCTGGGACTAGAATTACACATGTTTTAGACTTTTTGGTGCTGTTCCACAGATTACAGAGGCTCTGATCCAATTTTTTAAAACATTTTTTTCTCTGTTCTTCAGGTTGGATTATTTCTATTTGTCTATTTTCATTATCACTGACTCTTGCCTTAAGCCTTTCCAGTGAATTTATTTCAGATATTGCATTTTTCAGTTCCAGGATGTCTAGTTGGTTTATTTTAGTAACTTCTATATCTCTGCTGAGATTTCTTATTTGTTTACTCATTACATGCTTACTTGCATTCATAATCCTCAAGCACATGGCTGCCTTAAAGCCTTTGTTTGGTAATTTCAGCTCTGGTTCATCTTATGGTCATTCTACATCAATTTTTTTTTCCTTGAATGTGATCACATTTTCATTTTTTTTCATAAACTTAGTAATTTTGGATTATATTATAAACATTGTAAATTGCATGTGCAGAAACTCCAGATTCTGCTGTGTTCCTCTGAAGAGTATTTATTTATTTATTTAAGCATGTAGTTACCTCGGCTAGGTTGAAACTGTAAACTCTGTATCCCCTACAGTAGACTATAGCTGAAATATCTGCTAAGTTATGTGATCTTTTAGCATGACTGCCCATGCATGGCTCAGGGGTCAGCTAGAGACCTGGGCAAAGTTTACAGACAGAATTTGAGGTTTCCTCTCTATGGCTCTCTCCTTTCTGGAATCCTTCCTTCACTCTCCAGCAGCTGTGATTACCCCACACTCTATCCTCTGGTTCTTCAACACAGTGAGACTGTGGGTTTTCTATCACAACTTTAGACCTCTTGTATGGCAAAGACTGGGACAGGTGCCCAAAGCTAAATACTGTAAAAAATGGGAAACCCACTATGTGCTGTTCTAAGGGTCAATTTTCCTCCAGTTTCTATCTGTTTTTTTGTCCCCTCCAGTGCTTTCAAGGAGTCACTGCTTATGTTCTGAACAGTGTCTATAGCTGTTACTGGAAGCCAAAAGTCCACATAGCATTCATACCTCTGCTGTATGGGATGAGGAAGTTGAAGCTCAAAGAGGTGGAGCAATTTTCCCCCAGGCTTCCCAGCTCCAACTTGCTGCAGCTTGAAGATAGGGCTGGAATCTAACCCCAGGTCCCTGGTTCTTCTCCTTCCCCTCACATATACTTATTCATTCTTTACAGAAGTATTTACAGAGTGCCTACCTCTTGCCAGGCACTGTGCTAGGTCCTGGAGACACAGCCATGACCTGCTTAAATGAGGCCCTGCCCTCAGGGTGCTTGCGTTCTTATAGCAAAGTCAGAAGAAAAGCAAGTAAGCAACCCGCCAAGTAGGATAACTGTGGATCACCAGTATGCCAGAGAAAATGAAACAGGGCCGGGGGGTGAATGTGATAGGGTGGAGGCCAATCTTTGGTTTGGGTGGTCTCGGCAGGTTACATTTGAGAAGAGGCAAGGATGAAGTGAGGGGGTGAGCCTGTGGATTTCTAGGGAAAAGCCTGCCAGGAAGAAGTGGGACCAAGAGCAAAGACATAGAGGAGGGACAAGCTTGGCTTGTGCTCAAGGGACATGCAGGAAGAACTGGGATTTAAACTCAGACTAATTTTACCACTCTACCTCACTCGTTCTTAAAACACAGCCCCATGTTCTTATAGTAAGCACTTCTAACAGAATCGAACCTGTTGCTGTTGAGTCGATTCCGACTCATACAACTCTATAGGACAGAGTAGAACTATCCCATAGGATTTCCAAGGAGCAGCTGATGGATTCAAATTGCTGACATTTTGGTACAGCTGTGCTCTTAACCACTGGGGCAGCCTGGGCTCCAAGCACTCCCAGGCCTGAATTAATATACCTATTATCTTAAAATCTCACATGAGAGTACATTCCACTCAGCAATGTTTATGCTGGGACTTGAAGCACTCCGAGGTGTATGTTCTGGCTTTGGACCCTTAGAGCAGAGGTCCTCAAACTATGGCCCAAGGATCAAATCTGGCCCTTGGCCTGTCTTTGGAAAATAAAGTTTTATTGGAATACAGCTAAGCACATTCTTTTACTGTTGTCTGTGGCTGCTTTCCCCCACTACAACAGCAGAGTTGAGTAGGTTCAACTGAGACTGTATGGCCCACAAAGTCTTGAAATATTTTCCATCTGGCCCTTTAGAGAAAAAGACCCAATCCCTGTCCTGTTGTTGTATGCCATGGAGTCAATTCCAACTTACAGCAACCCCAAGTGACAGAGTAGAACTCCCCCATAGGGTTTTCTAGGCTGTAATCTTTACAGGGGCAGATTGCCCGATCTTTGTCCTATGGAGCCACTAGGTGGGTTCAAACCACCAATCTTTAGGTTAATAGCCCCCTAATGGGTGGCTGTCCCTGCCCCAGTTTCATCACCTGTTCTTGCCTTGCTCTCAGTGATGGGTTGAATGGTGGCCCCCTAAACAGAAGTGTCCAAGTCCTGACTCCCAGTAGCTGCGGACATGACCTTATTTGGAAAAAGGGTCTTTGCAGCTGGGATTAAATGAAAGATCTTGAGATGAGATGATCCTGAATTACCTGGGTGGATCCTAAATCCAGTTACTAGTGTTCTTATGGGGTCTTACTGGTGTAGTGGTTAAGAGCTACAGCGTGCTATGGCTGCTAACCAAAAGGCTGGCAGTTCCAGTCCACCAATCCCTCCTTGGAAACCCTATGGGGCAGTTCTACTCTAACCTATAGGGTTGCTATGAGTTGGAATCAACTCAAAGGCAAAGGGGTATTAGTACTAGGAGTAAGAAACCAAAGGATGCACACCTATGGCCTGACTTAATCTTCACAGTGGCCCCACAAAGCAGATTCTCCTATCACACTCATTGTATAGGTGAGAAAACTCAGGTGCAGAGAGGTGGTATCACTCGAGCAGGGCCCTCAGCCCACTGGGGTGGTTGGCTGCGGTATCTGAGCGGGGAGCCACTGAACATGCTCCAAGAGAACACAGCCAGAGAGGGGAGAGGGGGTGAAGCCCTGGGGATACGGCTGAGCCAGACCCCCGGGTCCTGTGGGCCAACTAAGAGCACCAGCCTTTGTCCTAAGAGCACTGGGAAACCAACAAGAGGTCTTAGAGTATGTTTATGATGTGTAAAAGGAGCCCTGGTAGCACAACGGAAAGGTTAGCAGTTCAAACCCACCCAGCAGCTCCATGGGAGAAAGACATGGTGATCTGCTTGCATAAAGATTACAGCCTAGAAACCCTGTGGGGAAGTTCAACTCTGTCACATGGGGTTGCTACGAGTTGATAATCTACTTGTTGGGACCCAATAATGACAACAAGCTCCTTCAACCCCCATGCTCATTGGATAGTTCAAATTTACCCTCTGAAAAGTAAGGGGATTTAGTTTGAACAGAAAAGATCAAACAAAGATAAGTGCACTTAGGCCACATGGGAGGGAAGGACTTTATGTCCAAACCTAAGGAAAAGCCGCCTTTCCTGCCATGAAGTGAAAGCTGTCAATTGTCCAAGACCACATCCCTGTGACTTCATATCACCCGTTTCAATATTTGCTTATGTCACCCATAGTCTACAGCAAGTTGGAAAATGCCCTATCTCCAAATCCATTCACACCTAATGGATTCTGGGGACAAACCAAATGGGCTGGGTCAGCTGTTGCTCGGAATTTTTCATAAGAATGCTCCCCGTCTCCGAATGGAGGATCCCCAGTGGTGCAGTGGTTAAGAACTTGGCTGCTAACCAAAAGGTCAGCAGTTCAAATCTACCAGCCTCTCCTTAGAAACCCTATGTGGCAGTACTGCTTTGTCCTATGTATATATGGTTGCTATGAGTCAGAATTGACTTGGCCCCAATGGGTTTGGTTTATTGATTTTCTCTCCGGATAGTACTAAACAAGAGCTGGAAGTATTTAAAAGGAACATAAGTATATATTGTTGTTGCTAGCTGCCATCAAGTCAGCTCCAATTCGTGGTGACTCCGTGTACAACAGAACAAAATGTTGCCTGGTTCTGTGCCATCTTTATGATCATTGGTATGCTCGAGTCCATTGTTGCAGCCACTGTGTATTTGAAGTGTCCTCCACCCTAGGCAGCTTGTTTTCCAGCACTCTCTCAGGCAATGTTCTGTCATGATCCATAGGCTTTTACTGGCTAATTTTTGGGAGTAAATTGCCAGAATTTTCTTCCTGGGCTTAGCCTGGAATCTCCCACGATGGGTGAGCCTGCTGATATCTGAGATACCTGGTGTAGCTTCCAGCAACATACAAGCTACGAACAAACTGACAGTAAGTGTAAAACCATCAGAATATTTCAATGGGCCCTCCCCATGCCCAGGTTGGTAGAGCTGAAATTTCCTTGGTAAATATTTTCCTAAACTACAGAAGAACAAAGGAAGGTAATGGGCCATCTCCCACCCCCCTGAAAAGAAGAACCTTTTCAAGAGGCAGAGGTATCTTTGTAAAATTAGGCAAGAAGGAAGGTAGGGGGTGAGGAGGTGAGGGCCCCACTCCAAGAGGACAGAGCTTACCAGAGTATCTAGTTAATAAAATACAAGGTTATACTTCTGTGAGGCTTACCCAGACTGTTAACTATCTCTTCTAAGACCATTAAGAGTGATAATATATGACAGGCATGAGTGATTGATACTTGATAGATGCCAATATTCATCACTGTCATTATCTTTGATGGCCATTTTGTGCTAGTGAGAATCCTGGGCTCCTTACCTGTGTTAAGAAGCCCTCGTGGCACAGTGGTTAAGTGCTCAGCTGCTCTGCGGGAGAAAGATGTGGCAGTCTGCTTCCATAAAGATTATAGCCTTGGAAGCCCTATGGGGCAGTTCTACTCTGTCCTATAGGGTTGCTATGAGTGGGAACTGACTCCTTCGCAATTTTTTTTTCTGGTTTTTAGCTGTAACGGCTCCAGCATGCATGCGCAGCAGCCCTGCAGGGGACTCCGGGGTTGCCCTCCCAGGTGGCCTTCAACATCTTCCCCCAGCCTGCCTGGTAGCACAGAAAACCCTCTTCTTGGGATCTTCACACACGGTCGGTCTTGCTCAAGTTCAAATCTCATCTCCCATCATTTATAATCATTCGGAAAATTTCATTTAAAAAGAAAATAGATTTAATGAAATATTTCCTTTTAAATACCAGCACATTAGATTTGCAAAAAAAAAAAAAGTACCCATCTTGAATATATTTAAGCAAAAATCAATAAAGGTTAATAGCATATTGCTAGAGCATCACAATGACAGAAAGCCAAATAATTCCTTTTGTAATTGAATAGTACCACTGAAGTGTGGGAGGAAATCGGCAATGACATTTCCACCATGTCTGTTCAAATGGTGTGTGAAATTCAACCATTGGGCTGTGATAGCCGCATACAATTCACATTTGACTAATTAGGTGAATTGTGCAATTTTCCATTTTTTAATAGGAAAGGGAGATGGCGAGGCAATTTTGAGAGGGTCGGGGCCGAGAGGGGTGGGGGAAAATCATCTGAAGACAGCAAAGTCTTTAACAACAATGTGATTGTAAAAAGGGATTTAATTGGAACCTATTAGAAGAGAAGCCAGCTGGTTTGAGGGACAAGATTAAAAATATTTCATTAATGCACGCATGACTTTGGGAATGGATGTTCGAGGGATTTGTCATTTTCCTGAACTGCTTACTGGCCAGAGCTTTCTTCAAAGGAAAGGGAACTTATATAATGTTAAAAACCAGTTGCCGTCAGGTTGGTAGCATGTATCCTTGATATGATGTGACAAGGAAGGCTCTCCACCTCTGTAATCTTCCTCCCAAAACCCATAACCTCAGTCTATTTGTGAGAAACACACCAGACCAGGACTCCTCAAAATGTCAAGGTCATCCAAAACAAAGTATGAGAAACTGTCACGGCCAAGGGGAGCCTAAAGAGGCACAAAGACATGTGTTACCCTGGCCAGGATCCCAGAAACAAGAAACGACATTAGGTAAAAACTTAGGAGATAGAAATAAAGTGTGGCATTTAGTTAATAATAATGTACCAATATTGATTAGTTAATTGTAATAAATGCATCATGCTAATGTAAGATGTTAATACAGTGGAACCTGTGAGAGCTGGAGCTCCATGGGGCTGCCTTGTTTTTCTGGGTCTTGAAAGTTTTCTGCCTTTGACAGGGTGCAGTCTTACCACTATTCTATCACTCACTTTCGTGGAAAATATCTGAGTTTTCCTTCTCTGACAGGTTTCCACCTTACACAGTTTCCAGCTTTATAAAGTTTTACTATAGTAGAGGAAAGAGGAAGAAGGAGAATCAGGAACAGGAGGAGGAAATGTGGTTAATTGCCTCCATGAACAACTGCCTCCTTTGCCATGAGACCAGAAGAACTGAATGGTGCCCGGCTACCATTACTGAACATTTTGATTAAAGATTCTATAGAAGAATCCTGATCAAAAGGGAGAAAATGCAGAGCAGAATTTCAAATTCTCATGGACTCCAGACTTTCTGGAGCCATGGAGGTTGGGCAAACCCTTGAAACTATTGCCCCGAGGTCATCTTTAAACCTTAAACCAAAAATATCCCCTGAAGTCTTCTTAAAACCAAGCAGTAGTTTAGCTTAACTAGCAAGGAATGTCTGCCTTGAGCACTGTACTCTTTTAAGAACTATCTACATGGGATCAAACTGACAGAACAACTTGAAAGATTAGATAGGAACCTTACGGGGAAGAACAACTCAGAAAAGGAAGGTGAGAATGGTTGCGCAGCTTGAAGGATGTAATCAAAGTCACTGCATTGTACATGTAGAAATTGTTGAATGGGTGTATACGTTGCTGTGTATATCCTCAACAACAATAAAACATGAAATTTTAAAACAATAGTAGGGAAAACTGGGGTTGATATATATGGGAACCCTGTACCATCTTGGCAATTTTTCTGTAAATTCGAAACTGTTGTAAAATAAAAAGTTTATTACTTAAAAAAATGGATGAAGAGATGTTTACTGGGGCTTCTGGGAAAACAAAGCCCCTTCATGCTGGACCATGGTATTTGTATGAGGATATAGAGTTTAAAACAGGGTGTAACATTTTGCTACAAAAAGGTAAAGATTTGACCTACTGGCAATTGTTGAGTACAGCCTGGGGATTAAGCCCATACTGCAGAATGCAGAAAGGAGAGGTAGAGAGAAATAAAGCCCTTGGTATTATGACACGAGCTGCTGGATCAACCCTTGCCTGAAGCTATCATCCTGGACTTCTCTGATTCTGAACCAATAAATCACTTTATCGTTTGAGTGGGCTTTCTGTCAATTGTAACACAAAGATTAATTATGCATCACTGAGAATCACCCCCATCTTCTCTGATCTACTCAGGGACCCCAAACTCTGAAAAGTACACACTCTATTTTGTTTGGGATACAGATTGAGATGAGTAGCCTAAGCCTTGGGGATGGATACTTCCCCGTCACTTCCAAGGACAGAGAGAGCAAGGCTTGGGGGCTGGGGGCTGTGAGGACCCAGGGCTAATGGGGACTTTGGATCTGGTCTTCAGTTCCCACCAGATCAGACTCCAGGGAACTCCCTTCCCAGTGCAGAAACTGATGCAGAGCTGACTTGTGGAATGGAGCTGGGACTAGAGCTCTTTGCTTCTCAGTTTTATGTGGTTTGTGGCTGGTTATTGTTTTATTTGGGGACGGCTGGGGCGGGGCAGGACTGCGGTTTATGGTTTCATGTCTGCTTCTAAGCTTCATTGGAAGACCACCTCCTTCGTGTCCCACCCCGCTACTTATTGCCATGTTTCTACATGTTATTTTGTAAAAGTTTTTCGTGTCAATTATTTAACCTGGAGTAACTTCAGAAATGGAATGTCATTTGTGTATATAAACAAACCAACATTTCTAAATTGCTCCTGTTCTTCTCCCAGGGAAGGGACCGTCTGTAATTCATTTTTATTTTCCCTATACCCAAATCATTGGTACATTACAGCAACTCACAAACGAGTGGGCCTATTTGGGTCGCTATGAGCAGGAACCGACTCGATGGCGCACAACAACAACATGGTTCCCTGCGGAACCCTGGTGGCACAGTCGTTAAACATTTGGCTACTAACCAAAAGGTTGACAGTTCGAATCCGCCAGCCACTCCGGGGGAGAAAGATGAGGCAGTCTGTAAAGATTGCAGCCTAGGAATCCCTATGGGGCCGTTCTACTCTGTCCTAAAGGATCACTATGAGTGCAAATTGACTCAATGGCAACAGGTTTGTTTGCTTGCTTGCTTTACTGTGGCTTCCTGTACACAGAGGAGGAACCTGAGACTCTGTTATGGATTGAATTGTCCTAACCTGTGGTTGTAATCCCTTTTAGGAATAGGGTTTTCTTTGTTGTGTTAATGAGGCCACATCAGCATAGTGTCTGTCCTAAACCTAATCACCTCTGAGATATAAAAAGAGCAGTTAGACACAGAAAAAAAAAAAAAAAAAGAGGGACTAGCAAATGGGGGTAGGGGGAGGTAAGATGCCAGGTGAAGATCAGCAAGGAACCCAGGAGCACTGCCCAGACTGCAGAAGCTGAAAGAGACAAGGACCTTTCCCTAGAGCCAACAGAGAGAGAGCCTCCCCCTGGAGCTGGTGCCCTGAATGCGGATTTCCAGCCTCCTGAACTGTGAGAAAATAAATTCCTGTTCGTTAAAGCCATCCACTTGTGATGTCTCTGTGACAACAGCACCAGGAGACTCAGGCACTCCCGGTGGCGTGCGGGGCAGGAGGCTCTCTGCTCTGTCTGCTCCAGAGCTCCTTGCTTCCCTGTGCCCTCGCCGTCTGCCCAGGCTTCAGCCTTCCAGCCAGCTCTTACGGGGGCATCTTCTTACCTGCCTGGCTATCAAAATCCCAGATCCTCACTTGCCCTTTGAACACAAGTTCTTTAGAAAGAGTTGCTAAAGGCAGTTGAAATGCCAGGCCCACTAATACCCAGGCCGGGAGGCTTGAAATGCCAGGCCCACTAATACCCAGGCCGGGAGGCTCGGCACTTTTGAACAGGGGCCTTTAATCTCCTCCTTAGCTGCAAAGGGAATGACAGGCTGTCAGTCAAACCATTCCGGTTTCTGCGAAAGGTGTGACTGGAGACACACCTGCCCTTTTACCAGCTGTTTCATATTCCTTAATTCTGCTGCTCAGGGTTTCAAGAGATCTTAATGAAAGTCACATCCACCCCCTCAGCTTCCTGGTGCCTAAAATCGTAACCTCTCCAGTTTTCTCAATTTTGTTTCTTCTAAATGTCACTTTAGCCCCTGCTTTGAGGGAGTCCATCCATCCGTCCGTCCACCCACCCACCCACCCACCCGTCCACCCACTCACTTGTCTGTCCATCCGTCCATCCATCCATTTATCCATCCATCAAACAAATCTTTGTTGATGGAGTACAAAGCGCTATTCTAGGCTGGGAATGTGGCTCTGATAAGACAGGCAGGGTTTGTCTGAAGTGAGGCATTGCCCTCTTAGTGACTCAACTCTGCAAAATGCCTCCCTGATGTGCAAAGACGGGTAGGTCTGTTTCAATTCAAATATTTGTCAGGATTCCCCTCCACCCCCAGTTGTATAGTTGGATGGGCTGGAAAAGATACAGGTGAGAGCCCTTGTTTTTGGAGTTGTTATTTTTAGGTGCCATTGAGCCGATGCCAACTCACACGACCCTATAGGACAGAGTAGAGCTGCTCTGTAGGGTTTCCAAGGAGAGGCTGGTGGATTTGAACTGCCGACCTTGTGGTTAACAGCTGAGCTCTTAACCACCATGCCATCAGGGCTCTTGGGGTAAGAGCATATAACCTGGGCACTCACCATTCAGTTGAGTATCACACAATGCCAGGGTGAGACATCTGGCATATGATAGGAGCTTCTTAAATATTTGCAGAATGAATCAATGGCTTATGAATCAGATTCAATGGAGTCATGAATTCATTCATTCAAAAGATAGTCCAGGCTTTCTGGATGCTTTGCTTTAAGTTTACTTAAAAGAGGGCTGTGGTCACTCCATTATTAGAACTAATAGGTTATTATGGATTGGAATACTGAATGTTTTAATATCAGGAAAGGTGTGTGCCAGGGTCGTATCCTGTTACCATACTTATTCAATCTGTATGCTGAGCGAATAATTTGAGAAGCTGGACTATACGAAGAAGAATGGGGCATCAGGATTAAAGGAAGACTCATTAACAAACTTCGATATGCAGATGACAACTTTTCTTGCTGAAAACAAAGAGGATTTGAAGCACTTACTGATAAAGATCAAAAACTACAGTATGAATTGCACTTCAACATAAAGAAGACGAAAATCCTCACAACTGGACCAATAAGCAACATCATAATAAATGGAGAAAAGACGAAGTTGTCAAGGATTTCATTTTACTTGGACCCACAATCAATGCCCATGGAAGCAGCAGTCAAGAAATCAAATACTGCAAAAGACCTCTTTAAAGTGTTAAAAAGCAATCATGTCACTTTGAGGACTAAGGTGCATGTGGTGGTGAATGTTATGTGTCAACTTGGCTAGGCTGTAACTTTTAGTGGTTTGGCAGACAGTATGTATCACCTGCCATTCTGTGATCAGATGTGAGCACCCAATCAGTTGGAAGAGTTGTTGCCCTGGAGGTGTGGCTTACATCCACTATATAAACAGATGTTCTAGCGAAGCTTGCTCTCTTGTCCCTGCAACCTTCTTGGCATCTGACCGGGTTCTTGGAATATAAGTCAGCGGGAGTGTCCAGCCTGTCACTTGACCTTCAGATTTTGAGCTCATCAGCCCCTGCAACCACGTAAGCCAGCAAAGTCCTCAGCCTGTCTCCTGACCCATGGATTTGGGACTTGCCAGCCCCCACAACTGTGTGAGCCATTTCCTTGGAGTCAATCTCTCTCAATATATCTATATACGTCTCACAGGTTTTGCTCCCCTAGAGAACCCAGACTGTGCCTGAACCAAGCCAGGATCTTTTCAATTGCTTCATATGCATGCAAAAATTGGACAACGAATAAGGAAGATCAAAGAAGAAGTGATGCATTTGAATCATGCTGTTGGCAAAGAACATTTAATAAACCATGGACTGCCAGAAGAACGAACAAACTTGTCTTCGAAGAAGTACAGCCAGAATGCTCCTTAGAAGTGAGGTGATGAGACTTTGTCTCATGTGCTTTGGACATGTTATCAGGAGGGACCAGTCCCTGGAGAAGGACATCATGCTCGGTAAAGTAGATGGTCAGCAAAAAAGAGCAAGACTCTCAATGAGATGGATTGACCCAGTGGCTGCCACAATGGGCTCAAGCATAACAATGATTGTGAGGATGGTGAAGGACCGGGCACTGTTTCGTTCTGTTGCACACAGGGTTGCTATGAATCAGAAGCAACTCGCTGGCAACAGATTTTTTCTTTTTTAAATCTTTATGGGAGCAGACTGCTACATCTTTCTCCCGTAGAGCCACTAGTGGGTTTGAACCACTAACCTTTTGATTAGCAGCAGAGATCTTAACTACTATGCCACGAGGGCTCCTTTTGTAAAGATTTTAAACCAGAAAATCAAACCCATTGCTGTCAAATTGATTCCGATCCATAGCAATCCTACAGGACATAGTAGAACAGCCACGTAAGATTTCCAAGGCTGTAAATCTTTACGGGAGCAGACTGCCACATCTTGCTCCCACGGAGCTACTGGTGGGCACAAACCACCGACCTTTGGATTAGTAGCTGAGTGCTTAACCACTGTGCAACCAGGGCTCCTTATATGTGAAACACATTTAAAATATACTAGTTCTTAAGTCAGCACACCCAGAGAGGGGCGTTTACATTTTTTTTTTTCAAACAGCAGGTGACCCAACCTGCTGGGTTTGTTTTCAGACTCAACTAGGTGTGAATGGAGGTCAGAGAAAGAGAAGATTTCCAAACCACTTTTGCAAAAGTAAAACCTGAATAAATACTAAACTATTTTGCATTCCCGGGGAAGTCAGAAGATTTACAAAGGCTTGGGAGAAGACAGCTGGATCTTGGACAACTGGGCATTTTCAATGCCTGAGAAGAAAGGCTATTTTTTTCCCTTAGGCACAGAGTTATTTCTCCCTGTATAGATTAGGAAACCCTGGTGGTACAGTGGTTAAGAGTTTGGCTGCTAACCAAAAGGTCAGCAGTTCGAATCCACCAGGTGCTCTTTGGAAACCCTGTGGAGCAGTTCTATTCTGCCCTGTAGGGTCGCTATGAGTCGCAATCAACTTGACGGCAATGGGTTTGGTTTTTTTCTGTCTGGTATAGGTTAGTTCCGTAGCTGTGATTCCTGGGTCAGTCTTATTCAAACTAGAAAGCCTCTCTTCTCTGAAGGCTGATGCCACATTTTAGACAAACCTGCGGATGAGTGATCAGATACCAACAATTTATTGCACTATTATTATTACAATGAAACAGTAATAGTGTTAATTACTATTGTTTTCTAGAGGATTTGAGTCCCTGGGTTTACAAAGGTTAAACGCTCAACTACTAGCTGAAAGGTTGGCGGTTTGAACCCACCCAGAGACGCCTCAGAAGACAGGCCCGGCGATGTACTTCTGACAGGTCACAGCCTTGAAAATTCTGTGGAGCACAGTTCTACTCTCCACACACGGGGTCGCCATGAGTCGGAATTGTCTCCGTGGCACCTGGTTTGGGGCTTTTGGTGCATTTGATACGGAGTCCCTGGGTGATGCAAACGGTTAATGCGCTTGGCTGCTAACTGGAAGTTCCACCCAGAGGCACCTCCAAAAAAAGGCCTGGTGATCTACTTCCAAAAAAGAAGCCATTGAATACTTATGGAGCAGTCCTACTCGGACACACATGGGGTCACTGAGAGTTGGAATCGACTTGACGCAACTAACAACAATATAAAATATTTACTCGGTGCCAAATATTGTGCTAAATCTCTTCATTCTGTTAACACAAAACCAAACCCACTGGGCCCAGGTAGCCCTGAATTCAAATCCTACTTTCTCCACTTACTAGTTATGGGACTTTGGGCAAGTCATGTCACCATCCACACATTCATTCATTCATTCATCTATCTATTCAGCAACTCTTAACTGAACACCTACTATACACCAGGCATTTGAGAACTGAAACCAAAAGAATTTACTGTACCCATCTTAAATTCTAGAACCCCTGGTAATGCAGAGGTTAAGAGCTCAGCTGCTAACTGAAAGGTTAGTGCTATGAACCCACCAGCTGCTCTGCAGGAGAAAGATGTGGGAGTCAGCTTCCCTAAAGATTACAGCTTTGGAAACCCTATGGGGCAGTTATACTCTGTCCCATAGGGTTACTGTGAGTTGGAGTTGACCTGATGACAATGGGCTTGGTTTGGTTTTTCTGGTGTTAAACTATGCAGAGACCAAGCAAAAGTAATATGGTTGCCTGCTCCAGGAGATGACTACTCCTGGAAGATAAGACTGTTGACTAACTAAACTTATCAAGTGTAGTTATCAAATTTACTCATCAAGACAGGTGAGCCTGCCAATCCAAATCCAACCAGTTCCTCCTCCTGGAAGACCTACCACTGAGCTCATGCCCTAAAACTATAAACATCCTTCCCTGATTTTCCCATTTTGAGACACAGTTACTAAGATCCTGTCAAGCTGTGTTCTCCTTTGCTACAGGAAATGTCATAAACTCAAAGTTGCTTGTCAGCAGGTTTTCCTGGTGTCTTCATTAGGGAAGACTTTCACACACTTTCCTAGGCACTGGGAATAGACACAGGAGTGCCTGCTTGGTGCAAACAGGTAAGCACTGGGCTACTAACTGAAAGGTTGGGGGCTCAAATCCACACTAGGTGTGCTGTGGAAGAAATACCTGGTGATTTGCTTCTGAAAGATCACAACCATTGAAAACCCTGGGGAGCACACTTCTCTGACACACATGGGGTTGCCATGAGTCGGAATCAACTCAACAGCAACTGGTTTGGTTTTTTGGGGGAATGAACAGGGAACAAACAGACAAGGACCTGCCCTGGCTGCAGGCAGAGAGACTAATACATGAGCCAGCACTTTCATGCAGTGTGTCAGGTGGTGAGAAGTGCTAGGAGAAAAACCAGAACAGGGTCCAGGGGCCTAGGGAGAGAGAGGGAGGAGAGGCTGTTTTGCAGAGGGCTACCAGGGAAGCCTTCTCTGATAAGGGAATGTTTGGGCAGAGAACTAACGGAGTGAAAGGGTGAGTCGGGGAGATCACTGGAGGTAGAGCACGCCAGGCTGAGAGACAGCAAGTGCAAAGGCCCTGTGGTGGGCGGGTGCTCAGAAGAAAGACGAGGTCAGTGTGGGCAAGGGCATAAACAAGGAGGAAAGGAACAGGAAAAGACAGCAGAAAAGTATGTGTGGGGTGGGAGCAAAGGCCAGTTGGTTGGGGTGTTTTGTGGCACTTGGTCTTTACTCTGTGCGGTTTGGAGGAAGGGGGAATCGTTGTGTCTCACTTTTTGAAAGCATTCCTCTGAAACTCAGTCCCTTGACCCAAGGGTTGGCAAAATTTTATTTTGTGATAGGCAAAATAAACCTATTGCCGTCGAGTCAGTTTCAACTCATAGTGACCCTCTAGGACAGAGTAGAATTGCCATGCCGTAGGGTTTCCAAGGCTGTCATCTTTATGGAAGCAGTTTACTTCATCTTTCTCCAGTGGAGCCGCCGGTGGGTTCATACCGCCAAACTTTTGGTTAGCAGCCAAGCGCTTAACCACTGCACCACCAGGGCTCTGATAGCAGAATGATGGCCCCCAAAGATGCCCTGTCCTAGTGCCGGGAACCTGTGAATAGGTCACCCTACGTGGAAGAAGGGCCTTTGCAGGTGTGATTAAGTTAAAGATCATGAGATGAGGAATCATCTGGCTTATCTGGGTGGACCCCATGTCATCACCAGGGACCTCACAAGTAGCCCAGGGAGGCAGGAGAGTCAGTGTCAGAGTGATGTGAGTGATGTAAAGCCCGCCGTTGCCGGCTTTAAAGATGGAAGAAGGGGCCCCAAACCAAGGAATGCAGGCGGCCCCTAGGAGCTGGAAAAGGCAAAGAAACAAATTCTCCTTAGAGCCACCAGTAGGAATCAGCCCTGCCAACACCTGGGCTTTAGCCCAGTGAGACCCATTCTGGACTTCCAGCCTCCAGAAAAAAAGGCGCAGTGAGTTAGTACATCTGTGTTGTTTTAAGCCACCAAGCTTGTGGTAATTCCCTACAGCAGCCACTCACACAGGACCGGAGAGTAAACATTGCCAGCCTTGCAGGTCAAAGGGTCTCTGTTACAACTACTCTGGCTCTGCCATTGTTGTCAAAAAAATGGGTGCGACTAGGTGAGGGCCAGGGGCCAGAATTTGCCAGCTCCTGTCCTGAGAGATAGCAGCACCCAATAACTGTTTGTTATGGTTAGTATTAAGGAGCCCTGGTAGTACAATGGTTAAGCGGTCAGCCGCTTACCAAAAGGCTGGCGGCTCAAACCAACCCAGTCTCAGGAGAAAGACTTGGTGATCTGCTCCCGTAAAGATTGCTGTCATTGTTCTGATTCCTAGTGACTCTACGTACAACAGAAGGAAACACTGCCTGGTCCTGCCGATCATTGCTCGTTGTTGCAGCTACTATGGCAATCCATCTCCTCGAGAGTCTTCCTCTTTTGTGCTGACCCTCTACTTTACCAAGCATGATGTCCTTCTCCAGGGACTGGTCCTTCTTGGTAACATATCCAAAGTATATGAGATGAAGTCTTGCCATCCTTGCTTCTAAACACTAATGCCTTTGAATTATGGTATTGGCAAAGAATGAACAAATCTGTATGTAAAGATTACAGCCTAGAAAACCCTATTGGGGCAGTTCTACTCTGTCACGTGGGTTTGTTATGAGTCAAAATCGACTCAATGGCACCCAGCAACACTGTTAGTATTATAATTTTTATCGATCTGATTGTAATGGTGGTGGCTGTATCAGGAATAGCCTCGATTTTTCTAGTTGTCTGCCCGTCACAACACCATGAGGACAGAACACCAAGACAGATCTATTTGTCAGGTATATCTGACAAGAGCTAGTCTCTAGCAGCTCCTAGCCACTACATGGGGGGAGGGGGAGAACAGGTTGGGGAGGAGGAATTAAAAAGAAGAATTGTCTTTATCTGAAAATGAAAACCTGGAACAGATATGGTGACAAACAAACGTCTCCCAGTCACAGGGTCATCCTGGCTTTGAATGGCACGGGGCTATCCTGTTACAATTTCCCCATTCCGGCATTGACATATTTTATTACTAATTGCTTCTTCAAACCTCATCAATGATCTTTTGCACTTTCCGCAAAGAAATGTTGAAAGCTTTTAATGAAGAAATTAATTATGTATAGTCTTGAATGCAAATTAGACTAATTAATTGTAGCATTGATACCCTCTTGTAGCACAGCTATGAGAACTGGCGTTATACATATTTATAAGGTACAGTACATTTTGACAGATGCCTGCAGATTGTGACGAAAGGTGGTCAAGGTGTTGGAAAGGGATGCCTTTCTCTGACAGATAAATATGGTTGCATTTCACGTGAAGTTTAGTCTAGTTGTCAACAATAGTGACTTTGGAACGTTGAGATGTGAAAACTTTGGGCATAAAATGGATTTTTCCCAAAATGGGAAAATTTGGGTGGGATAGAAGTGATTGGAACCAAGATTGAAAGTTTCCTGGGAAATTGCATTGAAGTGTTCTTGGTACAGCAATTGGTACAGAAATTGCATTGAAGTGTTCTTGGTACATGCAACTAGTCAAGGAAGCCTCACTTTCCCAAAAGCCATGGCATCGGGGCTGGATGGCTCAGTGGCAGGACCATGCCTCTTTAGAACTATGTCTTATTTTCATGGATGACAACAGCGAGTGGACATTTGTGTGACTCTCCCTTGGCCACAGGGAAACAATGTTCTGCTTCTCAAAAGTCTGTGCTAAGTAAAAACCCCATTGAGGAAAAAAAAAAAAAAAAAAAAACAGTACCATGTTTTACAGCTTCTCCCACAAAGAGGTGGAGACTACTTGTCCTGCCTTTGGATCTTGGCTTGGCCAAGTAGGGCTTGCTGTGGCCAAGGGAATTTTTTAGCAAACATGATACAAGCAGAAGATTGAAAAGTGCTTCTGCATTGGGGTTTCCCCACTTCTGCTGCTACGGAAAGCACACGGAGTGTGGCCAAGTCATCCCACTGAGGCTCCAGACATTGGAGTGAGGCCATCCTAGACCAGCCAGCCCCAGCCAAGCCAGCCCAAACCAGAAGACTGCCCAGACAACCAATAGAATCAGGAGGAATTGAAAAAAATGTTTGCTGTTTTATGCCACTGAGTTTGGGGGTGATTTGTTTAACAGCAAAGGCTAACTGATACAACGCCAATGTTTCATAACGCTTTCCTCCTGTATTTGGGGGAGTTGGGTTTTAAAATCCTTGTTCAGACTGACAGATACTGCTTCCTAGGAGGTATTCCATAGACAAAGACCAGTCTTCGGGGAGAGACAGACAATAAAGAGGTAAATGAGTCAACATCTCACGACAAATGGAAGGAAATGAGTTAGACAAAGAGAGAGGAGACTCTTGCTCTGGGTATGTGTGGCAGACGCTGTTATTGACAAGGGCTATCTCCTCCCTCTGACGTCCTCCTTCCTGGCGAAGCCCATAGAGGTTGTGATAGAGCTGAAAGTACCAGAAGCTCACTTTCCCTGCTTCCTTCGAAGGCAGATAAGGACATGTGACCCAATCTTGGCCAATGGGGCCCAAGAGAAGGTCTCTGGGTGTACTCAAAAGGCCAACCTTTTGGTTAGCACCAGAGGGGCGTTGACCGGCTGCCCCACCCAAGGACTCCGTTGGAAACTTCCATTGCGTAGAGGCTTGTTCAGTATTTGCTGAATGAGTGAAAAAAAAGAATGTGACAGTTTATTGTACTAATCCCCTCCCTCTGCCCTTAATTTCTCTTTGACACTCAAATCTTTCATATCACCCCAGCCCACTTTCCCCCTCTCTTATCCCCCCTCCTGAAATTTACAAGTTCAAAAAACCATCTGAATCTATAGACCTGATCCCACATGACCACAGCCCCTGCCAGCGCCCTCGTTGGAAACCAGTCTTTCCAGAAACACAGAGAACACCACACATGTTCACCCTCCTGTCCTGTTTTTTGAGAAAAAAAGCGAGACCGTGTGTGGGAAAATGCCGCTCGCTTTGTGGTGGTCATGATGATGAGTTTATGTTGAAAAGGTTCTGCTCAGGATAAAAGTAAATAAAACAAAACCCTGTTTCTTAGAGTGAACGTCAATATTTATTTTTCACACTGCTGACATTAGGGGCTGCCCCACCCCTTTTTCCTACTCTTGTAGAAAAGGCCCCTGGTACCCGGCCACGTGCGATTGTTTCTAATTTATACCCACCCTCCCCCACCCCTGCCTGACCCGTGCCTTCCCAGTTGGATGCTCTTGACAGGCTCTGCCTTGTGTTTAGAGGGTTCATGAAATTTTGCAGATTCAGAAGCTCTGGTCTCCAAAGTCGGTGTCTGGCGGGTGCCCTAATTTCGACACAAATTGACAGCATGCTCTAGAGTTTATGGGCCATTCCAGCATCAAGCCCCATGGGAGTCAACATCCACAATTGAAGGGACAAAACAGATAGGACTCACTTTATGGGGCTTTCTATGAGTTCCCTAATGGGCACTCAGTCACACTATGTGTGTGTTATCAGGGAATGGAGGGCATGGTTTGACTCCCTGTCTACCCTGGTCAAAGAGCAAGGCCACTGTGGGCCACCTCCCCATCCTGGCCACCATCATCATTCTTATTTTTACTGTTCTCCACTTTTTCCACCCCAGACTCTGAACTTCACTGGTGCCCAACTCAATAAACCAGTTTCCCTAGGCACTGGCCCTCCCTCCCCGTCTATGTTTGAAGGCTGCCTTCCCTGCTGGGAGGAGAACTATGGGTTTAGGACAGGGGAGCACCCCTGTCTAAAGCAGGGGGAACTCTCTTTCTCATCTCTCCAGCTCTGGGTGGTCTGGCCTCCAAGACTTGGAGGTGGTGCTAATGGTAAGGGTGTTGTGAACATACTTGTCTCAGTAGGCCTGAGTCTGTTTTATCTGACAGAGCCCGGCAGAAGCCTCCTATTCCGGATCCCCCTCTTCCTGAATCTCAGCTTCCTGAAACCTCTCCTCTCCTGGGATCTCTTTCTTCCTGGACCCTCCCCTTCCTGGGACCCCTCTCTTCCCTTGATCCTTTTTTCCTGGATCCTCTTCTTCCAGGATCCTCCTCTTCTTGGGAGCCCCCTCCTCCTGGATCCTTCTCTTCCCAGGATCCTGCTCTTCCAGGGGTCTGCCCCTTCCCGGGGGCCCCCTATTCCCAATCTTCCACCCCAGAACCACTAATCTGAAGCCCTTGAGCAAATATTTTATTTTGTTTTATATTCTTCCACCTTGGTTTACTTTAGTTCACTTTAATTTTTTTTCCTCTTATTTATTTACATATCTTTTAAATTAAAAATGCAGACCCACGATTTAAAAAGTCAAAGATATTCAAAATTTGTAACAGCGACAACAAAACCTTTCCTGGTTTCCACCTTCCCCAGTCCTAATTCCCCAGAGCAAGAAACTTTTGATTCTTTTTGCTTTTTCCTGCTCATCGCTACCTTGTAAGGTTATGTACTTACACAGCTATCTCATATGCTTTTCCAGTTTTAAATATTGTCCACTGGTTTCCTGTCACGGAAGATGAGGATTCCATTCTGATATCACCCCTACCTCCTCCCACACACACCTACACACCCACGTCTCCCTCATACGTAACCACACACACACACACACACACACACACACGCAAATACCTCCCCTCTCTTCATCCTTCCAATGACAGCTTTAACACTTTTTGGGTTAAAACTGTACCCAGTGCGTTCATTCTGTGACTTCCTAAGTTTGGTCAGCCTCTGCACACAGCTGTTTGCTGTGAACCTGGGACCCAGGGGTGCCTGGAGCGTCCTTGTGTGGGCTCCAGGGGGCAGAGCCAACAGGAACCCTCAGTGAAGGGCTGAATCTTCTCAGAAGGCCTTGAATGTCAACGTTTGACATTATCTCTGATGACTGTGCACACACAGCCGGGAGATATTTGACAGGGCTGACGGTAAGACAAACTTTCAAGCCACCGTGCCTCTTGTCTTGGGTCCAGGCCACTCTGCCTGCGTTGTTGGGTGCTGTCGATGCCAACTCACAGCAACCCTGTGTGATCAGATATAACTGCCCACAGGGCTTCCTAGGCTGCAGGTCTTTCTCCTGCAGAGCCAGTGGTGGGTTTTGGTTAACAGCTGAGCGCTTAACTATTGCACCACCAGGGCTCCTTTCTCTGCCTGTAGGGCACCATAAATTATTATTTTTATAGATCCCACAATTATCTCATGAATAACACAATTAGATAGCATGATAACTGTGTGTGTTGAAAGAATTGCTTTGTTAAATGCAAACATTCAAAATATACCACAATTTTGTTACCATAGTTTTTAATATGCTGGGAGCCCCAGGACATAAACATGCTCTGGCCCGTCTGCGCCTCCGAGAGGACTACCATTGCAGCCCCCCGGCTGATGTGTGCAGTAGGGGGAGAGGGCCTGGATCCTGTTAGAGTCCCCCAGGTCCCCCCAGTGCGATCCCCCCAGTTTTACGATGAAGACATCTTGGCTCAGAGAGTTGCTCTCACTTATCCAAGTTCACAGAGCTGTAGGGGGTGGGTGGCAGGGCAGGAGCCCAGGCAATCTGACCTCAGAAGCAGCACACTTACCCACTGCGTTACCTCGACAAGGGCTAAGGGGACTATATGAGTTCCTGCGGCTTCTGTAACGAATCACCACATACTCGATGGCTTAAAGCCACACAAGCTTATCATCTTACAGTTCTGGAGATCAGAAGTGCAAAACAGATCTCATGGGATGTTATGGGTTGAATTGTACCCCTACCCCTACAGTGTGTTGTAACTCCTAGCCCCTATACCTGTGGTTATAATCCCATTTGCAGATGGGTTTCCTTTGTTAAGTTAATGAGATAGTAGGGTGTTTTAAATCGATCTCTTTTGAGGTAGAAAAGAGATTAAACAAGCAAGTGAGCAAGTGGAGATGGCGGAAGAGAGATGCCACATGAAGATGGCCCAGAAGTAGAAGCTCAGAAGAGACAAGAATCTTCCCCAAGAGCCCACAGAGAGAGAAAGCCTTCCCCTAGAGCTCACTCCCTGAATTCAGACTTCTAGCCTCCTCAACTGTGAGCAAATAAATTTGTTTGTTAAAGCCACCCGTTTGTGGTATTTCTGTTATAGCAGCACTAGAGAACTAAGACAAGGGGCGAAAAGCAAAGCGCTGCCTTCCTTCTCGGAGGCTCTGGGTCGGCGGGGGTGGGGCGCCTGTATCTTTGCATTCCTTGGCTCATGGCCCCTTCTGCCTTCTTCAAAGCCAGCAGCGTAGTATCTTGCTTCATGGTCACATGATCTTCTTCTGTGTTATTATATCTCCCTCTGACTCCCTCTTACAAAAACCCCTCTTACAAGGACACTCGTAATTGCGTTTAGGGTCCACCTGGATAACCCCGGATAATCTCCCTATCTCAGATCCTTAACCTAATCACATCTGCAGTTATTTGCCACATAAGGTAACTAGTCACAGGTTCCAGGGATTAACATGTGGACTTCTTTGGGAGCCATTAATTAGCCAATCACATTGGCCTGGGTCCTTGCTATGGAGGTACATGGTGCCCTATGAAAGAGTAACTCCAGCCGAGGGGGTCTCTTGTCTCCTGCAGGAGGCAGAGAATCTGCCACTAGAACCAAGTGAATAGCTCCAAGATCTCTCCAACTCAAGCTTGGAGGTTTTAAAACTCCAGAGGAGAGGATGGTTCTTGCTGGCCCAGGGGTACTTGGGCAAGGGGAGCAGAGGGACAAGCTTTCAGCCCCCTCTTCTGCTAAGATGCAGGGCAGGATGGAGAGGTGATAGGTCATGGAAGTGAAACCTTTGGCCTCTGGAGAAAGCAAGGCCCAGTATTTGAACCTAAAGAGTTCAGCAGTCTGGTAGCTGGTCTCACCTCTCTGAGCCTCAGTTGTCTCATCTGTAAAGTGGGGAAAATCACAATCCCACCCTTCAGAAGATGAAGGATTGGGATAATCCAAATAGAAAGCTTTGGATTCAGTTCCCGGTGCGTATGAGCCTGTGTGAAGTCTTCCCATCTCAGCTGATGGGTAGCCCCATGATCCAGGGGCTTCGGCCACAATCCTTGTCGTCATCCTTGATGCCTCTCTCTTGTTCCCATCCCATATTCTGTCTATCAGAAAATCTTCTTGCCTCTCCCTTCAGTGTATATCTTTCACGGATTCTGTTGTTGCTGTTGGGTGCTGTCAAGTTAGTTCCCACTCACAGCGACTCCATGTGACAGAATAGAACTTCCCCATAGGGTTTTCCAGGCTGTAAATTTTAGGGAAGCAGATTGCCAGGTCTTTCTCCCGAGAGGCTGGTGGGTTCGAACGGCCAACCTTTCGGTTAGCCACCAAGCACTTAACCAGTGCACCACCAGGGCCCCGTCAGACCAACATAAACCAAAAACCAAACCCGTTGCAGTGTTGATCCTGACTCATAGCAACCAACACAGACACTGCATTTTTTGTTTTTATTTATTTATTTATTTTTATTGAACTTTAGATGAAGGTTTCCTGAACAAACTAGCTTCTCGTCAAACAGTTAGTACACACATTCTTGTATGACACTGGTTAACAACCCCATGACAACACTCACCCTTCTGGGCCCTGGGTTCCCTATTAACAGCTTTCCTGTTCCCTCCTACCTTCTGGTCCCTGCCCCAGGGCTGGTACGCCCCTTTCGTCTTGTTTTATTCCATGGGCCTGTTCAATCTCTGGCCGAAGGGTGAACCTCATTACTGAGTCTAAAGGGTGTCGGGGGCCATACTCTCAGAGTTTCTCCAGTCTCTGTAGGGTTAGCAAGTCTGGTCTTTCTTTTTTAGTTAGAATTTTGTTCTACATTTTTTTCCAGCTCTGTCCAGGGCCCTCTATTGTGATCCCTGGCAGAGCAGTTGGTGGTGGTAGCCGGGCATCTAGTTGTACTGGACTCAGTCTGGCGGAGGCCATGTTAGATGTGGTCCATTAGTCCTTTGGACTAATCTTTCTTTCCCTTATGTCTTTAGTTTTCTTCATCATTCCTTGCTCCCGAAGGGGTGAGACCAGTGGAGTATCCTAGATGGCTGCTCACAGGCCTTTAAGACCCCGGACACTACTCAACAAAGTAGAATGTAGAACATATTCTTTATAAACTTTGTTATGCCAGTTGAGCTAGATGTTCCTTGAGACCATGGTCCCCACAGCCCTCAGCCCAGCAATGCAGTCCCTCAGGGAGTTTGGATGTGTCTATGGAGCTTCCATGACCTTGCCTTGTACAAGTTGTGCTGGCTTCCCCAGTGTTGTGTACTGTCTTACCCTTCGCTGAAGTTACCACTTATCTATTGTCTATTGTTTTTCCATCCCCGCCCCTCCCCCTCTCATAACCTTCAAATATTGTTTCTTTTTGTATGTAAACCTTTTCATGAGTTTTTACAGTAGTCCCGCAGTTTGTCCACTCATCTGTTGATGGGCATCTATATTGTTTCTATTTTTTTGCTATTGTGAACAATGCTGCAGTGAATGTGGGTGTACATATATCTATTTGTGTGACAACTCTTGTTTCTCTAGGATAATGGGGTTGCTGGGTCATATGGTATTTCTATTTCTAGCTTTCTAAGGAAGCACCATGTCGTTTTCCAGAAAGGCTCCATCATTTTGCATTACCACCAAGCAGAGACACCGTATTTTTATTGAATTATTATTATCTGTTGTCCCCACTAGATTTTCAGCTCCATGAGGGCAAGGACTGTATGTCTTGCTTGTTGCTGTATGCCCAGCATCTAGGACAGTGTCTGGCACCTAGTTCGCGCTCACTATGTATTTGTTGACTCTGCAGAAAGGGTTTATGTAGGGACTGAACAAGAGACAGCGCATGCTAACCAGCTGGTGCCAGGTCCTGTTGCAGGCACTTCACACAGATTACCTGGTTCACCCCTCACACCAACACAGTGAGGGAGGGCACCATGCTTATCATTCCCCCCACACACATCCACATCGACACAGACACATGGAGCAGATGAGGAAACTGAGGCTCAGAGAGCCCGAGTGATTTACAGCGTCCTGGCTGGGATGTGGAAGAGCCAGGGTTTGAACCAGGCAGTGAGAATGAGTTCTTCCCTTGCTGACTACGTGTCCAACATGGCAGCTGCTGGCCACACGTGGCCCCTGAGCACTTGAAATGTGGGTGTTCCTGAGATGTGCTGAGTGCCAAATATACACCAGGTTTCAAAGGTTCGTACAAAGACAAGGATGCAAAATATCTCATTAATAAGTTTTTTTATTGGTTACAAGGACCCCTGGTGGCACAGTGGTTAAGAGTTTGGCTGCTAACCGAAAGGTCAGTGGTTCAAATCCAGCAGCGGCTTTGAGGGAGAAAGATGTGGCAGCCTGCTTCTGTAAAGGTGACAGCCTTGGAAACCCTACGGGCAGTTCTACTCTGTCCTGTAGGGTCGCTGGGAGTCAGAATCAACTCGACAGCAATAAGTTCGGTTTTTATATTGGTTACATGTTGAAATGATAGTATTTTGGAGATGTTGGGTGAAATAAAATATCTTATCCAAATTAACTTCACCTGGTTCTTTTTGCTTTTTTAATGTGGCTATTTAGAAAACGGAAAATTCCACATGGGACTCCCATTTGTGGTTCATGGAAGGTCCCTGTTGGACAGCACTACTCTGTAGCACCTTCTAAACTTGAACTTAAATACCCTTTGCCAGGGGTGAGCAGGTGAGCTGTTTGAGGGTCTCCGCTCCACTCCAGGGACTCACAGTAGAAGTCTGTTCTCTAAAGAAGCCCCTGCCCAGGGATTTGGACAGCCAAATATTTACAGTTCTGAGGTTGCCATTGTAACAGCTCCCACCCGCCTGCAGATCTGATATAAACCTAATTATCGCAGTGCACAGGATTTCCATTTCAGCCGCCTTTAATCCTCCAGCCCCGGAAAAAGGTGATGTGGCCACAGTGCCAGGAAGTCTGCCTGGGGGCGGCCAACCTTGTCTGCAAAGGACAGGACTGGTTTGGGCGCTGCCCAGAGGTTCTATTTTGGAAGTCATCGCATTGTTTTTACTGGTCGAATTCTGTTACTGTCCTAACCTGGTAGAAGAATGAGAAGTTTGGAATTGATAGAGTCTCGGGATGGACTTGACAGGCCACAGCTCACCATTCCAGGGGACTCAGGTGGGATTTTAAATTGCTGCTACTGAAAATTCAGGCCCGGAGTTGGAGGAACAGAAAATTCAGAATCTGTTGTGGGTGGCCATGGTGAAAGTAGAACCCGCTGCGTGTGTGTGTGTGTGTGTGTGTGTGTGTGTGTTTCAAAGCCATCTGATCCCATTAAACTCATCTGTGGCCACTGCTGTCTGTTTTACCAAGGCACACCAGAGATACTTTCACTTGGGGGGAGGGTGACCCCCGCATGCCTGTATGAAGTGTCTGTAAATGGAGACTTGGGTCACAAGTGAAAGCATTCAGGAAATGTCAGGAGTGCTTCAAGATGGACTTTGAGCCATTTGCATATGGGCCATTTATGCTGTGACGGACTGCTGCGGGTTGCATGAAGTCACAGGATGCAGGAATAAGGGTTTGAAACCTTCACAAAACTTAAACTAAATCATAAAGTGAAGATAAAACGTATATGACTACCAAAAAAAAAGATTATTCTTCAGATTAGAACCCAAAACCAAAAAAACCAAACCAAATTGTTTGACATGGAGTTGATTCAGACTCCTAGTGACCTTACTGGGCTGAGTAGAACTGCCCCACAGGGATTCCAAGGAGCGGCTGGTGGATCCCAACTGCTGACCTTTTGGTTAACGGCCAAGCTCTTAACCACTGCGCCACCAGGGCTCGGATTAGGATCCAAGGGCCTTGTTGGACGCCCTCAGAAGCCCGTTACTTGAAACGAGCGTGTGTGTGTGTGTTGTAATGTGTGTGTGTGTCCTATTCCTTGACTTTTCACTTCCTGAAATTACTGGTGGCAGCTTTTTTTAACCGTTGAAAAATATTATCCATGGCTTCCTTTTAAGGAAAGGCACCTGGGATTATTCCGATGGAGCCATCTTCCTTACAGTTCATTAATTTGTCACTCGGGGCCAAGTGTGTTTTGACACACACGGAAGACCAGTGGAGACGTGGCATCATTTCATATAACGGCAAAGGTTTTCTAATCCTAGGTAACCAGTATGCTTAAGAGAAGACATTCTTTTCTTTTTTCTTTGGAATGCGGTGCCCTACTTGTAATGAAATGATGCCATTTTCAGTTCTGGCCTCTCAGCAAATGGTTATTTTAACTGACACTCAGGTCAAAAGCTCGTTTGTAATGTCCTTTCATTTCAGTTTTAGGGCAAATTAAATTATGGTTGCGGCTACACAGAATTACATTAAAAGCCGTATGTGCTGAAGAAGGTCTGCACAGAGTATCAAGTTTATACTTTAAAAAAGCTGAACCCGCTCTGTTTAAAGTGGATCTTTCAGGAGCTGGGAGTCGCCAAGCAACTATAACGTCCTTCACCGAGTCACACTATTTGGAAAGAAACACGAACTGAAAATGCTTTGGATGGAAACGCCAAGTGAAAACGCTAAGTCGAGCTTTTCTGTCACACCGCTTTCGAAATCAAGGAATTTGTGTAAATTGCCATCTTTTGCATCAGAAGGAAGAAACGTACACAGTTTCCCTGCTATACGGTGTTGTTGTGACAAAAGAAAACAGAATCTTTTTAAACCTCGAGTTTAATTAATTCTTAAAAAATAGTAATTTAGCAGCAGCGTGTTAAAAGGGAAGGGGGGAAAAACCCGATTCGTTCCAAGTACCCGTCTCTTAATCACCCTTAGGAAAGCGTCATTTGCAAAACACTACAAGGAAGTAACATCTTTTAAATTTTTTTAAGTGCATTGATAAAAATAAGTAGAACGTTTTAATTAAAACTCATAAAACTGTGGACATCTGCTTGGAATTGTTCGCCGCGGCCGTGATTAGCCGATCTGTGCTCCTAGACAATGAAGCCCTCGTTGTTATTGTTGGAGAATCGTAGGGCCCCTCGGTGAGAACGCTGCGGGCTCACTTTGTCGCCCGCGGGCAGACGCCTATTAGATTCCAATAAGTTTCGCTGAAAAAGGGGAGGCGGGAGGGGCGGAGGGGTGCAGAGGTAAACACAGGAAACAAGCGTTGAGTGTGTGCCAATAAAAATGATCACAAATCGGGTCTGCTGATGTCATAACCCGGGGGTCCGGGGTCAGGGGCGTGAATGCGCTGAAAGGGCCGCCCGGCTGCGCCAGGGGCGCGGGCGCGGCGCGGCGCCCACAAAGGCCCGGGGCGCTCATTAGAGGCGCGTTTGATGGGCCCGCCCCCCCGGGGCCTGGCCGTGTCAATGGGATAATGACGATGATCTAATGGCCGGCTCCTTTGCATGCAGGCCCGAGTGAATGGGCGCCTCGCGGCTGCATTCAGCCGGACCGTGTAAACTCTAGGGTGTCCCGCCGACTCGGAGCCGCAGAGCCTGGCGCCGGGGCAGCCCGGCCCGCGGCATTCACGCGCTGAATAGGCGGAGCGGGGGGCGGCCTTTCAGCCCCAAGAGTGACAGATTGGGGGTCAGGGGCTGGCAGGACCGGCCCTCGCCGCGCAGATGGGCCGGCTTCGCGCCGCGCGCCCCCGCCCCACGGTGAGATCCGCTCCCTGCGCAGAGGCGCGTCTACGCAGGCCGCGGGTCCCGCCGGGTGTGAGTGATTGGCAGCTACAAGTCTCGCAGCGCAGCCGAGAGAAGGGAGGTTTTTTACTTTTCAAGATCGTCTCTTTTACTTACAGGAGTAATCCATCCAACAAGGAGCCCTGGTGGCGCAAAGGTTAAGCGCTGGGCTGCTAACTGAAACTTTGGCAGCTGCACCCCCCCCTCCCCAGCTGCTCCGTGGGAGAAAGACCTGGCAATCTTGTATAAAGATTACAGCCCAGAAAACCCTATGGGGGCGGTTCTGTTCTGTCACATGTGGTCGCCATGAGTTGGAAACAACCTCATGGTACACAACAACACATCCAAGTCCCACAGCCCCTCACTTGGCACGTCTCCCAGCCCTTGCGCGTTTCCGGGTAAGCAGACTGGGCCCCTGCCAAGGGCGCCAGCAAAGCGGCCTCTCCCCACGCCCGCATATCTTGGAGGCAGGGAAAGAGGCGAAAAATAACTGGATATTTGATATTCCCAACCAATGACTCAATGAATTATGTTGAACCACATGAATTTTGCCGATACCCGACCACTTCCGACCCGTGAAGTACGCAATTTCATATGGTTTGAACTTAACCTCTCATACTTCCAGCAGGATTCGGAGAAAATGTATTTATTGTGAATTATTTTTGCAGAAGTGGGCACCGTGATCTTTTCAGCTCCTAGGATTTATACAGAGTTTCATCTGGGCCTGTCTAGCGCGTAGTAAGCCCTCAGTGTAAATCTGGTGAATCAATGAATTTGTTCCCCTCCCACCTGCGGACCCACCTCCCTGAACCAGCAGTGTCACAGACTGAAATCGTTACTTTTTCTCCTCTCTCTTGCAGCAAAAAATTCACTCTGTTTCTGAAGACGCTCCGTGTCTAGAAAACTTAAAGCCTACTAACAGGGAAAAAAGAAAGTAATCATCTTTCCGTCGTCATTCTGAGCAAGGTATTTGTATGTGTGTGAGCGTGCGCGCGCGTTCCCTCCATAACGGCGGTAATATCCATCTACGTTACCCTGTTAAAAGGCTACCTGGCCATTAAGAGAATGGGTTTATCACCATTTACTTAAGCAATCCCCTGCTCGTGAATATTTAGGTTGTTTCCATTTTTTTCCTCTTTAAAGCGATATTGCTACAAATATATTTGTACAGACTATCTTGATATAATTATCTTCTTAGGATGAATAATGAATACTTCAGGGGTAAAGGATGCCATTTCCCTTACATATTCTATAAGTTAGGGCTGGAATCAACCTGAAACAATAATCTAGCCTGAGTCTCATATGAATACGCATAAAAAATACACCCAGCTGTTCCTGTTCTCTTCCTGGAACGAAACATATAAACTCTTCTTATTCTTTCCAGTCCAGAAACCTTTTTCCCAGTAGAAATATTTGAGGTCATTCTAGGGGGAGGGGCATCTCTGATATTTCATCCACTCTTCCTTCCCCGAAGTCCTTTTTTTAAAAAAACAGCCAACAATTAGAAATCGCTTCATCTTTAATGCCTTTCGTGGAGTCATAAGCCTCCTACAGATGAGCTGAGCTCTAGATGGTCCTGAGAGCCCAAAGCCAAACTTGGAAACGATACCCAGCGCAATACAGGACGTCGTGCACCTGATAACGAAATTGTCAAGCAGCCCTTCCTTGGGATCCGCTGCCATCCCGTGACGACCGTGTGGCCTCCACTTTGCTGGAGAAATTCATCGTCAGGCAGAAAGCAGGAGCGGACAGAAGTGACATTTAAACATTTTAAAGTCAAAGTCAGTTTTAATCAGTCAATATATGTGCAAGGTCAACTCTTTTCTTTTTTTCAAATAAAAACGGTGTAAAGTCTCTCCCTTACCTTTCCCACTCCCCTCACACAGCAGGTTCTGGATTTTTCTCCCCAGAGGCAGCCACTCCTACCTTTTACAGCCTCTCCTTCTATACCTGTTCTCTGCATACACACACCAGCTGTGCGTTTGCATCCCCCCCCCCTTTTATAGAGGAAGCTAACATACTATACATAGTTCTGCATTTTGTTCTTTTCAATGAACAGTACCTGGATAAGTGTTCCTTTGTATGCATGAACCCCAGTTTCTGTAACCCGTCCCCTCCTAATGGGCAGTTAGGCTGGGCGCGGCCGTTTGTTCTACGAACAATGCTTTGATAAATACCATCATCTGCATTGACTTGAGGGCACCTACCAACAACAGCAGCAGTTCTTGCACAGGTAAAGCAGATATGGGGTTACATTCCCAGCTCTGCGAACACTGGGCTAAAAGACACGTGCGGTTTAACGTCCTGATAGCTATCGCCAAGTTGCACTCCAGAGAAACCCATTTTGCACTCCCCGAAATCAGTGGGATCTGTAAAACAAATGTCTGTGGACGGATGGGCTCCAATCCCCTACTGAGGGGGAGTCACAGATTACAGGTCATGCTGATTCCACGGGATTTTTCCCCACAGGGGGGAGGGAAACTAACCTGTTGTTTGTTTACTCTGCATGAATGGGAGAGGGCCCATGCCCTTGATTGGGGTATGGCCCTCCCTGTGCTTGGCATCACCCTACCTCTGATAGTCACCTCTACCTGCTGGCCAAGGTCTCCGTGGGGTCCCAGGACGGGACCTGCTTGGCCGGGCAAGCTACCCTGCTGAGGCATATTTGACCACAGAGCGTGGCTCCCGTTCCTGTCCAGTCAATTCCAAGGCTGTAATCTTTAAGGAAGCAGACTGCCACATCTTTCTCCTGCGGAGAGACTGGTGGGTTTGAACCCCTGCCTTTCGGGCTAGCATCAGAGCGCTTAACCACTGAACCACCAGGGCTCCTGAAAAAGGCGGCTAGCTCTCCACATTCCCAGGCTAGACCAGTGGCTCCATTCATAGCCTCCTGAGAACTCCATGCTGTTTCCACCTGACCCTGCCCATATGCTGAACAGGGCAGACTGCATAAGGAAAGGGACTCCGGTAGGTCCCCTCGCATGCAATATGGCAGTCTCCCCAACCCCTTGTCTGTTTTTTTCAGCAGCTTGTGAAAACCACAGAAAAGGTGTGGAAAGTATAAAATATTCTCTTTCAGAGGTGATGTCTGGCATGCCTAAGGAGCATTGAGCATTTCATCTCTGTCCTGCTAAAAAGGCCACCTAGCCCTTTGTATTCCATGGCGCCCTTCCCACAGTTTGCTTCCTTTTAAATGCCTTGGGGGGGGGGCGGTCGAAGCAGTTTATTCCTCAGTGTTCAAGTGGCCCCCTGCCCAGTTCTCTGTGCCTGGCCCAACAGGCAGCCTGTCTGTGAATACACAACTCTCAAGCAGTTTCCTTCCAGGGCCAGCAGCTCTTCTCCCCCCACCGCAAAGGAAACTCCCTTCAGCCATGGTTTTGGATATTGACAGTATCTGGAACAGTCGTCTGCATTTAGAAATTGCTCAAGATTTTAGTGCCATGAAACAAACTGTGAAACCTCTGCTCCAGCAGTATCTCCATCTAACTTCATTGCTGTTGTCTCAGAAAAAAATCCTCTTGGGGTTGGTTTAAGAAAATATTTACATTAAGTCATTGTTTTCATCCGTATTGCCTATAATTCTTTTTTAAGGAATTAGAGTGAAATAGTCTGCAAACAACGAAAGGGGGACATCCTGGTGCTCAGGGCTGTTTTTCTTCTATCTCTTGAGAGGAAACGATCTATCAGTTCTTTGATAAAGTTCTCAGGTGTTTTACATCTTTCTTCTGCAAGCTCTGGTGGGCCTGAGCAGCGCAGAAACCGTGCTAGATCAAAGCGTTAAATGCAAATCGCTCGTTTTTGCAGGACCCTGGGCTCCTGCTGTATGTAGGTGGAGTTTGGCATCCTGGTATCAGAGACCACTCGCATTTTTGGTTGATCGTCTTTAATTACTTTTGAGGGCTAAGCTTATGCCTCCAGTTGCTCATGACAGACAAGGAATGTTTCTTAATGCCATTTATATGGAGAACGTCATTAAGCATGAAACAGAGCAAAAATGACAAGAATAGCGAGTGTATCATTATAGCCTTCATTTAAGTACAAGACTCAGCAAACAGTGAAAAACCAACCACTTGGAGGAGGAGGGAGAGTCGTGGTATTTGTTTTGATTGCCTATTATTTCGAGAGGTATTTATACCCTGATTCTATGGCTCTTGCTGAAACCCTAATTTCTCAGGTCAAGGGGTGGAGGGACAAGGGGTGGGGCCGAGAAGGTGTTGATCTACTACCCTACACAAACCAAGTTAAAAACCAGTTCAGTGTCTAAAGAAAGAAGAACGGTGGTGTTGCCTTTAAGTCCTAAAGTTCTTGCTAACTACTGTTGTTATTTGGAGTTTCTTTCCAGGGAGAATAACAAATACAGTATGAAGGTGTTCCAAATTCCCAGACTAAGGGTCTCCAGGTAGATTAAATAAAAATACAGGATGCCCAGTTATCTTTGAAATTCAGATAAACAGTGAAAAATTTTTTTAGTATAAGTATGTCCCATGCAATACTTGGGATACACTTATACCAAAAAAACTTAACTTGCTTACTACCTGAAATTCAAATTAAACTGGGCGCCGTGTATTTAATCTGGCAAACCTACTAGCAGTCGGAATATAAACCCTCATTCTTTGTAATTCCATTATTTGTGTGTTTGGATCACAGAAGAATTAAGTTCTAATTCATGAAAAAGAGTCCTAGTAGCACAATGTTTAAATGCTCGGCTGCTAACCAAAAGGTTGGTGGTTCTAATACAACCAGCAGCTCCGTGGGAGAAAGACCTGGTGACCTGCTTCCATAAAGATTATAGCCTATAAGACCCTATGCAGCAGTTCTACTCTGTCACATGGGGTCGATTTGAGTCGAAATCAACTCTACAGCACCCATCAATAATAATTCATAAAAAGGGAAATTGTGAGCATACCTTTGTCAAAATACTCTAAATAATATTCTCAGTAAGATGTACTTTACCCCACAGAGTACTTTTGTTTTAGTAATTATGGAAACAAGTGGAATTTGGATGATAAACCTCACCTGTGGCCCACCAAGAGGTCCTATCTCTGAAATTCCTTTGGGGAAGTAGAGGGGTGGACCCTCAGGCTGAGGATTTGGACTGAGAAGGCTGGACACAGAGCTTTGCGGCATGGCCCAGAGAAAGTTGCTTAAACTCTCAGAGCCTCAGTTTTGCCATCTGTAAAATGGGAGGGTCTCTGCCTCTCTCTTGGAGTCATACTCTTTTGGGCTAACACGTGTACAGCTTTTAGCTCAGTCATGGACAAATAAACCCAAAACCAAACCAGTTGTCATCAGAGTAGAACTGTGCTCCATAGGGGTTTCAAGGTGACCTTTCAGAAGCAGATCACCAGGCCTTTCTTCCCAGGCACCTCTGGGTGGGTTCAAACCACCAACCTTTTCATTAGTAGTAGACTGTTTAACCGTTTTTGCCACCCAGGGACTTCAATGGGCAAATGTTGTTATTAGGTGTGGTCAAGCTGGTTCCGACTCATGGTGACTGCATAGGGCAGAGTAGAAGTGCCCCAGAGGGTTTTCAAGGGGCAGCTGGTGGATTTGAACTGTCAACCTTTTGGTTAGCAGCCGAGCTCTTAATTACTACATCAGCAAGCCAAATAGCCCTTTAGAAACGGTGGGTGTTGTTGAGGGGGGTCACCCAATGGTAAAGGCCTTGGCTTGAGACATGGAGACTGGAGGTTCAGGAGTTGGGTGTCCTTGGGCCAGTGACTTCACTGTCAGGGTATTTTGTTTCTTCACTTGTGATCCTTTTAAAATTTAAACCAGAATCACCCTTTTAAAAACGGAAATGGGATCCTCTTCTCCCCCTGTTCAAATCTCTTAAGGCTTCTCATCACCCTTGACATGGCTTGGGATACTTTCTGTGGTGTCTGCTCACCACTCACAAGCTCTGGCCTCTCTCACCAGGTTCCTGCCATGCCAGCCTCCTCGCTGCTCCCCAGACTTTCCACCAGCACTAGGGTGAGGCCAGAGAGAGGTCCAAGGCCCACATGTCAGGAGGCCTCACTCTCAGGGTCTTGAAAGTTTTCACATATAGTCCCTCTACAGGGCTCGTGTCTCCTGTGACAGGAGCAAAGTGGGCCTCCACTGGCCTCACTGCTAAGAATGGCACCCATGCCCCCTGAAATCAGAGTCTGTGTGCTGGGCAGCTCCACTTTGAGCAAACCCTCCACACACCCGAGACTGAAGTCCGGGGTTTAGTCAGGTCAACTCCTACAACTCTCCTTGCAGCTGTTTACTCAGGAGCATTCACCCAGCAGTACCAGGAGGAGCCCTGTTGGTGCAGTGGTTAAGCGCTCAGCTGCTTACCTAAAGGTTGGTGGGTCAAATCCACGAGCCACCCTGCAGGGGAGAAGACCTGGTCATCTACTCCCATAAAGACTGTTGTTGTTGTTAGGTACCCTCAAGTTGGTTCCGACTCTTAGCGACCCTATGTACAACAGATCGAACCACTGCCTGGTCCTGAGCCATCCTCACAATCATTGCTGTGTTTGAGCATATTGCTGCAGTCACTGTGTCAATTCATCTCATTGAGAGTCTTCCTCTTTTGTGCTGACCCTCTGCTTTACCAAGCAAGATGTCCTTCTCCAGGGACTGGTCCCTCCTGACAACCTAGAAAACTTTACGGGGCAGTTCTACTCTGTCACATGGGATCACTATGAGTCGGAATTGACTTGAGAGCAATAGGTTTGATTTTTTTTTTTTTTTAACCAATGCTATTGAGCACCTGCTTGTGCTAGCCTCTGCTCTAGGATCCTGATAAACCACCTAGTCTCTGAGTGGCATAATCAGTTAAGCACTCAACTACTAGCCTAAGGGCTGGCAGTTCAAACTCACCCAGAGGCACCTTGGAAGACAGGCCTGGTGATCTGCTTCTGAAAGGTCACAGCCTTGAAAACCCTATGGGGCAGTTCTACTCTGCACACATGGGGTCGCCATGAGTCAGAATCGACTCAACAGCGACTAACAACAACAATAAACCGCCCAGTAAGAAGTATATTTTTAAAAGGTAGAATTTCTATTTTCAAGCACTCTATACCCAGCCAGGCACCAGATCAGCTGCTTTACGATGACTATCCTAATAAAAGGTGCCCATTTCTTGAGTTTTTGCCAATAATGACACTTTAAAAGTACAGTCATTATCCCATTGCATGGATGAGGAAACTGAGGCTCAGAGAGGGGAAGTAACTTTCTCAAGGTCACACAGTGAGAAAGTCATGAATGGAGACTTGAACCCACGGCTGCCTACATTCTAAGAGCGTGCTTTAGCCTCTCACCTTTCTCCCTCTCAGATGAAGATTGTGCAGTCTCTGAGCTTCACAGGGTGCACAGGAAACCTGAACAAGAAGTGATTTCGTTGAGTTGAGCCCAGTTGACTAGTCAAACCAGTCCAAAGTCATTAGTTTAGTCCAGTAGACATAGTTATAAAGTAGTTTAAAAATAATAACAATCTTTTGGCCCATGAAAATTGTTCCCTCTCTTCTGGCAATAAGGTGACCAGCTGCTAGGAAAACAAAAATGGTGTTTTAGGTCAACGTCTAAATTCATCGAAATGTTTTTCATCTTCACATGACTCTCGGCTTGATTTCCTGTGCATTAGCGCAGGGCTGACAAACTTTTTCTGTAAAGGGCTAGCTAGATGGTAAACGTTTCGGCTTTGCTGGCCCTGCGGTCTCCGTGGCAACTAACCAACTCTGCCCTTATAGAGCAAAAGCAGCCATAGACAACACAGGAACAAATGGCCATGGCTGGGTCCCAATAAAACTTTATACATAGACATTAATATTTGAATATCTTGTAATTCTCATGTGTCATGAAATATTCTTTCTCTTTTGTTTTTTTTTTTTTTTTTTTTCAGCTGTTTAAAAATTTAACGCCCATTCTTAGCTTGAGGGCCATATAAAAACAGCCTGAGGGTCATATAAAAACAGGTGGGGGGGGTCAGATTTGACCCCCGGGCTGTAGTTTGTGATCCTTACAATGGATCATTCACCTCCATGTTGTTGGGATTTCTCAAGGAAAAGGGAGACCTGGAAGCCTTTTGATCAGGGTGGGCCTCTCAACCAGTGTCAAAAATGGGTTGTTGTTGTATGCTGTTGAGTCCATTCTGATTCATAGCAACCCCTTGTGACGGGGCAGAACTGCCCCATAGGATTTTCTAGTCTGTAAAGAGTCAGAATCACTCAACGGCAGTGGGTTTGGTTTTGGTTTTTAGAATCTTTGTAGGAGCAGATCGACAGGTCCTTCTCCAGAGGAGCCGCTGGGTGGGTTCAAACTGCCAACCTTTCAGTTAGCAGTCAAGCGCTTAATTGTTGCGCCACCATAGCTCCTTCAACGATGAGTAAGAGTTTGATTTTCCTCATTTAGGAAGGAAAATGAGTCCATCCCACATCCACCGTCTAGTGCTGAGGCGGCAGAGCAATGCGGTTGTTAGTTGCTGCTGAGTACTGAACCATCTTCACCATCATTGCTATGTCTGAACCTGTGAAGCAACAGCTCTGCTCAAATGCAATGGATGCCTTCGTTTTCTTCCTGTAGATGAATAAGTAAGAAATGAGCTGTTCTCTTAGGACGCCTGAAATATTGTATTATTACCCAGTAATTGCCTCCATTCCAATGACGTTAGAAAGAGCTGGAAGAATCAATGCATTATTTGAAGCCCAGCCGTTTCTCTTCCTAAAATTCCCTCCATCCCTGGATTATCTACTAATTGAAGTTAAAAATAAAAAGAAGAAAAGAAAGAAAAAGAAATACCCGCCTTGTTTCTCCCCGAGACACATCCCTCTTGCCTTCGAGACAATCGGGTCATTTATTAAAGTGATGCCACCATCTCTAAACGCCCAAGATGCAAACAAGAGCCAGCTCAGGGATTGTCTCATTTGCTGGAATGTCTTTGCCTCCAAATTTTTGGCTTCTTCATTGACCCTTTTTTTAGAATTCTCAACAAAAACCCAGACATGTTGGAGGAGATGGTTCCCAAACTCCCAAAATAGACACAAGATCAAAGTAAAAAATAAAACTGACAATTCCCAAAAGCTTAAGAGTTGGTTTTCAAATTTGAAGATTATTCATGCCTTTGTGTTTCCATCCAGGGGACCTGCAGCTGGCCAGTGCCCCTGGAAGGAAAATTTCAGCTTAGGGTCTCCCTTCCTTCCTTTCTTCTCTTCTTCCCTCCATCTGTCCTATGCATCCATCCATCCATCCACCCGTCCGTCCGTCCGTCCGTCCGTCCATCCATCCATCCATCCATCCACCCATCCACCCATCCACCCATCCACCCATCCACCCATCCACCCATCCACCCATCCACCCATCCATCCATCCATCATGCCTTCCTTACTTTTATCCATATTACTTGCCTGCCTTCCTTCTTCTTTTCTTCCTTCCGTTTCTTTCCTTCTTTCCTTTCTGACAACTGTTTTTGGAGCTTCTACTATTTATCAGTTTCCTTGCCTGACGCAGTGGTTAAGAGCTCAGGCTGCTGACCAAAGGTCATGAGTTTGAACTCATCACCTGCTCCTTGGAAACCCTATGGGGCGGTTCTACTTGGCTCTACTTGACAGCAGGGGTGCTGGGTTCTTTTTTGGTTTTTGCCTGACTCCGAGGATGCAAGAGTCACAGAGACAGACATCTTCGGTGTTTACCACCTCCAGAGTGTCAGAGATAAAGCCTCCGTCCAAGCTAGGTATCTAGAATCTTTTCAGAAGTGTTTCCTGGAAATTCGTTTTTGTTTTCCCTCAAAAAGTTTCAGGAATAGTCAAGTGACGTGTGCCTTAATCGACATGTCTGGAATCACTCCTTTTCTGTGCTGGGCTTTTCAGCACGAGATTACATTAGTCTGGCCATTTTTCTCATTTAAAAAAAAAACTCTAAATCTTGCATTTGCGAATGCGAGAATTCATTCTTACTTTGCTGAAAATGGTTTTGTATCTGTTCTTCACTCTGCAAATTTTGCCTGTAGCCAAAAAGCAGTAATTAGTTGACATAATCCAACCTAAAATCGGCTGATTTTAACTGATTCTTTGCAAAGCTTTGGAAGGCAGAGAAGGTCATTTTAGCAGAGTGAGATCTGTGATTGTCGAGAAGCCTGCTCACTTCCTAGTTAATCTGTCAGCCAGGTAGCACTACATTCACAGACGCAATTC
This sequence comes from Elephas maximus indicus, assembly GCF_024166365.1. Taxonomy (NCBI): domain Eukaryota; kingdom Metazoa; phylum Chordata; class Mammalia; order Proboscidea; family Elephantidae; genus Elephas; species Elephas maximus. The sequence continues at coordinate 12,750,993 of NC_064843.1, read as the reverse complement.
TCTGACCCATGGTGGTCCTGCTCAGTCCACTGGGTTTCTTTTTCAGAAGGAGCATCTCTTGGAGGTGGAGGGAGAGGGCATTGGTGGTTCAGTGGTAGACTTCTTACCCTCCATTCAGGAGATCCGGGTTCGATTCCTGGCCAATGCATTGCACGTACAGCCACTACCTGCCTGTCAGTGGAGGCTTGTGAGTTCCTATGATACTGAAAGGTTTCAGTGAAGCTTCCAGACTAAGATGGACTAGGAAGAAAGGCCTGGAGATCTACGTCTGAAAATCAGCCAGAGAAAACCCTAGAGATCACAACAGTGCAATCCACAACCAATCATGAGGACAGAGCAAGACTGGACAGTGTTTCATTCCATTGCGCATTGGGCAGCCATGAGTCAGACAACTTTCCAAGACCCGAAATAGCCAGAACGCTCCTTGACAACATCCACAGCCCTGCCCCACCTCTACACATTCACTGGAAATGCTCCCAGTAATATCCTGCAGAAAGGAGAGCCTTGTTCCTGTGGGTCTGGCTGGAGCTCAGGGTTGGGGCGAGCAGCTGTGGGGACGCCTGGTCAAGCTCTGTGGCTCCCCAATTGCGGGCCTGCTAGCAGGTTCTAAAGAGTTCTTCAGCAATCCTTTCAGTTTAATATGGCTAGAGAGGCTTGAAACCAGTTTTAAGAAGCAGGTTGGAATATAAAATGTTATAAGTTGGCACATTCTTGGACAATTCCCTGAGTCAGTGAGAATGTAAGGAAAGGGGGTCCCTCTCATAGACTGTGGCAGTAATTGTCCAAAAAACAAAGAACCAGCTTTCTGAGGGGAGGTTTTATAGTCTGCATTGGACATGCACAGATCCTTTGACCCATCCATTCACTTAATTTTGTTGTTGTTGTTGTTTTGTTTTTTACAGTTAAAGACTTATTATAGCAAAAGGATAAAAGTCAGGATCGTTACAAGGAAGTGATGCACAGGTGAGCTCTGGGAAGGCTCCCCGTGTAAAGCCGCCATGTCACAGAGAGGGCATGTCACCCTCCCTGTGCCAACCAGGCTGTCTCTGAGCCTCAGCGCTCTGGGCTTTCATCAGCCAGGTCTGTATGACAGGCTAAGTCATGCCTCCTCAGGCTAGTTGATATTACCCTCCCAGGTGAGTCTTTTCTGGCCTGCCAGCCACTCACTTTAGAACGAACCCCTGCTGCCGTCAAGTAGATTTCAACTCATAGCGATACCACAGGACAGAGTGGAACCGCTCTGTACTGTTTCCTAGGCTGCCGTCTTTTTGCTAGATGGCCAGTCTTTTCTCTTGAGGAGCTGCTGAGCGGGTTCTAACTGCTGACCTTTTGGTTAGCAGCTGTCGTAGACATCTAGTGCTGCTCTAACAGAAATACCACAGTAGACAGCTTTAACAAACAGAAACTATCTTCTCACAATTTAGGAGGCTAGAAGTCCGAATTCAGGGGGAAGGCTTTCTCTCTATGTTGGCTCTGAGAGAAGTTCCTTGTCTCTTGGTTCCTTGGCGATCTTCTTGCAGCTTGGAATCTCTCTTCCCCCAGCTCTGCTTGCTCACTTGCTTGTTTAATCTCTTTTATGTCTCAAAAGAGATTGATTTAAGACACTTCCTACGCTAATACTGTTTCATTAACATAACAAAGAAAATCAACTCCCAAATGAGATTATAACCACAGGTATAAAACCAAAAAACCAAACCTGTTCCCCTTGAGTTGATTCCGAATCATAGCGACCCTATAGGACAGAGTAGAGCTGCCCATAGGATTTCCAAGGCTGTAAATATTTACCTGCCGCCTCTTTCTCCCACAGAGTGGCTGATGGGTTAGGACCGCTGACTTTTCAGTTAGCAACGAGCACTTAACCACTGTGCCACCAGGGCTCCTTCCACAGGTATAGAGGTTAGGATTTACAACACATATTTTGAGGGAACACAATTGAATCCACAATAGCAGCTGAGTGCTTAACCAGTGTGCCACCAAAAAAACCCAGTGCTGTCAAGTTAATTCTGACTCAGCGAGTGATCCTATAAGACAGAGTAGAACTGCCCCACAGAGTTTCCAAGGAGCACCTTGTGGATTCAAACCGCCAACCTTTTGGTTAGCAGCTGTAGCACTTAACCCACTACGCCATAAGGGTTTCCGGTGTGCCACCAGGGCTCCTTAAATCATTGTAGCGGAGGTTGTACGGAGCCCTGGTGTCGAAATGTTTAAACACCAGGCTGCTAATGAGAGGTTGGTGGTTCGAAGCCCTCCTGCAGCTCCATGGGAGAAAGACCTGGCAATCTGCTTCTGTAAAGATTACTGCCTAGAAAACCCCATAGGGCAGTTCTACTCTGTCTCATGGGGTTGCCTTCTTTGTCCCTACTGGGACACTTTTATCAGCGGCACCTGGATAATCTCAAAGTAAGGCCCTTAATTTAATCGCATCTGCAAAATCTTTTGCCTTGTAGGTAACACATTCAGAGGTTCCAGGGATTAAAATGTGGACAGCTTTGGGGGCCATTATTTAACCCACCACATATACCATCACCCACTGCCACTGAGTTGATTCCAACTCATAGCAACCCCGTAGGACAGAGTACAACTGCCCCATAAGGTTTCCAAGGCTGTCATCTTGAAAGAAGCAGATCATCAGGTCTTTCTCCCTTGGGTTCAAATCACTGACCTTTCAGTTAGCAGCCAAGGGCTTAACCGCTTCGCCACCAGGGTTCTTTCAGGAAACATTTGGGGAGAGTTTTTGAGGCAGCAATGGGTTTGGGTCAGGGAGTTATGTCGGGGTCCTTGTCTTTGTCATCTGAAAAGACATGTCTGTTTTTAGGGGTGAGTGGAAGAGGGCTGGCAAACGAAGTGATTTCAAACAGGAAGGTCAGGACCATGTTGGGAAAGTTTCTTCCATACTCTGGGCATCAGTTTCCCCATCTGTCAAATGAAGTTTCCTCAGCTCTGTGATTCCTCCTGTTCAAAGAAGTGTTTGAAGTCCGTCTTTACACGACACCCCACAGTCGTGGCGTATCTAGGGTATCGCACTGACCCTGGGCACATGGCACCACTAAGCATTTTCTATTAACCTGGCAGGGCCCAATCTCCTTCCTCAAGCAAGGTAATGTGTTACTTTAAAAGATGAATGAGCTTGACTTGTGTTTTTCAGCTGATATTACGGTGAAGTTATCTAAAAAGGGGGTGTCAGATGTTTGGGCAGGGGTACAATTTCAGTGCTTGCCATAGGCACCATTTTCCGTACATACGCCCCTGGCTGTACTGGGTTAATAGAAATTGCTTAGTGGTGCCACATGCCCAGGGCCCGTACAATGCCTGCCATACCTGCTGTACCCTACTTAGGCCTCTGCAAGCTGTGGAAATGGGTAAGGCCAGCCCTGACCCACGCAGGTGTATAAACAAGGACTTGGCTCCCCCCACCCGAAGGACTAGACTCCATGATCTGGTTTTGCTTTGTTTTCTTTGGGGGGGGAAAATTTTTTTTTCAATTTAAACTGAAAGTTGGTTACCTCAATGAAAAAATGAAGAAATTTTGAAATCTAACCATCAATGCCTTCCAGCACCTTCTAGATGCTTTCCTCTAGGAATGCAGCTAGTGTTGGCTTTTTGGCTTTGGAATTCAAGAAGTCTGGCTTCAAACCCAGTTCCATCCTTCTTTGGCCCTGAGATCTTGGCTAGTCTTCGATCTTGGCTGAGCCTCAGTTTCTTGCTCTGTAAAATGGGCACGAGAATCACTGCTCCTACCTCATAGGGTTTTTGAGAGGGATCAGTAAGACCATGCAAGAAAAGTGCCTGATGTACAGCGTGGTGTGTGTGCGGCAAACCTGCATAAATGCTCCTGATGCGTTCACTGCTCACACACTTTTTTATGTTTATGTTTTTTTGAAAAGTAAAATTTTCTCTTGCATTCCAACTTCAACAGTTACAGCTAATAAACCAATATTTGCCTTAACATCGAGCGTCCTTTTCCTTGAGAAGAAGCATCAGAGCTTCTCAACTGGGCCAAACACGCTCTGAGTAGTGGTTTAAAAATAAGACAAACAAAGCAAAGTCCCCAACCAAAAAGAGGTCTGTGAGGCAACATTTTTCCTGAGGGATTTTGCTAATGCCACCCAAAAAGGAAACCCCACACATTTAAGTAGCAACATCCACCAGAAGGGTGTTGCTCGGTATTTTAAATTGCTGAGGGGGATATTTCTTGAGGCAGAAAGAGGTGTGGGAAAACAGTACTGGCCATCTTTCCCTTTACTGTCTTCCTACAATGTGGGTCCAGCGCATAATATGAAGCCCAAAGCGAAAGGCTGAGTGGCTGGCTGGGGTGGCTTTGTAGAGACAGTTTAGAGAGTGATTTAAGATGAGAGCTCTGAGCAAGATTTGTCTGTGTTCAAGTCCCAGTTCTGCAGCTTCCTAGCTGTGTGGCCTTGGGCAAGTGGCTAAGCCTTTCTGTGCTTCCATTTCTTCATACGGGGATAATAACTATATGTGCCTTATATGCAGCAACACCTGTCTGTGGTTTTGATATACTACAGTGAATTATGTTTTACTGTGATACTGGAAGCTATGCCAGTGGTATTTCAAATACCGGCACAGTGACCATGGTGGACAGGCTTCAGCAGAGCTTCCAGACCAAGACAGAATAGGAGGAAAGGTCTGGTGATCTGCTTCCAAAAATCAGCCAGTACAAACCTTATGGATCACAATAGAAAGTTGCCTGACTCTCTTGCTTTGGACGTGTCATCAGGAAGGATCGATTGCTGGAGGAAGGCATCACGTTTGAGGAAGTAGACGACCAGCAAGAGCAAGGTTGCCCCTGGGTGAGATGGTGTATTAGGCCGGGTTCTCTAGGGAAGCAAAACCAGTAAAGCGTATAAATATATATAGAGAGAGATTTATATTAAGGAAATGGCTCACACGATTTAGAGGCTAGAACGTGAGTCAGGGTGGAAGCTTCTCCTGAATCGCATAGCAGCAGGAGCTGGAGAACCCAAGATTGGCATGTCAGACAGCAGGGCTCTGGCTCATAGGCTGCGAAGATCAGTGAATCCAAAGACAGGCAGGCAGGACAGCAGGTAAGCTGCTAGCTCAAATCCCAAGAGCCAGAGGTCGGATGAACAGGAGAGGCCACTTACATTGGTTGCAGGCCATACCCCCAAGGAAATTCCCCTTCAACTGATTGGCTACTCACAGCAGATCCCATCATGGAGGTCATCACGTCATTATATGACTGCCAAACTACATGATAATGGCCAAACCACTAAGAATCATGGCCCACCCAAGTTGACACACAACCTTAACAATCACAGATGGACTGGCACAATAGCCACAATAATGGGCTGAAACAAGCTGGCAATTGTGAAGATGATGCAGGACCAGGCACCATTTCATTCTGTTGTAAATAAGGTCACCATGAGTCAGAGTCTACTTGACAACAGCTATATATCCACCCACCCATCCACCCACCCACCCACCCATCCACCCATCCACCCATCCACCCGCCCGTCCATCCGTCCACCCGTCCACCCACCCACCCATCCACCCATCCATTCATCCACCTACCTATCCATCCGTCCGTCCGTCCATCCGTCCGTCCATCCGTCCATCCATCCATCCGTCTGTCCATCCGTCTGTCCATCGGTCTGTCCATCGGTCCATCTGTCCATCCGTCCATCCATCCGTCCATCCATCTGTCTAGTGAAGATTAAGTGCATGAACTCACAGCAAGTGCTCAGCCTGCTCGCTGGCACGCAGACGGTGCTCTTCAAATGTTAGCTATTCACCAACACTTTTTCCTTTATGTGAAAAGTTGGCTTTTTTCTTCCTGAAAACAAATATGCAGTTTGAAAAAAAAAAAAAAAAAGAATGGAGAGGCAAGAGAGGTTAAAAGATATAAACAATCCTCCAAGGGGGAAATGCAGAGTCACAACACTTCATACAAACAGAGGCACACCCTCACTAGAGGTCTGCAAAACGTGCCCAAACAACCCTGGCGTGTCAGTTTTCACCCCTCAGACTAGCAAAAAATTTAAAGAGACTGGCAACATTCAGTGCTGGGAGGATTAGGGAAGTGGGCACCCTCACTTTGTGGGTACAACTACTGAAAAAAGTAAAACTCAAGAACGCGTGCTTATTCTCACTTTTGTGGAGCAGGTCCGTAGGAATAAAAGGATCAGTGAATAAGCAGAAACAGGCGGGGACACTCCCTGCAGCATTGTTGTAGCAAATAAAAAAAAAATAAATTGCAGACTATCTAAAATCCAAAATGTTATGCAGCTATTTATGGTGAGAATTAGAGCTACCAAACCCAAAATCCATTGCCTTTAAGTCGATTCTGACTCATAGCGACCCTATAGGACAGAGTAGAACTGCTCCATAGTGTTTCCAAGGCTGTCATCTTTACGGAAGCAGACTGCCACATCTTTCTCCCTAGGACCAGCTGGTGGATTGGAACCAAGGACATTTTGGTTAGGATCTGGCCTCTTAGACACTGTACCACCAGGTCTCCTTAATTAGAGCTACAAAACCCATTGCCGTTGTGTTGATTCCGACTCATAGCGACCCTACTGGACAGAGTAGAACTGCCCCGTAGGGTTTCCAAGGAGTGGCTGGTAGATTCGAACTGCTGACCTTTCGGTTAGCAGACCTAACGCGTACCTGCCGCTCCACCAGGGCTCTAGAGCTACAGGTGTTAATAATAATAGCTTATATTGACTGAATGCTTTCTCTGGGCCAAACACCCCAATAAAAGCTCCTTATGCATGTGATTTATATTTACTACAACCTACGGTTGCTACCCTCATTTTATAGATGAGAAAACGAAGCCCCTGTGAGGTTAAGTGGATTGCCCAGGACCTCACATTTCACCAGTGATGAGTTGGATTTGAACCCACTGCCTGACTCTAGAACCTGTGCTCTAAAACTCTGGACTAAGCAGAAACTCTTGGTCCTGAAGGATGTGGCGTAGTGAACCAAGAAAGGTGCAAGAAATGGGATAATTATAACCCAGTGTTATGTAACAAACAAAAAACAAAATGGTGCTACCTCTCCACTCACCTTCATTTTTTTTTCACGGCACTCAGGGCACACGCGCTCACACACACTCACACGTACATGCACACACACACAGAAGAGCACACAATTTGCTTATTGTTCATTGTCCGTCTTCCTCACTAGAATTTGAGCCTTATGAGAATAGACCTTTGCTGTTTGGTGTCTTCAGTGCACAAAAAATAGTGTCTCATGTCCAATAGACACTGGATAAATGTTTGTTGAGTGAATGAATGAACAAATCACTTTAACCTCAAAGCATTCAGTCACTAGGATGGGGCTGGGGACCCTCACAGCCTGAGGCTGGTAGCTGCTGTGAGGGCAGGGTCACTGGAAAGCCTTCTGGGTGGTGAGTCTGGGCAAAGCCAAGTTCTGGGGGACAGCATGGCTGCAACCCCCCACTTGCCGTTGTCTCTCGTATAGTATCAACCAAGCATTTGCAATTAACTAGGCGACAACTTAATAAATCTGGAAGCTAGTTTTCTTTTGGCGGCAGAGTGAGAGACTGTTGGCAGCTTCTAGCTTCATAAATTAAAACAATAAGATGTTTTTAGAAATTACACTTCTAAACATGCACACACTTGAATTAGCATCCAGCTCAGGCCCCGTCATAACACTGCCAACGGAAGACAGAGAAACTCGCCTTGCGCCCATAAATGGCCTGTCTCTCCTCTGCTGTTCCTGAGAGCCACCGTCGACCTTTCCAGAGTTTTCTAGATAAAGAGGGGTCTCTCCCTCAGTCCTTTGCCTACCTCACGGGGGTCTGCAGCCATACTAATCCTGTTTGGACACGGATTCGTGGAACAATCATTGCAAAGCGTTTTCTCTAAAAAAAAAAAAAAAAAAGAATTGGCTCAGCTGTAGTTAATTTACTTCTGATTAGTCTAACCTTTCCCCCCCGGAGGAAGTTGTTTAGCGGGAGGGGAAAATGCGGTCACAATATTGTTTTATGACTGTTTATCTTCAGAGCCCAAGCGACACTGATTGCAGATATTTATATGCATTTAAAAAAAAAATCTTGGCTAATGTTTGGAATGCATTTCTTAAAAATAAGTGAAATCAAATTTTGGGTGGATCAAGTAATTTTGGAGGATTTCAAAGTCTTCACCAAGTTCCCCCTACCAGCCCACTGGGACTAATCGCATAAATGCAGCAATTAGGCAAAGATGATCAAAATACAAAATATTACCGTCCTGTTTGGCTTTTGAAGGCTTGTCTCGGTTTCAAGTGTACATTATTAATGACTAGTCTAGAAATCAAAACCTTGGCATATATTCTATTAAAGAAGAAAACCTCTGAATGAGAATACTTTGCATTTCTGCAGGAAATGCTGCTTTCCTCTGAGAGAACCAATTAACTATGCACCAAAGAAAAGCTCTAGATAGGACTCCCCACCCCCCAAGTAGCGGTGGAGGTGTGGTTTGCAGCCCTGAACTAAAACACACCCTATTTCTTTTGTAAGTCTATTTCTCTCCAAAGGCAGCTGCTTGCAGATCTGCTCTATGGTTAGTTCTCTGGCCTTTTGACCACATTGGGAGGGCAAGGGACCTCCTGTCATGGGAACCCCTCAGACTCCAGAGTCACAGGGATCTATCTGGGCTCAAACTCCGCTTTTGCCAGTTGCTGGCACTGTGGCCATAAGGGAAGTTATTTAACTTCTCAAACTCTTGTACCCTGCCCCAAAAATGAGGAAGACGAGGCTCACCCAGTTTTCTGTTGGTTGCAAACCAGCTGAAGAAAAGAAAAGGGAGATTTATTGACACAAGGAAATGGGAAGCCCGGGGTGGCTTCAGGTTCAGCTGTATCCAGGGGCATCAGTGGTGTTACCAGGCATGCACGCTCTCTCCGCCTCCTTCATTCTTTATGCCTGACATCTGCTTCTCACTGGGCACTGGCATCCTCCTCCTCCAGTGCGGGCAGGCTTGCTCCTATGGTGGGAACGAGCTTCTGTGTGGTCCTAGTTTTGCTTCCTTTCAGCACCAAGATGCCTTTCTCCTCCTCCAGGATCTGAGGCAAGCTGCATTAGTCTGAGACCTGTAGCCAGGATGATGGGGCCCACAACTGGTCAGATCTGAGTCCATGGGGCTTGTTATCAGGTTACACTGATGGATATCCCCATGATCGTCCCATGGTCAAAAGAGAGTCGTTCCCTTGGGGAAGTAGGGTGGGGTGGGGGTGCTGTTCCCCAGGCAGGTTTCAGCTGCATTAAGGGGCGGGATTCTCCCCTTTCGACAGCATCTGTCAGGTACAGATCATCCAGCTTCCTTCACAGCCTCAGACATTCTATTCCGTTGTTCTGGAAGTTTCCTTGTGCATGTTCTGATCTGGAGTTCGGAAATCATGGTGGTCACTCACACCCTCTGCATGCGGGTTCCAATTTTGGTGGCAACTATCATCTCTTGATTTAGATGGAAAGGGAAGAGTCATTCTTTGTCCTGCAGTGACCAGGACCAGTCAGCAGGTAAGTCCACACCAGTTCATCTTCATCTAAATCTGCTGCCTCCTCTGACTCCTTCGGGAAGATCATCAGAATTCCTGGGACCCCCAGTCTAACATGGGGTTGAGTAAAGCCCACCTCACAGGGCCGTGTGAAGATTAAGTGAGATAATCTGTGTGCCAGGCATTCTGCCGAGTGCTTCTAAGTACTTCTAAGTACTCAGGGCCGCCCCTAGAGCGTATGGGGCAGGAACAAGTCATTTTTTGCTGGGGCCTCTGTCCATATAAGCAATTTGAGTAACCCCAAATCAGCATGTCAGCACCAACCTGGTGCTCAGTATCAGGTGGTCCTGTATAAACATATCCCGGTGCATCTGCTCAAAGGACACCCTCCTGGAACTGGAGCTGGGTTGTCCATAATCCCAAAACAGGAGACATGGGACTCCTCGGGACATCTAGTCCACCTCATCGGTGAGGAGAGAACCCACACGGTCCCAGTTCAGCCATGGGCACCCCTCCCTGATGCAAAGGCCAGCCCAGCTGATACCAGGAGTAAGAGCTAAAGGCTCTGCTAAGCATTCCCTTTAGGGGGTGAGTTCAACACTAGCCACATGGCAGCCATGTTTGTTAATAATATTTTACCGTGTTTTCAGTGAAGCTTTACACAACAAATAAGTTACCATTTAACAATTACTATACAAATTGTTCGGTGACATTGGTTACACGTTTTGCAAAGTGTCAACATTCTCATTATTTCTCTTCTGGATGCTCTGTTTCCAGTGCTCTAGTTTCCCTGCCCCCTTACCTTCTCATCTTTGCGTTAGAGTCATTGTTAACTGTTCAGTCTTGCAAAGATGATTTTCTTTTAAGGGAGTGCAGTATTCACAGGTAATATTCTTTATTTTATGAGCCAATCTGTTATTTAGCTAAAAGATGACCTCAGGGGATAGTTTCGGTTCAAGGTTTAAAGGGTATCTCAGGGCTATAGTCTCAGGAGTCCTCACGTCTCAACCGGTACAGTAATTGATGACTTTTTAAGAATTTGAGTTCTCTTCCACATTTTTCTCCCCTTATATGAGGATTCATCTATTGTGGCCTTAATCAGAATTGTAAGTAGTGGTAGCCGGGCATCATCTAGTTCTTCTGGTCTCAGGATAGATGACATCGTGGGGCAGCCAAGTTTTACTGAAAGAGACTAACCACTTGGACACATTTGATTGGTCCAGGGATGGGCACATGATTCAAGCCGGACCAATCAGAAACTCTTTCTTGGGGTTGTGGATGGAGAGAGATGGCCTCTCCGTGAGGCTGTGAACCTGTGAATGTTGTTAGGTGTTGTGGAGTCAATTTTCAACTCTTTCCAGCCACATGTGACAGAAAAGAACTACCCCATAGGGTCTTCTAGGCTGTCATCTTTACAGGAGCAGATTGCCAGGTCTTTCTCCTGTGGAGCTACTGGGTGGGTTCAAACTGCCAACCTTTTGGTTAGCAGCTGAGCACTTAACCGTCGCTCCACGAGGGCTCCTTACAAAGGTCCTTAGGTGGTAAAAAGGTTTTCAATTGACCACTAACCCAAAGGTTAGCTGTTAGAACCTACCCAGCAGAGCCAAGAAGAAAGGCCTGGCAATCTTACACTCAAGAAAACCCTATGGGACGGTTCTACTCAGTAATACATGGGGACACCATGAGTCAGAATGACTCCAGGGCGCTGGTTTTTGTTTTCAATGCAGCTGCATTTGAAGCCTGTGAATATCTGATTGTGAAGCCCATCATGTTACCCACAGGCCTTTAGCATTCTGCTTGTTAGGGCACCAAGGCCACATTGTTCCTTCTCCATGGGGAGGCATCGCAGCTTCTCTCTCTCTCTTTTTTTTATTTTATTTTATTTTATTGTGTTTTTGGTGAAAGCTTACACAGGAAATTAGGTTTTCATTTAACAATTTCTGTGCATGTTGTTCAGTGACATTGGGTACATTCTTCACAATGTATCAGCATTCTCATTACCATTTTGGTTGTTTTGCTTTGATTAATCTAGCTTGCCTGTCCCCCCAGCCTTCTCATCTTTGGTTTAGGGTAAATGTTAACCACTTGGCTTCAACTCAATGATTATTCTGAGGAACACAGTACTCACAGGTGATATTATTTTATTAATGCGCCAATCTGTCATTTGGCTGAAAGGTGACCTGTGGGAGTGGTCTGAATAGCAAGTTTAAAGAGTATCTCAGGGCAATAGCTCGGGGTTCATCTAGTCTCTCCTGGTCCAGTAAGTATGGACTTTTTTTTCTTAAGAATTTGAGTTTTGTTCTACATTTTCCTCCCATTCTATGGCAGACCATCTGTGGAGTCCCTGGTCAGAACGGTTGTTAGTGGTAGCTGAGCACCATCTAGTTCTCCTGGTCTCCAGGCAGGTCATACTTCTGTTCATGTAGACTATTGGTTCTGTAAACTAGTTTCTTTGAGTCTTTGGTTTCCTTCTTTCTCTTTAGCTCAGGCTGAGTAGAGACCAATAGCTGTATCTTAATGGCCTTTCGCAGGCTTTTAAGACCCCAGACCCTACTCACCAAACTAGAATCACACCTCCTGTCCATTTGTATTCCCTCCTGCCCTCCCACCACAACGCCCGAGCGGTAGAATGCTGGCTGCAGTGGCACATCCAGGGTACTGCACCAGCCCTGGGTATGTGGCAGCACGGAGCACTTTCCATTACCCCTGTATGGCCCCACATCTTTCCTCAAGGACAGTAATGTGTTAATTAAAAGATTACGAGCTTGCTTGTATTTTTGAGCTGATACTATGGTAAAATTATCTAAAAGAGGGGCGTCAGATGTTTGGGCTGGGGCGCAATTTCAGGCTTGCCGTAGGCACCGTTTTCTGTGCGTACGCTGCCTGCCGGTGGTCCCAAACTGCTCGGTAGTGCCACGCACCCAGGGCCGGTGCGATACCTGCCATACCCATCGCACCTCTTGTAGTTCTCTAGGAGAGCTTCAGTAGTGGGATTTCTAGGTCAAACCAGGTGGATCTGCTATTTGCCAACATTGCCATCTAGATGAATCTGTATTTAAATTGAATCCTGTGTAGAAACAGTCAAAACAATTTTTGGTTATACATGAATAGAAGAAATGCAATGAATAACACTAAACAAACAAAACGTCTTCCCAAATCCCCTAGCCCCTCCGCTGGGGTCCACCAGCCTCCTGGATTCTCCAGCTCTATGAATTGCTATTGTTTTTAAGTCATAGAATGTGGTTTGTGAAGTTGTATCCATAAATGGCAAGAATGTAACAAATGCATTCTGGGCAGCTAAGTAAATTGGCCTGGGGAGGAACACACAGGAGACTGAAGAGAGGGCTCACAGCTCCAATTCCGGAGCTGCATGAAGAGAATGATCGTGAAAACTACCCTGTGCTGGGTCCTGGGATGGACAGAACTCTTCACACACATGGTGTGATTTAATCTTATTAACAACCTACCTGGCTAGGCGCCATTATTATCCCCATTTTACAGGAGAGAGGCTTAGAGGGGAGAAGTGACTTGCTGTCAGGTTTTAAATTCGGGTCTAACTGGCTCTCCGTCCAAGCTCTAAAACCTCCCACACTGTATCTGCTTCTCCTTAGACCATCAGTCTGTGATGCTTGGTGTTATTTTAAAAAACCAACCAAACCCACTGCTGTCGAGTCATTTCCGACATAGGACAGTTCACATAGGACAGAGTAGAACTGCCCTATGGAGTTTCCAGGGAGCGCCTGGCGGATTCAAACTGCTGACCTCTTGGCTAACAGCCATAGCAGTTAGCCACTATGCCACCAGGGTTTCCCTTGGTGCTATACTCTCTTTAAAAGAAGTCCACAGAGAGCATGAGTATTTTCTTCAACACTGAAGGCAATAGACGCTGAGTATTGCATCATTGAGACACAATGAAGAAGGGAGTGATTAGCTCATGAACTTGGCCTTCCAGCCAGGTAATCCCTCCTCCAAGTCTCTCCTTCTGCCCATAGTTGGCTCTGGCCTGGTTCTTCTGGTCCTGGGTTGGGCCTTCTCCCAATTGCCTGGGGAAGCAGGACTCTGGAGGTAGAGATAAGACGGGCACTGTTCCTGAAAAGCCACCACCTTCAAACAAAGGGCATTTTTCATTCCCAAAAGATGGCTTCAGAGTGACAAAAAAAAAAAGAGAGAGAGAGAGAGAAGAGCAAGAGTTGGCCAGTTTGCAATGGAAAATCACACTCTGAGAGTTGAAAGGCATTCTGTGCAGTTTTGAAGAGCGTTCTTAGAAATAAAGAATGGACTTGTCTGCTTAATGCAGTTTGTGTTGACTTCTCTTGATGACACTCATGGCAAATGGTATTATTCACAAGTTATAATCTGTTTGAAACTGATACAGCCGGAGCTTCGATGACTGGACTGGCTACCAATAATTGGAAACAGGGGCTCTGCAAGTAACTTTCTACTAAGAAAAAAAAGCAAACATATTTATGGAGAACCTGTGATGAACAGAGGCCCTGGTGGCGCAGTGGTTAAGAGCTTAGGTGCTGAGCAAAAGGTTGGCGTTCAAATCTACCAGCTGCTCCTTGGAAGCCCTATGGGCAATTCTATTCCGTCCTATAGGGTCTCTGTGAGTCAGAATTGACTGGACGGCAATGGGGTTTTTTGTTTGTTTTGTGATAAACAAGGAAGATGTGGGTCTGGTTGTTAATCCTTATGCTTAGGGTTTTTATTTCCCTTTTATTTAAAAGAGGAGTCCCTGGGTGGTACAAATGGTTAAGCACTCACTGCTAACAGAAAGGTTAGTGGTTCGAATCCACTCAGAGACACCTCAGAAGAAAGACCTGGAGATCTACTTCTGAAAAATCAGCCAGTTCGACTCTGAAACACATGGGGTTGCCATGAGTCATAATCCACCCACCGGCAACTGGTTTGGTTTATTTAAAAGACTAGACGTGAGTGAGTATTGGATGCCCAACCTCACTGTCAACAGTCAAGGCCATCCACTTGATGAATTTTTCTCCATCTTTACGGTGGATCCTAGAGGCAGCACCTGAGAAGAATGCGTACAAGCGTGGAGTCCCAAGCCAGGTTCATGACTTCCCTGAAAACTCCCTGGCTGTGGATCTGGAGCAAACACCCGTGTCCACTGTCTTCAGGTTCCTCAGCTCCGAAGTAGGTTCATAACACTCATCGGGTAGATGTAGTGGGCTATGAGATGATGCCAGGAGAGCCTGAACTTACCTGGCACAGGGGACGTAGTCAGTATGTGGAGTCGGTGCTGTTACTGTTTTACAGCTTGTTTGTGAAACACCTCAGTCACATGGAAAGAAAGCAAAATACGGAGAAACTTGGTGGTGGTGATCTGTGGTCCTTTCTGAGCATTGGATTTGGGGAAAGTGTTTATATATATATATTAGAATTCAGTTCATTTAAGATCTGACTGTTGTAGGCAGAATAATACTGCCCCCCCCCTCCAGGTCCATGTCCTAATCCCTGGAACCCATGTTTACATGACAAAAGGAAGTTAAGGTTGCAGGTGGGATCAAAGTTGCTAATCAGCTGACCTTAAAATGAGAAGATTATCTTGGGTTATCCAGGTGGGTCTAATGGAATCACCCATTCTCCTTGCAACCAGTCAATTCCAACTCATAGTGACCATATAGGACAGGGTAGAACTGCCCCATGGGGTTTCCAAAGCTGTAAATCTTCACAGAAGCAGGTTGCCACACCTTTCTCCCATGGAGCGGCTGGTGGGTTCAAACCACTGACCTACCCACTGTGCCACCAGGGCTCCTTACCCTTACTAGTGGAAGAGGGAGGAGTGAGAGTCAGAAGGAGATGTGATTGAGGAAGAATGGTCAGAGAGGTAAGTTTGCTGGCCTTGAAGAGGGCAGAGGGAGCCATGAGCCCAGGAATGTGGGTGGCCTCTAGAAGCTGGAAAAGGCAAGAATATGGATTCTCCTCCAGAACCTTGGGAAAGAACATAGCTCTATGGACAACTTGATCTGAGCCCAGTGAGACCCATATAGGACTTCTAACCTCTAGAGCTGTAAGGTAATAAATTTGTGTTGCTTTATGCCTCTAAGTTTGTGAACATGTGTTACAGCTGCAATAGAAAACTAACAGAAACACTGATGTCTTGGCCAAGAGGATTGTTTTCCAGATCCCCTTCTCTTTTCATTGGTGAAATCTTGTTTCTCCACCCTGCCTCCCACCAGTTGCCTTTGAGTTGGTTTTTGACCCCTGGAGACCCCAGGTGCATCAGAGTAGAACTGTGCTCTGTAGGGTTTTCAATGGTGATTTTTTTCTTTCTTCCGAGGCACCACTGGGTGGACTTGAACCACCAACCTTTCGGTTGACACTCAAGGGCTTTAGAATTGAGTGTACCTATTTAAAACTTCGAGGCAGCCCTGGTGGCACAGTGAATAAATGCTCAGCTGCTAACCCAAAGGTCGGCGGTTGGAACCCACCAGCCACTCTGCTGGAGAAAGGTCTGGTGGTCTGCTTCCATAAAGATTGCTGTCTTGGAAACACTATGCGGCAGGTCTACTCTGTCCTGTGGGGTTTCCATGAGTCGGAATCGGGTTTACTGACAACTTTGTACCATCACGTGACAACTAATTGGTACAAAAGTTGTTCTTTTGACTTTGACTTTGGACTAAAAAAACTCATATGCAGAACAGGAAATTGGTTCTTGCAAAGGGAAACAAGTTCACATATATAAAGTTCGAGCTTAGTTTAGAATTGTAAAACCGTGTTATTCCAACAGCCTCCCTCCATGAACCTCTGGTGAGCAGAGTGCCTGTAGAGAAGGGCATATAGTCTCCTGCTTTACATTTCAAATATAGGCACTGTCTGTCAAAGGTAAATCGCGGTCTTCCGCCGCTGGTGTGCTCCACGAGATCAATTATGCACCAACATTGCAGCGCAGAGAGGCGCTGGGTTATTCACTGCAGCCCTGCAAAGCTGAGACGTGGTGAGAATCTGGCCCTGAGCACAATACAGAAATTCATATTCAGATGGCTGAGAAGTTCAGGCAGTTCTGGAAGCAGAGCTAAGAGCTCCAAAGGCTGTCAGGCATCTGTCATTGGCTTCCTGGCATCTCACAGAGGCCAGTGGCGCAGTAGACTGTCCCTACCCAAGGTAGCCCTTTCTCCTCCACTCTGTCCCCTCCCAGCTCTCTGTCAGGTGCCCAGTGCCAGCCTCCATCTTGGACTTATGAACCAGGAGCATCAAGCTTTTAGGGAGCCTCGCCACCCATCCAGCCCGAACATCTGTCAAGAGAAAACACTCATCAACAAGAGTCTGCTTGATGGCTTAAAACAGTCTGTGCTGGCTTATGACACACGAGGCATAAATTAAATCATAACCAAGCACGTTGCTGACAGCACGCGATGACAGGTGTTGAGAATAAGTTGGCACAGGGGCCACTGCCCGACATAGCGATTGTCAGTCACGGCCACTCCTCCGCTCCAC
Organism: Elephas maximus indicus; assembly: GCF_024166365.1. Lineage (NCBI taxonomy): Eukaryota > Metazoa > Chordata > Mammalia > Proboscidea > Elephantidae > Elephas > Elephas maximus. The sequence goes on along the minus strand of NC_064843.1, from coordinate 12,734,061 downwards.
TCCGCTAATGGGGACGATGGAGCACAATCCGCAGGATCCGTGGGGCTCACGCGCTACAGGCGAAACTGTAGCCCGTGGTGCTGTCATGTCTCCGTGGAGGCTAGGCTGCAGCCCCCAGGTGTGCGTGGGAATGCCTGCACCCATGTCTTTGCAGACGGCTCCCCTTGCCCTGCCCTTTGCATCGGGCCATCCTCAACCATAGTCCTCAACCAGTTGCCAAAGAGCACATTGAACACCCCCAAAAGCAGGGACATCTGAAAATTGAACCAACTGTGAGGAAAGAGTTGGATAATTGATACATTTTTTTTAAAACAGAGTGTGAAAGTGTCATCCTGGGAAATTTCAGAACTTTACTGGACTTCCTCATTTTTTGTCATTGCTAGTTACCGTCACGTTGGCTCCAAACCATGGCGGCCCCACGTACAACAGAACAAAACACTGCTCGGTTGCGCACCATCTTTGCGATCTATCGTTGGGGTGCTCGAGTCCATGGATGCAGTCACTGTGCAATTTGATTGCCTTCCAACATAGTGGGCTCATCTTCCAGCATTATATTGGACAATATTCAGTTGTGATTCATAGGGTTTCCATTGGTGAATTTTCAGAAATAGACCACCAGGCTTTTCTTCCTAGTCTGTCTTAGTCTGGAAGCTCCACTGAAACCTGTCCACCATGGGTGAGCCTGCTGATATTTGAAATACTGGTGGCTTAGCTTCCAGCATCACAGCAACACATAAGCCACCACAGAAGGACAGACTGACAGGCAGGTGGTGTCCTCATAATTAGGTTACGGTTTATCGCGTTTTTCTGAAATGGAAGATAGTGGAAGCACCATCATCCTTAGGGCTTCCTAGAGTTTTTGCTGGGACCGAGAAACTCCAAACAAGCGTTCTGTTGTCAGGCTGTTCTCTCCCTGGGAAAGACTTGAGTGTCCCTCGTCCCTCTTCCTGAATGGCTCTCTCCCTGCTCTTCACCCTGCTACCTTCTGATCCCAACCTTCAGGCCCAAGTCAACAGCTCCCCTTCTAAGAAGAAACCAAAGTCTCAGACAAGAAACAAGTCTACAGAGCTAATAGCCTACACGAGCCATGGTCTTATCTATCCTGAAACCAGAAGAACTAGATGGTGCCCGGCTACAGCTACTGACTGATCCCAGCGGGGCCACAATAGATGGACCTTGATAGAATGGGAGAAAAACAGGGAGCAGAACTCGAATTCTTAAGAAGTCCGGACCTACTAGACCAGTTGAGACTAAAGAACTCTCTGAGACTATCACCCTGAGATACTCTTTAAACCTTGAACCAAAACTACCCCCTGAGGTCACCTTTTAGTGAAATAACAAACACCCCCCCAAAAAAGAATATTACCCGTGAGTAAAATGCGCCATTAAAAAGCCATCTATATGAGACCGAAAGGTCTACATGACCCTCAAGCAAAGATGAGCAGATGAGGGGGCAAGGAGACTAGAGTACTGGGAACAGAACAACCAGGACGCAATTAAAGAGAACGCTGACACATTTTGAAAATGTAACTAACGTCACTGAACAATTTGCATAGAAATTGTCAAATGGAACTGAATTTACCATGTAAACTTTCACCAAAAACACAGTAATATATATTATATATATACAGATATATAAACTTTTATCTATCTACATATATGTTTAAGCTCCCCTCCTGAGAAGTCTTGGGAAGCAACCTGGTTAGAATTGGCTTGCTATCCACCACATGGTCAGTTTTGTGTCCTACATGGCTCTTATCATACTGTGAAATGATCTTGGTGGACTCTTTGCTTATTCACTCTCTATTTCCCCGAGGGAGAATGCAAGTCCCTGGAGGGCAGGGACCTGCCTGCCCTTTTTTAGCAGGCATCTCCCTCAGCCTGGCCCACACCTGGTACGGATGTGGAAAGAACAGAGAGTTACAGGAATCCAGCAGGCCCACCTGTTGTTCATGTGCTTCTGTTCCCATCACATCCACGCTCCTCTGCCCCGAGCCTTCACTGCCTGATGAGCCAAGACGAGTTGTGACAGATGTCACAGCGTGTTACTGTTACCGTGGGCCATGCAGAGCCCAGCAGCCCCCACCTGCATCACATCTTTGCTCAGCCCAGTCCTATACCATCCTCACAATCCTTGCTATGTTTCAGCCCATTGTTGCAGCCACTGTGTCAGTCCATCTCGTTGAGGGTCTTCCTCTTTTTCACTGACCCTCTGTTCTACCAAGTATGATGTCCTTCTCTGGGGACTGGTCCCTCCTGATAACATGTCCAAAGTATGTAAGATGAAGTCTCACCACCCTGGTTTCCAAGGAGCGTTCTGGCTGTACTTCTTCCAAGACAAACTTGTTTGTTCTTTTTGGCAGTCCGTGGTATATTCAATATTCTTCACCAACACCGTAATTCAAAGACATCTATCTATCCTTCCTCTTTCTTTCCTATTCGCTGCTCAACTTTCACATGCATATGAGGCATTTGAAAATATCATGGCTTAGGTCAGGTGCACCGTAGTCCTCAAAGTGACATCTTTGCTTTTCAACACTTTAAAGAGGTCTTTTGCAGATTTGTCCAATGCAATGTCATTTTATTTCTTAACTGCCCTTGGGGCCGTTCTACTCTGTCACATGGGGTCGCTGTGAGTCAAAATCAACTCGAAGGCACCCAGCAAAAATAACAATCTGACATCTCTAGAGGACTTTACAAAAAAAAAATGTCCAGGGAGGAAAAAGTCTTCTTATTTTGGTCCAAAGGTGCTGGATCTCAGTAACAACCTTAGTCCAGAGAGGAGGAGGGTGTGGGCATGGGCGGACAGGCCCTCAGATACCAGTGCTCCCAAGGTGGAGCCTAGTTTAACTGCTGAGCAAATTGCTCATGTTGTACCTGAGCCTGAAGTCAAACTGTCTTACTCTGTCAACATCCTTCCTGGAATGGGGACACAGGAAGGGTCTGATGGGAGGACACTATCCTAGCACTCCAGGTTCTGTTTAAAGCCCATTAATAAGGAGCTGGACTGCTGCCTTCTCTCACCCCAGCAGGTTGAAGATTCCCTCTAGGGAGGGGTGTTATCTGCAGACCTGCCTCTCAGACCAAGGAGCCCTGGTGGCACAACAGTTAAGTGCCCACCAGTGGTTCCTAGGGAGAAAGACCTGGCAATCTGCTCCCATATAAAGATTACACCCTAGAAACCCTATGCGGCAGTTCTACTCTGTCACATGGGGTTGTGAGAATTGACTCAAAGGCACCCAGCAACAAGCACCTCTGGGGCTGTAGGTAATAGATACACAGTGCTTTCGAGGAGGGTCAGCCCAGCGCTGTCTAATAAAAACACAATGTGAGCCACAGGTGTAACTTTACATTTTCTCCTAGCCCCGCTTATAAAAAGTAAAAAGAAGTGAGAGATATTAACTTTACTTATACAGTTCATTTAACCCAATATATCCCCAATACTATCCTTCCAACATGTAATCAACATAAAAATTATTAATGAGCTGTTTTACATTCGTATTTTTTTTTTTTTCCTTTTCTTATACTAAGTCTTTGCACCCCGGTGTGTATTTGACACTTCCAGTTCATTCCGATTGGAACACTGGAGAGACTTGGTCTGTGTTTAGATTTTGTAAAACCTACGGGTGAAAAGCAGATTCATACACTCAGGGTTGTTCTAAGCATACTTAAAAGTTTCCCAAAAACTGAACTGCCATTTTTTTTTATTTTCAGTCTAAATTGATAGAAATGAAATAAAATGAAAACTTCAGCTCCTCATTCACACAAGCCACATGCCAAGCGCTCAGGTCAAGAAATTCTAGAAAGTACTTCTGAAGTGGTAGCTCAGAGTGACTCCTAGCGAGCCCCTAGGACAGAGTAGAACTGCCCCGTCAGGTTTCCAAGGCTGTAAATCTTTGCAGAAGCAGGCTGCCACATCTTTCTCCCAAGGAGCGGCTGGTGGGTTGGAACCACCGACCATTTGGTTAGCAGCTGAGTGTTTTAACCACTGCACCACCGGGGCTCCTCATAGGGTCATTATGAGTCGGAATTGACTCAACAGCAGTAGGTTTTTAAAGTGGTAGCTATTCTTGTTGTTTGGAACAGCAGACAAAGAAGTGGAAGGTTTGTTGATCTTGATCCCAACAGCGACGAGCGACTGACACTGGTCAGTGGAGCTGAATGGTTTCACACCCCCTACCCCAGCAGAAACGTGGGATCAGCCGCTGGTTGGACTGTCTCAGCCCGAACTGTCCCGTCCTCAGCACATACAAGCCTGTCCTCACCAAGCGGCTGACCCAAGTTAATGAGCGGATTGGACTGGAAATTAAGAGCACCCCCCTCCCCCCAGCTCGTTTTATCACTGGAAGATCTCTTCAACTACTTCCTCCAGGAAATTGCAAAGGGAAGTCATTATCCAGCAACAGGGAAGGGGGTAACCATCCACGTGAACCCCAGATGCAGCCCCGTGCATGGCGGTGGGGGCAGGGCGCTGTTTACTGGGTCATTTAACCGGGTTCCTATTTTTTAGTTTCCTTTTTCCACGATTATTTGTTGACCCTAATTGTTTCCATGCCCACGAGATGCGTCCCTGAACTTCCTCCTGCGTCCGGCAGCGGGGTCGGGGCAGGCTCCCTCTAATTGCCCCTGTTCCTGCCTTTTCCCTCAAGTCTCCAGGGCAGGCCCATTCCCACATATGCTTCCAGAATCATCTTAATAGAAGGGGCAGCAGCGGCCAGCTGACGACATATGTTTCCCCGCTTGCTGAGGTCGGCCAAGCGTGCAATATCATGTTACATGAATGGGGAAGGTCAGTCCCAAACAAGCGGCTTTTTACATGCTCTGGCTTAAGGATTTGCTGCTAAATAGGGCTTACATGCGAGGAGGGGGCCTATTGGGCTTCTTGTGGAGCCCTGTTCTCTGTCTCCGCTTTGCATTGATTAGAAAGTTTGCGGTCTCCCAGGACAACGCTCTGTTCAAAAACAGCTTTGCAGCCACTGGGTTTCCTGGACTCAAGTTAAGTATCAGGGACCTGTGCAAGAGAAATGGGGGCTGGGGTCTCCCAACGCTGGGCCGGACGACACGACCTGATGCTAGAGGGCGGCTGAGTGGCCTGGCTTTGTGTCACGGCTGGGGGCACCAGGGCACCGTCGGACCCTCTGCATGACTCGCAAATACATCTATACCCCATTGGTCACTGTGCAGACCCAGGGGCAGATGGTGCAGAGCAGGAGAAGGAGGGCGGCTGGGATTTGCTCACTTTGCCCAGCTCCAGGATGGACACAGCAAACACAGAGCCACAGTCCATCCAGGACACACAGCCCACACAGCCCACCCAATCTGCCCAGCCCACCCAGCCCGCAGCAGCGCCTGTACCAAGTTGTGGCAAACACCCCCCACTTCTCCCCAAACCTCCACTCTCAAAAGCGTCAGAGGGGGCACCCACTTTTAACCTGAAGAGCCATCCAAGGGCCTGGAGAACATTCCAGACATAAATCCGAATGGCATTCAGGGTCCCCTTTCAATAATAACCAGATGAGGCCATTTAGGAGCACTGGCCAGATCCCTGGTGCTGTGCCGAGGGCTTTCCCAAGGAGGAGTTGATGTAATCCAAGGCTTCAAACCCGTTCATTTCGGCTCAACACCCTGTTGAGAATTTGTATCCCTAACAAGTTCCCAGGAAGTTATATATAAGAATCACCCAGGATCTTGTTAGAATGTAGATTCTGATTCAGTATATCTGGGGTGAAAACGCAAACTCTCAGCACTGAACTTGTTAGAAATGCAAATTCTGAGCAGTTTGAACTGGAACCAACCAGTTCAAACCAGTTCAAAGTCTTGATTTAACATCTCCGCAGCCCAGGATGGTGAGAGTCACTCTTATGCCCATTGCAGAGCCGAGAAAATACAGGCAGAAGACAAAGAACTGGCCCAAGGTTTGCTTCGGGCCAGCGTAGCATCCCTGCCTTCCCATTCAACACAAGCATACTTCCTTTCCTTCCCCTTCTTCTCCTTCCTTTCTCCCTCCTCCCTTCCTTCTTTCTTAACTACAAAAGCTGCAGTTTTAAAAAGCAAATGATATGAAAGTGAAAAAAGCGAAACGTAAAAGGATCCCAAGCCTCGTTCTTCTCCCATGTGGCTGAGCACAGTGTGTGCACACCCACAGCGCTTTTAGTAAAATGCCATTTATTCAGTCAGCAAACATTCTTTGAGAACTCAGTATGTGTGAGGGATTATGCTATGGGCATAGGTCATGGTTTCTCAACTTGGGCACTATTGGCCTTTGGGACAAGCCTCTGTGAGGATCACTGATGATGTAGTGGGTAAGTCTCAGCTGCTAATTGAAAGCTCAGTGGTTCAGACCCACCTGCTGCTCCGTGGGAGAAAAGACCTGGCAATCTGCTCTTATAAAGACTACAGCCTTGGAAACCCTACGGGGCAGTTCTACTCTGTCATACAGAGTCACTATGAGCCAGAATTGTTTTGGTGGCACCCAACAACAATCCTCTGTGTCGCGGGCTGCCCTGTGCATTGCAGGGTGCTTAGCAGCATCCCTGGCCTCTACTCACAAGTTCACAATAGGACTCCTGTACAGCTGTGACAACCATCGATGTCTCCAAACATTGACAGAAGTCCCTTGGGGGCCAGTATTGCTCCTGGCTGAAAACCACGGTCTAGGTAATATAGCTGGTCCTTCAATTCGTTCTTTCCCTTAGCGCTACATCAGGGCTACCATTCACCTCGGTTCAGACATTCCTAGCTTCTGTGTTTTACATTGGGTCCCAGAGTACGGAGGTGCCGTAACTTACTTAGCCAGCTCCCCATTAATGTTTCCAGTTTTCCCCATAAGAATCATTGCCACAGTGGTCTCCTTGCCCACACCTACATCTGCATACCCACATCGAGTATTTCCATGGGACAGATTCATACAAGCAAAATTGCTGGAGCAAAGGTATCACACTTAAATGTTTGCTACGAGATACCAACGTCCCTCCAACAAGAGGGTTGTGCCTGCTTGCCCCTCATTCATGGTGCTTGAGAGTCCTGTCAGCTACCCCTCACTGCCAATCAGGGAGATTGTTCTGAAGAAAACAGATCCAACATGTCAGAAAACAGAGATGATAGAGCATTTCCTTCAGAGGGGCTTGGAAGTCTTGTTTATACTTGGCTATTAAAATTTTTTTAACTAAGCGTAACTATTCAAAGTGGCAATTTCAAATTTTGCAACATGAGCACCTTGAAGTTAGCATTTGCTTTTTCAATCAATCAATCAATCAATCAATCAATCAATCAATCAATCAATCAATCAGACACTGCATTAGTGACTCTGTTAGAGGGATGGCCAAAAATCAAAAACCAAAACCCATCGCCATAGAGTTGATTCCGACTCAGGGCAGCCACATGTGTTACAGAGTAGAACTGCTCCTAAGGGCTGTCTTACCCATAGTCTTCACCGGAGGAGACCTGGTGACTCAACAGTTAAGCACTTGGCTGCTAACTGAAAGGTAAAGGTTGTCTGTTCGAACCCACCCAGAGGCTCCATGGAAGAAAAACCAGGCAACCTGCTTTTGTAAAGATTACTGCCTCAGAAACCCTGTGGGGCAGTTCTACTCTGTCACATGGGGTCACTATGAGTTGGAATTAACTTGACAACAACAACAAATCCTTACAGAAGCAGATTGCCAGGCCTTTCTCCCGCAGGGCCACTGGGGGACTTCAAACCACCAACCTTTAGGTTAGTAGCTGAGAACAAACCCTTTGTGTCACCCAGGCACCTAGAGGGATGGCCAGGCTGGTCCGGCTGGTGTGAACTCAGAGTGCTTCTGCCACTCCAGGATGGAGGCGGAGCCCTGAGACCCAGAGAGGTGTTGATGATCCAAGTGTATCCAGCCACACAGGTGAGGACGATGTTCCTGCCCCTAGAGAGTATCTTGAAGAGGGCAACTCACCAGGGCTGCTCTCTGCTCTGTCCAGGCAGAATCACCCTGCTCAGAGCCCTTTGCTCACCCACCAGCCTCAGGTGCATGTTCACGGGGCCCTTGGCTCTCCCACCTCTTTTGGAGTATTTTTTAAAAAAGGATTGCTTGCACCTCTTCTGCCTTCAAGTTCCTCTTCCAACTACATGACTCTGTTCAGCTCGCGTTCCTCCCCCTGAATTAAAGGGATTTGAAACAATACACGATCGTTTCTGTTTGGAAAGAAAAGCGAAACTAGCCGAGAGGAAATTGGCTTTATCAAATTGCAAGATAACGTTGCTGGCTATTTGATCAGAACGGGGATCTCCAATCTCTGCACAGTTATTAAGATGGGTGAACCCTGAGCATCTTATTTGTAAAATTAAATTCGATGACAATGTAAAAATAGATAAATCACGAATGTGGCACAAAAACGAAAAGGCACAAAAAGTTACACCCAGAGAAATAACTTTTCCCCCCGCTCCTCCTCTTTAGAGCCAGTGGCCATACCCAGAAGCCACCACTCTTAGGATGGGTTGACTCTTAGGAAGTTGTCAAAAACTATTCCTGACTGATTAAAATGGTGGTTTCGTGTGATTCAACCTATAATTCCAGGTTTCTCCATGCACTCACTCTATGTGTGTAATGAGATGCACATAGGTTGAACCTTCCTATTTTCTTTTATGTACAAATGATAGCAAGTTATACACACTGCTTTTCACCTTGCTTATTTCACTCACCAATGTACAGTAAAACCTGTGGAAGCAGGAACCTGTGTAAGGCGGAAATGTGTCAGAGAAGAAAAACTCAAATGTTTTCTAAATGAACGATAGGAAAGTGGTAAGACTGGACCCTGTCAAAAACGGAAACCTTGGGTGACCCGAAAAACAAGGCGGTCCCGTCAAGTTCTGGCTCTCACAGGTTTCACTGTATCTTGAAGATTACTCCATTTTGGTTAATAAAGAAGGACCTGGTTCTCTTTTTAACAGCCACGGACTACACCATCGTGGGCTGTGCCATCAGCTGTCTCAGCAGCCCTCAGTGATGGACAATTAGATTATTTCCAGTCTCTTGCTACTGTGGACAACGCTGCAATGCACACATTATGTCTCACAAGAGCGGGTCTATTTTTAAGATAAATTCTTCGAGGAGGAATTGCTCGGCCAAAGGATGTGTGTATTTTTAATTAAGAAATCTATTGCCTAATTGTCCTCCGTAGAAGTTGCATCAATTCATCCCCTGAGCAGCCTGAAAAGGGTCCAACTTGACACGATGCCGGATTTTAAGGTCCACAGGGTAATGAATGCTCGCCCTGGCTGCGGGGGAAGTGGTAGTGCCAGGGGCAGTCTGGGAAATGCAGATTCTCTTGATGAGGTGCCAGGTCCGGTTCTGTCTCCTCACAAAATGGACAAGGACAGATGAGTTCTCCTCTCTGAAAAACAGCCTCCCAGCCTGAAGAGGGTGTGTGTGTGTGTGTGCGTGTGTGCATGTGTGCGTGTGTGTGTGTGTGTGTGGTGTAGGTGGGGGGGCAAAAGGGGAAGCTCCATTAGCTGGCCATGAAAGAGGGAAATCAGGCCCTAAGAGGCTTCTGGAATCCCTTCTGTTCCCATCCTAAGAGAAGATAGTAACCCAGGATTAACCTCAGACCCCCATTTCACACAGCATTAGGGGGAAGACATTGTTAACACAATACGTGTCTGCAGTTGTGGCAAAATGTGTGTCACAAATTGAGCATCATCAGATGGCTCCCAGGGAAGAGCTCCTGGCCCACCGGTGCGCTCAGGCAGGCCAGGTGACCAGGTGACAATCGCTAGGCTAGACATGGGTGGGCCAATGGCTGGTCTTGTACGTTCAAAAGGTGTCTTCCAATTCTTTCACACTCCTCCCTTCAAAAGGTGAAGCCTGATTCTGTTCCCCTTGAATGTGGGCCAGACTTGTGTCTAATGAGTAGAATACAGGTAGAGATGTGTTGTGAAGACTCAGGAGCTTGTAGAGAGGCCCACATGAGGAGGAGCAGAGGCTTTTCACCAACAACCAGCACCAACCTGCCAGCTACAGGAGGGAGCTGCCTCAGAAGTGGATACCTCAGCCTCAAGAAACCTTCAGATATCTACAGTCTTGTCCAACTTCTTGACTAAAACCTCGTGAGAGACCCCAAGCCAGAACTGCTAAGCTAAATCCTTCTTTAATTCCTGGGTATAGAAATTGGGAGAATAACACATATCCATTATTGCTTTTGGCCACTAAGTGCTGGGTAATTTATTACACATGGTGAAGCTGCCCAATTTTGTGAGGAGCCTGCCACATCTACTCCTTCGCCTCTACATCATGTCTCTCATCTCTGCGAGAAGGCAGAAATCCTCTGCAAACCACGTGGAGCTGAGACAGAGAGTTTTCAAAGTTTCCATGAAGTTAATGAGGAAGCAGCGTAGCCCACTACAACAAGTCAACAAAGGTTCTATATGCTGTTCTACTGGGTTGAATAGTTTCACTCCCAAATTCACGTCCACCTGGAACCTCAGAACATGACCTTACTTGGAAACACGGCCTTTGCAGATACAACTAAGTTAAGATGAGGTCATACTGGATTAGGGTGAACCCTAATGAATGACTGGTCCTTAAAGAAATGAAAACAGACACAGGGAGAAGGCTATGTGAAGACAGAGGCAGAGACCAGGCTGATCCACCTACAAGCCAAGGAACGCCAAGGATCGCCAGCAACCACCAGGAGCTGGAAAAGGCAAGGGAGGATCCTCCCTGAGAGCTTTCAGAGAGGGTGTGGCCCTGTTGACACCTTGGTTTTGGACTTCTAGTCTCCAGAGCTGTGAGAGAATGTATTCATGTTGTTTCAAGCCACACAGCTTGTAGTATTTGTTACAGCAGTTACAGGAACTCAATACAGCTGTATTCTCCACCATCACCACTGTCCTGTCTCTGCAGGATTTGGGAGCATTTCCTAACTTCCCTTACTCTCAGCTGTCTCATCTGCAAAATGGAGTGGTAACTAAAGATATAGTATGAGGCCAGGTAAGCTCTGGAAGACCGTTCAAGCACTGAGCACCAGGCATCTAGAACCCACTAACCCACTCCCACTGCCGTCGAGTTGATTCCGTAGAAGTATTCATTAATTTGTCTGTCTACCATGCCTCTGGAGCCCTGGTGGCACAATGGTTAAGAGCATGGCTGCTAATCAAAATGTTGGCAGTTGGAATCCACCAGCCACTCTTTGGAAACCCTATGGGGCAGTTCTACTCTGTCTATAGGGTTGCTATGAATTGAAATTAACTTGATGGCAGTGGGTTCTGGGTTTACCATGTCTCTATCCCTCCACTCAGCAAAATCTGTCTTAAATGCCTCCCATATCCCAGACACACATCCCAGGACTTGTCCCATGTCCCTTTTATCAAGGAAGTCCCAGTTCGCAGGAGAGACAGATGGACAGACAGGTACCATATAATGTATGTCTTAGGCTGGGTTCTCTAGAGAAGCAAAACCAGCAAAGCATATAATTATATATATAGAGAGAGATTTATATCAAGGAAATGGCTCATGTGATTGGAGAGGCTGGAACATCCCAAGTCCGTGGATCAGAATAGAGGCTTCTCCCAATTCACGTAGCCGCAGGGGCTGGTGAACCCAAGATTGTCAGGTCGGAGAGCAGTGCTCTCGTCCACAGACTGTGAAGACTGATGAATCCTAAGGCCGGCAGGCAAGCTGATGGCTCAAGTTCCAAGAACTGGAAGTCAGACAAACAGGAGGCAGCCGCTGGATCCAGAGAGAGCAAAAAGCCAGAATGTCTGCTTATATTCGGATGCAGGCCACACCCCCAAGGAAATTCCCTTTCAACTTACTGGCTACTCACAGTGGATTCCATCATGGGAATGACCACATATAAACACGGAGAATTATGGCACAGCCAAGGTGACACAGAATCTTAACCATCACAATGTGATATGGCTACGACAGGGTGACACACTCTGGGCCAGGGAGAGGCTCCTCCTGAGTGGGAGGACAGAGACACGCAGACTGTGACTACGGAGTGGGCCAGGATGAAATCCACTGCTCAAGTACCATCAAACCAGGCCCTGGGTCCCAGGTTTCACTCCCTGTAAGGAGTGAATGTAGAATCCAACTAGTCCAGGACAGAGGTACTGATAACCCAGTGGGACACAAAAGGAAAAGGAGGCCAGAGAGGAGAAAGAACTTGCCCAAGGTCATACAGATCCAATCATTCCTTGACTGAGCCAAGCTACATCCTGCCTCAGGCCCTTGGCATGTGCTGATCCTGAGAGGGGTGAGTTCCTTGTCACCCTCACAGACAGGCCATCTCTGAACACCCTACCTGGAGTACCCTACCTCTGCCCCCATTCTCTATTCAGCTCTGCTTTTTTCCTTCATGGCACGTTTTCACATTTCTCAATTGTAATTATTCTGCTGCTGCTGCTGCTGTTGGGTACCTCCAAGTCATTTCCAGCTGATAGCAACCCTACTTGACGGAGTGGAACTGTCCCATAGGGTTTTCTTGGCTGTTATCTTTTTTTTTTTTTTAAATAAAATATTTTATTGTGTTTTCAGCCAAAGTTTGCACAGCAGATTAGGTTCCCATTTAACAATTCCTACACAGTTTGTTCAGTGACATTGGTTATGTTTTTCACAGTGTGTCAGCTTCTTCATTCATTCAATAATCTAGTCCCCTGCTTTCTTGCCTTCTTCTCGTCTTTGCTTCAGATTAAGTGTTGACCATTTGGACTCACATAGATGGTTTTTTAAAGAAGAACAGTACTCATGGGTGATATTGTTTATTTTATGAGCCAATCTGCTATGTAGCTAAAAGTTGACCTCATGGAATAGTTTTGGTTCAACGTTTAAAGAGTATTTCAGGGCGATAGTCTCGGGGAGTCCTCCAGTCTCAACCAGTCCAGTCAGTCTGAAGTTTTTAAGAATTTGAGTTCTCTTCCACATTTTGTTCCCATTTTATCAGGATCCACCTATTGTGTTCCTGATTGGAACAGTCATTAGTGGTAGCCAGGCACCATCTAGTTCTTTTGGTCTCAGGTTGGCAGCTGTGAACTTAACCATTGTGCTACAAGAGCTTCTTAATTATGTTATTTGTTTCTTTTTTTGGTCTGTCTTCCCCATTAGAAGCTCCAGTCTCAAGGGCTGGAACAGTGTCTTGTTCATCCTTGCAACCTTAGGGCCAAAGAGGATCAGACATACAGAAAATATTTATTGAATGAAATAATGAATGAATGAGTTAATTGCTGTATATTCATTCTTGACCTCATTTAATCTTCACACTGAACCTTCAAGGTAATTGTCAGCCTTGTAACTGCCCACCCAGAATCAGCACCCCATACCATACCGTGACACCCACACTCTTCTGTACTGGAGAGCCAGGTATCCACCCTCTGTGTTCAGTGAAGGTCATGCCTCCCCCACCCAAGGATGAGAATGATGATGCTCTGAACCAATTATGGCAATTCCTTTCCTCTTCTTCTTCTTACTGGTTGGGTAGTATTTGCATATGATTCAGTCTTGGCCAATGAGATTTAAGGGGAAGACTCTTAAGGCTGAGCTGCCCAGACTATAATGTGCCATGAATCACCCGGGCACCTGGTTAAGGTGCAGACTCTGGCTCAGCAGGTTAGAGCACAAGATTCTGCATGTCTCACCAGTTCGCAGGTGATGCTGATGCTGCTGGTCCGTGGACCTCACCTTGAGGTACGAGGTCCTAGGACGTTTCTGGGAAAGGCTTTCTTCCCTATAAAAAGAGACCCACAAAGAGGAACTGTCTCATGTGCCGCCTGCAGCTGCGGACTTGAGGTTGACTGTAGTGGAGTAACCTGGAACAAAAGCCAAAGCGCTGCAGAAGGCAGAGGAGATATGGAAAGCCTTAGCATCTGGATGACATTGCAGAGTCTCCTCACAAACCCTGGCACTGCTCTTGTGGGACCATAAATGCTGATTTTCAAAAAGACAAATTAAGCTGGGATTCTGTTACTTGCAGCCCAAAACATCATAACTATGCTACAAACGCGCAACTTGGAGTAAAGCAAAGTAAACAAACAAACAAAAAACATTTGAATCAGACCAATCTGGGGCTTACCGCAGCTCTGCCCCTTACTGGCACTACCATTCCTCAACCTCAGAGAACCTCAGTTTTCCTTTCTATATAATGGGTTACTTTGAGGATCAATAAGAAAATACATGTGAAGCATAGCATTGTTCAATAGAAATACAATGCATACCTCATTTATACCCTTAACTTAGATTCTAATAACCAAATTCAAAACGTAAAAAAAAAACAGTGAAACTAATTATAATAATATCATTTATTCAGCTCAAAAATGTTATCGTTTTAACATATGATTATTATACAAACCATTGCAGTCAATTCCAACTCAAAGCGACCTTACAGGACAGAAGAGATCTGCCCCATAGGGTTTCCAAGGCTGTAATCTTTATGGAAGCAGACTGCTACATTTTTCTTCTATAGCGCAGCTAGTAGGTTTGAACCACCAACGTTTTGGTTAGTAGCTAAGCTCTTTAACCACTGTGCCACCAAAACCCAAAAAAACCCATTGACGTTGAGTTGATTCCAATGCATAGAGACCCTATAGGACAGAGTAGAACTGTCTCATTGAGTTTCCAAGGAGCTGCTGGTGGATTCCAACTGTTGACCTTTTGGGTTAGCAGCTGAGCTCTTAACCACCGTGCCACCAGGTCTCCTTAAAAATTAATATACCAATTATTAGTGAGACAGCTTATTTTTTTTGTTGTTGTTGTGCTTGGGCTTTGAGATCTGGTGTTCATTTTATACTACAGAACATTTAAAATCAGACCAGCCCCATTTCTGGTGCTCTAGAGCCATGCCTGAAGGTCCCTAGATAGTGTGATGGCTAAGTGCTCAGCTGCTAACCTTAAGGTTAGTGGTTCAAATCTACCCAGCAGTACCATGGAAGAAAAGGCCTGACGATCTGCTTCTGTTAAGATGACAATCACAAAAACCTTGTGGAGTAGTTCTAGTGTGTAACATGTAAGGAGGCCATGAGTCAGAATTGACTCGACAGCAACCAATAACAACAACAGAGCCACACGTAGCTAATGGCTGCTGTATAAGCTCTGTCTAGCACAAGTCTGGGCTCATGATAAATACAACATAAATAGCAGCAGAAGTACTTCATGCTGCCCTTAACACAGGCAATGGAGAAGAAGAGACTCTTGATTTTGGAGAGAGCTTCCAGACACAGTTAACTCCCAAGCTGGAAGCCATTTGATGATGAAGGTCTGTGGCTTTGGGTCCAAAAAAAAAAAAACTAAACCTGTTGCCATTGGATTGATTCTGACTCATAGCAACCCTATAGGGTAGGATATAACTGCCCCATAGTGTTTCCAAGGCTGTAATCTTTACGGAAGCGGACTGCCATATCTTTCTCCAGAGGAGCAGCTGGTGGGCTCAAACTGCCAGCCTCTCAGTTAGCAGCCAAGCTGTTTAACCACTGCACCACCAGGGTTCTGCTTTGGGCCAGCTCTTAAGATCCTGGAAGTCTGCTCGCGTGCCTGGTCTGCATGAAAAACCCACAGCAGGAAAGGCAAATGGTAACTCAGGCTTCTCAGCCCCACCACTGGGACCTAGGCAGTGCCCTCCCCAGAAGAGTTTACTAATGACAACAAGTTACATTTAGGGAGTGTCAAATCCCCCCTTATCAATGCTTTTTTTTTTTTTTTTTTTTAAAAAAAAAGCTTTATTGTGGACAATTTCAAACATACATAAAGGTAGAAAAGTAGCATAATATAAAGAACTCCCATGTACTCATCACCAACTTCGACAGCATTTTGCCAATCCTGGGTTCATTGTTTAAAGACGCGTATTGTAACTTTCCACGAAGTAGCATTTAAAGACACAAGAATTGTCCAGGAGGTTAATTGTTTTAGTGGCAGCCATCTTGGAGAAGCGCACAGGAAATGTATTTCTTTCAAAAGAAGCTCGGAATAAAAAATGTTTCGAAGACATTTGAAGTCATTTGATTACCTTTGAATTAGTTTCTAAAATGTGAGGTGACATAGAGCTCCCGATAGATGTGGTATTTCATTCCAGCCTTTTCACCAAAACACAAATTTGACCAAGCACCTTTTAGAACGCATTCATTACTTTCCTGTTTCCAATATCTCACTTGAGTTGACATCATTGCTTTTTAAATGCCATGTCCCTGCTCAGCAACCTTTGGTGGCTCCCTATTTCCTGTTGGATTAATGGGAGACTCCAGTGGCTTTAAGTTCTACCAGAGCCTGAACCCCTATCAGCTCATGTAACCCAGTCTTTTCATCGTCCTGTTTTAGTTAAGGCAGTGTGAGCCAGGACTGTGGGCTGCCAGGGAGGAAGGAGAGGTAGACAATGGGGCTTGGTGGAGTGTGGGTGGAGTCGGGCAATCAGGCTGAGATCACAGACGTCCACAGTGAGCATGTTACAGTCATTACGCTTTACAGAGCATGTTTGTACACGCTATCTCACTCGATCTTTGCAACAACTCCATGAGCTAATGCCATGGCCATCTGTTGTTTTTGTCTGCCTTGCATCCTTTCCCATTTCTGGGAACAGCCCTCCTTCCCCCTTGCCTTTGGGGGTCTGCCTTTCCCTGTTCTGTCAATGTGGTTTCTGATAGGTGCTGCCAGTTACATAACCCACAACTCATTCTACACCACAGAGAGGCCTGTGACCCCAACGCCTTGGCTACAGTGATTGGAACTAGGAGTTAGCCATGTGTTGCAGGTCTGGCCAATCAGAGACTTCCCTGGGATCTTCATATGCTGACGTAGACTGATTAAGGTGTGAAGACGTATGAATAGCACTTGGCTTCATGAAGTCTTGAAGCATTTGGCAGAAGCCCCTCTGTAGAAGGACAACATGAGGCCAACTTTCAAGAGAAGAGAGGAGAGAGAGGGAAGGAGGGAGGGAGAGATCTATAGGAACCCGTAGATCCAGCAGTGCCTGAAGCTAGCCTTTGTCTCTTCTTTCTCTCAGCTTCCAGCCTTCCACCTGTGCTTGTCCCCACCTCAGTGGCTTTATTCTCTCTTTTCTTCTCCACTCACTGGATTCTTACCCTTCCTCCTCATTTACCGTGCTCCATCACAACCTTTCCCCTTTGGAGGATCCTCTTCGTTACCTACAATGGGGTACATATGACTTTGCAAATCCTGCCCAATGCCTGGAGCTCTGTCGGCATTTTTCTCCCCTTTCTGCAGTGGAAATAACTACAATAATAACTATAACGATCATCATCATAATAGCAGCTAACAGTTACTGAACTGCTGGCTATACTTGACAGGCACGCTGGGCTAAGTGCTCTTTTGTGGGTGAACTCATTTCATCTCTCTCTCTGTCTCACATGCACACACACTCTGTACACAGTAGGAATTTTTCCTGTTGTCATCTGGTCGATTCTGACTCATTGAGACCCTATAGGACAGGGTAGAACAGCCCCATGGGATTCCAAGGCTGTCATCTTTACGGAAGGAGCCTGGTGGCACAGTGGTCAAGTGCTGGGCTCTTCAAATGCACCAGCGGCTCCGTGGGAGAAAGATGCGGCAGTCTGCTTCTGCAAACATAACAGCCATGGAAACCCTATGGGGCAGTTCTACCCTGTTCTATAGGGTTATTATGATCAGAATTGACCAGACCACAATAGGTGTGGTTTGGTTTTTTAATCTTTATGGAAGCAGTCACATCTTTCTCCCAGAGTGCCTGCTGGGTTCAAACTGCCAACCTTCCGGGTAGCAGCGAGAGTTTAACCACAAATCCATTGCCCTCAGGTCAATTCAGACTCACAGCGACCCTATAGGACAGAGTAGAACTGCTCCATAGGGTTTCCAAGGAGCACCTGGTGGATTCCAACCGCCAACCTTTATGGTTAGCAGCCACAGGTCTTAGCAGCCACAGGTCTTAATCACTGCGCCACCAGAGTTCCCCAGGGCTCCTTAAGTACTTTAAAAACTCTGTTTTATCAGGGAGATAACCGAGGGGCAGGGAGGTTAAGTAACTTGCCCAAAGCCTCAGTGACCAAGAGACACTCTGCAAATGTTAGTTCCCTTCTCCTGCTCAATAAATTCCAAATAAATAAATGTGAATCTCTGAAGCCGGGGTGCCTCAAGGCATGACTTTAAAAATAAAACCTCTAATGATTTTTTTCTGATTACAAAGTAACATGTTCATTATAGAAAATTTGAAAAACACAGAAAATCAAACGCAGAGAGAATGAAAACTACCCACAGTATCTTGGTTACAACTATTTCCAGCCAGTCTATCCGTTGTCTATGTATTTTCAGGCAATTAAATTTAAGCGACAATTTTTAATGGTTTCTGGGCCTCTGGGCCTCTCTGTTAGGACATTTACATTGTATCCAATTTTTCTGTTGCCATAATGTTTGACAAATATTCTTAAACATATATCTTTGCCCACCATTCTAAGTATTTCCTTAGGATGTTGTTGTTAGGTACCACTGAGTCAATTTCAACTCATAGTGACCCCATCTGACAGAGTAGAACTGCCCCCACTGGGTTTCCTAGGCTGTAATCTCTATGGAAGCAGATTGCCAGGTCTTTCTCCCTTGGAGCTGCTGGGTAGGTTCAAACTGCCAACCTTTCATTCAGCAGCCAAGCATTTAGCCATTGTACCATCAGGGACACACTTTGCCAGGTTGCCCCCAGAAGCTGTAGCAAATCACAGCTCCCTCCAGCAGTACCCGAAAGGGCTTGCTTGCTCACCTCCTCGTCAGTGATGGGTTTTTCGTTTTAGCCTTTTCAATCCTTGCTGGCATTTTCATTTGCATTTTTAAGTTACTAATGATGTAAACTTATTTCTCTTTATGCAATTTATTGGCAATTTGTGCCTCCTTTCCTGAACTGGCAACCTCTGTTCATTGCAGTGGAGTCCCTGGGAAGTGCTAACAGTTAATTCGCTCAGCTGCCAACTGAAAGGTCTGAGGTTTCAATCCACCCAGAAGCACCTCGGAATTAAGGCCTGGTGATCTACTTCTGAAAAACCCATCATTGCGGACTAAACCAAAAGCTAAGAAGTTTCCTGAACACAACCAAACACTTGGAGGGACAGAGTAGCAGGGGCAGGCGCCTGGGGACCATGGTTTCGGGGGGCATCTAGGTCAATTGGCATAACAAAGTTTATTAAGAAAATGTTCTGCATCCAACTTTGGTGAGTGGCATCTGGGGTCTCAAAAGCTAGCCAGCAGCCATCTAACATAGATCAATTTGTCCCAACCCACCTGGGGCAAAGCAGAGTGAAGAACACCAAAGACACACAGAAAATATTAGCCCAAGAGACAACTAAAAGGGTCACATAAACCAGAGATTCCACGAGTCTGAGACCAGAAGAACTAGGTGGTGCCCGGGCACAACCAGTGACTGTCCTGACAGGGAACACAACAGAGAGTCGCTGACGGAGCAGGAGAAGAGTGGAGGGGAGAACTCGAATTCACATAAAAAGACCAGGCTTAATGGTCTGACTGTGTCTAGAGGAACTGCGGAAGACGTGGCCCCGGAATCTCTGTTAGCCCAAAGCTGAAACCATTCCCGGAGCCAACTCTTCAGACAGATTAGACTGGAGTATAAAATATAAAATAACACTCGTGAAGAGTGTGCTTCTTCATTCAAATAGATAAATAAGACTAAATGGGCAGCTCCTGTCTGGAGGTGAGATGAGAAGGCAGAAAGGGACAGGAGCTGGCTGAATGAACACAGGAAACCCGGGGTGAAGAGGGGAGTGTGCTGTCACATTATGGGGATTGCAATGAGGGTCACATAACAATATGTGTATAAATTTTTGCATGAAAAACTAACTTGAGCTGTAGACTGTCACCTAAAGCACAATAAACAAATTTTTTAATAAAGGGTACTGGATGTACTTAATCTCATTATTTGAATAGGTTTTAGTTACTCCATTCAACCGAAGGTTAGTTCTTGGTAATAATGATGTACTCATGTTGGCTTCTTAGTTTTGACAAATCATCATCAGTAATTAATTAGGGAACTAGGTGAGGAGTACATGAGAAATCTCTGTGTTATCTTTGCAATTTGTATGTAAACCTGAAATTATTTTAAAATAAAGTGATAACAACAAAATCAGCCATTGAAAAACCCTATGGAGCACAGTTCTACTCTGACACCCATAGGGTCACCATAAGTTGCCATCGACTCAAGGGCACTAGCTTGAAGAAAAAAGAACAAACCTTTGCCAGACATCTGCTCAGTCCCAACACTTGGCATGGTTTATCTCAGCTAATTGCACCCCTCCCCCCAAAGCAGACTGATGCATTTATTCATTCAACAGGTGAATATTTATTTTGTGCCTACTTTTTTTTTTTGGCGCCAGGCTCAGTTCTAAGCCCTGGGGATAGAACAGGGAAGAAGGCAAGTCCCCTGCCCTTGAGGAGCTTACATTCCAGTGGTGCCATTCCCAGGAGATAACATTCCTATTTCACAGAAGAAAGTCTGAGAGGTGTAGTTCCTGCCATGTCACCCCACTGGGACAGGAGCCCAGGTCTCCCTGCCCAGAGCCCCTGTACCGCCAGGTCTCCCAGTTCTGGTAGATCGAGATAGCTGGTTGCTTCGACAAGCGCTGTCTTCTCCTGCCCTGCTCCCAGGTGGCAGCTCAGCCCCACAGCCACTAGCCACTTGTGCCCCGGAGGCCGGGGCGGTCCTCGTCTGGCTTAGCTCTCTCTGCATGAAGGCAGCACCCAATCCAGGAAGCTGGTGGCCCTGAGCCATCTCTGTAATGCTTTGTTCTAGAACTCTTTGTTTGAGAAGGCAGAAAACAATTATCCAGCCATTCAAACAAACATGGAATCTTCCAGGGCCCCCTCCATCCATCAGGCCAGGACTGCGCATCACCAGCCCGCTGGGCACCTGTAGACCAATTTCCAACCCTGCCTCGCCTTTTGGAACCTGGGGAGTTGAGTCACCAGGACCCCCATCCCGAGGCTGACGAAGATTGTGACTCTAGAGGACAGCCTACCTGTGTCCCTCCCCAGGCGTGTGACCTGGGCAAGTCTGCAGCCCCTGGGTCCTCCCTTGTGATGACAGCAGCCTTCCTCACAGGGTGTTGGGAGGGCCCGTGGAGCCAGGCTCCAGCAGGTGCACTGTGGAGCAAGGCCAAAAAACAGGGGAGCGGGGCCTTCAGTTTGCTTTCCCGGGGTTACTAGTGACTAACGGCGGGGAGGAGGGGGAGCCTGAATGACCTCTCAGGCACACCTAAGGGGAGGCTGCATTTGGAAATGGGACTCCAGCTCATGCAGCAAAAGGGAGGATGAGAGGCACGCTCCCGTTTCTGCCAAGGCCGTGGTGCTGGAACGGGGGCTGTCAGAGACTCAGGACAATGGAAGTCTCCTGAAGCCCCGGGGTGAGGGATGGGCTGGAAGTCAGGTGGGCCGGATAACCAGGTTCTCCTTCCTCCCCTCAAGAATCAAACCTGGCAGCTTCCAAACTCTAGCAGAACCCCCTTCTTGGGGTTTCCCCAGGCCTGGGCTGGGGAAGGGGATGCCTTGTGGTGGGTGCTTGACCCCCCCCCCCACCGCAAATTCTGTTCCAAGCAGGGGCCTCTGCCTCCCTCTCTGTTAGGCTTCTGCAGTGATTGGCCCCAGAATTTCTAACTGGGTTGAGTTGTAAAACCAGGTGCTGTCAAGTGGCTTCTGACACATGGTGACCCCACGTGTGTCAGAGTAGAACTGTGCTCCATAGGGTTTCAGTGACTGATTTTTTGGGAAGTAGATCACCAGGCCTTTCTTCTGAGGCATGTCTGGGTAGACTCAAACCTCCAACCTTTTGGTGAGCAGCCAAGTGTGTTAACCATTTGTGCCACACAGGGACTCTGGGAGGAGCTCTAGAAAAATACATCTGAGGAGGCCTGGGGACCTGTTTTGAAGCTGCATTTATTTGTAAGGTGAGCTCACTGTTTATACTGACATTGTAGGCTATTTTACTTGGGGCAACTGGAAGAGATGGGTGGATAAAGCCCCCAAGCCACCCCTTCATATTGCTGCTGTGTAGTGGGGCACTGGATGTGACTGGCCCTGGAAAAAGCGTCCTAGGCCAGGTAATGAACCTTGCTGCCTCTGATCCAACCTTCTCTTACTTGCTCTAACCACCAGAGTACTAGGCCCCTCCCATGAGCCTGAACTTCAATTACCTATCAGACTCTGGAATTGTTTTGTTATCCCACTTCCCAGATGAGGAAACCACAGCTCACAGAGGCCACCTTGCTCAGTCACAGGCCTCGTCACAGCTGGCCTTTACCATTTCCACGAAACCCAGAGCCGCTCCTTGCCTTAGGGGATAAGCCATAGACAAAACCATCTTTACAGTGTTTTAAAGCTCCGGAATTCCTCAACCATCTTAACATTTTCCACCTCGTGTCCATGGCCGTTGCCTTTGGAGATTGCTTTGTTTTTGACAATTCAGGGTTGCCAGCTCTTATTTAAAGACATTGGTTGACAGAGTTGAAGGAATAAATGAAGGCCTGAATTTCTAGTTATTCCTCTTTTCCCTCCCCTTCCCCCTCCCCCACTAAGAGTAGACCAAAAGAAGCTTCTAGAGGGATTAGCAAAGCCATTTGGTCACACAAAGGTAGCGTGGTCATTTGAAACAGATTCTGCTCCCCACCCCCGGCCCATCCCCCCCCTTCTCTGCTTTTAAAGTTCTTTGCTTGGCAGGAAAACGCTGCCCCCTTCTGGCTCAAATGGACAGGCGCTCTGAGACCAGGCATCAGAGCAATGTGAACCTCATTAAACCTGAACAATAGGTTTACGGAGGATCAAAGGGTAAATTAGGGCAAACGGGGCTGGGTCAGACTACACAGCTGGGTGGAAGTGAAGATTTTGTGATACCTTCTTCACTGGAAGGGTTTCATGCCATTCCTTTGGGGCAATAATAGCACCCGCTGCGATTACACAACCCAGGATATTGCTGGGTACAGACTGTCCTGAACAGAAGAGATTAGAAAAGCATCTTTGGGTTCAGAAGACGCAAATGTTTCAATAATTAAAACACAGTATCCAGAATGAACCCCGTCCCCAGGCAGGGCAGGGGGCCCCCACCCTAGTGGTCTGCCCTGGGGCTGGAAGGCAAAACTGGGAGAGCAATTGTTTGGGCCCTGTGCTCCTTTGCCCAGTTTCAAAATCTCCCTCACCTGCGCCTTTCTCCAGGCAAATAAGCCCAACAGGAAAGCCAGGCACCTGCTGGGGGTTTCACAACAAGCATAGAAGCCAGCCTACTCAAGGTCTCTGTAGGTGAGAAAGTATTTGCAGGACTCTGACTTGTGGACGAGAACCCGAACTTCTCCCCTCTCCAGCCCTGCTGTAACAGAGACTCTGCTCGCTGGGTGACCTCCTATACATTGTCCAAGGGGCAGGGTGGGAGAGTCACGGGGTAGAAAATGTCCAAAGACTTCATGTGACTTATGGCACTCATTTTCTTCTCAGGGGTTGAACTAAAGCCAGAAAGCTTTTGCAAGAAAAGTCCCCTTAGGTCTCACCTACGAGGGACTGGGTGATGCCTGGCGTGGATGGGCAACTTACAAATCCCATGAAGCAGGAATATGGCCACATCAGGCTCTTTGCTCTTCTGTTTCCACTTTTGGATCCAGAAACCCGCAACCCCAGACTGATTGTGGACAGCGTTGCACGTGGTTCTTTAAAACACTTTCATGCTCTTTTTAACCCACATTTGCCCTCCTTCCCCCCATCCGCCGCCAGCCTGCAAGATGTTGGGTGGGAACTGCTTCTTTACCAGTGTCTCTCCAGCGCCAAGTACAGTGCCTGGCACACAGCAGTGACTCAGTAAATCTTGCTTGGATGGGTGTGGACAAGTGACCCAGAGCCAGGGGAGAAACGGCCTCTGCACCTTAAAGCCCTTCCCTTCACTGACCTCGCAGCCCTCCTGGAAAAGGAGGAAGCTGGACAGGGTTTCTCAGCCACCTGCTGGTTGCGCATTGAAGAATTCTCTGGAATGTTATAAGGTCAAGCTTGGGGATGCTGGACTGAAGGATGAAACCCTGTTGTTGCCCTCCTTAAAACCAACCCCCCAAAAGCAAACCAGTTGCCATAGAGCCAACTCCAACTCATGGCAACCCCCAGATGGTCCTCCAAACCCCAGGAACGATGGAGGGGCTGGGAGAGGCCAGGTGGTCCAGGTTGCTTACACTACGGTCCACTTCACCTTCATACTCTGCAGCCCCACCTTCCTCTGTGCTATGGTGACCACCCTCCGCGGTCGCTGGCATCGTCGTAGGTGGAATAGGTATGCTGTTTCCAAAAGGGAAAGGTGCACAATCGGGAGCCCTCCTGCCCTCAGGGTGGAAACCCATCCAGCTCTCTGAGGCCAGAAGTCTCCTGGCAGGGCTGTTACCCAGTTTCCTCACTAATTACTCCGGGATCTTCCCTCCTGAACAGAGAAACTTCCATAATTTGGGTTATAAACCATCTCTTTGAATTTTCTCCAGAGTCTGCTGTGATTATAATAATAAATTGGACCGCGCACCTGAAAGCTTTCATCCCAGCAGCTCAAAGCTCACAGTAAACAAATCATAATTATGTATCTCAACAGCCACCCTCTTTCCCTTTTCCTAGTGGGGAAACTGAGGCAAAAGGAGGTCAAGAGCCTGGCCGGAGGCTACAGCTTCTCCTGGCCACGAAAAAGCCCACAGATCTGCTGCTGCCTGTCAGTGTGTCTGTAATTACAGCCCTTCTGGAAAGCCCTGTGAAGCTCCACGGCCATCCTGAATCCCATAGGCCACCACCACTCAGACCAGCTTCTTTGGACTGAGGGAAAGCCGCGATCCATTCTCGCTGGATGAAGCCTGTAGGTGTCCTAAACCTTGCATAGCCCTGGGGCACCCATCTTTTACCAATGAGATTGCATTAAAAACTATCACCAGTTGCCACTGAATCCACCCTGACTCATGGCGACCCCGTGTGTGTCAGAGTAGAACCGTGCTCCCTACAGCTCTCAGTGGCTGAGTTTCTGAAAGTAGATTGGCAGACTTTTCTTTCAAGGCATCTCTGGGTGGACACGAACCTCCAAGCTTTTGGTTAGGAGCTGAGCAAGTTAAGTTTGCATCATCCAAACTCACTGCTGTTGAGTCAATTTCCACTCATAGTGACCCTATAGGACAGAGTAGAGCTGCCTCATAGGGTTTCCCAGGCTGAAATCTTTACGGAAGCAGACTGCCACCTCTGTCTCCTGCTGAGCAGCTGGTGAGCTGGAACCACCAACCTTTCCGTTAGCAGCTGAGCGTGTTAACTGTTGGCACCACCCAGGGACTCCTTCAAACACAAACCTGGTAAGTATGTTGTTGGTGGTTGTTTCTAGCCACAAGCTCATGAGGGAGGGATCATGTCCGCCTTACTGGGGTTTGTGACTAGCACCGTGTCTGACGTTACACAGCACTCACTGCAGACTTAATCAATGAAAGGAGGCCTGAGTACAAGGCCAGAGGCCAGGCTCTTGGCTGCAGGGCCCTGCCCTGGTTCCTGTCTGTGAGTGATGGCCAGTGGCTTCCAAAAACCCTGCCGAGTAGACCTGGCATGAGAATGGAGACTGTTTCCAAACCGGAAGTCTGGCCTCCCTTGCAAATTCCAGTGAAGTGCTCACCCTGGGAGGAGTCTGGGGATTTTAACCGAGATGGCCAAGGAGCCAAAGGCTGGGTGGTCCGGGGGATGGGCAGAGGTGGGTGTTGGGATGCCATTGGTGTGAACTTCGGGTTCCCACAGGTCCCCACAGTCACCATGCCGCAGGAAGGAAGGGTCGAGGGGTTAACCCAAACTAAAAAACCAAACCCACTGCCGTTGAGTGGATTCCAACTCCTAGTGACCCTATAGGACAGAGTAGAACTGCCTCATAAAGTTTCCAAGGTTGTGGTTTTTGGTTTTTTTTTTTAACCTCTACAGAAACAGGCTGCCACTTCTATCTCTTGCAGAGTCGCTGGTGGGTTCGAACTGCCAACCTTTTGGTTAACAGTCAGGTGCTTTAACCACTGTGTCACCAGGGCTTCTTAAGGGTTAACAGTGCCCTGTAGTAATTAGCCACTCCTTAGCCTCCCCTAGGGAGAGAAAGGTCAGGAGAGAAGCAGTGAAGTCCCAGCCTCCCACTCCTGCCCTCTTTTCTGCCTGAGCCAAGGGCCGTGACCAAACCCTCCCCTACCAGGTGAGGTTCCTGAAGAGCCACCAGGTGAGGCACCCGCAGAGCCACCAGGCTGGCTGTCCCAGGCAAGATACCTCATCCTGCAGAAGGCCCAGGCTGGGGTTGAGCAGTGGCAAGGAAGATCCAGCCACACACCTGCTCAGGTGACCTACTCAGAACATGTATAAATGCCTGGGGTGAGGAGAGGGAGAAATGTCCAGGGCCTTGACCTTCTTTTCAGCCTGTTTGCTGATCGGTTTCTTCCTGGACTTTATGTTAATCTCGGCATCAAAAGCCACGACTTTCTTTCTTAATACACTAATATTTTTACTGGAAAGAATAATATGTACTCATCATTGAAAAATATAGACATTACAGATGACCAAAATGAAGAATACAAAAATCAAGGTCGCCTTTCCAAACAGAACCGCTAACACCATTTTGCTATGCACTCGCCCTTTTTCCTCGGCATTAATGACTTTATTAATAGTAACAATAATACAAGGCTCAATGGTTAAGCCCTCAGCTGCTAACCAAAAGGCTGGCTGTTCAAATCCACCCAGTGGCTTTGCCAGAAGAAGACCTGGCAACCTGCTCCCACAGAGATTACAGCCAAGAAAACCCTATGGGGCAGTTCCACTCTGTCACATGGGGTCACTATGAGTCAGAATCAGCTCAATGGCATACAACAATGTAATAGCAACAACAATTTATTGAATACTTGCCAGGTCCCAGGCACAAAGCTAAGCATTTTGCATATAGTATCTCATTTAAAAAGCTAAAAAAAAAATTGCCCTTGTGGTGCAGAGGTTAACCACTGGGAGGCTAACCAAATGCTCAGTGATTCAAATCCACCAGCCACTCCTCCGGAGAAAGATGCGGCGGTCTGCTTCCATAAAGATTACAGCCTTGGAAACCCTATGGGGCAGTTCATAGGGTCACTATTAGTCAGAACTGACTGAATGACAATGGGTTTGATTTTTTTTTTTTTGTATCTCATTTAATCTCAACAATAATCCTAGAAGGTTACAACCAAACCTGTTGCCTTCGGGTTGATTCCAACTCATAGCGGCCCTATAGGACAAAGTAGAACTGCCCCCATAGAGTTTCCAAGGGGCACCTTGTGGATTTGAACTGCCGTCCATTTGGTTAGCAGCCATAGCTCTTAACCACTATGACACCAGGGTTTCCTCTAGAAGGTTATGTAGTTACTATTTTTGTCCCCATTTTGCTGATGAGTAAACTGATGTTCAGAGAGGTTCACACGGCGCATGAAAAGAGAAGCCAGTGAACAAAGGCAGGTGGCCTCGCACCCCTGACACCCATTGTCTTATATGACCACTCTGCTATATTGTCAACAGATTCAGCCCTCCTTTGATTTAAAAAAAAAAATTATTGTACTTTAGATGAAGGTTTACACAGCAAACTAGCTTCTCATTGAACAATTCATACATATATTGTTTTGTGACGTTGGCTGTTAACCCCATGACAAGTCAACACTCGCCCCTTCTCGACCTTAGATTCCTCATTACCAGCTTTCCTGTCCCCTCCTCCTTTCTTGTCCTTGCTCCTACGCTGCTGTGCCCATTTAGTCCCGTTTTGTTTTATGGTCAGCCCTCCTTTTAAAAGTAAGCTTTTCACCAAACTGTAATGCATTTGCAGAAAGGGGCACAAGCCACAGGGTACAGCTAAGTGAATTTTCACAAAGGGAACTCACCTGTGTTACTAGCACCTAGGTCAAGACAGAGCACCTCCAGCCCCCAGCCCCTGGTGGCCCCTTCGGCTCCCTTCCAGCCCCTGTCCTCCAAGGGGCCACACTGTTTCAAAATCTGCTTGTTTTCAATCAACAGATTGAGAAAAACCTTCAGTAAATACCTTTCTAGGAGTCCCTGGTGGTGCAAATGGGTAAACTGCTTGGCTGCTGACCAAAAGATTAGAGGTTCAAGTCCACCCAGAGGCATCTTGGGTGAAAGGCCTGATGATCTACTTCTGAAAAACCAGCCACTGAAAACCCTACAGAGCACAGTTCTATTGGGACACAGATGGGGTCGCCACGAGTCAGAGTCGCCATCCGTGCAGGAAACCCGGGTTTGACTCCCAGCCAGCGCACCACATACGCAGCCCCCACCCGTCTGTCAGTGGGGGCTCGCATGCTGCTGTGATGTTGAGCAGGTTTCAGCAGAGCTTTCAGATGAAGGGAAACGAGGAAGAAAGGCCTGGTGATCTACTTTAAAAAATCAACCAATGAAAACCTCATGGATCACAATGTTTTGGTTTCCTTATATGCCAGGGCCAACACAATGGGAGCTAACAACAACAATATTTGTATGTGTTTGAACAATTCATAACATCTTTCTGGTACCCTCATTAATTAGTTAAAATCTTTGACACATCTATTTTAGATTTGTATAAGAGCCCTGGCTTTATCTTTTAAAAAAATATATCCTTTAACAACAGACATAATCTTATTTACAACCCTGTGCAGTGCCTTTTATCGCCAAAACAAAAACAAACAAACAAAAAACTCATTGTTGTCGAGTCGATTCCAACTCATGGTGACCCTATAGGACAAAGCAGAACTGCCCCATAGGGTTTCCAAGGAGCGGCCGGTGAATTCAAACTGCCAGCCTTTTGGTTAGCAGCAGTAGCTCTTAACCACTGTACCACCAGGGCTCCATTATTGTCGTCATCCCCATTTTGTAGATGAGGAAAACTGAGGCCCAAGATGTCATGACTTTCCCAAGGCCGTCCACGGGTAATTGAGCTGGGTTTGCACCCAGGCGGTGGTTCCCTGTTGTGCAGCCAGTGAGCACAGTACGGTGTCATAGTTGTTGTTATTAGGTGCTGTCAAGTTGATTTCCACCCATAGCAACCCTATGCGACAGAGTAGAACTGCCCCATAGGGTTTTCTTGGCTGTAATCTTTACAGGAGCAGATTGCTAGGTCTATCTCCCTCAGAGCTGCTGGGTGGGTTTGAACCACTGACTTTTTGGTTAGCAGCTGAGCCCCTAACTGCTGTGCCACCAGGGGTCTTTATGGCTCGGCCCCAGTTAGGCTATTGGATTTCAAGTCAGTGCCTTTGATGTTGGCTTTCCCGGGTTTCTCTGTGCTCAGTGCCATCATAGTTAGCTGGTGTGGCCAGCTCCATGAGGAACACCCAATGGCAAGCATGACACCTTCTTCTCTTTCCATCCTTCCTTGAGCAGCTAGCACAGGACTGTGAACAGAAGAGGTGGCAGCCACATTCTTAGTGCTGGCTCTTAGGAAACCCATTCAACGAAGAGCCTAAAACCTCCAGCTAGGAGTCTGTACTCGCCCCTCCAGGTCATGGAGGTTTGGCTCTTTTGTTTATTTTAATAGAGTAAGAGTAAAGAAAGAGTCACGATTGTTATCACAAGACAGTCAGATTCTTTAGGCAGTGGTAGCAAAGAACAACTATGATCCAAAAACCTTACTGACTGATGGATGGATTGGTTTTTAAAAACACCCAGGGAACTAGTTTAAACCAGGGCTAAATCAAGTTATTCTTTAGAACTCTTGAACCACAAATATTATCTGAAGGGAAAATGAGCAAATTGATATTTAATTTGGTTGCTCTTCCAGTATGAAATTCAAACTGCAGCTCAATGGAGTCAGAACCGTAAGACCGAAGTTGCATGCTTTATGAACTCTGTGTTTGCTTCCTGCTAACATTTATGAAAATTTTATTGTAGACCATGCACTTTTCTAGATGCTATACAGGCCTGTTCTCATTTAAGCCTTAAGTGACTCTCTGATGTGAGTTCTATTATTAGCCCCATTTTACAGATGAGTTCACTGAGGCCCAGCGACATTAAAAAAAAAAAAAGGACAGTTGCCATCAAGCTAGTTTTGACTCATGGAGACCCTTGCTGTCAGAGTAGAACTGTGTTTCATAGGGTTTTCGATGCTGAGTTTTTGCAGGTAGATTACCAGGCTTTTCTTCTGAGGTGCCTCTGGGTGGACTTGAACCTCCAGCTTCTCTGTAAGCAGCTAAGCACGTTAACCGTTTGCACCACCCAGTCACTTGCTAACAGTCACAAGTCTAACAAGTAAATGAGCCACAAATAAAACCCCTATGCACACTCAAAATTCAAATATGTTCTAGAAGAAGAAGAAAGGCCAATGAGGGAGTTAACTCCATTTCTGATATTTCCTTCCTGTGGAGAATGCTACCTTCTCTGAAGATAACATTTCTACTCTCCTTTCCAAAATAACCTTTGTTCCCCAGACTCCTAGTGTGGTAGCCAACTTTGCAGGTGGCTCCCAATGACCCTCACCTCCTGATTTTCACATCTTTGTGTTGTCTCCCCTGTACTCAATCAGGGCTGGCATGTGTGACTAATAGAATATGGCAGACAGAGTATGGCCTGTGACTTCCAAGGCTAGGTCATAAAGCTGCTTCAACCTTGACCTTTGAGTTGCTGACTCTGGGGAAGCCAGCGGCCATGTCATGGGGACAGGAAAGCAGCTCTGTGGAACACCCTATGTAGAGAGGAACTGAGGCTGCCCACCAACAGCCAGCACCAACTCACCAGCCGTGCGAGTGCGCTGTCTTGAAAGTGGATCCTTCAGTTTCAGTCAGATGACTGTAGCCCTGCCTGAATCTGATTGCAACCTCATGAGAGACCCTGAACCAGAACTGCTCAGCTAAGCTGCTCCCAAATCCTTGACCCAGAGAAAATATGAGCGATTATAAATGATTATATTTGTTTTAAACTCTTACGTTTTGGAGTGACTTGTTATGCAGCAGTATATAATTAATGAAGATTTTAGTTTTTGGAAATGAGATGCTGTTATAACCAAAACCCTAAAATGTGGGAGTGGCTTTGTGACCTGGCAGTGGACAGAAGCTGCAGAAATCCTGAGGAGAGTGTTAATGGAAGCCTAAAGTGTCTTGAAAAGAATGTTATCAGAAGTCAGATGGCCTTTGAGAAGGCTACTGGTGAGGACCTAAAGAAAACTGAGGAAAATGTTATTGGAAACTGGAGAAAAGAAAATCCCTTATTATATAGTGGCAGAAAGTTTAGCACATTGTGGTAATATGGAAAATAGAAAATATACCTCATTAGCTGGGTGATCCAGCTAAGGACATTTTCGACAGGGTGTTGCAGGTGCCACCTGGCTTCTTGTTGCTGCTTAAAGTAAAATCTCAGAGAAAAGAGATAAGCCGAAGAAAAAAGAAAGGGAAAAAAAACCAACAACGGTTTATCATTAAGGAGCCAGGACCTGGTGGGTTTGAAAATTCCCAGCCTCTCCTAAGGGCAAACAAATGTGGGGTGGGGGAGGGGGGTGTGGTGGAAAAAATGGCTTCTGAGAAAACATAAAATCCAGAGTACAGAAAAACATTGTCTAAAGATAACATTGAAAGAGTGACTATAAAATCCTTTAAGACCTCAGAAACCTCTAAAGTCGTGCCTTGTATAACCACTCAGGGTGTTGTCTTTTAGCAGCTCCACAGAATCCTAAAGCAGAGAAGGGTTTATCCCACAGAGATTTGTGGATGTGGCTTTTGTCTAAAGGAGTGAATCCCAATGAGACTAATAGGAGACTCACAAAGTTTTTAAGGGAATTTTATTAACAGAGACACTGCCAACTTGGACTGAAAGGAAAAGGGAGAATACAAGATGAAATGAGGGCTTTTATGGGCAGGAAACAGGATGAGTAAACTGCTCAACTTCTCAGCAAACTACTCGGCAAAAATTGGTTACTTTTTATGTAAAAGGAAGGATGCTTCAGAGGGTAGAATCAAGAGCCCAGAGGACACAGCCAAGAGCTCTGGGAAATTATTCCCAGTCAGTAGTAGGACTGAGTTCTGATCAAAGAACTTGCATCATATGACTGACTAGATTTCAAAATTAATCAATTTTGGTAATTTCAAAATTAACCAAGGTACCGAGTAACTACTCAAAGCACAGGAGAAATAGGAGAGGACTGATTAGAGAAGGAAAGTTTGTCAGGTATATAAGGCATTGACTTGCAACTGCTTAAAAAAAAGGATTTAAAATTTTTTTTTTAATTTCAAAGTGCCTATGATGGTACTTTCTTGAATGATTTTTCTTTCTTGTATTATTTTTGATACATGAAGGAGCCAAACCAGTCTTTCAGCTATAACAGAGGCATAAGCAGGGACACCAGTGGAATACTGAATGGCTTTGGCATCTGAATTCTAGAACACTCCAGAAGCATGGCTCTTTATCAACGGCATAGAACTGAGCTTTTCAAACTCTGCTACTCTGAGTCCTGGGGCTTCCAAGAAGATGCCTCTGAGGCTCTTTTGAGGAGGGATTAAGGTGAATTGCCTCCTCCAATTCAATGAAAACTAGTGCTTTTTTGTTTGTTTTAAATAAGGATAAACACAGACACACGTGGATGACTCCTGCTAACATTAAAATAAATGCGCAAAGTTAGTGTGGTGGATATTCTGAGGGGCTTACCATCCTATCCCATCTCTCTCTAGCATTCCTTCCTGTAAAGCAGAGACGGTAAAGCTGAACACTGTTTCTCAGGCTCCTTTGCACCTAGAGCTCCAAATGTGAATTATATTCCACGAATTAGATGCATCTGTTTAGGATTTGGAAAGTGGAGGTGAGGTAGATGCCATCATCCTGTCCCTTTTGGATGAGAGAGCTGGGTTTCCTGCAGCTGTACTCCCGTGTCCATTTTCCAGCTTTCCTGATGTTGAGAAGCAAGCACAGCCATGTGGTCTTGAACTCTGAGGTTCTACTGACAGCCTCAGAGACTATAACCCCGTGGAAGTCCAGTTCTGCATGCTGTGGGAATCTTTCTTGGAAGCACCACCAAGAGCCCACACCCCAAAATTCCCAGTGGTTTTGCAAGCACCACTTTCCATGTATTAAACCCCCAGGGGGGTTCCCATTTTCTGCTCTGAAACTTTACTGATACTATTAGATAATTAAGCATTATAGAAACAAATAAAAAGTAAAGGCTTCCCTTCTTATGCCAATTCCAATCCTCCTTCATGAACAGTAACGTTTTCTTATTTATTGTTTTAGAAAGTTTTTCTTTGTGAGTCTCTTCATATATGTATGTGTATATGTTGTTAAAATATATTATGTAACATATAACATTATTTAAAGGGGGTCATACTATAGCCATTGTTCCATATATTGCTTTTTTTTTTTTCTTCATTGAAAATAGATTTTGGATCACAATGACACATCACTACACATCCACCAGAATGGCTAAAATTTAAAAAACAAACAAACAAACAAACAAAAACTTGATGACGTCAAATGTTAAAAAGAATGAGGAGCAACTGAAGAGCTCATATGTTGCTGGTGTGGGAATGTAAATTGTTGGACCACTTTGGAAAACTTTGGCAGTCTTTATTAAAGTTAAACATATACACCCAGCAAATGGTCCACCAGAAAAACTTGTACACGAATGTTCAAAGTGGCTTTATTCATATTAGTCACAAGAAAGAAAGAAAGAAAAAACCCTACCCAAATGTCCCAAATGTGAATGGATAACAAGTTGTGTGACATCCATGCCCCATCCATGCAATGGAACACTACTTGACAATAAAACAAAGCACACTTCTCATGGACCCTAGACTTTTTGGAGCTATGGAGGGTGGATGCACCCCTGAAACTATTGCCCTGAGAAAATCTTTAAACTTTAAACCAAAAATATCCCCTGAAGCCATCTTAAAACCCAACAACAGTTTAGCTGAACTAGTAAAAAAATTCTGCCTTGAGCATTATGTTTTTATAAGAACTATCTATATAGGATCAAATTGACAACCGCAACTCGAAAAGTCACTTAGGAACCTTAGGGGCCCGTGAGTTTATGTTAATGGGGGAGGAACAGCTCAGAAAAGGAGAGTGAAAATGGTTGCACGACTCGAAGAATGTAATCAATGTCACTGAGTTGTGAATGTAGAAACTGTTGAATTGGTGTATGTTTGCCTGTGTATATTCTCAAAAACTACAAAATAAATAAAATTTAGAAAAAAAAGAAAAAGAAACCAACTTCTGATACCCTCAACAGCACGGATGAATTTCACAAACATTATACACAGGAAAAGAAGCCAGATACCAGAGTGCATACTGAGTGGTTCCTTTTATGAGGTTCAAGAACAGGCAGGGTTACTTGATGGTTCTAGAAGTCAGAAGAATGTTATCTCTGGCGGGGATGGGGATTATTGACTGGAAGGGGGCACAAGGTAGCCTACTGAGCTGATGGAAACATCCAATATCTTGATATTGGTGGTTGTTACACAAGTGTACACATAGGGAAAATTACTCAATCTATACGCCTAAGATGGGTGCACTTTACTAATTATAATGTTACCTTTTCATATCAGCACTTTTTGTCTAGTTTGTTCTTTCTAACAGCTGCAGAGAATTCTATTGCAAAGAGTAACTATATATATATATTTTTTAACCTCTCCTCTGCGTTGGACTTTTAGGTTGTTTCCAGCCTTTTTGTTATTACGGACCATGCTGTGATGAACAACCCATGCATACACCTTGGAATCCTTTTCCAAGCATATCTGTAGGGTGAATTCCTAGAAGTGGAATTGCTGGGTTGGGGGAATGTGGCCGCTGATGTTGCACAGGTATTGCCCAATTACCATCCAAAAATATTGCAGCAAGGCGCACTGCCACCCACACCATCAGTTATGAGAGCGCCTGTTTCCCACACCCTCTCCAGCACCAGGTATTATCACCCTTGAAAATGTTTGCCAATCTGATAGGTGAAAAATTTTCCAGCTTTGTTTGGATTTTTTTTTTTTTTAAGTAGAGTTGCTCTATCTTTACCCATTTCCTATGTTGTGTTTCTGCCTGTGATTTTGTCTGAAGAAAGGGCTTGTTGCTACATAAAATAAATTAACATTTGAGACTAGAACAAAGGAGAGATCATGTTGCCTGAAATTTAAC
Organism: Elephas maximus indicus; assembly: GCF_024166365.1. Lineage (NCBI taxonomy): Eukaryota > Metazoa > Chordata > Mammalia > Proboscidea > Elephantidae > Elephas > Elephas maximus. Next base: position 12,699,019 of record NC_064843.1, on the reverse strand, counting down.
TCCCAAACACAAAGCAGGGTTTGTCTCTGGTGCAGCTCTTCAACAATGCTAAGCTTGGGACACAGTTCGGACCCCACCTCATGACCGTGGGACAGGCTCTGGCTTTGGGCAAGATGCTTTGATTTTCTGTGCCTCAGTTTCCTCCTCTGTGAAATGGAGGTAATAATAATACAGTAAAACCTTCAAAAGCCAGAAACTGTATAAGGTGGAAACCTGTCAAAGAGAGAAAACGTCAATATTTTCCACTAATAGACAGTGATAGAAAAGTGGTAAGCTGCACCCTGTCCAAGGCAGAAAACTTGTGAGACCCGGATAAACAAGGTGGTCCCCCTTGAGTTCTGGCTCTGAGAGGTTTCAGGTATTACTACTGTATTACTACTACTGCTGTGAGGATTAAAAGAGCTAATGTACCTACAATGCTCAGAGCTGTGCCGGGCCTACCCTCAGCATGATAGAGTGTCAGCTGCGGCTGTGACTGTCAATGGCTACCGTAGAGGCTTCCGCCGTGGCCTTAGTTTCTATCTTTATAAACAGAGGCTTTTGAGCCAGACCCCGTCTAGCTCTCCTGCCCCTTCCTGGTTTCCTGCTCTGTGGCCTCTTGACGTCCTCTGCCAGAACCTTCACCCCTGCGCCATCTCAGGACTCCTCATGTCATCCAACCGCCAAAACACCACCCAGGCTGCACTGCCTCCTGGTGGTTCCTAAACTCCAGGTCCTACTTGGTCACCAGAGTCCAGAGCCCCTGTGAGAAGGTTTCCTTCAGCAGAGCTGCAGCCCCTCTGTCTAAACAAAGTGAGGCCCCATCAGTCCTGTTCACCCTGCCCCAAGGATCCACACCCACAGCATCCACCACACTGACCCCCTTCATGTCAACTCCTGCACCCCTCCCAGCGACTCCAAAAAAAACAAAACAAAAACAAAAACACCAAAAAACCGAACCAGTCACTGCGAGTTCCAACTTCTGGCGACCCCACGTGTGCAGAATAGAATTGCTCCATAGCGTTTTCAGGGCTATCATCTTTCGGAAGCAGACTGCCAGGCCTTTCTTCTGAGGCACCTCTGGGTGGGTGGATCCACCATCCTTTCGGTGAATAGCTGAGCAATTGCTTGACCATTTGCACCCCCCAGAGACTCCCACAAGCCCTGAATTCCAATTAGACTTGGCTGCCCCCCCCCCACCCCATGCAAAGACTTCCTTCCTGAGGTTTCTGCCCAGCCCCTCACCAACCAGACTCACCTCATGGAACTTCAAACCAGGGAACATTTTCCTCCCTCTGGTGCTGATCCAATGCCACTCCCCGGGGGGAGGCCCCGAATTTCTCTCACTGAGAAATCCCCTCCCCTACATTGCAATGGGCCTGGACAAAAGCATCAGCTCATTTGGAAGCCAAATACCCTCAGAGTAAATTTCAACACCGTATATTACTATTTTGGCTTCTTTTACCCTCAGCCCACCTCTCCTTGTAAACCAGCCTCACCTCCTGGCAGCCACGGAGCAGACTGTCAACCCACCACCTGGGCGGCTCACCCCATCCTGGTCCAGCTGTCCCAGGCTGAGATGTCGCATTTCCACCTTCTGACAGCAGGACCTCTCTCTAGCCCCTGGCATATTCGACGGAGCCCAGAACCAGCCCTGCTTTTCTTTCCATTAAGTAACCAGCTATAGATGCGCATCAAAGCAAGTTTGGCGAGGAGGCGAGCGAGAAAAAAATGCGCGCTGGTTTATGAGTTGTTCTTTCTGACAGTTCTTTTCATGTTCGCTTGGAAGGCTGGGGGAGGCACAGTTTGATGGGATAATTATTAAATGAGGTGCAAGGCACGGAGGGGCACACTCGTTAAAGGAAAAGTGATTTCCACAGGTGGCCCCGAATGTGGACTCACTTCAGTGGTCTTGAAAGCTCACTGTGTCGGGATCCTGATGAATTTAAATCCTGGGCCCTCAAGCAAAAGTTCACCAAGACCCCTTTTCTTTCAATAGATGATTAGATGTCGACAGGCAGGCAGACCCACAAGTAGATAACGATAACATCTGGCGCTTAACGAGGAATACTATGGGTTAGGCATGCATTATCCCATTGAAATCTCACACCCAACCTTCAAGGGTATTTTATATCCACTAACACCACTAAACAGAAACCCTGGTGGGGCGGTGGTTAAATGCTCGGCTGCTAATTGAAAGGTCAGTTGTTCGAACCCACCAGCCTCTCTGCAGCAGAAAGATGTGGCAGTCTGCTTCTGTAAAGATTACAGCCTTGGAAACCCTGTGGGGCAGTTCTACTCTATCTTATAAGGTCACTGTGAGTCGGAACACACTCGACAGCCAGGGGTAGGTGGGATCTTCTGAAACTTGCTCTCCGTCTGACTGGTCATGGCCTCCCAGTTCTGAGAGATTGGTCGCTCTACCAGCATTTATGACAAAGCTATTGTGTGTGCAGAAGTGGTTTTGGGATGTTCCAGAGGTGAACAAGACATAGCCTTATCTCACTGACTAGATCAGAGGTCACAACCCAGTAAACTGCAGCAAAACTGGACTCACAGGGTATTTTCCTTATGTTGCAAAATATTTATAAAGAATGGCATTGGTGGCCAACTTCCAAAGATTTGGAGTTTCCAGCCCATTTGCCATTGCTGCTCCCACCACTACCTCCACCGATGCCCTCCTTTCCACCAATGACTCAGCCCCTCTGGGCAGTTTGAGGGCCCCCCCACCCCGAGCTTGATGAGAAGGAGGCTGGAGTTAATGTCTGAGATGTGTCACATAATTCCCTATGACGGTCCTATGACTGGCTCTGACCTTCACTGCCCAGGGTTTTCAGAGGAGGAAGAGGGACCACTTTGGGCTGGGCAAGCAAGGAGCGGTCCCTGGACAGGGGAGTTGGAACTGGGCAGTGACAGTAGGCTGGGTTTGGCCAGTTGGGGCTCAAAGGAGGAGAAACCACATAATGGGAGTTGGCCAATGATAAGTTCTTGTGTCCAGAGGGGAAGAGATGTGGCCAAAAGGACAGCAAACAAGTTGCTGGGGGGACATGCAGCTTTGCCTTGGAAGGCATCAACTCTGGCTCAAGATCCCCAACTCAGGGTCAAGGAAGAGCAATGGGCACCAGACCTCATGGAATCAAGGCTGCAAGCAAAGTTCTAGAACAGGCTAGAGGAAGGAGTGGAGGGAGGCCTTTCTGAAGGGGCCACACAAGGAGGTCAAAACCTTAGGAGTCAGTCTTCTACGTTTTCAATCTTTTTTTCCCCAGTGGAGATGTTCAAACACTATCTATACACTACTACAGTAGTATGCTATAGTATGTCCAAGGCCTCTAGTTCATCTACCTGAGTTCTGTCATTGGTGTCTACTTTTACTGACACCAATAATACGTTAGGCACATGTGTCTAGATAATCCAAGGTCTAAAAATGAGTAAGGATCCCCCAGGATCTCACTTGTCCTAGGAGAGACCCAGAAATTGGAAGTGAGGGTCTCTTTGGGAAAGGCCTGGTGCAGGCAACCTTGCAAAGAAGAGGACAATTACTGCCCTTCATAGTGAAAGTGCACCTGGAAAAACCAGATCAGTGGGAACGGTCTCCCTGGAGACTCCCAGGTGTTGGAGGTGAATTATCTGTTGGTTCAGCTCATTCGTAAGAACAGATACGTTAGTTTCTAGAAACATCGCTTGTCATACCAATCCAGGGGGCTGTTGCTTCCAGCTGGGAAGCTGGCTGAGGAGAAATGGGGAATAAAGTGTTTCATAAAATCAGTTTGGTAATTCAGGAGTTGGCTGCACATCAAGGCATGCCAGGGAGGTGTTGGGCTGAGCGGCCACATTTACCATCCAGGTGATGTAAGAGTGGCCATAAAATGATATTTATGAGTGAGTCTTTCATGGAGAAGTATCGCCAAGTGCTTCAGCGGCAGCTGGATGATATAGGTGGGAAATTAACCAGCAGAGTTAGAGTTAATAATAAATAATGTGTAATAATAGGCTATTGCTCTCCTGGCCAGAAGATGAGTCAGTGTTGAAATCCATGGCCGATAGAAGCTGCACATCTGGAATTTCACTTCCTTTCCTCCACTCTGGATTTTGAGCTGGATCCCCAGGGCTGGAAGAGGAGACTGTCTTCTTTCAAGTCAAAATTTTCTCTCCTAAAGGAAGGGCATTGCTATTGTTGGTTGCCATCAAGTTGGCTCTGACTTACGTGAAATAGAGCTAGACATTATCTGACCCTGTGCCATCTCCATGATTGTTGGCATGTTTGAGCTCATTTTTGCAGCTATTGTGCCAGTATGTCTCATGGAGGGTTCCTTTGGTTTTGCTGACCCTCACCTTTACCAAAAATGATGTTCTTTTCCAGCAATTGCTGTGCCAAGTAAACGAGCCAAAGTCTTGCCATCCTCACTTGTAAGGAGCATTCTGGCAGTACTTTTTCCAAGACTGATTTGTTTGTTCTTCTGGCAGTCCATGGTATATTCAATATTCTCCGCTCATGCCACAATTCAAATGCATCAACTCCCTTCAATTTTCCTTTTTCATTGTCCAGTTTTTATATTTTATTGTCATAATTTTAATTTCACAACTGATCTTGTTCCTGAAAAATGAGAATATTGTAGATGAAGATAAGCCTGTCTTTGAAGACCGCTTCCTCATCCCATCCTCTCCACCTGGGTGCTCCTGTACTGACACTTTATTTGCATGATTCTATTTAATCTTTACAACAGCTGCTCAAGGGGAGAGTATTTGTCCTAATTTGACAAATGTGGAAACTGAGCCACGGAAAGGTCAAGTGACTTGCTCAGAGCTAGTTAGTGGCAGGCCTGGGCTTTGAGGTGAGGTCTCCCTGGGATCAAAACATGTGCCTTTCCATCAATGCTGTCTCCCGAGCCAGGGTCTGAACTTTTTTTTTTTTTAAGGTTCTCGAGTTGACGTAAGGTGTTCAGACTCATCCGGCAAACTGGATAGAAATTCAAATTATTGAGCCCCAGCCTCGGAGATTCAGTAGGGCGGAGTGGGGCCAGGAAATCTGCATCTTTAATGACCTCATGCTCTGCCAGACCTGATGGCCCCATGTTAGCCGCCTGTCCACTGTGTCCGGAGTGTGGGTGTGGAGAGCCACTCGGTATGCCTGCCTTACAAAGCCTGCAAACCCAGTGACCTAATTCCTTTTAGTTTGTAAATGGTCAGAGGGGGAGACACAGGTTCATGGCCAACCCCTCCCCTTTGCACAAGGCACAAAAGGGGACCTCGTCTGGGGTGGAACCACACTTGCATCGTGGCTTCCTCAATACGCTGTCCTACGTTATTACTTATCATTTACTGCAGGAGTCTGCAGTTCTTTTCTTTAAAGAGTCAAATAGTAAATATTTTAGGCATTGCGGGCCAAAAGGCAAGATTAAGCAACAGGCTAATAGCTTTTTTTACATTTTATGTCAAAATTTTTGAAACTCTTCTAAGCTCATGGATTCGTATGAAAACAGGTAACAGGTAGATTTGCCAGCCCCCAAACTTTAACCTGGGACTTTCTGCTTAGCTAGACTCTAAATTCTTTGAGAGTGTTGTTAGTTGCCATCAAATCGATTCTAATTCATGACAACCCCATGTGTGCATACCAGAGCTGCACTATAGCATTGTCAAGGCTGTGACTTTTGGAAGCAGACCAGCAGGCCTTTCTTCTGAGGTGCCTCTTGCTGAGTTCGAACCACTAACCTTCTGGTTCGTAGTTGAGTGCTTAACCATTTCTGCCACCTAGATAATCTTTCTTTAAGAGTAAAAACCAAACCCACTGCCATGGAGTTGATTCCAGCTCATAGCAACCCTATAGGACAGAGTACAACTGTCCCAGAAGGTTTCCAAGGAGCAGCTGGTAGATTCGAACTGCTGACCTTTTGGTTAGCAGCCAAGCTCTTAACCACTGCACTCCTCTTTAAGAGTTATTGTTGCTGTTAGGTGCCATCGAGTCGGTTCCAACTCATAGCGACCCTATGCACAACAGAACAAAACACTGCCCGGTCCTGCGCCATCCTTACAATCGTTGTTATGCTTGAGCTCATTGTTGCAGCCACTGTGTCAGTCCACCTTGCTGAGGGTCCTCCTCTTTTCCAAGAGTAGAGCCCAGAACCTTCCAGGACAGTGATGGAGTGCGAGCCATGTGCAGGGAGCTGTGACACCCACCAGAAAGTGCAGAAGTGCACCGAGGGAGATTCAAAGCTCCCTAAAATATTTACTAAGCACCTATTGTGTGCCAGGAGCAGTTATAGGTGCTGGGATACCACAGGGACTAAGCAGACAAAAAGCCCTCATCCTTGGAAAGCTTATATTGTAGTGGGTAAAACAAAGCACTGGTCATTCACAAATGCTCAGTAGATGTTAGCCAGGAGCAGAAACAGGGAAACTTGCTCGGAGACCCCTTCTCTGGTTTGGGAGGTCACAGAGAAAGGAGGGTGTGACGAGATGGTTGGAGATCCCCAAATGCATCTAGGGTGAGAGGAATTATCCAAGGTTGAACAACAGCCCAGTAGCTGTCTTAGTTACCTAAAAAAAACTAGTGCTGCTATAACAGAAATACCACAAGTGGATGGCTTTAACAAAGAGAAATTTATTCTCTCACAGTCTAGGAGGATAGAAGTAAAAATTCAGGGCACCGGTTTGAGGGGAAGCCTTTCTCTCTCTGTTGGTTCTGGGGGAAGGTCCTTGTCATCAATCTTCCCCTGCATCTAGGAGTTCCTCAGCACAGGGACCCTGAGTCCAAATGACGTACTACTCTCCTGGCTCTTCTTTCTTGGTGGTAGGAGGTCCCCCTCCTCTCTGCTTGCTTCTCTCTTTTATATCTCAAAAGAGATTGACTCAATACACAACCTAATCCTGTGGATTAAGTCCTGCCTCATTAAAGTAACTGCCTCTAATCTTGCCTCACTAACATCATAGAGGTTAGGATTTACAACACATGGGATAATTACATCAGATCACAAAATGGAGGACAACCACACAATACTGGGAATCACGGCCTAGCCAAGTAGACACACGTTTTGGGGGGACACAATTCAATCCATGACAGTGGCATTAGCATCATTCTATGTTCTCAGGCTGTTGTTCGTGTGTGCCATCGAGTCTATTCCAACTCATGTGACAGAGTAGAACTACCCCATAGGATTTCCTAAGCGGTAATCATTATGGGAGCAGATGACCAGGTCTTCTCGCCCACAGAGCTAGCTGCTGGATGGGTTTAAACTGTCGACCTTTGAGTTAACAGCCGAGTGCTTAACCATTGCGCCACCAGGACTCCTTGTTCTGAGGCTGCAGGAAAATAAATAAACTCTGAGAAGAGGGCTGGCTTCAGGCCTTTGATGGGGGGAAGGGCGTAGAAGGGAGGGAACTACCTGAATCACTCAGAAAGCTAAGTCAGCACTGGAAGCTTGTGGGCGCCTAGTGAGGAGCAGCGAGGACGAGGGCCAGGATGGGTGCCGCCCAGGCTGCTCTTTCGCTCTGACTTCCTCAGCCAGCTTCCCTTCACAAGAGCTACCATCAGGACCTGGCCCTTGGCAGCACCTGAAGGGAGGCCAGTAGGTTAAGACAGTGTCTGCCATGCTGATCCTGGCCCCAGGGTGTGATCTGCAGAGGGCGAGGTGAGCAGGCACCCAAGGGTCGGTGGTTCCAGGAAGGGAGAGAGGAACCTTTGCATTTATTCAATTTTATGTTGAATAAAAATGTTTTCAGCATCTACATGGGGTCACTGAAAATATGGGGTCACTAGGAGTCAAAAATCAATTTGATGGCTCACAACAGCTACGTACCAAGTGGTGGTAGTATTGTGTGTGGGTAAATCTATTCTGACTCACAGAGACCCCATGGGACAGAGCAGAACCACCCCACATGGTTTCCCAGGCTGTAATCTTTACAGGCTTATATCCTGTCCTACAGGGTCACTACGAGTCTGAGTGGATTTAGCAGCAATGGTTTGGATTTTTGTTATTGTCGTTGTTAATCTTTACAGGAGCAGATTGCCAGGTCTTTCTCCTGTGGAGCCCCTGGGTGGGTCTGAACCACCAAACTTTCGGTTAGCAACGGGTGCTTATCCATTGCACCAGCAGGGCTCCTTGTACCAGGTGTGGGGGGCTGAATTGTGTCCTCCAGAAAGATGCATTGACATCCTAACCCCTGATACCTGTGAATGTGGCCTTATTTGGAAGAAGGTCTTCACAGATATAATCACGTTAAGATGGGTCATACGGGACGAGACCCGAAATCCAATGGCTGGTGTCTTCCTAAGAGAAAGGAGAAGGAGATTTGGATACAGAGATGAGAAGAAGACACACGCAGGGAAGACAGCCCTGTGATGACAGAAGCAGAGTTTGGAGTGAAGCAGCTGCAAGCCAAGGATTCCCAAGGATTGCTGGGGGCCATCACAGGCTGGAAGAGGCAGGGAAACATCCTCCCCTGGACTGTTCAGAGAAAGCGTGGCCCTGCTTGCCAACACCTTGATTTCAGACTTTTGGCCTCCAGAACTGTGAGAGAATCCATTTCTCTTGTTTCAAGCCACCCAGCGCGTGGTAATTTGTTACGCCAGCCCCAGGCCACAGAGGTCTCAGGTTGTGAGGTAACCACCAACTTTTCAGGGGAGGAAAAAATTATAAGTTTTAGAAACACAGAGAATTGTTTCAACAAAGGGTACACAATACCATCCCCCTAACTCACGAAGCACGCGCCATGCTGCTGGGTTAAACAAATGGCCACAATTTCATCAAGAGAGAAAAGCAAAACTCAGAGTACCTCAACTGTGCCACCTGGTGGCCAGACCTGCTACTACTGCAGCCAAGCAGTGTGGCTGCCACCACCCCCACCCGGTATACAACCATCCATGCACTGGGTCGCCCTGATTTGGTGCAGGCATGGGCTTCTACACTTGTCTGGCTCCCAGGACCCAGGTGAAGCCAGAAGAGGATGCTCAGAACCTTCTAGAACCACCACGTTCCAGACCAAACCCATCGCCGTCGAGTCGATTCCGACTCACAGCGACCTTATAGGACAGAGTAGAACTGCCCCATAGGGTTTCCAAGGAGCAGCTGGTGGATTTGAACTGCCGACCTTCTGGTTAGCAGCGAGCTCTTAACCAGTGCACCACCAGGGACCCAACCACCACTTTAGTGGCCTTAAGAAAAAAAGAAAATAAAACATTGCCGTCAACTCAATTTTGGCTCATAGCTCGTACAGAGACTACACCCTGGAAAATCCTTTGGGGCAGTTCTACTCTTCCCTATAGTGTTGCTATGAGCCAAAATTGAGTTGACAGCAACGTTTTCTTTTCTTTTTTCCTTAAGGCCACTAAAGTGGTGGTTGGGTCCCTGGTGGTGCACTGGTTAAGAGCGTGGCTGCTAAGGGAAACCCTGGTGGCGTAGTGGTTAAGTGCTTCGGCTGCTAACCAAAAGGTCGGCAGTTCGAATCCACTAGGCTCTCCTTGGAAACTCTATGGGGCAGTTCTACTCTGTCCTATAGGGTCTCTATGAGTCGGAATCGACTCAACAGCAGTGGGTAGTCTTTACAGATGCAGAATGCCACATCTTTCTCCTGCGGAGCTGCTGCTGGGTTCTAACCACAGACCTTTCAGTTGGCAGCCAAGCGCTTTAAACACTGTGCCACCAGGGCTTCTCCTTTAGTGGCCTTAGGAGTGTTATAAGTTACAACTGTTGTAACAGATCGGCAGGGCCGTGGCCACCCCAGGCCAGGCCATTAGGACGACAACCCTGCTGTTGGCCCCCTGGCTTGGGCTGATTCCTGGTTTTCCAAGTTTCTACTTGGCTTCAGCTGAGGAAGGTGTCCCCTCTTCTCGGAGGTCCATCAGCAGGAGGTGGCTCGTTCAGGGAGGACTAGATTGGGGGCACAGAACAGAGAAAACCACCACGCAGCTTTGTCCCCAATAACCACCCCTACAGGAGAGGACAGCTGTGTTGTTACAACCAGGGATGTGGGACCAGAAAGGCCTGTGTGGCTAGGACAAGTTGCTTTACCTCTCTGAGCCTCTTTTCTTCATGTTAGAAAAATAACAAGAATATCCTTTTACAGTATTGGTACAAGGAATATGTATCCAAAGCACTTAGCACAGAAAACAAAACCCATTGCTGTCAGGTCGGTTCCGACTCACAGCAACTCTATAGACAGAGTAGAACTGCCTCATAGGGTTTCCAAGGAGCAGCTGGTGGATTTGAACTGCCGACCTTTGGTTAGCAGCTGAACTTTTTTTTTTTTTTTTAATTTTTATTGTGCTTTAAGTGAAAGTTTACAAACCAAGTCAGTCTCTGATACAAAAATTTATATACACCTTGCTACATATACCTAGTTGCTCTCCCCCTAATGAGACAGCACACTCTCTACCCTCTATTTCCGTGTCCATTCAGCCAGCTTCTGACCCCCTCTGCCCTCCCACCTCCCCTCCAGACAGGAGCTGCCCACATAGTCTCATGTGTCTACTTGATCCAAGAAGCTCACTCCTCACCAGTATCATTTTCTATCCTAGAGTCCAGTCCAATCCCTGTCTGAAGAGTTGGCTTTGGGGATGGTTTCTGTCTTGGGCTAACAGAAGGTCTGGGGACTATGACCTCTGGGGTCCTTCTAGTCTCAGTCAGACCATTAAGTCTGGTCTTTTTATGAGAATTTGAGGTCTGCATCCCACTGCTTTCCTGCTCCCGCAGTGGTTCTCTGTTGTGATCCCTGTCAGGGCAGTCATCGGTTGTAACCAGGCACCATCTAGTTCTTCCGGTCTCAGGCTGATGTGGTCTCTGCTTTATGTGGCCCTTTCTGTCTCTTGGGCTCATAATTACCTCGTGTCTTTGGTGTTATTCATTCTCCTTTGCTCCAGGTGGGTTGGGACCAATCGACGCATCTTAGATGGCCACTTGCTAGCGTTTAAGACCCCAGAAGCCACTCTCCAAAGTGGAATGCAGAATGTTTTCTTAACAGATTTTATTATGCCAATTGACTTAAATGTCCCCTGAAACCATGGTCCTCAAACTCCTGCCCCTACTACGCTGGCCTTCGAAGCATTCCGTTTATTCAGGAAATTTCTTTGCTTTTGGTTTAGTCCAGTTGTACTAACCTCGCCTGTATTGTGTGTTGTCTTTTCCTTCACCTAAAATAGTTCTTATCTACTATCTAATTAGTGAATACCCCTCTCCCTCCCTCCCTCCCCACTCTCCTAACCATCAAAGAACATTTTCTTCTCTGTTTCAACTAATTTTCGAGTTCTTATAATAGTGGTCTCATACAACATTTGTCCTTTTGCCTCTGACTAATTTCGCTCAGCATAATGCCTTCCAGGTTCCTCCATTTTATGAAATGTTTCACAGATTCCTCCCTGTTCTTTATCAATGCCTAGTATTCCATTGTGTGAATATACCATAATTTATTTATCCATTCATCCGTTGATGGGCACCTTGGTTGCTTCCATCTTTTTGCTTTTGTCAACAGTAGCAGCCGAGTTCTTAAGCACTTCACCACCAGGTTCCACTTAGCACAAAGGTGTTCAGTAGGTAAAAAGTGGTGGTCGTTGCTATTTTACTCTTTATTGAGCATTTACTATTTCAAGGCGTTGTAGCAAATTAGGAGTAATAATGTACTGCCGCAACTGCTTTTGAATGATCTTCAGCAAAATTCTACTTGTGTGTGATATGAATGATGTTAATTAACACCACAGTGCATCGATAGGGAACTGCCAGAAATTCAAAGCAGATTGAGAAGTGGACGTGGAACAAGTGATATCATTGCTGACGTCAGATGGATCCTGGCTGAAAGCAGAGAATGCCAGAAAGAGGTTTACTGTGTTTCATTGACTATGCAAAGGCATTCAACTGTGTGGATCATGACAAATTATGAATAACATTGCATGGATGACTTGAGAAGAATGGAAATTCCAGAATACTTAATCGTGGTCATGAGAAACCTGTACTTAGACCAAGAGGCAGTCCTTCAAACGGAACAAGGGTATACTGCATGATTTAAAGTCAGGAAAGCTGTGTGTCAGGGTTGTATCCTTCCACCATATTTATTCAATCTGTATGCTGAACAAATAATCCGAGAAGCTATATGAAGACTGTGTGAAGAAGAACGGGGCATCAGGATTAGAGGAAGACTCATTAACAACGTGCTTTATGCAGATGACACAACCTTGCTTGCTGAAAGTGAAGAGGACTTGAAGTGCTGACTGATGAAGATCAAAGACCACAGCCTCCAGTATGGGTTGCACCTCAACATAAACAAAAATCCTCACAACTGGACCAATAAGCAACATCATGATAAACAGAGAAAAGATAGAAGTTGTCAAGGATTTCATTTTACTTGGATCTACAATCAACAGCCATGGAAGCAGCAGTCAAGAAATCAAATAACACATTGCATTCGGCAAATCTGCTGCAAAAGATCTCTTTAAAGTGTTAAAAAGCAAAGATGTTGCTTTGGACTAGGGTACACCTGACCAAAGACATGGTGTTTTCAATCACCTCACATGCATGTGAAAGCTGGACAATGAATAAAGAAGACTGAAGAAGAATCAATGCCTTTGAATTATGATGTTGGTGAAGAATATTGAATATACCACGGACTACCAGAAGAATGAACAAATCTGTCTTGGAAGAAGTACAACCAGAATGCTCATTAGAAGCAAGAATAGCGAGACTTTGTCTCACATACTTAGGACATATTATCAGGAGGGATCAGTGCCTGGCGAAGGGTATCATGCTTGGTAAAATAGAGAGTCAGCGAAAAAGAGGAAGACACTCAACAAGGTGGACTGACACAGTGACTTTTACAATGCACCCAAGCATAACAACGATAGTGAGGATGGTGCAGGACTGGGCGGTGTTTCATGCTATTGTACATAGAGTCAGTATGAGTTGGAACTTACTCGACAGCACCTAACAACAACAACAACAGTGTTGTTGTTAGATGCCGCTGAGTCAATTTTGACTCATAGTGACTTCTTGTAAGGAGAGTAGAACTGCCCCATAGGGTTTCCTAGGCTGTAATTCTTAGGGAACCAGATCACCAACTCTTTTTCCCATGGAGCCACTGGGTAAGTTCAAACCAATAATCTTTCAGTTAGCAGCCAAGTGCTTAATTGTTGCACCACCAGGGCTCCTTGTAGTAACAATAATAGTAGCAATTGATGAAAGCTTTCTCTGTTCCAGGCTCTATGCTCCGAGTTTTACGTTCCTCACTTCAATTCTCACAACCTTATAAGGTAGGCTACAAGTATACCAACTTTTTGATGAGGAAACTGAGGTTCAGGGAGGTTAAGAGACCTGCCCAAGGTCACACAGCTAATGAGGTTCAAAAGTGAGATTACAGCCTTCTACCAATGGCCTGTGGGAGTTGGTTGGCATTCAAAAGTGCCTCCACAGCAGGGAAGGGAGATCAAAGGGGTGAAAATGATGAGTTATTCAGTTCACGATGAGCTGGGTTCAAGGCTGTCTGACATTTGTGTGGGTGGGTGGTAGTACCCAACATAGTCTAGACTAGTCTTTCTGAATTGGGGTGATTCTGTCCTCTAGAGGGCATTAGGCAATGTCGGGAGACTTCTGTGGTTGTCACCACTGGGGGGTTGCTGGCATTCAGTGGGTAGGGGTACAATGCACAGGAAAGCCCCCAACAGAGAATACCCAGCCTAAAGTGTCAGTAGTGCCTAGGTTGAGAGACCCTGCCTGATAAGGCACCTCCTAACCATCAGACTTGCTAGTTGCAAGCAACAGAAATGGAACTTATTTTTACAATATCAGGTAGTTCATGGAATTATCAAGAGGGCTGATAGCCACGTTCAGAGGCCAGGCAGCCAGGGACACCGCCTGCTGTCGTGATGCAGAGCTGGTCTGGTAAGGACACCAACCACCGCTGCTTCTCCTGAGCACAGACTCTGAGGCTTGCCCTGCTTTGTTCTCTGGATGCCGCCTCTGGAACCACTATCGATGCTACCCCTGGAGCCTGTTGTACCCATCGCTGCCACCAGCACCCAATGCACCATGTAGTTTTCACGATGAAGTGTGGGGTGGGTGCTTCTGATGGGCTGAGCCTAGGCCATGTGCTCATGTCCTAGCTGCAAGGGAGCCTGGGAAAACAAGTATATGGCACTTTGGTAGCACAGTTAAACACTTGGCTACTAGGTTGACTGAAAGGTTGGTGGTTTGAAGCCACCCAGAGGCACCTTGGGAGAAAGAGCTAGTGATCTATTTCCTAAAAATCAGCCACTGAAACCCCTATGGAGCACAATTTTTCTCTTACACACATGGGGTTGCCATGACTAGGAGTCAACTGGACAGGAACTGGCAGTGGTGAGGAGCTTTATTTTTCCTAATTGTTCCCCTTCTTGAAATTTTAATACCACAGATATAATGTATATCTGTTTATGTACTGTATGTACATCTGTGCTTTATACATAAAAAGACTGAGGCTTTTTCATCCCTCTCAAGCTAATTTTCGCCCCTTTAGGGTGATATTATCCCCACTGAGAATGCGTGGAGCAGAGCAGTGCCCACTTCAGAGGGTCCCTAACTAGTTCAATATCAGACTCACCTGGGGAACCTGTCTAAAAATATAGATTCCCTGACCTCACACCAGATCCACTGGTTCAGAACCACCAGGAGAGAAACCTGGGAACCTGCAGGTTTAGCAAGGGCCCCAGGTGACTCTGATAATTAGGTAAGTTCCAGAAACGATGCTGTGGTGCAGTGGTTCGTAAATGTGGCTGCACTTTGGCATGGCTATTGAATGCTCTCCATGTTCAGCTACCCCCACCCCCTAGAGCCCCGGGACAGTTGCCCCTGGCACAGGTAATCCTAAAGTGCAGACAGGGCATTGGGCCCCCAGTAAAGCGGAAGGACTCAGCGCTAGACGCAGTGGGCCTGGACACTGATTTTTCAGAAGGAGCTCTCCAGGCCTTTCTTCTGAGGAGCCTCTGGGTGGACTCAAACCATCAATCTTTCAGCTGGTGCCCAAGCACGTTGACCATTTGCACCTCCCTGGGTCTCCTCATTTACTTAGGGGGCACTTCATGTTCACGGTCTCACTGATGCCCATGGTGAGCCTCCCAGGTGAGTGTGCACAATCCTGGTATAAACAACGGGAGCTCTCTGAATACAGTCACGTGCCGCGTAACGTCTGTTCGGGCAATGTCCAACCATATATACTTTTGTGGTCTCATAAGGTTACAGTAGAGTTCAGAAATCCTTACTGGAGAAAGGGACGTAACGAATGTGACCAGATGCAGCGAATGTGGCAGGATGCAGTGAATGTAACCGGATGCAGCCAATGTGACCAGATGCAGCCAAACCAACAGCTTCCCTCCAGCAAGACGTGTATCTCACATCTCGTGTGTACAAAGCCGTTGCACTGCCACACATACAATGGTACCCATAACTGCTGCCATCGAGTCGACTTGACACAGAGCAAGCCCATAGGACAGAATAGAACTGCCCCATAGGGTTTCCAAGGAGTGGCTGGTGGATTCAAACTACTGACCTTTTGGTTGGCAGTCGAGCTCTTAACCACTGCACCTTCAGGGCTCCTTGTAATGGTACAGCACAGGTATGACCAATAACACTTATGTCTTGGTAGTTACTGGCTTATATACATACTGTCCTGTACTTTCTATCATTATTTTAACTGAACTTTCCCTACTTACTATGTAACACTATTTGCTTCTGTCGTAACCAGCAGCATCCAGTCTCGTGTACTGCACCTCTCTTGAGTGTTATCTCTCTAATTTTCTTTCAGAAATACTACCTTGAAGCGCATCATGGCTCCCAAACGCAGTGCAACCGGTGCCAGTGATAGCGGCAGTATCCCCTACAGCTTTGCTAAGTGTATAGTATGGTGCTCGCTCAACGTCCAAATCACATGGCGTCCTGTTTCACAGAGTGTGTCGTAGACATTGAGCGACGCATGCCTGTATTATGATTCAAGGTCGAACAACTATTCTAGACCTTATTTATTCTCAAAATTGAATGTGGACATGAATCACCTGGGGATCTTGTTAAAATGTTGATTCAGCAGGTCTGGGGTGGGGCCCGGGACTCTGCATTTCTACCAAGTTCCCAGCGATGACACCGCTGCCTGCTTGAGGTCCACACTTTGAAGAGCAAGACTTTGCCTAGAACAGCATTTCTCGTAGCATTTTGGGCCTGGTTATTCTTTGTTGTAGGGGGGCTGTCCTGTGCATTTTAGGATGTGTAGTGGTAACCCTGGCCTCTACCCACTAGATGCCAGTAGTATCTCCCTGCGCCCAGTTGTGACAACTCAAAATGTCTCCAGACATCGCCCAATGTCCCCTGGGGAGCAAAGTCGCCTGTCTAGACCAGTGAGATGACAGTGAGCAAAGAGAACGAAGTGAACATTGACCAAAGCCAGACGGCCTACCCATGTTGTTGTGAGGTGCTGTTGACTAGGTTCCAACTCACAGTGACCCTGTGTGCAAAAGAAGAGAAGGCTGCCCAGTCCTGTGCCATCCTCTCAATCATTGCTACTTTTGAGCCCATTGTTGCCGCCACTGTGTCAATCCATCTCGTTGAGGGTCTTCTTCTTAGATGAAGAAATGAATCCATGAATAAATGTCTAACAGCTGGGAGACTGTGGGGGTTCACTTCCAAGCTAGGCTGCAAGTGATTTTTAAGCTCTGTTTCCTCTGGCTGCAAAGAACAGTGGAGACAAAATGTAAGCAACGTGACTCACTCGGAGAACAAACGCGGCCATTCACGCCGGGAGCGACTGCCGGGGCACAATGTTTGGCTTGCGGGGAGAGGAGGGAGGCAGTGTCCCGTTTCGTGTGTAGACACGACACAGGTGCGTTTACCGTTGTGTGTGTTGAGGTTGCCTTTCAAGGGAAGCGACCCGAGACAGTAACACTAAACAAACACAGCTCTGAATCACCAGCCCGGAATTGCCAATCTAAACCTCAGGGGAAAACCTCTAAACACACACACACACACACACACACACACCCCTCCCGTGTGCAGGGGTGGCAGCTAAACATGTCATTTGAAAAGCTAGCTGCCGTGGGTTCAGTCACTGGGGTCTGCATTCCTGGGAGGTGTAAACAGTCAATGCGCTTGGCTGCTAACCGAAAAGTTGGAAGTTTGAGTCCACCCAGAGGTCCCTCAGAAGAAAGGCCTGGTGACCTACTTCTGAAAGGTCACAGCTATTGAAAACCTCGTGGAGCACAGTTCTACTCTGACACGCTTGGGGTGGCCACAAAATGAAATGTCCTGCAGGCTTGTGTTTGTTTCCCCAGGATTTGGGTCCATGCACACCTGGCTGCAGAGCCCCAAGGCCCATGACAAAGCTGCTCTGCAATTCCCGAAGCCATTGTACTTTCACTGCCAAACAGCGACAGTGGTAGGGCCATGGTTATTGCTCGTTCCCTCTGGGCCGGTCGCTGTACCAAGTACTTCAGAGACACCCTGTCCTTGGAGCCTCACCACGCGGGACAGGAGAGGAGCCACTGTTTTGCAGAGGAGGGCACAGCGGGGTCGTGACTTGCCCGAGGTCACATAGCTCATAAGGAGTGAAGCTGGGGTTTGAGTCCAAGTCTGTCTGAGTTGTTGGTCCACACCCACAGCGACTACACTTTTCTAGGACTGATCCTAGAGCCCCATTTCTCGAGGTGTGGCCCCCAGATCAGCAGTCTCAGGATCTCCTAGGAGCTCGTTAGAAATACGGAATCTCCGGGCCCCCTTGGAACTGCTGACCCAGAGTTGAGCCCAGACTGATTCTAGCCAGACCTGGACCGTGTGCACCTCACTGTCTGAGAATGGAATTGACACCCAACCCCTGGAGTCCCCGCGATCCCATGCCTCCCTGCAGTGAGCGGTTCTTTATATTTCCTGGGGATTTTTTCAGGGTAGTGGGAGTCCCTGAACCAAAACCAAACCCACTGCCATTGAGTTGATTCCAACTCATGGCAGACCTATAGAACAAAGTAGAACTGCCCCACAGGGTTTTGTTTCCAAGGCCGTAATCCTTACGGAAGCAGGCTGCCACAGCTTTCTCCCACGGAGCAGCTAGTGGGGTGGAGCAGCTGCCTTTTGGTTACCAGCCAAGTGCTTAGCCACTGCGCCACCAGGGCTCCTTCAGGAGAGTCCCTGGTGGTGCAAATGATTAATGCACTCAGCTGCTAACCAAAAGGTTGGAAGTTTGAGTCCACCCAGAGGTGCCTTGGAAGGAAGGTCTGGTGATCTACGTCCAAAAACTCAGCCATTGGAAACCCTGTGGAGCACAGCTCTACTCTGACACACATGGGGTCACCATGAGTAGGAGCCCACTCGAGAGCAACTTGTTTTTAAATATGCTCTTTAAACACTCATTTAAGAACTTTATGCTCATGGTTTAAAAAATATCGAATGAGATGTGGGGGAGCTTAGGACATAAAGCAAGCTCCTTAAGCCCCTCCTCACCCCATGTCCCACTCAGGGACAGCTACTGAAGGATGGGTTCTCTCTCATTAGAAAACTGAAGGAAACCGATGAAAGCCTGAAAGTGTCCCGATGCAGGAGTTTGGATTACTGGCAGGACTGTGGAGAGGACGCACAATCAAAGCCTCCGGGTCGGCCGCCATCTTCAAGTCAGGCACCACTGTCTGTTTCCCAGTCGAGTCAGAAGCACAAGATGTTTGGTTGCTATGCATCATGTATGTGCCCCTTGTTTCTGTTAGCCTTGACTAAACTGCTTAGAATCAGTTGGAAGCCCTGAGGTTTAGACAACGTGAGTCAGCTTATGTTTCTCATTCTACCACGTGCTGATGGGACCCCATCACACCCGCTTTGTAAGATTAGAATACTGACCTTCCACCCTCCCTTCTTTCCTATACCCTTCCGCTTCTGCAAAAGGGTCCCTAGGTGGCACAAATGGTTTACACTAGACTACTAACCAAAATCCTGGTGGTTCGGACACACACAGTGGCACCAGGGAAGAAAGGCCTGGCAATCTGCTTCTGTAAAGATTACAGCCAAGATAATCCTATGGGGATGAATGGGTAAACAAATTATGGTGCATCACACAATGGAATACTACACAATGATAAAGAACAATGATGAATCTGTGGAACATCTTGCAACATGGATGAATCTGGAAGGCATTATGCTGAGTGAAATAAGTCAATCACAAAAGGGCAAATACTATATGAGACCACTATTATAAGAACTCAAGAAAAGGTTTGAACACAGAAAAAATCATTCTTTGGTGATTACAACAGTGGGGAGAAAGGGGGGGGAATCACTAACTAGATAATAGACAAGAATTATCTTAGGTGAAGGGAAGGATAACACACAATACAGGGGAAGTCAGCACAACTGGACCAAAGCAAAAGCTGAGAAGTTTCCTGAACACAACCAAACACTTTCAGGGATAGAGTAGCAGGCGCAGGGGTCTGGAGACCGTGGTTTCAGGACACATTAGGTCAATTGGCATAACAAAGTTTATTAAGACAATGTTCTACATCCCACTTTGGTGAGTGGCCTCTGGGGTCTCGAACGCTTACGAGCAGCCGTCTAAGATACATCAATTGTACCATCCAAGTTGGAGCAAAGGAGAATGAAGAACACCAAAGATACAAGGAAAATATTAATCCAAAGGACTAAGAGACCACGTGAACCAGACACTCCATCAGCCTGAGACCAGAAGAACCAAATGGTGCCCAGCTACCACCAATGACACCCTGACAGGGAACACAACAGAAAGTCCTGGACAGAGCAGGAGAAAAATGTAGAACAGAACTCAAATTCACATAAAAAGACAGACTTAATGGTCTGACAGAGACTGGAGGAACCCCTGAAACTACGGCCCCTGGACCCACTGTTAACCCAGAACTGAAACCATTCCTGAAGCCCACTCTTCAGACAGATTAGACAGGAGTATAAAACAAAAAATAATACACGTGAGGAATGCGCTTCTTTGTTCAATCAGATATACAAGACCAGGTGGGCAGCTCCTGTCCAAAAGCAGGATGAGAACACAGGAAGGGACAGGAACTGGTAGAATGGACACAGGGAACCCAGGGTGGACAGGGGGAGGGTGCTGTCACATTGTGGGGATTGCAATCTGTGTCATAGAACAATATGTGTATAAATTTTTGAATGAGAAATTAACTTGAGCTACAAACTTTCACCTAAAGCACAATTAAAAAAAAAGAAATACTTGAAGAAAAAGAAAATCCCATGGCGCAGTTCTACCTTGTAACAAATGGGGTCGCCATGAGTCAGAGTCGACTTGACAGCAAAGGGATTTTTTTTGGTTTCCACTTTTGCAATGGAGAGGCAAGGGGCAGGGTCGTTTCCGATTGAGCCCGGTGAGCTGCTTAAGTCAAGAGCAGAGAGAGAGAGAATTGGGGAGGTCGCTTTGACCCCGTAGCCCCTTCGCCACTCTGAACCTGGATATGAGGCCAGAAGTTCTAGGTCAAAATTCTGCCTTGCCTCTGCTTTTCCATCTGGCAAGGCCTTGTCCTACCTGGGCCTCCCCTTCCCCAGCTGTGGAATGGCTGTATTTGATGGACTAGAATTCATGGAGTCAGTGACAATGGCTTTCAACATTTCCAGCACTGACACTCCCTGAGATTTTCTTGGTAAAGTCATCTCAGATGCCGCTCAAAGGCCATGGAGCCCTCTCTAGCTAAAACCCGCAGGCTGACCTTTCTGTTCCCTGGGTCCACTGAGACCCCTTTCTCTTCTTCACTCCTTTGGACCTGACAGCTGGGCGGATACAAATTACTACTTCTCTCATGGGAAAGAAATCCAGACTGTTTTTCTCTCCTGGCAGGGGACTGGTGTCAGAGCTGGGGAGATAGACGTGCCATCTCAGTGCTTTTAGGGTACAACACTCTTTCCTGCCGTGCCCAGTACTCTTCACCCCCCGAGGGGCGCAGAGGGGCCTCAGCCCCCACTTTCACACACACCTCCATGTGGCCGCGGGCACTGGCTCACAGAGCAGAGGAAGTGCTGCCAAGCTTTGTGTGGGTATTTCACATTATCACCCGGCTTGCTCCAAGGCAAACAGACAGAAGAAAGCGACAAAGCCCTCTCTCAGAGCCTGCTCTCAGAGCCGACTTTGTGCATGGTCAAAACGCTATCGGTAGGCACCAAAGAACAAAAGAGTGTTTGGACTTGAACTGCTCTTTATTAAAGAAACCATAACCGGAACATCTTTCAAGTAATGGTGTGGGGTTTGCGGGCTGCTTTTAAAATGTTCTTCTTCTAGGCTGTTAGGATTCCCGCCAAAGTAGAATTGGTGCATGGGCCCTCGAGTGGGATGGGAGATGTGGGAGGGGGGAGAGAACACTAACCATTGTGAAGGTGAGTAGCACAGGAGAACCAAGACAGGAGGAAGCAGGATAGAAGTGGGACTTGACGGATACTGTATGCCCACCCCGCCAGGCCTCCTGCCACACTCCAATAAAGGCCACAGCCTCCAAGATTCAAATGAGCCCTCCCCAGCAGCTCCATCTTGGAGCTCACTCCCCTCAGTCTCAGCTCCAGCCATACTGCCCCTCCCAGCTCCTTGGTACACTAGGCCTGCTCCTGCCTCAGGGCCTTTGCACGTGCTGTCTCTGCTGTCTGTGGCTCCTTTCCCACATATAATCACTCTTCTTCCCCTTGTTTCGGCAACATGTAAATTCCTTTGAGATGTCTTTCCTGACCACCCAGCAAAGAATAGGAACCCTGCCCCCACCCAGCACTCTCTGCTCCCCCTCTTGGTTTCCCCTGCAGAACTCATCAACCTCTGATATATCCTATGCAGTTATTTATGCGATTTTTGGTTCACCGAATGCAGGCTCCAAGAGAGTGAGGATTACTGTCGGTTTAGTTCATTCCTATCTCCCCAATTCTAGAACATCTACATCATACGTGCTTCATAAGTGTTGTATGAATGAATTTTGATTAAGCATTTAGCATGCTTTGCCAAGATCATGATCATGCTGGCCACCCGTCTTCAATTTGTCCTTCTGCGATGGCTTTTGCATGTTGCTGCGATGCTGGAAGCTATACCACTGCTATGTCAAATACCAGCAGGGTCACCCATGGTGGACAGGTTTAAGGGGAGCTTCCAGATCAAGGCAGACTAGGAAGAAAGGCCTGGTGATCTGCCTCCAAAAGATCAGCCAACGAATGCCCTGTGGGGCACAGTTCTACTCTGACACACATGGGTCTCTGTGAGTCAGGGTCAGCTCAATGACAACTGTTTTTTTGTTTGTTTTTTACCTAATGAATGATTAAATGGGAATTAAAACATTATTTGTACTCATCTCAGTTAGCTCTTATTAGCTCCTGTCTTTAATATCTCTCCATGACCTTAATCAGATCGTTCAACCACTGCTTCCCTCTTTGGAAAAAAAAAAAGTCTATTGCTTTGGTGAGTGGTTAAAGTTTTTATGAAGTCCTTGGGCAGTGCAGATGGCTAATGTGCTACTAGCCAAAGGGTTGGAGGTTCAGGTCTACCCAGCGGTGCCTCGGAAGAAAGACCTGGCAATCTACTTCCAAAAAACCAGCCATTGAAAGAAAGCCCCGTGGAGCCCGGTTTTACTCTGCCACACATGGGCTCACCGGGAGCTGGAGTCCACTCCACAGCAAGCAGTCTTTTTGTTTTGTTTTGTTTGTTGTTGTTTATTTGTTTGTTTGAGGTTTTTATGATTCCTGATGATGGGGAAGGGGAGTCCAAGCTTGCACAAAATATGAAATTCCCAGGAAAACCCCAGTTCCTACTGCATCCCAACCCGTGCAGACCCTGCGATGATTGCAATGACACACCGGGGATTCCCAACTTGCCCCATCCCTGCCACCTGGATTTAAGAAACCAATAAACCTTTTGAGTGGAAGAGTCCCCCACCCCCACCCTCCCAGTAACAAAGAGCCCTGTTTCTCAGTTTTGTTAGAGATGACTGCACTGTTTTCAATGTTTGGAAAACCGGGATTTCTAGAGAATAGGACACGGCCGCCCAGGGAGACCCTCCAGATGGAGGCCCGTGCTTCAGGGTTGGCTACACGGAGTACTAAACATGCAGACTGAAAGGAGCACTTATTCCCAGATTTCCAACAAGCAGCTAATTCTTTGGCTTCTAAAAACCAAACCAAGTCCTTTGCCGCTGAGTCAATACCCATTCATGGAGACCCCGTGTGTTGCTGAGAGCAGAGCTGCTCCATACAGTTTTCTTGCCTGTAATTTTTATAGAAGGTGATTTCCAGGCCTTTCTTCCACGGTTGGGTTCAAACCACTAACCTTTAGGCTAGTAGTCCAGTGCAAACTGCCGCCACCCAGACTTCTAATAATTAGTTAATTACCCTTCTAGTTGGCTGGCAATATTTGTGGAATGAGTTCCCAGCCCCCTGAGGGAGAAGCAGTCCCATTCTGGGGCTTTTGCCTGGGGTTTAGGGCTGGTGGTATGGGATAAAAACCCCAAACCAAACCTGTTGCCGTCGAGTCCAATTCCAACTCATAGCGACCCTATAGGACAGAGTAGAACTGCCCCATTGGGTTTCCAAAGAGCGGCTGATGGATTCAAACTGCTGACCTTTTGGTTAGCGGCCTGTGTGGAATAGATGTCAGAAAGCAGCATGTGTTTACTGGAATAAAGGCGCCTGCCTCTATCGACCACCTCCACCTCAATTCCCTTCCAGAAAGGTCTGAGTCCAACTCTCTCTCTCTCGGAAGCTCTTTTTACAGCTACTCTGCTTGAAAATGCTCCCCAACAATGAAATAACGGGGTTGTAGAGTGGAAACGAATTACCCAGGCAGCAAGAGATGACAAAAATCAGTCATTGGCCCCAGGGGAAAGGCATGTTTTCAAATAATATTTCAAAAGGAGATAGCTGATTGATTTAAGAGATATGACAATTCCTCTGCCACTGAAAGAGAAGAAAGAAAAATACTCAGAGGGCTTCAAGTCAGTTCAGGACCCCTTGAATTTGTCTTAAAATAATGGGGAAAAAAATGGAGGAAAAAAAAAAAAAGAGTGGGCATCACATGCAGAATGTATCATTTCAACTATTTGAGGTTTTTTTTCAATGTCACAGCATAAAGACATTTTTCTTTCTTCCTTTTTTTTTTAGCATAGACCTAAAGGTGATGTTATTATGACTAATGGCAAAAAGTATTCTCGGATCCCAATTTTGTTTTTTGAACTGTTATATATAAGTACTGGCCCTTTGGTGAGAGCTGTCAAAACAGTTTCATGTAATCTTCCCTGGGAGGAAAATCTTTGTGATGCCACATAACTCAAATTATACAAAAGCCATTAAAATCAGCTGGGATGGTGGGTGGGGGAGGGGAGGAAAGCCCCAAGCCGACCCTCACTGGTTGTTCAAAGAAAATTCAAGACAGGGTGTCTGTCCGAGTTGATGAACGAGAATTCCCCTGTCTGTGGGAGAGCGATGCCTTGACTTGTGCCGTTAGGAGAGAAGGTACAGAGAGCTGCCCTCCGGGTGGTGAATTCTGGAGCCATCGCTTATTAGCTCCATGACCTTGGGGAGCTGGGGGACCTACTTAACCACTCTGAGTGTCAGCCCCTCATTCCTCAGCCGTCTGCAACCACAGAGCCCGTCTGGAGGGCTGCTGTGAGATTTAATTGAGAGGATGCAGGAAATGGCCATATGGTGGTGGTGAAGATGGTGATGGTATGGAAACCAGGGTTCCTTCCCTCTATCCTGGAGGCCCCACCAGAACAGATCAGCCTGGTACCCAGGACATCTGGGCCTGTGTCCCGTCTCCTCCCTCCATGTTGTCTGGAAAAACTTGGCCACACAGCTAAAATGCCTTTGAGTCAACTGGACTCATGGCTACCCCATGAGTACAGAGTAGAACTGCTTCATAAGGTTCTCAAGGCTGTGACTTTTTGGAAGCAGATTGCCAGGCCTTTCTTCCAAGCCACCTCTAGTGGGTTGAAACTGCCAAGCTTTTGGTTAGTAGCTTCATTCTTAACCATTTAGCTACACAATGGGATAAGAGTTGGGGAGAAGTTGAAGAAAATCTCTGACGGAGAAGAGTCACGCTTTGGGGAAGTGGAGCCAAGCCCACACCACTTCGGGTCACATCTAGTTCCTGGGTAATGAGGGCCCAAGCCGGTGTCATCTTGTCATCTCGGAAACCATCTCCCTAGGATTTGCAGTTGAACTCAGAGGCCAAGTTTCCTTGACCTTTACTCCCCAAATGGTTGGGAAAATACAGTCCCGGCCCAAGCCCCCCGCTGGGTCTCAAAGCAGAAACAGCTGTAGGAATGGGAGGCCAAGAAGCCACATCACCCTCCTCTCCAGCAGGCGATTAGGACCGGGATTCCTCAACTTCTCCCAGCAGATGGCTCCTGAAGTTCTCAGCCCCAGACACTTTTCCCAAACATCTTTGGCAGGAGGTGCTGGGGTCCTTAGGTACCTGAGGACCAGGAGCACAGGGTCTTCAGTCAAGCGCACACCCGTTGCCATGGAGACGTGGCCCCTTCAGCTCTGCTTTCTGTGGTTTCCCCGGCATGCTTGGGGGTGAGAATTCTCGCAAGGATGCTGGCGGCCTCATCCCCCAGCTCTGCCTCCCTGGGGTCCAGAAGCGCCCAGAAAACAGTTCCTTCTCTCTCCCCTTCTCTGCCTGGGCTGGGTCGGGTGGGGGCCCATCCTCCTCCCAGCTTTCCAGAGGCATTTTGTCTGTCCACAAATCCTCCTCTCCTTTCCTATAGCTACTCTGTGGTCTCCCTAAATTCTCCTTTGGCTTTTGGAAAATCAAAGCCAGAAAGACTTATGGGCCCCCTCTCTGTTTCTTCCCTCCCTCCCTCCTTCTCAGAGACAAAGGATCACATAGGGAGGGGGAGAGCCAGGGGAGGAGCAGGTAAATGCCTAAAAACATTCCCTGGCTTCAAGAAAAACAATGGCAGACATTACCTCACTTCATTATCAAACAGCCTGTGGCATGCTCACTATTATTATCACCATTGAATAGGAGGGGAAACTGAGCCTCAGCCGGGTAAAGTCACACAGCTCATCAATTGTAGATCTAAGACTCAACCCTAGGTCTAAGCCCCAACTCTCAATGCCCAGGCTGTTCCACCACCGAGTCGGTTCCGACTTATAGCAACCTGATGCACAACAGAACGAAACACTGCCCAGTCCTGAGCCATCCTTACAATCGTTGTTAGGCTTGAGCTCATTGTTGCAGCCACTGTGTCAATCCAGCTCGTTGAGGGTCTTCCTCTTTTCCACTGACCCTGAACTCTGCCAAGCATTATGTCCTTCTCCAGGGACTGATCCCTCCTGACAACATGTCCAAAGTATGTAAGACGCAGTCTCGCCATCCTTGCTTCTAAGGAGCATTCTGCTTGTACTTCTTCTGAGACAGATTTGTTCGTTCTTTTGGCAGTCCATGGTATCTTCAATATTCTTCGCCAACACCACAATTCAAAGGCGTGAATTCTTCTTGGGTCTTCCTTATTCATTGTCCAGCTTTCACATGCATATGATGTGACTGAAAATACCATGGCTTGGGTCAGGCGCACCTTAGTCTTCAAGGTGACATCTTTGCTCTTCAAAACTTTAAAGAATCCTTTGCAGCAGATTTACCCAATGCAATGCGTCTTTTGATTTCTTGACTTCTGCTTCCATGGCTGTTGATTGTTGATCCAGGTAAAATGAAATCCTTGACAACTTCAATCTTTTCTCCATTTATCATGATGTTGCTTACTGGTCCAGTTGTGAGGATTTTTGTTTTCTTTATGTTGAGGTGCAATCCATACTGAAGGCTATGGTCTTTGATCTTCATTAGTAAGTGCTTCAAGTCCTCTTCACTTTCAGCAAGCAAGGCTGTGTCATCTGCATAATGCAGGTTGTTAATGAGTCTTCCTCCAATCCTGATGCCCCGTTCTTCTTCATATAGTCCAGCTTCTCGTATTATTTGCTCAGCATAGAGATTGAATAGGTATGGTGAAAGAACACAACTCTGACACACAAATCCGTATCCCCTTGTTCTGTCCGAAAAACTGCCTCTTGATCTATGTAAAGTTTCCTCATGAGCACAGTTAAGTGTTCTGGAATTCCCATTCTTCTCAACGTTATCCATAACTTTTATAGGATCCACACAGTTGAATGCCTTTGCATAGTCAATAAAACACAGGTAAACATCCTTCTGGTAGTCTCTGCTTTCAGCCAGGAGCCATCTGACATCAGCAATGATATCCGTGGTTCCACGTTCTCTTCTGAAACCCGCCTGAATTTCTGGCAGTTCCCTGTTGATATACTGCTGCAACCATTTTTGAATGATCTTCAGCAAAATTTTGCTTGCATGTGATATTAACGATACTGTTCTATAATTTCCACATTCAGTTGGATCACCTTTCTTGGGAATAGGCGTAAATATGGATCTCTTCCATGAAAGTAGGCCAGGAAGCTGTCTTCCATATTTCTTGGCATAGACGAGTGAGCACCTCCAGCGCTGCATCTGTTTGTTGAAACATCTCAATTGATATTCCATCAACTCCTGGAGCCTTGTTTTTCGCCGATGCCTTCAGAGCAGCTGAAGCAGCAGCAGCAGTCTTCCCTCAGTACCATCAGTTCCTGATCATATGCCACTTTTTGAAATGGTTGAACATTGACTAATTCTTTTTGGTATAATGACTCTGTGTATTCCTTCCATTTTCTTTTGATGCTTCCTGCATTGTTTAATATTTTCCCCATAGGATCCTTCACTATTGCAACTCGAGGCTTGAATATTTTCTTCAGTTCTTTCAGCTTGAGAAACACCGAGTGTGTTCTTTTGGTTTTCCATCTCCAGCTCTTTGCACATGTCATTATAATACTTTACTTTGTCTTCTTGAGACGCCCTTTGAAATCTTCTGTTCAGTTCTTTTACTTCATCAATTCTTCCTTTTGCTTTAGCTGCTCGAAGTTTGAGAGCAAGTTTCAGAGTCTCCTCTGACATCGGTCTTGGTCTTTTCTTTCTTTCCTGTCTTTTCAATGACCTCTTGCTTTCTTCATGGACGATGTCCTTGATGTCATTCCACAACTCCTGTGGTCACTAGCGCTCAATGTGTCAAATCTATTCTTCAGATGGTTTCTAAATTCAGGTCTCCAAATTCTTTACTAGTTAAGCTGAAGTAATGTTATTGTTGTTAGGTGCCGTCGAGTCGGTTCTGACTCATAGTGACCCTATGCACAACAGAATGAAACACTGCCCGGTCCTGCACCATCCTTACAATCGTTGTTATGCTTGAGCTCATTGTTGCAGTCACTGTGTCAATCCACCTTGTTGAGGGTCTTCCTCTTTTCCGCCGACCTGGTACCCTGCCAAGCATGATGTCCTTCTCCAGGGACTGATCTAAAGTAATATCTGGTGTAAAAAAGACTTCAGGGGATATTTTTTGGTTTAAGGTTTAAAGATTATCTCAGGGCAATAGTTTTGGGGGTCCATCCAGCCTCAACGGATCCAGAAAGTCTGGATTCCATGAGAATTTGAAATTCCGTTCCACATTTTTTTCCTTTTGATCAGGATTCTTTCATAGCCAGGCCCCATCCATTAAAACCATCATCTTATTACTGTCCTCTGCCATGCTTAAAACAAACACACACATACATACACTCACACCCACATACACACACACTCAAATGTTGGTCAACCTGAGTTGCACACAGCTTAATTTTATTTCCATTAAATAGGAAATATTATATATAAAATATTCATTTTGGTAAGGTCAAAAAATAATTAAAAAAAATTTTTAAAACAAAAGTGCTTGCTTCTCTTTGACTCTGCACTTTCTGTCATGGTTTTCTTCGTTCTTATTTTCTGATTTGATTACTCTGGTCACTTAAAATTTTTTTTTTTTTTTTGCCCAAAGTCATTCTGGCCAATTTTAGCATCTCTTTTTCAGGATTTTGACATTTGAGAAAACTTAACCTGGGTCTTGAGTACCTGCTGGTGGAAAGAACCTTCTGGAATGCCATTTTGATGTTGGCAAGTTCATGTCAAAGGTCACCAAGCCCATTAGTAGGGGGGTGGCCAAGCCCCAAACAAGTGAATATATGTCAAAAGTGATTTTCCAAGAGTGCTTGCCTAGACAAGCAGGCCACTGGCCCGAGTGGTCCGCCTCTCCCAGCATATCCACGATGTTTCTTCTTGGGGCTGTGGAAGTGATTCCCCCGCAGGTGTCTTCAAGAAAGTCCCTGCCTTCATCTGAGGTTCCCCAGCAGGTAACTGCCTCCACAGAACCCTTGCTGGCCTCCTGGTGGTGGTGACTGAGCTAAGTTTTGCTCCCAGTTAATTTATTCATGAAATTAACTGCTGCTTCACGGGTACATAAGTTCATGCCAAAAGCTGCCACTGAAATCTCTGGCCTGGGTATTTTCCTCCAACCTATTTGCAAATCTCACATCCCACCCCTCACCCGGAACTGCCTCATGCCCTTTTACCCCATCTCTTATATCTTAAAGGAGGAACCCCGGTGGCACAGTGGCTAAGCCCTTGGCTGCTAACCAGAAGCCCAGCAGTTCAAACCCACCAGCTGCTCCACGGGAGAAAAATGTGGCAGTCTGCTCCCATACAGATTACAGCCCTGTAAACCCTATGGGGCAGTTCTACTCTGTCCAATAGGGCCATTATGAGTCAGAATCAACTGGACGGCACTTGGTTTGGTTTTGGTTTAATATCTTAAGAATTTTGAGACCCCTTTAAAATCTTCAAAAGCAAAGATGTCACTTTGATGACTAAGGTGCCCCTGACTCAAGCCATGGTCTTTTCAATCACCTCATATTCATTAGAAAGCTGGACAATGAGTAAGGAAGACCAAAAAAGAATCAACATATTTGAATTATGGTGTTGGTGAAGAATATTGAATATACCATGGACTGTGTCTTATTTATCTAGTGCTGCTATAACAGAAATACTACAAATGGATGGTTTTAACAGAAATCTATTCTAGCACAGTCTAGGAGGCTAGAAGTCTGAATTCAGAGTGCCAGCTCCAGGGGAAGGTGTTCTCTCTCTCTGTTTGCACTGAGGGGAGGTCGTTGTCACCAATCTTCCCCTGGTCTAGGAGCTCTCAGTACAGGGACCCCAGGTCCAAAGGATGGACTCCCCTCCTGGTTCTTCATTCTTGGAGGCATGAGGTCCCGAACTCTCTGCTGGCTTCTTTCTTCTTTTACCTCTTGTAAGATAAAAGGTGATGCATGCCACTCCCCAGGGAAATTCCCCTTATATCAGATCAGGGCTGAGACCTGAGTAAGGGTATTTCATCCCACCCTAATCCTATTTAAAAAAAACTTTTTTTTTTATTCCTATTTAACATAACCTAATCTTGCCTTGAAACCCTGGTGGCATAGTGGTTAAGTGCTACGGCTGCTAACCAAAGCGTCGGCAGTTCGAATCCACCAGGAGCTCCTTGGGAACTCTGTGGGGTTTGGTTTGGTTTTGGTTTAATCTTGCCTTATTAACCACAGACAGAAATTAGGATTTACAACACATAGGATAATCACATCAGGTCACAAAATGAAGGACAACCACACAATACTGGGAATCATGGCCTAGCCAAACTGACATATATTTTTGGATGACACTGTTCAATCCATGACAGACTGCCAGAAGAATGAACCCATCTACCCTGGAGGAATACAGCCAGAATGCTCCTTAGAAGCGAGGATGGTGAGACTTCTTCTCACTCACCTTGGACACATTATCAGGAGAGGCTAGTCCCTGGAGAAGGACATCATGCTTGGCAGTAGAGGGGGTCATCAGAAAAGAGGAAGACCCTCAACGAGATGAATTAACACAGTGGCTGCAACAATGGACTGAAACATAGCAATGATTGTGAGGATGGCAAAGGACTGGGCAACATTTCGTTCTATTATACAAAGGGTCGCTGTGAGTAGGAACGGGCTCGAAGGCACCTAACAACAACAATATCTTATAATCATCATTTTCGATGACATAAAAAACCAAAAAAAAAAAACAAACCGGTTGCCATGGAATCGATTCCAACTCGTAGCGACCCTATAGGACAGAGGAGAACTGCCCCATGGAGTTTCCAAGGAGCACCTGGTGGACACGAAATGCTGACCTTTTGATTAGCAGCCATAGCACTTAACCACTCTGCCACCAGGGTTTCCTTCAATGACACCTGGTTTTAAAAATCTACCTTTCTGAGTAGACAATTTTCCTACACGGTGTAGGGTACAGAGAGAAGAGATTCGGGAGCAGATGTAAGAAGGGAGTTAACATTGGGAGGCCTTGACTCCTGGGGATGATGTTATTCCTCTTTCAGATCTCAACTTAAACCACTTCCTCCAGGAAGTCTTCCCTCCTGAGCCCCAGGTGAAGTTGGCTCCCCCTTTCTACTAGCCTAAATGTTGTTGGTTCAAACCCACTCAGGAGCCTCTCAGAAGAAAGGCCTGGTGATCAGCTTCTCATAAAGATTGTTGTTGTTGGTTGCCATCAAGTCCATTCCAACTCATGGCAACCCCACGTGTACAGAGTTGAACTGCTCCATGGGGTTTTCAAGGCTATGACCTTTCAGAAGCAAATCACTAGGCCTGTCTTCAGAGGCACCTCTGGGTGGGTTCAAACCGCCAACATTTTGGCTAGTGGTCACGTGCTTAACTGTTTTCACCATGCAGGGACTCCCCTGTAAAGATTACAGCCAAGAAAACCCCATGGCACACAGCTCTACTCTGTAACACGTGGGGTCGCCATGAGTTGGAACCATCTGTACAGCAACAGGTGTAGGTTTCCACGGGACCACCTACTTTTTCAAACTCGATGGTTGTCTCTTAGAATTATAATTGCCTGGGTGACTTGAATGTTTTCCCCTAAACCAGACATCAGACAGCTTTTTTTTTTTTTCTAAAGGGCCAAATGATAAATATTTCAGGTTTCGCAGGCCATATGGTCTCTGTTATAACTTCTCAACTCTGACATTGTATCACTAAATAAAGTAGCCACCGACAATACATAAAAGAATGTGAGTGGCTGTGTTCCAATAAAACTTCATGTATGGACACTGAAATTTGCATTTCATAGAATTCTTACATGTAAGAAAATACTCTTCTTCTTTTGATTTCTTTTCCCCTCAGCCATTAAAAACCATAAAAACCTTTCTTAGCTCATGGGTTGTACAAAAACAGGTGATGGGCCAGATTTGGTCCATGGCCAGTTTGCTGACCCCTGATCTAAGCCTGAAGGAGCCTTGGTGGTGGAGTGGTAAAGCGTCTGGCCGTTAACTGAAAGGTCAGCATTTGAACCCACCGGCCACTCCGCAGGAGAAAGATGTGGCGGTCTGCTTCTGTAAAGATTAAAACCAAACCCATTGCCGTGGAGTCGATTCCGACTCATAGCGACCCTATAGGGTTTCCAAAGAGCCACTGGTGGATTCGAACTGCCAACCTTTCAGTTAGCAGCTGATCTCTTAACCACGATATGGCCAGGCTCCTGGAAATCCTGTGGGGCAGTTCTACTCTGTCCTACAGGGTTGCTATAGGGTCACTATGATTCAGAATTGACTGGATGACAGTGAGTTTAACAGAATCTAAGCCATAAACTCAGCAAGGCTGATGAAACTGTACTGTTTAACCAGTGAATACCCACGGAGCAAAGTTAGTGGAACTTGACAAACAGTTGGTGGATGAATAAATTACAGAAGGAGGGGGAGGTAATGGTTACAGATATTAACTCGTCAGAAAAATATTAAATTCGCAAATGGGTTTTATTTGCTCCAAAAGTGTCATTGCTTTTTCTCCGCTGTGAATGTTATGAAATGCTAATTAGCCTCCATCACAACCACGGATCACAGATCGGTTTGATCTCTCCTTGTCAGGGGTATGTACACAGCGCCCTACATTGCAGACTAAAATAGCTCTGTATAGCTGTGGACGCTGCACACCCCCTTGGGTAGAACCACCCCGATGTAGGCAGGGAGAAGGGGGCACAAAAAGGCCCAAAGGAGGCACTGAGCCAGCAATCAATGAACCTCAGGAAAATCTTGTTCCAAGTTCTCATTGCTGGTCTGTAGGTGAGTTTTCGAAACGAATGGAGAGGAATTCACCCCACAGGAGGTTAAGGCACTGGGGTCCCCTGTGTGCAAGGGTCTTCTTTGACCTCTCTGAAGAATGTACAGGGGTAGAACACACTGGTTTTTCTTTCACCATAGACACAGAACCCTGGTGGCACAATGGTCGAGAGTTTATCTGTTATCTGAACCCACCCAATGGCTCCTTGGGGGAAAGACCTGGTGATCTGCTCCCATAAGGATTACAGCCAAGAAAACCCTATGGGGCAATTCTACCCTGTCACATGGGGTCGCTATGAGTCGGAATCAACTTGATGGCTCCCAACAACAACAGATTGATTTGTACGTCTAACACACACATACAGTGTTGAGGACCAGCCTGCCTCCTGTCCTCCTAGCAAACTTGATATTATTGACAAGAGCCTCTCCAAGTCCCATTAGTCCTCTGGACACCAGGGTTTCCCAGCCCAACCTCAGCATGACTGGTGTCCCGACACTTTGTCATGGTACCCATCGTCCTGTGTGTTGCAGGATGTTTAGCAGCATCCCTGGCCCCCATCCACTAAATGCCAGAAGTAAGATAAAAAAATATCCAGACATTGTCATACGTCCCCTGGGGATAAAATCACCCCAGTTAAGAACCGCTGCTATCGAGCACTGACCCTGAAATGCAAGTCCCCAAGCCAGGGCGAGCCTGGGATGGATTTTGCACCAGCCCTTGGCAAAACAAGAAAAAAATAAGGATTCCAGGGAGAGGTTTTTCTGTACAGAGAAATGTGATTTAAAGGACTGTCTTTTCCCGGGATTATCCTTCCTATTTGTTGGTACAAAAATGCCTTTTTATGAAATGATGCTGCTAGCAAGTCACAGCCTATTTTTTCTTTGTAATGTTTATTGCTATTCGTTGTTGTCAAGTTGCTTCCGAATCATGGAGAGATATAAATGCCTGTTGTTGTCAGGTGCCGTCGAGTCAATTCTGACTCATATCGACCCCACGTGACAGACTAGAACTGCTGCACAGGGTTTCCTAGGCTGTAATCTACGGGAGCAGATTGCCAGGTCCTTCTCCCACGAACCCAAGGGTGGGCTTGAACTGCCAACTTTTCACTTAGCAGTGGAGCGCTTAACTGTTACACCAGCAGGGCTCCTTATAAATAAATGGCTACACCTGGTAAAATCCAGAAGTTGCCAATCCTATGTCAGTCTCCCCCTTCCTCCTCCTTTTTTTTTTTTAAGTTTTACTAGAGTGAAATTTCAAAGTCCAGAAACCCTAAATCTCCCCTTAAAGATCTCTCAACTCTAGCAATTACGAGCGGTTTACCTCAGTTTCCTCAGCTGTATAATGAGGATAATAGTTGTGGCCATCTCATAAGTTTTTCTGAAGAGTAAGTGAGAAAGCGCATTTCAAGCACAGGCTTAGCTTGTATCCTGAAGATCTTCCCAGCTTAGGACTCTGACTTACCTGGATTCAAGTAAGTCTGGGATAAATGTTAAGGATTATTACTGCTATTGACATCTTCCAACTGTGCAGGATACGCAACAATGAGGCTGTAGCTGCCTTATCCAAACCAAAAACCAAACTCGTTGCTGTCAATTTCAACTCATAGTGACCCTGTAGGACAGAGCAGAACTGCCCCATAGGGTTCCCAAGCTTGTAGTCTTTACAGAAGCAGACTGCTGCATCTTTCTCCCACTGAGCTGTGGTTTGAACCACCCACCTTTTGGTTAGCAGCCGAGCACTCAACCAGGGCTCTTTCTGCCTTATCCAGAAGCACCACTTCTGGCAAATTCTACAATCTGGCACACATCCTTCTGCGCAAAATAAAACAAGGTAGGCCCCGGAGCTGCGCCTGAGTTCTGCACTCAAGGAAGGCATTAACAGGATTTTTCTAACATTCCCTTCTCCCTGCAAGCCTTGCTCACTTACAGCCCGGCACCCAGAAAGAGCAGGGGAGAGAAGGCGTAATTACCACCTCACAGCATTGTTCCTAACAGGTAACATGTCCGAGCTGGCCACGCCCGTTAAGTACGTGTGTCATTCAAAAGTCGACCCCGCTAATTACTGGGTAGGGAACATGAAAGTTACGGGGAGCGGTGGGGTGGCCAGCCAGGCGCCCCACCCCTTTCCTTTAAAGTGCTGATTATGAAGTATTTATCTCTCTGCTGGCTGACAAGCCTGACAGCTCCACCTCCACAGCACCGTTCACATTGGATGGCTCTGGTCCCCGGAGGGACCTCCCAGCTCGGCTATGTGCCTTCCGGCTCCCCTCGCACAGCCGGGCTGGGGAGGGAGGGGGCGTTGGGGTCATCCACGGGTGGCACTCATGGGAGGACCTCCAGGGCACGCGTCCTCCGATCTCCTAGGAGCCCAGGTGCAAGCCCACCTGGTGTTGGGGGGTGGGGGACGTGTGCACGTTGACTTTGGGTCAGAGGAGGAAAGCAAAAGTACATGATAAGAGGCTATTTTTTTTTAATAGGATTTGCAGAGGTGAAATGGCTCTCCAAGAATGATGGATTAGGGAGAAAAGTATAAATGAGTCAGAAGCATGGGGGTTAGATTTTCCTTAGGCAAAACCTCAAACACGGGCTGAAAGACAAAGAACAAAATATGACTTGTCTGTGTTCAGCATTGCACCCCGGAGACATGGTGAGGTTCTCAGAGCCAGATGCGCCCTGTCCCAGATCTCCATTACTCTTCCATTCATTCATTCCATCCACTAGTCATTCATTCATTCATTCAACAGTGATGGAGCCCTGTTGTGTCTCCGGGTGGTGCAGCAGCTAAGCGCTCCACTCTATGCTAACCCAAAAGTTAGTGATTCGGGTCCACTCAGAGATTCTGAAAAATCAGCCACTGAAAACCCTGTGAACTGGTGCGTGCTCTGCTGTGTGTATTCTCAACAACAAAAAAAAAATAAAATGAAATAAAGAGAAAAGAAAACCCTGTGGAGCACAGCCCTGCTTTGACACATAGAGTGCCCTGAGTCAAGCATAAACTCCACGGCAACTAGTTAACTGGTTCCCCTTGGCTACCCGCCTCCACTCCCCTAGAGGTTTATTAAGGTATTTACCTAATTCCCAATTCTCTATCCTAGAAAAATCCTGATGCCTTCTGGGTTGAGATCATTTTTTCACCGTTCTACATTAGGGGTTAGCAAGCATTTCTGTAAAGAACAAGGTACTAAGTATTACAGTCTTACAGGCCAGTCTTAGTTTCAGCTACAGGTAGTCCCCGATTTACAGCACATTCTAGTTATGACAAACCATACCTAGGACTGTTTGTTTTTACATCTTATTGCTAGTAATAAGCACTACATACAGTGTAGTCAGGACCACCTGCACTCCAGCACTGCTGCCCTTGTAGCTTGGATGCTGTACTGACAACCTGTAAATGAATGAAGGCTGTGTTCCAGTAAAACTTTATTCTTCAAAAACAGGCTGCTGACTCTGGGGCTGTAGTTTGCAGATCCCTGTTCTGCATAATCAACAACTTACCTCTTAGGTGTGTTTTGGCTTCACATAAGCCATAGGTCAGGGATAACATTATAGGAGTTTGAACTCCTTGGCCATAGACTTTTTTTTTTCTTCAAACTTTATTTGAAATTCAATAGTTAAAAATTTGGCTTTTTTTTTTAATTTATTTATTGTATTTTAGATGAAGGTTTACAGAACAGACTAGTTTCTCCTTAAACAGTTAGTACACATATTGTTTTACGATATTGGTTAACCACCCCATGACATGTCAATACTCTCCCTTCTCAATCTTAGGTTCCCTGTTACCAGCTTTCCTGTCCCCTTCTGCCTTCTAGTCCTTGCTCCAGGGCTGGTGTACCCCTTTAGTCTCATTTTGTTTCATGGGCCTATCCAATCTTTGGCTGAAGGGTGAACCCCAGCAGTGACTTCATTACTGAGCTAATAGGGTGTCCAGGGGCCGTACTCTCAGGGTTTCTCCAGTCTCTGTCAGGCCAGCAAGTCTAGTCTTTCTTCTTGAGTTAGGTTTCTTTTCTACATTTTTCTCCAGCTCTGTCTGGGACTCTCTATTGTGATCCCTGTCAGAGTAGTCAGTGGTGGTAGCTGGGCACCATCTAGTTGTACTGGGCTCAGTCTGGTGGAGGCCATGGTAGATGTGATCCGTTAGTCATTTGGACTAATCTTTCCCTTGTATCTTTGGTTTTCTTCATTCTTCCTTGCTCCCGAAGGAGTGAGACCAGTGTTGGCATATTTTTTTAAATAACTTATTTTGGTTTCTTGTTGTTGTTGAGAATATACATAACAGAACATACACCAACTCAGCAATTTCTACATGTACAATTCAGTATTGATTACATTCTTCAAGTTGTGCAACCTTTCTCGCCCTCCTTTTCCAAATTGTTCCTCTACTATTAACATAAGCTCACTGCCCCCTAAGCTTCCTATCTAACCCTTCAAGTTGCTTGGCATGTGTTTTTCAATATAATGTGTTATTCTCAACAACAAAATTTTTTTAAATTAAATAAATAAAAATAATGCATTCACACACTTTAAAGACAGGGTCTTGAAAACAATTTAACATTTCCTAACATTGATTTAGTGCCATACTTTGCAAATTGCTTACTCTCCTCCCCACTTCAGCCTCTCCAGTTGTAAAGATTTTTTTAAGTACGCGTTTTACTCTAGAATAGTTTTAGATTAACAGAAAATTTCAAAAGGTAGTGCAGAGAGTTGCCATATACCCTCCCCACATGCCTTTTTTGTTGTGGGGGTAGTGAAAAAAATCTATGCGATAAAACGTTTACCTGTTTGACATTTTTTACGTGTATAATTCAGTGACATTGATTATGTTCATCATTTTGAGCAATCACCACCACCATTCATTTCTAAATTATCCCATCAACATTAACACAAACCCAGCACCCCTTAAGTAACAGCTCCCCCCCCCCCCCGGCAACCACCCATAAATGGGTCTCTGCACATTTGCCTGTTGTGGATATTTCCCATAAGTGGGATTATACAATATTTGTCCTTTGGTGACTAATGTATTTCACTCGGCATAGTGTTGTCAAGGTTCATCCATGTTATAGCATGTATCAGGACTTCCTTTCTCTTTATGGCTGAGTAATATTCCATTGTGTGGATGGATCACATTTCGTTGATCCATTCATCTGTTGATAGACATTTAGGCTGTTTTCACTTTTTGGCTATTATGAAAAGTGCTGTAGCGAACACTGATGTACAAGTCTCACTGCTTTGATTTTGCCGCTTGTTAAATGACTCTCCCACAGCAAGTAATATAAAGCAATTTGGCCAATAGTTGTTTGACTCCCACCCTCTGGCTTTCCTGTGGGGGAAATTAAGGCAAAGAGGAGAAAGCCCTGGCTCTGATGCGGCAGCCTGGGGAAAGCTGGATGCTCCCTGTGGGCAGGAGCGGGAGTGGAGAGAAAGGAGGCGAGAAGGGGCTCACTTTGCTTGTGCAGATGATGGTGACGTTCTGAGACCCAGGGTAGTGCAGTGAATTACTTAGTATGGCCCTTCTAGGCATAAGCTTTGTGACTCCCACACATTGATTGGGAGGGGCTATACAAATAAACATGGTTTTACTGATACCCAAAGGCATCTGACTGTGCAGATCATTAACAAATTATGGCAACATTGCAAAGAACGGGAATTCCAGAAGATTTAATTGTGCTTGTGAGGAACCTGTACATAGACCAATAGAACAAGGGGATACTTCATCGTTTGAAGTCAGGAAAGGTGTGCCTCGGGGTTATATCCTGTTACCATACTTATTCAATCTTAACCAAAACCTGTTGCCATCGAGTCAATTCCGACTCCTAGCGACCCTATAGGACAGAGTAGAACTGTCCCATAGGGTTTCCAAGGAGCACCTGGTGGATTTGAACTGCTGATTTTTTGATTAGCAACCATAGCTCTTAACCACTACACTACCAGGGTTTCCAGTCATTCAGTCTGTATGTTGAGCAAATAATCTGAAAAGCTTTATGAAGACATATGAAGAAGAATGCAGCACAGGATTGGAGGAAGACACATTAACAACCTGCAATATGACGCAACCTTGCTTGCTGAAAGTGAAGAGGACTTGAAGCACTTACTGATGAAGATCAAAGACTATAGCCTTCAGTATGGATCTCACTTCAACATAAAGAAAACAAAAATCCTCACAACTGGACCAGTAAGCAACATCATGATAAATGGAGAAAGGATTGAAATTGTCAAAGATTTCATTTTACTTGGATCCACAATCAACGGCCATGGGACGAGCAGTCAAGAAATCAAATGATGCATTGCATTGGGCAAATCTGCTGCAAAGAGCTCTTTAAAGTGTTAAAAAGCAAAGATGTCACTTTGATGACTAAGGCGTGCCTGATCCAAGCCATGGTAATTTCATTTTTTCCTATGCATGCAAAAGCCGGACAATGAATAAGGAAGACTGAAGAATTGATGCCTTAGAATTATGGTGTTGGTGAAGAACAGTGAATATATTCTTGGACTGCCAGAAGAATGAACAGGCCTGTCTTGGAAAAAGTACAGCCAGAATACTCGTTGGAAATGAAGATGGCGAGACTTTGTCTCACATACATTGGACATGTTGTCAGGAGGGACCAGTCCCTGGAAAACGGCATCATGCTTGGCAAAGTAGAGGGTCAGAGAAAAAGAGGAAGAACCTCAACGAAATGGATTAACACAGTGGCTGCAATAATGGGTTCGAGCATAGCAACGATTGTGAGGATGGCACAGGACCAGACAGTGTTTCGTGCTGTTATACATAGGGTCACATGAGTCAGGACCGACTTGATGGCACTTAAAAACAACAACATGCAAATCAGGTGTATGGAACCTGTGATGGTTAAGGTTATGTGTCAACCTGGCTGGGCCATGATATTCAGTGGTTTGGCAGTTATGTAATGATATAATTTGGCAGTTATGTAATGATGTGATCATCCTCCATTTTGTGGTCTGGTATAATTATCCTCCATTCTGTGGTGTGTTGTAAATCCTAGCCTCTATGCTGTGGTTATGGTCCCATTTGGGAATGAGTTGTCCATTATGTTAATGAGGCAGGATTAGGGTGGGATGTTGTGATGGTTTAAGGCTGTGTGTCAACTTGCCTGGGCCATGATTCAGTGGTTTGGCAGTTATGATATAGTTTGGCAATCCTATGGTGTTGTGATCACTTCCATGATGAGATTTGATATAATGTGATCACCTCCATGATGGGATCTGCTGTGAGCACCCAGTCAATTGAAAGGGAGTTTCCTTCACTGTATGGCCTGCATCGAATGTAAGTAGATATTTTGGAAGACCTGAGGACTTTTGCTAGCTCTGGATCCTGTTCCTGGCTCCTGTTCTGACCCCTGGTTCTTGGGACTTGAGCTAGCAGCTTATCAGCAGTCTTGCCTGCCAATCTTGGGATTCATCAATCTTTGAAGCCTGTGAGCAAGAGCCTGCTCTCTGACCTGCTGATCTTGGATCAGCCAGCCCCTGTGGCTATGTGAATCAGAAGAAGCCTCTATCCTGACACACGGACTTAGGACATTGCAGCCTCTACAATCATGTGAGCCATTTCCTTGATGTAAATCTCTATGTGTATTTAAATGCTTTACTGGTTTTGCTTCTCTAGAGAACCCAGTATAAGACAGATGTATCTTGAGCCACCACCTTACTAGAGGGTGTGACTCAAGTACCACTCTTATCCCAGTCACCACCCTTATCACCTGTCTTGGTTATCTAGTGCTACTATAACAGAAATGTCACAAATAGATGGCTTTAATAAAGAGAAATTTATTCTCTCACAGTCTAGGGCACTAGAAGTCTGAATTCAGGGTGCCAGCTTCAGGGGAAGGCCTTTTCTCTGTGTCAGCTCTGTAGGAAGGTCCTTGTCATTAATCTTCCCTTGGTCTAGAAGCTTCTCAGCACAGGGACCCCAATTCCAAAGGAAACGCTATTCTCCTGGCTCTTGTTTCTTGGTGGTATGAGGTCCCCATGTCTCTCTGCTTGAGTCTCTCTTTTATATCTCAAAAGAGACTGGCTTAAGACACAACCTAATCTTGTAGATTGAGTCTTGCTTCATTAACGTAATTGTCCACCCCATTAACATCATAGAGGTAGGATTTAAAACACATAGGAAAATCACATTAGATGAGAAAATGGCAGACAATCACACAACACTGGGAATTGTAGCCTAGCCAAGTTGAAGCACATTTTGGGGGACATAATTCAATCCATGACACTACCCTTATTCGTCCTGCCCTTATTTGAGTTACATTTTTTATCTCACAAGAAATAAAAGGAGAGAGAAGCAAGCAGAGAAGGGGGAGCTCACTACCACCAAGAAGAAGACCTAGGAGCGAAACACATCCCTTGGACCCAGGATCCCTGCACTGAGAACCTCCTAGACCCAGGAGACAGCGGCAACCCCAGAGATGGTACAAGACGGCAAGAAGTGGCGACAATTGTGGCAGAGAACCAGCAACAGCAGAACCAGGAAACTGGTGCAAGACAGCACAGTGGGCTTCTTGGCCCACAGAGCAAGGTCGCTACAGTGGGTGTGCTGACCCACAGAGTGAGAGAGCTGGGCGCCTTCAGGCAGAGCCTTCCTGGCGGAGTAGGATGTCTCTGGGCAATTTTAAGTGGAGCTAGGCTTGCTGACCCATACAGCAAGAAACCTGAACGCTTTCAGGCAGAGGCTTACTGGCAGAGTGGGGTGCCCTGGGGGCTTATTGGCTCAGTTCAAGAGATTTGTAACACTTCCTGTGCAGAGCAGAGGCCGGGCTGAGAGCTAGAAAGGCCAAGGGACTGAGGGCCAGAGTGAGGGGCCTGCCTTCAGGCACGGCTGCTGAGAAGAGGCTGTCCTGATTGTAGAACTGTATCCCGAGTCTTTGAATTATAAACTGCTGCTTCCCAAATGGTGCTGGGTGGTGCGGTGGTTAAGAGCTCGGCTGCTAACCAAAAGGTTGGCAGTTCAAATCCACCAACCACTCCTTGGAAACCCTAGGGGGCAGTTCCACTCTGTCCTACAGGGTCGTTATCAGTGGGAAAGGGCTCCACGGCATTTTTTTTTTTTTTTTTTTGGTACT
Source organism: Elephas maximus indicus (assembly GCF_024166365.1). Classification (NCBI taxonomy): domain Eukaryota; kingdom Metazoa; phylum Chordata; class Mammalia; order Proboscidea; family Elephantidae; genus Elephas; species Elephas maximus. The sequence continues at coordinate 12,656,986 of NC_064843.1, read as the reverse complement.
TCCTTAATAAACCCCATAATCGTATTGTCTGTGAGTTCTGTGTGGTCATTGCAATGAATTATCAAACTCAGCCGAGAAGTAGAGAGTGCCATGGGAGGGAGGGCCGGTGTTAGAATTGCTAAAAAGTTTGGGGAGAGAAGACATGTCTGACTTCCTCCTCGTAGGAATCAGCCTTGGGGTCATGCTGACAGTGATATCCCTCCCCTCTTGTGAACTTAGACGAGGAGGTCCAGCATCTCTGTCACACCATTTTTATACACGAGGAGGTCCAACATCTCTGTCACACCATTTTTATACACGAGGAGGTCCAACAACTCTGTCACACCATTTTTATACACAGTGTCCTAGTTTCTTAGTGCTGCTATAACATAAATACCACAAGTGGGTGACTTTAGTGTACAGAAAGGTATTTTCTCACAGTTAAGGAGGCTAAAAGTCTGAATTCAGGGTATCATTCCTAGCAGAAGGCTCTCTCTCTCTGTCCACTCTGGGGGAAGGTCCTTGTCTCTTTTGAGCTTCTGTTCCTTGGCTCCTTGGTGATCTTCATGTGGCTTGGGATCTGTCTTCCCCCATCTCTGCTTTCTTCTCTTGCTGGCTTAATCTGCTCTTTTGGGGTTTTTTTTTTTTTTTTTAATAAATTGTATTTTAGATGAAGGTTTCCAGAACTAGCTTCTCCTTAAACAGTACACATACTGTTTTATGACTTTGGTTAACAACCCCACGACATGTCAACACTCTCCCATTCTCAACCCTGGGTTCCCTATTACCAGCTTTCCTGTCCACACCTGCCTTCTAGTCCTTGCCCTGGGTTGGTGCGCCCCTTTAGTCTTGTTTTGTTCTATGGGCCTGTCTAATCTTTGGCTGAAGGGTGAACCTCAGGAGTGACTTCATTACTGAGCTAAAAGGGTATCCAGGGGCCATGCTCTCACGGTTTCTCCAGTCTCTGTCAGGCCAGTAAGTCTGGTCTTTTTTGTGAGTTAGAATTTTGTTCTACATTTTTCTTCAACTCTGTCCCAGACCCTCTCTTGTGATCCCTGTTACAGCAGTCAGTGGTGGCAGCTGCGCCCCATCTAGTTGTATTTGACTCAGTCTGGTGGAGGCAATGGTAGTTGTGGTCCATTAGTCCTTTGGATTAATCTTCCCTTATGTCTTTTTTTTTATGTCTTTAGATTTCTTTTGTCAATTTGGCCAGTTTTTTTCGATTTTGTTGATCCTTTCAAAGAACCAACTTTTGGTTTTGTTGATTCTTTCTGTTGTTTTTCTATTCTCTATTTCATTTATTTCTGCTCTGATCTTTATTGTTTCCTTTCTTCTGGTCGCCGTGGCCTTCTTTTGCTGTTTTCTTTGTGTTTGTTCAAGTTGTGTAGCTAAAGTTTTTATTTTATCCCGTTCTTCTTTTTTTGATGTGTGCATCTATTGCTATAAATTGACCTCTGACGACTGCCTTTGCTGTGTCCCAAAGGTTTTGGTATGATGTGTTTTCATTCTTGTTTGAGTCTAGGAAATTTTTTATTCCATCTCTGATTTCTTCTATTACCCAGTGGTTTTTAAGCAGGGTGTTATTCAGTTTCCATGTATTTGATTTTTTTTTTTCCTTGCTTTTCCTGTTGTTAATTTCTAATTTGATGGCATTGTGGTCAGAGAAGATACTTTGTATTATGCCAATGTTTTGGATTTTTGAGGGCTGCTCTGTGGCCTAAGATGTGGTCTATTCTGGAAAACGTTTTATGTGCGTTCTATGTGCAGTGGAAAAGAATGTGTGCTTTGCACCTGTTCTGTTGGGTGGAGTCTATGAGGTCAGGTTGGCTGATTGTGCCCTTTAGCTCTTCTGTATCTTTGTTGAGTTTCTTTCTAAATGTTCTGTCCTTTATCTGAAGCAGTGTGTTGAAGTCTCCTGCTATTATTGTGGAACTGCCAATTTCTCTTTTCAGTAATGTAGAGTTTATTTTCTGTATTTTGTAGCCCTATCATTGGGTACGTAGATGTTTTTTACGGCTAATTCTTCATGATGGATAATGCCTTTAATCATTATATAGGGCCTTTCTTTGTCTTTTATAGTGGATTTTGTTTTAAGGTCTATTTTATCTGAGATTAGTATTGCCATTCCTGCTCTTTTTTGGTAGCTGTTTGCTTGATATATTTTTGTCCATCCTGTGATTTTTAATAAATTTACATCTTTGTTTCTAAGGTGTATCTCTTGTAGACAGCATGTTGATGGATCATGTTTTTTTTAATCCATTCTGTCACTCTCTGTCTCTTTATGGGTACATTTAGGCCATTTATGTTCAGTGCAATTATTGATAGGTATGAGTTTATTGCTGTCATTTTGTAGTGCTTTTTTTTTTTTTTTTTTCCTGTGGTGCTGACATTTTCTTTGTTCCTCTTGCTCTCCTATGCTGAATTCCTTTTGTTTGTGGACTTTTGTCATTTCTTTTATTTTGTAGATTTTGTTTTTACAGAGACTTTATGTTTTTCATCTTTATGTTGATGAATAGGTTTGTTAACTTTCTTTGTGGTTACCTTGAAATTACCCTTATCTTCCTAGGTTTGAACCAGTCTATTATTACTTGGTATTGCCTTGCCTTCCTTTCCATTGGAAAGTTCTGTACCTACACTGTTAATTTCCTCTTTTATTGTTTAGAGATTGTTGTCATTACAGATTAACCTCTCCTGTTCCCTGTTGTAAATCTTTTAGTTTTGAATAGTCCTTGAGAGTTCATTTCCTAGGTTGGTATCTGGCTGATGTGATCTTGCACCCTAGATTCAGACTGTTGTCTGATGTTGTTTGTTCTCAAACCAAAGGACTTCCTTTCATAGTTCTCGTAAATTTGGTTTGGTTTTTACATATTCCCTTAATTTCTGTTTATCTGGAAATGTCCTAATTTCACCATTATATTTTAATGACAGTTTTGCAGGATATATTACTCTTGGTTGGCAGTTTTTTTCTGTCAAGGTTTTATATATGTTATCCATTGCCTTCTTGCCTGCATGGTTTCTGCTGAGTAATCAGAGTATTGTCTCATTGTTTCTCCTCTGTACATGACTTTTTGTTTTTCTTGAGCTGCTCTCAGGATTCTTTCTTTGTCTTTGGTCTTAGTGAGTGTGATTATGATGCACCTTGATGATTTTCTTTTGGGGTCTATCATATATGGGGTTTGCTGAGCTTTTCATCTTTCATGATATTAGGAAAGTTTTCTGTCTGCAGTTCTTCAATGATCCTCTCTGTGCTTCCTATCTTATCCCCCTGTTCTGGAACTCCAATCACTCACAGATTTTTGCTTTTGATTGTACCCCACATCATTCTCAGGGTTTATTTTTCTTAGTTCTTTTTTCTGATTTTTCCTCAGACAAAGTGGTATCCAATATTTGTCTTCAATTTTGCTGATCCTGTCTTCCATTGTTTCAAACCTGCTCCTCAGACCTTCTATGACACTGACCATTTCTGAAATCTTGTTGTCTATCTTTCGGATTTCTAATTGTTGTTTTTGTATGACCTCTAGTTGTGAATTTATTTTGACATTTTGTTTCTGTATTTTTTTTCTGAATTCTTTCATTGTTTTGTCTGAATTTTCTATGATTTTTGTCTGCCTTTTCCATGAATTTGTCTAGTTTTTCTTCATTTTTGTCTGTCTTTTGCTTCAACCTTTGGATATCTCTGACTATTAGAAGTTTGAACTCCCTATCAGGTAGTTCCAGTGCCTTTTTTTCTAGTGGAAAATTATCAGGTGTTTTATTTTGGATGTCTACTGGAACCATCCTGTGCTGTTTTTTTTCTTAATATGTTTTGATATTGTCTGCTGTCTTCAGGACATTCAGTAGCAATTTTTTTTTGTTTATTGATTGTAGACTTGCTTGCTTCATCCTGCTTTTTTTGTTTTATTTCATTATGTCTGAGCAGGCAGGCTGTGCATTCTTTGTTGTTTGCTCATCTGTGGGCACAATATTTTTCACCTCCTTGTCTAATGGGCAAGGCCAACCACTCAGCTATGGTGCACCAGGGCAAGTCCAGTGGGTGCTCTGTCTCCTGCTGTGAGCTCTGTGAAGCTGCTTTCCCATACTCCCTGTCTGCCAATCTCCAACAGGAGTCCAAGGTGGCAAATCCATGCTGTGTTAGCCGATAAGGGACCCCTGTTCTCTGTCAGTTTCTCATTTCATTTGGTGCTTGGTTGAGTTCTTTATCTCTTCTTTTGATGCTTAGGGTTCCAGGATTGATGTTTGTCTCTATTTTACTTAGTTTTTCAGGTCTTTGCTGTGGAAGGATGGCATGGTGCTTCTGTCTATTAGTGCCATGTTGGCTCTGCCTCCTAATCTGCTTTTTATATCTCAAAAGAGGTTTACTTAAGACACAGCCTACGCTAACAATGCCTCATTAACATAACAAAGTAAACCCATTCCCAAATGGGTTTATAACCACCGGTGTGGGGGTTAGGATTTACAACACATACTACCAATATACAATCCACAACACCTGGCTTGCCCCCAAAAACTTCCTAGAGAAGAAAAATCCAAGTTGCTGAAATAGACGTAGGCTAGCCAAACTCCAATCTAAGAATGGCTGTAACATCATTGAGGTGGTATAGTGCCGGGTGAGAAATTCAAGACCCTGGAGTTTGCCTGCATGGATTAAAGTTCTCCTTTCACCTGGAGTTGGCCCCACCAAAGCCACATGGAATGGAGGACAGATGTTTTCCCAGAGGAAGGATGCTGGGCAGACAATGCATGTCCACTACAGGATGGACACTATCACACCAATGGTGAACAATGAGGTGGGGATTGTTTTACACACATGCGCACACACATACAGCCCTGCAAACACAGCTGTAGAAACAAGCCTCTCTCTACCTTGAATTATTGACTAGCTTTGGGTGAAGGGAAGGCCTTCACTGTAGTTGCCAGCAGACACCCATGTTAATGACTGGGTTGCTGAATGCTTCACGTTGTGTAGAGGATCGGGGTTCTGTGGGTGCAAGCAACAGAAACTGACTCCAGCTAGTGTAAGGGGAAGGGAATTTGTTGACAGGACATGGGAAACTCCTGGGACTGTGTTGAATGAATGCATGAATGAATCTGGCTTCTCCTCTGGGAGCCAAGAACCAGCTGTTTGAGGACCCAACCAGATTTTCCTGGTGAGCAGTCACTTCCCCATTGAGCTCTTTGGAACTTAATTTCCTCTTAGATTTACTGCATGTGGTTGTGGCCTGAGGGTTACTTACTGTGTGCATGATAACAATAATAGTACTTGTTTTTGGAGAATCTCTCATCTGATGCCCTTAGGGACATTGTAGATGTTTATAAACTCTTCCCAGAAAGACATGAGAAGTTGTATTTATTGCACCACACTGCCCAGTCCAAAGCAGAAGCAGAGCCGCCAGGTGATCGCTGCCCACATGATCTCTGCCTATGCCATCTCTACCTGGGTTTGGGGCACTTTCTGTAGGAGTACAGTGCTCATGCCCTCAGAAACCACCAAGGTCCTGGCTGAAATGAGCCATGGTAACGTTCCTCTCAATTGTATCCTCCCTCAGGAGATTGGGAGTGGGGAGGATGGCCTCAACAAGACTCCAGGGCATCATCAATGAGTTTTTAGTGAGAAACCTTAACATTTTGAGAACAGCAGCCTGCCCACGATCTTGAATAGGCAAAGGGTTGTGCCTGCCATCTTCTGTGATACAGGAACTAACTTCCTGTCTTTAAGCTATCTCCTTATTTAGGTATGCTTCCCATTTCTGGCCCAGATGAGGAAAACAAGAGACTGGGATTGCAGGACCAGCTGAAACTGGCAAGAACTAGATCTAGCCCACCTGACATTCTCAGAACCATTGACCCCATCCTCTGGGTGACCCCGGAACTCTTCTTCCACTGGACAGAACCAAATTTTAGCTGCCCAAGATTGGGGGAGGGCTTTCAGAAGTGAGGAGTCCAAGCCTAAGATCTGGTTTGACAGACTCCCCCCACCCCCACCCCGACCCTTTTTAGACTGAGCAAGCTCAGAAAGGCCAGACTGCCCCGGAACACCTTTTCGAGCCAGACCAATCAGCAAGCTGGCCGCACCTCGAGGCATTCCTGAAGAGCCCAAACCCCATTTACTTCACCCCTATAAACCCCTTGGGCTATTGTTCTGGGTGCCATCTTGGCGACGCCAGTCCCGGTGTGCTCCTTTGCTTGGCCAACCAAATAAAGCTTCTTTCACTTTCACCTGTTTCATGTCTCTCTGGTTGAGCCAAGCCGGCCTAGAAAAGTCCAGCTACAGTTTGCTCTATCTTGTTGTGAGCTTCCGGCGAATTGGCCCCTGACTCATGGAGACTCCACGCATAATGGAACAAAATGCTGCCTGGTCTTGCGCCATCACCATGATTAGTTTCAGATCAGACCGTTGTGATCCATGGGGTTTTCATTAGCTGATTTTCAGAGGTAGATTGCCAGGCCTTTCTTCCTAGTCCATCTTAGTCTGGAAGCTCTACTGAAACCTGTTCAGCATCATAGCATCACGCGGGCCTCCACAGACAGACAGGTGGTGACCGCACATTAGGTGCACTGGCTGGATATGAACCCAGGTCTCCCACGTGGAGGGCGAAAATTCTACCACTGCAGCACCACTGCCCCCTTGCTCTATCTTACCAGCCCCCTTTGCCCTGACTACCTTAAGAATCTGATTATTTTTTTCATATAACCTTCAAAATATGTTTGCAAAAAAAAAATTCCTCCCAGCATGCCTTGTCACATGGCTGAGCTCAGGCACCATTTTGTAGCTTTCAGAAGGATGGTTGTCTTCATCTTTCCAAACTTCAAAGTCTTAAGTCACTTAGCAGTTAGGTAGAATACAGGATTATGACAGTCCTCATTTTATAGATGAAGAAAAATGAAATGTACAAAGGACCCACACCTTTCTTCTAAATCGGAGATCTTTTTGCAAGCGGGTCTCCTTTTCTCCCAGTTCCAATCCCAAACCTCAACTTTGTCCGGGGAGTAGCACCCCTTCTCTAAAACTTCTCTAAATAGGTAATAATTCCTGAACTAAGTTGAAATTGCACTCTAGCAGATTTGAGTTTGTCCTAGGAAGAAGCAGTCAGAAAACGGTTTCCATGGGTACAGACTTTGACATTATCAACTGCAAATGTTCACCACCCGAGATGACAAAATTCCAGTAACTTCAAAGCTGTTAAGGATAGCTTTAGGGCAAATTTTAATTAAAATTAGATCGCATATAAGAAAAACATCTAATTTGTACTCTAGAAAAGGTTTGGGATGCACAATTCCAGAGCCCGGGGACTGCGGCTGTAACAATTATCTTGCAACTTTTCACAGCAGAATCACAACATGTTAATTTGTTAATGAGTCATTCAGAGCCAAAGAGAGAGCTCCTGACGACTGAGGAAAACATACAGATTACATTTACATTTCTATTTTTAAATAAATTAAATGTTTCAAGTCAAACTGAACTTCACATGAAAGTTTTGAATTTCTGTGGGATTTTTTTTTTTTTAAACTCAGGTTGCCTGCTGAGATGAGAGTACTAAGATTCTTGGGATTTCACAGAGAGCTAAGTGACTTCTTCACATGAAGGTGGCTGCAATTTAGCTACGTGCTAAACGTGGCCATTTAGAGGAGATAACGTTGTGTTCTTCCGTTGTGTGTAAGTTCTGGCCCTTATAACAAATGTGGACTCAGGAAGGAAGTGGTGAAGAGAGAAAAGGAGCAAAAGAGATTATTAGAAATTTCATCGTTGGTGACTCTGCTCCTCGATATAATAAAAACAGAGGAGCCGAAAGGGAGGAGATAGAGGAAACAAGGGTGAGAGGAACCACCGGGCCAGGGCTAGGATGGGCCAAGGAGATGCCACAGCACAAAATCTAAGGCAGCGCTCCCTCTCAGGGGTCTGCAAGTGCCTCCTTAAATTTCGTGCCCTAGACATTTCACTTGCCTTACCCTAGTCCAGGCCCTGGACTAGGGCTAAAAAACAAAAAAAAACCCAGTTGCTGTGTTTGTTGATTCCAACTTATGATAACCCCTCGTGTGCCAGAGTAGAACTGTGCTCCGTGGGTTTTCAATGGCTGATTTTTTTTAAGTAGTTTGCCAGGCCTTTCTTCCAAGGTACCTCTGGGTGGACCTTTTGGTTAGCAGCTGAGTGCTTTAACTATTTGTACCACCCAGGGATTCCTGGATGTGGATGGATGGGGCCAATTACAGGGGGAAAGTGAGTGTGGAGAGGGTGAGTAGAGAAATGGCTAAAGACTTGGTTTCTAAAATTAAACCAAGGTAGATGCTTTTCAGGAGTCACCTGAGTGAGGACAGAAGAAAAGACAGTCTTTTGAGCTATCCCTCAGTGAAAGGGCCTGTTCCTTTGAGTGTTTTTCTAACCTTTTCTTTAACCAGGAAATCACAATGGGATTAGCAATTTTCTGCAAAGAAACTCTTTGGGTGACCTTCTCTGGGAACAAATGTGAGTGGCATCATATGCAAACCGTATTTTTTTTTTTTTTTTGGCCTAATGGATTATTCATGGCAGCCCTGGTGGCGTAGTGGTTAAGCTCTACGGCTGCTAACCAAAGAATTGGCAGTTCGAATCCACCAGGCACTCCTTAGAAACTCTATGGGGCAGTTCTACTCTGTCCTGTAGGGTCGCTATGAGTCAGAATTGACTTGATGGCAACGGGTTTGCTGTTATTTATTTTTAATGTGTGCCAGGCACAGTGCTAGGGGTTGAAGGTACAAAGCCATGGAGCTCACAGGCTAATAGGGGAGACAATATTAGTCAAATAACCAAAGGAAGAAATGCTAACCTGTGGCCGTAAGAGGAGCCGTGGGGTAGGGATGCAGCAGAGGTGCACCCACGAGCATCTGCCCCACAGACTCCGCCATGTGCATGCCCCAGAGGCCAGGAGTGACCTGCTGCCATTCCGCCTGTTCAACCTGGGCCCCACGTTAGAATGCAGCGGGGATATGAGCTTTCACACTGTGTGTCCTTCCATATGTGAGCACCGTCCCACCGGGGGAGATTCCAATGCTCGGTGTGTGCTTACAGTGGAACTTGAGCCCTAGAAGGGCAACTGCTTCTCTGGAAGCCGTCCTCATCACCTAGTGCTGCTGTAACAGAAATACCTCAACGGGGGGGCTCTGAAGTGCAGAAACCCATCTTCTCATAGTTCTGGAGGCTAAATATCCAAGTCAGCATTTTGGCCATGGCGATCCCTTCCTTGTTGGTAGCCTTGGTTCCTTGATGTTCCTTTGCTTGTAGCAACACTCACACTGCATGTGTCTTTCCCTGGGTGTGTGCGTGTGTATTTCTGTGTTTATTTTGGTATTTTTATAACTCAGAAGTAATTAGGTTTAGGATCCACCCTACACTGGTATGACCTCAGCTGATTGACAGATTACGTTATGGAAAGTGATTACATTACATTATATTACAGAAGGTCTTCTGTTCTACCCAAAGCCAACTTATTTAATCACATGTAACTCTCCATGACAGTAACTAGACTAGTGTCTGTCCAAACCACTGGGAACCACAGTTTAGCCAAGGTGACACATAAAATTAATCATAACAGAAGTTTAGCTGCCCAGTGAGCAATCCCCATGCTAGGTGGAAACTAGCACAGTAGGTCCTTCTGAGAGATGACACATAGGTCTCTAAGCAGAACTTACCTGCTATATGGAGACACTCCCTACTTAGACAGGAAGAGCCTTTCCAGAGAGACATGGTCCCACCTGTGAGGCCCAGAATGCTTCCCTGAAGGCTGATGCTGAAGCCACAGCTGAAGGAAAAGTGAGTGTGAACTAGATTTAGGGCGAGGAAAGAGTATTCCAGGAGGACGATCAGCATGTGCAAAGGCCCTGTGACCAGCGGAGCAGAGTGAGTTCAAGGGGCAGAAGAAGCTGGCAGAGCTGGAACAGAGTACAGGACGAAGCTGGAGAGGTGGCAGGGCCGGACTAGCAGGGCCTGGAAGGCTTTGGAAGGGATTTTTGTTGTTTTTCCTAAGAGTGATGGGAAATCATGAGAGGTTGAAACAGGGGACAACATCAATCAAATTTCTTCATCCAACTTCAAGTATTACAGAAAAGAAATTAAACGTGTAAGTCAGACCTGGCTGTTTTCAGAGACCACAGGCAAGTCCCTCCAAGAGGTCCTGCCTTAGTTATTTAGTGCTGCCATAACAGAAATACCACAAGTGGATGGTTTCAACAAAGACAAATTTATTCTCTCACAGTCTAGAAGGCTAAAAGTCTGAATTCAGGGTGCCAGCTCTAGGAGAAGGCTTTCTCTCTCTGTTAGCTCTGAGGGAAGGTCCTTGTCATCAATCTTCCCCTGCTCTAGGAGCCTCTCAGCATGGGGGCCCTGGATCCAAATGACACACTCCTCTCCTGGTTCTTCATTCTTGGTGGTAGGAGGTCCTCATCTCTCTGCTGGGTTCTCTCTCATTTTATCTCTCATAAGATAAAAGGTGATGCAGGCCACACCCCAGGGAAACTCCCCTCACATCATATCAGGGCTGTGACCCGAGTAAGGGTGTAGTATCCCACCTTTACCCTCTTTAACATAACCTAATCTTGCCTCGTTAACCACAGGCAGAGATTAGGATTTACAACATATAGGAAAGTTACATCAGATCACAAAATGGAGGCCAACCACACAATACTGGGGATCATGACACACAGTTTTTGGGGGGACACAATTCAATCCATGACAGGTCCCCTCTGGCCATCTCTTTGCCTACCTCCACAAACTCGTCTCTGGGATCCGAGAACCCAGAAGCATGTCTCTCCTACCCAGACACCCCAGAACTGTGGGTGACGTGGTAGATGCTGTGGGTGCCCCGCCCAGATCACCTTCAATGGGTAGTGACATTGTCCCTGGCTGCTGTGGCTGGTGGCTACTAACCATTCACAGCTGCACCTTTCTCAGTCCACTACGCCACCTCACCTAGAGTTGCCTGGGAGGTGTGTCCCCACTCTAGTCCACGAGATGTTGCCCTAGAGCCAATGACCAGCTGACACAGATGATAATATCCCAGTCTCATTCCCTGGAGGCAGGATAACTCCAAGAAGCTATTCACACTTGAGCTCCCATGGGATCAGGCTGTGGTCTGATACCAGCTGAAACCACATCACCATGAAAGCAGGAATCGACTCCAGGGTAACTGGATATGTTTGGTAATCCCTCTTAAACCTTAAGAGCCCTGTGCTCTAGTAAGGATAAGCACTGCTCTTCCAGGCTTTGGGGGTTTGGTTTGTATTTCTTCTGAAGGCAGCACCAGGCTGATACGGCCCAAAGGCTGAAGTTGGAATCCCCAGTTTAATTTGGGACAGAAATAAGGTGCACATTGCAAAATGCACTGTTAGTGTGGAATTGCTCCCCCATCCCCAGAGCGATTATTAAAATGAGGCCTGTGTCACAATTCTTGGTCTCTTTGAACCAAGAAAATACAGCATTTTGACTCTGAAATACATTCGATCACAATTTACGGGGCATGTTTTATCCTAATTTAAACCATTCCTCTTCGGGGAGGTAGATTGATAAAAACAGGCTCCTCCGCTATAACCTGCCCACGAAGAAGGGTGCAGGGAAAAGAAGGCGCATTGATTGAGCTCCTACTGCCTGCCAGGCTCTGAGCCAGCCATCGGATCACATGACCTCATTGGGTCCTCACACGGTCAGGTAGGATTGGCCCCAATTTACAGACAAGGAAACTGAGGTTCAGAGAGGCAGTGAGAATTGGCCAAGGTTGCCCAGGCAGGACATGAACACAGCAGGGGTCTCATTCACCAGGGTTTCTCAGCCTCAGCACTGCTGACATTTGGGGCCAGGTGATTTCTTTGTTGTGAGGGCTGTGCTGTGCACTGTAGGATGTCCAGCAGCAGCCCTGGCCTCTACCTGCTAGATGCCAATAGCACCCCCCTTCCCCAGTTGTGACATCATCAGTGTCTCCAGCATTGTCAGGTGTCTGTGTTTGAGAACTGATCCACACGAATCCCAGCAGAACAAGGGCGGGCCAGGGCCTCTCACCCCCACTGGTCCTCCAGAGCCCAGAGCCCCCAACCGCCATTGCTTCCTCACCCTGCCCTGGGTGCTGCTGCTGCTATCAGAGACAAGGACACTGGTTTCCAAATGTGGGTGATTCCCTCCTGCCACCAACTCAGCGGACATCCCTTGTCCTTACCCAGCGTCCAGAGCAGAGGTGCCAACAGACTTTCAGAAAAAGAGTTGAAAATCAGCCTTGCCTGCTGGAGGCCCACAGAAAGGTAGGGCTCGGGCCAGGGGTGGGAACCTGGACTGATCACAGCTGGGGCCGTAACAGCAAGTGCCTGGGGGTCAGTACATGCACTGTTCAGGCAGCCTCTCCCCCACCCAGATCCGTTACCCAGGGGAAACTGAAGCTCAAGGAGGTAGAATTATTTACCCAGGGGTTGTAAAGTACTTGAGGGCAAAGAAGCCCTGTACCTCTCGGTGCCTCAGTGACCTCACTGTAAAAGGGAGATGACAATAGTACCCGCCTCACTGGCTGTTATAAGAATTGAATGAACTCAGATTTGTCACCTGATTAGATCCCTGCCTGGCCCCCAGTAAGCTTGTTAAATAACAAGCAGGTGTCTGTCCCAGATGTTGATTTAGCAAGCAAGTGTCTGTCCCAGACGTTGTTGTCATTGTTAGCTGCTGTTGAGTCAGCCCGGTCCTGCACCATCCCCATGATCCGTTGCAGATTGGACTGTTGTAATCCATAGAGTTTTCATTGGCTTGTTTTTGGAAGTGGATCACCAGGCCTTTCTTTCTAGTCCCTCTTAGTCCAGAAGCTCCGCTGAAAAACCTGTTCAGTATCAGAGCGACATATAAGCCTCCGCTGACAGACAGGTGGTGCCTGCATTGGCTAAGAATCAAACCCGGGTCCCCAGCACGAAGATGAGAATTCTACCAGTGAACTGCCAACGACCTCGTATGTCCCAGAGCAAGAAGTACATTTGAGAAGGGCAAAGCAGTGTTGATGCTGAGGGGCAGCCAGCAGCCACAGGTCATGAGGGGTCAGCAGAGCAGAGTGTTTGGGCCCTGGAGGTGACCCAACATCTAAAAACTGGGAGACTTCACACAGGAATGTGCACGTCTGGGTGCGTTTGAAGAATCCCGGAGACCAGGCCTCTGTCAGCCAGTATGAGGAGCTCCCAGGATCTGCCCGCCCACTGGGTGCACCTGAGAGCTCAGCCACTGCTGACCTTCATCTTTACCCAGCTTGTGGCGCTCCTGCCCCTGTTTCTTAGAAAGTAGTTGCAGCCTCAGGGACCCCATGACCTCAGGGGACACGGGACTGGGAAATAGCCTCTAGGCTCAGAAGGGCGCACCCCCTCGTGTCCCACTGCTGGGCGGTGTCCCACTGCTGGGCAGTCTCCATGCTCCCGCTTCCCATCCCAGGTGGAGAAGGAGCTGGCCAGCCCTCTGCTGGGTTCATGGCTCCAGGTAAATCTCGCCTCTTGGGGACGCAGGGAGGCCGTTTCTAACAACTGCAAACCGTCATTTTTCTTGTGTACTTTCCCAAGCCCTGGAGGCTCTCTGTTTATACCGGTTGGATTTCATCTCAGCCTGACAGCCAAGTGTGCAAAAGCATTTGGAGAACTGAAACCACACGTGCAGTGAGAGTAGCTGCCGCGAGAGGTTCGAGTTCCCTTCACGGAGGTGGAACGCCCTTCCAGACTGCTAGGAACATCAGCCCTGGTGGCAGGGCTCTGTAGTCCTGGGTGTGCACCCGGGTATTGACAGCGGAGTTCCCAACTGGAATCCAGTCACTTCCAGGCTGCAAAGCAAGCTGAGAGGTACCACTGCAACCTCGGCACAGTTGGAAGGGAGAAACCGAGACCTAGAAAGCTGTGTGTGTGGGTATGTGCATGTGTGTGTGTGTTGCAGAGAAAGCCTTTGAAGCAAATGGAGCAAACTTCCATTTCAAAGAGCTCACGCTACCTGCCACAAAAATATCATACCTGCCCTGGAGGAGCATCTACCGTTCATCCAACAGATACTTACTGAGCATCTACTGCACGTGAGGCCTTGTCCTAGGCCCGGAAGATCCAGGCGCGTCCTGTTGTCATGCTATCGAAGACTGCATGTTGAGAGCCACACTGGGCCAGCTTGAGGGGCCCAGGTGAAACAGGAGGCCACATGGGAGGGGGGAGCATGCCAGGAAGGGAAGGACTGGGACCAGGCCAGTCGTTTGCAAAGGCAGGCAGCCTTGCCCACTCCCAGGGACACTTGGCAATGCCTGGAGACATTTTTAGTTGTCAAAACTGGGAGGGAGTTTGCTACAGGCATCCAGCCGGTAGAGCCCAGAGATGCTGCCCAACATCCTACAATGCACAGGACGCCCCCACAACCAGGAATGGTCTGGTTCCAAGTCCCAAGTGCACTGAGGGTGGGAACCCAGGGTGTTAGAGGAGACAGATTTGAGAGAGAAGCATTCGTTAGAATCAATGTGGAGTGGGATTACAACGGGGCTCTCTGGGCTTGCACTTGTGTGGTGTCAGTTTTTCCTGTGCCTACTTGTTTCTTCTTTGCCCCCATTTTCCTTTCTTGCTGGAAAATGCCCAGCGGCAGGGGCTCCAGGAGCGAGAGTCTCCAAGGCGCCTCTTCCTGCTCCTGCTGGAATGGCAGCCAGTGAGCTCCCGGGGCAGGATTTGGAGCTGGGGGGGACCAGATACCATCACATGCTATTAAGAGGCAAACTCACTCGGGGCTTGTTTTACAGGTTAAAAACAAAAACAACGGACAAGGAGGCAGCTGACGGCCTATTAAGTAAGCTCCTGATGGCTCCATTGACATGAAAAGGAGCCTGCCTGTGTGTGCGTTTGCTGAAGGAGGGGGGTGGGGGGGAAACGACCTGGAGGGGATACTCCAGAGAGACTGGAAGCATTCTTCACAATTCCGCAAAAGATATGAACCCAAACACCACTAAATACCCAACTCTGAGTTAAGAAAACTCAGTGAGTAGCTTTTAGAAAAATAAAATGGAAAATCCCAAACAGGAAATAAACCTACTTAGAGGAGCATTTTGGTGACTGAAACCAGAGTTGCAGGCAGGCGACCTGGCTTCGTCGCCGAGGACACCCATGCCCAGACAAAGGCTGCGTGCGTCCATTCCACACATACCTGCACTGCCCTGCAGAGTTCTATCAGGTGTGTGTGACCTTTGCTCAAAGAACAACAGTGGCTTATAGGTAGGGTGGCCAGATACAACACAGTACACAGCTACATTTGAGTTTCAGAAAAACAACAAATACATTTTGAGTATCAGTACGTTCCATGAGTATTTGTCAGAGTTTATCTGGCAACCTCGCCAGGATCCCCAAATTCAGAACCCCTGCCCCCCACCACCCAGGGCCCCAGCAAGGCAGGGCTGGTTTCCTTGGAATCTTCTGGAACCCAGGAGTCAGGTTTGCAATGCCCTGGTCAATATAATTACTCAGAGCACCATCACTTCCTGGGTAATTGTCTGAGCTCCTACAAAATGACTCATGCTGAACTGATGCATTTTGAGAAAATAATAACAAAAATGACTGAGCGGTTGCTTATCACTGGGCTGAGTTTCAGATGACTCCCATGTCGCAATCGTTTGATTTATAGCTTTCTGCTGGACCCACCTCGAGCTGGGAGAGGAACCTTGCTGCAAGCCCTTGGCCCACTGACCACTTTTCACCTGCTGGGACACCTGTGAGGTTGTGGATGCTGTCCCTGTTCACAGAGTGGTTGGAGGAGCTTCCAGGCGGCTTCCAGCTAAAGAGCCAGGCTGTATCCCACCACTGGCGCTGGCCCTCCTTGGGGGCGGCCCTCCCTGGGCAGGGGGTGTGTGCAACCCCTTCACTCAGCTACTGTAATCTTCGTATTCCATGCCACGTACACTCATAAACCCCATGGAGCTTTTACTTGTTTTCCAGGTACATGCCTGCCTGCGGACTCTGTTCAAGCTAGAGCTCCAGTCCAATCTATCAAAACTCATTGCCGTTGGGTGGATTCTGACTCATGGTGACCCCATGTGTGTCAGAGTAGAACTGCGCTTCATAGGGTTTTCAAGGTCTGATTTTTTCAGAAGTAAATCTTCAGGCCTTTCTCCTGAGGTGCCTCTGGGTGGACTCAAAACACCAATCTCTCAGTTAGCAACTGAGTGCATTAACCACGTGCACGAGTTAGGGACTCCTGTGGGAATCCATAAAAGCTTTGGAAGGAGATGGGTTTGCATCTGAATATTGGTTCCACCACTTCCTGGCTTTGGAGATTGTACTAGTTCCTTGATCCCTCCAGGCCTCAGTTTTCTATTCCGTCAAATGGGGGTAATAATAATAGCCTCTTCCCCACCATGTTGCTGTAAGGTTTAAGTAAAAAATCCCAATCAAGTGCATCCTTGGTGCAGGAGCACATCCGGGGCCTGAAGGTGAGGGCCTCCTGACCCAGGCGACGGGTGCCAGCCAAGCACCCAGATCATGCCTTTGATGAAGAACCGTGGATGTGAACAGTCAGGAAAGGGAAAGACGAGCTGCAGAAAAATGTTGGTAACGTGCTAGGGCACCTTGAAAATTATCGCAGCTTGTTCTAGATTCAAACAACAGGAGGGAGAGGCAGGAAAAGAGAAGTGTCTTTAGCAAGAAACAAAATCTTTTTTTGGTGCTTTTGAAAATCTAAGGAAATGAATCTCTCTTTCTAGCGGGCATTTTACTTAATGTGCTTTGTGTTTTAATATCTTTCAGGAGCCTGGGATTATGAACACACTGAGGATTCCAAAATCAATCTTAAATGCAGCCGCCGTTTTAAGCCACAACTTCTTTCCTCTCCAGAGTTGGGTTGATGTTACTTCATACCATGACACCAAATGGCCCCTCTCCATGCACTATGGAATATATTATCCTTTCTCCAGAAAATAAAATTTATTATACATTTATCAATTAGAAGTGTCCATCCAGAGGCTCCTTGGAAGAAAGGCCTGGTGATCTAGTTCTGAAAAATCAGCCACTGAAAACCCGACAGAGCACAGTCCTGCTCTGACACACATGGAGTCAGTATGGGTCAGAGTCGACTCAACGGCAGCTGGTCTGGTGTGGCCCTACGTTTCTCCATTATAAGAGCAGTGCGTTCATGTGGAACACTAAGGGCAAAATAAAAGAGAGAGGAGAAAAACACCCACATTCCTACCACTCAAAGAGATACTATTTTTTTCAATAACATTTTGTCCCTGATGATTATGTGAAAGTAAAGATTATTACAGTAGAAAATCTTGGGAAACAATGATATAAAGTAGAAAATAAAAATTCCACTACCCAGAGATGGTTACTGTCAACATTTCAGCACATTTCCTGCCATTCTTTCTTTTTTTTTTTTACACACTGCAAATTTGGGATCTCATTATATGAACTCCTTTCATTACTAACTGTTGTTAATGCCATTTTTAATTATTTAATTTTAAGCTATGAGAATGTCCCCATGCCATTTTGTTCTCTTGGAATACAATGACTTCTGTGGTTGCACAATAGCTCGTTCCTTCTTGCAGTTGTGCCGTGCCCTAACCATCCCCCATTGTTGGACTTTTAGGTTGTTTCTAGCTTTGCACCATTTGTGTATTTGCCCACAAATCTGTGCCCATGTTTCTAATTATAGCCTAAGGATAGATTTTTCAGACAGCTGAGTCTTCAGAGGAACTATCTATTTTAAAGTTAAAATTAATTAAATATGAATCTTCTGCTAATTTTATGTTGATGCTATTAGAGCTAACTGGGATTCCCAGGGTGGGGTGGGGTGAAGTGGGCATGAGGAGAATGGGGTGAGGAATCCTCTCAAATTTGACCGTTTATTGTACCGTAGAAACAGTTGGCAAAATCTACCTGAGAAGAGCAGAAAGGAAACTTCAGATCTATTTGAGACACCTGTGCGTATTTCATAGCTGCCAACACAAACCTTGGTGCAATAAAACCACAGGGCTCCCCGTCAATGGCCAACGAGAAAACAAGGCCGTGTGAGCTCCCAGAAGATATTTTGGGGACACTGAACTCCATTCCCAGAAAGACACAACTTGCTTGCTATTGCAAAATGGCTGCAAGCCGTTTCTTCATAGTGGGCTGCCCTGGACTTGGCTCCTGCGGACTGGAGCCATCAGCCCGCCTTCAGCCTGAAGATGGCAGCTGTCCCAGGAGTCAACCATTCGCAGTTTGGAATGGGTTGAACGGATGATGTTTATCTCGGATGAATAATGCCAGGTTTCCTGGGATGAAAGGGAATCAGGGGTGAGACTGCTGCCTGGGGAGTTTGAGACACGTGGTATGGTCATGCCCCAGCACGCGGCTCTCAGCTCCAGGCTTTCAGGACACAAGCCCGCCCTTCTCACCTAAGACCCCAACCTCAGAGTACCTGGGCCTTCCTAGAGATCTTACATACAAGACATCCTAGACATCTTACATACAAGACACTATACCCAAGTGGGTTCTCACCTTCATCACTGCCCTTGAGAAAGGCAGATTAGCACACACTCTCGACCCCTACTGTTTGATCTTGGGTCATTCACTTCACCTTTCTGAGCCTCAGTCTCCTCCTTTATAAAATGGGATGATAATACCACCTACTTTACAGGGTTGATATGAGGATGCAGTAAGTTAACGCGTGTAAAGCACTCAGAGCAGGCGGCAATAGAATTAACATTTTTCCCGGGAGAAAGTGAGATTCCCAGGACCGGGACTTTGTCTTGTTTGCTGCTGTATCCCCAGTGCCTAGAACAGTGCCTGGCACAAGTTAACACTCGATACGTGTTTGCCCAGTGTAACACACTGCTCATCCTGAACCCACAGATGGCCTGGCACATCACATTGGAAGCACTTACCTGGCATTTTTTAAATTCAAGAATGCAAGCTGCTTTGTTTTGGGTATGGATGTTTGGATCCCTGTTAAAGACCAAGCCAGTTAACCAGCTGCCGTCGAGTTGACTCTGACTCATGGTGACCCCATGTGTGTCAGAGGAGAACTGTGCTCCACAGGGTTTTTAATGGATGATTTTTCAGAAGTAGACGACCAGGGCTTCCTTCCAAGGTGCCTCTGGGTGGACTCGCACCTACAACGTTTCAGCTAGTAGCCAAGCATGTTAACTGTTTACACCCCCCAGAGACTCCTGAAGATCAAAGACGGGCTGGCTGACTTTTGTTGTGAGCTGAAAATATGAACATATTCATTCAAAACCGCCAAAGCAAAGACCCAGATTTCCATCTCCTGAATACTTGCTATGTGCCCAGCCCTGTGCTAGACATCAAGAATCTAACCCTGCGCTCTAGAACAGCCCTTCCAACCTTGTCCTATAGAAAATGAAAACATTTAGACAGTGCACTGGGGTAAACCAGGTAGCTTGAGTGGGGCATCTGTATGGGGCTTGGTGAAAAACTCCATTACATTTAAAATAGTCTATAGTTATGAGAAGAACAAAATACAAAGGATTGTGAGGTATACTGAATACTGATTTTTGTTTAAAACTTCCAAGTCACTATTGTCACCTCAAAACAAAGCAAAACAAACAAAAAAAAACCCTTGAACTCGCTTTCATAAATGTACTTATTTTATGTCAGATTTTACACTTAACATAACAACATGTGATTTCTGAGCAAGCATTTCACTAGGTATATCTTTGAATTCTTCACTGTCGTAAGAATTTTTGAATAAAAAAATTTTCAAGATCATTTTAAAAACAGTATTCAATAACAGGAAGAAAGAAAAACGACGTTGAAATTACACTTAAGAGTGGCTCATAAAATAAAGATTATCACCTGTAAGTAATGGGCTCCTTTAAAAAACCATCTATAGGAGACCAAATGGTCAGCAATGACTCTAAAGCAAAGATGAGAAGGTAAGGGGTCAGGGAAACCAGAGTGCTGGAAATAGTACAACACCAACAATGAATGAGAATGATGGCACGTTGTGGAAAATGTAACCAATGTCACTGAATAACTTGCATAGAGATTGTTAAATGGGAACCTAATTTGCTGTGTAAACTTCTACCTTAAACACAATAAAATACTCTTTTTTTTTAAAGAAAGTTACACTTAAAAAGTCCAAATTCCTTTTGCTGCTGTCTTTGTTGACATAGGTGACAGCATTTTGTCTTAGTCATCTAGTGTTGCTGTAGCAGAAATACCACAAGTGGATGGCTTTAACAAAGAGAAATTTATTTTATCACAGTCTACTAGGCTGTTACGAGGCTGGAAGTCCAAGTTCAGGGCATCAGCTTCAGGAGAAGGCTTTCTCTTCTGTCAGCTCTGGAGGAAGGTCCTTCTCATCAATCTTCCACTGGACTAGGAGCTTCTCCACGAGGAACCCCAGGTCCAAAGAATGCATTCTGCTCCTGCCACTGCTTTCTCCGTAGTATGAGGTTCCCCACCCTCTGCTCACTTCCCTCTCCTTTTATCTCTTGTGAGATAAAAGGTGATGCAGGCCACGCCCCAGGGAAACTCCCTTAACGTTGGATCAAGGATTTGACCTGAGTAAGGGTGTTACATCCCACCCTAATCCTCTTTAACATAATCTAATATTGCCTCATCCACCACAGGCAGAGGTTAGGGTTTACAACACACAGGAAAACCACAGCAGATGACACAATGGTGGGCAATCATACAATACTGGAGATCATGGCCTAGCCAAATTGAGACACATATTTCTGAGGGGACACAATTCAACCCATGACACATTTTAAACTCAGTTGGACTTTTGCATATCAAGCACTTCACAGCGTGTTCTGGTCCAAACATTCAGGATGCACACGTATCGTTAGAGCGCTCACCCTGCAGCCAGCTTGGATGCCACTAAACGGACACATCGGCTGCAAATGAGGCCGCATCGGGATGTCAGGTGGCCTCAAACCAGCCCACCTGGAGCCTCCATTCAGCTCCTGCCCCACCTCCCACGAGCAGCACCTGCAGCTGCACGACATACACCCTCCACACCTGGAACACATTCCTCCAGCATCCCTGGGGACTCCGTAAGAGCCACTGCTCCAGACCAACAGGTGAGCTGCTAATGGAAGACAGGTGTGCTGAGACGGCGAGTCTCTGCAGCACTCAGGGCAACAGGCAGGGTTTAGAACGGTCAGAGGCCCAAGTCTACTAGGCTCTGGTCCCTGCCACCTCCTTCCTCCCTCGGCCTCCTCCAGGGCTCCTTGGAATGGGCCAAGCAGAGTGAGGCAAGTGGCATGCTCACTGCTGGATGCCCAAGAAGGTGCTGAGGTGGTGGCGACCTCCTGGCTAAATTGGGAGCATCTAGGCAGTTTGTGCCAGGTGTGGGCCATCCTGCTCACCTGCAGGGGCGGTGGGGCAGCCATTCACCTCACTCCCCTTGGCCTCCTGGGGCTGCTGAGAGGATTCAACAAGGGGTGGGAGTAAGCGAGCATGCGGGCAGGCCCAGGCCAGTGCTGAATGACTGTCTTCCCTTTCTTCCTCCCAAAAAAAAAAAAAAAATTTTTTTTTTTTTTTCCTTTAGGGGTAGATAAAGAGGGACGGACAGAGGCCCCTCCTGAGCGGGTAACTGGAGAAGCTGGGCGAGCCCAGTCTGTGTCTCCTCCAGGGGCAGCGCAGGCTTCCTGCATTGAGGCTCCTGAGGAGGGCTGGGGTGGAGGCGCTGGCTGGTAGATAGATGCTGGGCCTGCCTGAGATCCACCCAGAGCTGGGAATGTAGGTCACCTCCAGCTGGACTCTCTCAGCCCTGACGTCACAGGCCCCACACCAATGCCTCCTGAGCCTACCTGGAATCTTGTACTCTAGCTTTCTGGATGGAGGAGGGTCAGGCAGGACCCTTCCTAAAGTGGGGAGTGCAGAGTGGTCCCAAGAGCAAAGACAGGTCCGTCTCCATCACGCACAGCGCCTACCTGCCCGCTTGTCCCCCGCTGGGCCTCCTCACTGCCACACCTTGCCTTACACTGCAAGAAGGGGGCCTCCTTTGTCCCCCTTAGAAAGGGAAGGGGCTCCCCAAGGCCCCCACTGGAGCAGCTCTTGGTTTCCACGTCTGAGAGAGCAAGAACACGCTGTGCTTCTGGGGTTCCTCGCTGGCTCAGCAGAGAGCCTGTCCCTCTAGACCCACTGCCACCCCTGGAGGGACCAGGTGGCCCCTCATGGAGCATCATCACGCTAGGGGCTCAGGCTCTCACTGCCCCTCTACCAATCATGAGAGGGGGGTGTGCTGAGCCAAGGCAGCAGCTCTGATCCTGGAGCCCGAGCCACCTTCAGTATCCCTTTGGCAAAAGTTTACTGACACTCACGAGGAGCTGGGCCTGTGTGGGAGCTGGGGACCCAGCAGTGAGGGAAATGGACAAGCCGTTTCTGTGGACCTGCCCCTGGTGCAGTGAGGGGACACTATTCCATGTATTTAATACAGAAATAAAGCCAGGGCCTCCCCATGATGACTCTGGTGTTGGGAATAAGGCAAGAGAAAGGGATGAGAAGGGCTGGGTGGGGTTGGGGTACTATTTTGACAGTGATGTCCAGGGCAGGCCTCACTGAGAAGGGGCATCCGAATAGTGATTTGAGGGGGTGGGTGAGCCACGCAGGTGTGTGGGGGGGCACGCGAGACAGGGAGAGACTGCTGCCAGGGTGCCGATGTGGGGTGGGACTGGTGGGTTTGAGAAACAGCGGCTACAGCGTTTCTCAGGGCCAGGAAGGAGGGAGCCTCCTGGGTGATGTCTGGAGACATCTGTGGTTGTCACACCTGGGGAGGTGCTGCTGGCATCTAGTGGGCAGAGGCCAGGGATGCTGCCAAATACCCTACAATGTACAGGATAGCCCCCACCCCGGAGAATTTTCTGACCCCAGATGTCAGTAAGGCCAAGGTTGAGAAACCCTGCTCTAGGCTATTATTTAAGCCGTCACAGTTCCCCACCCCACCCCAACCCCGCGCCCTGAGCAAGAAGGACCCTGCTACAGGGGTTCAAGCCCAAAAGTGACATGATCCGACACCCCCAGGCCACTGTGTTGAGAACAGACAGTGTGGGTGGAGGGGTGGTGATGGAAGTGGGGAGACCCGAGAGGGGCTGCTGTGAAGCCCAGTGAGAGGACGGAGCCTGGGAGAGGGGAAAGAAGATCAAAATTTTTGCCTCTGATGTCATCTTCTGGCCCAGTAATCCCACACCTGGGGAGTCAGCCAAAGAAATAAGCCAAAAGAGAAGAAAAAATAAAAAAGATTAAAAGGGGGAGAGGAAGGCCCAGGAGGGGGCCAGATGAAAATGCCAGTATTATGATTTCAAGCAAAAAATTGGGAGCGACATTGGCATATAACACCAGGGTCTTGGGAAGGCAAAGCCGAGGGCCTGAGGTCAGCAGAGGGCAGCCTGTCCTTGCTCAAGATGTCCCCCTAGCCTGGGAAGGGCTGCATCAACACGTGTCGCCCAAGTAATCGAGAGAGAAAGAGTGACCCAGCGCCTCCGCTGCCACGTGAAGCCCTGGAACACCAGGGCAAATGCTATGGGGGGCCTTGGGGAACAAACCTCTGGGCACAGGCTGGAAGGACCCTCAGGGAAATGAAGAGAATCAGCTCATCATTTTCTCCTTTGTTTTGATAATCATTCAAGTTGTTAGAACATCAGGGCAACATGTACTCAGGGGTCCCTATTGTTTGTGCGTGCTGTTGATTCTGACTCACAGTGACCCTACAGGACACAGCAGAACTGCCCCACAGGGTTTCCCAGGCTGTAATCTTTGTGGGAGCAGACTTCCAGGTCTTTTCTCCCGCAGAGCCCATCGGCTGGTTGGAACTGCCAACCTTTTGGTTAGCAGGCAAACACTCAACCCTTGCACGACCAAGGATCCTTTCCAAGGGACCCTAGAGGATACAAATGGTTTGTTCTGGGCTACTATCTGAAAGGTTGGTAGTTCAAACCCACCCAGAAGTACCTCGGAAGAAAGGTCTGGCGATTCACTTTCATAAAAATTACAGCCAAGAAAACTCTATATAGCAGTTCTACTTTGTAACCATGGGATCACCATGAGTTGGAACCGACTTGACAGTAACAGTTTTGCTTGGTGGTTTGAATTAACCTGGCAACACCACTGAAGAAAGGCCTGGTGATCTGCTTTCAAAAAAGATTACAGCCAAGGAAACTCTATGGACCTTAGGCCTACCTTGTAGCACACATAGTTGCCATGAGTCAGAATCAGCTGGATGCCAATAGGTTTGGTAATGGGTTTGGTTTGGTTTGCTCTGTACTCAAAGAAGAGAGAAAGAGCAAGGGTCCAGAGTCTTCAGAGAAGCAAGCAGCTGCTGGAGGTCCCAAGAGAGCAGAGGCGCCTCTGGAATTGAGCCGGAATCCAACCGGGTAGAGGGTTTGGGCAGGGGCTCAGCACAAAGGATTGACCCACTGGAGAACAGGCCTGGGAGTTTTCAGGGTCTCTTCTCTGCTTCTCTCCCCACCCCTCCAGCCACCCCACCCCACCCCACCCCACACACACCCTTCCCAAACCACACTATTGTAATTCAAGTCAGCAATTTTTTATGGAGCTCCTGAAGGACAAGTGGGTACACGGGCTCTGGATTTGGCCTGCCTCAGAAAGGGCGGGGGGTGTATCCAATAAACCTCAGCATTTTTAATAAGTCCTTTACAACTGCTAAATGATTAAGCCAAAGATTGACAAGAGAAACCGGTAGCCCCAAATCTTGGCAGCAAATGAGAGGAGCAGGGTCCCACCCGCCACCCCTCGGGCATACCTATAAATTCTGGCAGCAAAGCACAGGCAGGAGCTGTTGGAGTGTAACAGCTTGTGCAGTTTAATTAATAAACTAATAAGCACCCGTATACTGCGGTTACCTGGGAGAACTGCTTTTATTTTTCTTCAGATACGATGAGAATCCGTGCTGAGATCAGTCTCCACTGAACTTGTACAGCAAGATATTTGAAACCTATTGTCCCATGGGCTGTGGGGTCAGGCATGCCCAGTTAGGGTGCCCAGATAGGGCAGATAAAATACAGGATGCCTGGTGAAATTCAAACTTCCGATAAACAACAAATAATTTTTTTTTTATAAGTATGTCCCAAATAAGGAGTCCAGGTGGCACAATGGTTAAGCACTGGGCTGCTAACCAAAAGGTTGGTGGTTCGAACCCACCCATCAGCCCTGCAAGGGAAAGAACTGGCGATCTGCTCCTGTAAAGATTGCAGCCTTAGAAACCCTATGGGACAGTTCTACTCTGTCCTACAGGGTGGCTATGAATTGGCATCAACTTGACAGCTTTGGGTTTGTTTTGGTGCCTAAAGGGTCCCTGGGTAGTACAAGCAGTTAACGTGCTTGCATGCTAATGGAAAGGTTGGAGGTTCGAGTCCACCCAAATGCACCTTGGAAGAAAGGTCTGGCAATCTACTTCTGAAAAATCAGCCATTGAAAACCCGATGGAGCCCAGTTCTACTTTGACACACATGGAGTCACCATGAGTAGTAATCCACTCCTCGGCAACTGGGTTTTTTTTTTTTTTTTTTGGAGCCTGGGTTGGAATCCTGACTCTGCCACTTGCTTAGCTGTGTGATCTTAGGTAACTTATTCAACCTCTGTGAACCTCGGATTAATGAAAATAGGACCTATTTCATAAGGTTGTTTTGAAAGTATCATTACACACTTCATATGAAGCACTCAGCCAGGGGCTGGCACTTAGTGATGGGCTAGTGTCATTTTGCCAAACTTCATTCTTTACAGAATCCATATCCCAATTCTCTGCCCGTCTTTCCATCAAAGGGGCAAGATAAAATGCCTGTTTTGGAAGAAAAAATGGCTGTAGTAGCAATGGCTCAACCCCAAAGGTCTGGGTAGTCTGACTCTCAAAGTCCAAGAGGGTTGACTTAAAGGGCCTACTGGTTTAAAAAAAAAAAAGGACAAAGCCACCTCACACTTCTTTTGAGCAGCCACCCCCCTGCCACCACCCCACAACAACCAAAACCTGCATTGAGCCATCTGGCTAAAGAACTCGGAAGAACCCATTGCCATCAAGTCAATCCAGCTCCTAACAACCCTATGGAGCCCTAGTGGCATAGCGGTTAAGAGCCTGGCTGCTCACCAAAAGGTCAGTGGTTCAAATCCACCAGCTGCTCCTTGGAAGCCATATGGGGCAGTTCTAGTCTGTCCTATAGGGTCACTATGAGTTGAAGCTGACTTGATGGCACCTAATCGACTCAGTGGCACTGGGTTTTGGTGACCCTATAGGACAGAATAGAGCTGCCCCACAGTGTTTCCAAGGCTGTAATCTTTACGGGAGCATACCACCAGGTCTTTCTCCAGTGGAGCAGCTGGTGAGTTTGAACCACAGACCTTTCGGCTAGCAGCCAAGTGCTTAAACACTGCGCCACCAAGGCTCCTTCTGTTGCTGTCAAGCGGATTCCAACTTATAGTGACCCTATAGGACAGAGTGGAACTGCCCCATGGGGTTTCCAAGGCTGAAATCTTTATGGAAGCAGACTGCCACATCTTTCTCCTGCAGAGCAGCTAAGTGGGTTCAAACTGCCAACCTTTCTGTTAGCAACCGAGCCACCAGGGCTTCTTTGGTTAGAGAAACAACGCCTGAATTTGAGACCCAGTCCCAAGCCCAACTGCCGGGCTCGCGGTCACCAGGGATCATAGCAGTACACGGTGACTGACCAGACTCTCAACTATGTGTCGCAGGACTTGTGAATTCCCCACCGCTCTGAGCATGTGGCCAGGTCCAAAGCAGAGCAGGAACTCTGCCTTCCAGGGGCTGACAGTGGAAGGAGAGATAAGCCCTGTGAGTGACGACCCCCAAATCAGGACAGGGAGGGAGCTACGCTTCACTGAGTAACTGCCGCTTGCCGTGTCCCATTTACACACAGCCTGTCATTTAATGCCGTCCTCAGGACAGCCCTGAAAGGCTGGCACAGCTGGTAAGTAGGGCGCTGGAACTCAAAACTGGACTTGAGGCCACACGGAGGATCAAGGCAAAATTTAGGTCAAGACATCAAACGACATATTGCACTGGACAAATCTGCTGCAGAAGACCTCTTTAAAGTGTTAAAAACCAAAGATGTCACCTTGAGGACTAAGGCGCGCCTGACCCAAGCCATGGTATTTGCAGAATCTGGACAGTGAATAAGGAAGACCAAAGAAGAATTGACGCCTTCACATTATGGTGTTGGTGGAGAATGCTGAATATCTTGTGGACTGGCAGAAGAGGGAACAAATCTGTCTTGGAAGAAGTACAGCTTGAGTGCTCCTTAGAAGCCAAAAAAAGGAAGGCCCTCAATGAGATGGATTAACACTGTGGCTGCAACAATGGGCTCGAACATAGCAATGATTGTGAAGATGGTGCAGGACAGGGCACTGTTTTGTTCTCTTGTACACAGGACTGCTATGAGTCGGAACTGGCTCGATGGCACCTAACAACAACAAGGAGAAATGGAGATTTCAAGATGAGGGGCAGCTGATTTCTCCCCTATAGAGCCCTAGGGGAAAGTTCTAATCATCTATAGAGAAGACACTAGAGCTGAGCTGTAATATACCCTTGTCACTAGACATGTGCGCCTGTTTAAATTCAAACTAATATTTGTTCTCCCAAGGTCTTATTTTCAAGATGAACTAGGAATGGAATTTTAATCAGCTCTTTGTACTGGTGCAGAGCAGAAAAGTGCCTTCTCCAACTGCCTCCCGCATTCTCCCCTGCTCTTGACTCTTTGCTGCCCATAGTTGGCCCTGACAGCCTGAACAGGGGTCATGCACCCAACAGCCCAAAGGGTGACTCTCTTTGGCCTAAGAGGGCTAGACGCACCTGCTGTCTTCTGGGTGCCAGCTGAAATCTCAGGAGGGCAGGCAAAACATTCTGATTCCACTTCCCCATACCACCCAGCTCATAAATGTGTATCAATATGCATTTATAATAAACCACCTCTTTGAAGGGGAAAAATGTTTAAATTAATAGAAATTAAATAAGATTTAAAGTTCTGCCCTCAGTCACACTAGTTACATTTCAAGCACTCAACAGCCACATGTGGCTGGTGGCGACCACATCAGACAGCGCAGATAGAGATGACTCCATCATCATGGGAAGTTCTATTGGACAGTGCTCTGAAGTCCAAGGGAATTTTTCTTAAGTCTGGAACTAAATGTTCCAAGACCCCTAAAGAAAAAAAAAACATCGAGGGCCCCAAATGAAAAAGTAAATAAGTAAATATTTGGATATGTTAAGCCTAAGGAGAATGTTCTAGAACCTAAGTTCTGGGTTCCTGTGAGGAAGGTTGTAGAGTCCTAAGGAGAAAATTCAGGGTGGGGTATACATGCTAACAAAGAGCACCAGAGCCCTGAAACTCCCGCCCTAAAAATTCTAGAACCCCAAGGAAGCATTCTAGAGCTCTTAAGAAAAAAGTGAATGTCAATTCCAGCCTTTTCCCCCCTTACTGGATTGTTTGATGAAATGATTGTGTTAAGATGTATCTGGGGACTATGGAACCCCAGTATGAGCTAGCTCCCAGGCACTGGCTTCTAGCCTGAATTTTAGATGGCCAAATCCAGGCTGCAGAGCTAGAGACCCAGTTAAGACTTGAAGGTGTATTGCAATATCCCATGAGGAAAGGAAGTCAAGGTAAAAAGGTATATCAATAGAATTAAGTTGGTTGTCTGTAACAGAGAACTCAGTAAGTGTCTTAAGCAAGGCAGAGTCTACTTCCGCTCATGTAAAAGATGTCTAGACGAGAGCAGGCCAGGACTGGCAAGGGGCACACAACCATTGGGAAACCAGGCTCCTCCTGGTTTCCTATTCTCCATTCTCAGCATGAAATGTCCAGCCTCAGGTCTCCTCATGGTCCAAGATGGCTGCTGGAGCACCAGCCATCATGACTTACTCTAGGCAGGAGAAAGGAGTAAGGGGATTGAGTTGAAAAAAGGGCATACTTCTTAGCTGAGTCAGCCCACCTTTAAGAAGCATACCAAGCAGCCCCTTACATCTCATGGGCCACCTCTACCTGAAGGATGTCTAGAAATAAAATCATTTAGCTGGGCACACTACCACCCAAAAAAAAAAGCAGGGAAGGAATAAAGAAAGACAAAAGGGAGGAGACGGGAGGGAGGGCAGGAGGAAGGAAAGAGATATTGGATAGGAACCTAACAGTCCCAGGCATACGTGGTTACGAGGTGTGGCTACCTCACCCCCAAACAGATTAGGAAATTCAGGCTTATCCATGGCCATGGAGGGTAAGGATCCGAAACTCCAATGTTAAAGGGGCCAAGTGTCACAATAGGGAGGGGTGGAGACACAGCCAATGGGAGGGTCCATGCCTGTCCCCTGGAGGCAGCTGTCACTCAGCTCCAGCTGACTGCCAGAGTCAGACCTCTTGGTCACAGTTTTCTTTTTCTTTCCTTTTTAAGGAGAATCCAGAAATCTAGATGTAGGGTAAAATCTCCCCATTTTTAGATGCTGGGTTTGCAACTACTTAAAAACTTTTTTTTTTTAAGACAATGTGGGTTGGCAAATAAAACCTTTATGATTTGACCCAGAGAGGCTACAAGTTTTTATCCTCTGATTACAGACAGAAAAGTAAAATAACCCCGTCTGGTGGAATTATCTGATGAAATGTGTCAACTGTTAAGGGGGGCGGGGGGCTTTCATTAAACAAAACCAAATCCACCAAAGTTGGGAGACCGCTGAGCCTTTGGGAGTCCTCAAGGATAGCAGAGTGAGGCACCTAGGGCCGCGCTGGAAAACCAGGTGTTGAGCCTCGGTGCGTGGGGAGCGTGCGAGGCCCTGGACACCCCTCTGTGTGCTGTGAGTACCTTCACCGCAAACGCCTCCCAACTTCCCAGATGTGCTGGGACCGGGCCATGGGGTGGGGGGGGGGGGGCTGCATCCTTCGTGTCTGCCTCCGGGGAAGGCAAATCCGATCGAGTCCAAACCTGCTTCCCTGCAGCCGCTGTCTTTCCCAGATTCTGGGTGTATTCTTTTGGGGATGAGCCAGATCTCAAACTCACGGCCGGGGCTTTCGGCCTCATGACACGCAGAGGGGCGGCCACGAAGGAGAAGTTTCCAGGAAAGAGGGTTCCGGGGGGCTCACGCTGGCGCTCAGACACTGCGAGGAACATCCAGGTGCCGTTTTGTCACCAGCGCAGTGCTGGGCGCAAGCACCGCCCGTCCTGTGGTGAACGCAGTGCGCTGTGTGCACTTGGTGCCAGTTTTCACCCGCCCCAGGCCCCCCTGACCGACAAGGGCCCGGATGAGGAGGGCCACTGTCTGCCCCTGCCTCTGCTTCCCGGGAACGGTCCAGGGGACTTGACCGTTCTGAGGTTGGCGCTGACTGAGCTTCCAAGGAGGGTTGCAAGCTGTGCTCCACACTGCGTGGCCAACTGTCCTGGTTTGCCCAGGACAGAGGGGGCAAAGAGTTGGTCACCTTGACTCCACCATCAGTTTCCACAGACAGCCTTGCTTCCAGGGATGGGACACGAAAAAAAATCCAAACCAAACCCACTGCTGTGGAGTTGAGTCTGACTCATGGTGACTCAAGGTCTTCTTGGCAGTAGTCTTTATGGAAGCGGATCGCCAGACCTTTCCTCTGCAGCACTATGGGGTGGGTTGGAAATGCCAATCTTTAGGTTAGTCTTCCTGCAAACCATACAGGCCACTGGGGACTTTGAGATGGGACAAGGCCACTGGTAACTGCCGTAAAGGGATTGAGAGCACTGTATCTTCTCAAAGAGACGGACCTGTCTGGGAAGACTGAAAACAACCCATCTCAGGAAGGGCTTAGAATCACTCCAACCTGCAGAAGCCACAAGCAGCGGAAGGCAAGAACCCTGCTCCCAACTGCAAACAAAGTGAGCAACATCATGAACCAATCTCCTTCAGAAGTTAAAGAAAAAAAAATGTTAATCTTTGTTCAGGACCCGGAGAGGCAGAAACTGTCCCTGCTTGTGCTGAATTTTCCTCTTGTTCTTGGCACAAAGTGTAAGGCAGTATATATAACAGAAGCCCATGCTTGTTCAAAAACAAAGGAAACAAGTGGTGCACACTCGTGTGCTTGCACCTGCAGAGAAAAGCTCAGCAAGGCCACACAGCCCTGCATGGAGGGCCCTCTGTGGGTGGGGTGGGGGGGCGGACGAGGCAGAATTTCATTTTAGGTAGCCCCATGCTGCTTAAGGTAAGTCCCTGGGCAGTGCAAATAGTTAATGCTCTCAGCTGCTAACTGAAAGGTTGGTGGTTTGAGTCCACCCAGAGGTGCCTCGGAAGAAAGGCCTGGCAATCTACTTCCCAAAAAATCAGCCATTGGAAACCATACGGGGCACAGGTCGACTCTGATGCACATGAGGTCACCAGGAATCAGAGTCAACTTGACGGCAACTGGTTTGGCTGGTGCTGCTTGAGTTCGTTGAACAATTTTGGGGACTTTTTTTTTTTTAAATCTGCAAGGTTTTAAAACAGAACTACAGTTCCTTAAAACTTAAACTGCTTTGCAGTGCATGCTAAGCAGCCATTAACAAGAACGGGCAGTGAGCTACCCAGGGTATATTCCTCAACAAAGACAGCAAGTTACATCCCAGAACGTGTAACATACTCACAATTAAAAAATCTGTCTACATAAATGTATGTTTCATATATACGAATATCAGAAAAGTCTGGGTGGGTTCACGCTACAGTTTTAACTCTCCCCAGGAGAGGACAAGTTAAATATAAACTTACTTTTAAGTCTATTCTCTTGTGTTTTGGTTAACTTCCCCTCTAAAAGAGCATGAACTTCTTTGGTATTTTCTTGTTAAATGGCACATACCGAATTTTCCACTAACAGAGCAGGCGAGCCTCCCGTGGCATGATGGTTCAGTTTTATACGGCCTTTCTCATCATGCTCTTGTAATTCCCACCAGATGATTGGGTGGGGCTATGCAAATGAGATGCTTGTGGCCCACTGAGGGGATTGGATAGTTTCCTAATAATGTAAATGAGGTGCGTGGTATCCTTATGGGAGTGGGTCTATGCAATTAAAGTGTATGGAACTCTAACCAGGGAACTGATCAGTTTTGCCATCCTGCTAGGCTTAAAAGAAGACACATAGGGCAGTGGGGGGAGGCTGTTACAGAATGAGAGACGACAGTGTGGCAGTAGCAAGAGTGACAGCAGTGTGAGACGGCAGGAACCCGCTTCAGTCAGCTGCAGTGGGGCTGCCACCCACGAAGCTATGAGTTGTAACACTTGTTGGAGAAGACGCCAGCAGGGCCCGGTGGCAGAGAGCAAGAAGAAGCTATCCTGAGTTGTTTCTATTACTTTCAAATTGATCCCAGTTCTGAGTTGTACCCTGTTACTTCCCTAATAAACCCCTAACTATATGGTCTGTGAGTTCTGTGTGGCCATTGCAATGAATTATCTGACCCAGCAGAGAGTGCTGTGGGAGGAATGGGTGGTGTCAGAATTGGTAAAAAGGTTGGAGGGAGGAGCTATACCTGACCTCCGCCTCAGAGGAATCAGCCTTGGGCTGTTGATGTTGATCCTCCTTCCCCCTGTGAAGTTAGAAGAGGTCAGACGCCTTCCACCCGCCATTTTGTCACCTCTTTTAAGCAAAACCTAATTTGTGAAAATCTCCATCATCACTGAAGATCTGTTAGAACAACAGGGTTCCTTCCAATAGGTCACCTAGCCCGTGCGAACCACGATACACTTCATACACCTTTTCAAGAACAAATCTATCGTGTCATTAATTAAAACTATAATTATAGACCAATCTTTAACAATGTAATTTATAATTTCCCGACAACACTCATTTCACATCCAACTTCTGATGTGGGCTAAATTATATTGGAACCAATTTTTACTACTTGGAGACTTAGGATAAACCAGGCTTCATTTGCGATTGATTTAAATATATTGATGTTTCCATATTTATTACTTAACTGTAAGTGGTTTTTATGAGTCCTGTAATATACCAGGCCCTGAACATGGAATGCTGCAGAGTTCATTTTATTTAAACCTCCTGCAACCTTCTGGGGTAATGATACTCTGCTCTTTCTGCAGATAGGGAAACTGAGGCCCCTGGAAGGAAAGCAAAAACCGAAAGAAAAAAAAAGCTTGTCATCATGGTGATCCATGTGTGTCAGAGTAGAACTGTGCTCTGTAGGGTTTTCAACAGCTGATTTTTCAGAAGCAGATTGCCAGATCTTTCTTCCAAGGTACCTCTGAGTGGACTCAACCTTCCAACCCTTCAGTTAGCAGCCAAGCACTTTCACCCTTTGCACCACCCACGGATTCCACGTGGGCCACTGCCACCCTGAAACTCCACACTCGCCGAGGCTGACACCCCACTCACCACTTCACAGTCATGCATGTTTAATGGAGACACGTTAGGACTCCTTGTTGTTGGTCCTGCTGGGTGCCGCGAAGTCAATTCCGACTCATGGTGCCCCGCGTGACAGAGTAGAACTGCCTTATAGGGTTTCCAAGGCTGTAATCTTTACTGAAGCTGATCGCTAGGTCTTTCTCCCGAGGAGTCACTGGGTGGCTTTGAACTGCCAACCTTTCAGTTAGAGAAGTGACATGCCCAAAATGAAGCAGCAAGCACAGGCTGGGGCCCTGATCTGAGTCTGGGATCTACACCAAGGTCAAGGCACCTGCTGTATACACTGCTGCCTCAAGGGGACGCAGACACTCATCGACTCGCACTTCATCATCCTTCCTAGGACCGGCACTTTTGTAGCACAGGCTTCATTCTGCTTACGGTATTTTCAAAAATTCCTGGATTTGAATAGGACACCTTGCGTATGAATAAAAGAATTGGAAAAGAAAGAAATGAGGTCTTGAGCTTTCAAAACGCTGTCGAGCCAAACATTTGATCTCCTATTTTGCGTTGTAGGAAAAAAAAAAAAAGTTGGTCTGGCCCTTCCCTTGCACTCTGGGGTTTCTATAGTTTGGGATTCTCTCCTGGTTTTTTGAAGTCTAAAGGTAATGCTGGGAGACACAGACTATCTTTAAGAAGATTAAAAAGACTTGAAATCAGAGACTCAAACAATGTTCACTGCAGCATTATTCACAATAGCCAAAAGGTGGAAACAACCTAAATGCCCATCAACAGATGATGGATAAACAAAATGTGGCACATACATACAGTGGAGTACTACTCAGCCAGCAGGAGAAATGAAGCCTTGATACCTGCTACAGTACGAACGGAGCCTGAAGACATTATCCTGAGCAAAATAAACCAATCACAAAAGGACAAATATTGTATGATCTCACACCTATAAAAAGACAAGAAAAGGCAAATGTATAGAGACCGGAGTTTATTAGCGGTTGCCGGGGGCAAGAAGGAGAGGGAAAAGGGGCCGTTAACAGTGTTGGGAAAAAATCAGATTGATTAAGGGCACAGTTGCACAGCCGATTATTGTAATAGCTGTCAATAAGTTGTACACCTATCAAAAGTTGTACACCTATCAAAAGTTGAACTGGCAAAACCCATGTGATAGATATATTTACAACAACGACAAAAAAAAACAAAACAGTAGCTGCTGAGACTGCTTATGTACAAACACCTCTTAGGATTTGGTTCCTTGGTTTGGAGGTTTAAGGTCATGGTTTCATGGGACATTCCAGTTAATTGGCCTAATAACATGTTTGGTGCTTCTGTTCTACCACCTAGTTCTTTCCGCAGTGCCTGGGGTCTTAAAAGCTTACAAACGGCCATCCGAGGCATAACAATTGGTCTCTATTCACCTGGAGCAAGAGAGGAAGAAGGAGACTCGGGACTAGGAGGAGGATGTGGAATGTGTAGCTAATTGCCTCCGTGAACAACTGCCTCCTTTGCCATGAGACCATAAGAACTGGATGGTACCCGGCTGCCACTACTGAACATTTTGATCAAAGATTGTATAGAAGAATTCTGGTCAAAGGGGAAAATGTATAACAGAATTTCAAATTCTCATGGAATCCAGAATTTCTGGAGCCAAGGAGGCTGGCTGAACCCCTGAAACTACTGCCCTGAGATAATCTTTAAACCATAAACCAAAAATAGCCCCTGACATCATTTTAAAACTCAAAAATAGTTTAGCTTAACTAGTAAAAAATGTTTTCCTTTAGCAACATGCTCTTTTAAGAACTATTTATATGAGATCAAAATGACAGCAGCAACTTGAAAGATTAGATAGGAACCTTAGCGGGCAGTGAGTTTATGTTAATGGGGGAGGAACAACTCAGAAAAGGAGGGTGAGAATGGTTGCACAACTCAAAGAATGTCATCAATGTCACTAAACTGCACATGTAGAAACTGTTGAATTAGTGTATGTTTTGCTCTATAGATTCTCAACAACAACAAAATAAATAAAATTTAGGAAAAAAAAATGTCCATCAACAGATGAATGGGTAAATGCCACGTGGTCCATCTATGCAATGGAATACTACTCAGCCGTAAAGAGAAATGAAGTCCTGACACATGCTGCAACATGGATGCACCCTGAAAACGTCATGCTGAGTGATCTAACCCAGTCACAAAAGAACCAACGTTGTATGATCTCACTTGTATTAAATAGCTATATTCCATAGCTAGAGTAGACAGATGTATAGAGACCAAAGTGGATTAGCGTTTACCAGGGGTTCGAGGGAGGGGGAAAGTGGGAGTCATGTCTGGGGAGCAGCGAGTCTGTGTATGGTGATGGGAATTTAGCAAGAATTATGGGTGATGGTTGCACAACATGATTAATGTAATTCATTACTGTGATTAATGTAATTGATGTCAATAAATTGTCCACATAAAAAATAAAAAAGAAGAAGATTAAAAAGGTAAATGATCTTGGGAAGGAGACTGGAGGAAGGTTAGGGAGGGGACAGGTGAGCAGGGTTGTGAAATCTCCAGCTTTGCCTCCTCGCCAGCCAGGCCTGGAGCGTGAATTGATTCATTACCGAAGCAAAGTATATAACCTGCAACCAAGAGACGCATCCGTATTTCCCAGCTGCAAGGTGGGAACTGCGCCTCCAGCAGGGCAAACAGGTAAGGGGGATGCAAGGTGAGCACTTCCGCCCCAGGTGACACAAAGATTCTGGGCCCATCTGCCCCTTTCCTTTGTCCTTTGGTTCTGAATACGGGAAGGATTCTCCTCACCTGGGGGAGGCACTCCCTACCCGTGAACACCTTCCAAAAGGGGCGTCTACACCAACGCTTCGTCCCTAAATGTTTCCTTATTTTGGACTTTCACCCTGGAGACAGTTTTCTTATTGAGCGTAATCTCCCAGAAGGTTACTCATCCTGACCAGTGGGAGGAACCGCTCCCAAAATACTTTTGGACTCATTTGGGGTTTCTAACCTTGCATAAACTTTGAATTATTCCTGTTGTTGAAAAGATTATTATTAGGAAACACGTTCGCAAGCAGTCTGTACATGTCATCGTATTTCACCTGGGAGACGGAGGCTTTGGAAAAGCGGGGCTCAGCAGGCTCAGGTACAGCCTGCTCAGGGAAAAGGTGGCACCTCCACCCGCTGCAAGGAGCAGCTGCAACCCAGGGCTCATTTGGCCCAGACACCTGGCTGCAAAATTCCCAGGGGTGGGTCTGCTTAAGATGCACGCAAGACACAAAAACAAGGAACGCTGCAGAATTGGGGCGTGGTGGGGGGCCGTTGCTCAATTGCCTAGGAATCGATGTCAGAGCCCCCACCATCTCCAGTCTGCCAGCCCCAGCCGGAGCTCTGTTTGTGCTTTACTGAAAACCATCTTTCCCTAAGAATGAAAAAGTCAGTTGCTCCAGGTCAAAAAAGCACTCACTCCCTTCCAAAAAAATTAATGGACCAGTTTTTTTGAAAGGAACTTTATTTAGCAGGAGTTCTCAAGCCCAGGCTGCGCATTAGAATGACGAGGTTGGAGCGGGGAGGAGAGGGGATTAAAAATTCCCATGCGCCGACCCCACCCTTGATCAACTCTGGGAGACCGGCTCAGGGTATTTGTGTTTTTTTTTTTTTTTTTTAATCTCTCTGTATGAGTCTAGCTTGCAGCAGGGGCTGAGATCCACCAATTCAAAGCAAGAAGGCTCTAACTTGAGAAAACAATTCAAATCCAAAAATACAGGAAAGAATAAGTACTCGTCAGGTATTAGGAAACTTAGGGGGCAGTGAGCTCATGTTAACGACAGTGGAACAACTCAGAAAACGAGGGTGAGAATGGTTGCCCAACTCAAAGAATGTCATCAATGTCACTGAACTGTACATGTAGAAACTGTTGAATTGGTGTATATTTTGCTGTGTAGATTCTCAACAAAAAATTAAAAAAAAAAAATGTCGCCAGGTAAATGTCACTGAATTCCAAATCTCCCCATAAGAGCCCTGGTGGCTTAATGGTTAAGTGCTCTGCTGCTAATGGAAAGGTGGGTGATACGAACCCACCCAGAGGCTTCACAGGAGAAAAACCTGGTGATCTGCCCCCGTAAAGATTACAGCCTAGAAAATATAAAAAAAGAAAATACTATGGGGTAATTCTACTCTGTCATGTGGGGTCACTAGGAGTCAAAGTTGACTCGGTGGCACCCAACAATAACATCAACCGAATCGCCCCCGTGTAAAGGATATCGTCCCAGGTAGCTCATGTAGCTGAGAGACGGAAGAGACAGCTCTGAAGTCATGTGGGACCCAGCCAAGGGGATTCGGCATTCACACGGCCCCCTCTACTGGCCGTGAAAACCGGCCAGTTCTCTTCCGAAATGGACGCTCAGGAGGCCTCCCTGGGACCTCAACCAGAGTTCCCTGTTGCTGGGAGTCCACAGGACAGAAAAATATACAAAGTAAAACACCAGTGGGGATGAGGGCATTCTACGACGATATTTCCCCAGCAAAATTCAAAAGGAAAACGATTGCAGAATAGATCATATTTTAGCCTTTGGAAAGAAATTAAGCCTTTGGAAAAATGTTACTGCCTTCTCTGTGTTTTTTTCTCATTTCGCTGTAGGCCGGTGAACACACCCCTGGGGACATGAGTTGGGGAGCACTGGCCGAGTGAGAACTTTTCATTAAAGAATTAAGAATTCATCCTACAGATGATATGTCCAAAGCAAGCAAGCCAGACAATGTTCTGCTGTGGTCCATGATGTTTCTGTTGACTAATTTTTGGAAGTAGATGGCCAGGCCTTTCTTCCTATTCTGTCTTAGTCTGGACACGCCACTAAAACCTGTCCACCATGGGCGACCCTGCTGATATTTGAAATACCAGTGGCATAGCTTCCAGCACCGTGGCCACATGCAAGCCACCACTGCATGACAAACTGATAGGTTGTGGCCCTCATCCTCTGATTGGCTATGAAGTATAGAAAACCTCTCAGGGTAGATGAAGTAAGAAGACATTAGTGGTAAGAAATCAGGGGATTCCACGCACTCCAGGTGCAGGAAATCAGCCATACATGAGTGTGAGCAGCACGGCTCCTTTAGAGGAAATGGATGGAGAGGAAATGATCATGAGCTCTAGAATAACCGAATTCATAGAGTTTATATGTAAATGAAAAAAGAAGTCTGTAAATTCCATACCACAGGGCCTGACACATGTTAGGTATTCAAAAGAGCAGCAATTTCTGTGTGTTACTGTATTAGACACCAAGTGTTTCCATTAAACAGAAGCACAACTCAAACTGGCTTAAGCAAAGATTGTATTTATTGGTTCGCCTAACTGAAAAGTCCAGTGGTGGACTTCAGGCACAGCTGGACCTGGGTGTTCGAACCATGCTGTCAGGAATTTATCTTGCTCCATCTCTCAGTACTACTTTTCTCTGTATAGCCAAATTCATTCCCTGTCGGCTCTGCCCTGATGGTGACAAAGATTGCAGCCAGCAGTTCTGGGCTCACTTCCTTCTTTCCCGACATTTCCACAAAGTCCTGGGGTTGACACTCTTTTTGGCCTGGCTTGGCTTACATGCCCTTCCCTGAGCCTCAGAGTGGATCAAGGGGGATGCCCCCTCAGAGAGAGGCAGAGAGGTGGATGCCGGGCAGCAGGCAAGCATCTGAGATCCCTGTGCTCATTAAGGAAGACCATGACGGGCTGGCAGTGGCATGGCAGAGGTCAGTAAACGGCTCAGCTATGGTGACCCTGCAGGGGTGTGCCCTCCAATCAGCTTTTCCAGGATTCTGTAAATATCCCTTCAGACACTGGCACTGCCCAGGGCAACCAGAGTGGGAGGGAGGGATGATGTCAACAAGAGACACGGTGAGGATGCTGGCGGATTTCCACCTGGGGGAGCTGGCAGGCCAGAGAAAATTCTGAAAATGATTTTTTTCACCTGAGCTGATTTCCTTTGTCTTCTCATGCAGGTGGGATGGACACTGTACATTTAAAAGCCTCAGGTAGAAGCTGGGGAAGGTGCTTGGCCTCTCCATCCTTGCTCCGGTGGGGGATGGCACCGCCCAGCCCAGTACAGCCAGAGGGTCCTAGGCCTGGCTCTGCAGGCCCTCTGATGGCAGCTCAGTAGTCCTCACACTCCCCAGGGCCACGGGCACCTGCCGCCCATCACTTTGGTGACCCATCCTGTCCTGTCCCAGCATCAGGAGTCCTCTAAATTCTAGTTAGGACGTTTTATCTGTTGCCGAGAAGCCCGGAGTGAGGGTGGCCTTGCTTGGAACCCGAGAAGCACCCTTGTGTGGCTCTTGAAGCTAGTGCTTTACACCTGCTCCTGTAAACAAGGACAAAGGCCACGCCAAACGCTGAGGATTCCCTACGGCTTTTTTTGTGCTCCAGACTCTGGCATCCCGGCAATTATAGAAGAAAAAAAAAATGGATGCAAGCGTTCAGAAAGCTATCTGTCTGGACAAAAGAGAGAGGACAGAGAAAGAAAGAGGGAGAGAAGAAAAAGGGAGGAACGGAGAAGGGGGAGAGAGGGAGGAAGGAAGGAGAAAAGAGAGCGAGAAGGAAAGAGTGTATTCGTGTCTGTCCCAGGGCTGCCATAACAAATGACCACAACCTTGGTGACTTAGAACAAGACCTTATTCTCTCACCACAATGGCCACCCTGACAGAGACTACGACAGAGAGTCCCTGACAGAGCAGGGGAAAAATGTACAACAGAATGCAAATTCACGTAAAGAGACCAGAACTTAATGGTCTGACAGAGACTGGAGGAACCCCTGAAACTTAGTTCAATCAGATAAATGAGGCTAAATGGGCAGCTCCTGTCCAAAAGCAGGATGAGAAGGCAGGAAGGGACAGGAACTGGTAGAATGAACACGGGGAACCTGGGGTGGAAAGCGGGAGCATGCTGTCACATTGTGGGGATTGCAACCGATGTCACAAAACAATATGTGTGTAAATTTTTGAATGAGAAATTAACTTGAGTTGTAAACTTTCACCAAAAGCACAATTAAAAAAAAAAAAATTGTCTCACAGTTCTGGAGGCCAAAAGTCTGAAATTAAGGTGTCGGCGGGACCACGCTCCCTCTGAAGGCCCTAGGGGAAGGTCTAGTCCTGCATCTTCCAGCTTCTGGTGGCGCCTCCGGTCCTTGGCTTGTAGGTCACTCCAGCCTTGGCCTCCATCTCGCATGGCATGTCCTCTCAGTGCACCTCTGTGTCTCAAAACTCCCGCTGTCTATCTTTCAAAGACACCTTCATGGATTGAATTACGTTCCCCCCAAAAATGTGTGTATCAACTTGGCTAGGCCATGATTCCCAGTATTGTGTGGTTGTCCTCCATTTTGTGATCATGATTTTATTTGAAAAGGATTAGGGTGGGATTGTAACACCACTCTTACTCAGGTCACCTCCCTGAGCCAATGTAAAGGGAATTTCCCTGGGGTGGGGCCTGCACCACCTTTTATCTCTCAAGAGATGAAAAGAAAGGGATGTAAGCAGAGAATTGGGGACCTCATACCACCAAGAAAGAGCACCAGGAGCAGAGGTTGCCTTTGGACCCGGAGTCCCTGCGCCTGAGAAACTCCTTGACCATGGGAAGATTGAGGACGAGGACCTTCCTCCAGAGCCGACAGAGAAAGCAAGCCTTCCCCTGCAGCTGACACCCTGAATTTGGACTTTTAGCCTACTTTACTGTGAGGAGATAAATTTCTTTTTGTTAAAGCCATCCACTTGTGGCATTTCTGTTATGGTAGCACTAGATCATTAAGACAGACATCTTCATTGGATTTAGGGCCCACCACCTAAAAAAAAAAAAAAAAAAAACCTTAAACCCAGGGTGACCTCATAGTGAGATCCTTAACTTCGTTACATTGGCAAGATCCTTTTTTCCAAATAAGGTCAAATCAACATGTCTTTTGGAGGGTTAGGACATGAATCTGTCTTCTGGGGGGCCAAAATTCGACTGACTATAGACAGAGACAGAGGGACAGAGAGAGGTAGACAGAGACCAAGGCTCCATGCAATACACGAGGGGACATCCCCAAAGGAAAATCGGGGTATTATTACCAGCAGGGCAAACAAGCAAAGCAAAACAACAACATAAAATAGGTCTGTCCTACACCATCCCTGCAAAGGTGGAAGGCACAGCTGCAGGTTATATGTCACTAAATTTTTTGTTTGGTATTTCGTTTTTGAACTCTATGGGGCAGTTCTACCCTGTCCTGTAGGGCTGCTATGAGTCAGAATCAATTCGACGGCAACGGACTTTTGGGTATTTCATTTTTGAGAAGAAAAAAAAAAATTCTCTGTATACCAATCTGGAAACCCTGGTGGCATTGTGGTTAAGAGGTACAGCTGCTAACTATAAAGGTCAGCAGTTTCAATCCACCAGGCGCTCCTCAGAAACTCTATGGAGCGGTTCTACTCCTAGCTATAGGGTCACTATGAGTTGGAATTGACTCAACAGCAATGGGTTCGGGTTTGGGTACACCCATCTATCAACTGTGATGACCCCGTGGGTGGGTGTCATGGATTGAATTGTGTCCCCCCAAAATATCTGTCAGTTTGGCTAGGTCATGATTACTAATATTGTGTGATTATCTACCATTTTGTCATCTGATGTGATTTCCCTGTGGGTTGTAAATCCTGTCACTATGATGTTAATGAGATGCATCAGCAGCAGTTATATTGATGAGATCCACAAGATTAGATTGTGTCTTAAGCCAATCTCTTTTGAAATATAAAAGAGAGAAGCGAACAGAGAGACATGGGGACCTCATGCCACCAAGAAAGCAGTGCCGGGAGCAGAGCACCTCCTTTGGACCTGAGGTTCCTGCACTGAGAAGCTCCTCGACCAGGGGAAGATTGATGACCAGGACCTTCCTCCAGAGCCAACAGAGATAGAAAGCCTTCCCCTGGAGCTGATGCCCTGAATTTGGACTTCTAGCCTACTAGATGGTGAGAGAATGAAATTCTGTTTGTTGAAGCCATCCACTTGCGGTATTTCTGTTATAGCTGCACTAGATGACTAAGAGTGGGTCAGATGATGGGTTCTTTCCCCCCACTGGTTTGCCTGTGTTTGCTGACTCATCTTTAATGGACATGTGAT
Source organism: Elephas maximus indicus (assembly GCF_024166365.1). Lineage (NCBI taxonomy): Eukaryota > Metazoa > Chordata > Mammalia > Proboscidea > Elephantidae > Elephas > Elephas maximus. Next base: position 12,614,644 of record NC_064843.1, on the reverse strand, counting down.
AGCAGGCCCTGCATCATGGAACCACTGAAGGAACAAAACGAGCAAATGTGGCAAAGCCCAGCAACACCTGGCAGATAGTACGTGCTCAACAAACACCAGCTATGAGGTTCACCATTGTTCCTGAAACGCCCTCAAGAGGAGTGAGCAAGACTCAGACCCACTGGAGCCCTCTCTCCTTGTTCAGGCTCCATCTGCACAACACACATTGTCGTTGTTGCTGTGTGCTGTCCAGTTGATTCTGACTCATGGCGACCCCAAGTGACAGAGAACTGACCCCCTAGGGTTTTCTAGGCTGTAGCAGATCACCAGGTCTTTCTCCCGCAGAGAGCTGGTTCAAACTGACATTTTGTTTAGCAGCTGAGTGCTTAACCGTTGCACCACCACAACACATAAGGCCAGTAAAAAGACATCAATTGCCTTCTGAGTTAGCTGGCTGGGGAGGAAAGCAAACACCACTCCATGCCCTGGTGGAAAAAAAAAAGGAGCTCTCAAATTCAGGATGCTAACAGCAAGTGCACCTTCCGTGATAGCCCGCCTGGGGCTACAGCTCTCGTGCCAGAAACCCCATCGCAGCTGCAAATCACAATGGTTATGCCCTTCCAGAAACGTCCGGAGGCCCACCTGCACTCTGGGTCCCAGGATGGAGATAGGATGCAGCGAATCCTCCTTGTTTCCTGTTTACAACTGTTCTGATTAGAGATGAGGCCCAACAGATTGGTATAAATCACAACCAGACCTCCCTGGATGGGGGCTCGGCTGCCCTGATGATGATTACACTGTTAGCAGGAGGGTAGAATTAATGGGGAAAACCATGGGGAGGAGCTCGGGATCCACCAAGGGCTCTAAAGACAAAAAAAAAGACAGGCAGATGTAAATTCAAGTCCGGGATCCAACTCTTCCTGGCTGGCAGATCTGGGACAAGTTGTTTCATCTCTTTGAGCCTCGGTTTCTGTTATGGACTGAATTGTGTCCCACAAAAATGTGTATCAACTTGGCTAGGTCACGATTCCTGGTATTACGTGATTATCCCCCATTTCGTCATCCGATGTGATTGTCCTATGTGTTGTAAATCCTGCCTCTACGATGTCAATGAGGCAGGATTAGAGGCAGTTATCTTAATGAGGCAGGACTCAATCTACAAGATTAGATTGTGCCTTAAGTCAATCTCTTTTGAGCTATAAAAGAGAAGCGAGCAGAGAGACAGAGGAACCTCATGCCAAGAAAGTAGCACCAGGAGCACAGCACTAAGACAGTTTCCTAATCTGAAAAATTGGTTGGTAAGGGAGCCTGACCCAAGCCATGGTCTTTTCAATTATCTCATATGCATGTGAAAGCTGGGCAATGGGAAAAGAACTGATACATTCAAGTTGTGGTGTTGGCAAAGAATATTGAAAATACCGCATACTTCCAGAAGCATAAAGAACCCTGGTGGCGCAGTGGTTAAGCGCTTGGCTGCTAACAGAAAGGTTGATGGTTTGAACCCACCAGCCGCTCCTCGGGAGAAAGATGTGGCAGTCTGCTTCTGTAAACATAACAGCCTTGGAAACCCTATGGGGCAGTTCTACTCTGTCCTATAGGGTCACGATGAGTCGGAGACGACTCAGCGGCAATGGGTTTGGATTTGGTTGGTCAGAAGAACGAACAAACCAGTCTTAGAAGAAATATAACCAAAATGCCCCTTCGAAGACAGGATGATGAAACTTCATCTTGTTTATTTTGGACACGTATTCAGGAAACACCAGTCACTAGAAAAGGACATCACAGTCGGTAAACTAGAGGGTCAACAACGAGGAAAATCCTCCATGCGAGGGGATGACACAATAGCTGTAACAAGGGGCTCAAACATAACACCAATCATGACGACGGGTAGGACCAGGCAACGTTTTCATTCTGTTGTACATGAGGTCATCATGGGTCATAGCCGACTTGGCAACAACTAACAACAGCTGATTATGAGGAGATATGAGGTGGATAATGGACAGCGCTCAGCCCAGAGCCCCATGCACAGCAGTGCTCCATCAAGGACGGCACTTTAGTGCGACAGGGTGAAGATGGGGGCATTTCCTGACACTCTTCTCCCAGCTGGCCAAAGAGCCATCAAATTTGCCGGCCTTAAAAAAAAATCACTGGCCCTGTTCAGCTCTCCCTCTGTCCCCTTCCTCTGAGGAGACTTGGCCTCCACCAAACACTTTGAGCTCTAGGACCTTCTTGCTGGGATATCCCAGAAGGCACAGAAAAACTGGACCAAAGAGCACCATGGGGGGCTTTAAAGACACTGGTTAAAACAATGAACAGAAGAAAGAGCTGAAAGAAAGATGGCAGAGGCATGGGGGCAGAAGTGGAGGGCTGAGGGGCTTAGAAAACAGGAGGCTTAAGGGAATGAGAGGGTCAGAAAACTAGGGAAAAGGGGATCTCAGAAGGGTGACAGGAAGTCAAGGTTTGAGGTACTTGGTATCAGCGGAGATTCTTTGGTTGCAAGCCACAGAGATCAGCACTGGTTGACATCAGCAAAAGGGAATTTATTGGAAGCTTCACAGAATTGAGAGGAGGGACGAGGCCTGGGATTGAGGATGAGTAGGACCAAGGTGGGCTGCAGGCTCTGAGGCAGGAAGTACAACGACCGGTAGCATCAGCTATAAGGGTAGCAGGAACAGTCTGATCAAGGTGCTGCTTCTGGGATGGAATGAAATTCCAACCATTTTCACCTTCTTCATTCCTTTGCTTGAGATCTAGGCTCCAGGAAAGGAACATCTGACTGGCTTAGCTTGGTTCATGTGCCTGCTCTCTGCCTGGTGGGACGGGGGGCAGGACCATGATTCCAGTACCTCATTTGTAAATGGAGCAGAGGAAGTCCTTGAAAGGAAATCGGGGTATTTCAGAAGGGGACAGGAGCTCTGGTGGTACAGTGATTAGGCACTTGGCCACTAACTGAAAGTTCAGCAGTTTGAACCCACCAGCAGCTCATGGGAAAATAGACATGGCAGTCTGCTTCTGTAAACGTTACAGGCTTGGTAACCCTATGCGCCAGTTCTACTCTGTCCTATAGGGTCGCTATCAGTTAGAATCAACTCAACGGCAACAGGCAGGAAGGGGAGATGGGTGCAGACAACCAAAAATGACAAATATCCATTACTTCCGTTTAAATTCTTTTGATGGCAACAAATGGAGGTACCTTTAAAATATTGCTTTGGCTGTCAAGCACTGTATCTTGTATATATCACCTCTCAAGGGTGTAAGTCTTGGACTGCCTCCATGGGTCATGGCTTCCAAGGGGTTACCTTATTATTATAGATATGTAAACTTATGAGTGCTGTGATAGACATACAAATATAATGTGGTAGGAACACAAAAAAGGCATCTAGAGGAAATCAGGGAAGGCTTCACTGAGGAGGTGTCTTTTGAGCAGGCTCTTGAAGGATGAGTAGAAGTTTGCCTGATATAACGGTTGATGGGTCGTCAATGAATGTCTATTCATTTGAGATAAATTGAGTGATCCCAGCCTAAGCATATAAGATCTAGCAGAATTCTGTTCTCCCTGGAAATCTGGGGCAAGCTTTGATTTGTTTTGCTACTTGTAAGATCATCTAGCCTGAACACCTCTGATTACAATCACAGGCTTTTGTTGATAGAAAATTTTCACTTTTACTTTTATAGCTCTCATCCAGGCAAGTGAAGCTAATAGATGTTGAGTGAAAGTACAGAAGAAAAACTAGGGTATAAGTCCCACTGTAATTTCTCAAAATGGGTTCTGAAAAGTTCTATGTTTGCTTTCAAGAATTTCTTGCAGACTAGAAGGAAGCTTCTGTCAGACAGACAGGTGGAAGCCCCCATTATGTCCTGAGTGGACGGCCTCAATCACAAGGACAGGATGACCCTGAAACTATTGCCCTGAGATCATCTTTAAAGCATTAACCAAAAATATCCCCTGAAGTCACCTTAAAAACAAACAATAGTATAGCTTAACTGGTAAAAAATGTCTGCCTTGATATTGTACTCTTTTCAGATCTATATGGAATCAAAGTGACAACAGCAATTCGAAAGATTAGATAAGAAACGTAGGGGACATTGAGTTTATATTAATGGTAGAGAAACAGCTTGAAAAGGAGGGTGAGAATGGTTGCACAACTCGAAGAATGTAATCAGGGTCACTGAATTGTGCATGCAAAAACTGTTGAATTGGTATATGTTTTGCTGTGTGTATTCTCAACAACAGCAACAACAAAATAATTTTAAAAAGAAAAAGGACAGGATGAGACATCGGGGTGAAGACTTGTCCATCTGCCACCATGCTGAGATCTCTGTGAACAGCCCACTGACTGCCCACAGTACTTAGGCAAACAAATTTGCTGTGTGATTCATAAAAACACTTGCCATGTCTAAGTGCCATAGCTGCTTTGTTTGCATTTCTTACTCCAACAAAATTAATCCAAATTAAAGAAAAAAAAAAAACATCGTGGAAAATGAAACGAAATTCACAGTAGAGTCCCAAGAATTTATCAGAATCATTCCGTGGGAGAGAGGCATCCCACCTCCCTCCCTTCCACCTGTGTCTCCATCCACCCTATCCTTATGCTTCCCCAGGAAAGGAGATACTCATCTGATTGGTACGTTAAAAAAAAAAAAAAAAAAATCCCACTGGTATAGTGTCATGGATTGAATTGTGTGCCCCCAAAATACCTGTCAACTTAGCTGGGTCATGATTCCCGGTATTGCATGATTGTCTACCATTTTGTCATCTGATGTGATTTCCTTACATGTTCAAAATCCTATCACTATGATGTAATGAGATGGATTAGTGACAGCTGTAGTGATGAGACCTATAAGATCAGATAGTGTCTTAAGCCAATCTCTTTGGAGATATAAAAGAGAGAAGCCAGCAGAGAGACATGGGGACCTCATACCCCCAAGAAAGCAGTGCTTGGATCAGAGTGAGTCCTTTGGACTTGAGATTCCTACATGGAGAAGCTCCTAGACCAAGGGAAGATTGATGACACGGACCTTACTCCAGAGCCAACAGAGACAGCCCTCCCCTGGAGCTGATGCCCTGAATTTGGACTTGTAGCCTACTAGAGTGTGAGAGAATAAATTTCTTTATTAAAGCCATCCGCTTGTGGCATTTCTGGTGTAGCACCACTCGATAACTAAGACAGATGGCTAAGATTAAACAATAAATGACAAATGTTGGAGAGGATGTGGAGAAATTGGAACCATTATCCATTCCTGGTGGAAATGCAAAAAGGTACAGCCATTGTGGAAAATTGTAGCAGTTCCTCAAAAAACTAAAAATAAAACTAACATATGATCCAACAATTCCACTCCTAGGTATATACCCAAAATACTTGAAAGGAAAGGCTCAGAGACTTGTACACCAATGTTCATTATTCACAATAATCAAAAAGTGGAAACAACCTAAATGCTCATCAACAGAAGAACGGATAAACAAAATGTGGTACATGCATACCACGGAATACTACTCAGTCAGAAGGAGAAATTAAGTCTTGATACAGATGGGGCTTGAAGACACTATATTGAGTGAAATAAGTCAATTACAAAAGGACAAATATTGTATGATCTCATTTACATAAAAAGACAAGAACAGGGAAATGTATAGAGACAAAAGCCAATTAGGGGTCACCAGGGGAGGAAGGGAGGGTGACTGCTTATGGAGTACTGAGTTTCTGTTTATGGTGATGGAAAAATCATATCGATTAAGGGTAGGGTTGCACAGCTGATTATTGTAATTGCTGTCAATAAGTTGCACACCTGTAAAAAGTTGAATTGGCAAAAGTGTGATAGATATATCTACAATGACAGAAAAAAAAAAAAGAGTAGCTGCTGGGGCTGCTTATGTACAACCAAACACATCCTTAGTTTGGAGCCTTAGGTCATTGTTTCATGGGACATCCAGTTAGTTGGCCTAATAGCATATTTAGTGCTTCTGTTCTACCTCCTAGTTCACTGGGTAGTGCCTAGGGTCTTAAAAGCTTGCAAGCAGCCACCCAAGGCACGACAATCTCTATTCTTCCTGACTAATAGAGGAAGAAGGAGAAAATGGAATGTGTGGTTAATTGCCTCCATGAACAACTGCTTCCTTTGCCATGAGACCAGAAGAACTGGATAGTGCCCAGCTATCACTACTGAACATTTTGATCAAACACTATATAGAAGAATCCTGTTCAAAAGGGAGAAAATGTAAAACAGAATTTCAAATTCTCATGGAATCCAGACTTTCTGGCACCATGGAGGATGGATGAACCCCTGAAACCATTTGTTATGGATTGAATTGTGTCCCCCAAAAATGTGTGTCAACTTGGCTAGGCCATGATTCCCAGTATTGTGTGGTTGTCCACTATTCTGTGATCTGATGTAATTACCTATGTGTTGAAAATCCTAACCTCTATGATGTTAATGAGGCAGGATTATAGGCAGTTATGTCAATGACGTAGGACACAATCTACAGGATTAAGTTTTATCTTGAGTCAATCTCTTTTGAGATATAAGTGAGCAGAAGGAAGGAGGGACCTCATACCACCAAGAAGGAAGCAGCAGGAGCAGAGCATGTCCTTTGGACATGGGGTCCCTATGCTGAGAAGCTCCTAGACCAGAGGAAGATTGATGACAAGGACCTTTCCCCACAACTGACAGAGAGAGCCTTCCTCTGCAGCTGATATCCTGAATTTGGACTTCTAGACTCCTAGACTGTGAGAGAATAAACTTCTATTTGTTAAAGCCATCTGCTTGTGGTATTTCTGTTACAGCAGTACTAGATAACTAAGACAGAATTTGGAACCAAGAGTGGGGTGTCTCTGGGCCGGTTAAAGAGTCTGGGGCTGCCTTTCACGAGTGCCAGCATGATGGGGCCAGATCCACTGCCCAAAGCTGAGGGGGCAGAGCTGTCATGACCAAAGAGCAGAAGAATGAGGCTTGCCAGGGCCAAGGGGGTAGGGTCCCCACTCAGATGGACTAGGAGAATGTGGCCACTCAAAGGCCTTAGAGAAGAGATGCCATCCCAGTGGCCCTGGAAGGTGAAGCTGAAGCCCAGGGCCGAGGAGCTTCCACCCAGAATCCAAAGAGTGTGGCCAACACCCAGAGCCTGAAGGACAGGGTCATTGCCTAGATGGTCTCAGAGAACAGAGGATTATTTTCAAGCCTTGAGGGCTAATGTAATATGTTCTGCTGACTTGCTTGGTGCCTGTTGTCCCTTCTTTCCCTCCAATTTCTCCCTTTTATAATGAAAATGTCTGCCGTTGTCCTTTGGAAGCAGATAACGTGTATCAGATTTCACAGATGAAGAGGAAGTTTGCCCCAGGATGGAATTTGGACTTGGAATTGATTTAAGACTTTTGGGGATGGTATGATGGGGTGAACGTGTTTTACATGTGGTAAGGACATGAATTTTGGGAGGCCAAAGGGTGAAATGTTATTAATTGAAATGTGTCCCCCAAAATGTGTGTCGCCTTGGCCAGGCCATGATTCCCAGTATCGTGTGGCTGTCCTCCGTGTTGTGATCTGATGTAATTACCTATGTGTTGTAAATCCTAACCTTTAAGATGTTAATGAGGCAGGATTAGAGGCAGTTATGTTAACATAACTGCCCTGGTGGTGCAGTGGTTAAGAGCTAAGACTACTAGCCAAAAGGTCAGCAGTTCGAATCCACCAGCCACTCCTTGGAAACCATGTGGGGCAGTTCTACTCTGCCTTACAGGGTCACTATGAGTCAGAACTGACTGGGTGGCAATAGGTTTGGTTTTTTTTTTTTTTGTTTCTGCTTCCTAAACACCTGGTTGTGGCCGCAGATGCTGAGCCAGGGAGACGTGAGGTCCTGGGATCCAGCCTCGAAATAAACATCATTTTCTGTCTCTATGCATTTGCCTTTTCTAGATATTTCATAAAAGTGGGATCATCCAGTATTTGTCCTTTTGTGTCTGACTGATTTCTCTAAGCATCATTTTTTTTTTCAAGGTTCATCCATGTCACAGCATGTGTTAGGACTTCAGTTCTCTTTACAGCTGAATAAGATTCCATTTCTACGATGTACTTTTTATTACAGTTTTATGTCATGAAATATAAATAACAAAACATTTGCCATTTTTACGAGTACAATTCAGTGGCATTCATCACGTTGTGCAACGATCACCACTGTCCTTGGCCAAGTTTTCCATCGCCATGAACAGAAACTCACTGCTTCCTAAACAGTGACTCCCCCTTTCCCCTCCCTCCTGTCCCTGGTAACCACTAATAAACTTTGGTCTCTGTGCATGGGCCTATTCGAGATATTTCATGTAAGTGGGAATATGCAGTATTTGTCCTTGTGCTTCTGACTTATTCCACTCAGCATAACATCTCCAAGTTTCACCCATGTCATAGCATGTATCAGGGCTTCATTTCTCTTCATGGCTGAATAATATTCCATTCCTACAGCGTCCTTGTCCATTCAGGGTTGTCAATAAGTTTCCAGGTAGAATATAGGGCTCCATCTCATCCTGTCTCTCTGGCTGTTCTTTTGTGAAGGATCTCCCTTTATTCATGGGCTCTGGTGGCACAAATCGTTAGGCACTCGGCTGCTAACCAAAAGGTCGGTGGTTCAAACCCACCAGCGCTACTCCGTGGGCGAAAAGACCTGGCGATCTGGTTCCGTAAAGATTACAGCCGAGAAAACCCTATGGGACAGTTCTACTCTGTCACACAGAGTCGCTGTGGGTTGAAATTGACTCCACAGCACCTGACAACAACAACAACAACCACCTCTTATTTGTGCTGTTCCTTTGGGGACTGCCCCTTCTTCCTGCTGCTCTAAATGAAGATGTTCCCCAAGATTTGTTCTCAGATTCCTTCCCTTCTCATTCTATCCACCACCTACCCACCGCTCCCCAAGGCCTCTGTCAGGATCCCCGCTACCTTCTGAACAACCTGGAAGCCTGTGGGCCCAGCCTCACCTCCTTCCTGAGCCGGGGACCCACACTGCCACTCCTCCTGGCAGGATGGGTGTCTCCAGGATGCCAGTGACCTCAGTCTGAGGCCACAGACCAGGGGTCCCGGCGGACTGGCCTACAGGAAGTGTCCCCCCAAAGGTGGCTCCCTGTGTAAACTGTCCCAGGCTTTTCAGAACAGACACCATTAGCTCCCAAGGCAAAGCCCCGTTTTGTTTAGTCTGGTCCTGGGCCGGAGTGCCTGGTATTTAATAAGGCCTGGAGCCAGCCTCCAGGGCGTGGGCTTTCACGGGCTCCAGGCAGCTGATTTGAGTTTGCTTCCCAGTCGCACCCCACCGGACGCCGCCACCTTTTCCATCAAGATGAGAAAAGCGAGGCCTCGGAGAGGTCGTTCTGCTCCCTGAGGAATGCCGCCGGCAGCTTCTCAAGTTTAAAGGACTTACCCACCCAGGGCCAACCCCAAACAGATGGAACTCAGGGTGACCTGTGACCTCCAGAGCTCAACTGAGGGGGGTCATGGTGCAGCCAAGTCACACTGGGGGGCTTGTTACCCCGTCAGCACTTGACTGGCTTTTAGGGAGAAGCAGCCATTGCAAGGTGCAAACGGTTAACGAGCTGGGCTGCTAACCGAAAGGTTGGAGGTTTGAGTTCTCCCAGAGGTGCCTCGGAAGAAAGGCCTGGCAATCCACTTCCCCAAAAATCAACCATTGAAAACCCAGTGGAGCGAAGTTCTACTCTGACACACATGGGGCTGTGGTGATTCAGAGCTGACTCCATGGCTGCTGGTTAGCAATCAGGAGAATGGGTCTCCCTCCCCCTTCTCACTTTCTCCCAGTCACTCTGGTCGTACCAAACCCAAACCACATACCAAACCCTCCCATCAAGCCGATTCCGACTCACAGCGACTCTACAGGACAGAGTAGAACTGCCCCACAGGGTTTCCAAGGCTGTAATCTTTACAGAAGCAGGCTGCCACATCTTTCTGCTGCGGAGAGGCTCTGGGTTCAAACCACCAACCTTTTGGGCAGCAGTCGAGCACGCAGCCACCGTGCCGCCAGGGCTCCTCCTGGCTCCTCATAAATGCCCTAAACACTGTGGCGCGTGATCGCCTTTAATCCTCACAACAGCCTTAGGTGGTAGCTGGCATTTCTTCCATTTCATAGATGAGGAAACTGAGGCTCAGAGAGGTTGCATGCCCTGCCCCAAGCCACACATGCGGTCTGCAGCAGAGCTGGAATCAGACACAGACCTGCTGATGCCCGCCCCACCTTCCCTCCCCCATCAAGCTGTGCCTGTGCACGTAAAAATGAATCCTGTGTCAGGACGTCACTGCTCGGGTCTCTGCTCTCTACAGCCTCGCTTCTCAAGGTGTGGTCTGTGGACCAGCAGCCTTCACCCCACCTGGGATGTTAGAAATGCAGAGTCTCAGTCCCCTCCCCAGGCCTCCTAAGCTAACAAGCTCTGCAGGGGGTTCGTGAGAACACTGCAGTCTGAGAAATGCCAGTTGGCAGCATTTCCCCGCTGGCTGTTGGGCTGGATTCTGTAAGCTGAGTGGCTGTATTCCCTGGGAATCAAAAACAAACAAACCCGTTGCCATTCAGTTGATTCCCACTCATCGCGACCCTATAGAACAGAGTAGGACTGCCTCACAGGGCTTCCAAAGAACAGCTGGTGGATTCGAACTGCTGACCTTTTGGTTAGCAGGCAAGCTCTTAAACCACTGCACCACCAAGGCTCCAAGAGAACCAAATACTCCCCACAGGGAAACTGGAGACTACTCCAGGTGAACCAGGTGTCCCTGGACCCCAACACACCAGGCTGAGCCCTGGCGATACGGTGCCACCTCCACCCTCCCTGCCCCCCCTCCCCGGGGTCCTCAGCACTGCCTGCATCACCAAGACCTTTTGGCAAAGAGCCAAGATGGGAATGGCCAGAGCTGGAGGATAACTGGGATGGGTCACACCACCCACAGCCCCCAGACCAATCTGCAACCCATTAAGGCCTTCTCTTCACCATTAATTGCAGAGACAAAGTGACATTTGGAGTTCAATGTCTTTCTCTTGCTCAGTGTTTGCTCAATGAGGCCAAGGAGGGCTGAAGGCAGTGGAGCTTGTGAGAAGGAGCAAGCCTGACTGGTGGGCTGGGTGCTCCTAGGTCCCTTCTTGGGGTCACCATCTGTTTGGCAACAGCAGCTATATCCTGGCAGGAGCCATCGGGTGGGGGCCTCAAGGGCCAGCCACAGCACCTGGCTCTGAAACCCCATAAGTAATGTATACACGACACATTTAACAAAATATTTATCTATAATAACAACAGGATTGAGCACTCCTCATATGCCCAGACGTATGCAAGGCACATGTCACGTTTATTGCCAACTCTAGATCACCAGCTACGTTCCTGCTCTCAGAGGCAGCACCTAATCCTTCCTCAGATGCAGCGTCCCTGCAGGAAACATCTTTTGCTACGCCTTTGGGGTGTCCTTCTCCTTTCTCCCCTTTCTTCCTTTCTCCTCTCCTTCCTTCCTCTCTCTCTTTCCTTTTCTCCCTTTTCCTCCTCCCTCCCTCTCTTCTTCCTCCTTCCTCACCCTGCCCACCACCACAACTCAGTCCAGGCTTCACCAATGGGCCTTTGCCAATTCTCCCACTGGAGTGCCCTTACCCACCAGCCCCTCGGGTTCCCTGTAGACTCTGGGTGATAGTCGATAAACTCTGTGAGGTGTTCATCGTGTGCCGGGATCCATGCTGAGTCCTCACACAACCTCCGAGGTCAGCATCACTGCCCCTGCCTTTGGGTCCACGAGCGCGTTCCCACACGTTTCGCTTTTCATCTTCACGATGACCTTGTGAGACAGGTCCGGGGCGAGACAGTCCGAGGAAGAGACTGATCTTCGACAGACCGCCCAGTCCCACAGCCCCACACGACACGTTGTTCTTACCCAAAGTTCCGGGTCCCTCCCACCACCTTGCTTTCTGGAAACCTCAAAAAGTTGGGAAACATTTCCCACAGCACATCTCGGGCTCGGACTCCTCGGGCAGTGCTCGTGCTCCACCGACACCCACACTGTGCCAAGTTCCAGGATCAGGCGGATGGTGGCGTGAGGACTCAGCCATCGCTGGCTGGGTGCGAGCTGCATCACCGGAGCGATGTGCCCGGCTTCACGACGGCTTCGTGGTCCCCTCCCAGACCCGCCTCGCTGATCAGCCTAATTTCCTGCCTCTCACCAGTCCCCAGGGATTACAGCTCAGCAACCTGTGTGTACCCTGCTCAGCTGCCTCGGGTTCCCATGGCCCAGGCCCTCACAGAGAGCCAGTCAAGGTCCAGACCATCCCATCCCAAGGACCCCTGGTGCTACCCTTTACAGCCACAGCCACTTCCCTCCCTCCCCCCGGCAACCACAAATCTGCTCTCCACCTCTTCAATTCTGCTGTTCCATGAATGCTATGTAAATGGAGAAGCCCCTGGGCTGTGCACAAGGTGAACGCTCAGCAGCTCACCAAAATGTTAGAGGTTTGATTCCACCCAGAAGTGCCTTAGAAGAAAGGCCTGGTGATCTACCTCCCAAAAAATTAACCATTGAAAACCCTACGGAGCACAGTTCTACCCTGACACACATGGGATGGCCATGAGTCAGAGTCAACTCCACGGCACCTGGTTATGTAAATGGACTCATATCAATCGACAACATTTTGAACAGCTGGGAAGCTTATTGAAAATGCACATTCTTGGGCTCCTCTCAGAATGCTGACTCCGTAAGTCACAGGTAGGACCTGGGAGGTGCATTTTGAAGAACACCCCCCACCCACACACACCACCAGAGGGTTTTGTCCTTCCTCCAAGCATCAGAGACTAGGTTTCCGAGGCCCTGGGGGCTGAACTCCCCTGCACCCCTCTCCCCATCCTGCCCTCTTGGACATGCACCCTGGGTCTGGATCTGGGGAACCGTGTAGCCGCAGGCCCCACAGCCGTGCCTCAGTGGTTCTGGCTCCATTTCCCCTTCTGGTTTAGACACCAAAGCCCGCCAGAACCCAACCACCCTGCACTCAAACAACCAGAAAGTCGTTTCACGTGCCTTGTCCCACCGATCTGGAGCTGGCCGTTTCCTCTGTGCCTGTGGGTTCTAAAGGGGAAGGAGGCTCAGGGTCACCCCCGTGTAGTATGCGTGGGTTTTCATCATGCTGATTTTTAATCCTCTGGAATCAAGCATGGTGACTTAGGGAACTCACGCTGCCAGTTAAAACACTGAACGTGCAGAAAGCCCAAGTGGGACAGAGGAGAGAGGTTTGCTCTCTGGTTTCTGCCCACTAGGCAGCATGACTACCCTCTCCCTCCTCCTGCTTTAAACCCCAAAGGTACTCCACACTAAGAATTAAATCCAGGCCCTTCCCAGACCCCCCAGGCCTACATGGTCTGGCCCTGCTGCCCTCCACCATACTGTCTGCACTGCTCTCTTCCTTCTACTTCCCCTTTCCTGCCTCAGGGCCTTTGCACATGCAGTTCCCTCTGGCTGGAAGGCTTTACCCAAATTCCTAATGATGGTCCCTCATCTTTCACATCTCAGCTTAAATGTCGTCTCCTCAGAGAGCCTTACCCTGCCCACTGAGTGAAGGCCCTTGCCCCAGATAGCATTTTCTATCACCCAGCCCTGTTTCACCCCCCTACAGCATTTGCCAATTCCTGAAATAGTCTTGTTACTTATCTCTTCGTGGTCTTTTTCCCACACTGGAGTGTGTGCCTACTGAGGGTAGGATCATGCCTGTCTTGTTCCCCACTGTATCCTCAGCGCTGTAACGTGCAGCACCTCACACATACCAGGTGCTCAGTAAATGTGTGCTGGATGAACCAGGGGATGCACGAATGTGGGCTTTTGGTTTTGTCCCCGTCCCTGAGCTCCATGTTGAGGTTAACTGTCCTGATCCAGGGCACTTCTCTGAGTGTCCTGGGGTGGCTGCAAAAAATTACTACCAATGTCACGGCTTAAAACAACACAGATTTATTCTATCACAGTTCTGGAGGTTGGAAGTCCATAATTGCCTTCACTGGGCTAAAGTCAAGGTGGGGACCTGGTGGTTCAATGGTTAAGCACTTGGTTGCTAACCAAAAGGTTGAAAGTTTGAAACTGCCTCGAGGGAGAAAAGACCTGAAGATACGCTCCCATATAAAGATTACAGCCTAGGAAACCCTGTGGGGCAGTTCTAGTCTGTCACGTGCTGTCACTATGAGTCGGAATCAACTCGATAGACCCAACAACAACAACAAAATCAAGGTGTCCTCAGGGCTGGTTGGCTCTGAAAGAAGAATCCATCGTCTTGTCTTTTTCAGCTTCTAGTGGCCCCTTCCTCCTCTTCAAAGCGCACACTCCAATCTCTGCTTCTGTTATCACATCATCTTCTCCTCTGTCTCGTCTTCTCCTCTGCCTCTGACTCTCCTGCCTCCCACTTACATGGACTGCTGTGATTACACTGGGCCCACCTGGATAACCCAGAGGAATTTCACTTAATCACAGCTGCCAACTCTCTTTGCCCTGTAAGGTTTCACAGTCGCAGGTTCCAGCGATTAGGACACGGACATCTTTGAGGGGCATTATTCAGCCGACCATGGCATCTAATTGACCCACTGCTCTAGACAGATGGCCAGTCTCCATCTCCCATCCCATTGCTGCAACCCCAGGCCGCTCTTCTTCTCCCTAGATGTGGGCCGGAGGCAGGGCTTTGAACAGTCACTGCAGATGCGGTGAAATCAGAAAAGACTCAAATCTGTAAAATGTGGGTGTACCAGAAAGATAATCATAAAAATTACAGGTCAAACCCTTGGAATGGAAGACTTGGAAGAAGCATAGTGATCCCATTCAGGAGCCTGATGTGGGAGATTAGATTATTGGCAGGACTGTGAAGAGTGACACACATTCAAAGCAGCGCAGTTGGCCACCATCTTTGAGTGGGCACCGCTGTTTCCGACTCTGCCAGTCAAGAGATTTGGTTGCTATACAACGTGCATGCTGCCTTTGTTTTCTAAGAGGGAGATTAACTTTCTTGCAAGGTGCCGACCCATAATTTTTCCTGTTCTGGTTATCATTCCAGTACACCCACATCTTACAAATTCGGTCTGTTCCACCTTATTGGCCATGTCTGAACTGGGAAGAATGGGTTTGAAGACCTGACCGGAAGCCAAAATTTACCCAAACATAACAAGAGCTTTCCAAACGATGGAGGCATGAAAAGTAGTGGTAGCCCTCCCTGAGGGATGGAATTACTGGGCTGAGGGCTGGAGACCATGGTCTCAGGGGACATCCAGTTCAATTGGCATAATATAGTTTATAAAGAAAATGTTTGACATCGTACTTTGGTGAGTAGCGTCTGGAGTCTTAAAAGCTTAAAAGACTCCACGGGTCTCACCCCATCTGGAGCAAGGGAGAATGAAGAAAACCAAAGACACAAGGGAAAGATTAGTCCAAAGGACTAATGGACAACAACTACCACAGCCTCCACCAGACTGAGACCAGGACAACTAGATGGTGCCTGGCTACCACCACCAATCGCTCTGACATGGGTCACAACTGAGGGTACCGGACAGAGCTGGAGATAAATGTAGAACAAAGTTCTGACTCACAAAAAAAGGCCTGACTTACTGGTCTGACAGAGACCAGAGAAACCCTGAAGTATTGCCCCCCAGTCACATTTTTGGCTCAGTGATGAAGTCACTCCTTAGGTTCACCCTTCAGCCAAAGATTAGACAGGCCGATAAAACAAAACGAGACTAAATGGGCACACCAGCCCAGGGGCAAGGACAAGAAGGCAGGAGGGGACAGGAGAGCTGGTAATGGGGAACCCAAGGTCAAGAAGGGGAGAGTTTGACATGTTATGGGGTTGGCAACCAATGTCACAAAACAATATGTATATTAATTATTTAACGAGAAACTGATTTGTTCTATAAATGTTCAATTAAAGTACAATATATATATATAAACAGTAGTGGTAGCCACTCAAAGGCGTGCGCTCTCGTCACCAGCGTTGTTTGGGCACAGGGTGACTTACCTTTCATCAGGCAAGGTTAGAGAGGACTATAGGGCTAAAAACAAGGCAAAACGACCAGTTACCAGTTGCTGCAAGTCAATTCCAACTCATGGTGACCCTACGTGTGTCAGGGCAGAACCATGCTCTATAGGGTTTTCAATGGCTGTTTTTTTGGTAAAAGATTGCCAAGACTTTTTCCAAGGTGCCTCTGGGTGGACTCGAGCTGCCAACTTTTTGGTCAGCAGCTAAACATATTCACCATTCGTACAACCCAGGGACTCCCAAAACAAAGCTGTCACTTAGTAAATGCTTAAGAGCCTGGCAAATGACATGTATTTTTTTCCCCTTCAGCCTCGAAACAGTGAGAACTACGATGTTACTAACCCCACTTTACAGATATGAAATCTAAGGTACAGGAAGTTTAATCTGCCCAACTTCATGGTTCCTCTCCTTAAAAGAACCACGTGAGCCAGGAATTATTCCAATTTGTTGTTGTTGTTGTTAGGTGCCATCGAGTCAGTTCCGACTCATAGCGACCCTACGTACACCAGAGCAAAACACTGCCCAGTCCTGCACCATCCCCATAAATGTTGTTATGCTTGACCCCATTGTTGCAGCCACTGTGTCAATCCACTTGTTGAGGGACTCCCTCTTTTTCCCTGACCCTCTACTTTACCAAGCATGATGTCCTTCTCCAGGGACTGATCCCTCCTGATAACATGTCCAAAGTATGTGAGACATAGTCTCGCCGTCCTTGCTTCTAAGCAGCATTCTGTTTCTACTTTTTCCAAGATAGATTTTTTTCACTTTTTTGGCAGTCCATGGTATATTCAATATTCTTCGCCAACACCACAATTCAAAGGCATCAACTCTTCTTTGGTCTTCCATATTCATTGTCCAGCTTTTACATACATATGAGGCAACTGAAAACACCATGGCTTGGGTTAGGCGCACATTAGTCTTCAAGGAGACATCTTTGCTTTTTAACACTTTAAAGAGGTCTCTTATAGCTGATTTGCCCAGTGCAATGCATCTTTTGATTTCTTGACTGCTGCTTCCATAGGTATTGATTGTGGATCTAAGTAAATGAAATCCCCGACAACCTCAATCCTTTCTCCATTTATCATGACGTTGTTTATTGGTCTAGTTTGGTAGGTAAGAACAAAGGAGCTGTTATTTAGCACGCTCACTATATGTCAGGCACACATTAATGTTTTACATGCATTGTCTAATTTGCTTCTCATAGTGATGGGATAATATAAGTGAGGGCAGGGGATGTAATGGATAAGAACTGCCTGGGCCTGACTCACGGCTTGGGTACTACTCGCTGTGTGGCTTCAGGCAAGTCACTTAACCTCTCCAACCTTCAGTTTCCTCCTCTGTAAATGGAGTTAATGAGAGTACCTACCTCCAGGGCTGTCATCAGAATTTAATGAATTAACGCGTGGATGGTCTGATGCCCAGATGGTCCTTCTGACCTACAGACTGGCCTTCTGTTAGTCTAGCTCAGCAGTTCTCAATCAGGGGTGATTCCTTCCCATCCAGGGGACATTTGATTAAGTCTGGAGACATTTTGGGCTATCATGACTGGGTGGGGGATGCAGTGTTACTGGCATCTAGTGGGCTGAGGCCAGGGATGCTGCTAAACATTCTACAGTGCCTAGGACAGCCTCCCAACAAAGAATGATGCGGCCCCAAATGTCAGCAGTGCCGAGGTTGGGAGACCCCGCTCTAGCTCAGCGATTTGCCCACAGAGCTGTGGACATAAAGCCAGGGGCATTGCTACTTAGGGGCACTTCAGGAGATTTTCAAAATTATGTTAACAAAATGCCAATTTTGGCTTCAGAACATGACAGATCAGTAGCAACTCAGCTGCCTTAGCAGCTCCCTGAAAAGTCCCGCTTCATCTCATCCTCACAGGTGGCCTTTATAGGAGCTGCAATCTCCCCACAAGCAACCCCTGTCCTCCATTGCCTTCCAGCAGCCTATGGCTCCTGCATCTTGGCTAAGATGTCTCTTCTTTCAGGAAGACTTCCCTGACCTCTAAGACCTTGGTGCTGGTTACGTGTCTGGTCATGAATAGCCCAACAACCAAGAGCCAGGCCCTGGCCTCACCCCTGCCCTTCTTCCCTGGAAAGCCACAAGCACGTTAGGTTATCTTTGCAGGTTTCCTTGTGGCGCAGTGAGGCCGCATCTGCTCCAAGCATCACCTCCTCACCAGCCACATCCAGATGTAGGCAAGAAAGATTTTTATCCAATAAGCCATCCAGAGTGAAGAAACCTCTTCCCAGAATCTCTTCAGCAGACATCCCCTGGAGTCTGTGGTCCAGAACCCACACCCCTTCCTAACAACGCATGACAAGAGGGAGTCAGTTCCCCTGACTGCCTCAGACCAAGGGTGGGCAAACTACAGCCGAGTACCAAATCCACCCCAACCTGTCTTTGTAAATAGTCATGCCCATTTGCTTATGTATTGTCCATGGCTGCTTCCATTCCACAACGGCAGAGACCAGGTGCCTAAAACATTTACTATCTAACCCTTTAGGAGCCCTGGTGGTGCAATGGTCAAAGTGCTCGGATGCTAACTGAAAGGTCAGTACTTCAAACCCACCATCAGCTCCAAGGGAGAAAAGACCTGGCAATCCGCTCCTATAAAGATTACAGGCTTGGGAACCTTATGGGGCAGTTCTTCTCTGCCCTATGGGGTAGCTGTGAGTTGGAATCAACTCGGCAGTGCACGACAGTGACAACAATCTAGTCCTTTACAGAAAAAGCTTGCTAACTCTTGGTTTAGGACTAAGAGTTAATGCCCAGAACACCCTTTCCTGAGCATATGGGCTCATCCATCAAGAAGGGTGGAGGGAAGATTTGGGGAGGAACGCGATGGTGTCTTGTTCAAATCCAGCTTTGCCAGGACAAGCTACGTGTCTTTGAGGAGCCTCTAATCCCTCTGGGGCCCAGCCCCCTATCTATAAAAGAAGGGTGCAGCCCCTGCTTGAGAGGGTGCTACAAGAATTGAACAAGGTAATGAGGTGTAAAGCAAAAAACCAAACCTGTTGCCATCAAGATGATTCCAACTCATAGTGACCCTATCTTTATGGAGGCAGTCTGCCACATCTTTCTCCCATGGAGTGGTTGGTGGGTTCAAACTGCTAACCTTCCAGTCAACAACCAAGCACTGAACCACTGCGCCACCAGGGGTCCTTTGGTGGAAAGCTCTGGCACAAAATGGATCCTAATATAGACCCAAAACGGAGCCCTAGTGGCGCAGTGGTTGTGAACTCGGCTGCTAACCAATAGGTCAGCAGTTCTAATCTACCACCTACTCCTTGGAAACCCTATGGGGCAGTTCTACTCTGTCCTGTAGGGTGAATATGAGTTACAATCAACTCGACGGCAATGGGCTTTTCATAGACCCAAAATAGACTCACACAAAATAGCGTTCAAGAATGTTCTAGCAATTTTATACTGTTCGTCTCACCCCAAAAGAGAAGCTGCCAAAGGAACTTCTGGCTTACTAATTAGAATCCAAAGGCTGTTCCCGTGTTCCCAAAAGTCACATGACCCAAATTAGAACTGTTTTTAGGAGCTTTCTTGAAATCGGGAAGAGCTGACAATAAAAACCCCGAACGTGGCAATCGTGGGTGGAAGGAGATAGAGGGTGGCTTTTCCTGGGGGCTCCAGGAGCCCAGGGCTGTCTCACTTTCTGGGATTTTCGCTCCGGGTCCCAAGTAGAGGTAGGGGGATAGGCTCCATGGAACGCTGAAGGTGCCATGGTGACAAGCAGTGAAGGCTGGGGGCTCCCCAAATTCTGGCTCCTAAGAATCTCCTTTATTATTACAATGACCCAGTATTTTGCAAGGACTGACTACCAAACAAAAGCTTTCATTACGTAATTTAGTTTCCTTTTTTTTTTTAAAACAATCAATAACATATGTAATAGCCTCTCTGGGTTTCTGCTGGGACCGGAGACCAAGAGGCATACAGCAGAGAGAACCGGCTGCGGGTTTGGACAGACCCGGATTTGCATCCTGGTTCTCTACTTACTAAGGAGCCCTAGTGGTGCAGTAGTTAAGAGTTCGGCTGCTAATTGAAAGGTGAGCGGTTCGAATCCACCAGCTGCTCCACAGGAGAAAGATGTGGCAGTGTGTTCCCTTAAAGATTACACCTTTGGAAACTCTGTGGGGCAGTTCTGCTCTGTCCTATAGGGTTGTTATGAATCAGAATTGACTCGACAACAGTTGAGGTTTTTTTTTGGTCTCCGTTTACTGGCTGCGTGTGTTTCTCCGAGACTCAGTTTCCTCGTCCGTAAAATGGAAATCACAGCAGTGCCTCCTTCCTAAAGTCCTTGAGAAGATTTCATAAAACCAACTAGGATCTAACAGACGATGCAGGTGAAGCAGGCAGCACAGGGCCTGGCACATGGCAGAATCTAACACGCATTCAAAATATACTGGCATCTGCTCCGACGCTGCAAACCAAAACACCAAACCCGCTGCCATCGAGTCAATTCCGACTCACAGCAACCCTGTAGGACAGAGCAGAACTGCCCCACAGAGTTTCCAAGGAGCATCTGGTGGGTATGAACTGCAGACCTTCTGGTCAGCAGCCGTAGCTCTTAACCACTACGCCACCAGGGTTTCCTCAGCCCTGCCAGGTAGTTGTCAATCCTGTACTGCAGATGAGGAAACCGAGACTCACAGAGGTTAAGTTACCTGTCTGAGGTCTCACGACCAGGAAGTGGCAGAGCCGGGGTCACAGCTTGGGTCTGGGGGGCTCTTGGATGCCAGCGAGTAGGCACCAGGCTACTTGACCACTGGGTGGTAACCAGGGCCCAAGGAGCAGCAGATATTCCTGCCCACAGCAAAGAACTGCGTGGGATGAACCTGGGCCGCCTTGTCCTAAGAAATGAACTACTGCTCTTTTTTTAAAGTTATTTAATTTTTGTTGTTGAAAATATACACAGCTGAACACGCACCAGTTCAACAGTTTCTCCTTGTACAATTCAGTGACACCAATTACGTTCTTCACGTTGTGCAGCCATTCTCACCTCCTTCTCTGAATTGTCCCCGCATTTACAAAAGCTCACTGGCCCCCATGCTTCCTATGTAACTTTTCAAGTTGCTCTTGTCAGTTTGATCCCATATAGACAGTTGAAATAACTTTCTATCTTTACAGCCCTGACAGTAACTTGTAGGTGCTGACACCTAACCCCACTCTAACATGGACACAATTAGGGTGAATCTCTTCCCCCGCCCTGGTCAGGAGAACCAGGAATAAGTGGTCCCAGCCACAGGATGCCCGATAGCGCTCCATGTGACCAGCAGAGGGCAGCAAAGGCCTTTCTAAGGAGGAGAGGGCTCTAGGAGCCCGGGAAGGCTCCAGGACCCGGCAGCAGCAGGTGTCCCCTGCCTGGGTCCTGACACAGTAACAACAATGGGGACCCCACAGGCCTGACCAGGTGCCTTTTAAATACACAGCAGGGCGCCGTGGGGGCCATATCTTAACCCAGCCACCCAGGGCCCTTACCTTCTGCATTATCCCAGGACAAGCACGGTACAGAGGCCCAAAGCCCCGAAAGCAACAATCCCGAAAGGCCGGGACAGTTAATTCTCCTTCTGGGGATGCAGGGGCTGAGGTTCAGAGGGGGTGGGGAGCACTTTATCCAATGTGGGCGGCATCAAATGGCCACTAAAGATCCCAAGTCCTAATCCCCTGAGCCGGTGTGATTCAGCTAAGGCACTTGAGCCAGGGAGGGCATCTCCGGTCGTCCAGGTGAGCCCAGTGTGAACACAGCGTCCTTGTAAGAGGGAGGCAGGAGGGCCAAAGGCAGAGAGGGTCCAGGCTCCCAATCATTGCAGTCCTGCTGGGACCTCGTCAAAAGCTGGTCAAAGGCTGGGCCAGAGTCTGCTTCTTCTCAACCTTGGCAGGGGAAGGTCACGGGGGCTGTCATGCCTTGTTCCTGTGGTCAGAGTTCTTAACCCTTCTTCCCTTATCTCTGTTCCCGTCCCCATATCTCCTAGGAAGCCTGCACCCATTTATTCATTCATTCATTCATTCATTCACTCCTTCAACAAGTACCTACTACTAAGCGCCTATTATGTGCCAGGCCGTACAATAGCGATTATGACAGTCTGGTGGGGGAGGCAGACACGTGTGGTGTGATGGGGGAGGCCCAGTGGTCTGGGAGCCCAGCCTGGGGTAGAAGGGACATCATGGAAGGCTTCCAAGGAGGGGAAATCTTTTTTTTTTTTCATCATAGTTTTTTAAAATTGTGCTTTAGGTGAAAGTTTACAGTTCAAGTTAATTTCTCATACAAAAATTTTTACACATATTGCTATGTGACATTAGTTTCAATCCCCACAAAGTGACAGCACATTCCCTCTTCCACCCTGGGTTCCCTGCATCCATTCAATCAGCTCCTGTCCCTTCCTGACCTCTCATCCTGCCTCCAGACAGGAGCCGCCCATTTCATCTCCTGTATCTGCTTGAACTAAGCAGCACACTCCTCACGAGTATTATTTTTTTTTGTGTTATAGTCCAGTCTAATCGTTGACTGAAGAGTGGACTTTGGAATGGTTTTAGTTCTGGGTTAACAGAGTTTCCAGAGGCCAGTTTCAGGGGTTCAAGGAAGGGAACTTTTTTGTGTGTGTGTGCTTTAAGTGAAAGTTGACAAATCAAGTCGGACTCTCATACAAAAATTTATATACGTCTTGCTATATACTCCTAATTGCTCTCCCCCTAATGAGACAGTCTGCTCTCTCCCTCTACTCTCTCTTTTCGTGTCCACTCCACCAGCTTCTAACCCGCTCTGCCCTCTCATCTCCTCTCCAGATAGGAGGTGCCAATATAGTTTCAAATGTCTACTTGATCTAAGAAGAAGCTCATTCTTCACCAGCATCATTTTCTATCCCACTGTCCAGTCCAATCCGTCTGAAGAGTTGGCTTTGGGAATGGTTCCTGTCTCGGGCTAACAGAAAGCCTGGAGGCCGTGACCACCAGGGTCCTTCTAGTCTCAGTCAGACCATTAAGTCTGGTCTTTTTACGAGAATTTGGGGTCTGCATCCCACTGCTGTCCTGCCCCCTCAGGGCTTCTCTGTCATGTTCCCTATCATGACAGTCATCGGTTGTAGCTGAGCACCATCTAGTTCTTCTGGTCTCAGGATGATGTAGTTCCTGCTTTATGCGGCCCTTTCTGTCTCTTGGGCTCGTAATTACCTGGTGTCCTTGGTGTTCTTCATTCTCCTATGGTCCAGGTGGGTTGAGACCAATTGATGCATCTTAGATGGCTGCTTGGTAGCGTTTAACACCCCAGGCACTGCTCTTCAAAGTGGGATGCAGGATGTTTTCTTAATAGATTTTATTATACCAATTGACTTAGATGTCCCCCTGAAACCATGGTCCCCAAACCCCCGCCCCTGTTATGCTGGTCTTCAAAGCATTCAGTTTATTCAGGAAACTACTTTTGGTTTAGTCTAGTTGTGCTGACCTCGCCTGTATTGTGTGTTGTCTTTCCCTTCACCTAAAGTAGTTCTTATCTACTAGTTAATGAATACCACCCTCCCTCCCTCCCTCCCCGCTCTCCTAACCATCAAAGAGTATTTTCTTCTCTGTTTAAACTAATTCTCAAGTTCTTATAATAGTGGTCTTATACAATATTTGTCCTTTTGCAACTAATTTCACTCAGCATAATGCCTTCCAGACTCCTCCACGTTGTGAAATGTTTCACAGATTCCTCACTGTTCTTTATCGATGCGTAGCATTCCTTCGTGTGAATATACCATAATTTATTTATCCATTCATGCTTTGATGGGCACCTTGGTTCCTTCCATCTTTTTGCAATTATAAACAGTGCTGCAATGAACATGGTTGTGCATATATCTGTTCATGTAAAGGCTCTTATTTCTCTAGCATATATTTCAAGGAGTGGGATTGCTGGATTGTATGGTAGTTCTATTTCTAGCTTTTTAAGGAAGCGCCAAATCAATTTCCAAAGTGGTTGTACCATTTGACATTCCCGCCAGCAGTGTATAAGTGTTCCAGTCTCTCCATAACCTCTCCAACATATATTGTGTTTTTTGGATTAATGCCAGCCTTGTTGGCATGAGATGGAATCTCATTGTAATTTTGATTTGCATTTCTCTAATGGCTAATGATTGTGAGCATTTCCTCAGCTATCTGTTAGCTACCTGAATGTCTTATTTAGTGAAGTGTCTGTACATATCTTTTGCCCGTTTTTAATTGGGTTATTTGTCTTTTTGTAGTTGAGTTTTTGCAGTATCATGTAGAATTTAGAGATCAGGCGCTGATCAGAAATGTCATAGCTAAAAACTTTTCCCCAGTCTGTAGGTAGTCTTTTTACTCTTTTGGTGAAGTCTTTGGAGGAGAATAGGTGTTCGATTTTTAGGAGCTCCCAGTTACCCAGTTTTTCTTCTGCATTGTTAGTAATGTTTTGTATACTGTTTATGCCATGTATTAGGGCTCTTAGCATTGTCCCTATTTTTTCTTCCATGACCTTCATTGTTTTGGGTTTTATATTTAGGTCTTTGATCCATTTTGAGTTTGTTTTTGTGCAAGGTGTGAGGTATGGGTCTTGTTTCATTTTTTTGCAGATAGATATCCAGTTATGCCAGCACCATTTCTTAAAAATACTATGCTTTCCCCATTTAACTGATTTGGGGCCTTTGTCAAATATCAGCTGCTCATATGTGGAGGGATTTACGTCTGGATTCTCAATTCTGTTCCATTGGTCTATGTATCTGTTGTTGTACCAGTACCAGGCTGTTTTGACTATTATGGTGGTATAATAGGTTCTAAAATCAGGTAGAGTAAGGCCTCCTACTTTGTTCTTCTTTTTCAGTAATGCTTTACTTATCCGGGGCCTCTTTCAAGGAAGGGAACTCCTTATGCTCAGGAGCTAGGCAGCCAGTCAAGGGGAGAGAGGTAATTTACCCTCATTCAGTCATTCAACAACCACAAAGAAAGCACCTGCCATGGCCCAGGCACTGGGCAGGACGCTGGGGATAGTGTGACGTGCACTCTGGGGTTCATGGCCTGGGCTGTGGTCAGTACTGTAATGGGGGACCCCAGGCAGTGCTGGATCCCAGAGGAGCCTGGGGCCAGGATGTAGGAGGCATATGTGAGGCTGCTCAGGAGCGGGGCCGTTAAAGCACAGGCCACGGGGTTAGAGCCCTGGGTTCAGACCCTCGCCCTGACCCTCACTAGCTAGGGAGCCAGGCAGGGGCAGATTATCCAATAGGCAGGGTGAGCATGGTGCTTTCCTTGCTCACCAGATCATCTGAAGTGAACAATTTCACATTTTTCACCACATCAAAAATTCTGCTTCTAGGTATGGCTGGCATCTGTCTCTCTCCCAACCCCACAGCACCTGCCTACAGAATCAAAGCCTCTTTTCAAATTTACAGTCCCTGACAGGGCCGGATTTCCTGTGTGTACTTACTAACCTGTAGTGCACAATTTCACTTGTTTTTGTTTTTTACCATATCAAAGATATGGTGAAACTCATGTGAAGCAGTTCACTACAGATTCGTAAGTAAGCACAAGTAAGCACTGGGTTATCCACCCCTGGAGCTGGGGAAAGTTAGTTAAATAATCCGTTTCCTCATCTGTAAAATGCGGTGACAATGGTTATCTCATAGGGCACACAGTAGGCGTTCACTAAGTAACTGCTGGGTGGATGGACGGGTAGCTTACCACTGCTGTGGTTTTGTTGTGATTACCTGTGTAAGCTAAAATTTAGAATAAGCTTAAAAAAACCTTGTGGGGGGGGCCAAGATGGCTGACTATGTAGACACTACCTTGGATCCCTCTTGCAACAAAGACTCGGAAAAACAAGTGAATCGATCACATACATGACAATCTATGAACCCTGAACAACAAACACAGATTTAAAGAGTTGACCTGAGTGACAGAGACAGAGAACGAACAACTACGGGGAAGCAGCGACTGTTTTCGGAGCCTGGAGCCAGCGTCCCAGTCAGGTAACCCTGGCGCCGGGCTTAGGATTGGGCGCAGGGGAGCTGAACAAAACATCTTGTGA
The DNA here is from genome assembly GCF_024166365.1 of Elephas maximus indicus. Classification (NCBI taxonomy): domain Eukaryota; kingdom Metazoa; phylum Chordata; class Mammalia; order Proboscidea; family Elephantidae; genus Elephas; species Elephas maximus. Next base: position 12,588,644 of record NC_064843.1, on the reverse strand, counting down.
TGGCGCAAACAAGGGGCGCAGCCCTACCCCCCTGAACTGACCCCAGGAGGGGGCCCAGCCGGTCTTCACGGGTGGCACCACAGTGCGGGTGGTGGGAGGAGAAGTCCCCAGGAGGCAGTGACTGGTTTTGGAGCCGGGAGTGCAGCGTCCCAGCCGGGGAACCTTGAACCCGGGCTTAGGACTGGCAGCGGAGGAACTGAATGTGGCTTCTGCGGGCCTGACCCTCGGGGGCAATCTCTACCCAGCCAGCACACATAGGCGACAAGCCCCTCGGGAATCTCAGATAAAATAGTCATCCCAAGCAAGATAAGCAACTTTGGCTATATCCTGGGGTGCTACTCTCTCCTGTTTTCCTGAACCCTCCCCTCCTCTTCCAAGGCGGCTTCATTAAAATTGGAATTTCCTGAGCCAGAGGGAGAACGGCTCCACGGCTTTTCTTTTCCCTTTTTTTTTTTTTTTTTTGATCTTTTCCTAACCCATTCTTCTGGCCTGAGAGAAGCAACCACAAAAAACCCAGGGACCAAAAATCCTTCCCTAATTGGACTAAAAATACAAAACCAGCTCCAGCCAAGCATATATAATCCATATCTCAGGCTTTCATCCCTACAGGGAACAAGGTGGCTATTATAATGCAAAGGCATTTCTGATAGGGATTTGACTGCATTTGTTTTAGTGGATTTACTGGAAAAACAAGTTTCCCAGGTCTGATATCTCTGCTTATTCAACAGAGCCCTCACTGACCCACAACAGGGAACTGAGGGCTGAAGCTTCCCCAGACCACCTAGCCTCTTGCCTTAGGGGTCTAAGGAGGGTGACACCTACCAATCTGTAGAGGTACTTGCATTGGGGGCCTAAGGTACAGCTGCAGAGCCCACCCACCAAGGTGCTTTAGGAATAGAGACACACCTACCTCACTGACACTTGGGGGAAGCCTGTCAGCATCCTGCCCCCCCTGGAGTGTGAACCCTAGCTGCAAATAGAATCTGGTGCACACAACTATCACCACTACTTCTCAGGGTGGATAGGTGTTAGGGTGCATCACACACTTGATGACCCAAAATCAGATTCTACTCGAGAATAGTGAATGGACTCAGGCATATATATCTGGTAACAGCCCAAACCAGCTGGTAATAGGTCATAAGTAAGTCAAGGGCTACAACAATCAAGACAGCACAATCTAGTAGCCCATCCACGTATATTGAAAGAAAACAAAACAAGATAAGACTCAGTGAGCAAATATAGAATAAATCACTGCAATATCTTAGTGAAGGCTGGGAGACAGCACTCGAAATTAAACCACGTAAAGAAGCAGACCATGTTACCTTCTACAACCCCCCAAACAAAAGAATCAAAATCTTTCCCAAATGAAGATACAATCCTGGAATTATCAGATACAGAATATAAAAAACTAATTCACAGAATGCTTCAAGACATCAGGGATGACCTCAGAAATGAAATAAGGCAAACTGCAGAAAAAGCCAAGGAACACACTGATAAAACAGTTGAAGAACTCAAAAAGATTATTCAAGAACATAGTGGAAAAATTAATAAGTTGCAAGAATCCATAGAGAGACAGCATGCAGAAATCCAAAAGATTAACAATAAAATTACAGAATTAGACAACGCAATAGGAAGTCAGAGGAGCAGACTCGAGCAATTAGAATGCAGACTGGGAAATCTGGAGGACCAGGGAATTAACACCAACATAGCTGAAAAAAAATCAGATAAAAGAATTTAAAAAAATGAAGAAACCCTAAGAATCATGTGGGACTCTATCAAGAAGGATAACTTGCATGTGATTGGAGTCCCAGAACAGGGAGGGATGACAGAAAACACAGAGAGAATAGTTGAAGATCTGCTGACAGAAAACTTCCCTGACATCATGAAAGACAAAAGGATGTCTATCCAAGATGCTCATCGAACCCCATTTAAGATTGATCCAAAAATAAAAACACCAAGACTTATTATCATCAAACTTGCCAAAACCAAAGATAAAGAGAAAATTTTAACAACAGCCAGGGATAAAAGAAAGGTCTCCTTCAAGGGAGAATCAATAAGAATAAGTTCAGACTACTCAGCAGAAACCACGCAGGTAAGAAGGCAATGGGATGACATATACAGAGCACTGAAGGAGAAAAACTGCCAGCCAAGGATCATATATCCAGCAAAACTCTCTCTGAAATATGAAGGCGAAATTAAGATATTTACAGATATACCCAAGCTTAGAGAATTTGCAAAAACCAAACCAAAGCTACAAGAAATACAAAAGGAAATTGTTTGGTCAGATAACCAATAATAACAGATACCAGCACAACACAAGGTCACAGAACAGAACATCCTGATATCAAATCAAATAGGGAAATCACAAAAACAAATTAAAATTAATAAAAAAAAAAATGCTCAAAACAGGGAATCATGGAAGTCAATATGTAAAAGATCACAATAATCAAAAAGAGGGACTAAATATAGGTGGCATACAACTGCCATATGGAGAGGGATGCAAGGCGATATAGGACAACACAAGTTAGGTTTTTACTTAGAAAAATAGGGGTAAATATTAAGGTAACCACAAAGAGGTATAACAACTCCATAACTCAAAATAAAAACCAAGAAAAACGTAACGACTCAGCAAACATAAAGTCAAATACTATGAAAATGAGGATCTCACAATTTACAAAGAAAAACATCTCAGCACAAAACAGTAAGTGGAAAAATGAAATTGTCAACAACACACATAAAAAGGCATCAAAATGACAACACTAAACACATACTTATCTATAATTACACTGAATGTAAATGGACTAAATGCACCAATAAAGAGACAGAGAGTCTCAGACTGGATAAAGAAACACGATCCGTCTATATGCTCCCTACAAGAGACACACCTTAGACTTAGAGACACAAACTAAAACTCGAATGATGGAAAAAAATATATCAAGCAAACAATAAGCAAAAAAGAAGAGGAGTACCAATATTAATTTCTGACAAAATAGACTTTAAACTTAAATCCACCAAAAAGGATAAAGGACACTACATAATGATAAAAGGGACAATTGACCAGGAAGATATAACCATATTAAATATTTATGCACCCAATGACAGGGCTGCAAGATACATAAATCAAATTTTAACAGAACTGAAAAGTGAGATAGACACCTCCACAATTATAGTAGGAGACTTCAACACACCACTTTCGGAGAAGGACAGGACATCCAGTAAGAAGCTCAATAGAGACACGGAAGACCTAATTACAACAATCAACCAACTTGACCTCATTGACTTATACAGAACTCTCCACCCAACTGCTGCAAAGTATACTTTTTTTTCTAGCGCACATGGAACATTCTCTAGAGTAGACCACATATTAGGTCATAAAACAAACCTTTGCAGAATCCAAAACATCGAAATATTACAAAGCATCTTCTCAGACCACAAGGCCATAAAAGTGGAAATCAATAACAGAAAAATTAGGGAAAAGAAATCAAATACTTGGAAACTGAACAATACCCTCCTGAAAAAAGACTGGGTTATAGAAGACATCAAGGAGGGAATAAGGAAATTCATAGAATGCAACGAGAATGAAAATACTTCCTATCAAAACTTCTGGGACACAGCAAAAGCAGTGCTCAGAGGCCAATTTATATCGATAAATGCACACATACAAAAAGAAGAAAGAGCCAAAATCAGAGAACTGTCCCTACAACTTGAACAAATAGAAAGTGAGCAACAAAAGAATCCATCAGGCACCAGAAGAAAACAAATAATAAAAATTAGAGCTGAACTAAATGAATTAGAGAACAGAAAAACAACTGAAAGAATTAGCAAAGCCAAAAGCTGGTTCTTTGAAAAAATTAACAAAATTGATAAACCATTGGCTAGACTGACTAAAGAAATACAGGAAAGGAAACAAATAACCCGAATAAGAAACGAGAAGGGCCACATCACAACAGACCCAACTGAAATGAAAAGAATCATAACAGATTATTACAAAAAATTGTATTCTAACAAATTTGCAAACCTAGAAGAAATGGATGAATTCCTGGAAAAACACTACCTACCTAAACTAACATAATCAGAAGTAGAACAACTAAATAGACCCATAACAAAAAAAGAGATTGAAACAGTAATAAAAAAAACTCCCAACAAAAAAAAGCCCTGGCCCGGATGGCTATACTGCAGAGTTCTACCAAACTTTCAGAGAAGAGTTAACACCACTACTACTAAAGGTATTTCAAAGCATATAAAATGACGGAATACTACCTAACTCATTCTATGAAGCCACCATCTCCCTGATACCAAAACCAGGTAAAGACATCACAAAAAAAGAAAATTACAGACCTATATTCCTCATGAGCATAGATGCAAAAATCCTCAGCAAAATTCTAGCCAATAGAATTCAACAACATATCAAAAAATTAATCCACCATGACCAAGTGGGATTTATACCAGGTATGCAAGGCTGGTTTAATATCAGAAAAACCATTAATGTAATCCACCGTATAAATAAAACAAAAGACAAAAACCACATGATCTTATCAATTGATGCAGAAAAGGCATTTGACAAAGTCCAACACCCATTTATGATAAAAAGTCTCAGCAAGATAGGAATTGAAGGAAAATTCCTCAACATAATAAAGGGCATCTATACAAAGCCAACAAGCATTCCCCTTGAGAACGGGAACCAGACAAGGATGCCCTTTATCACCGCTCTTATTCAACATTGTGCCAGAAGTCCTAGCCAGGGCAATTAGGCTAGACAAAGAAATAAAGGGCATCCGGATTGGCAAGGAGGAAGTAAAATTATCTCTATTTGCAGATGACATGATCTTAGACACAGACAACCCTAAGGAATCCTCCAGAAAACTACTGAAACTAATAGAAGAGTTTGGCAGAGTCTCGGGTTATAAGATAAACATACAAAAATCACTTGGATTCCTCTACATCAACAAAAAGAACATCGAAGAGGAAATAACCAAATCGATACCATTCACAGTACCCCCAAGAAGATAAAATACTTAGGAATAAATCTTACCGAAGATGTAAAAGACCTATACAAAGAAAACTACAAAGTACTACTACAAGAAATTAAAAAGGACATACTTAAGTGGAAAAACATACCTTGCTCATGGATAGGAAGACTTAACATAGTAAAAATGCCTATTCTACCAAAAGCCATTTATACATACAATGCAATTCCGATCCAAATTCCAATGTCATTTTTTAAGGTGATAGAGAAACAAATCACCAACTTCACATGGAAGGGAAAGAAGCCTCGGATAAGCAAAGCATTACTGAAAAAGAAGAAGAAAGTGGGAGGCCTCACTCTACCTGATTTCAGAACCTATTATACAGCCACAGTAGTCAAAACAGCCTGGTACTGGTACAACAACAGGCACATAGACCAATGGAACAGAATTGAGAACCCAGATATAAATCCATCCACATATGAGCAGCTGATATTTGACAAAGGCCCAGTGTCAGTTAATTGGGGAAAGATAGTCTTTTCAACAAATGGTGCTGGCATAACTGGATATCCATTTGCAAAAAAATGAAACAGGACCCATACCTCACACCATGCACAAAAACTAACTCCAAGTGGATCAAAGACCTAAACATAAAGACTAAAACGATAAAGATCACGGAGGAAAAAATAGGGACAACCTTAGGAGCCCTAATACAAGGCATAAACAGAATAAAAAACATTACCAAAAATGACTAAGAGAACCCAGACAACTGGGAGCTCCTAAAAATTAAACACCTATGCTCATCTAAAGACTTCACCAAAAGAGTTAAAGGACCACCTACAGACTGGGAAAGAATTTTCAGCTATGACATCTCCGACCAGCGCCTGATCTCTAAAATCTATATGATTCTGTCAAAACTCAACCACAAAAAGACAAAGAACCCAATCAAGAAGTGGGCACACACTTCACTAAAGAAGATATTCAGGCAGCTAACAGATACGTGAGAAAATGCTCTCTCTCGATCATTAGCCATTAGAGAAATGCAAATTAAAACTACGATGAGATTCCATCTCACTCCAACAAGGCTGGCATTAATCCAAACAACACAAAATAATAAATGTTGGAGAGGCTGTGGAGAGATTGGAACTCTTATACACTGCTGGTGGGAATGTCAAATGGTACAACCACTTTGGAAATCTATCTGGTGATATCTTAAACAGTTAGAAATAGAACTACCATACAACCCAGAAATCCCACTCCTCGGAATATACCCTAGAGAAACAAGAGCCTTCACACAAACAGATACATGCACACCCATGTTTATTGCAGCTCTGTTTACAATAGCAAAAAGCTGGAAGCAACCAAGGTGTCCATCAACGGATGAATAGGTAAATAAATTGTGGTATATTCACACAATGGAATACTACGCATCGATAAAGAACAGTGAAGAACCTGTGAAACATTTCATAACATGGAGGAACCTGGAAGGCATTATGCTGAGCGAAATTAGTCAGAGGCAAAAGGACAAATATTGTATAAGACCACTATTATAAGATCTTGAGAAATAGTAAAAACTGAGAAGAACACATACTTTTGTGGTTACGAGGGGGTAGGGAGGGAGAGTGGGAGAGGGTTTTTTACTGATTAATTAGTAGATAAGAACTGCTTTAGGTGAAGGGAAGGACAATACTCAATACATGGAAGGTCAGCTCAACTGGACTGGACTGGACCAAAAGCAAAGAAGTTTCCGGGATAAACTGAATACTTCAAAGGTCAGCGGAGCAAGGGCAGGGGTTTGGGGACTATGGCTTAAGGGGACTTCTAAGTCAATTGGCAAAATAATTCTATTATGAAAACATTCTGCATCCCACCTTGAAATGTGGTGTCTGGGGTCTTAAATGCTAACAAGCGTCCATCTAAGATGCATCAATTGGTCTCAACCCACCTGGATCAAAGGAGAGTGAAGAACACCAAGGTCACACGATAACTAAGAGCCCAAGAGACAGAAAGGGCCACATGAACTAGAGACTTACATCATCCTGAGACCAGAAGAACTAGATGGTGCCCGGCCACAATCGATGCCTGCCCTGGCAGGGAGCACAACAGAGAACTCCTGAGGGAGCAGGAGATCAGTGGGATGCAGACCCCAAATTCTCATAAAAAGACCATACTTAATGGTCTGACTGAGACTAGAGGAATCCCGGCGGTCATGGTCCCCAAACCTTCTGTTGACACAGGACAGGAACCATTCCCGAAGACAACTCAGCAGACATGAAAGGGACTGGACAGTGGGTAGGAGAGAGATGGTGATGAAGAGTGAGCTAATGATGTCAGGTGGACACTTGAGACTGTGTTGGCATCTCCTGTCTGGAGGGGGGATGGGAGGATAGAGAGGGTTGGAAGCTGGCAAAATTGTCATGAAAGGAGAGACTGGAAGGGCTGACTCATTAGGGGGAGAGCAAGTGGCAGAACGGAGTAAGGTGTATGTAAACTTATACGTGACAGACTGACTTGATTTGTAAACGTTCACTTGAAGCTCAACAAACGTTAATAAAAAAAGATTTATGTATTAATTACATATTAAAATGATAATATTTTTTATATATTGGGTTAAATAAAATATATTATTAAAAAAAAAAAAACCTTGTAGCAGGTTCATTTACTGGTTGAGACAACCCTAACTGCCCACCAAAGGGTGTTTGCACTTGCTGCCCCCTCGGCCTGCACTCTAACACTGAATGCACAACACAGGAACACTCACGCTCACACACACTCACAGGCAACACCATCACACACACAACGCAGGCACACTCACGCTCACACACACTCACAGGCAACACCATCACACACACAACGCAGGCACACTCACGCTCACACACACTCGCAAACATGCACACCATCACACACAACACAGGCACACTCACACACACAGAGTCAACATCATCACACTCAATGCAGGCACACTCATGCTCACACTTGCACAAAAACACAACATCCTCACAGCAAGCACACTGACATTCACACACACTCAGACACACACACCCTCACACACAACAGGCACACTCACGCTTGTGCACAAGCACGACAGCATCACATACAATACAGACACCCTTGCATACACTCACACACAAACAATACCCTCATGCACACAACTCTGGCACACACACACACACACTTCCAGATACAACATCCTCACACACAACACAGGCATATTCATGCTCACACTTGCACACAACACCCTCCCACACACAACACAGGCACACTTACACTTGCACACAAACACAACCACTCACACACAACACAGTCACACTCACGCATTTGAAGAACCTAACATCCTCACACACACAACACAGGCACACACAAGCTCGTGCTCTCTCACACACACTCAACAAGTTATGTGCACTCACCTTTACACACACACATCCATGCACGCACACATGCTCACACTCACACACACTTTCCTACACACTCTCTCTCTCACACACACACCCATTCAAACACTCCTAGGCGCTCACACACACATAGCCTGTCCTCCTCCTGAGAGCTGACTATGCACCGCCCCAGGCATGCAGGAGTCAGTCAGACCTGCTGGCAGGTCGCTGGGCTCAGGACTCCATTTGGGTCCCGACCCGCGCTGCACATGTGAGCAGCTCCACAAGCCTCCCACCTCCGTGGACACCATCCCGTGATCTTCACAACCACTCCTGGAGCCGGGCTGTCACCGTCCCAACTTGCTGGTGTCATGAAAAGTGTAAGCCTCTGCCCAGAGCCTCGGGAGTTCGGTGTGCCGAAAACGGCACTGGGTAGAGGGCTAAGAACCTAACTCAGTCCTGCCTCCAGGGGCTGTGTGACCCAGGTAAGTCACCTCACCTCTCTGGACCACATTGCTCCTCTCTGCTTCCCTCCTTCTCGTTCTGTTCTGTTTTCCCATTGCTCAGGTTTGGGCTCCCCATCCCAGCCCCCAGCATCACCACACGATGGCACCTCCATTGGCCTGGGCCCTGAGTGACCACGACGAGCAAAGCCCCTCTGGCAGTCGTCAGTGAACGTGTGGTTCTTTCAGCCCCTGAGATGAGGGTTGTTTGTCACTGCAGCCTGCCAGCCCTGCCTGAGAGGAGCTGTGCCCTTCCACAGGGCCTTCGTGAGGGTGCACAGGAGACCACGGCTGGGTAACAGTGCCCTGGAATTTGCTGGAAGCAGGAAAAAAAAAAAAGCAGAAAAGCCCCCATAAAAATCCTCCGATCCCTCATATTCAGTTTCATGAACCCAAGGCCGGGTAATTTTGGAGAGCTGACAGGCTTCAATGTGCCTCCGGCCCCGTCCTGGTGGGTGGTCAGGAAGGGGGCTGCCAGGGCCAGCAGATGGCACATTTCCTCTGCCTGTGGTAGCAAGGTACTACTGAGTGAGTGTGCAATCCCCAAGACTATCTGTGGGATGCCGCCCCTCCCCACGGGCTCTCTCAGTGAATTGGGGAGACAGGAGGGCAAAAACCCCTGGATCTCTGCTGACTCGACCTCCACACAGAGACCCTAATGGCCCTTGCCAAACTTCGTCAGCACCTGGCCTGGGCCACCTCCTTCTTTTCCCTCCACATCAAGTTCATCACACCATGTCCCCCCACCAGAATAAAAGTAACCATACTCCAGGTCCCCCCACCAGAATAAAAGACCCACTGCTTCAATCACATGACACATCTCACAACATGAATGAATCTAGAGTGCGTTATGCTAAGTGAATAAGTCAATCACAAAACAACAAATATTGTATAAGATCACTGTTATAAATGAAAGAAAGGTCATTGATTGGAACCCATTAGCTACTCCATGGGAGAAAGATGTGGCAATCTGCTCCCATAAAGATTACAGCCTAGAAACCCCTGTGGGGCAGTCCTACTTTGTCCTATGGGGTCGCTATGAGTCAGAATCGACTCAACGGCACACAGCAACAACAGGATTGAAAGTGCCACAGCCTCTCTTCTGCCACATTCTACTGCCAGCCACACAGCCAGTCCATATTCAGGGGACGGAGTGGACTCACCTCTGCATGGGAGGAGCTCCAAGGTCATATTGGATGAGGGCACAGGGAGTGACAGAGAATGTGGCCATTTTTAAATCTACCCCAGGGCCCCCACCAGACTTGTCCGTTGCCACACTGGGGCTTCCGACAATGGGTGCCAGCAGGCTCCCAACTGCAAAGTTGCCCGAGGATTACTCTGCTTAGCTTGTTTTCTTCATCACCAAGTGATAGAAGCTTCCACGGAAACGGCCAGGAAGCCCAGAGTGCCACTCCACGGGGCTGGTTTCTGCGTTGGCCTGGCCAGCGAGGATCCTCCCAGATTTGCAGTGGAACCTGACCTCTGGTTCAACTTGACTTAATGAGTACGGGAGACTGACAAAGGCCCAGCCGGTCCCCAGAGCTGCTTTGGGGTGAGGCCTCCAGCTATGGTGCCAGCCCTTCCCTGTAATGTCAGCCCCCCCCTCCCGCCAGTCCCCACAGAGCCAATGGGGGCAGCTGGGGGTGGGGGTAAGTGTTTGGGAAAGAGACTCCAGCACCCTCTGGAAGGTGGGAGTAGAAATGCTAAGGGCTGGGGGCAAACTCTGGTGGTGCAGTGGTTGAGTTTGGCTGCTAACCAAAACGTCGGCAGTTCGAATCCACCAAGTCCTCCTTGGAAACCCTATGGGGCGGTTCTACTCTGTCCTATAGGGTCACTATAAGTAGGAATTGACTCAACAGCAGTGGGTTTGGTTTGGGTTTTTTGGGGGCAAACTCGGCTAGGCTGGGACGTCCACACGGGGTCAGCCAGACTGCTGGGAGCCCATGGAGACTTGGATGGAGCTGGAGGGTCTCAGACTACTTCGATTGGTGCAGTACAGTGTGGCCGGTAACAGGGCTCAAATCCCAGCTCTGCCACCCACTAGCTCTGTGCCCCTGAGCAAGCGACTTAACCTCTCTGAGAGCACACTGGTCATCCTCAAAATGGGGTTAAGTTCCCCCACCACCCAGGGTCACAGTCAGGCTGAAAGCAGAGCTACATACTCGATTAATATTAGTGCTGACTGTTGTGGCACCTGGGGCACACCTTGCTGAGAAGGCCACGTCGGGGCACCACACCCAGCCACAAGGAGTGTGTCCCCATCTTCTCCCCTCAAAAGTCTCTGCGGGGAGACACACCATGGAAAGGAGGGCTCACCCCATCAGTAAGGAGAACACGCGAGAGAGGCCAAGGCTGTGCCCAGGGCCACCCAACTGCAGGGTGGAGCTGGATCTCAGAGTGCACACGGCACCTACTGCTCACCACTGGGCCCGGGCACTGTATTGGACACACCACCCGGTCATCTCATCCAGTCCCTTCACAACCTCTCCATCACAGATCAGAAGGTGAGCACAGCCAGGAAGCCCCAGGCTCCCCAGGCTCTGAAAGTCTGCAATGGCAGAACTAGGTGCTGAGCACTTAGAAAAACCAGTTGTCATCCAGACGACGGCAACTCACGGCGACCCCATGCATGTCAGAGAAGAACTGTGCGCCATACGGTTGTTTTTTAACAATATTTTATTGAGTTTTTGGTGAAGGTTTTTACAGGAAATCAGGTTCCCATTGGACAATTTCTACACAAATTGATCAGTGATATTAGTTATATTCTTCACAATGTATCAACATTCTCTTTAATTGTGCTCTGCTTGTTCTGTTCCTAGTACTCTAGTTTCCCTGCCCCCTTATCTTCTCATCTTTGCTTTAGAGTAATTGTTGACCTTTTGATTTCATAGGGTTTTTAATGACTGGTTTTTCAAAAGTAGATTGCCAGGCCTTTCTGCTCTGACACACATGTGGTCATGATGAGTTGGAGTCAACTTGACAGCTACTGTTTTTTTTTTTTTATTAACTTTTATTGAGCTTCAAGTGAACATTTACAAATCAAGTCAGTCTGTCACATATAAGTGTGTCACATATACACCTTACTCCATACTCCCACTTGCTCTCCCCCTAACGAATCAGCCCTTCCAGTCTCTCCTTTCATGACAATTTTGTCAGCTTTCAACTCTCTCTATCCTCCCATCCCCCCTCCAGACAGAAGATGCCAACACAGTCTCAAGTGTCCACCTGATACAAATAGCTCACTCTTCATCACCATCTCTCTCCTACCCACTGTCCAGTCTCTTTCATGTCTAATAGGTTGTCTTCGGGAATGGTTCCTGTCCTGTGTCAACAGAAGGTTTGGGGACCATGACCGCCGGGATTCCTCTAGTCTCAGTCAGATCATTAAGTATGGTCTTTTTATGAGAATTTGGGGTCTGCATCCCACTGATCTCCTGCTCCCTCAGGGGTTCTCTGTTGTGCTCCCTGTCAGGGCAGTCATCGGTTGTGGCCGGGCACCAACTAGTTCTTCTGGTCTCAGGATGATGTAGGTCTCTGGTTCATGTGGCCCTTTCTGTCTCTTGGGCTCTTAGTTATCGTGTGACCTTGGTGTTCTTCATTCTCCTTTGATCCAGGTGGGTTGAGACCAATTGATGCATCTTAGATGGCCACTTGCTAGCATTTAAGACCCCAGACACCACATTTCAAAGTGGGATGCAGAATGTTTTCATAATAGAATTATTTTGCCAATTGACTTAGAAGTCCCCTTAAACCATGGTCCCCAAACCCCTGCCCTTGCTCCGCTGACCTTTGAAGTATTCAGTTTATCCCGGAAACTTCTTTGCTTTTGGTCCAGTCTAGTCCAGTTGAGCTGACCTTCCATGTATTGAGTTTTGTCCTTCCCTTCACCTAAAGTAGTTCTTATCTACTAACTAATCAGTAAAAAACCCTCTCCCACCCTCCCTCCCTACCCCCTCGTAACCACAAAAGTATGTGTTCTTCTCAGTTTTTACTATTTCTCAAGATCTTATAATAGTGGTCTTATACAATATTTGTCCTTTTGCCTCTGACTAATTTCGCTCAGCATAATGCCTTCCAGGTTCCTCCATGTTATGAAATGTTTCACAGATTGGTCACTGTTCTTTATCGATGCGTAGTATTCCATTGTGTGAATATACCACAATTTATTTACCCATTCATCCGTTGATGGACACCTTGGTTGCTTCCAGCTTTTTGCTATTGTAAACAGAGCTGCAATAAACATGGGTGTGCATATATCTGTTTGTGTGAAGGCTCTTGTATCTCTAGGGTATATTCCGAGGAGTGGGATTTCTCGGTTGTATGGTAGTTCTATTTCTAACTGTTTAAGATATCACCAGATAGATTTCCAAAGTGGTTTACCATTTGACATTCCCACCAGCAGTGTATAAGAGTTCCAATCTCTCCGCAGCCTCTCCAACATTTATTATTTTGTGTTGTTTGGATTAATGCCAGCCTTGTTGGAGTGAGATGGAATCTCATCGTAGTTTTAATTTGCATTTCTCTAATGGCTAATGATCGAGAGAGAGCATTTTCTCACGTATCTGTTAGCTGCCTGAATATCTTCTTTAGTGAAGTGTGTGCCCACTTCTTGATTGGGTTCTTTGTCTTTTTGTGGTTGAGTTTTGACAGAATCATATAGATTTTAGAGATCAGGCGCTGGTCGGAGATGTCATAGCTGAAAATTCTTTCCCAGTCTGTAGGTGGTCCTTTAACTCTTTTGGTGAAGTCTTTAGATGAGCATAGGTGTTTAATTTTTAGGAGCTCCCAGTTGTCTGGGTTCTCTTAGTCATTTTTGGTAATGTTTTTTATTCTGTTTATGCCTTGTATTAGGGCTCCTAAGGTTGTCCCTATTTTTTCCTCCGTGATCTTTATCGTTTTAGTCTTTATGTTTAGGTCTTTGATCCACTTGGAGTTAGTTTTTGTGCATGGTGTGAGGTATGGGTCCTGTTTCATTTTTTTGCAAATGGATATCCAGTTATGCCAGCACCATTTGTTGAAAAGACTATCTTTCCCCAATTAACTGACACTGGGCCTTTGTCAAATATCAGCTGCTCATATGTGGATGGATTTATATCTGGGTTCTCAATTCTGTTCCATTGGTCTATGTGCCTGTTGTTGTACCAGTACCAGGCTGTTTTGACTACTGTGGCTGTATAATAGGTTCTGAAATCAGGTAGAGTGAGGCCTCCCACTTTCTTCTTCTTTTTCAGTAATGCTTTGCTTATCCGAGGCTTCTTTCCCTTCCATGTGAAGTTGGTGATTTGTTTCTCTATCACCTTAAAAAATGACATTGGAATTTGGATCGGAATTGCATTGTATGTATAAATGGCTTTTGGTAGAATAGGCATTTTTACTATGTTAAGTCTTCCTATCCATGAGCAAGGTATGTTTTTCCACTTAAGTATGTCCTTTTTAATTTCTTGTAGTAGTACTTTGTAGTTTTCGTTGTATAGGTCTTTTACATCTTCGGTAAGATTTATTCCTAAGGATTTTATCTTCTTGGGGGCTACTGTGAATGGTATTGATTTGGTGATTTCCTCTTCGACGTTCTTTTTGTTGATGTAGAGGAATCCAAGTGATTTTTGTATGTTTATCTTATAACCCGAGACTCTGCCAAACTCTTCTATTAGTTTCAGTAGTTTTCTGGAGGATTCCTTAGGGTTGTCTGTGTCTAAGATCATGTCATCTGCAAATAGAGATAATTTTACTTCCTCCTTGCCAATCCGGATGCCCTTTATTTCTTTGTCTAGCCTAATTGCCCTGGCTAGGACTTCTGGCACAATGTTGAATAAGAGCGGTGATAAAGGGCATCCTTGTCTGGTTCCCGTTCTCAAGGGGAATGCTTTCAGGCTCTCTCCATTTAGAATGATGTTGGCTGTTGGCTTTGTATAGATGCCCTTTATTATGTTGAGGAATTTTCCTTCAATTCCTATCTTGCTGAGAGTTTTTATCATAAATGGGTATTAGACTTTGTCAAATGCCTTTTCTGCATCAATTGATAAGATCATGTGGTTTTTGTCTTTTGTTTTATTTATATGGTGGATTACATTAATGGTTTTTCTAATATTAAACCAGCCTTGCATACCTGGTATAAATCCCACTTGGTCATGGTGCATTAATTTTTTGATATGTTGTTGAATTCTATTGGCTAGAATTTTGTTGAGGATTTTTGCATCTATGTTCATGAGGGATATAGGTCTGAATTTTCTTTTTTTGTGATGTCTTTACCTGGTTTTGGTATCAGGGAGATGGTGGCTTCATAGAATGAGTTAGGTAGTATTCCGTCATTTTATATGCTTTGAAATACCTTTAGTAGTAGTGGTGTTAACTCTTCTCTGAAAGTTTGGTAGAACTCTGCAGTGAAGCCATCTGGGCCAGGGCTATTTTCTGTTGGGAGTTTTTTGATTACCGTTTCAATCTCTTTTTTTGTTATGGGTCTATTTAGTTGTTCTACTTCTGATTGTGTTAGTTTAGGTAGGTAGTGTTTTTCCAGGAATTCATCCATTTCTTCTAGGTTTACAAATTTGTTAGAGTACAATTTTTTGTAATAATCTGATATGATTCTTTTAATTTCAGTTGGGTCTGTTGTGATGTGGCCCTTCTCGTTTCTTACTCGGGTTATTTGTTTCCTGTATTTCTTTAGTCAATCTAGCCAATGGTTTATCAATGTTGTTAATTTTTTAGAAGAATCAACTTTTGGCTTTGTTAATTCTTTCAATTGTTTTTCTGTTCTCTAATTCATTTAGTTCAGCTCTAATTTTTATTATTTGTTTTCTTCTGGTGCCTGATGGATTCTTTTGTTGCTCACTTTCTATTTGTTCAAGTTGTAGGGATATTTCTCTGATTTTGGCTCTTACTTCTTTTTGTATGTGTGCATTTATCTATATAAATTGGCCTCTGAGCACTGCTTTTGCTATGTCCCAGAAGTTTTGATAGGAAGTATTTTCATTCTCGTTGCATTCTATGAATTTCCTTATTCCCTGCTTAATGTCTTCTATAACCCAGTCTTTTTTCAGGAGGGTATTTTTCAGTTTCCAAGTATTTGATTTCTTTTCCCTAATTTTTCTGTTATTGATTTCCACTTTTATGGCCTTGTGATCTGATAAGATGCCTTGTAATATTTTGATGTTTTGGATTCTGCAAAGGTTTGTTTTATGACCTAATATGTGGTCTATTCTAGAGAATGTTCCATGTGCGCTAGAAAAAAAAGTATACTTTGTAGCAGTTGGGTGGAGAGTTCTGTATAAGTCAATGAGGTCAAGTTGGTTGATTGTTGTAATTAGGTCTTCCGTGTCTCTATTGAGCTTCTTACTGGATGTCCTGTCCTTCTCCGAAAGTGGTGTGTTGAAGTCTCCTACTATAATTGTGGAGGTGTCTATCTCACTTTTCAGTTCTGTTAAAATTTGATTTATGTATCTTGCAGCCCTGTCATTGGGTGCATAAATATTTAATATGGTTATATCTTCCTGGTCAATTGTCCCTTTTATCATTATGTAGTGTCCTTTATCCTTTTTGGTGGATTTAAGTTTAAAGTCTATTTTGTCAGAAATTAATATTGGTACTCCTCTTCTTTTTTGCTTGGTATATTTTTTTCCATCCTTTGAGTTTTAGTTTGTTTGTGTCTCTAAGTCTAAGGTGTGTCTCTTGTAGGGAGCATATAGACGGATCGTGTTTCTTTATCCAGCCTGAGACTCTCTGTCTCTTTATTGGTGCATTTAGTCCATTTACATTCAGTGTAATTATAGATGTGTTTAGTGTTGTCATTTTGATGCCTTTTTATGTGTGTTGTTGACAATTTCATTGTTCCACTTACTGTTTTGTGCTGAGACGTTTTTCTTAGTAAATTGTGAGATCCTCATTTTCATAGTATTTGACTTTATGTTTGTTGAGTCGTTACGTTTTTCTTGGTTTTTATTTTGAGTTATGGAGTTGTTATACCTCTTTGTGGTTACTTTAATATTTACCCCTATTTTTCTAAGTAAAAACCTAACTTGTATTGTCCTATATCGCCTTGTATCCTTCTCCATATGGCAGTTCTATGCCACCTGAATTTAGTCCCTCTTTTTGATTATTGTGATCTTTTACATATTGACTTCAATGATTCCCTGTTTTGAGCGTTTTTTTTTTTTTTAATTAATCTTAATTTGTTTTTGTGATTTCCCTATTTGAGTTGATATCAGGATGTTCTGTTCTGTGACCTTGTGTTGTGGTGGTATCTGTTATTATTGGTTTTCTGATCAAACAATTTCCTTTAGTATTTCTTGTAGCCTTGGTTTGGTTTTTGCAAATTCTCTAAGCTTGTGTTTATCTGTAAATATCTTAATTTTGCCTTCATATTTCAGAGAGAGTTTTGCTGGATATATGAACCTTGGCTGGCAGTTTTTCTCCTTCAGTGCTCTGTATATGTCATCCCATTGCCTTCTTGCCTGCATGGTTTCTGCTGAGTAGTCTGAACTTATTCTTATTGATTCTCCCTTGAAGGAGACCTTTCTTTTATCCCTGGCTGCTTTTAAAATTTTCTCTTTATCTTTGGTTTTGGCAAGTTTGATGATGATAAGTCTTGGTGTTTTTCTTTTTGGATCAATCTTAAATGGGGTTCAATGAGCATCTTGGATAGATATCCTTTCGTCTTTCATGATGTCAGGGAAGTTTTCTGTCAGCAGATCTTCAACTATTCTCTCTGTGTTTTCTGTCATCCCTCCCTGTTCTGGGACTCCAATCACATGCAAGTTATCCTTCTTGATAGAGTCCCACATGATTCTTAGGGTTCCTTCATTTTTTTAAATTCTTTTATCTGATTTTTTTTCAGCTATGTTGGTGTTAATTCCCTGGTCCTCCAGATTTCCCAGTCTGCATTCTAATTGCTCGAGTCTGCTCCTCTGACTTCCTATTGCGTTGTCTAATTCTGTAATTTTATTGTTAATCTTTTGGATTTCTGCATGCTGTCTCTCTATGGATTCTTGCAACTTATTAATTTTTCCACTATGTTCTTGAATAATCTTTTTGAGTTCTTCAACTGTTTTATCAGTGTGTTCCTTGGCTTTTTCTGCAGTTTGCCTTATTTCATTTCTGAGGTCATCCCTGATGTCTTGAAGCATTCTGTGAATTAGTTTTTTATATTCTGTATCTGATAATTCCAGGATTGTATCTTCATTTGGGAAAGATTTTGATTCTTTTGTTTGGGGGGTTGTAGAAGGTAACATGGTCTGCTTCTTTACGTGGTTTAATTTCGAGTGCTGTCTCCCAGCCTTCACTAAGATATTGCAGTGATTTATTCTATATTTGCTCACTGAGTCTTATCTTGTTTTGTTTTCTTTCAATATACGTGGATGGGCTACTAGATTGTGCTGTCTTGATTGTTGTAGCCCTTGACTTATTTATGACCTATTACCAGCTGGTTTGGGCTGTTACCAGATACATATGCCTGAGTCCATTCACTATTCTTGAGTAGAATCTGATTTTGGGTCATCAAGTGTGTGATGCACCCTAACACCTATCCACCTTGAGAAGTAGTGGTGATAGTTGTGTGCACCAGATTCTATTAGCTGCTGGGGTTCACACTCCAGAGGGGGCTGGATGCTGACAGGCTTCCCCCAAGTGTCAGTGAGGTAGGTGTGTCTCTATTCCTAAAGCACCTTGGTGGAGGGCTCTGCAGCTGTACCTTAGGCCCCCAATGCAAGTACCTCTACAGATTGGTAGGTGTCACCCTCCTTAGACCCCTAAGGCAAGAGGCTAGGTGGTCTGGGGGAGCTTCAGCCCTCAGTTCCCTGTTGTGGGTCAGTGAGGGCTCTGTTGAATACGCAGAGATATCACACCTGGGAAACTTGTTTTTCCAGTAAATCCGGTAAGAAGAAATGCAGTCAGATCCCCATCAGAAATGCCTTTGCTTTATAAATAGCCACCTTGTTCCCTGTAGGGATGAAAGCCCGAGATATGGATCACATATGCTTGGCTGGAGCTTGTTCTGTGTTTTTAGTCCAATTAGGGAAGGATTTTTGGTCCCTGGGTTTTTTTGTGGTTGCTTCTCTCAGGCCAGAAGAATGGGTTAGGAAAAGATAAAAAAAAAAAAAAAAAAAAGGGAAAAGAAAAGCCGCGGAGCCATTCTCCCTCTGGCTCAGGAAATTCCAATGTTAATGAAGCAGCCTGGGAAGGGGAGGGGAGGATTCAGAAAAACAGGAGAGAGTAGCACCCCGGAATATGGACAAAGTTACTTATCTTGCTTGGGATGACTATTTTATCTGAGATTCCCGAGGGGCGTGTCGCCTATGTGTGCGCTGGCTGGGTAGAGACTGCCCCCGAGGATCAAGCCCGCAGAAGCCGTGGTCAGTTCCTCCGCTGCCAGTCCCAAGCCCAGCGTTAAGGTTCCCCGGCTAGGACGCTGCACTCCTGGCTCCAAAACCAGTCACTGCCTCCCGGCGACTTCTCCTCCCACCAGCCGCGTGACCGTGCCGCTCCCGTGGACCGGCTGGGCCCCCTCCCGGGGTCAGTTTAGGGGGGTAGGGCTGCAACCCGTGTTTGCGCCGTCACAAGATGTTGTGTTCAGCTCCCCTGCGCCCAGTTCTAAGCCCGGCGCCAAGGTTACCTGACTAGGACGCTGGCTTCAGGCTCCGAAAAAACAGTCGCTGCTTCCCCGTAGTTGTTCGTTCTCTGTCTCTGTCACTCAGGTCAACTCTTTAAATCTGTGTTTGTTGTTCAGGGTTCATAGATTGTCATGTATGTGATCGATTCACTTGTTTTTCCGAGTCTTTGTTGCAAGAGGGATCCAACGTAGCGTCTACATAGTCAGCCATCTTCGCCCCCCCAACTGTTTTTTTTTTAATCACCCATTTGGTATCCATCTACCTACCTATCTAAATATATATGGATATGTATATATGTATATGTCCCTGGGTAGCTCAAATAGTTAAATTACCTATAGGACAGAGTAGAACTATCCCCATAGGATTTCCAAGTCTGTAAATCTTTTACGGAAACAGGCTGCCACATCTTTCTCACGTGGAGCGGCTGGTGGGTTTGTACCATCAACCTTTTGGTTAGCAGACAGGCATTTAACCACTGTACCACCAGGACTCCTTTATATATACATGCATACATATACACAAATACATATTTTTTACCTTAGTCCTCAAAGTGGACTAAGAGGACTAAGGTGCACCTGACCCATGCCATGGTATTTTCAATCACCTCCTGTGCATGTCAAACCTGGACAATGAATAAGGAAGCTCTAAGAATAATTGACTCCTTTAAATTATGGTGTAGGTGAAGAATATTGAATATACCATGGACTGCCAGAAGAACCAACAAATCTGTCTTGGAAGAAGTACAGCCAGAATGCTCCTTAGAAGGATGGCAAGACTGCGTCTCACATACTTAGGACGTGTTATCACGAGGGATCAGTCCCTGGAGAAGGACATCATGCTTGGTAAAGTAGAGGATCAACAAAAAAGAGAAAGTCCCTCAACAAGATGGACTCACACAGTGGCTGCAACAATGGATTCAAGCATAACAACGATTGTGAGGATGGTGCAGGACCAGGCATTGTTTGTTCTGTTGTATGAGGCCGCGATGAGTCGGAACCAACTCAACGGAACCTAATAATAAGAATAAACACTACAGGATGACCCCTGGTGCTGCTCAGCGGGAGAAAGATGTGGCAGTCTGCTTCCTTAAAGATTACGGCCTTGGAAACCCTGTGGGGCAGTTCTACTATGTCCCATAGGGTCTCTGAGTCAGCATCAACTCCACGGCAACAGTATACACTATGTATTTTTGTTATTTTGTTTATTACCCCCCTTCCCACTAGGTAAGGATGTTTGCGTATTGTCCACAGCTGCAGTGCCCAGAACAATGCTTAGCACAAAATAAGGGCTCAATAAATGTTGGATGAATGAATGAATCTTATCCAGTCTCATGACATTAAAATACTACCTATGTGCTGAGAAAGGAGCCCTGGTGGTGCAGTGGTTAAAATGCTCAGCTGCTAACCAAAAGGTCGGTAATTGGAACCCACGAGCTGCTCCTCGGGAGAAAGACGTGGCAGGCAGCTTCTGTGAGGATTTACAGCCTTGCGAACTCTATGAGGCAGTTCTACTCTGTCCTCACAGGGTTGCTACAAGTCAGGATCAACTCGATGGCAATGGGAAGATGTGCTGAGAATTACCAAATTTATTTCTCTAATACTGGTTTCTCCATTCAACTTTTAACCTTTAATATCCAGTGGCCTGTTTGACACAGGTATCTAACTTAGTTGTTTTGTGCCATTGTGATGGTTAAGGTTGTGTGTCAACTTGGCTGGGCTATCATTCTTAGTGGTTTGGCAGTTACGTAATAATGCAGATTGGCAATTATATAATGATGTAATTTGGCAGTCATGTAATGATGTAGTTATCTTCCACTTTGTAATATAATGGAGTTTCCTCAAGGGTGTGGCCTGCATTCAATATATATGGACGTTCTGGCAAAGCTTGCTGGCTTTTGCTTGCCTGGATCCTGCATCCGGCTTGTCATCATCTGACCTTCAGTTCTTGGGACTTGAGCCAGTGGCCTGCCATTTTGCCTGCTGATCTTGGATTCATCAACCTCAACAGCCTGTGAGCTAGTGGCCTGCTGTCTGACCTGCAAATCTTGGGTTCATCAGATACAGCAGCTATGTGAGTCAGAATCCTCCAGCCTAACACCTGACCCACAGACTTGGGACTTGCTGGGCTCTACAGCTATATGAGCCATTTCCATGAGATAAATCTCTCTCTGTTTCTCTGTTTATATATATACACATACTTCATTGGTTTGCTCCTCAAAAGAACCTGGCCTAAGACAGCTGCTCAGTCGATTTTGACTCAAAGTGACCCCATGTGACAGAGCAGAACTGCCCCATAGGGTTTTCTAGGCTGTAATATTTACGGGAGCAGACTGTCGTCTTCTGTGGAGCCGCTGGATGGCTTTGAACCGATAATCTTTTAGTTAGCAGCCGAGTGCTTAACCATTGCACCACTAGGGTTCCTTATGAATGTTGTCTTAGTTACCTAGCGCTGCTGTAACAGAAATACCACAAGTGAGTGGCTTTAACAAACAGAAATGTAGTTCCCCACAGTTTAGGAGGCTAGACTTCCGACACCAGGGTGCTTGCTCTAGGGGAAGATTTTCTCTGTTGGCTCTGGGAAGAAGGTCCTTGTCTCTTCTACGCTTCTGCTCCTGGGCCATCTTTGTGTGGCTCTGCATCTCTCTTCCCCATCTCTGCTTGCTGTCTTGATTTTAATTTCTTTTATATCTCAAAAGAGATTGACTTGGAGGTGGAGCCAAGATGGTGAAATAGACAGACGCTTCCTTTGAGCCCTCTTTACAACAAAGACCTGAAAAAACAAGTGAAATTAGTATATTTGTGACAAGCTGGGAGCCCTGAGCATCAAAGGCAAGCTTAGACAATGAACTGAGGGGCAGGGGGAGAAAGAGGCCGTTCAGAAATGGAGAGGACTTACCAGACCTGAATCTCAGGGAGCCCTCAGGCACCATTTCTGGAGCGGCTGCGGCGGGCTGGTACTAGCTTCAGCCGCAGTTTCCTCAGGAAGAAGCAGAAGCCACACAGCCCACTCACACCTCCGGAACCCGAGGAGAACAGCGCTCTTGGCAAAAGCTAAGTACTTGCGTATATTTTACAGTGCCCCCCCCCCAAGGCGGCTTCAGTGGCTGAATCCCTGGGCCTGAGATAGACCCTGGTGCGCATCTAGAGCCATTCTCTCGGCCTTGGGGAAGGAAAAAATTTGCAACTGGGGGGAAAAGATAATTTGCTAGCTCCATTAACTGAGGGAGCTCAGGACAGAAGCACCTCCTGTCCAGGCATAAACTGTCCGTGGACCTTGAGCACCTTTCCCTTCTGCATGGACCTGTGTGGGCCTATTTCAGGAGAATAGGCCCTTGTTGGCAAACTCCAACCATTTCAGCTGTGTGGTGGAGAGGTGGGTGTTTGACATTTGACATAGCTTTGCCTATTAAACAAGGTCCTCACCTACCCACATCAGGGACCTAATGACTGGTAGCTCCACTCAGGTCACCAAGCCACCCATGACAGGGGTTCAAAGATAACTGGTACCTCCCAGTCCTTACAACCAAAAACTTTGGGTGCCCACGGTCCCTCTGCAGAACCCACCTACCAGCATGCTCTAGGGAACAGAGACGCGTTTTCCTCAGAGACACTTGGGGGTCGGTTCTCAGCCCCCTGCCTTGTTCAGAGCGTGACCCCCTGCTGCAATCAGATACCAGTATATACACCAATCACCCCTGCCCCTCTAAGACTGTAGGACACAGCCTATACCACACACTTCATATCAGCTACCTGGAAACCTGAGCTGAATTCATACAAGAAAACTGAATGGACTCCTCGACTGATATACCTCATAACAGCTCTAGCCAGCTGGGGACAGGACACCAGAGCTCCAAAGGCGAAAATAATCAAGGTAGCTCACTCAAACAACCCACAGGGGTATACCAAAACAAAACAAAGCAAGCAGCTACAACACAGTAAGCAAGCACAAACTAATATAATAACTTATAGATGGCTCAGAGACAACAGTCACTATCAAGTCACATAAAGAAACAGACCATGATCACCTCAACAGGCTCTCAAAACAAAGAATCCAGGGATCTTTTAGATGAAAGTGCATTCCTAGAATTACCAGATGCAGAATGCAAAAGTTTAACATACAGAACCTTCCAAGACATCAGGAAGGAAATGAGGCAATACGCAGAACAAGGCAAGGAACACACAGATAAAGCAACTGAAGAAATTAGAAAGTTTATTCAGGATTCAGGAACATAATGAAAAGTTTAATAAGCTGGAAAAATCCATAGACAGACAGCAATCACAAATTCAGAAGATTAACAATAAAATTACAGAATTAGATAACTCAACAGAAAGTCAGAGGAGCAGAATTCAGCAAGTAGAAGTTAGAATTTCTGAACTCGAAGATAAATCACTTGGCACTAATATATTTGAAGAAAAATCAGATAAAAGAATTAAAAAAAAAATGAAGAAACCTTAAGAATCATGTGGGACTCTATCAAGAGAAATGATCTACGAGTGATTGGAGTACCAGAACAGGGAGGGATAACAGAAAATACAGAGAAAATTGTTAAAGATTTGTTGGCAGCAAACTTCCCTGATATTGTGAAAGATGAGAAGATATCTATCCAAGATGCTCATCGAACTCCACATAAGGTAGATCTTAAAAGAAAGTCACCAAGACACATTATAATCAAGCTTGCCAAAACCAAAGATAAAGAGACAATTATAAGAGCAGCGAGGGATAAAAGAAATGTCACCTACAAAGGACAGCCAATAAGAATAAGCTTGGACTACTCGGCAGAAACCACGCAGGCAAGAAGGCAATGGGATGACATATTTAAAAAATTGAAGGAAAAAAATTGCCTGCCAAGAATCATATATTCAGCAAAACTGTCTCTTAAATATGAAGGTGAAATTAAGACATTTCCAGATAAACTCAAGTTCAGGGAATTCGAAAAAACCAAACCAAAACTACAAGAAATACTAAAGGGAGTTCTTTGGTTAGAAAATCAATAATACCAGGTATCAACCCAAGACTAGCACACCAGGCAGAGCAACCAGAAGTCAACCCAGACAGGGAAATCCAAAAACACAAAGATTAAAAAAAAAAAAAAAAAGCCTAACACAGGGTAATGGCAATGTTATATAAAAGAAGACAACATTAAAATAATAAAGAGGGACTAAGAAATGTAATCATACACCTTCCATATGGAGAGGAAGATATGGTGATACAAAGAAATAAAAGTTAGTTTTAAATTCAGAAAACTAGGGGTAAATAATAAGGTAACCACAAAGGAGACAAACTATCCTACTTATCAAAATAAAATACAAGGGAAAAATACAGGCTCAGCAGAAACAAAATCAACAACAAATATGAGGAAAGGACAATATATAAAGAAAATCTACTCAGCACATAAAATCAAGTGGGAAAAAGAAACTCTCAACACACAAAAAAAGACATCAAAAGGATAGCACTAAATTCATAAAAAAAATTCATACCTATCCATAATTACCCTGAATGTCAATGGACTAAATACACCAATAAAGAGACAGACAGTGGCAGAATGGATTAAAAAACAAGATCCGTCTATATGCTGCCTACAAGAGACACACCTTAGACGTAGAGACACAAACTAAAACTCAAAGGATGGAAAAAAATATATCAAGCAAACAACAATCAAAAAAGACCAGGAGTGGCAATATTAATTTCTGACAAAATAGACTTTAAAGTTAAATCCATCAGAAAGGATAAGGAAGGACACTATATAATGATTAAAGGGACAATACACCAAGCAGATATAACCCTATTAAATATTTATGCACCCAATGACAGGGCTACAAGATACATAAAACAAACTCTATCAGCATTGAAAAGTGAGATAGACAGCTCCACAGTAATAGTAGGAGACTTTAACACACCACTTTCGGTGAAGGACAGGACATCCAGAAACAAGCTCAATAAAGACACGGATGATCTAAATGCTACTATCAACCAACTTGACCTCGTAGACATATACGTAACACTCCACCCCACAGCAACCAACTATACTTTCTTTTCTAGCGCACATGGAACGTTCTTTAGAATAGACCACGCATTAGGTCATAAAGCAAGCCTTAACAGAATCCAAAACATTGAAATATTACAAAGCATCTTCTCTGACCATAAGGCCATAAAAGTGGAAATCAAAAACGGGAAAAGAAATCAAACACTTGGAAACTGAACAATACCCTGCTGAAAAAAGACATGGATTATAGAAGGCATTAAGGATGGAATAAAGGAATTCATAGAATCCAATGAGAATGGAAACATTTCGTATCAGAACCTTTGGGACACAGCAAAAATGGTGTGCAGAGGCCAATTTATATCAATAAATGCACACATCCAAAAAGAAGAAAGGGCCAAAATCAAAGAATTATCCCTACAACTTGAACAAATAGAAAGAGAGCAACCAAAGAAACCCACAGGCACCAGAAGAAAACAAACAATAAAAATTAGAGCTGAACTAAATGAAATAGAAAACAGAAAAACAATTGAAAGAATTAACAAGATCAAAAGCCGGTTTTTTTAAAAAATCAACAAAATTGATAAACCACTGGCCAAACTGACAAAAGAAAAACAGGACAGGAAGCAAATAACCCAAATAAGAAATGAGATGGGCGATATTACAACAGCCCCAACTGAAATTAAAAGGATCATATCAGATTACTATGAAAAGCTATACTCAAATTTGAAAACCTAGAAGAAATGGATGAATTCCTAGAAATACACTACCTACCTAAACTAACACAGAGGGAGAACAACTAAATAGGCCCATAACAAAAAAAGAGATTGAAAAGGTAATCAAAAAACTCCCAACAAAAAAAGCCCTGGTCCGGACGGCTTCACTGCAGAGTTCTACCAAACTTTCAGAGAAGAGTTAACACCACTACTACTGAAGGTATTTCAGAGCATAGAAAAGGACGGAATACTACCTAACTCATTCTATGAAGCCACCATATCCCTGATACCAAAACCAGGTAAAGACACCACAAGAAAAGAAAATTATAGACCTATATCCCTCATGAATGTAGATGCAAAAATCCTCAACAAAATTCTAGCCAATTGAATTCCACAACATATCAAAAAAATAATTCACCATGACCAAGTGGGATTCATACCAGGTATGCAGGGATGGTTCAACACTAGAAAAACAATTAATGTAATCCACCACATAAATAAAACAAAAGACAAGAATCACATGATTTTATCAATTGATGCAGAAAAGGCATTTGATAAAGTTCAACAATGATTCATGATAAAAGCTCTCAGCAAAATAGGAATAGAAGGAAATTTTCTCAACATAATAAAGAGCATTTATACAAAGCCAACAGCCAACATCACCCGAAATGGAGAGAGCCTGAAAGCATTCCCCTTGAGAACGGGAACCAGACAAGGATGCCCTTTATCACCACTCTTATTCAACATTCTGCTGGAAGTCCTAGCCAGAGCAATTAGGTTAGATAAAGAAATAAAGGGCATCCAGATTGGCAAGGAAGAAGACAAAGTATCTCTATTTGCAGGTGACATGATCTTATATACAGAAAACCCTAAGGAATCCTCCAGAAAAATACTGAAACTAATAGAAGAGTTCAGCCGAGTATCAGGATACAAGATAAACATACAAAAATCAGTTGGATTCCTCTACACCAACAAAAAGAACATCGAAGAGGAAATCACCAAATCAATGCCATTTACAGTAGCCCCCAAGAAGATAAAATACATAGGAATAAATCTTATCAGAGATGTAAAAGACTTATACAAAGAAAACTACAGTACACTTCTGCAAGAAACCAAAGGAGACTTACATAAGCGGAAGAACAGACGTTGCTCGTGGATAGGAAGACTTAACATTATAAAAATGTCTATTCTATCAAAAGCGATCTATACATTTAATGCAATTCTGATCCAAATCCTAAGGACATTCTTTAATGAGATGGAGAAACAAATCACCAATTTCATATGGAAGGGAAAGAGGTCCCAGATAAATAAGGCATTACTGAAAAAGAAGAACAAAGTGGGAGGCCTTACTTTACCTGATTTTAGAACCTATTATACCGCCACAGTAGTCAAAACAGCCTGGTACTGGTACAACAACAGATACATGGACCAATGGAACAGAACTGAGAATCCAGATATAAATCCATGCATATATGAGCACCTGATATTTGACAAAGGCCCAAAGTCAGTTAAATGGGGAAAAGACAGTCTTTTTAACAAATGGTGCTGGCATAACTGGATATCCATCCGGAAAAAAATGAAACAAGACCCATACGTCACTCCATGCACAAAAACTAACTCAAAATGGATCAAAGACCTAAATATAAAATCTGAAACGATAAAGATCATGGAACAAAAAATAGGGACAATGTTAGGAGCCCTAATACATGGCATAAACAGTACACAAAACATAAGGAATGTAAAAGAAAAACTAGGTAACTGGGAGCTCCTAAAAATCAAACACCTATGCTCATCCAAAGACTTCACCAAAAGAGTAAAAGACTACCTACAGACTGGGAGAAAGTTTTTAGCTATGACATTTCTGATCAGCGCCTGATCTCTAAAATCTACATGATACTGCAAAAAGACAAATAACCCAGTTAAAAAATGGGCAAAAGATATGAATAGACACTTGACTAAAGAAGACATTCAGGTAGCTAACAGATACATGAGGAAATGTTCACGATCATTACCCATTAGAGAAATGCAGATCAAAACTACAATGAGATTTCATCTCACTCCAACAAGGCTGGCATTAATCCAAAAAACACAAAAGAATAAATGTTGGAGAGGCTGTGGAGAGATTGGAACACTTATACACTGCTGGTGGGAATATCAAATGGTACAATCACTTTGGAAATCATTTTGGCGCTTCCTTAAAAAGCTAGAAATAGAACTACCATACAATCCAGCAATCCCACTCCTTGGAATATATCCCAGAGAAATAAGAGCCTTTACACGAACAGATATATGCACACCCATGTTTATTGCAGCACTGTTTACAATAGCAAGAAGATGGAAGCAACCAAGGTGCCCATCAACGGATGAATGGATAAATAAATTATGGTATATTCACACAATGGAATACTACACATCAGTAAAGAACAGTGATGAATCTGTGAAACATTTCATAACATGGAGGAACCTGGAAGGCACTATTCTGAGTGAAATTAGTCAGTTGCAAAAGAACAAATGTAGTATAAGACCACTAATGTAAGAACTTGAGAAACAGTTTAAACTGAGAAGAAAACATTCTTTCCTGGTTATGAGAGGGGGGAGGGAGGAAGGGTGAGAAAGGGGCACTCACTATTTAGATAGTAGATAAGAACTACTTTAGGTGAAGGGAAAGACAGCACACAATACAGGGGAGGTCAGCATAACTGGACTAAACCAAAAGCAAAGAAGTTTCCTGAATAAACTGAATGCTTCAAAGGCCAGTGTAGCAGGGGCAGGCGTTTGCTGACCATGGTTTCAGGGGACATCTAAGTCAATTAGCATAATAAAATCTATTAAGAAAACATTCTGCATCCCACTTTGAAGAGTGCTGTCTGGGGTCTTAAACGCTAGCAAGCAGCCATCTAAGATGCATCAATTGGTCTCAACCCACCTGGATCAAAGGAGAATGAAGAACACCAAGGACACAAGGCGATGACGAGCCCAAGAGACAGAAAGGGCCACATGAACCAGAGACTATATCATCCTGAGACCAGAAGAACTAGATGGTGCCCGGCTACAACCGATGACTGCCCTGACAGGCAACACAACAGAGAACCCCTGAGGGAGCAGGAGAGCAGTGGGATGCAGACCCCAAATTCTCATAAGACCAGACTTAATGGTCTGACTGAGACTAGAAGGATCCTGGTGGTCATGACCCCCAGACCTTCTGTTGGCCCAGGACAGGAACCATTCCCGAAGCCAACTCTTCAGATATGGATTCGACTGGACAAGGGGTTGGAGAGGGATGCTGGTGAGGAGTGAGCTTCTTGGATCAGGTGGACACTTGAGACTATGTTGGCATCTCCTGCCTGGAGGGGGGATGAGAGAGTGGAGGGGGTTAGAAGCTGCTGAAATGGACAAGAAAAGAGAGTGGAGGGAGAGAGCGGGCTGTTTCATTAGCGGGAGAATAATTGGGAGTGTGTAAAAAATTGGGAGTGTGTAGCAAGGTATATATGGGTTTTTGTGTGAGAGACTGACTTGATTTGTAAACTTTCACTTAATTTCACTTAAAGCACAATAAAAATTACATAAAAAAAAAGAGAGATTGACTCAAAATTAAGCCCTACGCTAAACCTGCCTCATTAACATAACAAAAAGCAACCCATTCCCAAATGGGATTATAACCACAGATACTGAGTTTAGGATTTAAGACACATACTCTGGGGGGGACACAATTCAATCCATAACAGATGTTCGATAGTAGATTCAATTTAACAGGTTGAAAACAGAATTCTTGATTCTATATACTCCTCTTCCTCCAACAACTTCTCCGCTAGTGTTCCCCATCTTGGAAGAGGGCAACAGCAGCATTCAGCAGTTACTCAGGTTAAAAAACAAAATGCCAAATTGGCAGCATCCTTCATTCCTCCCTTTCTTTCCCATCTCACAGTCAGTCTGGCAGCAGCTCCTCTGGGCCCTACTTTCAAAAGGTCTGGAATCTGACTGTTCCAACCCGATTCACTGTTACCACCCCAGTCCTAGCCACCATCTCTTGGATCACTGAAGGAGCCCCCAACTGGTGCGTTTCCACGTCTGCTCTCATAGCAGCCAGAGGGATCCTTCTATAATGTACTGGGATTATGTCAGCTGCTGTCCCTGCCCTGCCCCCACTCCCAATGACTGCCCAGCACACGTGGAATAAAATCCAGCCCTCCATGGTCGGGCTGCTGCCTCCTTCTCCAGCTTCATCTCTTCCAACTTTTCCCCTCATTCATCATGGTCCAGTCACACTGGTCTCCTTGCTGTTCATCAAACCCAGTGAGGACAGCTCCCACCCCAGGGCTTTACCCCCATGTCTACCCCCACATGCACCTGAGGGAGGCTTTCTCTGACCGTCTAGCAAAAATTGTACCCATCACTCTCAGTCCCCCTACCCTAGTTTTTTTTTTTTTTTTTTAACACTTATTAATTACATTAATGTTATATTGTACACTTATTCATTTGGTTTTCTTGTTTGTCCTTCTCATTAGAACATAAGTTTCAGGAGGGAATGAGGAGCCCTGGTGGCACAGTGGTTAAGCGCTCAGCTGCTAACCAAAAGGTCAGCCATTCGAACCTACCAGTCACTCCGTGGGAGAAAGATGTGGCAGCCTGCTTCCATAAAGAAGCCTGGGGAACCCTATGGGACAGTTCTACTCTGTCCTATAGGGTCAGAATGAGTCGGAATCGACTTGATGGCAATGCGTTTGCAGGAGGGAACTGAGCCTGGCCTTAACAGGTGCTAAATAAATATTTTCAAATGCATGTATGCAAGATGTGTTAGGAGGCAGGGTAACCAGAGAGCGAGAGAACAGTAGAGGAGCAGACGAACCCAGATTCCAGTTCTGGCTCTGCCGCTTAGTGGCTGTGTAGCCTTGGAGAAGACTAGTCATCTCTCTAAGCTCAGCCTCATCTAGAGGCTGACAGAAACAGGGCAACAGAACATGCCTGCCTGAGCTGGTGCGGGGTATGAGAAAGGGTGCTAAGTGTTTAGGATAGCACCGGACAGTAGTAAGGATTCAGAAAAACAGCTGTTGATAATAACAGTAACTAGGAGATCCGTGTATTGGCACTGAAAGCTTCTGACATTTGTTTCTGGGTGTGTGTGTGTGTGTGTGTGTGTATTCACGCGCGTGTGTGTGGCTTACCTTGGAGGTAGGATTCCCCTGTGATTTGACTTTTACACCACCGGTCCCTGGTACAGCCTCTGGCCCAGACCAGGCAGCAGCAAATCCTACTAATTGCAGGAGAATTCGTCAAACGGGGGCTACTGAGGAGATAGAAAGTTAAAATGACGGACTGCAATACAGTTGGGGACAAAGGGACGAGGTTGATAGGAAAAAAACAATAGCACAGCAGTAACCCAGTGAGTGCGAGTCCCGCCTGGTGCAACCCCTGGAGCCAACTCAGAGACCCCAGGCCTTTAAGAAAATGGACTTTAACGCCAGCGGTCAAGCAAGGAGCTTGGAGACTAAGTCTCAAATCAAGCTCCCTGAGGTTGTGGATTCCACGGTAGTTATTAGCTTCGGGAAGTTATACCTAATTCATGACGCTTTTTTTTTTTTTTCTGAAAACAGCCGGGCAATTTCAGGAACTAACAAACGTGTTGGGGCGCAGTGTAACGGCGGCTGGGGGTGTGTTTTTCGGGGTGAGACGTATGCAGTTGATCTGCGAACACTTTGCGGCTTACTGCGCATGTCCGCATAAAGGGGCGCGTCGAAGTGGCCTTGGCAGCCACGCAGGCCGCCTTATCAGGGACTAGCTGACCACGGACCCGGGGTGCGGTGGGTGGCGGGGAAACAGTGTAACGGTGTTGATTACACAGGGGTTAGAGCCTGGGCTTCGGTACTGGCTCCTCTCCTGACTCACTGGGCAACCTTAGCTGTGCTAGTTAAGTCTCTGCTTCAGATTCCTCATCTGTAAAAGGCAGAGAGTAACAGTACCACCTCGGTTAGGCTGCTGAGAGGATTAAACGAGACAATGCAATTAAGAACCCCAACGCTAGGGCTGGCATGTTGTAGGCCACCACTACAAAACTCATCTTTTTCTGAGTAGCAGCCCACCCCACCTTGCCAAGTTTGTTGGCTTACAGCAGTGACAATGCACTGTTTGTGGATTGGCTGGGGGAGTCTTCCCTTGTTCTCACCCAGGATCACTCCTGTGGTTATTCGGCAGATAGACCAGGGCTGGATAATCCAAGGGCCTCACTCATGTGTCTGCAGAGGCTGGCTATCAGTCTTACCTACCTCTGCGCGTGGCCAGCCCAGGCCTCTTCACACTATGGTCTCAGGCCAGCAAGAATTGAAGCTGCAGGGTCTCGTGAGGCCTGGCTTCACAAGTGATGCAGCGTTGTTTCTGCCACATTCTGCTGTTGGGAAGCTGTGTTTGTGGGAGTTCTTAGGTTCTCGCCTTGTCTTCTACATCCAGTCACTTACCAACTGCTTTTAAGACAAACCCTACAAACTCTTATCATCTTTCAGTCCATGGTGCTACCGTTATTGTTCAGGTGTAATTTTGCCAGGACAATTCCAACACTTCTCACTTCCCAAATTTATCCTCGTCTCTCCAGGCTGTTTCAGCCTTATCTTTCATTCTCTTAAGTTTCCTCTCTTATTCCCCAAAGCATGTCTTCAACCCCCTAGAATTCCTCGACCGATATATTCAGCCGAAAATCTCATGTTTCAAAGTTTAGGCAGACAAACCTCCAATCTTGCAATGTTACTCTCCAAGATTGTCACAGGTTGGGCTCCTCACTTAGTGGCGGTGTTCACTAGATGAAGTAGGCCCTGCTACTGTTATCCTTCGTTATTAGCACAGACACAAAGGAGAAGCAGCTAACACAAAAACCATTCCGAGTAGCATTAAAACACTCCAAATCAAAATACAACCTTCTAGTTCCCAAAGGAAGTGATGACCAGCAGTAGAGGGCTGCTGAGGCAGCTCTGCCTTGGACAGCTCGGGGAGCAAGGTAAGCTGGGATTGGTTCTTGTGGTCTGCATCCTGATGAGTTGCTCCCATCCTCGGCTGTTGCCCCAACACTCAGAGGAGGAATGTATTTGTTCTTTTTTAGGACACTGGTGGATGGAACACTAGGTACCTAGTTTCATTTTCATGGGATTCCAGAATGTCATATTCCCCCTCTCCCAAACTTGTCTTTAATCAAACAGTAGTTGAGTGTTTGGCTATTTTCCAAAACAATTCCCGAAATTAAAATGAAAGAATGTGCGACAGGGCTGAACAAGAAATCTTTAGACAATGATTACATGAGAACATGGATTTTATCCTATGTTCACGCATATTGGAAAGAATAAAAAGCATGATATTTACCAATGGATGAGATCACACTGTCTTAGAGCCTCACATTTGCAGAGAATCCTCTGTCTGTTCTCTTTTAGAAAAGAAAGTTGTTACAAAACTTAAATGTGCTTATGTTGGGTATATGAGAAACACATGTTGAGTAGAAACGGTTGTTGTTAGTTGCTACTGAGTGGGTTCGGACTCACGGTGACTTCATATATGAATGAAATGTTGCCCGGTCCTGCACGCCATCGTCAGGATTGTGGTATGTTTGGGTCCATCGTAAATCACTGTACCTAACTTCACAACCAGGTGCTGTCAGGTTGCCAGGCACCCTGAATGTCCCCTCACCTACATCCTCTCTGTGGTGCCTTTCCCATGGACACAGTACACAGGCTGTCCACTTTGCTACCGAAGTAGCAGAGTCTCTACAAGCTCTTCAGTCAGATCACAAGAGAGAGACAGCTAAGAACCAGTAGGAACCAGTAAAGTTCCTAAAAGTAAGCTCTGTTTCTTCCAGTCAAAAACTAGCCTCCTAGTTCCCCAGGGAAGTGAAAAGAAGGGACAAGGTACAACCTGATAACCCATCACAATTACTGGG
Source organism: Elephas maximus indicus (assembly GCF_024166365.1). Classification (NCBI taxonomy): domain Eukaryota; kingdom Metazoa; phylum Chordata; class Mammalia; order Proboscidea; family Elephantidae; genus Elephas; species Elephas maximus. Next base: position 12,554,597 of record NC_064843.1, on the reverse strand, counting down.
TCAAATATTTCCACACTGAAGTTGACATTCATTTTCCATAATCCACTACCACCTTTCAGAAAACTCAGCAAAAATCAACATGAAAAAGAGTTCTGAAGCTGGAGGTGAGGAATAATGGAGGGTTCTGAATTCAAGGTCATAGCTCAAAGAAGGGGCAGAGCTTTTGGACAATTAAAGGAAAAAGCCAAAAAGAGTTGGGGCTCAAGGCACTTTTTGGAGTGGGATCAAATGGTGAGGCCAGCAAGGATGCCAAGAACCGGCCTGAGTGTGAGCTTCCTGATTCTCCACAGTGTCCCTCACCCCCAATCTGGGTTTCATTCCCTCAGTAGGATTTGTCTGGGCTCTGCAGGTATTTGAGTTTGAGACCACTGACCTAATGTCAGGAATCAGCCATGGGCTCCTAACACAGAATCTAACCTCATCATCCTCCCTGGGCACCACAGCCAAAGTCTGGGATGGTGGGGCATTCGTGGGTCCCTTTCTATAGCCTCCCCCTTGCTTTCTCCGCTGCAGACCTCAGCACACCTCAGTTCTGCTTCCCGCTGGGATGGAGTGATGGGGACCTGATTCCAGCAGACCTTCTAAGATACAAAGGAGGAAGCGAGCAGCAGTCTGGGGAGCCCCCTGCCAGGTCTGGAAAGATGACCCCTTTGCTTCCTCCCTCTGCTAGGCCAGGACTGACAGGCCATCCCTGGGCATGGCTGAGGTTGCTACAGGTTATGGGGGATTTTGGTAAGGTAAGTACGCACTGTTTTCTCTTATTTCCATCCCTTTTTCCCAAGAAAGGTGCTGGTTTTCTTGGTTGCATTTATCCCCAACAGCAGGGAAGAGGCCTTGGGGTTATCAGGAACGCTAACCCCTCGAACCCCTAGGGATTACATATCCATATCCCTTTCCCCATGGCTTCCAGTTCTGACCAGGGGGGAGTTCTGGCCAAGGGACATTAGGGCAAAGGTGGCAAAGAACAGGGGCCCACCACCCCAGGCGCTCCTACCCTACCTCCCCACCTGAGCAGAATCAGGATCCTCTCGAAAGCAGACTTCAAGGTGAGGGAAAGTGGGTAGAGGCTGGGGCCAGTGACTCATCTGACATTTTCCCATGCCCTGCTTTGACGGGGTGTCAGAAACACTCAGTGCTTTTTCTGATTCTCAAAGTCTGATACCCATTCTGTCGGCCTGGCAAACTCCAACTGGGCAAACAAATTTTCCAGAGCCTAACCAAGCCCTCTGCAGTGAATAGTTACTGACCCAGGACACGGGGTAAGAGCAGGACATGCCAAAAAAACCTAAACCCGCTGCCATTGAGCCAATTCTGATTCATGGCAACGCTATAGGACAGAGTAGAACTGCCCCCATAGGGTTTCCAAGGAGTGGCTGGTGGATTCAAACTGCCAACCTTTTGGTCAACAGTCCAGCTCTTTACCGCGCCAAACTGGGAAATTTGGGCTCCGAAGGAAGAGCACTAGACAGGGCATGGCTACAGGGCCAGGTCCTCAGAGTGTACAACAATGGAGGTAGTATGGCTAGGCTGTCTCAGAGTAGTTATTTGAATGATGTCAGAGTTGTCAGCAGCAGGACTGGGTCCTAGGATTGGAAGGCTGAGGGGACATACACCTAGTATTAGAAATGTGTTTAGGGGTCTTTAGACTGATAATTGTTGACCTGATGTACAGAGTGGCCAAGAGGCCCAAAGCAACAAGACTGGAGAACAGTCTGGATATGGTTAAAGGACCTGACCCTGGAATGTGGAAGGCTCTGGAAAGCTGACTTCAAAGTGAGGGACAGTGGGTGGTTAAAAGGACCTTGGAGTTAGGACTGGGAACTGAGCATTAGGGAACAGCAATACTTCCATGGGTGGAGAAAGATTCAGCAGACCAGCATAGAGACTAGAAAGCAAGAAGGAAAACCAGGGAAGGGAGCTTTCACAGAAGCCAAGAGAAGATAGTGACAGAAAAAATTATCAGTTAGGGGAAGAGGTAATCGAGTCCCTGGAGATGTGGGACATTCTGTCCTTTCTCCTGGCATCTGTCTCCATAACCTAGATCAGGCCTCTCCCCATGTAAAGGATCAGATTCCCCAATAAACACATTTAGGACTTTTTTTTCTTAAGGGTTGAATTCATTCAAGAAACTTGGAGTGTGAATTTGAATTCCATGTGCCATTTAGAAGAGATGAGTGACAGAGCCTGAGTTACGGTTTATTAAAGAAAAATTTTATTACAGTAAAAAGACAACAAATCATGGGAAAGAACTGCTGTATCAAACAGCTCAACCATTCCAGGATTACTTAAGCTTTCTAATTTTCTATTCCATCTAGTTACCCAAAGTGGAAAATTAGTCTACTTAGTTACTACTGACACCATCACCTCAGAGTACAGGCAATCAGGAGACTTTTGAAACTCCTCAGAGGTGGGTGAAGCAGTAATAGGTGGTGGCAACATTCTGTACTAAGTTGAGGAGGGACAGGAGAATGAAGCTCCGCCCACAGACCCTGCCCACACAGCTCCCTCCCTGTCTTCTGGTGCAAGAGGGGGTGTAACTTATTGCTACAGCACCTCCCATTCTCCCTCCCCACATAAGGATTCTCCCCACCCAAAAAAGACCCATTCTCTGATGTACACCGAAATGTGCTTTTCCCCCCAATTCTTGCCCATTTTCCCTGCACACACAGACCTTTTGTTGTGTGCTCTGGTGCGTGAGGAGTGATCTGCAGTTAAAGCACTGGCCACACTAACTGCAAACACAAGACTTCTTATCTGAGTGTGTCTTCTGATGTCTGCCGAGGCCTGGCTTCTGGCTAAAACCTCAGCCACACTCACTGCACACATATGGCTTCTACCCTGAGTGTGTCCTCTGGTGGAGAAGGAGGCCTGACTTCTGGCTAAAGCCTCGCCCACACTCCAAGCACACGTAAGGTTTCTCGCCTGAGTGTGTCCTCTGGTGTCTGATGAAATTTGTCTTCCGTTTAAAGCCTCGCTTACACTCCTTGCACACATGTGGTTTCTCTCCTGAGTGTGTCTTCTGGTGGAGAACGAGGTGAGACTTCTGGCTAAAGTCTCGACCACACTCCTTGCACCCATATGTCTCCTCTCCTGAGTGTGTCCTCTGGTGGAGAAGGAGGCCTGACTTCTGGCTAAAGCCTCGCCCACACTCCTTGCATACATATGGCTTCTCCCCTGAGTGTGTTCTCTGGTGTGTGATAAGATTTGACTTCCGGATAAAGCCTCGCCCACATACCTTGCACACATGTGGCTTCTCCCCTGAGTGTGTCCACTGGTGGAGAAGGAAGCGTGACTGCCGGCTAAAGCCTTGCCCACACTCCTTGCACACATATGGCTTCTCCCCCGAGTGTGTCCTCTGGTGCGTAAGGAGGACTGATTTCTGGGTAAAGCCTCGACCACATTCATTGCAAACATAAGGCTTCTCCCCTGAGTGTTTCCTCTGGTGTACAGTGAGGCTTGATTTATGGGTAAAGCCTTTGCCACACTCACTGCAAACATAAGGCTTCTTATCTGTGTGTTTCCATTGATGTCTGATGAGGCCTGACTTCTGGTTAAAGCCCTGCCCACACTCCAGGCACACGTAAGGTCTCTCCCCTGAGTGCGTCCTCTGGTGTGTGGTGAGAATTGACTTATAGCTAAACCCTCGCCCACACTCCTTGCACACATGTGGCTTCTCTCCTGTGTGTATCCTCTGATGCTTAAGGAGGGCTGACTTCTGGGTAAAGCCTCGTCCACACTCACTGCACACAAAGGGCTTCTCCTGTAAGAGGAACCTCTGGTATGTGATAAAGTCTGACTTCAGGCCACAATCTGGTTCATCCTCTCTATAGATGACTGCTCCTAATCTCGACAATTCTAATTCCTTCAGCCCTTTGCCTCTTTCCACAGACTCTACCCTTTGGCCTGAGCTGGGCTCTATCCCTACCTCTGTATTGCCTTCTCCAGGGCTTGCTGACTCTCTTCGGGGTGGGCTGGAGAACAACCTTGAAGTCTCTCCCTCCCCTGTCCTCCCACACAGGAGTCTGGAGACTTCTCTGTCTTGACCTTCTGTGTTTTCCCTCCAGCAGCTGAGATCAGAATCCTGCTGCTCTGGCTGCTTCTGATGCCCTAGGCTGGAACGCCCTGGATGGAAGTGATGTTGTGCACAGAAGACTGAGAAGATCTGAAGCACGTGCTGGCTGAGGAATTGCTGACAGGAGACAGCCAGAAGGCAGGAGGAGCAGGGGTAGAGTTCTGGCTTCGGTTCTGCTGGAGAGAGAAAGGTTAAGTAGCCATAAGTGGGCAGCCTGGGCTGTTCGTCTCTCATGACAGACGGCATCTCATTGCTGGAGTCCCTGGGTGGCACAAACAGTTATGCACTTGACAACGGGCTAAAAGTCTAGTGGTTCAAAAGAGAGCCTGGTGATCTGCTTCTGAAAGGTCACAGCCTTGAGAACCTCATGGAGCAGTTCTACTTGGTAATGTGGGGTCACCATACATCAGAATTAACTCAAGGGCAACTAACAATCTTATTGCCACGCTTGTAATCGACAATTTATACAACACAATTTGTTTCCCACCAATAATTCACTTATATGCCATTTTTACAAATTACATATTCTATTGCAATCCAGAATGAGACCTGGTTGTGCAGTGGTTAAAGCTCACGGTTGCTAACCACCAAGTCTGCAATTCGAACCCACCAGCCGACACAGAAGGAAGATGGGCATTCTGCTTCAGTAAAGATTTACAGCCTTGGAAACCCTACGGGGCAGTTCTACTTTGTCCTATAAGGCCACTGAGTCAGAACTGACTTGACGGCAGTGCATTTAGGTATTTTAATTCAGATAATCCACACCAAAAACCTCTTCAACACGTCAGCCTGACTGGGAACTTCTCAAGTAACATCAGACATTGTTCTGCCTTGTAAACAGGTTCTATTATGGTTAGGCTTTTTCTGCTACTAAAAACCTCTAAGCCATGGAGACTTAACATTGATATATACTGCCCATAACACTTTGGAATTTCTTGGAAATAACAGTTTCCTGTGTGGAAATCTCCTTCGTGACTTTTCTCATTGTAAAGGGCTGGTAAGACATAAAGTCACTCAGTCTGGTGGGCTTCCCAGTGCAGAAGGTGTATGTGTGGGGATGGCAGAGAAGTAGCACTTGAACCTGTCCAACTGCATGGGGGATCATGATCAGGATCAGCCCAAAGCGGGCTCCCTTGAGGTGGAAGTCAGACATACATCCACCCTCCAACCTTTTTACCAATTCTAACACCAGCCGTCCTCCTCACAATGCTTTCTGCTTCTCTTCTGGGTTCGATAATCTGTTGCAACAGCCACATAGAACTCACTGCCATACTTACAGTTAAGTGGTTTACTAAGGAACAACGTACAACTCAGGATCAGGAAGGCTGCAGGCAAAGTCTCCCTTCTTCAGAAGGGCAGGACAGCTCTCTCAGCTCCTCTCGGCTGTGCAGGCTCCTGAGGGCAGGCCTCCTCTCGGCCCCCTTATGACAGACCCCTCTTAGCTGCTCAGGACAGGCTCTTTTTGAAGCCACCACCAAGCCTTTCCCCACTCTGCCACAGTTCCCCCTGCTCAAAGCCCACCAAACCATTGGTGTCACCTCCTAATAAAATTTCTCTCTCTCTGTTCCAGGGCACGGACCCCAATTGGGTAACTTCTACAGTAGTGAGAAACCTGACTTCTAACATCAGTGTACTCATTTATTTAATCTTAAAATTCAAAGAAAGTGGTTTTAGTTCACCCATATTCATACAAAATGAACTGACAATGAATAAGACCAAAGAAGAATTGATGGCTTTGAACTATGGTGTTGGCAAAGAATACTGGCAATACCATGGACTGCCAGAAGAACAAACAAATCTGTCTTGGAAGAAGTACTGCCAGAATGCTCTTTAGAAGCAAAGATGGCAAGACTTCATCTCACATACTTTGGACATGTTACCAGGAGGGAACAGTCCCTGGAGAAGAACACCACACTTTGTAAAGCAAAAGGTCGGTGAAGAGGGGGAAGACCCTCTACAAGAGGGACTAAGTGGCTGCAACAGTGGGCTCAACCGTGACAACAATTGTAATGATGGTGCAGGACTGGGCAGTGTTTTGTTCTGTTGTATATGCGGTCGCTATGAGTCGGAACTGACTTAATAGCACCTAACAACAACATCCATACAAAATACAAATACACAAAATATAGTTTAAGATTTATGTACAGGTTTTTTTTTTTTTTTTTTGGTCAGTACACAAGGAGCTGGCCAACTTTTTCTGTAAAGGATCAAACAGTAAATATCTTAAGCTTTGCAGACTACACAGTCTGTTCCACCTACTCAATTCTGCCATAAAAGAATGAAAGAGGCCACACACAGTACATAAACGAGTGGCTGTGCTGTGAATTTTATTTACAAAAATAGGTGGTGGGCCAGATTTGACCTTTGGGCTGTAGTTTGCCAACCCTTGCTTTAGACTGAAGACATGGTCAAAGTTCTCTGTGTTCAAAGGTTAATCAGGTTGATTTCGCCCTGTTCACTGTGATCACATCATTCGTTCGAAATACAGTTATCTTTGTTTCATTTTGCATTCTATTTTGGGGTTTTCCTCCTATCTTTGTTGATTTAATTTTATTTCTTTGAATATGTCAAATGCTACTATGGTTCCAAACGTGCAAAACTATTCCAAAAGGTAACCTCGGAGAAATGTTCCTTCTTTCCAAGTCCTCCCAGCAAGATCTCACACATAACCCATAGGTAATCAAGCTCATTACTTTCTGGTTCATCCTGAAAAAAAGAATAGATGGGTAATTTTCTTTTCTTTTTTTAAAAAAATTTATTTTGTTGAGAATATACACAGCAGAACATACACTAATTTAACAGTTTCTACATGTACAATTGATTCAGTAACATTAATTCTTCAAGTTGTACAACTATTCTCACCCTACTTTTCTGAGTTGTTTCTCTCCTATTAACATAAACTAACTGCCCTCTAAGGTTCCTATTTAATCTTCTGAGTTGCCACTGTCAATTTAATCCCATATAGATAGTTCTTGAGAGAGAATAATGCTCAAGACATATATTTATTTTTTAATAGTTAAGCTAAACTATCGTATGGTTTTAAGAAGAGTTCAGGGGATATTTTTGGTTTATCTCAGGGCAACTTTCAGGGGTTTATGTAGCTTCCATGGCTGCAGAAAGTCTTAAGTCCATTAGAATTTTAAATTCTGTTCAGCATTATCCCCCTTTTGATAAGGATTCTTCCACAGACTCTGATCAAAATGTTCAGTAATGGTAGCTGGGCACCATCCAGCTCTTGTCTAACAGCAAAGGGACAGTTGTTCACAGAGGCAATCAGCCACACATTCCATATCCTCCTCCTATTCCTGACTCTCCTCCTTCCTCTGTTGCTCCAGGCAAATGGAGACCAATTGTCATTCCTTAGATGGCCACTTGCAAGCTTTTAAGACCCCAGACACTACTCCATGAAGAGAAGGTAGAACAGAAGCACTGAACACGTTCTTAAGCCAACTCACTGGGATTTCCTGTGAAACCATGACCCTGTATCTCCAAGTCAAGGAACCCAATCCCATGAGGTTTTTGGTTGTACACAAGCAGTCTCAGTGCTACTCTTTTTTTTTTAATCATTGTTGTAAATATATCTATCACACAACTTTTGCCAATTAAACTTTTTACAGGTGTACAACTTATTAACAGCACTTACAATAAAAAACTGCAACTTCACCCTAAATCAATGTGAATTTTCCATCACCATAAACTGAAAGTCAGTACTCCATAAGCAATAACCTCCCTTTCCCCCTCCTTTCCCCCCGGAAACCACTAATAAACTTTGTCTCTATACATTTGAGTGTTCTTGTCTTTTTACATAAGTGAGGTGATACAATATTTGCCCTTTTGTGATTGACTTACTTCACTTGGCATATTGTGTTCAAGCTCCATCCATACTAAGACTTGATTTTTCCTATTGGCTGAGTAGTATTCCATTGTATGTATGTACCACATTTTTTTTTATCCATTCATCTGCTGATATGCATTTAGGTTGTTTCTACCTTTTGACTACTGTGAATAGTGCTGCAATGAGCATTGGTGTACAAGTGTCTGAGTTTTTGCCTTCAAGAGTATTGGGTACATACCTAGGAGTAGAATTGCTGGATCATATGTTATTTTTAGTTTTTTGAGGAATTGTAACAGTTTTCCACAACGGCTGTAATACTTTGCATTCCCATCAGCAATGGATAATGGTTCCAATTTCCCCAAATCCCTTCCAACATTTGTTATTTTCTGTTTGATTTTTTCTCTTAGCCATCCTAGTGGGATTTTTTTTTTTTTTTTTTTTTAATGTTCCTATCAGATGAGTATCTCCATTCTTGGGGAAGCCTAAGGATGGGGCAGGTGGAAATGGATAAAAGGGTGGGAGGTGGAACTTCCCTCTCCCACTGAATGATTCTGATAACCTCTTGGGACTCTGCTGTGAATCTTACCTCATTTTCCACGATGGTTTTTTTTTTTTTCTTTTATTTAGATTAATTTTGTTGGAGTAAGAAATGGGAACAAAGCAGCTATGGCACTTACACATGGCAAGTGTCTTTATCAAGCACACAATAAATTTGTTTGCCTAAGTACTGTGGGCAGTCAGAGGGCTGTGCACAGAGATCTCAGCATGGTGGCAGATGGACGAGTCTTCACTCCGATGGCTTGTCCTGTCCTTTTTCTTTTTCCTTTTTTATTTTGTTGTTGTTGAGAATACACACAGCAAAACACACCAATTCAACAGTTTTTGCATGTACAATTCAGTGACACAGATTACATCCTTTAAGTTGTGCAACCATTCTCACCCTCCATTTCTGAGTTGTTCCTCTACCTTAACATAAACTCAATGTCCTCTAAGTTTCTTATCTAATCTTTCGAGTTGCTGTTGTCACTTTGATTCCATACAGATCTTAAAAGAGTACAATGCCCAAGGCAGACATTCTTTTTTTTTTTTTTTTTTAAAGGAATGAGTTTTATTGGGGAATAGAACAACCTGAGTTGGAGAGCATAAAGTGAAAGTATGAAATGCTCCAAAGTTCAGACGACATGAGGGGTTTTTATACAGGAGATTCAACATAGTCAGGATGACTGCGAACAATTAGAAATAGCTTGTTTTCAACTATTTTCTATGTATCAGCTAACCTACAGCTTCTTGGAGCCAGCCATATTTCTCAAGAACAGAGGACAATTTGCACCATCACTCTCTCCGAGAGCAGCCGTAGTTCCCACCTTCTCATCCTCCCCATGTCAGTGTGGATTAATCCATTACTGTGAGCCCAGCTCAAACAGCTCTTATTTTTTAGGTCTGCTAGCAAACAGTCATGCTAGCCCATATTTGTCCCATAAGAATTCATCAAAATTACAGATGTGTTCATCACATAGTGGTCACCTCCCACATTCTGCCAAGAGTAAAACAGTTTATACATCCTGTCTCTTCTTGGAGGAGCTGACCAACCTTATGACTTCAATTCACCAGAATGCCTTAGATCTCAGTTCTCTGATAGGCTCAAAGCAGTTTTTTAGACTATTCAGTTTGTTCTAATTGTTAGGATGGGAGTAACATTTATAAAGTAGGTTGTTTCTTACATTCTACCCAGAGCACGAACTCTTCATTCTTCAAAGTTATTTTCACAGAATAGAATTCTAATTTGATAGTTTTTTTTTTTTCTTTTTAAATCACCAAAAATATTTCCTTTTCTTCAAACTTCCATTATCTCTGTCGTAAATCTTTTGAGTTTCTTTTTAAGGGATTCTCTCTTTCTTTCTCTGGTTCTTTTTTTTCAAGACATTCTTTATCAGTTAAGCTAAACTACCATTTGTTTTTCAGAAGACTTCAGGGGATATTTTTGGTTGATGGTTTAAAGATGAACTCAGGGCAACAGTTTCAGGGTTGTCATGTCCTTATAATTGAGGATGTCTGCTCCGGGCAGAATGGGGGCTTCCACCTATCTGTCTGAGAGAAGCTCCCTTCTAGCCTGCAGAAAATCCTTGAGCACAAACATAAAACTTTTCAAAGCCCATTTTGAGAAATTACAATGTGACTTTTATCCTAGTTTTTCTTCTATACTTTCACTCAACATCTATTAGCTTCACTTGTCTGGATGAGAGCTATCAAAAGTATAAGTGAAAATTTTCTATCAGCAAAAGCCTGTGATTGTAATCAGTAGTCTTCAGGCTAGATGACATTACAAGTGGCAGAACAAAACAAAGTTTGCCCCAGATTTCCAGGGAGAACAGAATTCTGCTAGATCTTACATGCTTAGGCTGGGATCACTCAATTTATCTCAAATAAATAGACACTCATTGACCACCTATCAGCTATTATATCAGGTGTTTTATCCAGCATTATCATCCTTCAACATCTACTCAGCCTTCAAGACCCTGCTCAAATTCACCACCTCAGTGCAGTCTTCCCTGATTTTCTCCGGATGCCTCGTCTGTGTTCTTACCACATTTTATTCATATGTCTATCACAGCACTCATCAGTTTGTGTCTACAATAATAAGGTAACCCCATGGAAGCTGTGTCCCATGGGGCAGTCTAAGACCTACTCCCCCAAGAGGTGATATATACAAGATACAGTGCTTGACAGCCAAAGCAACATTTTAAAGGCACCTCCACTTGCTACTATGAAAAGAACATAGAAGTAATGAATATTCGTCATTTTGGATTGACTGGTCACCCACCTCCCCTTCCTATCTGTTGCCATCGAGTTGATTCTGACTCACAGTGACCCTATTGGGCAGAGTAGAACTCAAGACACAATCTGATCTTGTAGATTCAGTTCTGGCTCATTAACATAACTGCCACTAATCCCATCTCATGAACATCATAGAGACAGGAGGAAATCACAGAGGGAAATCACATCAGATGACAAAATGGTGGACAATCACACGATACTGGGACTCATGATCTAGCCAAGTTGACACATATTTTGCGGGGGACTCAATTCAATCTATGACAGTAACCTTATAGGAAAGAGTAGAACTGCCCCACAGGGTTTCCGAGGCTGTAAATCTTTATGGAAGCAGGCTGCCACGTCTTTCTCCTGTAGAACGGCTGGTGAATGAGACTTTCGGTTAGAAGCTGAGTACTTCAACACTCTGCCACCAGGGCTCCTATGTCTACCTTGACCCTTATTAAATTAAAAAAAAAAAAAAACCCAAACCAGTTGCCATTAAGTCAATTCAGACATGTGGCAGCCCCGTGTAGGTGTCAAACTGTGCTCCATAGGGTTTTCGATGTCTAGTTTTTCAGAAGTGGATCACCAGGCCTCTTTTCTGAGGTCCCTCTGGGTGGACTTAAACCTCCAACCTTATGGTTAAAAAAAACAATGTTTAAACCATCTGCACCACTCAGGGACCTGAATCCTATTCCTTTGATAAGATTCAGCTCAAGTTTCCCCTCTTGTGGTAAACTGTATCGTTGTCAAACTATCTGTACCCCCTCCCCGCCACTGAGCCCATTCCTACAGAAGACTTATCTTTCCCACCACAATGACATTAGCCGTGGTTATGTGATCCGCCTGGCCAATGAAGGTTAGTGGAATTTAGTGCCACTTTAAAACAAGTTTTAGGAGCTACAGTGTGGTCCCATCATTGCTCTTTGCCCCTCTGCCTTGAGAATCCCACAACCCAGAGAGGCTGCTCTTTCTGCCTGGGTCCCAAAACCAATGAGCTGAGTCACACCTGAACTGTAGGCATGAGACAATATTTAAGTGAGAAATGATCACTTGCTGTTATCAGCCATTAAATTATTGGGGCTGTGTTATAAAATTACCTAGGCTACACTGACTTAAATATCTTTTTTATGAAGTCTTTAAAGATTATTTCAGGGAGAATTTGCCCATTTAGTTTTAACAGCGCACTTGAAGAAAAGACATCATAACACGAATATATGAAGAAATACAGAAAAAGAGACTGGTTTGAGAGGAAAAATAGCATGATCTTAAATTCTGTTAAGTTTGAGAATAAACTTTGATGTTTTGTAGACAAGTATAAATACAGGTGAGACAGTGACAGAGGAAATGTATTCATCATAATATGTGATGGTGAAAATATTACAGCTCACAAGTTGTTTATGGATATGAATACAGACACACAGTACATGATACCATGTTCTATGGAATACTATTGTCTGAAGGAAAAGAAAGAAAGAAGAGAGAAACTCAAAATAAGAGACTAGAAAACTCAGAATACTGCGGTGTTGGGGAAGAGAAAGGAAAACATGTTGAGAACTGCAACTATATCCAGGGATACAGGCTTTTAATATCAAGACTAATTTGAGCAAGGTAATTTTGGTATTTTCCTCTGATCCAGTTAAATGTATTAACATAGAGTGAGGGAATACTATGACCAGAGAAAACTACAAATAAAAACCAAATCTAGTAAGTTTAACTAGCTCTGGCCGAATCCAAACACACAAAACTAGACTGAAATGGATAAATCTATACAGGGAGGTCCCGATGTACAACTGGGCTCTGTTCCAATGATTCTGTCGAAAGTTGGTTCTTACATAGGTTGAACACATCATTTTTTTTTTTAAGTTTTCATTATTATTGCCTCTTATTATCAGTATTTTCATAAAGCTGATCTTTATTTGTTTTCGGGGGTTAGCATCAGAATGATAACATCAGCAAACTCTATGCTGTAAGACTGCACGTACTGATGATGCGATGTTAGAAAAAAAAGACGGTCCTGAAGTGCAGTTCCTCAGAACTTCAACACAAGTCAGGGATTACCTGCACTGAATTCGATGGAACCACCTCATGATGAGGCAGGTTCAAAGCAGATAAACTCAGACAAAAACATGTCAAAGGAGAAGAAAACAGAACAAACTAAATACCAGGAAAATAGCCACGCTATTTTAAGGAAACTCCTACCTGGGACTGGTTTGTGTCTCCAAAAATGTGCTTCTTCTCTACATGGCTGCTCTAGAGACATAAGAATATCTAGAAATGCAGTAACCAATATGGCAGCCACTCGCCATCTATGTTTACTGAGCACTCGAAATGTGGCTAGTCTGAAGTAAGGTGTGCTCTCAGTGTGAAATACACACCACATTTTAAAGACTTCATGCAAAAAAAAAGAGTAAAATACCTAATGAATACATTTTACATTGATTATATATGGAAGTGGTAATGTGACATACTGGGATAAATAAAATATATTATTAAAATTAACTTCACCTGTTTAGTTCTACCTTTTTTAATGTGGCTACAAGGGACGTTTACGTTACCTATGTAGCTCACGATACATTTCTACTGGGCAGTGCTGATCTAGAAAAAGAGGGGAAAACGATGGTCCAGAGGCCAAATCCAGCCCTCTGCCTGTTTTTGCACAGCGTGCCATCTAAGAATATTTTTTTACATTTTGAAATGGTCAGGAAAAAAGTCAAAAGAATACTGTTATGGACTGACAAAGCTCTGTATCAATTTGACTAGGCCATGATTCCCAGTATTGCCTGAGTGTCCACCATTTTGTCTGATGTGATTTTCCTAAGTGTTGTAAATCCTACCTCTGTGATGTTAATGAGGCAGGATTGGCAACACTTATGTTAATGAGGCAGGATTCAATCCACAAGATTAGACTGTGTTGTAAATCAATCCCTTTTGAGATGCAAAAGACAGAATTGAGCAGACAGATATGTGAACCTCAAGCCACCAGGAAAGCAGCTAGGGGAGCAGAGCCTGTTTTTTTGGACCTGGGGTTCCTGCACTTAAAAGCTCCTAAATCAAGGGAAGAGTGATGACAAGGACCTTCCCCCAGAGCCAACAGAGAGAGAAAGCCTTCTCCTGAAGCTGGCACCCTAAATTGGACTTCTAGTATCTTAGACTGTGAGAGAATAGACATGTTTGTTAAAGCCATCCACTTGTGGTATTTCTGTTATAGCAGTACAAGATAACAAAGACAAATGATAGTTTATATTATGTGCGGTGCCGTTGGATGAGAGCAAACCACTAAACCTTTAGGTTAATACCCACTGCCGTCAAGTAAATTCCAACTCATAGCAACCTACAGAACAGGGCAGAACTGCCCTATAGGGTTTCCAGGGAGTGGCTGGTGCATCTGAAGTGTCACTCTTTGGTTAGCAGCAATAGCTCCTAATCACTGTGCCACCAAGGCTCCTTTAGGTTCATAGTTTAGCACAAACTGTACCACCGAGGAGCATTTGGTGGGTGGAAAAAAGAAAAAACACCCGTTGCTGTTGAGTCGATTCCAACTCAAGGCCAACTATAGGACAGCCAGAACTGCCCCATAGGGTTTCCAAGGCTATAAATCTTTACAGAAGCAGACTGCCACATCTTTCTCCCACGGAGCGCCTGGTAGGTTCAAGCCGCTTACCTTTTGGTGAGCAGCCGAGTACTTAGCCACAGCTCCACCAATAAATATCTACTGAATTAATGAAGGAAAAGAAAACAGCACACGCTCACCCAACGACAGCAGATTCCTGTAAATCTCCAGCATCACTTCTTCATATAGGTTCTTCTGCTCAGAGCTCAGTCTCTCCCATTCTGCCTCCGTGAAGACTACAGTGACATCCTCGAATGTAACTGGTTCCTACAATAAGCAATAAATCAATGCACAGCAAATCAGCAGCCATTTTCCCAACGAGAAGAGTTTAACTGGTGGCCCTCAAGAGTCTGGGCCCGAAGAAGTTCATCTAAGTCTTTTCAGAGAGCACAGTTCCCCATATCAAGTTCTCCTGGACACAATTGGACACCTGACTTTGTGATAAAACCTGCAGGAGCACAAGTGATGCCCAAACCCCATCCCTGCCTTCACACACCTATGGCTTCACTGGAGAGATGCTGTGTGAATCAGTTTGAAGGCACTAAGCAGTATTCAGGGAAGTGACTGAGAATTCATAATGGAGGAATATAAAGACAGGAGGGTATGGGACGGGCTAGAAAAGAGCCAAAGGCGTCATGGAGGTAGGGCTTGTGCTGGGCATGAAGGGACGGTGAAGATTTAAAGGAGAAGATGGAAAGAAACTTCAACTACAGAGAAAAGTGGGAGTGAACAGATGGGGTCTGGACGGAGCATTTCTGAGGAGTTCAGGTAACTAAATGGGATCTTTGTGTATGTATTTTAATATATTTTTAAAAATTTTTATTGTGCTTTAAGTGAAAGTTTACAAATCATGTCGGACTCTCATACAAAAATTTATATACACCTTGCTATATACTCCTAACTGCTCTTCCCCTAATAAGACTGCACAGTCCGGCCCTCTCCTCTCTCTTTTCGTGTCCATTCAGCCAGCTTCTGACCCCCTCTGCTCTCTCATGTCCCCTTCAGATAGGAGATACCAACATAGTCTCATGTGTCTATTTGATCCAAGAAGCTCATTCTTTACCAGTATTATTGTCTATCCCATAGTCCACTCTAATCCCTGCCTGAAGAGTTGGCTTTGGGTATGATTCCTGTCTTGGGCTAACAGAAGGTCTGGGGGCCATGACCTCCAGGGTCCTTCTAGTCTCAGTCAGACCATTAAGTCTGGTCTTTTTTACGAGAATTTGGGGTCTGCATCCCACTGCTCTCCTGCTTCCTCAGGGGTTCTCTGTTGTGTTCCCCGTCAGGACAGTCATCAGTTGTAGCTGGGCACCATCTAGTTCCTCTATTCTCAGGCTAATGTAGCCTCTGCTTTATGTGGCACTTTCTGCCTCTTGGGCTCATCATAACTGCCTTGTGTCCTTGGTGTTCTTCATTCTCCTTTGCTCCAGGTGGGTCGAGACCAATTGATGCATCTCAGATGGCTGCTTTAACGTTTAACATCCCAGACGCCACTCTCCAAAGTGGGGTGCAGAATGTTTTAATAGGTTTTATTACGTCAGTTGACTTAGATGTCTCCCTGAAACCATGGTCCCCCAACCCCCTTCCCTGCTACGCTGGCCTTCAAAGCATCCAGTTTATTCAGGAAACTTCTTTGCTTTTGGTTTAGTCTAGTTGTGCTGACCTCTCCTGTATTGTGTGTCATCTTTCCCTTCACCTAAAGCAGTTCTTATCTGCTATCTAATTAGTGAAAGCTCCTCTCCCTCCCTCCCTCCACCCTCTCGTAACCATCGAAGAATATTCTCTTCTCTGTTTAAACTACTTCTCGAGTTCTTATAATACTGGTCTTATACAATATTTGCCTTTTTGCAGCTGACTAATTTCACTCAGCATAATGCCTTCCAGATTCCTCCATGTTATGAAATGTTTCACGGATTTATCATTGTTCTCTATCAATGCGTAATATTCCATTGCGTG
This sequence comes from Elephas maximus indicus, assembly GCF_024166365.1. NCBI lineage: Eukaryota > Metazoa > Chordata > Mammalia > Proboscidea > Elephantidae > Elephas > Elephas maximus. The sequence continues at coordinate 12,538,307 of NC_064843.1, read as the reverse complement.
AATATACCATAATTTATCCATTCATCCGTTGATGGGCACCTTGGTTGCTTCTATCTTTTTGCTATAGTAAACAGTGCTGGAACGAACACGGGCGTGCGTGTATCTGTTTGTGTAAAGGCTCTTATTTCTCCAGGCTATATTCCAAGGAGTGGGATTGCAGGATCGTATGGTAGTTCTATTTCTAGTTTTTTAAGGAAGCGCCAAATTGATTTCCAAAGTGGCTGTACCATCTTACATTCCTAACAGCAGTGTGTAAGTGTTCCGGTCTCTCCACAGCCTCTCCAACATTTTTAATGTCCTTTTCTAATAAAGGCCTTAACACTTCACTCATCATGTAGAATAGTACCTTATCTACGCAAAACAGTTGGCAATATTCCAGAAAAAGGACATTTACACATAACTTAATCTTTAAAAACAAAAACCAATACTTGAACCCAATGCCATTTAGTCGATTCAGACTCAAAGCGGCTCAATAGGACAGAGCAGAACTGCCCCACAAGGTTTCTAAGACTGTAATCTTTAAGGAAGCAGACCACCACATCTTTCTCCTGCAGAGTGGCTAGTGGGTTCTAACTGCCGACCTTTTAGTTAGCAGCTGACCCCTTAATCACTGCACTACCATGGCTCCTACAAACATCTTATTGAGGCATAATTTAAAATCCATTTGCTTTATAACTCACCCAATTTAAATACAAGAACTCCTCACTTTTCACAGTTCCAACACACACAAATTTCAGTTACCATGGTTTAGTTAAATAACCCCACCACTGGTCTGTCAGTTTGTTGTACTGTGGTGGCTTGTGTGTTGCTGTGATGCTGGAAACTATGTCACTGGTATTTTGAATACGAACAGGGTGAGCCATGAAGGAAAGGTTTCACTGGAGCGTCCACACTATGGAAGACTAGGAAGAAAGACCTGGCAATCCACATCTAAAAAAATTAGCCAGAGAGGCAGGGCTAAGATGGCAGAATAGACAGACACTTCCTGCCATTCCTCTCAACACACAGAGATGCAAAGAAAACAAGTGAATCAATTATCTATGACGATATGAAACCCTAATCATCAAAGACAAAGCTGAAGAATCGGACTGAGCAGCAGGTGGAAGGACAGACAATATAAAAGTAGCAGAGAAGTACAGATCGTGAGATCGCCAGCGTCCTACTAGTTGAGTATGCGCAGTACACACGGGCTGAGGCACGCAGCATCATTCAAATAGGAGCTCACTACACCGGGCACAGTGAAGCAGTAGCAAATCTCCACACACTCCAGGACCAAGTAGGAGTGACACCAGACCTGGGAAAGTTAAGTGCAAGTTTCTGACCTTCTGGGTGGGGGCAAAATAACCCCTCTGCCTGCCACAGGTTCACAGCAGAGAAGAGCTTCCTTCTCTCACCTACCTCCCACCCCTCTCCGATCTGACACCAGTCCTGAAGTATTCAACAACTGCCATGCCCCCAAGCCAGTAACTCAGGGCTGGACAGAGGGCCCCCCTTCACCCAGCCATTGGTGTAAGGGGTCCATGGACTTGCAGCACCCTTCACCCCTGCCCAGACCTGTGTGGGCTGATTCAACACCGCACACCCTCATTAGCATGAAACAGCAGGGCATACACTTGAAGCCCATTTTCAACTGCAGCAGCCAATGGGGAGCTGCAGATTTGTGATATCTCGCCATCCTGCCCCCTAAGCAGACGACTCACCCGCACTGGGGGCCTAAGAGCTGACAGTACCACCCCACTACATCTAGCCACCCACGACAATGGTCTGAGAATCAGTGGCACTTCCCAGTCCCTCCAGCCAACAGCACCAGATACCCAAGGACCAGATGCAACACCCGCCCCCTCCCCCCGCCTACTATGCACTCTAGGAGACAGGGATACACCCTACACTCAGACACCCAGGGGCCCTGACTTACTCCACACGCAGCCCCCCACTGCAGCCAGATACCTGTGCCTGCTTCAAACATCGCTATGGAGCCCCGCCCATCTAAGACTGTAGGTGAGTCTGCACCACATACTCGGTGACCGACAATTCGGGCACCTGTGCGACACCCACACAAGGAAAGTGAACAGACTCCTGAGCTCACATACCTAGTAGCTGCTCTAACCACCGGGAGACAGGATGTGAGACCTTCAAAGATGCCAACAACCAAAGCAGCCCACGTGCCCAGCGTACATGGGCATATCAAAACAAAACAAAAAGTCAGGGCACAGTAAGCAATCATACAAGAACTTACTGATGTCTCAGGAACAACAGAGGATATCAAATCACTAAAGAGGCAGGTCAAGATGGCTCCATCAAGCGACCACAATAAAGAACTAGCAAACCTACTTCCAAATACAATGGTGAAATTAGGTCACTTCCAGATAAAGAGAAGTTAAGGGAATTTGTAAAACCAAGCCAAAATTACAAGAATGTTACAGGGGGTCCTACAGTTAGAGAACCAACAATACCAGACAACAATCCAAGATCAGGACACAAGACAGATCAACCAGTTATCAACCCAGACAGAAATTCACAAAAACAAATCGAAGCTAAAAGACTGAAAATAGGGAACCAAAGACGTCAATATATAAACAATGACAATGTCAAAACAAAAAAGAAGGAATAAACAGTGTAGTCATACAAATTCCATATGGAGAGGAAGTTAAGGTGATATCAAGAAATAAAAGATTGGTTTAAACTTAGAAAAATAAAGGTAAATTTCAAGATAACCACAAAGGAAGCTAACAAACCAACCCATCAAAATAAAAAAGAAAAACATAAAGATTCAGCAAACACAAAGTCAACAATATTGAAAAAGATGAAAAGAAAATATATAAAGAACTCAGCAGATAAAATTGAGAAGAACAAAGAAATGGTCAACACCACACACAAAAAAAAAATCAAAATGACAGCAGTAAACTCATATCTATGAATAATTACACTGCATGTAAATGGTCTAAAAGCACCAGTAAAGAGACAGAGTGGCAGAATGGATTAAAAAAAACCCCACAATCTGTCTATATGCTGTCTACAAGACACACATCTTAGACAAAAAGACATGAACAAACTAGAACTCAAAGGATGGAAAAAAAATGTATCAAGCAAACAACCAAAAAATATCAGAAGTAGCAATATTAATCTCCGACAAAATAGACTTTAAACCAAAATGCACCATAAAGGATAAAGAAGAACACTATATAACGATTAAACAGTCAATTAACCAGGGCGACATAACCATAATAAAAATATACACACAGGGCTTCAAAATACATAAAATAAACTCTAACAGCACAGAAAAGAGAAATAGACGGCTCCACAATAATAGTAGGACACTTCAACACACCACTTTCAGTGAAGGACAGAACATATAGAAAGAAGCTCAGTTAAGACACAGAAGATCTAGATGCCACAATCAATCAACATGACCTCATAGCATATACAGAACAATCCACCCAACAGCAGCAAGGTACACATTCTTTTCCAATGCACATGAAACATTATCCAGAAGAGACCATATTTTAGGTCACATAGTAAGCCTTAACAGAATCCAAAACATCAAAATAATACAAAGCATCTTTTCTGATCATAATGCCACAAAAGTAGAAATCAGTAACATAAACAGCAAGGAAAAAAAAATTCAAATACGAGGAAACTTAACAACACCTTACTTAAAGACGACTGGGTTATAGAAAAAATCAAGGATGGCATAAAGAAACTCATAGAATCAAATGAGAATGAAAACACATCTTACCAAAACCTTTCAGGCATAGCAAAAGCAGTGCTTAGAAATTAATTTATAGCAATAAATGCATACATTCACAAAGAAGAAAGGGCCAAAATCAAAACATTAACCCTACAACTCGAACAAATAGAGAGCAGCAAAAGAAGAACTTAGGCACCAGAAGAAATGAAACAATAAAGTTTAAAGTAGAAAAAAATGAAATAGAGAACAGAAAAACAATAAAAAGAATCAACAAGACCAGAAGTTGGATCTTTGAAAGGATCAACAAAATCAATAAAAGTAAATGGCCAAATTGACAAAACAGGAGAGGAAGCAAATAACCCCAATAAGAAATTACATGGGCGATATCACAACAGGCTCAACTGAAATTGAAAGAACAGAATACTATGGAAGACTGTACTCCAACAAATTTGAAAGCCTAGAAGAAATGGATGAATTTCTAGAAACACACTACCTACCTAAACTAACACAAACCAAGGTAGAAAAACTAAATAAACCTAATACAAAAGAAGAGATTGAAGAACTAATTAAAAAACTCCAAACATCTTAAATGCTAGTAAGTGGCCATCTAAGATGCATCAATTGGTCTCAACCCACCTGGAGCAAAGGACAATGAAGAACACCAAGGACACAAGGTAATTATGAGCCCAAGATAAAGAAAGGGCCACATAAACCAGAGACTGGATCAGCCTGAGACCAGAAGAACTAGATGGTGCCCGGCTACAACCGATGACTGCCCTGACAGAGAACACAGCAGAGAACCCCTGAGGGAGCAGGAGAGCAGTGGGATGCAGACCCCAAATTCTTGTAAAAAGACCAGGCTTAATGGTCTGACTGAGTCTAGAAGGACCCCAGACCTTCTGTTAGCCCAAGACAGGAACCACTCCCAAAGCCAACTTTTCAGACAAGGATTGGACTGGACTATGGGACAGAAAATGATACTGGTGAGGAGTGAGTGTCTTGGTTTAAGTAGACACATGAGGCTATGTTGACATCTCCTGTCTGGAGGGGAGATGAGAGGGCAGAGGGGGTTAGAAGCTGGCAGAATGGACGCAAAAAGAGAGACTAGAGGGAGGGAGCGGGCTGTCTCATTAGGGGGAGAACAATTAGGAGTATATAGCAAGGTGTATATAAATTTTTATGAGAGACTGACTTGATTTAGAAACTTTCACTTAAAGCACAATAAAAAAAAAAAAAAAAACTCCCAACAAAAAAATGCCCTGGCCATGATGGCTTCACTGGAGAATTCTACCAAACTTTCAAAGAAGAGTTAACACCAGTACTACTAAAGATATTTCACAGCATTCTATGAAGCCAGTATAACCCTGATAACCTAAGCCAGGCAAAAACACCACAAAAAACAGAAAATTACAGACCTACATCCCTCATGAACATAGATGCAAAAATCCTCAACAAAATTCTAGCCCGTAGAATTCAACAGCACGTCAAAAAAATAATATATCATGGCCACGGGGGATTCACATCAGGTATGCAGGGATGGTTTAACTTGAGAAAATCAATCAATATACTCCATCACATAAATAAAACAAAAGATATGAACCACAAGATTTTGTCAATTGATGCAGAAATGGCATTTGAAAAAGTCCAATACCCATTCCTACTAAAAACTCTCAGCAAAATAGGAAGAGAAGGGAAATTTCTCAACATAATAAAAGCCATTCATACAGAGCCAACAGCCAACATCATTCTAAAAGGAGAGAGTGAAAGCATTCCCCTTGAGAACAGGGGCCAGACAAGGATGCCCTTTATCACCACTCTTACGCAAAACTGTGGTAGAAATTCTAGCCAGAGCAATAAGGCAAGAAAAAGAAATAAAGAGCATCCAAATTGGTAAGGAAGAAGTAAAAGTATCTCTATTCATAGATGATATGATTTTACAGAAAACCCCAAAGAATCCACAAGAAAACTATGGAAACTAATAGAAAATTTCAGCAAAGCAGCAGGATACAAGACAAACATATAAAAATCTGTTAGATTTCTCTACACCAAGAAGATGGAAGGAACTGCACCAAAAAGAACTGGTGGACGTTCAACCTATTCAGGAGGTACCGTATGATCAAGAACTGATGGTAACGAAGGAAGAAGTCCGAGCTGCACTGAAGGCATTGGGAAAAAACCAGGTACCAGGATTTGACAGAATACCAACTGAGATGTGTCAACAAACGGATACAGCACTGGAGGTACTCATTCGTGCATGCCAAGGAATTTGGAAGACAGCTTCCTGGCCAACTGATGGGAAAAGATCCATATTCATGCCCATTCCCAACAAATGTGATCCAATGGAATGCGGAAATTATCAAACAGTATCATTAGTATCACACACAAATAAAATTTTGCTGAAGGTCATTTAAAAGCAGTTGCAGCAGTACATCGACAGGGAACTGCCAGAAATTCAAGCCAGATTGAGAAGAGGATGTGGAACAAGGCATATCATTGCTGATGTTAGCTGGATCTTGGCCAAAAGCAGAGAATACCAGAAAGATGTTTACCTGTGTTTTATTGACTATGCAAAGGCATTCGACTGTGTGGATCAAAACCAATTATGGATAACACTGTAAAGAATGAGTATTCAATAACATTTAATTATGCTCCTGGGGAACCTCTACATAGACCAAAGGCAGGCATTCAAACAGATGCATAGTTTAAAATCAGGAAAGGTGTGTCTTAGGGTTGTACCCTTTAACCATACTTATTAAATCCATACACTAAGCTAACATCAGTGAAGCAGGACTATATGAAGAACAGGGCATCAGGATTGGAGGAAGACTCACTGACAGTCTGCGTTATGTAGATGACACATCCTTGCTTACTCAAAGTGAAGCACTTACTGATGAAGATCAAAGACCACAGCCTTCAGCATGGATTACACCACAAGATAAAGAAAACAAAAGCCCTCACAACCGGACCAATAACCAACATTATGACAAATGGAGAAAATATCGAAGTTGTCAAGGATTTCATCTTATTTTGATCCACAATCAACAACCATGGAAGCAGTGGTCAAGAAATCAAACAACATATTGCATTGGGCAAATCTGCTGCAAAAGATCTCTTTCAAGTGTTAAAAAGCAAACATGTCAACTTGAGGACTAAGGTGTGCCTGACCTAAGTCATGGCATTTTCAATCACCTCATATGCATGCTAAAGCCTAACAATGAATAACAAAGACCAAACTAGAACAGATGCCTCTGAATTATGGTGTTGGAGAAATGGTCATTGTATGACAAATGGTCACTGTAAGTGCGGACGGCAAGCCTTCGTCTGATGTATTTTGGACATGTTATCAGGAGGGACCAGTCCCTAGAGTAAGACATCATACTTCGTAAGTCAGATGGCCAGTGAAAAAGAGGAAGACCCTCAATGAGATGTCCTGTCACAATGATTTCAACGATGGGATCAAACATAGCAACGATTCTGAGGATGGCTCAGGACCAGGCAGTGTTTCATTCTGTTGTTCATAGGGCCACTATCAGTCAGAACCTATTCAATGGCACCTAACGACAACAACTGTTAAATAAATAACCCAAGTACCCCAAGGAAATGATTCAAATTTCAGTTGCAATGGTACAGTAACTGTAAGTAAATGCATAATGTACACACTTTTCTGCTAGCTCTTCAGTTCACAGATCAGGACATAAATACAGATGCGCGTCAAGATCAGTCAGGAATCATACCACTTCTTTCAAAGTCCAGCTGACCTCAGGGGATGGAGGGGGGCTGATGCAATCAATCAGGGCTGTGTAAGGAAGTCAACGGAAGCTCCGGACACAGACACTCCCTGGGCTTCCTGGTTGGCGAGAGACATCAGTGCACGTGGAATGGCAGCACATCCCTTTTTGGGACATGGAAGCTCTGCCCTGGGAACCCTCCCAGACTTTGCCCTGTGCATCTCTTTAATTATACCCTTTTTTGCTATAATAAAGCTGTAATTATACATATAGCCCTTTTTGTGAGGTCTGTGAGTCATTCCAGGTAATTATCAAACCCAAAGGAGTAGTGGGAGCCAACAGGGCAGAAGTAAGGGAGCCAGGGGGAGACTACCAAGCTTGCAGCTGTGACCCTGAAGGGGTAGAGGAAAACCTGGAATTTGTAGCCAGCAGGTCAGAATGAAGGGAGACCGGGGGGGAGGAGGGGTGTCCCAATCTTGTAAGTGGCAACCCAAAGGAATAAGGGATACCCTAAATTTATAGCCAGCGGGTCAAAAGTGAGGATGGTGCATGGACTTTCAAACCTCTGTCTAGAATCAGCCCATCTGGCAGTGTGAAGAACAGTATCCTCTTAACTTGTGAGACTGACCTAGCTCCAGGTGGCCAGGGTCAGAGAAGGGATTGCTGTGTGGGCAGCTGGTGTCAGAACTGAACAGACAAGGGGAAAACTGGTTATTTTCATATTTGACATTTGACAGTTCCAGATTTACTGACACAATATCATATTTCTATAAATAAGACTGGCCATTATAGATGACTGTTGAAGTTACATAATGCTCTTCACTTCTGTATGTTAAAAAGTTCAATAATTAAAAAGTAAAAAATGCCCAGCATACAAGATGCTATCGTTAAATACTATGTATGTGGATGTGCAGTGAAGTTTAATAACACATTTCAAAGTGTTACTAATCTTACCTGACTGAAAGCATGAAATGCTGAAAAGTTCATCACCTTCTCCCTTGGGAAGACAGAGAATATATGTGTATTCTCTGGGAAATGAGCTAGCATTTCAGAAAAATACAGTAATTCCAACTCACCAGTATTTGGGGCTTCCTCTTTTTCTCTTGGGACCAGATAATATCCTCAGAGGACAGACCTAAGGGAGAAAGAGAAGCTGTGAGAAAGCAGACCTCCCAGAATGTTCCCAGAGTAGCTCTTCTCAGCCCTGGGATGGAAGGAAGCAGCCACTTCACTCAGCTGTGGCCACTGGAGCATTCTCACCTGAACCTGGAGCCTTGGTCCCTCCTTCACCTCTCCTGACCCTACACAATGCTTACCTTTAGCCTCATGTTTTGGGGTCAATTTCTTCATGGTCTCCATATCTTCCTTGTTCTCTGAAGACAAAATCTTCTCCCAGTCCTGCTCTCCCCGGGCTGAAGGATTAGGCAACATAATGGCCCCAGGGACTGCTCTGAAATTCTGTCACAGGGACGGAAGGAAGTTACTTCACCTCAAGATAGATTTCTGCTGCCTGGGGGACTTCTTCAAACCTCGGTTATGAAAACCCTCTCGTTTCCATGCATTCAGGACCTGTGGGGGGAGAAGCAACTAGATGCTACTGGATCCTTCACTGTGTGCTGAACCCATGCCCCCTCCGCAGGGATCCTGTCCTCTCTCACCTGCCTCACTCAACAATCACACAGTCTCAGTGTACTTGGCTTCTCTACCTTTATTCATTTCTGGCCTACAAGCCCTCAAGTCTATTCCCTGACACTCTCCCTTACCTGTCACAACTTACTGCACCCCTCTTGCCCCACACCTCAGATTCAAGCTGTATGTCCCAGATCAGTTTCTGCTACCTGAGTCAGAGAGAAGACAGAACACAGCCTAAGGCCTGTGGAGAAACAGCCTCTAAGGTCTCCCTCCAGACCCATCAGGGCGAGCAGCAGCCAGCTTCTGACTGCCCTAGCCGAGTCGCTACGAGTCCAAATTGACTGGACAGCAACGGGTTTGGTACAGGTTTGGAAGAAAGGGGCAATTTCCCAGGAGAATACAAATTGTCTAAAATAGACTCAGAAAATGGGGAAGGAAAAAATATTAACCAAAGAAGAAAATGAAAAGGCAAAGATCCACTTTTCAAAAAGCCTCAGCCTAAGACGATTTTATTGGCCAGTTTTAGCAAAGGTTTGGGTAACAGGTAATTCCTGTATTAAATATTAAGTGTCCCAAAGCATCAAGTAGTGGATCAGCGAAAAAGAGGAAGACTCTCAACAAGATGGATTGACACCATGGATGCAACAATGGGCTCAAGCGTGGCAGTGATTGTGAGGATGGCGCGTGACAGGGCAGTGTTGAGTTCTGTTGTACACAGGGTCGCTATGGGTTAGAACCAGCCTGATGGCACCTAATAACAATAATAAGGCATTAAAAAAGAAGAAGAAAGAAATGGTTCCTAGCTCATTCATCAAGGACACTAAAGGCAAACAAGAGCACTACAGAAAAAGAAAACAAGAGGTCAACTCCACTTACAAACACAGATGCAAAAGGCCTAAATGAATACAACTAACAAAATGAATACAGCTGTAGCTTAAAAAATTATAGGACATCATGACCAACATATTTTATTTCAAAAATGACAAGACAGTTTAATAACATCAGAAAATCTACTATGGGAGTGATATAGGAGTTAAAACTGGAGCCATTATTCCTGTCCCTGAGTATAAAGAATGTAACCCAGCTGGAGCGACGAGGACACATCAACCGGGCCCTGAGGTACAAAAGCAATAGGTAGGACAATCCTGGAGAACATCCTTTAGGGAACCTGCCACATAAACAAATCTCAGAGCACAAAAGACCCACATATTTTCCACTCCTATATCTTATTAGCATTTAGTAAATACTAAGATTTGTCTGTCATTACTGAAATCTGTACCAGTGACTATTAAGAAAGACAAATGAAAATATAGAATTACGGAAATTTTGGCAGTTTTTGGCCAATCTGTGAAAATGTGAAACTTTAAACAATTTAACCATTTATAATGTTAACATACACTAATGATTCTGTAACATTCCTTGGACTTGGGCAGACACAGCTCTGGCAGCATGCTTGTCTGTTTCCCACTTTTGCCTCTTGGAAAACACACTGAATAAAATCTTTCTTCTTGCTTTACTACAACTCTGTGGTGATTTTACCCTAGGACAGGAGGAGGAACCTCCTTTCTTCCAGTAAACTGGTAATTTAGAAAACATTTATCTGAGAAAATCTTGTTAAACTCTGTGGAGGAACACTCTAACTGAGGCACTTGGCATAACTAGAATGGCTGACACAGGTCTGGATCAGAATCCATTTTGTTTTTGTTTGCTCTCTTCTGAATACACAACCCATGACTTCTATAAAAGAAGAATTTTAAAAGCAGAAAAACAGGAAAGAGAACAAACTGTGGTGACGCTAAAGTATATACAAAGAAACGCTTGTCGTTAGACATACAGACATGTTAGTAGTTCTCCTGTGTAAAAAACACTTCTCTCCTTCTGACCATCAGAGCACACCATAATTTACACTATGCTGCCCAGCTACAGCTGTTCTGTTCCTCAATAAAATTTATTTCTCCTAACAAAGTGCCAGGCTTTCTCCATTGACAACTGTGATCCAATTATTTACATTTTGCCCTATTTGCTTCATCACATATCTATCCACTCACATAGGTGGCATATACACATTCAGTGTAACATCTTGCAATTTTCTGTAAGCATGAAAAATGTCATAAGAAAACACTGAGAGGAATTAGTGCTTGAAGAGATTTTAATATTCATAAAGAATGTAACTCTAAAAGAGCAACTTTTATCTGTTTATTGTTACTTCTCAGATAAATGAACTGTCTCATTTTCATTCAAAAATACGTAATTCAATCTCTCACTACATTATAAAACACTTCATGGATGAAACACTATCTGTGCCTACAAAGTATAATATGAAATCTGCAGAAAATAAAACACTGTAAGCACAACTTGCGTCAAAAAATTCTGGATGTCAACATGCCATGAATATGATCTTCTATTAAACCCAAAACGAAACCCACTGTTGTTGAGTCAATCTCAGCTCATAGCTACTATCTTAGTTACCCAATGTTGCTATAACAAATACCACAAGAGGATGCCTTTAACAAAACTTTATTCTCTCAGAATCTAGGAGGCTGAAACCTGAAATTAGGGCCCCCACGGCAGGGCAAGGCTTTTTATCTCTGCCAGTTCCGGGGGAAGGTCATTGTCATCATCTTCCTCAGTGCAGGACCCTGAATCCAAAGGACAGGCTCACTCCTGATGCTTCTTCCTTGGTGCTGTGAGGTCCTTCTTTCTCTCTTTTTATATCTTGTCAGATAAAAGGTGATGTAGGCCACACCCCAGTGAAGCTCCCTTTACATTGGATCAGGGCTGTGACCTGAGTAAGCGTGTTGCATCCCACCCATCCTATTTAACATAACCTATTCTTGCCTCATTAACTACAGGCAGAGATTAGGATTTACAACACACAGGATAATCACATCAAATCACAAAATGGTGGACAACCATGCAGTACTGGGAATCACAGCCTAGCCAAGTTTAAACACATTTTGGGAGACACAATTCAATCCATAACAGTGACCCTGTATTAGTTCCATTTAAAGAAATTCAGAGATGGCAAATGATATAATTCATATAGTGCACATCCAGGTAAATCTCACTTTCCCCTTTTGTTTGCCAAGTCCATTGTGACGTATCTATTTTCCTTAGAAAAATGCAAATATTTCAAGGGCATAATCTTCTGTAAGCTACTATGGAATTACAGAAAAGTTTTGAGATAACACAGGAACATTCCCTAAATTCTTGGTCAGTATTTTGTCTCAGGAGTCTCCAGATATTATACCATTTACTTGGTCCCAATATCATTAACACAGAGGTCTTAAACTGCATTGTCCTGACATAAAAGGAATTACTGTTGAATTTGTTGACTGCAATAATAGTATTGTAACTATATTTTCAAAAACCAATCCTTATCTGTTAGAAACGCATACTATACTATTCACAGGTGAACCGGTATGTCTCAGATTTGCTTCCGAATAGTCTATCAGGGAAAACGGGGGTTGGAGAGTACTGGATGAAACAGGAATAGCAGAATGTATATAACTGATGGAGTTCCCAATCCTAATCCCAGCCATGGTAAGCCATATTAACTTCTGTAATGTGCTACTAATTCTTCTGTAAAATGGGAATTTTGACTACTAGCTTTCAAATTGGCTCTTGCTGTTGCTGAGTGCCAGGGAGTTGGTTCCAACTCACAGCGACCCTATGTAAAACAGAACGAAACACTGCCGAGTCCTGTGCCATCCTCACAATCATTGTTATGCTTGAGCCCATTGTTGCAGCCACTGTGTCCATCTCCTTGAGGGTCTTCCTCTTTTTCGCTGACCATCTACTTTACCAAACATGATGTACCTCTCCAGGGACTGATCTCTTCTGATAACATGTCCAAAGTACGTGAGACATAATCTTGCCATCTTTGCTTCTAAGGAGCATTCTGGTTGTATTTCTTCCAAAAAAGATTTGTTCGTTCTTTTGGCAATCTATGGTATATTCAATATTCTTTGCCAACACCACAATTCAAAGGCGTCAATTCTCCTTCAGTCTTCCTTATTCACCCTCCAACTTTCTCGCACACATATGAGATGACTGAAAACACCAGGACTTTGGTCAGGTGCACCTTAGTCTTCAAGGTGATATTTTTGCCTTTCAACACTTTAAAGAGGTCTTTTGCAGCAGATTTGCCCAATTCAATGCATCTTTTCATTTCTTGACTGCTGCATCCATGGGGGCTGATTGTGGATCCAAGCAAAATGAAATACTTGACAACTTCAATCTTTTCTCCTTTATCAAGATGGGTCACTTACTGGTCCAGCTGTGAGGAATTTTGTTTTATGTTGAGGTGTAATCCATATTGAAGACTGTGGTCTTTGATCTTCATCAGTAAGTGCTTCCAGTCCTCTTCACTTTCAGCAAGCAAGCCTGTGTCATCTGCGTATCACTGGTTGTTAATGAGTCTTCTTTCAATTCTGATGCCCTGTTCTGTATAGTCCAGCTTCTTGGATTAGAGAATCAAATACCGCAGTGGTTGTGAAGTTCAGCATCTGGCACGGAACAGCTACTTAATAAATGACAGTAACTACTATTTTTGTCTTCACAGCAGTTGACATAGTCCTGGGAATCTACCTGCCAGGATGAAATGCTGCTAGGACAAGAATGGTGGGAATCTGAGTTTAGTAACACTTACTAATCTCTTAGTATATACCGGGAACAATTCCAGGTCTTGTAATTAACTGAGGCACAGAGAGGTTATATACCCTGCTCAGGGTGACAAAACTAAAGTGCCTAAATCTGAACTCTAGCTGTGGAGCATCACATTTTTAGGCACGGAGGCCAGTGAGCACGTCAACAGAAACTGGCCCCCTGGGGTGCAACAACTCTCAAAGTGGATCTACACACAGGGTTGAGAGGATGTAGATGAAACAAGATTAGCCATGAATTAGTAAATGCTCAATCTGTTGATGTGTCCATCGGTTTCACTGTACTTATTCTAAGGATTAGGTTTAAAATCTTCCCTTCATAAAATATTAAAAATGAAAGTCCTGATACCTGGACCCCACCACGGATGCCAGAAGCAATCCGGATAGTCCGCAAACAGCCCTCAAAGGTTCCCGCCCTACCTAACCCCTCTACACCCACAAACCAGAGGTGGCCAGCTGAGCCCCAACACTCAAGGCAGAAACAGACAGGGGGAAGGAAAATCAGCCACATGGACACCCACCCTACAACAGCTAGAGATCTCTGTCACAAAGCAGAGCGGATCCCTGTACCCAACAGACAAGCCGACCTGCCTCCACTCAGAAAACACTGCCTAGATGCAGGCCCCGACGGCGCAGCTCCCCACCACCGGAGAACACATCGCTGTCAGTCTCAGGCCAAAATCTCACTCACCCACTAAAAGCCCCAGGGACTCCAGGCCCCATAAAACTCTCCCACGACGCCCCGGGGATAACATACCAGTATCAAGCTCACCTCCAATCACCTAGCACCCCAACAACACACCAAGCCACAGCAGGCCCTGAGACACCGCCAACCCCCACCCTCCGCTCAACTACCACCTGGGACGGCCCCGGCCCCTCTGAAAACAAACTAACTTTGCCGAGTGCGCTAAGCCCTGGATGCCCGTCACGACCCGGAAATGCAGGACCAAGGAAGCGCTCCCCACAAAAACCCCGGGGTTTTATAGCCCTCGCCGCGCCCCCTCCAACAGGGGTCTCAGTCTCCTGGCCCCTGGCCGAACTCATCCCACAGCCCAAGTAACCCCGAGAATGCACGACCGGAGCAGCCCTCTCTACCCGGGAACTGTTTGTCCCTGACTAACCCCACCCGCTTCCAAAAAGAAACTCCAAGTTCCAGGTGTCTCTCGCCCCAGCAATAACCCGGAGACAGAAGGTCCGCGGAGCGCCCTGCAACTCAGGGATTAAAGATTGGGTCTCATTTACCCAACTTCCTCGCCCCTAAAGCGCGTCTAGAGCCGCGCCCCCTTCTCCTAAAATGGAGCGTCCGGAACCGAAGAAGCCGAACCGCCGAGCGCAGCCCCCGCCCGCCGCCGGGCCCTCTCCCCTCCCGCCGAGCTCCACCTCGGGCCCTAACGCTAGGCCCAACCTTTCCTGACCCTCCTTACCGCGGGGAAAAGACGCCCGGGGGTCGGGGACCCTGAGGGTCTCGCTCGGTCCCTCCACTCACCGGCTGCGGGACTCCCCCAGAACTACAGTCCCCAGAATCCTCGCGGTCTGCGGCTCCCATTGGCCGTCACAGGAGCGGCTTCTGAGCCACGCGGGTCACGGACCCGGACGACAGCCACTGGGGCGACAGCCTCTCTGGTCACTTCTTAAAATACCCACTCATCAAACCCTAGTGGTCCCCAGTGAAGTCTCCGTCCCCTCCACCGTAGCACGCTACACTAGGGAGAAGGGTCTTGGCGGCTTTCGATGACGACTTCCGGACCCGCCCCTCGGCGTGCGACACTACGTAAAAGGCGCTTCCGCTTGGTGCGGATGGCCCGCAGAGTGTGCTGGCCGGAGAGAAGGACTTTTGAGCTAGCATTTTCTCTTCAAGGAAGCCGACTTCCTGTGCTTAGGCTCCGTAAAAGACAGCCCACCACACTTGAGACTATGTTGGCATCTCCTGCCTGGAGGGGAGATGAGAGGGTGGTGGGGGTTAGAAGCTGGCGAAATGGCTAGGAAAAGAGAGAGGAGGGAGAGTGGGCTGTCTCATTAAAAAATAGAGGGAGAGTAATTGGGAGTGTGTAGCAAGGTGTAT
The DNA here is from genome assembly GCF_024166365.1 of Elephas maximus indicus. NCBI lineage: Eukaryota > Metazoa > Chordata > Mammalia > Proboscidea > Elephantidae > Elephas > Elephas maximus. The sequence goes on along the minus strand of NC_064843.1, from coordinate 12,522,533 downwards.
ATAAGTTTTTGTGTGAGAGACTGACTTGATTTGTAAACTTTCACTTAAAGCACAATAAAAATTATATATATATATATAAAGACACCCCACCATCTATGATATGCCACACCTATGTTCAGCTTCATTCTCCTTATAGAAAAAACACACTGGGAAAGCAAAGAGGCTCCAAAAGTCTTACTAGAGCCCTTACCCTCAACTCCAGCGCTTTCCTCTGTAGTCATTTCTTGTTGAAGTCATCAATGTTAGCAGCCAACTCTCACCCTGGTCATGGAGAATGGAAGCCTCACTCACATGCTGGAGTCTGGCTCCTTGGCCTTTTTATCCAGGAGCATTACGAAGTCATCAGTAAAAAATTGGCAAAACCATTGAAAGCTTCACCTTTTCACAAATTGGTTAGAAACTCTGATCTTGCATTTTGAATTGTCTTTCTTAACAATCATTGGTACAGGTTTCAGTAAGGATAGTCAGGAGGATTTTCACTGGCCCAATAAATCTTACTATTCACTAAATCCTAGTGCCTTCGAGTCGATTCCGACTCATGGGTTTATTCACTAAATGCTAATAGTAAAAGAGTGGAAATTATGCAGGTTTTTTGTGCTGTGTTTATGATTGTTCATGTGAAGTCACCTAAAAAATGTTTTTTCAAGATTGTCCTAGCTGTTGTCTTTATACTTCAGGGCCCAGTTGATGTATCCTTGTGAGTCCAGCTCCAGCTGGGTCACATCCTCTGCTCAAGGACAGGGGATAATGGCTCCAACATTGTCTCCAAAGTCAATTATAAGGGTAAATAAAAATTAAACTGAATTTTCCCTGTTGCCAAAAGGGAAAGATACCTTTTCCTCCATAGTCTCAGGAGAATACATATTGTATTAATCTATTTATAGAATATTCTCAGAGAGATGAAACTAAAGTGATGGAGAACAGATTTCTGGTTGCCAGGGAGGGTGGCCAGATATTACTACAAAGGGATTGAACAAGAAAGATCTTTGAGCTGATGTAAGTGTTCTGTATGCTGATTGTGGTCCAGGTTAAAATGAATGAAGTCGAACCCCCTAACTCACATCATATACAAATATCAACTCAAAATGAATCACAAAACTAAATGAAAGTGCTCAAATGGTAAACTGCTTAGAAGAAAATATATGGATAAAACGTCATGATCTAGATTAGGCAATGGATTTGCACATATGACTCTAATACATAAGCAACAAAAGAAAAAAACAGATAAACTAGACTTCATCAAATTAAATACTTTTGTGCTTCGAAGGACACCATCCAGAAAGTGCAAAGACAATCCATAGAATGTCAGAAAATATTTGAAAACCATATATCTGATAAGGGACTTGTATCTAGAATATATTAAGAAATATTAAAATTCAATGTTAAAAAGCAAATACCCCAGTTTAAAAAATAGGCCAAGAATTTGAATAGACATTTCTCCAAAGAAAAGAAAAAAATGACCAATAAGGATATGAAAAGACACTCAAAATCACAATGAGATAGCACTTCACACCCACTAGAATGTTTTCATTCAAAACGATAATAACAAGTGTATGGAAACCTCATACATTGCTGATGGGAATACAAAATGATGTAGCTGCTATGGAAAACAGTTTGGCGATTCTCAAACAGTTCAGTATAGAGTTATAACCCAGCAATTCTATTCCTAGATATATGCACAAGAGAATTGAAAACACAATTTAGTCAGTTGAATAGTGTCCCCTCAAATTTCATGTCCACCAACAACCAAAGAATGTGGCCTTAATTAGAATTAGGGTCATTGTACAGTAATTAGCTAAGGATCTCAAGAAAAAATCATACTGAATTTATAAGAAGAGGACAAGACATAAGCAGGAACACAGAGAAGGAGGCCATGTGAAAACAGAGGCAGAGGTTGGAGTTAAGCTGGCACAAGCCAAGGAACTCCTAGAGCCACCAGAAGCTGGAGGAGTCAAGGAAGGATTCTCTCCTAGAGGATTCAGAGGAGCATGGCTCTTCCAACACACTGATTTTAGACTTTAGACTCTAGACTCCAGACTCCCATACATCTGTCAGTTTGTCGTACTTTGGGTGCTTGCATGTCTGTGATGCTGGAAGTTATGTCACTGATACTCAAATAGCACCAGGGTCACCCATGGTGGACGAGTTTCAGGTGAGCTTCCAGACTAAGATGGACTAGGAAGAAGGACTCGGCAGTCTACTTCTAAAAAGAATTAGCCAGTGAAAGCCTTACGGATAGCAGCAGAACACTGATATTGTGCCAGAAGATTAGCCCCTCAGGTTGGAAGGCACTCAAAATACGGCTGGAGAAGGAATGCCTCATCAAAGTAGCATCGACCTTAATGATGTGGATGAAGTCAAGCTTTCCAGACCTTTATTTGCTGATGTGGGATGACTCAAAATTAGAATAAACAGCTGGAAACATCCATTAATAATTGGAATGTGGAAAGTATGAGGCGTGAATCCAGGAAAATTGAAAATCACCAAAAATGAAATGGAACACATAAACATCGATATCCTAGGCATTAGTGACTTGAAATGGATTGGTATTGGCCATTTTTAATCAAACAATCGTATGGTCTACTATGCAAGGAATGACAACTTGAAGAGGAATGGCCTTGCATTCATGATCAAAAAAGAACATTTCGAGATTTATCCTGAAATGCAATGCTGTCAGTAATAGGATAATATCCACACGCCTACAAGGAAGACCAGTTTAATATGACTATTATTCAAATTTATGCACCAATAACTAAGGCCAAAGATGAAAAAACTGAAGACTTTTTACCAACTTCTATAGTCTGAAATAGGTGAAACATGCAACTAGGATGCATTAATAATTACTGGTGATTGGAATGCAAAAGTTGGAAACAAAGGAGGATCAGTGGTTGGAAATTATGGCCTTGGTGATAGAAACAATGCTGGAGATAGCATGATAGAATTTTGCAAGACCAATGACTTCTTTGCAAATACCTATTTTCAGCAACATAAAAGGTGACTATACACGTGGACCTCACTGGGTGGAATACACAGAAATCAATTTGGCTACATCTCTGGAAAGATACAATGGAAAAGCTCAATATCATCAGTCAGAACAAGGCCAGGGGATGACTGCAAAACAGACCAACAACTGCTCATATGCAAGTTCAAGCAAAAACTGAAGGAAATTAAAACAAGTCCATGAGAGCCAAAATATGACCTTGAGTATATCGCACCTAAATTTAGAGACCATCTCAAGAAGAGAGTTGATGCGTTGAACACTAATGAGAAAAGAACAGGGGAGCTGTGGAATAACATCAAGGACATCATACATGAAGAAAGCAAGAGGTCATTAAAAAGACAGGAAAGAAAGAGAAGACTAAAATGGATGTCAAAAGAGACTCTGAAACTTGCTCTTGAATGTGGAGTAGCTAAATCAAAAGGAAGAAATGATGAAGTAAAAGAGCTGAACAGAAGATTTCAAAGGGCAACTACAGAAGACAAAGTAAAGTATTACAATGACATGCGCAAAGACCTGGAGATGGAAAACCAAAAGGGAAGAAGATGCTCGGCATTCCTCAAGCTGAAAGAACTGAAGAAAAAATTCAAGGCTTGAGTTACAATACTAGAGGATTCTATGGGGAAAATATTAAATGACCCGGGAAGCATGCAAAGAAGATGGAAGGGATACACAGAGTCACTATAGAAAAAAAAATTGGTAGATGTTCAATCATTTCAGGAGGTAGCATATATCAGGAACAGATGATACTGAAGGAAGAAGCCCAAGTTGCACTGAAGGCATTGACGAAAAACAAGGCTTCAGGAATTGATGGAATACCAATTGAGATGTTTCAGCAAATAGATGCAGCGTTGGAAGTGCTCACTCCTTTTTGCCAAGAAATTTGGAAGACAGCTACCTGGCCAACCGACAACATAGGAAGACTGAAGAATTGACACCTTTGAATTGTGGTGTTGGCAAAGAATATTGAATATACCATGGACTGCCAAAAGAACGGACACATCTGTCTTGGAAGAAGTACAGCTAGAATGCTCCTCAGAAGCAAGGATGGCAAGAATTCATCTCACATACTTTGGACATGTTATCAGGAGGGATAGTCCCCGGAGAAGTACATCATGCTTGGTAGAGGGTCAGCAAAAAAGAGGAAGTTCCTCAAAGAGATGGATTGACACAGTGGCTGCAACAATGGGCTCAAGCATAACAATTGTGAGAATGGTGCAGGACTGGGCAGTGTTTTGTTCTGTTGTACACAGGGTTTCTATGAGTTGGAACCAACTCGAAGGTGCCTCACAACAACAGCAACAACAGACTCCAAAACTGTTAAGAGAATAAATTTCTGTTTTAAGCCATCCAGTGTGTAGTACTTTGTTATGGCAGCCCTCAGAAATGAATACACATATGTTCACAGAAACTCTCGTACACAAATGTTCACAGCAGCATGTCTTAGGCTGGGTTCTCTAGAGTGGCAAAGCCAGTAGAGTATAAATATATATATATAGATTTATATCAAGGAAATGGCTCTACAATCGTGTGAGCTGTCAACCATTTCAGGAGGTAGAATATGATCAGGAACTGATGATACTGAAGGAAGAAGCCCGAGCTGAACTGCCCCATAGGGTTTCCAAGGAGCAGGCTGGTGGATCTGAACTGCTGACCTTTTAGTTAACAGTCATTTCACTTAACCACTGTACCACCAGAGCTCCTACATCATAGGCTCTCAAAATGAAAGAGAAAGAATCCTGAAAACAATGTCCAGCTTTCCCATGCATGTGAAGTGGTTGAAAATACCATGGGTTTGTTAGGTGCACCTTAGTCCTCAAAGTGACATCTTTGATTTTTAACACTTTAAAGAGGTCTTTTGCAATAGATTTGCCCAGTGCAATACATTATTTGATTTCTTGACTGCTGCTTCCATGGGTGTTGATTGTGGATCCAAGTAAAATGAAATCCTTGGCACCTTCAATATTTTCTCCATTTATCATGATGTAGCTTATTGGTCCAGCTGTGAGGATTTTTGTTTTCTTTCTGTTGAGGTGAAATTCATTCGGAAGCCTGTAGTCTTTGATCTTCATCAGTAAGTGCTTCATTTTCAGCAAGCAAAGTTGTGTCATCTGCACAACACAGGTTGTTAATGAGTCTTCCTCCAATCCTGATGCCATGTTCTTCTTCATATAGTCCAGCTTCTTAAATTGTTTGTTCAGCATACAGATTTGAATATGTGAAAGGATACAGCCCTGATGCACACCTTTCCTGATTTTAAACCACTCAGTATCCCCTTGTTCTGTTTTAAAGGCTGCTTCTTGGCCCCAGCTGGAGTCCTTGAAATGTAAAGCTCAACCATTTGTTTAGGAAGGAGATTAAATCAGCTGTACCTTGAAGCCTTTGAAATGTAAACATGGGCCATCTGGCTAGGACAAGTGAGTTAGGCCTGAGGCATTCACTGGATGAGTTGCCTGAGAGCAGTTAAGATAGCAAGACTATTTGCATAAACTAAGGCCTGGATCGCTACACCCTTTGTGTTACCAATAATCAAAAAACTTATGAGAGGCCAAATTGTCTTTGAAGGACTGCAGAGGCAGGCTTCCAATCTAGTTACAGTTTAATTCAAAATAGAATTTCAATTTAGGTCTGGGATTAACCATTTCAATCATGCCAAACGGCCCCAGTTTTAAGGTTTCCTTATTCATTTTCCCCCTTTTGATAGAGCCACCACTAGGTGGTGCATATCACTCAATACCCATAATGGACGTGCCTGTCCTCTGCAAGGACTTGGAGTTTTGGAGTCTCTGGAGTCACTGGGATGGCTGCTTTGTATGAGCCTTTAGGCCCTTAGACGTTACAGTTCCTCTGTGGCTGTTTTCTTTAGGCAGCTTTTAAGATTTCTGGATGCCATCTTCTAGTAGTTGGGCACCATTGACTTCACCTTGCCATAGCTTCAGGTCTTGTCTTCTGGGTCTGTTGGTTTCCAGTAGGGGTGGTTGCAAACAAAGCCACATTAGGGGAACAGCTTGGCATTTTTAGAAGGGTTTGATCCAGAGCTAAATTTCCTTTTTGTCAGGTAAAATCAGTTTCTTCTACATACACAATTCATCACATGGCCATATGCCTTCAGAGTTGGCTGTGGCAATGAGAAACACAATGCATTATACATTTAATAAGTCCTAAAATAACATTTGGAGCCCTGGTGGCACAGTAGTTAAGAGCTCAGCTGTCAACCAAAAGGTCAGCAATTGGAATCCACCAGCTCTTTAGACACCCTATGGGGCAGTTCTACTCTGTCCTATAGGGTCACTATTAGTGGCAATCAATTTGATGGCAATGAGTTTGGTTTTTGGTTTTATAATAATAATCACAATGATTAGAAGGAGACGGGCTAGCAGAAAGGAGCATATCCCAGACCCAATGCTTTGGGGTAACCAGCTAAAAATATCAAGGAAAGAAGGTACAATCATGAGAGGAATGATATGTAACCAAGAGTCCTTCCAGCGTATTTTAGAGATTTCTTGTTCTACTTCTCCAGGGGTAATTTATCCATGATCAGCAAGAAGTATTGGTGACAACACAAACCCCTCTTTCTTGGGCTAAAAGGAAGTCTAAGACAATTCTGTGGTCTAATACAACTTTTACCATGGATTCTAAAGATTTTTGCTGTGTGGTCATCCCATCAGTAACACTATCAGCAATTTGAGCCATAGTGGCAGATAGATTGTGAACGGCCATTTCTAATTGCCCAATCCCAAACCATGGCATAGTAGTGTGCAAGAAGGACCATCTCCATCCCGAGTAATCAGATCTGGGATTCTTTGAAAGGATGAGTTCTCTCTTTTGCATGGATGTTAATTTCAAGTCACTATTCTGTAGCAAGCTGTCATTGTACAAATGGATACTCATGGCAGCTCCTAGTTTCCCTAATTCGGTCTATAATATTCCAACTATCTAAACATGGTAAAGCCCAAGTACAGGGTGAGTCATCAGACTTATTTCTCAAACAAGCTGATCCTCTACATAAGAAGACATATACAGATGGGGCACATAATAAGCATTTTCCAGTTGAATATAAGGAAAAAATGGACTCATTAGTTTTTTTCAAGTCAATTTGCAGTTAGAGAATCATCACAAATAGATATTCTCCAAAATTTAGGAGCTCTCAGGCCCGCTGCTGTTGTGTCAATTCTGACTCATAGCAACCCTACAGGATAGAGCAGAACTGCCCCATAGGGTTTCCAAGGAGCAGCTGGTGGATTTGAACTGCCGACCTTTTTGGTTAGCAGTCATAGCTCTTAACCACTGCATCACCAGTGCTCGAAGTCAGGCACAAATAGGAGATTTGGATTAATACTAATACAGTTATCTTTTATTACATAATAATATCGAGCATCATTAGCAAAAACTTTGCAGAGTGTGGACAAAGTAGAACATTCTATCTACACATGGGTAAGATTGATTAGCGGACAATTCTGGGGGTAGCCATAGTCTGACACGATGGTTCATTTAAATGTTTTTTCAAAATTAATAGTAAAATTAGGTGTAAACTTATAGTCTAGGGCTGTTACAGTGAGTGGGTCAGTATGGTCCTGTGTGAATCATGGGGCAGAGTGACATACCCAACATTCTGTTAAATTGCTGGTGCTGGTAACCAACTGAGATAACTTGATAAAAGCGTTTTCTTTCTAGGCATCAGTGGTGGTTACAACAAACAGAAAGGGGAAACTTATTAACATTATAATGCAAAAAAGTTAACTAAAGTAATACAGTAAAGCAAAGAGGAATTAATGAGTATAAAATGCATTCTTTTTATTCTAGTAATTCATTAGAAGATGAACTTAAGTAGGTAAAATAAAACTACTTCAGAAGATGGTGGAGTAGTCAGACGCTTCCTGTGGTCCTTCTTACAACGAAGACTGGAAAAAACAAGTGAATCAATTACATATGACAAGCTAGGAGCCCTGAACACCAAAGGCAAAGTTGAGGAATCAGACTGAGTGGCTGGGGGAGGGAGAAATGATTCAGAAGCAGTGAGCAGTTGCCAGAACTGACCTGGTAGGAACCAGCACCCCACAGGCTGATTCTGCAGCTGTGAGGCAAGCAGAGGCACTGGAGACACATTTTCTACATCAAATGGATACCTGCAGTAGAGCTGAGTGGCTGGTATCTGAGTAACCTCACCCTGAGGACTCTTTGCCCTAATGAAGGACTAATTGTTAATGACTTTTGTAGACCAGTGAAATGATTGAGAGGTGGAAGTTATCCTCAAAGTTTGAAAGAACAGGAACCACAGACTCCACCAGCCTGAGCCCAGAAGAACTAGATGGTGCCCAGCTACCACCACCGACAGCTCTGACGGGGATCAAAATAGAGGGTCCTGGACAGAGCAGGAGAAAATTGTAGAACAAAATTCACATTCACAAAAAAAGATCAGACTTACTGGTCTGCCAGAGATTGGAGGGACCTCTGAGACTATGGGCCCCCAGATACCCTGCTAACTCAGAACTGAACCTACACCCAAAGTCTACCTTTTAGCCAAAAATTAGACAGGCCTATAAAACAAACAATAACACACTCGAGGAATGTGCTTCTTAGTTCAATCAGGTATACGAGACCAAATGGACAACACCTGCCCAAAAGCAAAGACGAGAAGGCACGAAGGAACAGGAAAACTGGTTGAATGGACACTGAGAACCCAAAGTGGAAAGGGAAAGGAGTAGAATGCTGACACATTGCAGGGATTGCAACTAATATTACAAAACAATTTGTGCATAAATTTTCTGAATGAAAAACTAATTTGCACTGTAAACTTTCACCTAAAACACACATACATATGTTTGTGTATATATATATATATATATATATATATATATATATATTTACTTATTTATGAAAGAACCATGGCTAGAAAAGTCAGGGGTGGCCTGTGGTGCACAGGATCACTTTTATATGGCCTTTCTTGTCATGGTTTTGTAATTTCCACCAAAAGACTGGGTGGGACTATGCAAATGAGGTGCTTGTGGCCCATCAAGGGGATTTGATAGCTTGTTAATAACATAAATAAGGCGCATGCCACCCTTGTGAAGGTGGGGCCATGAAAATAAAGTGTATAGAACCCTAATGAGGGGATTAGTCAGTTTTGCCATCCTGCTAGGCTTAAAGAGAGCCAATTCCAGAGCAGACAGGGGACCTGGATACCACCAAGAAGGAAGGGACAGGAGCAGAGCACATCCTTTGGACTTGGGATCCCTTAGCTGAGGCCCTCCTAGATCCAGGAGACAGAGAGAGAGAGCTGTAACACCAAAGACAACAAGTCAGTGAGAAGCAGTGGCACAGACATACTGGCAGCACAGGCAGCAGAACTAGGAAACTGGCAGGAGGCTTGCTGGCAGAGTGGGGTGCCTCCAGACAATTGTCAGACTAGGCTCACTGACCCATAGAGCAAGAGAGCAGAGTGCGCCCTTGGGCTGAGGCTTACTGGTGGAGTGGGGTGCCTTCAGACACTTATCAGCAGAGCTAACAGCTTTGTAACATTTGCCCGAGCAGGGCAGAGGCCAAAGGGCCAGAGAGAGGCATGCCTACGGGCATGGCTGAGAAGAAGCTTTCCTGATCAAAGAACTGTATCTTGAGTGTCCCTGAACCTGAACTGTAACCTGTTACCTCCCTAGTGAGTATTGTCTGTGAGCTCTGCACAGCCACTGCAAGGAATTACCAAACCCAACAGAGAAGTAGAGAGTGCTGTGGGAGGGACAGTTAGTGTGTATCAGAACTGGTAAAAAGGTTGGAGGGTGGGGATAAGTATGACCTCTGCTTCATAGGAATCAGTCTTGGGCTGTTGATCTTGATTCTCCTTCCTCCTTGTGAAGTTAGAGGAGGTCTGTCGCCCTTGCCACACCATTAGAAGGCGGAAGCTGAATAAAATCTAACTGCCATTTGAGCATAGGCCTAGCAGGCAAACGGTATTGTCCAGGGGAGGTCTTCAGTATATTTCCCAGGGTTGTAACGAGGACAGATAGAGCAGTGGGTGGCCACATGCTCAGCTGCCTCCAGAAATTTTCCCACCAGTATTTCTTTAAAATTTCAATCATTTTCTCTCTCCCTATACGAGTAGTCTCATGTAGAGTCCTCATGACAGGGATGTGTAAAAATTAAGGAAGAACCATTTTGGCACTAGGTGCTAATCATAGCTTAGTGTCAGAGTCTGGATAACAGCCTGACTTTTTCTGTGTTTCCATTTCATTAGATTGAGCCTATTGTTGATGTTTCAAAAGCTTCTCTTTGGTAGGTGCAAATGCACTAGTTGTTTCATGAGAATAGTTCTCTACAGGTTCTTCCCAAGGCCCCTCTACACATGTTTCTGTTAAAACAGGATCAACAGTAACTTGGGAAGCAGCTTGTTTAGCAGCTGCATGAGCAAGATTATCTCCCCTAATTTCTTCAGTTTGGAGCACTCCCTTCCGCTGGTGTGCTTGTATTTTAGTTACAGCAATTTCAGAAGGGAGCATCAAGGCATCTAATAGGTCTGCTACTAAAGCCCTGTTTTAAATAGTGTTACCAGAGAAGGTGAAAAACCCTCCTTGTTTCCATAGTATTCCAAGATTATGAATAATCCCAAATGCATGTTTCAGATCTGTAAAGAATATTTACAGACTTTTCTTTAGCAAGTTCATATGCTGTGGTAAGAGCAAATAAGTTCAGCTGGCTGAGCTGAGATGGTCTTAGAGAGAAAGGCTGGCTTTCAAGGATTTCAGTAGAAGTTGTAACACCATAACCAGTCTGATAGTGAGAGCTAGGAGTTGGTTTCAAATAAGAGCCATTTACAAATAATATCATATCAGGGTTTGTTAAAGGAGTTCTTTTAAGTCGCTAGAAGGAGTCAGAAGCTGCTCAGTTAAGTTTAAACAATCATGGGAAGGACAGTCATCCTTATCCAATGTAGGGATAAGGGTAGCCAGGTTTAAAGTAGCTACCATATGTAATCTAATGTTAGAGGCTGCCAAGAGAAGGGCCTCATAAGAAGTGTCTGCTGGCAGATGGATGTTGGGGTACAGCAGAATTAAGCAATGTAGATACAGCATAGGGTATATATGTATTTAAAAGGTCTCCCAAAATTATATCTGCCATGTTTTCTATTAATTTTGCTGTAATGGCCATTGCCCTAATGCAAGGGGGGTAGGCCCTGAGCACAGGGTCCAGCTACAGGCCACAGTAAACCCCAGGCCTATTTTGTCTCCCGTGTTTATGTGTAAGAACACCTGAGGCATTACCAGAAACTTCATACACAAAAAGTGTGAAGTCCAAATGACAGTTAGGGAATCCCGAAGTAAGCGTTTTAATCAAAGCTTCTCTTAACATAGTTATTGACCCTTGATCTTACAGGGTAAGATAGAATTTACCACGCTCAGAGATTTTCAAACATTTATATAAAGGCTGTGCCATGAGAGGATAATTAGGAATCCAGGCTCAACAATAACCACAAAATAGTAGAAAGCTCCTTAATTGTTTCTGTGTTTTAGGCACAGGAAAGGCTGCAATAGCTTCTTTCTTTTGCAATCAATAGAAATGCCTTCTGCAGAAATTAAGTAACCTAAATATTTGACAGAAGGGTGAGCTAATTGTCATCTTTCTTTAGAAATGTTATGTCCACCAACATCAAATGTTTTATGCTCTCCTCCAGGTAAGCCTACCAAGAGGTGGAGCACACTAGCAAATCATTGACATATTGTAATAAGATAGATTTATTTGGAAACTGCGAAGGTTGCAAATCTGCATGCAAAATTTGAGAAGAATAGCTTTTACAGAAGGGGCTTCTGTAAAATCCTGAGGTATGACATTCGAGGTAATGCTGTTGATTTCCCCAAATAAAAGCAAACAGATATTGATTTTCCGGTTTGACATGGATGCTGAAAAATGTACTACAAAGGTCCATAACGGCATACTGCTTCAGAGGGAACAATGGAAAGTAATAGGTGTGGATTAGGGACAACGGGGTTTATTGCATGTAAGTACTGAACAAACCTTCAGCCTTGACCATTAAGTTTTCTAACTGGAAGGGCAGGAGTGTTCTAAAGACTGGTGTAGGGAATGATTAAGCCTTTGGAAAGAAAATCCTGTATTATGGAAATTATTCCTTCTTGTTTCTCATTTAAGCAGGCACTGTTTTTTTTTTTTTTTTAGGGAATTTCAGGCAAGGGTTTAGAGGTGTCCACTTGAATTTGAATAGATTCAATGGACAGGACTCTGCCAGCATCGGTAGAAGTTGTGACCCACAAAGTTTTGGTGACCTGAGAAATAACTTCAGGGGAGACAAGAGTCTGTTGGAATAGAATTTTGAAGAGGCATAATAAGGGCTTGCACGTGGCTGATAGCCTCTTTCTTTTGAATGTTGTCCACCCCTAAATTCTGATTCTAGGTAAAATTAGCAACATTTCTGCCTTTTCATGACAATTCCATTTAGATAAAATATCTCTTCCTATTAACAGGAGTTTCAAACTTAGTAAAATCTTCTATTGGGCATAGAGAGAGAGGCAAAGGCCAAGAATGAAATAATGTTTGTTCTTTATTAGTAACTCCCATGATTTTAGAAGTTTTTGTACTCCAGAGCAAAGGCTTTTGTTGGCATGTGGGATTAATCACAGACAGCATAACTCCCGAATCAATTTAAAATGTACAAGGTTCTCCATTAATATATAGTTGTTTCTCCTTAAGGGTTTTTAGAACTAACATGGGAAAAGTCCATTTTGTCCCTGGAAGAAGAAGCAGTTAGGCTGGAAACCTTCTGTTTATCCTTTAATGGCCAGGTTTTTTGCTATAATGGCAAGGACTAATTTTCGGTCCATTGGAAGGTTTAAAATTCATTTTCTGAGTGGGCCCTTACAGCTGTTGTAGTTGAAGGGCCATTAATTTGTTAGTCTGAACAATCTGCTTTGTTTCTAAAGTCTGGGCAAGTTCATGGGCTAAATTAATCAGTTCCACAGTGTTCCAGTATAAAAGATGTCTCTTAACTAGGACTGACATCTGAGGTTTGAGGTCAGAAATAAATATTGCATTAAGGGCCCCTTTCATTCCTTCATCTGAAGGGCTCAAGCCAGAACGTCCCAAAAACTTCTAAAATAATCAGGACTGATAATGACAAACACATTCATCTTTGCCTTGTATACAAGAGTGGAATTTTGTCCAGTTATTAAAGCAAAGGCCTTAAGAATCACATCATGTAGCTTTTTGGTCCTTTCTCGAGCATGTTCAAGAAGGGTGTCAGCCGTTTTGTCTGTGTCTAAAGCTAAATCATATTGGGAATTTTTCAATTCAGCACATTCTAACCACAAGTTCATTTCCCCAGGGCCAACTAACATATGGACTAGTTGACACAAATCAGATAATCCAGGTTGATAAGTGCTAATAAGGACCTTGAATTCTTTAGCAAATCTATGAGGGTCCTCACGTAAATTTGGAAAATCTTTTGCAATGCTATGCACCTCTGTGTGCGCTAAGGATATTAAAGAGTTCTTTGGATTTTCTCTAGTGCTCACTCCAGGTTCTGCAGGGAGAATTTTAAAAGGCATTTCAGGAATAGGCTCTGAGCTTTGTGGTTTTGGACTTTCTGCCTCTGGACCCTTTTTTTTTACTCTCTAATTTTTCTTTCTAGTTTTGGGTTTTTTGGCTTTCAATCTTCAGCAGATTTTCCTCTGAGAAGAAAGGAAGTTCAGACTGAGTTTCCAGACAGATAAAGAGGCAGAGAGGATAAAGAAAGAAGGTTGCCAGCAGAGGGGGAGAGGGAGCTGCAGCGAGAGGTATAAGTGCAACAGGGCTCTATTTTCCTAGTTGATTCAGAAATTGAAATCTGCAATTCTTTATTCTGTTCAATTTAGGAATGGAATTCTGTAAAGAGGTTATCTTAATTTGTTGATGGGGTTTAGAGGCCTCAAACTGCCCATGAAAAAAAATGTCCTGTTATAATTTTTTATCTGGGGTCCCTTCTGTTCTCATTCACTGTGTAGGAAAGCTTACTTAGAAAGTTCAAATGTCCTGTAAAGTGGCCACCCATCCAAACTGCCTTTTGCCAAGTCATACAAGCAGACAAAAATAAGCAGAAGCACCATAATGCTTATCCATAAAATGAGCAGGAGTTTCTAAAGGCTCAACATTGCTCTCAGATTTGGCACCTCCCATATTTCCAGAAGTGTAAGGTAAGCTTCGGAAGTGTTTCAAACAAAAGGACACAGCTTTCACTTTCTCAGAGCTGGCTGATATACCTAACAAAGGAATGCCACGGAGCTGGGAAATGTAGCTTCTCATGGTTCTAAGGTCCCTAAATAATGACTGTAAGGTACCTAAAACCAAAGGGACTTACGTTATACATTTAAAAAGACAGAGAGAAAAGAGGAAGACAAATTCTTCAACAAAAGTTGGGGAGCCGGAGGCGGGGCCAAGATGGCAGACTAGGTGGACGCTACCGCAGATCCCTCTTGCAACAAAGACTCGGAAAAACAAGTGAATCGATCACATACATAACAATCTACGAACCCTGAACAACAAACACAGATTTAGAGATGGAGAATGAACAAATATGGAGAGGCAGCGATTGTTTTCAGAGCCTGGAGCCAGCGTACCAGTCAGGTGACCTTCGGCGCCCGATTTGGGGCAAAGCCCAGGGGGGCAGACGGCACAAACAAGGGGCCTAGACCTAGCCACCGAAATCATTCCGGGAGGGGGCCCAGCCGGTTTGCATGGACGGCGTGGCGGCGCAGCCGGTGGGAAAAGTCCCCGGGAGGCAGTGACTGGTCTTGGAGCGGGGAGAGCAGCATCCCAGCCGGGGAGCCGTCCCGCCAGGATTTTGGAGCGGGGAGAGTGGCGTCCCAGCCGGGACGCGCGGTCGCGGCGTAGGCACGGGGAGCTGTTCCGCTCGCCTGAGCTGACCCCGGGGGGAGCCCAGCAGGTTCGCGGAGGCGGCACAGCGATGCGGTAGGCGGGACGGGGAGTCCCCGGGAAGCACCGACTGATTTTGGAGTCGGGAGTGCACCGCCCCAGGCTGGCAGCTGAGGATCTGACCATGACTCCAGTGGGCCAGACCCCCCGGGGGCAATCTCCACACAGACAGCACACATAGGCGACGTGCCCCGCGAAAATCTCAGATATAAGGGTCATTCCAAGCAAGACAAGCAACTCTGGCTATATTCTGAGGTGCTACTCTCCTATCTCTCTGAACCCTCCCCCACCCTCCCCAGGCGGCTTCATTAACATCCGAATAGCCTGAGCCAGAGGGAGAACTCTGATAGGGATCTGACTGCATTTTTTTAGCGGATTTTCTGGAAAAACTAGTTTCCCAGTGATGGCTCGGAGACAGCAGTTCATATCAAACAACATAAAGAAGCAGACCATGACAGCTTCTCCAACCCCCCAAACAAGAATCAAAATCTTTCCGAAATGAAGATACAATCCTGGAATTATCAGATACAGAATATAAAAAACTAATTTACAGAATGCTTCAAGACATCCCAAACCAAATAAGGCAAACTGCAGAAAAAGCCAAGGAACACACCGATAAAACTGCTGAAGAACTCAAAAAGATTATACAAGAACATAGTGGAAAAATTAATAAGTTGCAAGAATCCATAGAGAGACAGCATGCAGAAATCCAAAAGATTAACAATAAAATTACAGAATTAGACAACGCAATAGGAAGTCAGAGCAGCAGACTCGAGCAATTAGAATGCAGACTGGGACATCTGGAGGACCAGGGAATCAATACCAACATAGCTGAAAAAAAATCAGATAAAAGAATTTAAAAAATGAAGAAACCCTAAGAATCATATGGGACTCTATCAAGAAGGATAACTTGCGGGTGACTGGAGTCCCAGAACAGGGAGGGGGGACAGAAAACACAGAGAAAATAGTTGAAGAATTCCTGACACAAAACTTCCCTGACATCATGAAAGACGAAAGGATATCTATCCAAGATGCTCATCGAACCCCATTTAAGATTGATCCAAAAAGAAAAACACAAAGACATATTATCATCAAACTCGCCAAAACCAAAGATAAACGGAAAATTTTAACAGCAGCCAGGGAGAAAAGAAAGGTTTCCTTCAAGGGAGAATCAATAAGTTCAGACTACTCAGCACAAACCATGCAGGCAAGAAGGGAATGGGATGACATATACAGAGCACTGAAGGAGAAAAACTGCCAGCCAAGGATCATATATCCACCAAAACTCTCTCTGAAATATGAAAGCGAAATTAAGATATTTACAGATAAACACAAGTTTAGAGAATTTGCAAAAACCAAACCAAAGCTACAAGAAATACTAAAGGATATTGTTTGGTCAGAAAACCAATAATATCAGATACCAGCACAATACAAGGTCACAAAACAGAATGTCCTGATATCAACTCCAATAGGGAAATCACAAAAACAAACAAATTAAGATTAATTGAAAAAAAAATAAATAAAATAACAATACACATAACAGGGAATCATGGAAGTCAACAGGTAAAAGATCACAATAATCAAAAAGAGGGACTAAATACAGGAGGCATTGAATTGCCAGATGGAGAGTGATACAAGGCGATATAGAACGATACAAGTTAGGTTTTTACTTAAAAAAAATAGGGGTAAATAATAAGGTAACCACAAAAAGGTATAACAACTCCATAACTCAAGAAAAACGTAACGACTCAACTAACATAAAGTCAAACACTATGAAAATGAGGATCTCACAATTTACTAAGAAAAATGCCTCAGCACAAAAAAGTATGTGGAAAAATGAAATTGCCAACAACACACATGAAAAGGCATCAAAATGACAACACTAAAAACTTATTTATCTATAATTACGCTGAATGTAAATGGACTAAATGCACCAATAAAGAGACAAAGAGTCACGGACTGGATAAAGAAACACGATCCATCTCTATGCTGCCTACAAGAGACACACATTAGACTTAGAGACACAAACAAACTAAAACTCAAAGAATGGAAAAAAATATATCAAGCAAACAATAAGCAAAAAAGAAGAGGAGTAGCAATATTAATTTCTGACAAAATAGACTTTAGACTTAAATCCACCACAAAGGATAAAGAAGGACACTATATAATGATAAAAGGGACAATTGATCAGGAAGACATAACCATATTAAATATTTATGCATCCAATGACAGGGCTGCAAGATACATAAATCAAATTTTAACAGAATTGAAAAGTGAGATAGACACCTCCACAATTATAGTAGGAGACTTCAACACACCACTATCGGAGAAGGACAGGACATCCAGTAAGAAGCTCAATAGAGACACGGAAGACTTAATTACAACAATCAACCAACTTGACCTCATTGACTTATACAGAACTCTCCACCTAACTGCTGCAAAGTGTACTTTTTTTTCTAGCGCACATGGAACATTCTCTAGAATAGACCACATATTAGGTCATAAAACAAACCTTTGCAGAATCCAAAACATCGAAATATTACAAAGCATCTTCTCAGACCACAAGGCAATAAAACTAGAAATCAATAACAGAAAAATTAGGGAAAAGAAATCAAATACTTGGGAAATGAACAATACCCTCCTGAAAAAAGACTGGGTTATAGAAGACATCAAGGAGGGAATAAGGAAATTCATAGAATGCAACGAGAATGAAAATACTTCCTATCAAAACTTCTGGGACACAGCAAAAGCAGTGCTCAGAGGCCAATTTATATCGATAAATGCACACATACAAAAAGAAGAAAGAGCCAAAATCAGAGAACTGTCTCTACAACTTGAACAAATAGAAAGTGAGCAACAAAAGAATCCATCAGGCACCAGAAGAAAACAAATAATAAAAATTAGAGCTGAACTAAATGAATTAGAGAACAGAAAAACAATTGAAAGAATTAACAAAGCCAAAAGCTGGTTCTTCGAAAAAATTAACAAAATTGATAAACCATTGGCTAGATTGACTAAAGAAATACAGGAAAGGAAACAAATAACCCGAATAAGAAACGAGAAGGACCACGTCACAACAGACCCAACTGAAATTAAAAGAATCATTTCAGATTACTACGAAAAATTGTACTCTAACAAATTTGCAAACCTAGAAGAAATGGATGAATTCCTGGAAAAACACTACCTACCTAAACTAACGCATTCAGAAGTAGAACAACTAAATAGACCCATAACAAAAAAAGAGATTGAAACGGTAATCAAAAAACTTCCAACAAAAAAAAGCCCTGGCCCGGACGGCTTCACTGCAGAGTTCTACCAAACTTTCAGAGAAGAGTTAACACCACTACTACTAAAGGTATTGCAAAGCATAGAAAAAGACGGAATACTACCCATCTCATTCTATGAAGCCACCATCTCCCTGATACCAAAACCAGGTAAAGACATTACAAAAAAAGAAAATTACAGACCTATATCCCTCATGAACATAGATGCAAAAATCCTCAACAAAATTCTAGCCAATAGAATCCAACAACACATCAAAAAAAAAATTCACCATGATCAAGTGGGATTTATACCGGGTATGCAAGGCTGGTTTAATATCAGAAAAACCATTAATGTAATCCATCACATAAATAAAACGAAAGATAAAAACCACATGATCTTATCAATTGATGCAGAAAAGGCATTTGACAAAGTCCAACACCCATTTATGATAAAAACTCTTACCAAAATAGGAATTGAAGGAAAATTCCTCAACATAATTTTATGCAAAGCCAACAGCCAATATCACTCTAAATGGAGAGAACCTGAAAGCATTTCCCTTGAGAACGGGAACCAGACAAGGATGCCCTTTATCACCGCTCTTATTCAACATCGTGCTTGAAGTCCTAGCCAGGGGAATTAGGCTAGACAAAGAAATAAAAGGTATCCGGATTGGCAAGGAGGAAGTAAAGTTATCACTACTTGCAGATGACATGATCTTATACACAGAAAACCCTAAGGAATCCTCCAGAAAACTACTGAAACGAATAGAAGAGTTTGGAAGAGTCTCAGGTTATAAAATAAACATACAAAAATCACTTGGATTCCTCTACATCAACAAAAAGAACACCGAAGAGGAAATAACCAAATCAATACCATTCACAGTAGCCCCCAAGAAGATAAAATACTTAGGAATAAATCTTACCAAGGATGTAAAAGACCTATACAAAGAAAACTACAAAGCTCTACTACAAGAAATTCAAAAGGACATACTTAAGTGGAAAAACATACCTTGCTCACGGATAGGAAGACTTAACATAGTAAAAATGTCTATTCTACCAAAAGCCATCTATACATATAACACACTTCCGATCCAAATTCCAATGTCATATTTTAAGGGGATAGAGAAACAAATCACCAATTTCATATGGAAGGGAAAGAAGCCCTGGATAAGCAAGGCATTACTGAAAAAGAAGAAGAAAGTGGGAGGCCTCACTCTACCTGATTTCAGAAGCTATTATACAGCCACAGTAGTCAAAACAGTCTGGTACTGGTACAACAACAGGCACATAGACCAATGGAACAGAATTGAGAACCCAGATATAAATCCATCCACGTATGATCAGCTGATATTTGACAAAGGACCAGTGTCAGTAAATTGGGGAAAAGATAGTCTTTTTAACAAATGATGCTGGCATAACTGGATATCCATTTGCAAAAGAATGAAACAGGACCCATACCTCACACCATGCACAAAAACTAACTCCAAGTGGATCAAAGACCTAAACATAAAGACTAAAACGATAAAGATCATGGAAGAAAAAATAGGGACAACCCTAGGAGCCCTGATACAGGGCATAAACAGAATACAAAACATTACCAAAAATGATGAAGAGAAACCAGATAACTGGGAGCTCCTAAAAATCAAACATCTATGCTCATCTAAAGACTTCACCAAAAGAGTAAAAAGACCATCTACAGACTGGGAAAGAAGATCTCTAAAATCTACATGATTCTGTCAAAACTCAACCACAAAAAGACAAACAACCCAATCAAGAAGTGGGCAAAGGATATGAACACGCACTTCACTAAAGAAGATATTCAGGCAGCTAACAGATACATGAGAAAATGCTCTTGATCATTAGCCATTAGAGAAATGCAAATTAAAACTACGATGAGATTCCATCTCACACCAACAAGGCTGGCATTAATCCAAAAAACACAAAATAATAAATGTTGGAGAGGCTGCAGAGAGATTGGAACTCTTATTCACTGCTGGTGGGAATGTAAAATGGTACAACCACCTTGGAAATCTATCTGGCATTATCTTAAACAGTTAGAAATAGAACTACCATACAACCGAGAAATCCCACTCCTCGGAATATACCCTAGAGATACAAGAGCCTTCACACAAACAGATATACGCACACCCATGTTTATTGCAGCTCTGTTTACAATAGCAAAAAGCTGGAAGCAACCAAGGTGTCCATCAACGGATGAATGGGTAAATAAATTGTGGTATATTCACACAGTGGAATACTACGCATCGATAAAGAACAGTGACGAATCTGTGAAACATTTCATAACATGGAGGAACCTGGAAGGCATTATGCTGAGCAAAATTAGTCAGAGGCAAAAGGACAAATATTGTATAAGACCACTATTATAAGATCTTGAGAAATAGAAAAAACGGAGAAGAACACATACTTTTGTGGTTACAAAGGGGGGAGGGAGGGAGGGAGTTTTTTATTGATTAATCAGTAGATAAGAACTGCTTTGGGTGAAGGGAAAGACAACACTCAATACATGGAAGGTCAGCTCAATTGGACTGGACCAAAAGCAAAGAAGTTTCCGGAATAAAATGAATGCTTCAAAGGTCAGCGGAGCAGGGGCGGGGGTCTGGGGAAAATGGTTTGAGGGGACTTCTCTGTCAATTGGCAAAATAATTCTATTATGAAAACATTCTGCATCCCACTTTGAAATGTGGCGTCTGGGGTCTTAAATGCTAACAAGTGGCCATCTAAGATGCATCAATTGGTCTCAACCCACCTGGATCAAAGGAGAATGAAGAACACCAAGGCCACACGACAACTAGGAGCCCAAGAGACAGAAAAGGCCACATGAACCAGAGACCTACATCACCCTGAGACCAGAAGAACTAGTTGGTGCCCGGCCACAATCGATGACTGCCCTGACAGGGAGCACAACAGAGACCTCCTGAGGGAACAGGAGATCAGTGGGATGCAGACCCCAAATTCTCATAAAAAGACCATACTTAATGGTCTGACTGAGACTAGAGGAATCCCGGCGGCCATGCTCCCCAGACCTTCTGTCTGCACAGGACAGGAACCACCCCCGAAGACAACTCATCAGACATGAAAGGGACTGGTCATTGGGTGGGAGAGAGATGCTGATGAAGAGTGAGCTAATTACATCAGGTGGACACTTGAGAGTGTGTTGGCAGCTCTTGTCTGGAGGGGGGATGGGAGGATAGAGAGAGAGGGAAGCTGGCAAATTGTCATGAAAGGAGAGACTTCAAGGGCTGACTCAGTAGGGGAAGAGCAGGTGGGAGTACGGAGTAAGATGTATGTAAACTTATATGTGACTGATTGGATTTGTAAACGTTCACTTGAAGCTTAATAAAAGTTAATAAAAAAAAAAATTGGGGGAGCCTCTACACAAAGTAAGTGGAGCTTGGACCGGAGACGTGTTTACCTGCCACAACCCCCAGGAACCCACAAGTGTACAGTTCAAGAAGCATTTGCTGGCACCAGATGCTCCAATTTTCTCACTGTCCCAGATGTTGAAGAGGTAAAATCTCTTCCAGGTCCCTTCACTGCAGTCACCAAGAAACTTCCTAGTGAAAACACTGGAGTGATGCTCTGCTAGAAGTTATAACAAAAAAATTTACTGAAGGAAGAAGACAGGATCATTTCGTGAAATGGAGAATAATTCAAAAAAGAGGCAGAGTGTGTTCTGGCTTGCAAAGAGAGCAGTGAGGTATTTATCATGCAGAGCAAACAGAAAATGGTTTCATATCAAAGTGGTGCAAGGAAAGGAAGGAAAAATTTACAAGGGGTTGTCAAACTACAAACTTTCCTAACATCAATTTCTAGCCTAACATCAATCTTTTATTTCCCAGATACAAATTGCCTAAAGCAAGCCATGTAGAAATTCCTGATGAGTTTACACCAGTTATCTGATCAGTCCCTGCAGTAATCACAGTAATCATCTGATAAGGGCAATGCTGCTCCAGGAGGGTCACGTTATGGCCAAGGACACTGAGTCCCAAAGGCATGGAGATTGTTAATAGTGGAGTAAGACCCATACTTGATGCCTCTTCTTGCCTACACACCAAGTGAAGCAGCTATGGCAAACATGCTCCCAGGGCCCCCTCCAGTGACATAGGACTAGTGTCCCCCCACTTTACATCAGCTTCGTCCGTGTTGCTAGCGTGGTCCTTTGATGCAGACCTCACTCTACAAAGCATGCTCCAGATTCACCCTTCCAATTCCAACCAAGCTCCCCATGGGCGTGCACTGCTCTTTGGGCAACCTTCTTGTGTTAGTTTCCTTGAGCTACCATAACAAATTACTACAAACTGGGTGGCTTAAAACAACAGAAATTTATTCTATCACAGTTCTGGAGTTTATAAGTCTGGAATCAAGGAGTTAGCAGGACCATGCTCATCCGAAGGCTCTAGGGATGACTGTTTCTTGACTCTTCTAGCTTCTCGTGGCTCCGGGAGTTCCTTGACTTGTGGTGGCATAACTTCAATCTCTGCCTCTGACTTCACATGGCCATCTTCCCTCTGTGTCTATTGTTCAACTTGATTTAGTGTAGTATATCACTTAATCCATGCTTCAGTGAACCAACCAAATAAACTATTAGATCCTTTCCTAACCTCTCAAGCTGAAACACTGAATGAAGAATCTGTGCTTAGTGGGCCCATATCAATAAAGTCAAATCAATCCAACTTTATGTTCCTTGCAACATTCCCCCACATAATTCCCAGATTTGTATGTATATATTAGAAAAGTCAAATGGTTCCTTTGGAAGGTAGTGTATCTCCTCCTGGGTCACAGTATGTACTTCACCTTTTGGGACTCACTGAGAAATGGATGATGGGGATGGATCCTGAGAACATTCAGCAACATCTTTTAAGGCACTGCCCCAGACAATATCTCAAAGACTCTTTTGCACAGCTGGATTAATCTCACCAGATGGGGGTGGAAGGAATAATGGTTTTACCAGGGAGGGTGGCTCAGCAAACATGGGGTAATATCTTCAGATGGGAGTAAGAGCTGGTTCTGTTGGCAGGAGTGATTCAATGGAATTTAGGGGCCCAATGTCCCCAGCATTCTGATTATGTGCCCGTATGTCCCCATGCCAAGTTTCAGGATCTCATCTTTCCAAATCGATGCCCTCACTTTAACTTCAGACACGATTTAAGGTTGAGAACTCTATTGCCGTTGTAATTCAAACGGCCTTACGATAACATTCTGGCTTTGGTGTTTGGCAGTATCAGCTCCGTTGCTAAAAGAAATAAGGCTTTCTTTTATGGAACAAATGGCAATTTTCAGGTCTTTTATGTGGCACCTGGGCTGTGACTTTGAAGCCCTGTGCTCATCTCTTTCTTTCACAAGGCAGGCTCATCAGCATTTTTAACACTAGCCAGGCTTGAGAACCAATTTAGAGAATTCATCCTTACAACTGTGTTCCTCTAGAAGCACTCTCAGCATCAAATGTCTCAGGCTGGGAAGAAAACCATGTCTCTAGAGAAGCAAAACCAGTGAAGTGTGTATATATACACAGGTCATACATCAGGCTGCTGGCTCATGGGCTGCAGAAGCTAGCGAATGCCAACGTCGGCAGGTTGCCGACTGAAGTCCCAAGATGCAGGATCCAGAGCAAGCAAGCGAACTTTACCACAATGTCCATATATATTGGATGCAGACCACACCCCAAAGGAAACTCCCTTTGCAACCGACTGGTTGCTCACACCAGATCATAAATGAAAGATGACCACATCAGATCACAAAATGGAGGACATCATTACATAACTGCCTGTCAAAACACAAAATAAGGCTCGTAAGCCTACTTAGGAGAAAGCATACAGTTTTACTGTTGACTAGAATGGTTCCAGAAGAGAACTAGTAAGCAAAAAATGAAGTGCTCCACTGTTTCAAAAAGGGGGGTTTTATACATGAGGACTTGGGTTTACAAAGCATCACAAGTAAATCTTTCATAGTATCAGTTACTCCACTTTCCATCACAGCCTTCCTGAAACCAACATGCATAAACATTTTTTGATAACATTTTGCATGTTTTTTCTTGAGAACAGAATATTTTTGTCCTAATCCTCTTAGAACATTCTTATCACATACCTAAACAAGCATAATCACATAGTCGTTCACACGAAGGGGGTATGCACTTCAAAGGGAAATTGAGACCTGTCACGACTTTAGTTATACCAAAGGCCTCAGAGTTTAGACTGCTCTCACACACTACCAAACCACTAAGAATCATGGCCCTACCAAGTTGGTACATAACCTTAACCTTCACAGACAGATACCATGAAGAAGCTTGAATGTGAGCTTCCTCATTCTCCAAAGTCCCCCCCGCACCCCAATCAGGGTTTGGTTCCCTCACGAATAGGATTTGTCTGAACTCTGCAGGCATTTGAATTTGAGAAAACTAACCTAAAGTCAGAAATAATCCATCAACTCCCAACACAAAGACTTAAGCTCATCCTCCCTAGACACAAAGATCGAAGTTCCTGGGGGCAGGGCATTTGTACAACCCCCCGCTTCTTCACTTTTTCCTCTGCAGGACACCTCAGCACACCTCAGTTCTGCTTCCTACCAGGATGGAGTGGTGGGGACCTGATTCCAGCAGGCCTCCCAAGAGACAAAGGAGGAAGTGAATAGTAGCGTGCGGAAGCCTCTTGCCAGATGTGGAAAAATGATCCTTTTGCCCCCTCCCTCTGCTAGGCCAGGACTGACAGTCTATTCTGTGGCATGGCTGATGTTGCTACAGGTTAGAGAGTATTTGGTAAGAAAAGTGTGTACCATTTTCTCTTTATTTCCATCCTCTTTTCCCAAGAAAGGTGCTCGTTTTCTTGGTAGCATTTATCTCCAACAGGAGGGAAGAGGCCCTGGGGTTATCAGGAACGCTCCCCCCCTCGAACCCCTAGGGATTACATATCCATATTCCTTTCTCCGTGGCTTCCAGTTCTGACCAGAAACAGTGTTGGTGTTACGGGCGGAGTTCTGGCCAAGGGACATTAGGGCAAATGTGGCAAAAAACAGGGGCCCACCATCCCAGGTGCTCCTACCCTACCTACCTCCCCACCTGAAGGGAATTAGGATCCTCTCGAAAGGTGACTTCAAGGTGAGGGAGAGTGGGTAGAGGCTGGGGTCAGTGGCTCATCTGACATTTTCCCATGCCCTGCTTTGATGGGGTATCAGAAACACTCAATGCTTTTTCTGATTCTCAAAGTCTGATACCCATTCTGTGGGCCTGGCAAACTCCAACTGGGCAAACAAATTTGCCAGAGCCTAACCAAGCCCATTCTAGTGAACAGATACTGCCCTAGGACACAGGGGTAAGACCCAGGACATACAAAACCAAAAAAGCCCAGTGCCATCGAGTCGATTCCGACTCATAGCAACCCTATAGGACAGAGTAGAGCTGCCCCAAAGAGTTTCCAAGGAGCACCTGGCAGATTCAAACTGCTAACCCTTTGGTTAGCAGCCGTAGCACTTAACCACTATGCCACCAGGGTTCCCATACAGACCAGTTAAAAAACTGGACAATCTGGGCTCCAAAGAACATTAAACAGGAGCATGGCTAAAGGGTCAGTTCCTTGGAGTGAGAAACAATGGAGGCAGTATGGCTAGTTGTCTCAGAGCAGTTATTACAATGATGTGGGAGTGCTTTTAAAAGGACTGGGTCCAAGGGTCAGAGGGATGAGGGCACATGGCTAAAGGTCATTACACCTGGTATAAGAAATGTGTTTAGTGGTCTTTAGATCAATCATTGTTGACCTGACATATGGAGCAGCCAAGAGGCTCAAAGCAACAAGACTGGAGAACAGTTGGGGCATAATTAAGGATCTGACCCTGAATCTGAAGTCTCTGGAAATCTGACTTCAAAGCAAGGTAGGGGGTACAGTTAAAAGGACCCTGGAATTAGGACTGGTACTGCGCATTAGGGAACAACGGTACTTCGATGGGTGGATTCAGCAGACCAGAATTGAAACTAGAAAGTACAAAGGAAAACTAGGAAGGGAGCTGTCACAAAAGCCAAAAGAAAGTAGTTATAGAAAAAAGTAATCAGGTAGGAAGAGTGGTAATCGAATCTCTGGAGATGTAGGATATTCTCTCCCTTCACCTGGCATCTGTCTCCAAAACCTAGATCACTCCTCTCCCCATGCAAAGGGCCAGATTCCCCAATAAATGTATTCAGGACTTTAGTCTTAAGGGTTGAACTCATTCAAGAAACTTGGAACGTGAATTTGAATTCCATGTACCTTTCAGGATAGATGAGTTTATTAAAGAAAATTTTTACTGTAACAGAAGGACAAAGCATGGGGCAGAACTGGTGTATGAACATAAAGCAGGTCAAACTTCTTAGATTATTTAAGTAAAGCCTTTTTTCTATTTTATTTGGTTACAGAATGTGGAAAATTAGTCTATTTAGTTACTACTGACAGTGTCGTCCTCATAGAGAACATAGGTGGTCAAGAGACTTCTCTTGAAATTCCTCCAAAGGTGGGTGAAGTAGTGATTTGTAATGGCAAAATGCTGTGCTCTTTTGTTGGCTGAGGAGGGTCACTGGAATGAAGTTCCGTCCACAGACCCTGCCCACACAGCTCTTGCCCTGAGTGTCTTCTGGTGAAAGGGGAGGTACAACTTACTGCTGAAGCACCTCACACTCTCCCTGCCCACATAACGCTTCTTCTAAAAAAAAAAGTTGTTCTCTGATGTGCAATGAAGTATGTCTTTTTCCCAAATTCTGGCCCATTCTCCCTGCACACACAGACAGTCCTTTTATCCTGTGTCTTCTGGTGAATAAGGAGTGATTTACAGTTAAACCTTCAGCCACACTTGCTGCAAACACTGGGTTTCTCCCAAAAGAGGGCACTGATGTCTAATGCGGCTTTGCTTGTATCTAAGGACTTGTTTATGCTCCTTGTACACATGTGGCTTCTCCCAAATGTGTCTTCCAGGGGAGAAAGGAGCCCGACTTCTGGCTAAAACCACACGAACACTCCAGGCACATGTAAGGTTTCTCATCTGAGTGTGTCTTGTGGTGTCTGATGAGCGTTCGCTCCTGGTTAAAACCTCAGGTACATTTAGTGCAAACAGAGCTTCTCCCCTGAGCGTGCCCCAACAGAGCAGGAGGCCTGACTTCTGGCTAAAGCCTCACCAACACTCCAGGCACACGTAATGTTTCTCACCTGAGTGTGTCCTCTGGTGTGTGATGGTATCTGACTTCTGGCTAAAGCCTTGCCCACACTCCTAGCACGTAAGGCTTCTCTCAAGTGTGTCCTCTGATGTATAAGGAGGCTTGATCCTCGGTTAAGGCCTCCCCCACACTCCTTGCACGTGTGGCTTCTCACCTGAGTGTGTCCTCTGGTGTGTGAAGAGAGCTGACTTGTAGCTAAAGGCCTGCCTACACTCCTTACACATATGAGGCTTCTCCTGAACATCTCCCCGGTGGAGAAGGAGGCCTGACTTCTGCCTCGACCACACTCCAGGCACACGAAAGGTTTCTCACCTGAGTGTGTCCTCCAGTGTCTGATGAGATCTGACTTGTGGTTATGCCTCGCCCACCCTCTTTGCACACATGTGGCTTCTCCACTGAGTGTATCTTCTGGTGGAAAAGGAGGCATGACTCCAGGTTAAAGCCTTAGCCACACTGCAGGCACACCCGACTGTGTCCCCTGGTGTGTGCTGAGAAGTGACTTACAGTTAAAGCCTCGCCCACACTCCTTGCACACAGATGGCTTCTGCCCTGCGTGTGTCCTCTGGTGCACAAGGAGGCTTGATTCCAGGTTAAAGCCTCGCCCACATTCCTTGCACATGTGACTTCTCCACTGAGTGTGTTCCCTGGTGGAGAAGGAGATGTGACTTCTGGCTAAAGCCCCGCCCACACTTCAAGCACACATAAGGTTTCTCACCTGAGTGTGTCCTCTGGTGTCTGATGAGATTTGACTTGCAGTTAAAGCCTCGACCACACTCTTTGCACACGTGTGGCTTCTCACCTGAGTGGGTCCTCTGGTGTCTGATGAGAGTTGATTTGAAGTTAAAGCCTCTGCCACATTCTTTGCATACATATGGTTTCTCCCCTGCGTGTGTTCTTTGGTGGAAAAGGAGGCCTGACTTCTGGCTAAAGCCTCGCCCACAATCCTTGCACACATGTGGTTTCTCCCATGAGTGTGTCCTCTGGTGGAAAAGGAGGCCTGACTTCTGGCTAAAGCCCCGCCCACACTCTAGGCACACATAAGGTTTCTCACCTGAGTGCGTCCTCTGGTGTGTGATGAGAGTTGACTTGCTATTAAAGCCTCGCCCACACTCCAGGCACATGTAAGGTTTCTCACCTGAGTGTGTCCTCTGGTGTCTGATGAGATTTGATTTGTGACTGAAGTCTCGCCCACACTCCTTGCACACATATGGCCTCTCCCCTGAGTGTGTCCTCTGGTGTGTGATGAGAGTTGACTTGTGGCTAAAGCCACGTCCACACTCCTTGCACACATGTGGTTTCTCCTCTGAGTGTGTCCCCTGGTGAAGAAGGAGCCCTGACTTCTGGCTAAAGCCTCGCCCACACTGCAGACATACGTAAGGTTTCTCACCTGAGTGCGTCCTCTGGTGTGTGATGAGATTAGACTTGTGGCTAAAGCCTCGCCCACACTCCTTGCACACATGTGGCTTCTCCCCTGAGTGTGTCCTCTGGTGCGTAAGGAGGTCTGATTTCCGGGTAAAGTCTCGGCCACATTCACTACAAACATAAGACTTCTCTCCTGAGTGTGTCTTCTGGTGTTTAAGGAAGCATGATTTCCGATTAAAGCCTTGGCCACACTTACTGCAAACATAAGGCTTCTCCTTTGACTGTATTCTCCGGTGATTAAGGAGGCTTGATTTCCGGGGAAAGCCTCGCCCGCATTCCTTGCACACATAAGGATTTCTCCCTGAGGGTGTCCTCTGGTGTATAAGGAGGCGTGATTCTTGGTCAAGGCCTGGTCCACACTCCAGGCACACACAAGTTTTCTCACCTGAGTGCTTCCTCTGGTGTGTGATGAGATGTGACTTGGCGTTAAAGCCTCGCCCACACTCCTTGCACACATGTGGCTTCTGCCAAGGTTTCTCAACTGAGTGTGTCTTCTTCTGTGTGATGAGATGTGACTTGGGGTTAAGGCCTCGCCCAATCTCCAGGCGCACATAAGACTTCTCCCCTGGGTGTGTCCTCTGGTGAATAAGGAGAAGTGATTTCTGGTGGAAACCTCGGCCACACTCACTACAAACATAGGGCTTCTCCTGTGAGAGGGACCTCTGGTGTGTGATGAAGTCTGACTTCAGGCCACAGTCTGGTTCATCCTCTCTACAGATGACTGCTCCTAATCTTGACAATTCTAATTCCTTCAACCCTTTGCCCCTTTCCACAGACTGTACCCTTTGGCCTGAGCTGGGCTCTATCCCTATCTCTGTGTTGCCTTCTCCAGGGCTTGCTGACTCTCTTTGGGGCCGGCTGGAGAACACCCTTGAAGTCTCTCCCTCCCCTGTCCTCCCACACAGGGGTCTGGAGACTTCTCTGTCTTGACCTTCTGTGTTTTCCCTCCAGCAGCTGAGATCAGAATCCTGCTGCTCTGGCTGCTTCTGATGCCCTGGGCTGGAACGCCCTGGATGGAAGTGATGTTGTGCACAGAAGCCTGGGAAGATCTGAAGCACATGCTGGCTGAGGAATTGCTGACAGGAGACAGCCAGAAGGCAGGAGGAGCAGGGGTAGAGTTCTGGCTTCGGTTCTGCTGGAGAGAGAAAGGGTTCCGTTAGAGTGGCCGTAAGTGGGCAGCCTGGGCTGTTCTCCTTTTCTTATGACAGACAGCATCTCAGTGCTGGAGTCCCTGGGTGGCACAAACGGTTAAACACTCGACTACCAGCTGAAAAGTTGGTGGCTCAGAAGACAGGCCTGGCGATCTGCTTCTGAAAGGTCACAGCCTTGAAAACCCTAAGGTGCAGCTCTACTCGGCACACATGGGATCACCACGAGTTGGAATCAACGCAAGCGCAACTAACAACAATCTTATTGCCGTACTTGTAATTGACACTATGTAAAACACAATTTATATTCCACCAATAATTCATTTGTATTCCATTTTTCAAATTACACTTTCCATTGCAATCTAGAAGGAGCTCTGGTGATGCAGTGGTTAAAGCACTCAGCTGCTAACCAAAAGGTTCACGGTTTGAACCCACTAGTCCCACCACAGGAGAAAGATGTGGCAATCTGCTTCCATAAAGGTTTACAGCCTTAGAAACCCTGTGGGACAATTCTACTCTGTCCTGTAGGGTCACTGTGAGTCATACTTGCCTGAACTGCACTGATTTGGCATTGCAATCCACACCAAAAACCTCTTCACCTTGTCAGCTCGAGTAGGAACTTAACCAGGTAAGCATCTGACACTACTCTGCCTTGTGAACAGCTCTTACTGTAGTCAGCCTTTTCTTCTACCAAAACCCTCTAAGCCACAGACACATTGAAATATACTTTGCCATTACTTGGAAATGACAGTTTCTATGAGCTTTGTGGACACCTCCTTCATGACTTCTTTTAATTAAAAAAAAAAAAGACTGAAACACACAGAAGTCAGTCAGTCCAGGAGGCTGCCAACTGTAGGAGCACAGTACACACGTGAAAATGGCACAGGGGCAGCACCTGAACCTGTGCAACTTTGGTGGATCATGATCAGGGTCAGCCCAAAGCCAAATCCCATGGGTGGGGTCAGACATACCTCCACCCTCCACCTTTTTTACCAATTCTGATACCAGCCATCCTCCCCATGACACACTCTGCTTTTCTTCTGGATTAGGTAACCTGTTGCACAGATCAGCCTTACAGATAAGGAGTTGACTAAGGATCGGGGTACAGTTGGGATCAACGGGCTACAACTGATGATGAGGATCAGGAAGCATGCTGGCAAAGTCTACCTTTTTCAGTGCAGAGCAGCTCTCTCAGCTCCTCTTGGCAATGCAGGCCCTCTCTTAGTCCATGGAGGACAGGCTTCTCTCAGCCCCGTCAGGACAGGCTCCTCCTCCTGGCCCTGCAATCAGTCACCACTGACTCTGCCTCTAGGCCCCTCCCACACATGCTGCCGCTCACCCTACCACAGGGCCCCTTCCAGGCCTCTCACTGTCTTCAGTGTCACAGCCCTCGACCTGTGTTACTGCCCTTGACCTGTGTTACAGCTCTTGACCTGTGTTACAGCTCTTTCAGGAGGTTCCTTGCCTCCTGAAGCCGTCAACTAATAGGTTCTTGTCAAACAGACTAGGGAGCTGAAGTCAGCCAGACGTAGGGTTGGAAGAACAGAAAGGTTTATTTACAGTTCGCAAGCTGGGGGACAGGCAGGGTCCCGTGACCTAAAGCTGCCAGCTCCCTGAACCATGGCAGCTTCGCCCCTTTTATAGGGAGTGACATACATATGCACGAACAGTGAGCTGTGAATCTGCAGTCTTGTGATGCGTGTGCAGTCCACATCATTTTAGTGAAGGAGTTTTTGCACACAGCTCCAAAAATATTGCACACAGCCCTAAAAAAAATGGCGACGGCTTGCTACTGCCTCCCCAGGAAGGTCATATAGCAGGTAGATTTGGAGTCAGCGCACCTGGGCCTCAGCTCCTGCCAGAAGAGAAGAAACCCGGGGATTCCGCTAACCATGGTGAAGTGCTATGAGAGTTGTAACAAAAATGTACGAAGAGTAGACTTCTCTGAAAAACAATTATCATGGGATACTTAATAACCCTTTCATGATTGCCTGCTTCACCCCCTCTCTGCTTCTTCTTCTTTTTTTTTTTCTCTGCTTCCTCCGCTAATTCTCTTTCCTCTGCTTCCTGTCTGTAATGACCTCTGTGGGGTAGACGGCTTATCTACACAAACTCATCAATTTCAAGGAATGGCCCTCCCAACACTGGCCACAAGCTGACCTCTAGATAAACCACAGAAACTTCGTCTGCACAATTTATTCACCATTCCCTCCAAGTGCATACCAATCACAGGGCAGGCTGCAGCCCAGGACCAAACAAGAAGTACCAAAACCAGGTTGTTTACATCTTACCCAGGAAATGTAACAAATCTTCTGGGGTAGAAAACTAGGGTAAAGGTGACGCTCCAGGGTTAGAAGGAAAATCTCTCAAGCTGCCAAGAACCAAGGCAAAGGTCACATAAACAAACGCATTTCACCAGAATATGCAATAGTGGTTATGTTGTTGTTGTTGTCAGGTGCCGTCAAGTCAGTTCCGACTCATAGCGACCCTATGCACACCAGAAGGAAACACTGCCGCGTCCTGCGCCATCTTTACAATCGTTGTTATACCTGAGCCCACTGTTGGAGCCACGGTGTCAATCCACCTCGTTGAGGGTCTTCCTCCTTTCCCCTAATCCTGTACTCTGCCAAGCATGATGTCCTTCTCCAGGGACTCATCCCTCCTGACAACATGTCCAAAGTATGTAAGACACAGTCTCGCCATCCTTGCCTCTAAGGAGCATTCTGGTTGTACTTCTTCCAAGACAGATTTGTTCGTTCCTTTGGCAGTCCACAGTATATTCAATATTCTTCGCCAACACCACAATTCAAAGGCATCAGTTCTTTTTCCGTCTTCCTTATTCACTGTCCATCTTTCACATGCATATGATGTGACTGAAAATACCATGGCTTGGGTCAGGCGCACCTTAGTCTTCAGGGTGACATCTTTGCTCTTCAACACTTTGAAGAGGTCCTTTGCAGCAGATTTACCCAATGCAATGCATCTTTTGATTTCGTCACTGCTGCTTCCATGGCTGTTGATTGTGGATCCGAGTAAAATGAAATCCCTGATGACTTCAATCTTTTCTCCGTTTATCATGATGTTGCTCATTGGTCCAGTTGTGAGGATTTTTGTTTTCTTTATGTTGAGGTGTAATCCATACTGAAGGCTGTGGTCTTTGATCTCCATTAGTAAGGGCTTCAAGTCCTCTTCACTTTCAGCAAGCAAGGTTGTGTCATCTGCATAACGCAGGTTGTTAATGAGTCTTCCTCCAATCTTGATGCCGTTCTTCATATAGTCCAGCTTTCTCGTATTATTTGCTCAGCATAGAGACTGAATAGGTATGGTGAAGGGATACAACTCTGACGCACACCTTTCCTGACTTTAAACCAATCAGTATCCCCTGTTCTGTCTGAACAACTGCCTCTTGATCTATGGAAAGGTTCCTCATGAGCACAATTAAGTGTTCTGGAATTCCCATTCTTCGCAACGTTATCCATAATTTGTTATGATCCACACAGTTGAATGCCTTTCCATAGTCAATAAAACACACGTAAACATCCTTCTGGTAGTCTCTCCTTTCAGCCAGAATCTATTTCACATCAGCAACAGCATCCCTGGTTCCATGTCCTCTTCTGAAACCCGCCTGAATTTCTGGCAGTTCCCTGTCGATATACTGCTGCAGCCGTTTTTGAATGATCTTCAGCAAAATTTTGCTTGCATGTGATATTAATGATACCAAAAAACCCAAACCAAACCCAGTGCCGTCGAGTCAATTCCGACCCATAGCGACCCTACAGGACACAGCAGAACTGCCCCATAGAGTTTCCAAGGAGTGCCTGGCAGATTCGAACTGCTGACCCTTTGGTTGGCAGCCGTAGCACTTTAACCACTATGCCACCAGGGTTTCCGATATTAATGATATTGTTCTAAAATTTCCACATTCAGTTGGATCACCTTTCTTGGGAAGAGGCATAAATATGGATCTCTTCCAATCACTTGGCCCGGAAACTGTCTTCCATAT
Source organism: Elephas maximus indicus (assembly GCF_024166365.1). Taxonomy (NCBI): domain Eukaryota; kingdom Metazoa; phylum Chordata; class Mammalia; order Proboscidea; family Elephantidae; genus Elephas; species Elephas maximus. The sequence continues at coordinate 12,488,599 of NC_064843.1, read as the reverse complement.
TTCTTGGCATAGATGAGTGAGCACCTCCAGCACTGCATCTGTTTGTTGAAACATCTCAATTGATATTCCATCAATTCCTAGATTCTTGTTTTTTGCTAATGCCTTCAGAGCAGCCTGGACTTCTTCCTTCAGTACCGTTGGTTCCTGATCATATGCCACCTATTGAAATGGTTGAACATCGACTAATTCTTCTTGGTATAATGACTCTGTGTATTCCTTCCATCTTCTTTTGATGCTTCCTGCATCGTTTAATATTTTCCCCATAGGATCCTTCACTATTGCAACTCAAGGCTTCAATTTTTTCTTCAGTTCTTTCAGCTTGAGAAACACCGAGCGTGTTCTTCCCTCTTGGTTTTCCATCTCCAGCTCTTTGCACGTCATTATTATACTTTACTTTGTCTTCTCGAGCCGCCCTTTGAAGTCTTCTGTTCAGTTCTTTTACTTCATCAATTCTTCCTTTTGCTTTAGCTGCTTGATGTTCGAGAGCAAGTTTCAGAGTCTCCTCTGACATCCACCTTGGTCTTTTCTTTCTTTCCTGTCTTTTCAGTGACCTCTTGCTTTCTTCATGGATGATGTCCTTGATGTCATTCCACAACTCATCCGGTCTTCGGTCACCAGTGTTCAATGCGTCAAATCTATTCCAGATGGGCTCTAAATTCAGGCAGGATATACTCAAGGTCATATTTTGGCTCTCGTGGACTTGCTCTGATTTTCTTCAGTTTCAGCTTGAACTTGCATATGAGCAATTGATGGTCTGTTCCACAGTCAGCCCCTGGCCTTGTTCTGACTGATGATACTGAACTTTTCCATTGTCTCTTTCCACAGATGCAGTCATTTTGATTTCTGTGTGTTCCATCTGGCGAGGTCCATGTGTATAGTCGCCGTTTATGTTGGTGAAAGAAGGTATTTGCAATGAAGAAGTCGTTGGTCTTGCAAAATTCTATCATTGGATCTCCAGCATTGTTTCTATCACCAAGGCCATATTTTCCAACTACTGATCCTTCTTCTTTGTTTCCAACTTTTGCATTAAAATCGCCAGTAATTATCAATGCATCTTGATTGCACGTTCAATCAATTTCAGACTGCAGCAGCTGATAAAAATCTTCTATTTCTTCATCTTTGGCCTTAGTGGTTGGTGCGTAAATTTGAATAACAGTCGTATTAACTGGTCTTCCTCGTAGGCATATGGATATTATCCTATCACTGACAGCGCTGTACTTCAGGATAGATCTTGAAACGCTCCTTTTGACGATGAATGCAACACCATTCCTCTTCGAGTTGTCATTCCCAGCATACTAGACTATATCATTGTCTGATTCAAAATGGCCATACCAGTCCATTTCAGTTCACTAATGCCTAGGATATCAATGTTTATGCATTCCATTTCATTTTTGATGATTTCCAATTTTCCTAGATTCATACTTCATACATTCCAGGTTCCAATTATTAATGGATGTTTGCAGCTGTTTCTCCTCATTTTGAGTCACGCCACATCAGCAAATGAAGGTCCCGAAAGCTTTTACTCCATCCACGTCATTAAGGTCGACTCTACTTTGAGGAGGCAGCTCTTCCCCAGTCATCTTTTGAGTGCCTTCCAACCTGAGGGGTTCATCTTCCAGCACTATATCAGACAATGTTCCGCTGCTATTCATAAGGTTTTCACTGGCTAATGCTTTTCAGAAGTAGGCTGCCAGGTCCTTCTTCCTTGTCTGTCTTAGTCTGGAAGCTCAGCTGAAACCTGTCCTCCATGGGTGACCCTGCTGCTATCTGAATACCACTGGCATAGCTTCCAGCATCACAGCAACACACAAGCCCCCACAGTACGACAAACTGACAGACACGTGGGAGCTATAAAGTGTATATTTTATTTTTTAAATTCATTTTATTTTATTTGGTCCATTCGATTTTACTGGTTGTAATCTTTCGAAGAAGTACAGGCAGAGTGCTCCTTGGAAGCAAGAATGGTAGATTTTGTTTCACGTTCTTTGGACGTGTTATCAGGAGGGACAAGTCCATGGAGCATGTTATCAAGCTTGGGAAAGTAGAGGGTCAGTGAAAAAGAAGACCCTCAACGAGATGGACTGACACAGTGGCTCCAATAATGGGCTCAAACAGAGCAACAACTGTAAGCACGGTGCAGGACTGGTCAGAGTTTCGTTCTGTTGTACATAGGGTCACTATGAGCCAGAACCAACTTAACAGCACCTAACAACAACAAGCTTTATGGAAGCAGACTGCCAGGCCCTTTCTTCCGTTTGCTTTTCACTGCACAGGTTCAGGTCACCAACCTTTATGTTAATAGTTGAGCAGAAACTGTTTGGCACATAGAAAGCTTCTGGCATATAGAAAGCCAAAAATCCCCGTTCTTGAGTCGATTTCGACTCATAGCAGCCCTACAGGACAGAGCAGAACTGCCTCAAAGAGTTTCTAACGCTGTAAATCTTTACACATGCAGACTGCCACATCTTTCACCCATGGAGCATGGTATGTCTGCACCACTGACCTTTTAGTTAGCAGACAAGTGCTTAATCACAGCTCCACCAGGGCTCCTTTTCCACAAAGTAGGTGTTTAATAAGTATCTACTGAATTAATAGAGGAAAAGAAAACAAGACGTGCTCACCCAACGAGAGCAGATTCCTGTATATCTCCAGCATTACTTCTTTGTATAGGTTCTTCTGTTCAGAGCTCAGTCTCTTCCATTCTGCCTCCGAGAAGACCACAGTGACATCCTCAAATGTAACTGGTTCCTATGATGAGCAATAAATCGATGCACAGCAAATCACCATCCATTTTCCCAAGGAGAGGAGTTTAACTGGTGGCCTCCAAGAGTCTGGATCTGAGGAAGTTCATCTAAGTCTTTTCAGAGAACACAGTTCCCCATATATCAAGTTCTGGACACGACTGTACACCTGGCTTTGTGATAAAAAATCTGTGGGAGCACAAGTGATGCACAAAACGCATCCTGGCCCTCACACACCTATGATTTCATTGGAGAGATGCTGTGAATCAATTTGAAAGCACTAAGCAGTATTCAGGAAACCCTGGTGGCATAGTGGTTAAGTGCTACGGCTGCTAACCAAAAAAGTCAGCAGTTCGGATCCGCCAGGCGCTCCTTGGATACTCTATGGGGCAGTTCTACTCTGTCCTATAGGGTCACTAAGAGTCAGAAACGACTCAAGGGCAGTGGGTAAGCAGTATTCAAGAAAGTGATTGAGAATTCATAATGGAGGAGTGCAAAGACAGGAGAGTACGGGATGGGCTAGAAAAGAACCAAAGGCGTCATGGAGGTGGGGCTTGTGCTGGGCATGAAGGGACAGTGAAGATTTAAAGGAGAAGATGGAAGCAAACTTCAACTACAGAGAAAAGTGGGAGTGAATATATGGGGTCTGGACGGAGCATTTCTGAGGAGTACAGGAACTGAATGGGATCTGTAAAGTCACTGCCTTTGTGTATGTATTTTAATGTCCTTTTCTAATAAAGTCCTTAGCACTTCACTCATCAGGCAGAGTAGTATCTCATCTATGCAAAACAGCTTGCAAGAGAATGGCAGCAATATTCCCGAAAAAGGACATTTACAGATAACTGAAATCTTTAAAAAAAAAAAAAAAAATACCCTTTAACCCTTTGCCATTGAGATGATTCCAACTCACAGCGACCCTATGGGACAGAGAAGCGCCTGATGTTGTTTCCAAAGCTGTAATCCTTATGGATGAAGACCACCAGTTCCTTCACGTGTGACGGAGCTAGTGGGTTTCAACCACTGATCTTCTGTTTAGCAGCTGAGTGCTTAATCACTGTGTGACCAGGACTCCTACAAACACTTTATTGAGGTATAATTTAAAATTCATTTGTTTTATAATTTACTCACATTAAACACAAGAAGTCCTCACTTTGCCCAGTTCCAATATGCACGAATTTCAGTTACCACGGTTTAAATAACCTTGTTGTTATCGTTAGGTGCCATCGAGTCAATTCTGACCCATAGTGACCCTGTGTACAACAGAACGAAACACTGCCCAGACCTGCGCCATCCTCACAATTGTTATGCTTGAGCCCACTGTTGCAGAATAAAACGCAAAGGTTCATATTTCAGTTGCCATGGTACATTAACTGTGAGAAAGTGCATAAAAGTACAAACTTTTCTGCTAGCTCTTCCTTTCACAGATTGCTACAAAAATAGACACACATCAAGATCAGTAACAAATCACATTAGCTCTTCAAAGTCCGGCTGACCTCAGGGGAAGGAGAGGGGCTGATGTAATCAATCAGGACTGTGTAATGAAGTCAACGGAAGCTCTGGACACAAAAGCTCCCTGGGCTTCCTGGTTGGTGAGAGACGTCGATGCACATGTGATGGCATCATATCCCTTTCTGGGACACGGAAGATCTGCCCTGGGAAGCCTCCCAGACCTTGTCCTACATGTCTCTTTATTTATATCCTTTTTTGCTATAAAGAAACTGTAATTCTAAATATAGCCCTTTTTGTCAGTTCTATGACTCATTTCAGCAAATTATCAGACCCAAAGGAGTAGTGGGTGCCAACAGGTCAGAAGTGAGGGACTCCGGAGGGGCTCCCAAGCTTGTAGTTGGCACCCTGGAACGGAAGAAGAAAACACTGCATTTGTGGCCAATAGGTCAGAAGTGAGGGAGCTCAGGGCAGGCTCCCATGTTTGCGGCTGGCATTCTGAAGGGGTTGAGGAAAACTGAATTTGCAGCCAGCAGGTCGGAAGTGAGGGTATCGTATGGACCCTCAAACTTGCGGTTAGAATGCCTATGTGGCAGTATGGAGAACAGTATCCTTTTAACCTGTGAGAGTGACCTAGCTCCAGGTGGCCAGGGTTAGAGAAAGAAGTGCCGTGTGGGTAGCTGTTGTCAGAACTGAACAGGGAAGTGGAAAAGTGGATTATTTTGTTTTTTTACTAAGCTATTTCTGCGTGTTTAACAAGTTCCATAATTAAAAAGTAAAAAGAGATCCAGTATACTATCATTAGATAGCATATATGTGGATGTACAGTGGAATTTAATAATACATTTCTAAATTTTAATAACTGTACCTGACACGAAGGTATGAAATGTCTAAATGTTGATCGTCATCCCCTTTCCCAAGACAAAATACACACAATATTCTCCGGGAAATGAGCCAGCATTTCAGAAAAATAAGGTAATTCCAACTCACCAGTATTTGGGGCTTCCTCTTCTTCTCTTGGAGCCAGTCAGTATCTTTAGAGGACAAACCTAAGGCAGAAAGAAAAATTCTGAGAAAGCCAACCTCCCAGAACGCTCCCAGAGTAGCTCTTCTCAGTGAGATGAAAGGGAGTAGTCACTTCACTCAGCTGTGGCCACTGATGCATTCTCACCTGAACCTGGAGCCTTGGTCCCCCTCTTTACCACTCAACACCTCTCACCTTTTGCCTTATGTTTTTGAGTCAGTTTCTTCATGGTCTCTGTAACTTCCCTGTTCTTTGAAGCCAAAATCTTCTCCTAGTCCTGCGCTCTCCAGGCAGAAAGGTCAGGCAATGAAATGGCTCCAGAGTCAGTTCAGTGACTGCCCTGAAATTCTGCCACAGGGCCAGATGGAAGTTATTTCATCTCAAGATGGATTTCTGCTGCTTGCGGTGACTTCTTCAAACCTCAGTTATGAAAGCCCTCTTGTTTCCGTGTATCTAGGACCTGTGGGTAGAGAAGCAACTTGATGCTGCTGGATCCTTCACTGTGTGCTGAACCCATGCCCCCTCAGCAGGGATCCTGTCCTCTCTCACCTGCCTCACTCAACAATCACACAGTCTCAGTCTACTTGGCTTGTCTGGATTTTCTGGCCTATAAGCCCTCAAGTCTGTTCCCTGACACTCTCCCTTACCTGTCACAATTTACTGCACCCCTCTTGTCCTACACCTCAGATTCAAGCTCCAAGTCCCAGATCAGTTTCTGCTACCTGAGTCACAGAGAATACAGAACACAGCCTAAGGCCTGTGGAGAAAGAGCCTCTAACATCTCTCTCCAGACCCATCAGGGCCTGCAGCAGTCAGCTTCTGACTCCCTGCAGTGCAGTGAATTACTTAATATGGCCCTTCTAGACATAATCTTTGTGAGAGAAAGAAAGAAATGAAAGATGAAGAACCATACATAGTAAACAAATAACATCATGAATAAAAATCAACACAAAGCTGGTTCCTATGAGATGGAGGTTAAATTTATTCCAGATTTTCAACTTCTCCAAGCTGCTCTGCCAGTCCATTATCTCGGACACCAGCCACTCCCCCTCCCCTCAACACTCTTTTTTCCCTCACTGGGTTTGGTAATCCGCTGCAACGTCATCCAGAATTCACGAATTGTATTTACAGTAAGTAGTTTCCTGGGTATACAATTCAGGAGACAACTCAGAACAGCACGCAACTTGAAAGTTAACAGACTACAACTCATGATGCAGTTGGCCAACCAGAAGTGCTTTCTTGCAGGATAACCTTTGGAAGCAAAAATGCTCTTCACTGGTTCAGTTCTCCATCAAGACCATGGACAGTTCTCCTTTCACTGTCTCTCTACCCCTAACTAGCCCAGCTCACAGCCAGTATAGCAGCTTGCTCACCTCTCTTAGTTGCTGTCTGCCATCAAGCAACCCCCGCCCTCTGTCCCTGCTAGCTAGCCCAGCTCGCAGACAGTGTAGCAGATTCAGGTGCACTCAACTCCCACAATGCTCTGCTTCTCTGCCAGCTCAGCTTTTAGCTAGCACTTCTCTCTCTCTAGCAGGAGGCTTCAAAAACCTCTACTTTTCAGCCACTTACATACCCCAGTCCTCTTCAGTTACAAAGTAGGGCCTCTCTCATCAGACCAGAGTTCAACCAATCCTCAATTACCCATGAGATGTCAATCAACTCAGGTCTTGTTAATTACAAGGGGAGACTAGACACAAGTATCAAACTGTCAAGTTTCCAATTCACCCAGAAAATGTCAATCAACCTGGGGAATCCCCTAGGCAAAAGTAACACTACCTCCTTACTCCCCTCCCCCCGCCCCAGAAAATAAACTGGGAGCCCCACCCCTACAGAGTTGCTTCTCCAAAGAACTAGGGCAAAAGTAACAACTCCTCAGGGTTTGGGGGGAAAATCTCCCAAATTATTTTTCCAAAGAACCAAAGCAAAAGGCCAAATAAAGGAACTCATTGCACCACATACAGGTTCTCCAAAATTCTACCCAGTGACACTTCTGCCCATAGCTCTCAACAGAACAAGTTACATGGTCACTCTTCAGTTCAACAAGGTAGGGAGGTAACCTTACAGGGAGAGGCCACACAAGAGTGATGCCATGATATCTGACAGCCAATAAAACAAGTTATAAGAAGGTCCCAAGCCCATGAACCCATTCTTACCAAGCCACAGTCCCAACTATTGATTGGTATTTCAATGTGCTAGCATCTGTGGGCATGTTCAGGACACAAAAATAAAGAACATAAGTCTCACACTTGCCATACCATCAGAGAACAGACAGAAATAATGACCAAGAAAAACCCAACTCAGCACAGAAAGAACAGGATGATGTCTTAGCAAACCCTAAAAACACAGAGGCAGTTGGGTTAGGCTGCAATCAGGGGTTAGCTTGAAGCACACTTGAGCAAACTAAGGGAGAAGGGGAAGGGCATGAGCAGCTTGAGGCTCTCCTCAGAAAGAACGTGCAAAGGGAGTCCCAGAAAATTACTGAAAATACATTAGGCTTATCACAAAGAAAAAGGAATTGTGAAGGTTGCGGTCTCGTTCATGAGATTCCAAGCACACCACTCCTGCTGCACTTGTAGATAGAAAACAGCGCTTTGCCACAGCTCGCTGGAGCACTTTGTAGTGTTGCCCAGCTTCAGCTGTTACTATTTGTCAATAAAACTCCTTTTCTTTATTCCTAACACAGCATTGGATTTTGTCATTTGACATTTCTGGCATCAAAATTGGGATAGCAAAGGTGCACTGCCTGCAGTGACACCCGAGGGATTGAGGATTTGGGCCCTTGTACTAGCTGAGACATTTGAGCTCTCTGCCTCTGCGAGCTCTTGGGAGTCATCACCAAGCAACCTCTTGAATCTGAGCTCCACTCCCTCTGCGTTGGAAGCTCTTTCAGGTTTTACTGAAGGACCCGTTTTTGTCCAGATCTGTTTTTTCTATCCTTTCAAGGCAGGTTTCTCTATCTTTCTGGAAAAACGGGAAACACTAAATCTAAGGGCAAACTGGAGCCACTCTGAGACTCATGCCCACTATATGAACAAGCACTTTGGTTCTTCAAGGTGTGTGCTTTTGTCTGGCTGGCATGACCTCAATAAAGATAGTCTTAAAAACCAGTGGCCACTCTGAGGTTCCAGTGAACTTTTGAAATTGTTTTTTTTTTTTTTTCCACAGTCAATTAGAAAATTGAGGCACATGAATCAAGCCGTCTGAATAGGGTGCTTATTTTGATTGGTATTTAGAGGCCTCCAGAAGATATCAGGAGAGCAAAACTACTTCCCTGCAGGATACCATTTCTAAATTAAGTGAAAAAATAAGAAATTACAGTATTGAAATTCAGGCCCTACTCCCTCTGCTCCCTTGTCAGCTGCTACACCTTTGTATTCTTCTTTGCCTTCTAAGTCCTCCGGTAACACTGTATCTGAACTCCCTTTCTTTCCAACAAAATCAGCCGACAGCTGTCTGAACAGCCCTTTAAAATCAGTCCTAGTACAGATGAAGAGACTCTTCCCCATATTACTTTTATCCTTTAGATGCCCTCAGAATTGCATAATGCTCTAATTTTATTCTTCGACAGTTCAGAAGGAATAAAACCAGGATTTGTATGGTTGTTATGAAGGAAACCGAGTTCATTAAGCTGCAACAAAATGTGGGCACAGGTTCAAGCATCATAAATGCCTCTAGGGCGCTCACTACCAACAGAAAGAATCTGGTGAAAGGATAAGGTGGAACACGGAATGGACCAGGGCATTAGGCTGTCCACCAGCTGCAAGACAACTCTCATCCAAAGGCCATCTGTGAAACAAAACACTGAGAGCAAACACTACAGTAGATCCCCCTCCCCCTGCAACTAGGAATTTTATTTGGCTCTGGGAAACCAAAGTTTCAACCTAATTTTTAACATTCTTAAATAAGCCTGGATTTCCACTCAACCAGGACACTGGTTTGGGGTTCATATTTAAAAACACCATAAGCTGAATATAATCGAAGTAATTTGGAATTTCAGTGATCACTTTGGGAAAATGAATTCCCATTTGTATTATTTTTTGAGAACTTAGTTCACTGCTTAGTCAAAGAATGTGAATAAAATCCCTCCATGAGAGACTCTGGCAAGTTAAAGAGTTTACCTAGGACTTGTTTTTTCTGTTGATTTGAGTCAATCTTGCCAAAGAATTGCTGTATATACTTTAAGAAACTGGGTTGATTGTGTTGTATAAGGCTGGTTTTTGAGCTGGTCTCACAGATCAGGGAGTTTATGCGATTTTTCTATTTCGCTTTGTTCTGAGAGCTTGTCTTTAGAACACTGTGTCTTGTACCGGTTGTAGGCCATGGCTGGCAGTTGCTGTTTTTCATGAGGCAGTCTTAAATCTCAGTTCTTTTCCAAGAAAAACTGTTTCTTGTGCCTGTCTCATGATTTGGGCTTTTAGTAGCTACTCTCAGAAACTTTGATATAAATTTGACTCTTTGAAAAGTAGACTAAAAAAGAAGGATAGCTTATTTGGATTGGTGTAACAATGCTTTAAAAAGGACAAATTACTCTAAATTGTTTCTCTAAAGGATCCTACAAAATATGCAAACGATAGGTTAGTAAGGTGTAATGATTTCCTACCTCCAGACTTTTGTCGTTGCTCTTAGGTGCCATCAAGTTGGCTCCAACTCATAGCAATCCTATGTACAACAAACAGAATGAAACACTGCCCAGTCCTGGGCCATCCTCATAATCATTATACTTGAGCCCACTTCTGTAGCCACTGTGCTAATCCATCTCATTGAGGGTCTTTCTCTTTTTTGCTGACCCTCTACCAAACATGATGTCCTTCTCCAGGGACTGGTCCCTCCTTACAACACATTCAAAGTTTGTGAGATGAAGTCTTACTACCCTCATTTCTAAGGAGCATTCTGGCTGTACTTCTTTCAAGACAGATTTGTTTGTTCTACCAGCAGTCTCTGGTATATTCAATATTCTTCACCAACACCATAGTTCAAAGGTATCAATTCTTCTTCAGTCTTTCTCTATTCACTGACCAGCTTTTGCATGCATACAAGGTAACTGAATACACTACAGTTTGGGTCAGGCACACCTTAGGCCTTAAAGTGACATCTTTGTTTTTATACATTTTAAAGCTATCTTTTGCAGCAGATTTGCCTGATGCACTACATCATTTGATTTCCTGACTGCTGCTTCCATGGGCATTGACTGTGGGCCCAAGTATAATGAAATCCTTGACAACTTAGAAAAAGGACTATTTACAAAGGTGTGGCCTGAATTAGGGAATCTAGAAAGGATGCTGATATACCATGGGTGCTTACAAGAGCATAGTCTTCATGAATCCTAGGCCTAAAGGTGGTGGGGGCAGTTAGCAGAATCAGGAGATAGAACTATGTAGAGAGGGTTGCTTGACAGAAGTCTGGACCTTCATCAGAGTTACACAATTAACTGAGCTAAGCCAGCACAGAGGGAGCCAGGAGAATAAATACATAAAAACAGCAGAGGCAAGAACTCAGTAAAGTTAGAAAAGCCATCTGAACTAAATCTCCTGCCAAAGCTAATAAATAATTGTTGTGGATTGAATTATGTTCCCTCTAATAAATGTGTTGGAATCCTAACCCCTATACCTGTAAATATAACCAAATGTAATCAATTACCTTACATGTAATATAACAATCATCTTTAAAAGCATTCTAATGTAATGTACTCAATTGGTCAGTTGAGGTCATGCCATAATAGAGTAAGACTTACACCTAATAACTTCTGAGTTACAAAAAAAGCAGAATAGACACCGATACACACATGGTGGGAAGAAGGTGTCATGTGAGGGTCATCTACAAGCCAAGGATCTAAAACCCTAAAAGGAAAGAATCCACACTATTAATTACTAACTTCGGGCAGTCAGAGGTAGACAATAAGAAATGACCCTTGTTAGTAGGTGAAGAGTATGATCATTTCTACCTCAGAGCAACAACTCAAAAGGCAGTGTAGAGGGGAGCCTAAAGTGGGGAGAAGATATGAAAATCTGGGTAGTAGAGTAGATGAAGGGAGAGGCAGAACGAAACAGCATACCTCTCAAGGCAGAAGTAAGAGGACTCAGTAGCTAATCAGATGGATGGGAAATCAGAAAAAACAAGGAGATAAGAAGGATATGATGTTCTAGTTTGTGCCAAGGTGTGGAAGTTGCAGCCATTAACAGATATCAGCAATAGATAAAGAGAAAAGGAAGGGACAGGGAGAATTCACCGTGCTGAATTCCAGATACTCCTATCTCTCATGCTTCTTACTGCTCAAAGAGTGTAGGGTTTGAGCTGTAAAACAACATTTTTAGGACAAATGGAAAAAGTTCAAAACAAACTGGGTACTAGGGAATTATTTTTAATTTTTTGACTGCAATAACAGTATTGTAGTTATATTTTCAAATGAAGTCCTTATCTGTTGGAAATGCATACTGTAATATTTACAAGTGAAATGGTACGATGTCTGAGATTTGCTCCCAAATACCCTAGTACAGAAAGCAAAACATTGGGGCTGAGGGGTACTGAATGAAACAAAATAGCAGAACGTGCAAAACTGATGGAGTTCCCATCCTGATCACAGCCATGTTACACAAATTAACTTCTTTAATGTGCTACTACTTCTGTAAGATGGGAATTTTAATTACTAACTTTCAAATTGGCTGAGAAAATTAAATACTTCAGTGATTATAAAGTGCAGTGTCTGGTACAGAGCAGCTGCCTAATAAGTGATAGCAACTATTATTTTGTTTTCATAGAAGCTGGCAAAATCTCAGGAATCCCCAGGATGAAATGCTGCGGGGGCAAGAATGGTGATAACCTGAATCAGAACACGAGTCTGGGGTAATATTTCCTGTACAGGTCCTTCTGCTTAAAACAGGCCTGGTACGTGGAAAAGCCGACTGGGCCTCCGAGCCTAAACTGAATGTTGCAGGGCACAAAACGTCAAGGACACGTAAAGGACATTCACGCACCATATGGAGCAGATGACACACTGCAGGAATGTGAAAGGCTAGTGATACCCACACAGAAGTGGTCTGTCAGGAGCCAGGAGTCCTCCCTTTCTCTACACAGTCAACTCAGGACAGGCAGTGATATGAGGTGGACCTGGCAATGAAACAGGCAGACTCTCTCTCTCTCTGTCTCCAGGTATCAGGCTACGAAACTCCAAGATTTAAAGGAGGCGACTTCCTCTTCTTTAAAAACAAACAAACAAACGTCTGAGATCTGTCATAGAAGAGAAGACTGCACAAAGCCAAGTGAATACAGTCTGCCCTGACATCTAGATGATACTGAATAGGGAATTCATCTTTTCTGTGCCTCAAAGCCACAAGCTGTATTACTATTAAAAAGTTAACACTTACTAAATCCTTACTACATACCAGAAACAATTCAAGGCACTGTAAAACTTTACCTCCCAAAGTCCCATGACTTAGGGCTTGTGATAAGCCGAGGCACTGAGAAGTTATGTATCTTGCTAAAGGTAACAAAACTAAAGTGCCTAGATTTGAACTCTACCTGTGGAGGGCCACATTTTGAGCCAGTTAGGCCAATGATATTGTCAGTAGCGACTGAACCTTAAGTGATGTAACAATTCTCAAAGTGGATCCACACACAGGGCTGAGAGGATATAGATGAGATAAGACTGGTTCTCAAAGTGGATCCACACACAGGGCTGAGAGGATATAGATGAGATAAGACTGGCTGTGAATTAATAAATGCTGAATCTGTTGATGTGTCCATCCATTTCATTTTACTACTTCACTAAGGAGGCTGAAAATTTACCCTTAATAAAGAATTAAAAATTAAAGTCCTGATACCTGGACCCTACCAGAAATGCTGGAAGTGATCTGGATACTCAGTTAACAGCCTCAGGGGTTTCCGCCCTACCTAACCTCTCTACAGCCTCAAACCAGAGGTGGCCAGCTGAGCCTCAAGACTCAAGGCAGAAGCAAACAGGGGAAGGGGGAATCAGCCAAAGGACTACCCATGCTACAATTGAACTGGAGATCTTTGTCACACAGTAGATCACTCAATAGACACTGGGACAGCAGGTCCCAGTAAAGCAGACCAGCCTCCACTCAGAAAAGAACTGCCTAGATGCAGGCCCCAACGGTGCAGTTCCCCACCCACTAGAAGCCCCAGGGACTCCAGACCCAATAAACTCTCCCACGATCCCCCAGGAGTATTACATCAATATCAAGTTCATCTCTAATCATCTCCCCACCCCCGCAGTCACACCAAGGCACAGCAGGTCTGAGACACCACCAACCCCCGCCAGGCTCCGCTCAACTACCAACTGGGATGTCCCCAGCCCCACCAAAAACACACAAACCTTGACATGCACGCTGAGTCGTGAGTCGTGGATTCTCACCATGACCTGAAAATGCATGACCAAGTAAGTGCTCCTCACCCCAAAACCTCCGGGGTTTTATAGCACTAGCCGAGCCTCCACCAACAGGGGGTGATAGTCTCTTTGCCCCTGGCTGAATTCACGCCACAGCCCAAATACCCCCGAGAATGCACGATAGGGGCAACCCTCTCGATTCGGGGAACTGTTTATCCCTGACTAACCCCACTCCTTTCAAAACAGAAATTCGAGGTTCCAGAAGTCTCGCCTCAGCCTCAACCGGGAGACGGAAGGTCTGCGGAGCGCCTGCAACTCAAGAAGTCAAGCCTGGGACTCACTTACCAACTTCCTCGCCCCCAAAGCGCGTCTAGAGCCGCACCCCCTTCTCCTAAAATGGAGCGTCCGGAACCGGAGAAGCCGAACCGCCGAGCGCAGCCCCCGCCCGCCGCCGGGCCCTCTCCCCTCCCGCCGAGCTCCACCTCGGGCCCTAACGCTAGGCCCAACCCTTCCCGACCCTCCTTACCGCGGGGAAAAGACGCCCGGGGGTCGGGGACCCTGAGGGTCTCGCTCGGTCCCTCCACTCACCGGCCGCGGGACTCCCCCAGAACTACAGTCCCCAGAATCCTCGCGGCCTGCGGCTCCCATTGGCCGTCACCGGAGCAGCTTCTGAGCCACGCGGGTCACGGACCCGGACGACAGCCACTGGGGCGACAGCCTCTCTGGTCACTTCTTAAAATACCCACTCATCAAACCCTAGTGGTCCCCCAGTGAAGTCTCCGTCCCTGCCCGCCTCAAACGCTACACTCGGGTGAAGCCTCCGCAGCTACTTTTACTGACGACTTCCGACCCGCCCTGAGGCACATGAGAATACCTCCGAGTCACTTCCGGTTGGCCTCCAAGGCCCGCCTAGGGCGCTGGCTGGAAAGCTGACTTTTTAAATTTTTATTGTGCTTTAAGTGAAGGTTTACAAAACAAGTCAGTCTCTCACACAAAAACTTATATACACCTTGCTACAAACTCCCAATTTCTCTCCCCCTAATGAGACAGCCCACTCCCTCACTCTGCTCTTTCTTTTCATGTCCATTTTGCCAGCTTCTAGCCCCCTTTACCCTCTCATCTCCCCTCCAGACAGGAGATGCCAACATAGTCTCAAGTGTCCACCTGATCCAAGAACCTCACTCCTCACCAGCATACCTCTCCATCCCATTGTCCAGTCCAATCCCTGTCTGAAGAGTTGGCTTTGGGAATGGTTCCTACCCTGGGCCAAAAGAAGGTCTGGGGGCCATGACCACCGGGGTCCTTCTAGTCTCAGTCAGACCATTAAGTCTGGTCTTTTTACAAGAATTTGGGGTCTGCATCCCATTGCTCTCCTGCTCCCTCAGGGGTTCTTTGTTGCGTTCCCTGTCAGGGCAGTCATCGGCTGTAGCCAGGCACCATCTAGTTCTTCTGGTCTCAGACTGGTGGAGTCTCTGGTTTATGTGCCCCTTTCTGTCTCTTGGGCATGTAATTACCTTGTGTCCTTGGTATTCTTCATTCTCCTTTGGTCCAGGTGGGTTAAGACCAATTGATGCATCTTAGATGGATGCTTGCTAGCATTTAAGACCCCAGACACCACTCTCCAAAGTGGGATGCAGAACGTTTTCTTAACAGATTTTACTATGCCAATTGACTTAGAGGTCCCCTGAAACCATGGTCCCCAAACTCTCGCCCCTGCTATGCTGGCCTTTGAAGCATTCAGTTTGTTCAGGAATCGTCTTTGCTTGTGGTTTAGTCCAGTGTGACCTCTCCTGTATTGTGCGTTGTCTTTCCTGTCACCTAAAGTAGTTCTTATCTACTATCTAATTAGTGAATACCCCTCTCTCACCCTTCCTCCCTCCTCCCCCATAACCATCAAAGAATATTTTCTTCTCTGTTTAAACTATTTCTCGAGTACTTATAATTGTGGTCTCATATAATATTTGTCTTTTCGCAACTAATTTCACTCAACATAATGCCTTCCATGTTCCTCCATGTTATGAAATGTTTCACAGATTCATCACTGTTCTTCATCGATGCGTAGTATTCCATTGTGTGAATATTCCATAGTTTATTTATCCATTCATCCGTTGATGGGCACCTTGGTTGCTTCCAGCTTTTTGCTATTGTAAACAGTGCTGCAATGAACATGGGTTGCATATATCTGTTTGTATAAAGGCTCTTATTTCTCTAGGATATATTCCAAGGAGTGGGATTGCTGGGATCGTATGGTAGTTCTAGCTTTTTAAGGAAGTGCCAAATTGATTTCCAAAGTGGTTGTACCATTTTACATCCCCACCAGCCATGTGTAAGTGTTTCAATCTCTCCACAACCTCTCCAACATTTATAATTTTGCGCTTTTTGGATTAATGCCAGCCTTATTGGAGTGAGATGGAATCTCATTGTAGTTTTGATTTGCATTTTTCTAATGGCTTTTAATGGCTAATGATTGTGAGAATTTCCTCATGTATCTGTTAGCTACCTGAATGTCTTCTTTAGTGAAGTGTCTGTTCATATCTTTTACCCATTTTTTAGTTGGGTTATTTGTCTTTTTGTAGTTGAGTTTTTGCGGTATCATGTAGATTTTAGAGATCAGATACTGATTGGAAATGTCATAGCTAAAAAATTTTTCCCAGTCTCTAGGTAATCTTTTTACTCTTTTGGTGAAGTCTTTGGATGAGCATAGGTGTATGATTTTTAGGAGCTCCCAGTTATCTACTTTTTCTTCTGCATTGTTAGTAATGTTTTGTATACTGTTTATGCAATGTATTAGGTCTCCCAACGACGTCCCTATTTTTTCTTCCATGATCTTTATCATTTTAGATTTCATATTTAGGTCTTTGATCCATTTTGAGCTCATTTTTTCGCATGGTATGAGGTATGTGTCTTGTGTCATTTTTTTGCAAATGGATATTCAGTTATGCCAGCTCCATTTGTTAAAAAGACTGACTTTTCCCCCATTTAACTGCTTTGGGGCCTTTGCCAGATAGCAACTGCTCATACGTGCATGGATTTATGTCTGGATTCTCCATTCTGTTCCATTGGTCCATATGCCTGCTGTTGTACTGTACAAGGCTGTTCTGACTACTGTGGCAGTGTAATAGGTTCTAAAATCAGGTAAAGTAGGCCTCCCACTTTGTTCTTCTTTTGCAGTAACACTTTACTTATCCGGGGCCTCTTTCCCTTCCACGTGAAGTTGATGATTTGTTTCTCCATCTCATTAAAAAATGTCATTGGAATTTGGATCGGAATTGCATTAAATCTATAGATCTCTTTTGGTAGAATAGACATTTTTATAATGTTAGGTCTTCCTATCCATGAGCAAGGTATGTTTTCCACTTATGTAGGTCTCTTTTGGTTTCTTGCAGAAGTATACTGCAGTTTTCTTTGTATAAGTCTTTTACATCTCTGATAAGATTTATTCCTAAGTATTTTATCTTCTTGGTGGCTACTGTAAATGGTATTGGTTTGGTGGTTTCCTGTTCGATGTTCTTTTTTGTTGGTGTAGAGGAATCCAACTGATTTTTGTATGTTTATCTCGTATCCGTATACTCTGCTGAACTCTTCTATTAGTTTCAGTATTTTCCCTGAGGATTCCTTAGGGTTTTCTGCGTATAAGATCATGTCACCTGCAAATAGAGATACTTTGACTTCTTCCTTGCCAATCTGGATGCCCTTTATTTCTTTATCTAGCCTAATTGCTCTGGCTAGAACTTCCAGCACAATGTTGAATAAGAGTGGTGATAAAGGGCATCCTTGTCTGGTTTCCAATCTCAAGGGGAATGCTTGGAGAGCTGACTTTTGACCTAATTTCCTCTTCTAAAGCAGGAGCTGAGTTTCCTGGGCTTAGGCCATAGTATAAACCCCACCATTTGCGAGTGCCATATAGGCCTGGCCTCGTGCTGCCTTGCACCCCTGCGGTCAGCCTCATTTTCCTTACAGGAAACAGACCGGGAAAGCAAAGGAAGTTCCCAAAGCCTCAGCTGAGCCTTTTACCCTCAACTCCAGCGCCTCTCTCTGTAGTCACTGCCTCTTGTCCAAGTTCTCAAGTTTAGTAGCCAACTATCGCCCTGCTCATGGAGAATAGAAGACGCATTTATAGGTTGGAGCCTGGCTCTTTGGCATTTTTTCTAGGACCCTGTTAGAAACTGAGCTCTTAACCACTGTGCAAACAGGCTTCATGATTGAGACCTGGGCAACGCTGGCCCCTCTGCAACACGCCAGTTGGAGTTCTACAAAGCAGGTGTACTTTAGCTCATCGAAAGGGCATTTAAATGATGAGGGTAAATAATAATTAAATTAAAATTTCCCTGTTGCCGAAAGGGAAAAATACCTTTTCCTTCATAGTCTCAGGAGATTACATTCTGTATTATTCCATTTATACAACACTCTCAGGGGCACAAAACTACAGTGATGGAGAACAGATCTGTGGATTCCAGGGAGGGTGTAAAAGGTATTACTACAAAGGGATTACACTGGAAAGATTTTTGAGCTGATTGGACTGTTCTGTATGCTGATTGTGGTCCAGGTTAAAATGAGTGACGCTGAGCCCCCTACTTCATGTCATATACAAGTAGCAATTCAAAATGACTCACAGACCTAAAAGAGCTAAAACAGTAAAGCTCTTAGAGAAAACAAAGGGTTAAATGTTTGTGACCTTGATTAGGCAATGGATTCTTAGATATGACACACAAGGCATAAGTAACAAAAACAAAAAACAGATAAATTAGACTTCATCAAATTAAATACGTTTATGCTTCAAAGGACATCATCCAGAAAGTAAAAAGAAAATACCCAGAATATGAGAAAATTTTTGAAAAGCACATGTGATAAGGGACTTTGTCTTAGTCATCTAGTGCTGCTACAACAGAAATACCACAAATGGATGGCTTTAACAAAGGGAAATTTATTTTTTCATAGTCTAGTAGGCTAGAAGTCCAAACTCAGGGCTTCAGCTCCAGGGGAAGGCTTTCTCTCTCTATTGGCTCTGGAGAAAGGTCCTTCTCATCAATCTTCCCCTGGACTAGGAGTTTCTCCATGCAGGAAACACGGGTCCAAAAGACAAACCCTGCTCCCAGCACTGCTTTCTTGTGTGAGGTTGCCAACTCTCTGCTTGCTTCCCTTTCCTTTTATCTCTTGTAAGATAAAAGGTGGTGCAGGCCACATCCCAGGGAAACTCCCTTTACATTGGATCCGGGATGTGACCTTAGCAAGGGTGTTACATCCCACCCTAATCCTCTTTAACCACAGGCAGAGATTATGATTTTTAATGCATAGAAAAATCACAAAATGGAGGACAACCAACAATACTGGGAATCATGGTCTAACCAAGTTGACACTTATTTTGGGGGGTACACCATTCAATCAATGACAGACTTGTGGCTAGACTATATAAAGAAAAAAAAAAGACCAAACCCGTTGGCATCGAGTCAATTTTGACTTATAGCAACCCTACGAGACAGGGTAGACCTGCCCCATAGAGTTTCCAAGGAGCGCCTGGTGGATTCAAACTTCTGACCTTTTGGTTAGCAACCATAATTCCTACGCCACCAGGGTTTCCAGAATATATAAAGAAGTCTTAAAATCCAACGTTAAAAGGCAAATACCCCAATTTAAAAATCGACAAAGAATTTGAATAGACATTTCTTTCTTCAAAGAAAATAAAGGACCAATAAGGATATGAAAACATACTAAAAAACCACAATGAGATACCATTTCGTACCTACTAAAACGTGCTTATTTAAAAAACAACACAAGTGTATGGAACCCTCATATGTTGCTGGTGGGAATACAAAATGGTGCAGCTGTTATAGAAAACATTTGGCAGTTCCTCAAACAGTTAAGTATAGATTTATCATATAGCCCAGCAAGTCTGTTCTTAGATATATGCCCAAGAGAATTGAAAACATAATTTATGTGTCCTCTTAAAATTCATGTCCACCCAGAACCCGAGAATATAACCTTATTTAGAATTAGGGAGTGTGGAGTAATCAGCTAAGGATCTCAAGAACAAATCATCCTGAAGTTAGGGTAGTACCTAAACCCAATGACTGATGTCCTTATAAGAAGAGAAGACACAAGCAGGAACACAGAGAAGGAGTCTGGGTGAAGACAGAAGCAGAGTTTGGAGTTATGTTGGCACAAGCCAAGGAACCCCTAGAGCCACCAGAAGCTGGAAAAGCCAAGGAACGATTCTCCCACAGAGCCTCCAGAGGAGCATGGCCTTTCCAACACCTTGATTTCAGACTTCTACAATCCAAAAGTCGGAGAGAATAAATTTCTGTTGTTTTAAGCCACCCAGTTTGTAGTACTTTATTATGGCAGCACTCAGAGATGAATACATATATATCCACACAATCCCTTGTACACATATGTTCGTAGCAGCACTATTCATAACAGCCAAAAACTGGAAATAACCCAAATGTCCATCAACTGATGAATGATTAAAAAAATGTGGTACACCCAAACTATCGAATATATTCAGCCATAAAAATAATGATGTACTAATTCATGCTACAACATGGATGAACATGGAAAACATTATGCTAAATGAAAGAAGCCAGCCATGACTCCATTTACATGAAATATCCAGAATAGGCAAATTCATAGAGACAGAAAGCAGATTAGTGGTTGTCAGAGTCTCCGGGATAGGTAGCAGAGAATGGAGACTGCTTATAGTTACAAGGTTTCTTTTTGAATGAAGAAATTTTATGGAATTTGTGGTTCCATAATGGTTGCACATGGAATTGCCATGCAGTGGAATCGACTCGAAGGCAACTAACAACAACAACACAGAGGGTAATGGTGGTTCAGTGGTAGAATTCTTACCTTCTACGCTGTAGACCCAAGTTCAATTCCCAGCCAATGCTCCCTTAGTGCAGCCACCACCCATCTGTCAGTGGAGAAGTGCATGTTGATGTGATGCTGAAGCTGATATGGAGCTTCCAGGCTAAAGCAGATTAGGAAGAATGACCTGGGAATCTCCTTACAAAAATCAGCAGGGAAAACACTATGGATCACAATAGTTCAATCCCGTTGAGCCTGGGGTCACGGTGAATTAGGGGCTGACTCTACAGTAGCTAACAACAACAATGTTTGCACAACTCTGTGAATACACCAAAAACCACTGAATTTTATCCAATAGGGTGACTTTTACTATGTGTGGATTATGCCACAATAAAGCTGTTTTTTTAAAAAAAAGATTTATTAGACCTCAGGCCCCCTCCTTCACTCCTACAGAAGATTCATTTTGACTCTCTGGAGAAGCTGAAGATGTGAGTGTCCCACCCAGTAGAGGTCATTCTCTCCACCCCAAACTGTGTACTTGAGTATCTGGACATTCTACTTTATGAATGGTATCTTGCTAGGAAGAGTGAGCTGTAGTAGCAGGTATAATTCAAAACAGCCAGGGAAAGCTGTAAGTTGTACACTGCTTGGGATTTCCTGCTCCGGACTCTGCTACAACCCCACTAAGTTATCCGCAAACTGTGGATCATGACTGATTACACAGAGGCCTGGGGTCAGTGCTGCTTTGTGGCGTGTAGGAGTAGAAGCCATTTCCCTCAGCAACTCAAATGGGACAGAGAGAACACAGCAGGGGCCAGAGTTGGCCAGCCAACAGGGTGGGTGTGACCTCCCTACCATCATGTGACTATACCTGAGTAAAGCAGTCACACCCAGTAAGGAGCTTTGCAGCAGGTTTATAAGGGAACAGGAGGAAAGGAGCTGATCTATGTAGTGGTAAAGTGGAGCCAAGAGATGCTACAGGCCTGAGCAATGAGCTATGCACACAGAGCCAGAGGAGCAGAAATTCAGTGCAGGGTGGTCAGGGTAACGCAGATACCCCTCGTCACTCCTCAAGACTTGAGGGTGTTTGGGTTATAGACACATTATCTCACTCAACCCCCACAAAACCCTTGCAGGATTAGCTGCAGAATTACCACCACATAACAGATGAAGGGAGTCTCTGGGTTATGCAAGCACTCCACTGCTAAATGAAAGGTTGGAGGCTGGAAAGCCTTGGCAATCTACTTAGAAAAAAATCTTCCATTAAAACCCTATGAGATTCTGGGAACATGGTGGCATGAACAGACCATTGTTTTGATCCTCCTCCAAAATACAGTAAAAACCACAAGGAAATGCTGCTTGTCTTTGAGGGACTCTGAATTGAGAAGCAAAGGAAAGCAGTGGGGAATTGCAGGCAGGCAAGAATCAACAAATCAACAAGTCGCATACAGTAGTAAAATGGCTTCTTCCACTGTTACTGCCCCTCTCAGCAGCCAGGAGGGCTGCCAGCTGCTGTGAACTAGGAAGGAGCCCCTGCAAATGAGTCTGCTTCACTAACCACCACACATCTGCCTATACAAAGAGATAGGACCCCAAGCTTCTGATCTAAAATAAACAAGGCATACCTCCACTGGGATCTGTTTGAAGAGAGGCAGAACATCCCATACCTGGACATGGTCAGCAGCAAAGCTGCTGCAAATTGCTACAGAAGGAGCCCTGCAGTGGAGTCAGCTCCCATAATCAACACTCTACCTGCCTCCCTGTGTAACCTGTTGATTACAGCTCAGGCCACTGTAACCTAAAGGTGAGACAACTCTGGGAGTCAGTTTGGGTCTGTCTGCTCCCCTTCAGGTTGGCAATCAGGACTGCTGACTGAGGCTACTGTGTGCTAGGAAGCAGGCATCTTGAGTAGGGGCTGCACCCACAGCCATCATACTATGGGGGAGGGGGGCTCTCATAGCAACAAAGTAGGCTTCCTTGGGGTCTGTTTGGAACATGACAGCCCCTCCTCTGCCCAGACCCTGTCAACTGCAAGGCTGCTGCTAATAGTTACAGAAGGCCCTCTGCAGTGGAATCTGCTCCCATAGCCAGCACTCTACCTGCCTCCTTGCATAGCTTCAGGCCTCTGAAATCAAAAGGACAAACCTTTGTAGGCATTAATTTGGGTAAGCCTGTCACCACTTCTGGTCAGTGCTGAGGACTTTTGACTGATGCTGCTGTGTGCTAGGAAGCAGGTGCCTTGAGTGAAGGCTGCGCTTATGCCAACAATCCAATGCGGGCGGGGGAGGCACTGATAGCAACAAGGTAGACCTTTGCGGGGATCTGATCATAGCATGACACCACCTTCCCCATCCAGTAACTGTTGGTTACCAGGTTATTACAAACTGCTACAGAGGCCCCTGCAGTGTAGTTACCCCAATAGCACTCTACCTGCCACTCTGCGCACTCCATATCTTAGATCTCTAAAGCCAATGGGGTCAATTCTGGTCTGTCTGCTCCCCTTTGGAGTTGGTGCTGAGGACTGCTGCTTCTTGAGTGGAGGCTGTACCCACAGAGAACATCCTACAGGGCAGACTCTGATAGCAACAAGGCAGACCTCCCTGGGGGGTCCCTCTGGACCATGAATACCCCTCCCTCACCTGGTAAATGATACAAACTCCTACAGAAGTATCCTAAAGTATGGTCAAAAGGTAAGTCACCTAAATGGAGACTGCTCCCCCAACCACAACAGGCCGCTGGGGCTCCGAAACCAACCACAGAAACCTCTTTTGGGAATGCCAGCCCCTCCTCTGCCTGAAATGTCAGGAAGTCTGCTTGCGCCTTCCCTGAATGCCAACTCAGCTATAAGCAGCCTAAGCAGAGCAGGGAACAAAGCCTTGGGGAAAATCAGAGGGCAACACCCAGCCCCAAAGGGGGCTTGCTGGGTGTACGTTTTCCAACAGAAAACTTGGTGGCAGAAACAGAGAAAGGAAAGCAGTAATAACCAGAGGACCGCATCCCCTGGTGGACAGATTGATTAGTGTGTGATATCTCCCCCGAGTGATGGTGCTTGCTGGTGAGCAGATTGACCACAGTGTGTTCTCTTGCATGTTTGGGAGCCAAAGAAAGTTGAAAACTGAGGTCTGCAACTTCCAAATCCTAATTTAATCAGGGAGAGAGAAGGAACTATCATAGAGAGGAAGAGGAAATGGTATGCAAAGCCTGAAAGCTCTATCTGCCTAAGAGTATTTTGCAAAAAGTAATGTAGGCTGAAGAGGGGGGCCAAGATGGCTGACTAGTTAGACGCTACCTCGGATCCCTCTTGCAACAAAGACTCGGAAAAACAAGTGAATTGATCACATACATGACAATCTACGAACCCTGACCAACAAACACAGATTTAAAGAGTTGACTTGAGTGACAGAGACAGAGAACGAACAACTACGGGGAAGCAGCGACTGTTTTCGGAGCCTGGAGCCAGTGTCCCAGTCAGGAAACCTTGGCACCAGGCTTTGGACTGGGTACAGGGGAGCTGAGCACGGTATCCTCTGACAGCGCAAACACGGAGCGCAGCCCTACCCCCCTGAACTGACCTCGGGAGGGGGCCCAGCCGGTCAGCGCAGGCGGCGCGGTGACGCAGCTGGCGGGAGAAGAAGTCGCCGGGAGGCAGCGACTGGTTTTGGAGCCGAGAGTGCTAACCTTGGTGCCAGGCTTTGGACTGGGCGCAGGGGAGCTGAGCACGGCATCCTGTGAGGGTGCAAACACGGGATGTAGCCCCACACACCTGAACTGACCTCGGAGGAAGCCCAGCCAGTGACACAGGCAGCACAGCAACGCGGCTGACAGGAGGAGAAATGACCGGGAGGCAGCGACTGTTTTTGGAGCCAGGAGTGCAGCGTCCCAGCCAGGGAACCTTGACACTGGGCTTTGGACTGGCAGCGGAGAAACTGACCATGGCTTCTGAGACAGCGCAAGCACGGGACACGGGCCTGACCCTCGGGGGCAATCTCTACCCAGCCAGTGCACACAGGCGACCCGCCCCTCGGGAATCTCAGATAAAACAGTCATCCCAAGCAAGATAAGTAACTTTGTCTATATTCCGGGGTGCTACTCTCTCCTGTTTTTCTGAACCCTCCCCTCCCCTTCCCAGGAGGCTTCATTAACATTGGAATTTCCTGAGCCAGAGGGAGAACTGCTCCATGGTTTTTCTTTTCCTTTTTTTTTTTTTTTTGGTCTTTTCCTAACCCATTCTTCTGGCATGAGAGAAGCAACCACAAAAAACCCAGGGACCAAAAATCCTTCCCTAATTGGACTAAAAAAACAGAACAAGCTCCAGCCAAGCACATGTGATCCACAGTCTCGGGCTTTCATCCCTACAGGGAACAAGGTGGCTATTATAATGCAAAGGCATTTCTGATAGGGATCTGACTGCATTTGTTTTAGCGGATTTACTGGAAAAACAAGTTTCCCAGGTCTGATAACTCTGTGTATTCAACAGAGCCCTCACTGACCCACAACAGGGAACTGAGGGCTGAAGCTCCCCCCAGACCACCTAGCCTCCTGCCTTAGGGGTCTAAGGAGGGTGACACCTACCAATCTGTAGAGGTACTTGCACTGGGGACCTAAGGTACAGCTGCAGAGCCCACCCACCAAGGTGCTTTAGGAATAGAGACACACCTACCTCACTGACACTTAGGGGAAGTCTGTCAGCATCCTGCTCCCCCCCCCCGGAGTGTGAACCCCAGCTGCTAATAGAATCTGGTGCACACAACTGTCACCACTACTTCTCATGGTGGATAGGTGACAGTGTGCATCACACACTTGATGACCCAAAATCAGATTCTACTCAAGAATAGTGAATGGACTCAGGCATATATATCTGGTAACAGCCCAGACCGGCTGGTAATAGGTCATAAGTAAGTCAAGGGCTACAACAATCAAGACAGCACAATCTAGTAGCCCATCCAAGTATATTGAAAGAAAACAAAACAAGATAAGACTCAGTGAGCAAATATAGAATAAATCACTACAATATCTTAGTGATGGCTCGGAGACAGCAGTCGATATCAAGCCACATAAAGAAGCGGACCGTGACAGATTCTACAAACCCCCAAACTAAAGAATCAAAATCTTTCCCAAATGAAGATACAATCCTGGAATTACCAGATACAGAATATAAAAAACTAATTTACAGAATGCTTCAAGACATCAGGGATGACCACAGAAATGAAATAAGGCAAGCTACGGAAAAAGCCAAGGAACACACCAATAAAGCAGTTGAAGAACTCAAAAAGATTATTCAAGAACATAGTGGAAAAATTAATAAGTTGCAAGAATCCATAGAGAGACAGCATGCAGAAATCCAAAAGATTAACAATAAAATTACAGAATTAGACAACGCAATAGCAAGTCAGAGAAGCAGACTCGAGCAATTAGAATGCAGAGTGGGAAATCTGGAGGACCAGGGAATTAACACCAATATAGCTGAAAAAAAATCAGATAAAAGAATTAAAAAAAATTGAAGAAACCCTAAGAATCATGTGGGACTCTATCAAGAAGGATAACTTGCGTGTGATTGGAGTCCCAGAACAGGGAGAGATAACAGAAAACACAGAGAGAATAGTTGAAGATCTGCTGACAGAAAACTTCCCTGACATCATGAAAGACAAAAGGATATCTACCCAAGATGCTCATCGAACTCCATTTAAGACTGATCCAAAAAGAAAAACACCAAGACATATGATCATCAAACTTGCCAAAACCAAAGATAAAGAGAAAACTTTAAAAGCAGCCAGGGATAAAAGAAAGGTCTCCTTCAAGGGAGAATCAATAAGAATAAGTTCAGACTACTCAGCAGAAACCATGCAGGCAAGAAGGCAGTGCGATGACATATACAGAGCACTGAAGGAGAAAAACTGCCAGCCAAGGATCATTAAAAAAAAAAAAACATATATCCAGCAAAACTCTCTCTGAAATATGAAGGCGAAATTAAGATATTTACAGATAAACACAAGCTTAGAGAATTTGCAAAAACGAAACCAAAGCTACAAGAAATACTAAAGGATATTGTTTGGTCAGAAAACCAATAATATCAGATACCAGCACAACACAAGGTCACAGAACAGAACATCCTGATATCAACTCAAATAGGGAAATCACAAAAACAAATTAAGATTAATTAAAAAAAAAAAACAACAAACGCTCAAAACAGTCAATCATTGAAGTCAATATGTAAAAGATCACAATAATCAAAAAGAGGGACTAAATACAGGTGGCATAGAACTGCCATATGGAGAAGGATACAAGGCGATATAGGACAATACAAGTTAGGTTTTTACTTAGAAAAATAGGGGTAAATATTAAGGTAACCATAAAGAGGTATAACAACTCCATAACTCAAAATAAAAACCAAGAAAAACGTAACGACTCAACAAACATAAAGTCAAATACTATGAAAATGAGGAACACACAATTTACAAAGAAAAACGTCTCAGCACAAAAAAGTAAGTGGAAAAATGAAATTGTCAACAACACACATAAAAAGGCATCAAAATGACAACACTAAACACATAAAAAAAAACACATACTTAGCTATAATTAGGCTGAACGTAAATGGACTAATAAAGAGACAAAAAGTCTCAGACTGGATAAAGAAACACGATCCATCTATATGCTGCCTACAAGAGACACACCTTAGACTTAGAGACACAAACAAACTAAAACTCAAAGGATGGAAAAAAATATATCAAGCAAACAATAAGCAAAAAAGAACAGGAGCAGCAATATTAATTTCTGACAAAATAGACTTTAAACTTAAATCCACCAAAAAGGATACAGAAGGACACTACATAATGATAAAAGGGACAATTGACCAGGAAGATACAACCATACTAAATATTTACGCATCCAATGAGAGGGCTACAAGATACATAAAACAAATTTTAACAGAACTGAAAAGTGAGATAGACACCTCCACAATTATAGTAGGAGACTTCAACACACCACTTTCAGAGAAGGACAGGACATCCAGTAAGAAGCTCAATAGAGACACAGAAGACACAGTTACTACAATCAACCAACTTGACCTCATTGACTTATACAGAACTCTCCACCTAACTGCTGCAAAGTATACTTTTTTTTCTAGTGCACATGGAACATTCTCCAGAATAGACCACATATTAGGTCATAAAACAAACCTTTGCAGAATCCAAAACATCGAAATATTACAAAGCATCTTCTCAGACCACAAGGCCATAAAAGTGGAAATCAATAACAGAAAAATTAGGGAAAAGAAATCAAATACTTGGAAACTGAACAATACCCTGCTGAAAAAAGACTGGGTTATAGAAGACATTTCGGAGGGAATAAAGACATTCATAGAATGCAACGAGAATGAAAATACTCCCTATCAAGACCTCTGGGATACAGCTAAAGCAGTGCTCAGAGGCCAATTTATATCGATAAATGCACACATACAAAAAGAAGTAAGAGCCAAAATCAGAGAACTGTCCCTAAAACTTGAACAAATAGAAAGTGAGCAACAAAAGAATCCATCAGGCACCAGAAGAAAACAAATAATAAAAATTAGAGCTGAACTAAATGAATTAGAGAACAGAAAAACAATTGAAAGAATTAACAAAGCCAAAAGCTGGTTCTTCGAAAAAATTAACAAAATTGATAAACCATTGGCCAGACTGATTAAGAAATACAGGAAAGGAAACAAATAACCCGAATAAGAAACGAGATGGGCCACATCACAACAGACCCAACTGAAATTAAAAGAATCATATCAGATTATTACAAAAAATTGTATTCTAACAAATTTGCAAACCTAGAAGAAATGGATGAATTCCTGGAAAAACACTACCTACCTAAACTAACACAATCAGAAGTAGAACAACTAAATAGACCCATAACAAAAAAAGAGATTGAAACGGTAATCAAAAAACTCCCAACAAAAAAAAGCCCTGGCCCGGATGGCTTTACTGCAGAGTTCTACCAAACTTTCAGAGAAGAGTTAACACCACTACTACTAAAGGCATTTCAAAGCATAGAAAATGACGGAATACTACCTAACTCATTCTATGAAGCCACCATCTCCCTGATACCAAAGCCAGGTAAAGACATCACAAAAAAAGGAAATTACAGACCTATATCGCTCATGAACATAGATACAAAAATCCTCAACAAAATTCAAGCCAATAGAATTCAACAACATATCAAAAAAATAATCCACCATGACTAAGTGAGATTTATACCAGGTATGCAAGGCTGGTTTAATATTACAAAAACCATTCATGTAATCCACCACACAAGTAAAACAAAAGACAAAAACCACATAATCTTATCAATTGATGCAGAAAAGGCATTTGACAAAGTCCAACACCCATTTATGATAAAAACTCTCAGCAAGATAGGAATTGAAGGAAAATTCCTCAACATAATAAAGGGCATCTATACAAAGCCTTTTTTTGTTCTATACAAAGCCAACAGCCAACATCACCCTAAATGGAGAGAGCCTGAAAGCATTTCCCTTAAGAACGGGAACCAGACAAGGATGCCCTTTATCACCACTCTTATTCAACACTGTGCTAGAGGTCCTAGCCAGAGCAATTAGGCTAGACAAAGAAATAAAGGGCATCCGGATTGGCAAGGAGGAAGTAAAATTATCTCTATTTGCAGATGACATGATCTTAGACACAGACAACCCTAAGGAATCCTCCAGAAAACTACTGAAACTAATAGAAGAGTTTGGCAGAGTCTCGGGTTATAAGATAAACATACAAAAATCCCTTGGATTCCTCTACATCAACAAAAAGAACATCGAAGAGGAAATAACCAAATCGATACCATTCACAGTAGCCCCCAAGATAAAATCCTTAGGAACAAATCTTACCAAAGATGTAAAAGACCTATACAAAGAAAACTACAACGTACTACTACAAGAAACTAAAAAGGACATACTTAAGTGGAAAAACATACCTTGCTCATGGATAGGAAGACTTAACATAGTAAAAATGTCTATTCTACCAAAAGCCATCTATACATACAATGCAATTCCGATCCAAATTCCAATGTCATTTTTTAATGTGATAGAGAAACAAATCACCAACTTCATATGGAAGGGAAAGAAACCTCGGATAAGCAAAGCATTACTGAGAAAGAAGAAGAAAGTGGGAGGCCTCACTCTACCTGATTTCAGAAGCTATTATACAGCCACAGTAGTCAAAACAGCCTGGTACTGGTACAACAACAGCCACATAGACCAATGGAACAGAATCGAGAACCGAGATATAAATCCATCCACATATGAAAAAAAAAAAAATTTTGACAAAGGACCAGTGTCAGTTAATTGGGGAAAAGATAGTCTTTTTAACAAATGGTGCTGGCATAACTGGATATCCATTTGCAAAAAAATGAAACAGGACCCATACCTCACACCATGCACAAAAACTAACTCCAAGTGGATCAAAGACTTAACATAAAGACTAAAACGATAAAGATCATGGAAGAAAAAATAGGGACAACCTTAGGAGCCCTAATACAAGGCATAAACAGAATACAAAACATTACCAAAAATGACGAAGAGAAACCAGATAACTGGGAGCTCCTAAAAATCAAACACCTATGCTCATCTAAAGACTTCACCAAAAGAGTAAAAAGACCACCTACAGACTGGGAAAGGATTTTCAGCTATGACATCTCCGACCAGTGCCTGATCTCTAAAATCTATATGATTCTGTCAAAACTCAACCACAAAAAGACAAACAACCCAATCAAGAAGTGGGCAAAGGATATGAATACGCACTTCACTAAAGAAGATATTCAGGCAGCTAACAGATACATGAGAAAATGCTCTTGATCATTAGCCATTAGAGAAATGCAAATTAAAACTACGATGAGGTTGCATCTCACACCAACAAAGCTGGCATTAATCCAAACAACACAAAATAATAAATGTTGGAGAGGCTGCGGAGAGATTGGAACTCTTATACACTGCTGGTGGGAATGTAAAATGGTACAACCATTTTCGAAATCTATCTGGCGTTATCTTAAACAGTTAGAACTACCATACAACCCAGAAATCCCACTCCTCGGAATATACCCTAGAGAAATAAGAGCCTTCACACAAACAGATATATGCACACCCATGTTTATTGCAGCTCTGTTTACAATAGCAAAAAGCTGGAAGCAACCAAGGTGTCCATCAACGGATGAATGGGTAAATAAATTGTGGTATATTCACACAATGGAATACTACGCATCGATAAAGAACAGTGACGAATCTGTGAAACATTTCATAACATGGAGGAACCTGGAAGGCATTATGCTGAGCAAAATTAGTCAGAGGCAAAAGGACAAATATTGTATAAGACCACTATTATAAGATCTTGAGAAATAGTA
This sequence comes from Elephas maximus indicus, assembly GCF_024166365.1. NCBI lineage: Eukaryota > Metazoa > Chordata > Mammalia > Proboscidea > Elephantidae > Elephas > Elephas maximus. Next base: position 12,457,857 of record NC_064843.1, on the reverse strand, counting down.
TAAACTGAGAAGAACACATACTTTTGTGGTTACAAGGGGCGGGGGGTGGGAGAGGGTTTTTTACTGATTAGTTAGTAGATAAGAACTACTTTAGGTGAAGGGAAGGACAACACTCAATACATGGAAGGTCAGCTCAACTGGACTGGACCAAAAGCAAAGAAGTTTCCGGGATAAAATGAATGCTTCAAAGGTCAGCAGAGCAAGGGCGGGGGTTTGGGGACCATGGTTTAAGCGGACTTCTAAGTCAATTGGCAAAATAATTCTATTATGAAAACATTCTGCATCCCACTTTGAAATGTGGCGTCTGGGGTCTTAAATGCTAACAAGCGGCCATCTAAGAGGCATCAATTGGTCTCAACCCACCTGGATCAAAGGAGAATGAAGAACACCAAGGTCACACAACAACTATGAGCCCAAGAGACAGAAAGGGCCACATGAACCAGAGACTTACATCATCCTGAGACCAGAAGAACTAGTTGGTGCCCGGCCACAACCGGTGACTGCCCTGACAGGGAGCACAACAGAGAACCCCTGAGGGAGCAGGGGATCAGTGGGATGCAGACCCCAAATTCTCACAAAAAGACCATAGTTAATGGTCTGACTGAGACTAGAGGAATCTTGGCGGTCATGGTCCCCAAACCTTCTGTTGGCCCAGGACAGGAACCATTCCCGAAGACAACTCATCAGACATGGAAGGGACTGGACAGTGGGTAGGAGAGAGATGCTGATGAAGAGTGAGCTATTTGTATCAGGTGGACACTTGAGACTGTGTTGGCATCTCCTGTCTGGAGGTGGGGTGGGAGGGTAGAGAGGGTTGGAAGCTGGAAAAATTGTCACGAAAGGAGAGACTAGAAGGGCTCACTCATTACGGGGAGAGCAAGTTGGAGTATGGAGTAAGGTGTATATAAACTTATATGTGACAGACTGACTTGACTTGTAAACGTTAACTTGAAGCTCAATAAAAATTAAAAAAAAAAAAACTATAGCATTAATCAGGAGAATCACTGGCATGCCTAAAATAAAGAACAGATAAGTCGTTAAAAAAAAAAAAAGGTAATGTAGGCAAACACACCAAATACTGGAAATACTGAGAAAGTTAACGCTCTCTAGAATTCCAATAACCTAATAAAAAATCCTAAGACACATAAAGAAAATAGAAACAATGGCCAATCCAAATGCATGTGGTGAAGGAGCAAAAGCACACCTATGGAAGAGTGAATAATGAAAAGAAAGGAAGGATATAACACAACAACAGTAAACTTGAAGAGTTAAGGGAAAACATAGACAAAGAGCTAAAATAAATAAGGAAAAACAATATAAGAACAAATTGAGAATATAAAAATAGGCATAAAAAGAAACCAAGTAGAAATACTGCAACTGAAAGGGACAACAACTGAAATAAGAAACATTTAACAAGAGATTTAATCAGGAATAAGAAAGAATCAGTGAACTGGAGGATAAGATAGTCAAAATTACAGAGCCTTAAGAGCAACAAAAATGGAGGGTCAATAAGGCTGAGGACAGTTTAGTGGAATTATTTAATGGACAAAAAAGAGATCTTATATAAGCATCATGGGAATTCCAAATGGAGATGAGAGAAATAAAGGGAGAGACAGAATATTGAAATAAATAATGACAGAAAATTCCTCAATCTGACAAAGGATATGAATCTACAAATCCAAAAAGCTCAGAGAACCCCAAGCAGGATAAATCCAATGAGATCTACACCAAGACACCTCATAGTTAGGCTCTCAAGAAGTAAAGAGAAAGAGAGAATCCTGAAAGCAATGAGAGAAGCAAACAGTCACATACAAAAGGTATCCAATAAGCTTAAGTGCTGACTTCTCAGAAACTGTGGAGCCCAGAGAGCGGCCATCCTTATAGAAGGAAATCACCAGACCTTTCTTCTGAGGTGCTGTTGGATGGGTTTGAACCACCAACCTTAAGGTTAATAGGCGAGTGTAAACTGTCTGCACCACAGAGGAACCATTGGCACATAAAAAACAAACAAAAAAAAAAAACCTTTGCTGTCAAGTCAATTCCGATTCATAGCGACCGTATAGGCCAAAGTAGAACTGTCTCATTGGGTTTCCAAGCAGACACATCTTTATGGAAGCACACTGCTACATCTTTCTCCCGCAGAGAAGCTGGTGGTTTCAAACCACCAACCTTTTGATGAGCAACCAAGTGCTTAACCACTGCACCACCAGGGCTCCTTTGGCACATAGTAGGTGGCTAATAAATATCTACTAAATTAATGAATGAAAAGAAAACAGCACGTGCTCACCCAACGAGAGCAGATTCCTGTAAATCTCCAGCATCACTTCTTTGTACAGGTTCTTCTGCTCAGAGCTCAGCCTCTCCCATTCAGCCTCCGTGAAGACCACAGTGACATCCTCGAATGTAACAGGTTCCTACAACAAGCAATAAATCAATGCACAGCAAATCAGCATCCGTTTTCCCAACGAGTAGAGTTTAACTGGTGGTCCTCAAGAGTCTGGATCTGAGGAAGTTCCTCTAGGTCTTTTCAGAGAACAGAGTTCCCCATATCAACTTCTCCTGGACACAACTATACACCTGCTTTTGGATAAAACCTACGGAAGCACAAGTGATGCACAAAACCCATCCTGGCCCTCACACACCTATGACTTCACTGGAGAGATGCTGTGTGAATCAGTTTGAAAGCACTAAGCAGTATTCAGGAAAGTGACTGAGAATTCATAATGGATGAATGCAAAGACGGCAGAGTACAGGATGGGCTAGAAAAGAACCAAAGGTGTCATGGAGGTGGGGCTTGTGCTGGGCATGAAAGGACGGTGAAGATTTAAAGGAGAAGATGGAAGGGAACTTCAACTACAAAGAAAAGTGGGAGTGAATAGACAGGGTCTGGACAGAGCAGTTCCGAGGAGCTCAGGTAACTAAATGTGATCTGTAAAATCACTACCTTTGTATACATATTTTAATAACTTTTTCTAATAAAGTCCTTAACACTTCACTCATCACGTAGAGTAGTATCTCATCTATACAAAACAGGTGCCACGAGAATGGCAGTAATATTCCAGAAAAAGGACATTTACAAATAACTTAATCTTTAAAACTAAAAACAAACACTTTAAGTCATTTCCGTTGAGTCGGTTCTGCCTCATAACTACCCTATAGGACAGAGCAAACTACCCCATAGTATTTCAAAGCTGTAATCTTCAGGGAATCAGACCGCCACATATTCCTCCCGTGGAGCAGCTGGTAGGTTCAAACTACTGACCTTTTGGTTAGCAGCGAGCGCTTAACCACTGTGTCACCAGGGCTCCTACAAACACTTCACTAAGATATAATTTACAATCCATTTGCAATGTAATTCACCCACTTTAAATACAGGAACTCCTCACTTTGCACAGTTCCAATACACAGGGATTTCAGTTACCATGCTTTAGTTAAATAACACCAGCCCCCCAATAAAAAGTTCAAATTTCAGTTGCCATGGTACTTTAACTGTGAGTAATTGCATAAAATACAAACTTCTGCTAGCTCTTCAGTTCACGGATCATTACATAAACAGATGCACGTCAAGATCAGTAAGAAATCATACCACTTCTTTCGAAGTTCAGCTCACCTCAGGGCGGGGGGGGGCGGCGGATGCAATCAATCAGGACTGTGTAATGACGTCAAAGGAAGCTCTGGACACAGAAGCTCCATGGGCTTCCTGGTTGATGAGAGACATCGATGCATGTGGGGTGGGAGCACATCCCTTTTTGGGACATGGAGTCCTCCCAGACCTTGCCCTGTGCATCTCTTTATTTATATCTTTGGGTCGGCAGTTCAAATCCGCCAGGCACTCCTTGGAAACTCTATGGGGCAGTTCTACTCTGTCCTACAGGGTCGCTGTGAGTTGGAATCGACTCGACAGCACTGGGTTTCTTGTTGGTGGGATGCTAAAGTAAAACCGTACTCATAAATATAGCACTTTTGTGAGTTCTGTGAGTTGTTTCAGTGAATTATCAAACCCAAAGGAGTAGTGGGAACCAACAGGTCAAAAATGAGAGAGCCCATGGGGGACTCCCAAGCTTGGGACTTGCATCCCAAAGGGTTAAGGGACACCCTAAATTTGCAGCCAGCAGGTCAGAAGTGAGGGTGTTGTGCGGACTCTCAAATCTGCATCTAGAATCTACCTATCTGGCAGTGAGAACAGTCTCTTATTAACTTGTGGGATCTGACCTAACTCCAGGTGGCCAGGGTCAGAGAAAGAAGTGCTGTGTGAGCAGCTGGTGTCAGAACTGAACAGAGGAGGGGAAAGATGGCTATTTTGATATTTCGAGATTTGTTAACGCACTATCATATTCCTGTGTATAACACTAGTCATTATAGATGATTGTTGAAGCTACACGATGGTACCTGAGAATCTACTTTTACTATGTTATCTATTTCTGTATGTTTAAATACCTCAATAATTAAAAAGTGAAAGGATGCTCAGTATACAAGATGCTATCATTAGATAGTACATATGTGGATGTGTAGTGAAATTTAACAGTACACTTAAAAAGTTTAATAGTCTCAGTTTTTCAAAAACATTCCTTACATCTCAGAGCTCCCTGGAGTCTTAGAATTACTTTTGGGTATATTCTCCAAAGGGAAAAATAAAATTCAAAAAATGCAGAAACCATTCTAAAATGCCTACCTAACGTGGTACCTGAGATGAAGGCATGAAAAGCCTCAATGTTAATCACCTTCTCCCTTCCCTAGACAGAGAATATATGCCTATTCTCTTGGATAGACACCAGCATTTCAGAAAAATAAGATAATTCCAACTCACCAGTATTTGGGGCTTCCTCTTCTTCTCTTGGGGCCAGTCAGTATCTTTAGAGGACAAACCTAAGGGAGAAAGAGAAGCTGTGAGAAAGCAGACCTCCCAGAATGTTCCCAGAGTAGCTCTTCTCAGCCCTGGAATGGAAGGAAGTAGCCACTTCACTCAGCTGTGGCCACTGGAGCATTCTCTCACCTGAACCTGGAGCCCTGGTCACCCTTCTCACCTCTCCAGACCCTCAACAACTCTCACCTTTTGCCTTATGTTTCTGAGTCATTTTCTTCATAGTCTCCATATCTTCCCTGCTCTTTGAAGCCAAAATCTTCTCCCAGTCCTGGCCTCCCAGGCTGAAGGGTCAAGCAACATACTGGCTCCAGAGTCAGTCCAGTGACTGCCTTGAAATTCTGCCACAGGGCCAGATGGAAGTTATTTCACCTCAAGATGGATTTTTGCCGACTGGGGTGACTTCTCCAAACCTCAGTTATGAAAGCCCTCTTGTCTCCATGCATCCAGGATCTGTGGGTAGAGAAGCAACTTGATGCTGCTGGATCCTTTGCTGTGTGCTAAACCCATGCCTCAGCAGGGATCCTGTCCTCTCTCACCCACCTCACTCAACAATCACACAGTCTCAGTCTACTCGGCTTCTCTGGGTTTTCTACCTTTATTTATTCTGGCCTACAAGCCCTCAAGTCTGTTCCATGACACTCTCCCTTACCTGTCACAACTTACGGTGCCCCTCTTGCCCCACACCTCAGATTCAAGCTCTATGTCCCAGATCAGTTTCTGCTACCTAAGTTAGAGAGAAAACAGAACACAGCCTAAAGCCTGTGGAGAAACAGCCTCTAAGATCTCCCTCCAGACCCATCAGGGCAGCAGCAGTCAGCTTCTGACTCCCCCAGCCAAGGTTCCAGTTGTGTTCAATGCCCCTGCACTCTGAGGAGTTGGGTGTCCAAACCAAGTCCCTCAGGTCTCACAACGACTTCTGCGAAAATAACACCCCACCTTCCATTCCGTGGGTGTATGCCACGTGACCCTATCAAAGTCTTCCACTCATGTGGTCCAGAGAAGGCAGGTGGTGTTAGGAGTTATGCCACCTTTAGAAGCTCCTCAGACGCCCTGGCCAGGAGCTTAGCCCACATGACTACAGTCCTACTGCTGCCTTGTTGCTGTTGTTAGCTGCTGAGTCAATTCCAACTCAAGGTGATCTAATGTTTGCAGAGTATAACAGCTCCATTAGGTATTCAAGGCTGTGACCTTTTGAAAGCAGATTGCCAGGCCTATCTTCTGAGGTGCTTCTGGGTTACTTAGAACTTCCAACCATTCAGCTAGTAGTCAAGAGCTTAACCATTTACACTACCCGGCGACTCCTTACTGCTGCCTAGCACACCTTTAAGGCTAGCTGGGGTTCCCCTAAGATCCTCTCCTGACTCGTCCTCCAACACCATAGGCAGAGCTGCTCACTCCCTCTCCTGTCTAAACTACCCAAACCAACCCAGTGCCATCAAGTCGATTCCGACTCGTAGCAACCCTATAGGACAGAGACTGCCCCATTGAGTTTCCAAGGAGCGCCTAGCGGGTTTGAAGTGCCGACCCTTTGGTTAGCAGCTGTAGCACTTAACCACTACGTCACCAGGGTTTCCAAACTACACATCACCTTAATAAAACCATACTGCAATTTTTCCATTTAAATCTTTGTTTTTACTGGACATGAGAATCCTGTAAGAAGAAATGAATCTCGGTTATTTTGCTAATCCTTAGTGCTTAGGATAAAACAGGCCTTTGTGGAAGATTTCTTCATTTTCCCCTGCTATCTGCTTTCCTCCTATACTTCCCTGCCGCTGACATCAGGCTTGACCTTGTTACTTGCCTTAGAAAATCCACAAGAGTGAAAGTGACAGTGCAATTTCTAAGCATTGCATGACTCTACCATTTCTCTTGTTCTTTTTCCTCTGTCATGAGAGAAACATATTCCCAAAAGGGGCTCTCCTTTGGTCTTGGTTCTGCTGGAGAAGGTCATGGCGTACAGACAAAATCAACCTATGAAGGGTGAGGGAGAGAGTTATGTTTAAGGTTAGATCGCTGTGAGTTTTTGAGGTCATGTGTTACTACAGCGCAAGTTAGCCTGACCTGATAAATACAGCTCTCCTTCTACTAGTAATACTAGTATAAGTAGCTAACATTTATAAACCAAGTACTGTACTAAACAAGGAAACCCTGGTGGTGTAGTAGTTAAGAGCTACGGTTGCTAACCAAAAGGCTGGCACTTCAAATCTACCAGGCGCTCCTTGGAAACCCTATGGGGCAGTTCTACTCTGTTCTATAGGGTCGCTATGAGTTGGAATCGACTCGACAGCAGCAGGCTTTGGTTTGGTACTAAACAAACAGTTCCATTAATCTTCAAAGCATAGACAAGGTGGTGATACTGCTATTATTTTCATATCCCACAAGAGAAAACTGAGGCATTAAGAAATTGGTTTATTTGTCCCTAAGGTCATAGTCATCAAGTGCTGGTGCCAAGCCTAGAATGCAAGATGTGCATTCCAAAGACCCTTTTCCTCACCAATGCCTAAAATAACATCCACTGAAAAAATGACTACATGAAAAAGCAGAGTGACTAGATGTCTATAGGGTTCAGAACTCACCCTGAAGAAGGCAGGACCCTAAAAGTGAAGTGGAGGAAAGGACCCGTACTGTTTAGGTTGGGCTGTGTTACTCTGTAGTGAAAAACAACCTCTAAAATTCTCAGTGACTTAGTACAAATTTGTGTCTCACTGAGGCTTCATGTTCATATGTCGATTTTAACTGTGCTCAATATCATTTTTACTCTAGGACCAGGGCCAACACTGCAGCCTCTATTTGGAACATACCCAGTGCCCAGTGCCATCCAGTGGAAATGGTAGAGGGAGTGGAAGAAGGAAATGAAAGATGAAGAATCACACACAGTTAAAGGACTAATTTCATGAATAAAAATCAGCACAAAGGCTGTTCCTATGAGGCAGAGGTTAAATATATCCCAGATTTCCAGTTTCTCCTAGCCGCTATGCCAGTCTGTCATCTCTGACACAAACCACCCCCCCCTTCCCTCAGCACTCTTCTTTCCCTCATTAGGTTTGGTAATTTGCTGCAACTTCTCACAGAACTCACACAGTGTACTTAACAGTTAAGTGGTTTATTGGGATACAACTCAGTTGTTATTCATGAAGCAGTCTTAAATCTCAGCTCTCTTCTCTTCCAAGAAAAACTGCTACTTGCACCTGTCTCATGATCTGGGCTTTCAGTAGCTACTTTGAGAAAACCTTGATATAAACTGGTCTATTTGAAAAGTGCACTGAAAAAGATTGACGGTTTATTTTGATTGGTATAACAAGGCTTGAAGAAGGACAAATTCTGAATTGTTTCTCTAAAGGATCCTAAAAAGCATGCAAAAGATAGGGTTATGACTATGTAATAATTTCCTACCTTCAGATGGTATTATGAAGTTAGATTATAATATTTGTTTAAAAAACAATTCTTATTGGTTTATTAATATGCACTTATATAAATTTAATAGCCTGAATTTTTCCAAGAATTTATGAAAGTGAATTCATTCTGACAAAGGTTTTTATGTTCTGTATTGTCAATCTCAAAAGCAAAACCTTTCTAAACAACTTAAGCTAGACATGTGTTTTATTTAAGAAAAAGGGTTAATTTTGTCTTAAAGTAAAATTAGTAGTTCTACAATGCAAAAATGGATGCGTAGGACAAGCCTAGAGGAAAAAATGGCTAGCCAAGAATTGATGGGTTCATTTACAAAATTGCTAAAGGGCTTTGGTGTTTACTGGGCAGATAAAAGACTGTGACTAAGAGAGGTCAAAACTGCTTATGAAGAAAATGGTGAAGAATAAAGGGAAAGATTTATCTTTTGTCCTTCAAAATAACTAGGCTAACTTAAACACATGTAAATGAATTAGGATGAACTATTCTTGTCTTTGGAGCCCTGGTGAAGCAGTGGTTAAGAATTATGGCTGCTAACCAAAAGGTCAGCAGTTCAAACCCACCAGCCGCTCCTTGGAAACCCTATAGGGCAGTTCTACTCTGTCCTATAGGGTTGCTATGAACCAGAATCAACTTGACAGCAACGGGTATTCTTGTCTTTGACAATGAGCCAAAAGAGAGGGAGGAATGGGCAGGATTAGGCCTCCTTGGCCCCCATCTAGCTTCAGGGGACCCCTCCCAACTAAGTGAAGACCTTTTAAGACAAAAGAAAATAAGAAATAATGTGGATGTGGATATTAAAAATATAAGTCTATCTTCTTAGAGTTATCAAAAATTGGGTGGGTCCCCATCATAAAAGAACCATGAACAAGTTCTCTCTATTGTAGAGGAATTCTAAGAAGCTAAAAGACTGAAAACACAGTAAGATACACCTGAAACCAAACAGTTGGATGGAATGCAGATATTTTGATTCCACACACACATACCTAAAAAACAACCAAAAACAAAACAAAACAAAAAAAAACAGTCAATAAAATCTAAGGTTAAATTGAAAAATATAGGAAATGGAAAAGGGTTAAGTGAAAATACAGACTACTTAAAAGAACTTTATTTCAACAGTAATTATGAAGATTTTTAGGTAACTTACTGATATTCAGCTAACAGGATATTCATTATTATTGAAGTTTATAATAGGCTCTTTTTATGCCACAGAGAGAATATATGTATATTTGGGTCTGGTAATGAGTGTGTTCAGTACTAAAAGAGATATACAACAAGCCAAGAAATTTAAGAGGTTTATTAAAAATGAAATTTATTTCATAAGGTCAGAGTTCTGTCTGGCTAAAGTCTAATGGGTTAATTTATGAGATTTTTAAAGAACTTTTGCCATCAAATAGCATGTGAAGCAAAGAACTGAGTTTCTCATTGTTAAAATAACAAACTTTCTTTAATTACAGGGTTGAAGAGTTAATTTATCCTTTGCATAATCTGCCTAGAAGGCAAGGGTTCGACCTCTCTTTAGAACTAAATTCCTGAGTTGAAAACAAAGCTGCATGGCTTTAAAAAAGCTAAGTTTTTTTACTTTTAAGATCTTTAATTAAATAACTCAAATACTGTTTCCCACTGATCTATAATAAACTTCTGAGAATTTTAAAACTTAATGGGAAGCTACAAAAGATTCATTCCGCTTTATGAAGGAAAAAAGTGCTCAAAGAATAAGGTTTATTTGACTTGTTATGAGTTACATGAACTGTACTGTCAAATCAAGAGAAGTGCCAAATTTTCTTTGAGTTAAAATTTAAGAGTCAGGGATGTTTGCCTGATATTAGACAACCAGTGTTAATACTATGTCATCATTTGTTATATTTAATTGATAACTTGGTTGCAAGTTTATTTCTTTTGAATCTAGCAACATCAAAGCCAAGGGCTTAAGTGGGGAATTCACAACTTTACCCATGGAATTTTTTGTTACTATTCAGATGTTTAGACTTGATAATCTTGGTATATACTTGGTACATCTTGACTAGATGGTATTACATCTCAAGATTATTATATCTGAAGCTCTTTGAAAAGAAGGTCCACTGTAACAAATCTATTACATTACAAAAATACAAATATTTCAAGTGCATAATCTTCTGTAAACTTCTTTGGAATTATAGAAAAGTTTTGATATAACACGGGAACATTCCTTAATTCTTGGTCTGCATATTTTCTGAAGAGGTTTCAGCTATTAATCGGAAGGTCCGAGGAGTGCCCTTCAACTCATTCAAGTTTTTGTCATACTTAACCCCCAACTTCCTTGCCCCAAACACGGGTCTGGAGCCGCGGCCCCTTCTACAAAAATGGAACGTCTGAAACTGTAGCCGGTAAACCTGATCCTTCTCACTGCTTGGGAAAAGATACTCGGGGTCGGGGACCCTGAGAGCCTCGCTCGGTCCCTCCACTCACCGGCCGCGGGACTCCCCCAGAACTACAGTCCCCAGAATCCTCGCGGCCTGCGGCTCCCATTGGCCGTCACAGGAGCGGCTTCTGAGCCACGCGGGTCACGGACCCGGACAATAGCCCGCGGGTAACAGTTTCTCCAGTCTCTTCTTAAAATACCCATTCATCAAACCGGCAGTGGTTCCCGGCTGAAGTCTCCGTTCCTCCCGCCTTAAACTACACTCAGGAGAGGACTGAGCGGCGGCTTTCCTGGACGACTTCCGGATCTTGTCCGCGGCGCGCGACATTACGTGAAAGGTGCTTCCGGTTGGCATGCTTGACTCGCCCAAGTCGATGGCTGGACAGAGGGCTTTTGACCTCACTTTTTCTGCTGAAGCGGAGCTGAGTTCCCTGGGCTTAGGCTCCCTAACATCCATCCCACCGTCCGTGAGCGCCATATAGGCTTGTGTTCAGCCTCATTTTCCTTACGGAAACAGACCGGGAAAGCAAAAGGCTCCAGAAGTCTCAGTGGAACCCTTACCCTCAACTCCAGCGCTTTCCTCTGTAGTCATTTCCTCTTGTCCAAGTCCTCAATGGTCGTAGCAACCTCTCATCTTGCTCACGGAGAATGGACCCTTCACTCAGGTCGGAGCCTGGCTCCTTGGCCTTTTTTCTAGGACCCTGATTGAGAACTGCACTACGCTGGTCCCTTCTGCAAAACACCAACTGGGGTTTTGCAAAGCAGTTGTACCTTAGTTTAGCTCACGGAAAGGGCATTTAAATTGTAAGGGTAAATGAAAATTGAATTTTCTCTGTTGCCAAAAGTAGTGTCCTGTTCCTCCATAGTCTCAGGATACTAAATACTGTATTACTCCATTTATAGAACATTCTCAGAGAGAGGAAACTACAGTGAGGGAGAACAAATCTGTGGTTTCCTGGGAGGGCGGGATGGTATTACTACAAAGGGATTGCACAAGGAAGATTTTTGAGCTGATAGAATTTTTCTGTATCCTGATTGTGGTTGAGGTTAAAACAAATGAAGTTGAAACCCCTACCTCACGTCATAGATATCAGTTCAAAATGAATCACAGACCTAAATGAAAGAGCTAAAATGGTAAAGCTCTTAGAAGAAAATACAGGGTTAAATCTTTGTGACCTGGATTAGGCAATGGATTCTTAGATACGATACCAAAGCCTAAGCTACAAAAGAAAAAATAGATAAAATAGGCCTCATCAAATGAGAAACTTCTGCTCTTCAAAGAACACCATTCAGAAAGTGAAAAGACAATCCACAGAATGTGATAAAATATTTGAAAATCATATCAAGAGTTCCCTGAATGCATCATATTCTTCTACTACCTCTGCCTTTGCTGGTGGTCCTCTGCCTGGAATGTTGTTGTTGTTAGTTTTCATTGTGTCCATCCTGACTTATGGGCACCCCATGTGTTTCAGAGTAGAACTGCTCCATAGGGTTTTCAAGGCTGTGACTTTTCAGAAGATCACCAGGCCTATCTTCAGAAGCACCTCTGGGTGGGTTCAAACCTCCAACCTTTCAGCTAGTAGTCAAACACATAACTGTTTGCACCACCCAGGGAGTTCATCTGCTAGGAATACCCTCCTCCTTTTTGGATCACCACATCCCCCTGCCTCTGGGAGTTTGATTCAGCAGCTCCAAGGAGCTCCTGAGACTGGGGGACGTTGCTGTGGTTTCATAAGCTGTCACCATCCTTCAGTCTCAGAGTCAGATTTGAAACCTCTCAGAAATTTGTGAAAGTGACTTTGGGTATTTTTCCAAGTTATTTGGAACAGCAGTGCCAAACTATACTACTATAAGAATTTCCTTTATTCTTTATTTAACCCAGGGACCCCAGTTGAAATGCCCTATCTACCAAAAACAAACTGAATTTATTCAGTAATAATTAATTCCCTATTTTATATCACGTAAGGGAGTGCTAAAATCCTAAGTTAATATAATTACATCTAAATAATTACCCCTAAAAGGGTACCTAATTACCCCTAAATCCAATTATACCTAAAAGCCAAAAACAAAACTTGGAAGTTGGGTTAGACTTTGAGCCTCATCATGTGTATTTTCTTTAGATGTTTTGAAATATTGAGAAAGTTCACAGCCTTCTATCTACTTCTGGAATGTGAAATGAAGAACCTGGGATGGGGAAAAAGAATTTGGAACCAGGGAATGCAAAATGGCACATCCATTTTGAAAAACAATATGGTGCTTCCTTAAAAAGCTAGAAATCAAAATACCATACGATCCAGCAACCCCACTCCTAGGAATATATCCTTGAGGAAAAAAGCTGTCACATGAATAGATATGTGCACACCATGTTCACTGTAGCATTATTCACAACAGCAAAAAGATGGGAACAACCTAAGTGCCCATCAACAGATGAATGGATAAACAAACTATAGTACAAACACACAATAGAATACTACAAAACGATAAAGAACAATGATCAATCTGTGAAACATCTCACAACATGGATGAATCTGGAGGGCATTATGCTGAGTGAAATAAGTCAGCCACAAAAGGACAAATACTGTACCTGACCCTCTTATAAAAACACATGAAAATGTTTCCACAAAGGAAGAAACAATCTTAGATGGTTACAAGGGAGGGGAAGGGTGGGGAGGAAAAAACACTAACTAAATAGTAGATAAGTGGTAACTTTGGTGAAGGGTAAGACAGTACACAATACTGGGGAAGTTAGCACGACTTGACCAGGGCAAAGTCATAGAAGCTTCACAGACACATCCAAATGCCCTGACAGACCGAGCAACTGGGCTGAGGGCTTGGGACCATGATCTTGGGGGACATCTAGCTCAATTGGAATAACATAGTCTATAAAGAAAGTATTCTACAACCACCTGTGGTGAGTAGCAACTGGGGTCTTAAAAACCTGTGAGCAGCCATGTAAGATACGTTTACTGGTCCCATCCCTGCTGGAGCAAAGGAGAATGAAGAAGACCAAAGACACAAGGGGAAGATTAGTCCAAAGGACTAATGGACCACAACTACCACAACCTCCAACAGACTGAGCCCAGAGCAACTAGATTGTGCCTGGTTACCACCACCAACTGTTCTGGCAGGGATCACAATAGACAGTCTGGGACAGAACAGGAGAAAAATGTAGAATGAATTTTAAATTAAAAAAAAAAAAACCACCAACAACAAAAAAACCAGGCTGGAGAAACCCCAAGAATACGGCCTCCGGACACCCTTTTAACTCAGTATTGATGTCACTCCTGAGGTTCACCCTTCAGCCAAAGAGTTAGAAAGGTCTATAAGGCCAATGGAAACCTTGGTGGCATAGTGGTTAAGAGCTATGGCTGCTAACCAAAAGGTCAGCAGTTCGAATCCACCAGGCGCTCCTTGGAAACCATATGGGGCAGTTCTACTCTGTCCTATAGGGTCACTGTAAGTTGGAATCAACTCGACGGCAGCAGGTTTGGTTTGATGTATAGGATCAACAATAACACACGTGAGGGACATGCTTTATAGTTAATCATGTATATAAGACTAAGGAGCACACCAGCACAAAAGCAAAGACAAGACAGGAAGGGACAGGAAAACCGGAGGAATGGAAACGGAATCCGAGGGGGAGAAGGGGAGAGTGTGGACACATCAGGGGCTTGGCAACTGATGTCACAAAATAATTTGTGCATTAAGTATTTGATGAGGAAACTAACTTGCTCTGTAAACTTTCCCCTAAATCACAATAAAAAAAATTAGATAAGATAATACAAATAAAAAAAAGAATTTGCAACTATATGCACATTCTCATGTACACACACACGCGCACACACGCTCATTCACTCACACACACCTTATGCCTAATTTTATCCCAAATATTAACAACACTCTCCTCTCTTGACTATATCTCTATATGCTCTGTGTGATGGGGAGATCAAAGGCATGAAGAAAGAAAAGTTGGGTAGATATAAACGAACTCTGGAGCGACTGAGAGAAGTGAAGGGAAAGGTAAGGACATCCAGATCCCTTCCTTCCCCACCTCAGACTTCTGTGACAACCCTGAGAAAGAATCCCTGGTAGAATGGAAGTGTCTGATGACTGTCTGCACTGAGCTTACAAATCCAAAGCCTTAGGGTTTGCTGTCCCTCAGGACTACCTCAAGTACTCTGTTCTCTTCTATGGCTACTACAACAACCAGAGGGCCATTCATTGAGTGGCAGAGGTACGGATTGCCAATGGCTTACTTTATGGTGGAGGTCAGCGTGTTTGGCTACAGCCTGATGATTGTCATTAGACTGTAAGTACGACTGTCTCTCATACAGGCTTTTACTTTTCTTCACACAAACAGTCCCTTCCCTGGCCACTTTGTCTGCTTACCTTATGGTGGGGGATTCAGAGAGAAAGCAAACAAGTACACAAACAAGGCAAATGTCGGCTGTAATATGTGGTGTAAAAGACAAAAACAGGATGATGTGGAAGTTATGGAAAATGTGATAGAAGCTCCCTTAGATGAGACTGAAGCCTCCAATCTTGCTGAAAATCTGGGACAGAGTATTTTAGACATAGAAAGAGCATGTGCAAAGGTCCTGGGGCAGCAAATATTCTAGTGAGTTCCAGAAACTGTCAAAAGGCCAGTGAGGTTTGAGAGGGCAGCATGGTACCTGGAAAGGGTGGACAGGTTTACAAGGCCGATTCCACTTTTCTCCAGAGCTCAGCTTCCTCAGAAACACTCATCTGCTCCTCCGTAACTCTAGCTTGCACGTTAGAACCAAGCCTGAAACATATAAATATGATCCCATGTGTGTCAGAGTAGAACTGTGCTCCATAGGGTTTCCGATGGCTGGTTTTTTAGAAGTAGATTGCCAGGCCTTTCTTCCAAGGTACCTCTGAATAGGCCTGAACCATCAGCCTTTCTGTGAACAGCCAAGGGTAGTAACTGTTTACACCTCTTAGTAAATCTCTGCTAAATGAATGTATGTGGCTGTGATTAACCATGGCAGCCTCTGTGGCTCCAACTCTTCCCTCTGTGAGAAATGGTCTTTCCATATATCTCTGCCTCTGAATTCATATCCTCTGAAAAAAAATTTTGCCCAGCCCATGAATTGCCTTCTTCTGAGTCAGGTGACTGCAATCAACTATGGCTGGGGAGTTGGGAGGCACCGTCTCTGCACAAACCTGAACGCCAGGGCCCACTCTTTAGCATAACCACAGAGTAGGCATAAAGACAGTGGTGTGTGCCTTACAGGATGGCCAGCAATACCCAGGGGAGCACAAGCAAGGGGGAGAATGAAAAGTGCACATCCAGCTTTAAGATGTGCACCAGCAGGGACTACCTGATTGAGAATTCAGAGATGGCAGTCAACAAATATGCCTCTACCGCTAACAACTTCAAGTTAGTCAACTCAGGGCAGTTCCCACTCTGGGCCCCGCTGGTCATTGGGAGATTTGCAAAGGAAGACACCCAAATAATTCATAACAAAGGCTTTACAAGAGTTCCCAAGTCTCCGTCTTAATCCTTCAAGAAAGACTGCTCATGGCTGGTACACATTGTCTGTTCTTTAATATGGCAGAGAATCATAGATGCTGGGATCTTGTCCTGCCTGTTTCCTCATAGGGCTGCTTTCTGCTGGAGGAAATGGAAGAACTCATAGAGAGAGAGAGAGATTTATCTCAAGGAAATGGCTCATGTGGTTGTAGAAGCTGGCAAGTCCCAAGTCTATGGGTCAGGCACCAGGCTGGAGGCTTCTCCTGACTCACATAGCTGCAGGGGCTGACAAACCCAAGATCAGCAGGTCAGATAGCAGACTGCCAGCTCACAGGCTGCAGAGGCAGATTAATGCCAAGATCAGCAGGCAATACAGCAGGAGACTGGCTTAAGTCCCAAGACTGGAGAACAGGTGATGATGAGCCAGGTGAAGAACCCCGAATGAGCAAAAGCCACCACTGAGCTTTGCTAGAACATTCATATACATTGGATGCAGGCCACAACCTGGAAGAAAATCCTCTTACAACTGATTGGCTGATCACAACAGATGACATCATGGAGGTGATTACATTATATCACAAAATGGAGAATAACTACATTAGCACATAACTGCCAAATCACATCATTACATAACTGTCAAACTACATCATTACATAATGGCTAAACTGTATCATGACATAAATGCCAAACCACTGAGAATCATGGCCCAGCTAAGTTGACACACAATCTTAACCATCAGAGTCTACCCCTTGTCAATTTTGCACCTGTACACATCTCCTTAAACCATACACAATCTCTAAATAAAGACAATTACAAAGTCATACTTGCACCTAACATGATACAACATGCGTACAACTGAAAACCCACTAGACCCATTTATCTCATTGTTGTTGAGTCAATTCTGACTCATAGCAATCCTCTAGGACAGAGTAGAACTGCCTCACAGGGTTTCCAAGGAGTGGCTGGTGGATTCGAACTGCCAATCTTTTGGTTAATTGCTGAGTTCTTAACCACTGTGCCACCAGGGCACCACAGCCCCATTTACATCTTATATTTTGTAAGTGAAGAAAACAAAAATATTTGATGCATATATACAAGGAAAAAATACAGTTATAGTCCTTGTTATGCAACTAGTCATGTGGTCATAACTCGTATTTAGAACTATCTTTTTCCACCACCCATTTCATATTCCCTTTGCCCTCAGCCAGCAACTCAGCTGTTCATGGTTCTTTGCCTGGTAGGATGGACCCAACCCTTCATTCCTGAAGGGTCTGGGTCATTAGTGATCATGTCAGAATTGGGTTGCTGTAGTTTTCCATTGACCTTAATCACAGGGCATGGTAGTACTAAGAGACGTCTTAAGGGATCTCCTGTACTCAAGACGTACTTTTGTTTACCTCTATTACATAATATCAATCCAATCTCCCCTTGATAATCAGAATCAGTCACACAAGCCAATACAGTAACTCCCTTCTTTCTCTGTTGATCCAGAGGCATGAGGAGCCCAAAGTGGCTGGGTGACATTTTAAAATTCCAGTTCAATGGAATTGTTGCTGTGTCTCCTGGTGGACGCATGCTTCCCTTTGGAACCAAGACCGCTAGACCCACGGAGCATAGGGTCATGGGAACAGGAAGCAAAAATTTTGATAGGGGATCACTAGGGGTAGTTGTGAGTGGTGTCACTCCCATTTCCACCCCTTGATTCCTAGGCCCATGGATCCTGGCTATGGGAGAAACAACGCCATATATTGGATGCTGGTTTAGACATATACCGCCTCCTGCAAGGTATTGTCCGCTAGCTGGCACCATAATGGTGTCTTTAGAAGCCATTCCATTGTTCTATCAAGACAGCTCCTTCAGGATGATGGGAAACATGGCAAGACCAGTGAATTCCATGAGCATGGGCCCATTGCTGCACTTTATTTGCTGTGAAGTGAGTTCCTTAATCTGAGGCAATGCTGTGTGGGATACCATGATGGTGAATAAGGCATTCTTCAAGTCTGTGGGTGGTAGTTTTGGTAGAAGTATTGACTGCAGGGAAGTCCATATCCAGAGTAAGGGTCTATTCCAGTAACAAAAAAAAAACTCTGCCCTTTCCATGATGAAAGTGGTCCAATGTAATCAATCTGCCACCAGTTTGCTGGCTGATCACCTTGAGGAATGGTGCCATATCGTGGGCTCAGTGTGGGTGTAATGGATTGAGTTGTGTCCCCCCAAAATGTGTCAACTTGGTTAGGCCGTGTTTGGTTGCCCTTCATTTTGTCATTTTCCTATGTGTTTTAAACCATAATCTCTGCCTGTGGTTAAAAGGATTAGAGTGGGATGTAACACTCTTGCTCAGGTCACCTCCCTGATCCAATGTAAAGGGGGTTTCCCTGGGGTGTGGCCTGCACCACCTTTTATCTCTTAAGAGATAAAAGGAAAGGGAAGCAAGTAGAGAGTTGGGGACATCATACCACTAAGAAACAGCACCAGGAGCAGAGTGCGTCCTTTGTAGCTGGGGTCCCTGTGCCTAAGGAGCTCCTCAACCAGGGGAAGATTGATGACAAGAAATCTTCCCCCAGAGCTGACAGAGAGAGAAAGCCTTCCCCTGGAGTTGATACCCTGAATTTGGACTTGTAACCTACTAGACTGTGAGAGAATAAATTTCTCTTTGTTAAAGTTATCCCCTTGTGGTATTGCTGTTATATCAGCACTAAGTGACTAAAACAGTGGGTCTCTCCTCCTGGTAGATTGGGCACTCAGGAGTGGCTTTAGCCAAGTCTGCCTTGGTGAGTGTAAGTCCATGTTGCTGACCCCATGCAAAACCTCCATCCCTGCCGCCAGAGCCACTTTGTTCATGATCCCATTGGGCAGTGATGAGAATGGCTGTGGAGACAGTATGACTGGTTTCCACAGAATGCATCATCCTATCCACTTATTAAAATCCTCCCCTACCAAAATCACCCTTTGGAAAGCATTCACATGAGACACAAATATCTTCACTTCTTCAGCCCATTCAGAGAGGTCTAGCCACATACTTCTTACCCACACTTCCTTGTCACCAGTTTTCCAATCATGTTCCTTCCAAGTCCCTGACCATCCACTCAAACCATTGGCCACAGTATACAATTGCACATCTGGCCATTCTTCCTTCCAAGAAAAGTGAACAAACAGGCACACTGCTTGAAAATCTGCCCAATGGGAGAATTTCTCTTCATCTCTGTCCTTCATGGAGTTCCCAGAAAGGGGCTGTAGTGCTGCCACTGTCCAGTTTCGAGTGGTGCCTGCATATCATGCAGAACCATCTGTAAACCAGGCATGAGTTTTCTCTTCCTCAGTCAACTGATCACAAGGAATTCCCCATGAGGCCATAGGTGCAGACTGGGAGAGGACAGGTAATGTGACAGGAGTGGAGACCATGGGCATTTGGATCACTTCCTCAAGAAATTCACTTGTTCCCGCAGGTCCTGCTCAGGCCTGATCTCACATACACCACTTCCATTTAATGATGGAGTGCTACTGTGCACATCCAACTTTATGGTTCTGTGGGTCAGACAACACCAAGTTCTTGATGGGCAGCTCAGACTGCATGATGTCTTGGTGGCCCATAGTTAAACATTCAGACTTTACTAAAGCCCAGTAACAAACAGCTGTTTCTGAAAAGGAGAGTAGTTACCTGTGGAGGATGGCAGGGCTTTGCTCCAAAATCCTAAGGGTCTGAGCTGTGATTGACCAGTAGAAGTCTGCCAAAGATTCCAAACAGCAGCTCTATCTGCCACTGGCACTTTGAACACCGTCAGATCAGCCAGATCATATGACCCAAGTGACAGAGCGGCTTGCATAGCAGCCTAAACCTGTTGCAGAGTCTTTTCTTGTTCTGGGCCCCACTCAAACCTAGAAGCTTTTTGAGTCACTTGATAAATAGGCTGGAGTAGAACTGCCCCATAGGGTTTCCAAAGAGTGCCTGGTGGATTCAAACTGCTGACCTTTTGCTTAACAGCCGAACTCTTAACCACTATGCCACCAGGGTTTCCCATAGTATATTAGTAAACTTAAGCACCAAATTGTAGAATGCCAATGCCACATCTAAAAAAAGGTTAGGTTTTTCCTGTATTATGTACTGCAGCAAGAGAGATTTGGATCTGTTAGTTGATTTGGGGAAGAGTTCAAGAAAACGGGGGTTTGCTGTAGGTTGGGCCACTCAGAAAAAGGAAGTAAATCTATGATGGAAATCTTAATACTTTATCCAGGAGGTTGAAGGAATATGGTGAGGTTAAAGCTGTCATTGGTGAAGAAATACCATGTTAGCTGAGAGAGAGAAATATTTAATCAGTTTTTGGTTGTATGATCTTCTTGTTTTTATCTGGACTCAGACATGATTACAAGGTAATCTTGGTTTCGTCTTTTTTGTTGAGACACACAGTGACATTGTCTGATATTGGTGTTCTCTGAAACTTTTTATGTTAAGTAGGGGACACCAGGAACAAGAGGTTGTTGCCAGGCCAGCTATCAATGGACAACTGTCAGAACTTTTTTCTCTCTCAAGATGAATGCATATACTGTGATATCATTTTGATAAAAATGTACTGCAGACAACAACCTCAAAAAATCACAAATATATTGCATGTACGTGTATATGTATGCACACATGTGCACACACGCATACACATTAGAGCACATGTGCGGGTATGTATGTGTGGAAGCATGGAAAATTGTGAGAAAAAATATAAAATAAACCACTACCATTAGCCAGGGGTGTGTGTATGGGCAGAGGAGGGGGAGATGAAGTGGGGAAGTACTGAGATGGGGAGAAGGAAAAATGTTAAAATTTTCTTTAACTTTGAAGGACTTCACTGGTTGCAGCGATCACATTCTTGTAATAGTTGTAAATATGAACAAAAAGCTAATAAATGTTTGAAAATTAAAAAAAAAATGAACAACAAAAAGCTACATTTGGAGCCCTGGTGGTGCAGTGGTTAACCACCCGGCTGCTAACCGAAATTTCGGCAGGCGGTTCGAACCCACCCGCTGCTCCAGCGAGAAAGATGTGGCAGTCGGCTTCTGTAAAGATTATAGCCTTGCAAACTCTGTAGGTCAGTTCTACTCTGTCCTGCAGGGTCGCTGTGAGTCGGAATGGATTTGATGGCACACAGTAACGACGGTTAACTCATCTAAACCATCAGGACACAGAAAGGTTGAAAATAAAAGATTTCTGCTGATAGTTTCTGTTGCTGGTGGCCAGGTTACTTGGATCAAGCAGTCAATTGAAAACACCAAAAAATTCTGGTTTAAAGAAAAAAACAATGAGGGTCTGAAAATGCAGTGGGACACCCCAAGGCCAGTTTTAAATGAAAAACCCCGTGGCCACAGAATTACGGGGATATCAGTTCCAAGTTGCTTATGCCTTGAAGGCAATTGCTTCAAACACTTTTTCTTGCTCTCCAGTTACATCACTCTGGGCCAGAGAGACAAAGTTTCTGGACTAGAATTTACCCAGACTAGCTTTTTTTTTTTTTTAGCAGGAGGAGGGCATCTTGTGGGTTACTGTCCCCATATTTACCTTAATCCCAGGGGATTAAGGCCTTAAGAGTGTAGGTGAACCCAATCTAAATCTCCCCCTCCAGGTCCAAGGGAGAGGACAACCTTGGTCCTGTGCAAGCTGAAAATGGAAAAAAATGAAAATGGAAAAGAAAAAGAAGCTGTTCCCAAGAGGCTGTGTCATCTAGTTTTGTTATCTATGTTTTTTGTTGTTGTTGTTGTTGTGTTATTTAGTTGCTCTGTACAGTTTTACAATGGAATTCAGGGGAATTCAAATATCATGGTTTGGCTACTGTTAAAAACAATAAGACTTGAACAATTAAAAGAAAGAGATAAAGAGAGACAGAGAGGGAGAGTCATTTGCAAACCAGCATCAGTTCCAGAGAAACTGCTGCGACTATTGCAAAGCAGTTTTTTGCGTATACACCATTTACAATCTTGTGATGAAAGGATGTACAGTTGGTTCTTTGAAGATTATACATTAGTGCAGAAGAACAAGTCACATGGAATACACAAAATCCTAGTGATAGAGGTCTTTTAGGTCAATCATCTACAATCTGTTACTTCAAAGTGAGCAAGGTCCTTGGGGAAACAAGAAAGGCATGTTTTCAGAGATTAATAGGTTAGTTTGCAGGAGTATATTTAATGATAAGATGTTCAGAAGTCTTGGAGCATTGACCAGGCTTCTGGGGAGTTAATTTTAACAATCTCTTCCCTTTTGATCATGATCCTATCTAAGATCTGTCATCAACCTTATCACTGGGCGAGGCACCATTTGGTTCTTCTGGTCTGAATATATTGAATCAATGATCTGATAGGGCATATGTGTAGATACACGTGTGACACTGTCATGAACTCCTTTGCTTTTGTTCTTCTAGTTGAAGGGAGTTTGTGGTGAAACGAGTTCCTTTACATGGCCTTTTGCCTTGGTTCTTTGGAAAAACAGCTTGACTGACTTTTCCCCTAAACCCTGAGGTGTTCCTTTGCCCTAGTTTTCTATCCTAGAGGGTTAGTTACCATTGTCCAGGTTGATTGACATTTGCGGGCAAGCTGTAAATGACTTCACTTTTTGTCTGGCCCTAGGCTGCAGCCTGCCCTTTGATTGGTATGCACCCTGCAGGGATTGGTCAATATACTATGCAAATGAGGTGACTATAGCCTACGATGAAAATGAAGTGTCTTTGGCCTACCTAGAGGGGATTGGTCAGTTTGTGGCCCTGGTGGGAGGGCCATATGTTGAAATCGACCAGGGGTGTGCTTACATATGCAGACAACTCCACAGAGGTTGGCAGGAGAGAAGATGCAAGAAGAGGTGAGAAGAGAGAAGCAGAAAGAGCGGAGGCAAGGAACCTCCTAAAAGATCTGTATCATGGGTGTGCTGAAATGAGTCCCTGTATGTGTCCTTTTGCCTTGGTTCCTTGGAAAAACATTTTGAGAACTTTTTCCCCTAAGCTTTGTGGAGTTACCTTTGCCCTAGTTTTCTACCCCGGAGGTTTTATTACTTTTGTCAAGGTTAGTTGACATTTCTTGGGTAGCTGTAAATAATTTGTGGTTTGACACTTTTTGTTTGGCCCTGGGCTGTGGCCTGCCCAGTGATTGGTATGCACTTTGCAGGGACTAGACAACATGCTATGCAAATGAAATGTCTGTGGCCTACTCTTATGGACAGAATTGTGTCCCCCCAAAATATGTCAATTTGGCTACACCATGATCCCCTGTATTGTGTGGTTGTCCACCATTTTGTGATTATCCTATGTGTTGTATATCCTAACCTCTATGACGTTAATGAGGCAGGATTAGAGGCAGTTATGTTAATCTACAGGATTATGTTGTATCTTAAATCAATTGCTTTTGAGATATAAAAGAATTGAGCACAGAGGAGAAAGCAGAGAGCAGAGCTGGGAGCAGAGCACATCCTTTGGACCCGGGGTCTCTGTGCTGAGAAACTCCTAGACCAGGGGAAAGTTGATGACAAGGACCTTCCCCCAGAGCTGACAGAGACAGAAAGCCTTCCCCTGGAGCCGGCACCCTGAATTTGGATTTCTAGCCTCCAAAACTGTGAGAGACTAAATTTATCTTTGTTAAAGCCATCCACTTGTGGTATTTCTGTTATAGCAGCACTAGATAAAAAAAAAAAAAAAAAAAACTAGATAGCTAAGACAAAATTTGGTACCGGGAGAGTGGGGAGCTGCTCTGACACCTACAATGTGGAAGGGGCTTTGAAACTATGAATGGGTAGAGGCTAGAAGAGTTTTACGGTGACTAATAGTAAAAGCCTAGACTGCCTTGAAGATACTTCATGATTGTTGGTATGTTTGAGTCTATCATGAATCACTGTACCTAATTTCACAACCTGGTGCTGTCAGGTTGCCAGGCATCCTGAATGTCCCACTCACCTACATCCTCTATGTAGTGTCTTTCGCATGTGTCATGGGTTGAATTGTGTCCACCCAAAATATGTGTCAACTTGGTTATACCATGATTCCCAGTAATATGTGGTTGTCCTCTATTTTGTGATTGATGTAACTTTCTTATGTGTTGTAAACCTTAACCTCTGCTTGTGGTTAATGAAGCAAGATTATGTTATGTTAAAGAGGATTAGGGTGGGATGTAACACCCTTACTCAGATCACATCCCTGATTCAATGCACAGGGAGTTTCCCTGGGACATGGCCTGCATCACCTTTTATCTTACAAGACATAAAAAAGAGAGAAGCAAGCAGAGAGACAGGGGGACCTCATGCGACCAAGAAAGAAGCACTGGGAGCATAATGCATCCTTTGGACCTAGGTTCCCTGAGCTGAGAAGCTCCTTGAGCACAGGGAAAGATTAATGACAAGGACCTTCCCTCAGAGCCGACAGAGAGAAAGCCTTTCCCAGGAGCTGGTGCCCTGAATCTGGACTTCTAGTCTCCTAGACTGTGAGAGAATAATTTTCTCTGTGTAAAAGCCATCCACTTGTGGTATTTCTGTTATAGCAGCACTTGATGACTAAGACAACATGGATGCATCACAAAAGGTGTACACTTTGCTACCCAAGTAGTAGCATTTCTACAAGCTCTTTTATCAGATCACAAAAGAGAGACAGTGATGGTTAAGGCTGTGTGTCAACATAGCTGGGCCATGATTCTCAGTGGTTTGGCAGGTATGCAATGCTGTAATCACCTCCATAATGAGATCTGATATAATCACCTCCCTGAAGGACAGTGGTGAAGGGAAATCCTCCCAATGGGCAGAACTTTGAACAGTGCATCTTGTTGTTCACTTTTCTTGGAAGGAAAAATGGCCAAATGGGTGATTGTATGCTGATTCATGGGCTGTGACCAATGGTTTGGCTGGATGGTCAGGGACTTGTAAGCAACGTGATTGGAAATTTGGAGAAAAGGATGTATGGGGAAGAGGTACGTGGTTAGACCTCTCTGAATGGGCCAAAGAAGTGAAGATTATTTGTCTCATGTGAATACTCACCAAAGGGTAACCTCAGCAGATGAGGATTTTAAAATCAAATGGATAGGAAGGTGCATTCTGTGGAAACCAGTGATCCTCTTTCCATAGCCACTCCCATCATTGCCTAATGGGTTCATGAACAAAGTGGCCATGGTGACAGGGATGGAGGTTATGCATGAGCTCAGCAACATGGACTTCCACTCACCAAGGCTGACCTGACTACAGTCACTGCTCAGTGCCCAATGTACCAGGAGCAGAGACCCACAGTGAGTCCACGGTATGCAGCATCCCTCAAGGTGATCAGCTAGCAACCTGGTGGCAAGTTGATTACACTGGACCACTTCCATCATGGAAAGGGTGGCGTTTTGTTCTTGCATGCACTGCTTCTGCCAAAACTACTGTACATGGACTTACAAAATGCCTTCTCCACCATCATGGTATCCCACACAGCATCACCTCAGATCAAGTGACTCACTTCACAGCAATTGAAGTGTGGCAATGGGCCCACACTCAGGGAATTTACTGGTCTTGCCATGTTTCCCACCATCCTGAAGCAGCTGGCTTGAGAGAATGATGGACTGGCCTTCTAAAGACACAATTACAGTGCCAGTTAGGTGGTAACACCTTGCGGGGTCGGGGCATGTTCTGCAGGAGGCAGTATATGCTCCACACCAGCATCCAACATATGCTACTGTTTCTTCCATAGTTAGGATTCATGTGTCCAGGAACCAAGGGGTGAAAATGAGAGTGGCACCACTCACTATTACCCCTAGTGACCTACGTTGCAAATTTCTTGCTTCCTCTTCCTGTTACCTTATTCTTTGTGAGTCTAGAGGGCTTAGTTTCAAAGGAAGGAAAGCTCCCACCAGGAGACACAGCAACGACTCCATTGAATTGAAATTTAAGACTGCCACCCACCCACTTTGGGGCCCTCCTGCCTCAGGGTCAACAGGCAAAGGAAAGAGTTAACGTATCGACTGAGGTTATTGACCCTGATTACGAAGAGGAAATTAGATTGATACTACATAAGGGAGGTAAAGAAGAGTATGTCTGGAATACAGGAGATTCCTTGGGGCGTCTCTTAGTACTACCATGCCCTGTGATTAAAGTCAATGGAAAACTACAGCAACCCAATTCCGACATGACCACTAATGGCCCAGATCCTTCAGGAATGAAGGTTTAGGTCACTTCACCAAGCAAAGAACCACTACCAGCTGAGTTGCTTGCTGAGGGTAAAGGAAATAGAGAAAGGGTGGTGGAAGACGGTAGTTCTAAATACCAGCTATGACCACATGACCAGTTGCAGAAACAAGGACTGTAATTGCTGGGTATTCTTTCTTCCTTGTACATGTGCATTAAATATTTTTGTTTTCTTCATTTATGAAATATAAGATGTAAAGAGGGCTATTTTATTTTTGGCTGTATGCATGTTAGCTGAATCACATTAGGTGCAAGTATGACTTTGTCTTTATTTAGAGATCATGTATGGTTTAAGATATGTACAGATGCCAAGTTGACAAGTTGTGGACTCTGATGGTTAAGGTTGTGTCTCAACTTGGCTGGGCCATGATTCTCAGTGGTTTGGCACTGATTATGTAGGTTGGCACCTATGTAATCAGCCCCATAATGAGATCTGATATAACGTAATGACCTCCATGATGATAACTGTTGTGAGCAGCCAATCAGTTGAAAGGGAGTTTCCTTGAGAGTGTGGCTTGCATCCAATATAGACGGACTTTCTCGCAAAGCTTGCAGACAACATTCCACTGCTATTCCTAAGGTTTTCACTGGCTAATTTTTTAAAGAAGTAGACCGCCAGGTCATTCTTCCCAGTCTTAGTCTGGAAGATAAGCTGAACCCTGTCCACCATGGGTGAACCTGCTGGTAACTGAATACCGGTAGCATAGCTTCCAGTATCTCAGCAATGCGCAAACCCCCACAGTGAGACAAACGGACAGACGTGTGAGGGAAGCCAAGGTAGTTAAAAAAGGACACTGGAGCTAGGACTGGGAACTGAGTTTTAGGCAACAGCAATACTTCAGTGGGTCAGAAAGATTCAGCAGACCAGCATACAGACCTGAAAGTACAAAGGAAAATCAGAGAAGGGAGCTTTGACAGAAGACAACAGAAGAAGGTAGTTACCAAACAAAAAAAATGTGATCCGGTAAGAGAAACGGTAATCCAGCCCCTGGAGACATGGGACATTCCCTCCTTCACCTGGCATCTGTCTCCAAAACCTAGATCGCTCCTCTCCCCATGCAAAGGATCAGATTCTCTGATAAATATATTTAGGATTTACTTTTTTTTTATGGATTGAATTCATTCAAGAAACTTGGAGTGTGAATTTCAATTCCACATAGCTTTCAGGACAGGTAAGTAACACAGCCGGCGTTATGGTTTATTAAAGAAAAATCTTACTACAAGGAAAGGCCAACAAAGCATGGGAAAGAACTGGTGTATGAAAATAAAACAAGTCAAGCATTTTTGGATTACCTAAATAAGCCTTCTCATGTTCTATTTCATGTGATAACAGAATGTAGAAAATTGGTCTATGTAGTTACTACTGACACCACCAGCCTCATACAGAGCACAGGCAGTCAGAAAACTTCTCCTGGGTGAAGGAGTCATTTGTGGTGACAACATTTTGTCCTCTTATGTCACCTGAGGAGGGACACTGGAATGAAGTTCCGCCTGCAAAACCTGCCCACACAGCTCTCTCCCTGAGTGCGCCTTCTGGTGCAGATGAGGTATAACTTACCGCTGAAGCACCTCACATTCTCTCAACCACATGATGCTTCTTTAAAAAAGGAAAAGCCATTCTCTGACGTATAACAAAGTATGCCTTTTTCCCAAATTCTTGCCCATTGTCCTTTCACACACAGAGCTTCTATTCCATGTCCTCTGGTGAATGAGGAGTGATGTAGAGTCTCAGCCACACTCATGGCAAACACAGGGCTTCTCCCGAGTGAGCGTGCTGATGTCTAATGAGGCTTTGCTTATAGCTAAAGCCTTGCCCACATTCTTTGCATACATGTGGCTTCCCCCCTGAGTGTGTCCCCTGGTGGAGAAGGAGGCCTGACTTCTGGCTAAAGCCTCGCCCACACTCCAAGCATACGTAAGGTTTCTCACCTGAGTGCGTCCTCTGATGTGTGATGAGATTTGACTTGTGGCTAAAGCCTCGCCCACACTCATTGCACACATGTGGCTTCTCCCCTGAGTGTGTCGCTTGGTGGAAAAAGAGTCCTGACTTCTGGCTAAAGCCTCGCCCACACTCCAGGCATATGTAAGTTTTCTCACTTGAGTATGTCCTCTGGTGTCTGATGAGATTTGACTTCTGGCTAAAGCCTCGCCCACACTCCTTGCACACATACGGTTTCTCTCCTGAGTGTGTCCCCTGGTGGAGGAGGAGGCTTGACTTCTGGCTAAACCCTCGCCCACACTCCAGGCACACATATGGTTTCTCATCTGAATGTGTCCTCTGGTGTGTGATGAGATTCGACTTCTGGCTAAAGCCTCGGCCACATTCCTTGCACACATGTGGCTTCTCACCTGAGTGAGTCCTCTGATGTGTGATGAGATTTGATTTGCGGTTAAAGCCTCGCCCACACTCCTTGCACACAAATGGCTTCTCCCCTGAGTGTGTCCTCTGGTGCATAATGAGGACTGATTTCTGGGTAAAGCCTCGGCCACATTCATTGCAAACATAAGGCTTCTCCCCTGAGTGTGTCCTCTGGTGTATAAGGAGGCGTGAATTCCGGTTAAAGCCTCGGCCACACTCACTGCAAACATAAGGCTTCTTATCTGAGTGTGTCCTCTGATGCGTGGTAAGGCCTGACTTCTGGCTGAAGTTTCGCCCACACTCCTGGCACACATGTGGCTTCTCTCCTGAGTGTGTCCTCTGGTGGAGATGGAGGCCTGAATTCTGGCTAAAGCCTCGCCCACACTCCAGGCACACGTAAGGCTTCTCACCTGAGTGTGTTCTCTGGTGTGTGATGAGATTTGACTTGTGGCTAAAGCCTTGCCCACACTCCTTGCACACATGCGGCTTCTCCCCTGAATGTGTCGCCTGGTGGAAAAAGAGCCCTGACTTCTGGCTAAAGCCTCGCCCACACTCCTTGCACACATGTGGCTTCTCCCCTGTGTGTGTCCTCTGGTGGAAAAGGAGGCCTGACTTCTGGCCAAAGCCTCGTCCACACTCCTTGCATACATGTGGCTTCTTTCCTGAGTGTGTCCCCTGGTGGAGAAGAAGGCCTGACTTTTGCCTAAAGCCTCGCCCACACTCCAGACACATGTAAGGTTTCTCATCTGAGTGTGTCCTCTGGTGTCTGATGAGATTTGATTTGCGGTTAAAGCCTCGGCCACACTCCTTGCACACATGTGGCTTCTCCCCTGAGTGTGTCCTCTGGTGTCTGATGAGAGTTGACTTGCGGTTAAAGCCTCGTCCACATGCCTTGCACACATATGGCTTCTCCCCTGCATGTGTCCTCTGGTGAATAAAGAGGACTGATTTCTGGGTAAAGCCTCGGCCACACTCACTGCAAACATAAGGCTTCTTATCTGAGGGTGTCCTCTCATGTGTGATGAGGCCTGACTCTTGGCTAAAGCCCTGCCCACACTCCAGCCACACATAAGACTTCTCCTCTGAGTATGTCCTCTGGAGTCTGATGAGATCTGACGTGTGGCTAAAGCCTCGGTCACACTCACTAAAAACATAGGGCTTCCTCCAGAAGAAGGGCCTCTGGTGTGTGATGAAATCTGACTTCAGGCCACAGTCTGGTTCATCCTCTCTATGGATGATTGCTCCAAATCTTGAGGTTTCTAATTCCTTCAACCCTTTGCCCCTTTCCACAGACTTTACCCTTTGGCCTGAGCTGGGCTCTATCCCTATCTCTGTGTTGCCTTCTCCAGGGCTTGCTGACTCTCTTTGGGGTGGGCTGGAGAACACCCTTGAAGTCTCTCCCTCCCCTGTCCTCCCACACAGGGGTCTGGAGACTTCTCTGTCTTGACCTTCTGTGTTTTCCCTCCAGCAGCTGAGATCAGAATCCTGCTGCTCTGGCTGCTTCTGATGCCCTGGGCTGGAACGCCCTGGATGGAAGTGATGTTGTGCACAGAAGCCTGGGAAGATCTGAAGCACGTGCTGGCTGAGGAATTGCTGACAGGAGACAGCCAGACGGCAAGAGGAGCAGGGGTAGAGTTCTGGCTTCGGTTCTGCTGGAGAGAGAAAGGTTTCCGTTAGAGTGGCCGTAAGTAGGCAGCCTGGGCTGTTCTCCTTCCCTTATGACAGACAGCATCTCAGTGCTGGAGTCCCTGGGTGGCACAAACAGTTAAACACTCGACTACCAGCTGAAAAGTTGGTGGCTCAGAAGACAGGCCTGGTGATCTGCTTCTGAAAGGTCACAGCCTTGAAAACCCTATGGACCAACTCTACTCTGCACGCATGGGGTCACCATCTGTTGGACTCTACTAACGGCACAATACTGTTATAGGTGTACTGAACTTACTCGAATTTCACCTGGTGTGTATATATTGTATGTATGTATATGTATATGTATATGTATATGTATGTGTCGATCTGTGTGTTTGTGTCTCCAAATATTTTAAAACCCCTGAGTCTATTCTGATACCTCCTATTCCAGTCCAAATCCAGGTTCTTTCTAGCCTTCCCCATTCCATATTTGTATCTCCCTTCTCCAATAGTGACAAACCTGGCTCCTAGGTTTATTTATTTACTGAATATTTATTCATTTACTGAATCATAAAATTCAAAGGGAGGGGTCTCAGAATAGTTGATCCATATAGCTACAAAAAACAAAATACAGTTCAAGGTTTATGTACAGTTTTTTTTTTTTTTTTTTTGGTCAACAGACAAGAAACTGGCCAACTTTTTCTGTAAAGGATCAAACAGTAAATACTGTAAGCTTTGCAGACTACACTGTTCCAACTACTCAACTCTGCAATAACAGAATGAAAGTAGCCATAAACAATACATAAACGGATGGCTGTGTTCTAAAACACTTTGACAAAAATAGGTGGCAGGCCAGATTTGGCCTTTGGGCTGTAATTTGCCAATCATTGCTTTAGACTGAATACATAGCCAAAGTTCTCTGTTCAAAGGTTAACTGGGCTGTTTTCCCCCTGTTCACTGTGGTCGTGACATGCATTTGAAATAGTTAGATTTGTTTCTCTTTTATACTACTTCAGGGTTTTCTCCCTATCTTTACTGATTTAATTTTCTTCGAGTATGCTGAACACTAACCCCACTGTTGTTGAGTCGATTCCAACTCACAGTGACCCTCTAGGACAGAGAAGAACTGCCCCCACAGTTTCCAAGGAGCGCCTGGCGAATTCGAACTGCTGACCTCTTGGTTAGCAGCCATAGCACTTAACCACTGCACCACCAGGGTTTCCACTGGACACTAGTATGGCTCCAAATGTGAAAAACTACTCAAAAGATAATCTCAGAAAAATGTCTCTCCTTCTCATATCCTTCCACAAATATACCACATATACATAACCCCTTAGGTGATCAATCTCATTTCTTTCAGGTTTATTTTCCTGTGTTACTTTCTGTGAAAATAGACAAGTGTGTAATTTTATTTTTTTACTTTTACTCATTTTGTTGTTGTTGAGAACATTCACCAATTAAACAGTTTCTACATGTAAAATTCTGTGACGTTAATTCTTAGTTGTGCATCCATTCTCACCCTCCTTTTCTGAGTTGTTCTTCCTCCATTAACATAAACTCACTGCCCCTTAAGGTTCTTATCTAATCTTTTGAACTGCCATTGTCAACTTGATTCCATAGATACAGTTCTAAAAACAGAATAATGTCCAAGGCAGACTTTTTTTTTTACTAGTTAAGCTAGACTATTGTATGGCTTTAAGAAGACTTCAGGGACATTTTGATGAAAGAAATACATAGAAAAATCCTGACAAATAGGAGAAAAACACAGAATACAGTTTCAAATTCTATGGACTCTAGACTTTCTGTAGCCAGGGAGGGTGCATGAACCTCTGAAACAATTGCCATGAGGTAGTCTTTAAGCCTTAAACCAAAAATATCCTCCGAGGTCATCTTAAAACCAAACTGTAGTTTAGCTTAACTAGTGAAAAAGGTCTGTCCTGAGCATTGTGTTCTTTTAAGAACTATCTATATGGGATCAAATTGACAACACTAACTTGAAATATTAGCTAGGAACCTTAGAGGACAGTGAGTTTATGTTAATCAGGGAGGAACAACTCAGAAACGGAGAGTGAGATTTGTTGCACAACTTCAAGAATGTAATCAATGTCACTAAATTGTACATGTAAAAACTGTTGAATTGGTGTATGTTTTTCTATGTATATTCTTAACAACACCAAAATAAAAGAAATTTGGAAAAAGAAACTACAGTGAGCTACTATTCAATCCCTGCAAAAATGGCAGCGATCAGAAAACTACAAATGCTAGTGAGGTCGTGGGGGAACTGGAACTCTTATACACTGCTAGTTGGCTTGTGAAAATGGTACAACCACTATTGAAAATGGCATGGCACTTCCTCAAAAGCAAGAGATAGAAATACCTTTCCATTTAGCAATCCCACACCTAGGAATATATCCAAGAGATATAAAAGCAGTAATGTGAACAGACATATGCATACCTATGTTCATTGCGGCATTATTTACAACAGCAAAAAGATGGAAATAACCAAAGCTCCCATCAACAGATGGATGGATAAACAATTGTGGTACATAATACAATGGCATACTATGCAAACATAAAGAAGTCCGTGAAATATAACATGGATGAATCTGGAAGACATTACGCTTAGTGAAATAAGTCCATCGCAAAAGGACAAAAATTGCACAGTCCCACTATTATAAAAAGTCAAGAATAGATTCACACACAGAAAGCAAGTTCTTTGATAGTTGTAAGGGATGGAAGGGGGAGGGAGGTAGAATCACTTTCTAGATAGTGGACACTTGTTATTTTTTGGTGACGGGAAAGGCAGTGAAGTCTGCACAATTTAACCAAGATAAATGAAGACCCTAAGAAGTAAGCAAGAAAAAGGGGCAATTTCAGTAAATGTTATAACATATACAATTTTGCAACAACAGTATAACAACTAAAAAATATGTGGCTACACAGGTAGATAGGCATGCCTATATAGGGTCACTACGTGTCGGAATCTGCTGGCGGCAATGAGTTTGGGTTGGTTTTTGTGTATATAGGAAGAGATGCGTGAGTACATGTGTGTGCATGTATAGGTCTAACTGTAGGCACGTGTATATACATGTTTGTGTGCACTGCACGTATATACATATGTATAATAAAGCACATATGGGCACAGTTATGGGGACTTCCTAGACATATTTAAACAACTCAAGGGGCTGGTTTACTGGGTTAAAAGGCTTAGGACCATAGTCTTGGGGGACAACTTAGTCAACAGGCATATAACATAGCTCATAATGTTCTACATCCTAGTTTGATGAGTAGCATCTGAGGTCTTAAAGGCTTGCAAGCAGCCATCTAAAATACAACTATTGGTTTCTACTTGTCAGGACCAAGAGAATGAAAGATATCAAAGACTCAAAGAAAAAACTAGTCCACAGCAGTAATAGCCCACAGGAACCACGGCCTCTTCTAACCTGAGACCTCAAGAAATAGCTGGTTCCCAGCTACCACTACTGACTATTCTAACCAGGGACACAACAGAAGGTCCCAGATAGAAGCGAAGAAAAAATATAGAAATAAATTCAAATTCCTAAAAAAGGTCAGATCTACTGGACTGATAGACTAGAGAAACCCCCAAGACTATTGCCCTAAGATACCCTTCGAACTTGGCAGTGAAGCTACTCCTGGAAGCCACCTATCAAGCTTGTAAAATAAACAATCTCATCCAGGAGGAGTAATGCACTCCCTTAAATCATGTCTCTCCCATGGTTTCACATTTAGCTTATTAAATATGTCAAAGTTTTAGTTAAATAATTTTGTTGCCCCCCTTCCCGAAATATATATAAAACGTTTCAGATATTTTTGGTTTAAGGTTTAAAGATTATCCTAGGATAACAGTTTCAGGGCTTCATCCGGCCTCCATGGCACCAGAAAGTCTGGTGTCGACGAGAATTTGAAATTCTGTTCTGCATTTTCCCTTTTTTGATATGCATTCCTCTATGGAATCTTTTGATCAAAATGTTCAGTAATAGTACCCAGGCACCATCCAATTCTTCTGGTCTTATGGTATAGGAGGCAGGTGTTCCTGGAGGCCATTAGTCACACATTCCATACCCTCCTCCTATTCCTGAGTCTCCTTTCTCTGTTGCTCCAGGCACATAGAGACCAACTGTTGTGCCTTGGATAGCCACCTGCATGCTTTTAAGACTCCAGGCACGACACAAGGAACTAGGAGGTAGAACAGAAGCACTGAAAATGTTATTAGGCCAATTAGCTGGAATGCCCCACGAAATCATGACCCTAAACCTCCAAATCAAGGATCTAAATCCCATGAGGCTTTTGGTTGTACATAAGCAGCCTCAGCAGCTACCCTTATTTTGTTGTTGTAAATATGTCACACTTTTGCCAATTCAACTTTTTACACGTGTACAACTTATGGACAGCAATTACAGCAGTTGGCTGTAGAACCCTACCTTAATAAATGGGATTTTTTCATCACCATTAGCCCGTTTCCCCTTTTCCCTGTCACCCCTGGTACCCAGTAATAAATTTTGGCATTTATACGTCTGCCTTTTCTTGTCTTTTTATATACATGAGGTCATACAATATTTGTCCTTTTGTGGTTGCTTTATTTCATTCAATATAATATGTCTTCAAGCTCCATCCATATTGCAGCATGTATCAAGGTTTCATTTCTCTTTCTGGATAAGCAGTATTTCATCGTATGTACGCACCACATTTTGTTTATCACTTCATCTGTTGATTGGGCATTTAGGTTACTTCCAACATTTTATGTGCAAACAGTGCTGCACTGAACATTGATGCACAAGTTTCTGCTTTCAAGTCTTTTGGGTATATACCTAAGGGTAGAATTTCTGGGTCACATGGTAGCTCTATTTTTAGTTTTTTGAGGAACCACCACACTATTTCCCACAATGGTCATCCCATTTACATTCCCACCAGAAACGCATAAGCGGTCCAATTTCCCCACATCATCACCAACATCTGTTATTGCTATTTTTTATCTTAGCCATCCTAGTTGTAGTGAAATGGTCTCTCATCGTGGTTTTGGTTTGCATGTCTGTTTTGGCTAATAACATTGAGCATCTTTTTGTGTGTTTGGGGTCCATGTGAATGTCCTCTAAGGTAAAATGTATATTCAACTGGCATAGCCTGTATGAAAATACCTTGGGGAGGGGCAAGGGTGGGGTTTGCAAAAAAAAAAAAAAAGGTAAAACGCGTGCTCTGTTTGTTAGTTAATCCACTGATAAAAGCTAGGCCTGACTGCATTTTCTTCTAACAGTTTTATGGTTTTAGTTTGCACATTTAGATCCTTAGTCCATTTTTAATTTGTTTTCGTGTATGGAGTGAGGCATGGGTACTATTTCATTTTTCTGCATGTGGAAATCCAATTTTCCCAGCACCACTTAGTGAAGAGGCTTTTCTTTCCCTATCAAATGGACTTAGCACCCTTGTCAAAAATCAGTGAACCACTGCTGTATGGGTTTATTTCTAGACTCTCAATTCTATCCTGTTGGTCTTCTTGTCTATTGTTGTACCAGTACCAGGCTGTTTTGATTACTGTGCCTGTATACTATGTGTGAGTCCTCCTACTTTGTTCTTCTCTTTCAACATTGCTTCAACTATTCGGGGCCTCCTGCCATATCATATAAAGTTGAAGGCTGGCTTTCCCATTTCTGTAAAGAAGGCTGTTAGAATTTTGATAAAGATTGCATTGAACTTATGGATTGCTCTGGATAGTACTGACATCTTAACAAAGTCTTCCAATCCATGAACATGGAACACCTATTTGTCTTCTTTGTCAGCAGTTTTATAATTTTTACTGGGTGAGTCCTTCGAGTCCCTGGTTAAATTTATTCCTAGGTATTTTATTCTCTTAGATGCTACTACAAATGGAATTGTAACCCTAATTTCCCTTCAGATCTCATTGCTGGTGCATAGAAACCCAACTGATTTTTGTTTGTTGACCTATATCCAGCAACTTTGCTAAATTCCTCTATTAGCTTTGGAAGTTAGATGTGTAATTTTCTTTTTTTTAATAAACAATCTTTGCACTTGTTTTCACAATGTATCCTGGAATTTTCATGCTGCATCAGTTCAGAGATATCTTTCTTATTCTTTTTGAATACCTTTGTAGAAATTCATAGGGAGGATGTACCATAACTCCTAGACCAATTTACTATATATGGGCATTAGGTTACTTCTGACATTTTATGTACAAATAATGCTGCAATGAATAACCTTGTATAAAAGTATCTTCACCTTGTTGAAGGTGAATCTTCAGGGTAAATTCCTAAAAGTAATAGGATTATCGGGTCCACGTATATGCGTATTTCGTTTTGTTAGATATTGTCATGCTTCCCTCTATAATGGTTGCACCATTTCACATTGCCATATGCAATGTATAATAGTGTCTATTTCCCTCAACTTTGCCAACAGTGTTTTGTCAACCTTTTGAAATATTGCCAATGTCATGGGTGAAAATGGTACATATCTAAGTGTAATTCCATTTGCATTTATCTCATTAGAAGTGAAGTTAAACATCTTTTCATACACTTAAGCACAATGTTATATCTTACTTTGTGAACTCCCCATTCATGTATTTTTATTTTTTCCTCAAGTTTTAAAATTCTTTCTACATAAGGGGAAATAAGTCTTCGTAAGTGATATATGTGCCAAATACTTCTTCAAGTACGCCATTTCTCTTTTGGCTTTGCTTTTAGCATCAAATTTATCAATCTTTAATGCATTTGGAGTTTTAGCCAAATTTAGAAATCTTTTCTATGCCCAGGTTATGAAGGAGTTTACCTATATTCTAGCACACCTGTGTTTTTTACATTTAGATCTCTGATCATTTGGAATTTTTCTTGTGTATGGTATGAGGTATTGTCCAATATTATATTTTTCTAAATGGATACCTAGTTGCCCGACATCCTTTATTAAAATGTCCATCTTTATGAACGTGGTTTGAGATACTGCCTTTATCATATAATAAAGTTACAAATATAACTGTGAGATCTCCTGACTTCCTTTTTTATCCCACTGGCGTATTTGTCTACTCATATGAGTACCACACTGTTTTACTTATAAAGGTTTCATAGCAGGTTTTAAGGTCTGATAAGGCTAGTACTCTGTTTTAGCTTTTTCTTTTCAGTTTTTTTCCTGGATATTCTTTTCCATGTGTACTTCATAAAAGAGCCTATTCCTATTTTTTTTTTTAATTGGAATTCTGTTAAATTTATAAATTAACTCTGGGATAACTGATAACCTAATTCTAATGTATAAAAATATTTTTTGAGAAAAATCAAAGAAATTTTAAGACAGATTTGGTATTAGATGCTGCTGAGCTACCATCAATAACTTTGTTGGATATGACGGTGGTATTGAGGCTAAGTAAGAGTCCACCTTTAGTTTTTAGAGAAATGTAAAATATTTAGGTAATACATCATATAAAGGATTAGCTTTGAAATAATTCGGAAAAGAGAAAAACGGAAGAAGGAAGCAAGTGGGTAATATGCTTATAACTTTTAAGCCTACCTTAGAACTCGTTGCCACGCAGTCAATTCCAAATCATAGTGATCTTATAGTACAGAGCAGAACTGCCCGTAGGCTTTCCAAGACTGTACATCTTTACAGAAGGAGACTACCACATCTTCCTCCTGTGGCACAGCTGTTGGGTTCGAGCTGTCAACCTTTCTGTTTGCAGGCAAGCACTTAACATAGGGCTACCAGGGTTCCTACATGTACCTTGGCCCCCATTAAACCAAAAACAAACTAGTTGCCAACAAGTCTATTCTGACTCACGGTAATCCCATGTATGTCAGAGTAGAACTGTGCTCCATAGGGTTTTCAATGGCTCATTTTCCAGGAGACTGCCAGGCCTTTTTCCTGAGGCACCTCTGGATAGATTCAAATCTCCAATCTTAGGGTTAGCAGTGGCTGTATTAGCCTTCTACAACGCCCAGGTACCTGAATCCCACTACTTTTTAAGGTTCAGCTTAAGTTCCTCTTGTGGTAAATTGTATCGTGGTCAAAATATTTGCTGCCCCTCCCTACCTAGCCTGTTCCTGCAGAAAAATTATCTTTCCCACCACAATGACACTAGATGTGGCTATGTGATTTGCTTTGGCCAATGAAGGTTAGTGGAATTTAGTGCCACATTCAAACAAGTTTTGAGAGCTACAGTGTGGTTCCATCATTGCTCTCTTTGCCCCTCTGCCCTGAGAACCCCAGTACCCAGAGAGGGGCTGCTCTTTATGCCTGGATCCCAAAACCAATGAGCTGAGTTGCACTTGAACTGTAGGCACAAGACAATATAAGTGAGAAATGACCACCTGCTGTTATGAGTGATTAAATTATTGGGGCTGTGTGCTATAAAATTTCCTAGCCTAAGCTGACTTAAATATCTTTCTATGAAATCTTTAAAGATTATTTCAGGGAGAATTGGTCCATTTATTTTTAACAGTGCACTTGAAAGAAAAGACATGATGAAATGAATACATGAAGGAAGAGAAGAAGAGACTGGTTTAGGAGGAAAAGTAGCATGACCTCCAAGTCCGGTATATCTGGGAATACACTTTTGACTTTTTTCAGGCAAGTAGGAATACAGGTGAGACGGTGACAATGCGGAAATGAGTTCATCGAAATCATGGAAGTTCACAACCTTCCTGAGGACGTGAATATAGACAAATGAAAAGAGTACATGACACTAAGTCCTGTGGACCGCTATAGTATGAAGAAAAGAGAAATAAGGAAAAGCAGACACAAGAGACTAGAGAACTCAGAATACTGTGGTGGTGAACAAGAGAAAGGAAAACACGTCAAGAAATTCAACTGGATCCAGGAATCTAGGATTTCAAGATTAATTTGAACCATGTAATTCTAGTATTTTCCTCAGAACCAGTCAAATGTATTAACGTACAAAAACACCATGACCTGATAAAAATAAAAACCAAATCTAATTAGACTGTTTTTGTTTTTAGTTGTTAGGTGCTGTCAAATTGGTTCTAATAGCCACCACGTGTACCACGAAACACTTTCCAGTCCTGCACCATCCTCACAATCATTGCTATGTTTGAGCCCACTGTTGTAGCCACTGTCAATCCATCTCGTTGAAAGTCTTTCTCTTTTTTGCTGACACTTTACCAAGCATAATGCCCTTCTCCAGGGACTGCTCCCTCCTGATAACATGTCCAAAGTACGTGAGCTAAAGTCTCACCACTCTCAGTTCAAAGGAGTACTCTGGCTGAACTTCTTCCAAGGCAATCTGTTCATTCTTCCTGTAGTCCACGAAGTATATTCAATATTCTTCACCAACACCATAATTTAAGGTCATGAACTCTTCTTTGGTCTTCCTTACTCATTGTCCAGCTTTTGCATGTATACGAGGTGACTGAAAATACCGTAGCTTGGGTCAGATAAACCTTAGTCCTCAAGGTGACATCATCGCTTTTTAATGCTTTAAAAACGTCTTTTGCAAATTTGCTGCTTCCATGGTAATTAGACCAAATCAAAACACACAAAACGAGACTGAACTGAATAAATCTAAACAGGTAGTCCCTGACTTAGGATAGAGTCTCATCCTCCAACAGTGCGTCCTAAGTCCATTCTGATGTAAGTAGAATACTTTTTCTTTTTTAAAGTTCTCTTTATTATTGCCTTTTATTATCCGTATCTTTTAAACCCGATCTTTGTCTTTGGAGGTTGGCATCAGAACGATAACACTAGCAAAATAGGTGCTGCAACATTATATGTGGTATATATTACTAACAAAAACAGGTACCAAAAAAAAAAAATAAAAGACATTCGTTAAGTACACTTCATCTTAACTCAAGTACATGTTAGGTCAGGGACTACCTGTATTGACTTTGATGGATATAGCCCATGATGGGGCAGGTTCAAACCAGGTAAAAGAAGAAAAGAACATGTCAAAGAAGATGAAAATGGAACAAAGTGAATCTGCATCATGGAAACAACCATGCTGTCTGAAAGAAAAGCCTACTTGGAACTGTTTCAGTCTCTAAAAATGTGATTCTTCTCTACGTGTCACGGGTTGAATTATATTCCCCCAAAATGTGTTTCAACTTGGTTGGGCCATGATTCCCAGAAATGGTTACTGTCCGCCATTTTGTCATCTGATGTGATTATCCTATCTGTTGTAAATCCTACCTCTATGATGTTAATGAGGCACGATTAGAGGCAGTTATGCTAACAAGACAGGACTCAATCTACAAGATTCGATTGTATCTTGAGTCAGCCTATTTCAAAATATAAAAGAGAGCAGTGAGCAGAGAGACAGGGGGACCTCATACCACCAAGAAAGGAACACTGGGAGCAGAGTGAATCCTTTTGACCTGGGGTTCCTGCGCTGAGAAGCTCCTAGACAAGCGAAAGACTGACGACAAGGGCCTTCCCCCAGAACTGAGGAGAGAAAGCCTTCCCCTAGAGCTGGTGTGCTGAATTCGGACTTCTGGCCTACTAGACTGTAAGAGAATAAATTTCTCTGTTAAAGCCAGCCACTTGTGTTATTTCTGTTATAGGAGCACTAGATGACGAAGACAACATGGCTACTCTAGAGATGTAAAATATCTAGAAATGCAGTAACCAATATGGTGGCCACTTACCATATATGCTTACTGAGCACTTGAAATGTGGCTACTCTGAACTAAGATGTGTTCTAAGTATAAAATACACATCAGATTTTGAAGACTTTGTGCAAAAAAAGAAATACCTAGCAAATACTTTTTACATTGATTATATGTTGAAATGGTAATAGTGTGACATATTGTGTCAGATAAAATATATTACTAAAATTAATTTCACCTGTTTAGCTTTACTTCTTTTTGATGTGGCTACTAGGAGATTTTAAACTACCTATGTGGCTCACGTTATATTTCTACTGTGCAGTGCTGATCTAGAACAAGAGATGGGAAAATGATGGCCCAGACGCCACATCCAGCTCTGCCTGTTTTTGCACAGCATGTAACCTAAGCATTTTTTTTACATTTTTAAATGGTCAGGAAAAAAGTCAAAAGAATAGTATTTTTAAGATGTGAAAATTATATGAACTTCAATTTCAGTGTCCATAAACAGAGCTGTATTGGAACACGGTCATGACCATTTGTTTACGTGTTCTTGGTAACCGCTTTTGCACCGTAACAGGAGGATGCACAGTTGTGACGGAGACCATATGGCCGAAAAACCTAAATAGCTGCCATCTGGTCCTTTAGAGAAAAGCTGGCTGACCCTTGATACATTGCAATTGATGTATTTATCAACCAAGATTTAAGAATCATTGTAGATATTTTAATAAATGGTAAAAGACAAAATGTACTTTATTAATTCCAAAAGCCCTAAAAAGCTTGGCATTTAATTTTACCTTCTGTTGCAGAAGGCATTTCTCATGACTCTCCCTTTGCAAACTGTGCCCCAACTTCACTGGGCTCCTTACAATTCCTCACACTTGGCAGGCACATCCCTTCCTTAAGGCCTTGGCACCAACGACAACACCCTCCATCTGAAATGCCCTTGCCTTCGGTACCCAGAGTTCTAACTCCCTCACCACATTAAGTCTTTGGTCAGATGTTCCCTTTTCACTGATTTCAAATACCCAATTTCAAAATTCAGCCAGCCACCCTGCCACATCCAATACCCCTGTCTCCCCGCTCTATTCTATCACTAGGTTTTCACTTCATAGCATTTGTCACCTTTTAATATACCATATTGCAGTATCTCCATATATAACATTTACTGTTTGTCATCTGTCTCCTTATTCTCGAAGGTAAGCCCAGGGAGGGCAGGGATTTCCAACTATTACACGTACTAATGTGTCCTGAGTGTCTCGAACATTATCCGGCACATAGTAAAGGCGAAACAAAAAACACCAAACTCACTGCCATTGAGCTGATTCCAACCCACAGCCACCCCATATGTTACAGAGTAGAACTGCTCCATAGGGTTTATTTTTTGTTTCTGTTTATTTATTTATTTATTTTATTTCCTCCATAGGCTTTTATTGGCTGTAATCTTTAAAAAGCAGATTGTCACGCCTTTCTTCTGTGGTGCCGTAGGATGGGTTCAAACCATCAACCTTTAGGTTAATAGCTGAGAAAAAACTGTATGTACCACCCAGGAACATATGCCATATAGAAAAGCAAAAAACTCGTTGTCATTGAGTCGATTCTGACTCACAGCGATCCTATAGGACAGAGTAGAACTGCCCCATAGGGTTTTCAAGACTGTAACCTTGACAGAAACTAAGTACTTTCTCCGGCAGAGCAGCTGGTGGGTTCGAATCGCTGGCCTTTTGGTTAGCAGATGAGTGCTTACATGCTACACCACCAGAGGTCCTTTGACACATAGTAGGTGGCCAATAAATACTGAACTATGAAGGAAAAGAAAAGAGCACATGCTCACCCAACGAAAGCAGATTCCTGTAAATCTCCAGCATCACTTCTTTGTACAGGTTCTTCTGCTCAGAGCTCAGTCTCTCCCATTCTGCCTCTGTGAAGACTACAGTGACATCCTCGAATGTAACTGGTTCCTACAATAAGCAATAAATCAATGCACAGCAAATCAGCAACCATTTTCCCAATGAAAGAAGTTTAATTGGTGGCCCTCAAGAGTCTGGACCTGAGAAAGTTCATCTAAGTCTTTTCAGAGAACACAGTTCCCCACATCAGCTTCTCCTGGACACAACTGTACACCTGGCTTTGTGATAAAATCTGTGGGAGCACAAGTGATGCACAAATCCCATCCTGGTCCTCACACACCTATGACTTCACTGGAGAGATGCTGTGTGAACCAGTTGGAAAGCACTAAGCAGTATGCAGAAAAGTGACTGAGAATTCACAACGGAGGAATACAAAGACAGGCTTGTACAGGATGGGCTAGAAAAGAACCAAAGGTGTCAGGGAGGTGGGGCTTGTGCTGGGCATGAAGGGACAGTGAAGATTTTAAGGAGAAGATGGAAGGAAACTTTAACTGCAGAGAAAAGTGGGAGTGAACAGATGGGGTCTCAACGGAGCATTTCCGAGGAGTTCAGGAACTAAATGGGATCTGTGAAATCACTATCTTTGTGTCTGTATTTTAATGTCCTTTTCTAATAAAGTCCTTAACACTTCACTCATCAGGTAGAGTAGTAACTCATCTATGCAAAACAGCTGGCAAGAGAATCACAGTAATATTCCAGAAAAAGGACATTTACAAATAACTTAATCTTCAAAAACAAAAACACTTTAAGCCATTGCCACTGCACTGATTCTGACTCATAGCGACCCTACAGGATAGAGTAGTACTGTCCCATAGGATTTCCAGGGCTGTAATCTTTACAGAAGCAGACCATCACATCTTTTTCTGTGGAGTGGCTGATGGGTTGAACCCACCGATCTGTTGGCTAGCAGCCTGGCACTTAATCATTGTCTGACCAGGGCTCCTACAAACACTTTATTGAGTTATAATTTACAATCCATACAGGAACTCCTCACTTTGCACAGTTCCAATATACATGAATTTCAGTTACCATGGTTTAGTTAAATAACCTTGGTCATCCAAGGAAATGGTTCAAATTTCAGTTGCCGTGGTACATTAACTGTGAGTAAATGCATAACGTACAGACTTTTCTGCTTGCTCTTCAGTTCACAGAACACTACATGAATATAGATGCACATCAAGATCAGTGAGGAGGCATCACTTCTCTCAAAGCCCAGCAGTCCTCAGGGGAGAGATGAGGGCTGATGCAATCAATCATGACGAAGTAATAAAGTCAACAGAAGCTCTGGACACGGAAGCTCCATGTGCTTCCTGGTTGGTGAGAGACATCAGTGCACAAGAGGTGGCAGCACATTCTTTTCTGGGACACAAAGCTCTGCAGCTCTGCACTGGGAACTCTCCTAGACCTTGCCCTGTGCATCTCTTTATTTATATCCTTTTTTTTCTGTAATAAACCTGTAATCATGAACACAGCTCTTTTTGTGCATTCTGTGAGTCATTCCAGTGAATTATCATACCCAAAGGAGCAGTGGGAGCCAACAGGTCAGAAGTGCG
This sequence comes from Elephas maximus indicus, assembly GCF_024166365.1. NCBI lineage: Eukaryota > Metazoa > Chordata > Mammalia > Proboscidea > Elephantidae > Elephas > Elephas maximus. The sequence continues at coordinate 12,413,503 of NC_064843.1, read as the reverse complement.
GAATTCCAGGAGGGGACTCCCAAGCTTGCAGCTGGCATCCTGAAGGGGTAGAGGAAAACCTGGAATTTGTGCCCAGCAGGTCAGAAGAAAGGGAGACTGGGAGGCTCACAATCTTGTAACTGGCATCCCAAAGGAATAAGGGACACTCCAAATTTATAGCCATTAGGTCAGAACTGAGGGTGTACTGTGGACTCTCAAATCTGTGTCCAGCATCGGCCTATCAGGCAGTGTGAAGAACAGTATCCTTTTAACTTGTGAGACTGACCGAGCTCCAGGTGGCCAGGGTCAGAGAAAGAAGTGCTATGTGGGCAGCTGGTGTCAGAACTGAACAGAGAAGGGGAAAGCTGGTTATTTTGATATTTGACATTTGACAGTTTCAGATTTATTGACACAAAATCATATTCCTATAAATAATAGCGGCCATTACAGATGATTGTTGAAACTACATAATGCGACCTGAGAATCTATTTTCACTATACTCTGTACTTTTGTATGTTTAAAAAGTTCAGTAATTCAAAAGGAAAAAGACGCCCAGTATATAAGACGCTATCATTAGAGAGCATGCATGTGGATATATAGTGAAATTTAATAATAAATCTAAAAATTTCAATAATTTCAGCTTTTCAAAAACATTCCTTATGTCTTAGTTTCCTGGGTTCTTAATTTTGACCTTGGCTATGTTTTCAATGAGAAAAATAAAATGCAAAAATGGAGAAACCATGGGGCAGGAGGGAACAGAGCCTAGGGTTGAGGACGGAGAGTGTTGACATGTCATGGGGTTGTTAACTAATGTCATGGAACAACGTGTATACTGTCTGATGAGAAACTAGTTTATTCCGTAAACCTTCATCTAAAGTTCAATGAAAAAAAAAAAAAAAATGAAGAAACCATTCTAAAATGTCTAACAGGATACCTGACACAAAGGCATGAATGGCCTAAATGTTGATCGCCTTCTCCCTTCCCAAGACAGGGAATATATGCCTATACTCTGGGAGAGGGACCAGCATTTCAGAATAATAAGGTAATTTCAACTCACCAGTATTTGGGGCTTCCTTTTCTCTTGTGGCCAGTCAGTATCCTTAGAAGACAAACCTAAGGGAGAAAGAGAAATTCTGAGAAAGCAGACCTCCCAGGGTGCTCCCAGAGTAGCTCTTCTCAGCCCTGGAATGGAAGGAAGTAGTCACTTCACTCAGCTGTGGCCTCTGAAGCATTCTCACCTGAACCTGAAGCCTTGGTTGCCCCTTCACCTCTCCAAACCCTCAACTCACCTGTTGCCTTATGTTTTTGAGTCAATTTCTTCATGGTCTCCATGTCTTCCCTGTTCTGTGATGCCAAAATCTTCTCCCAGTCCTGCTCTCCTCCGGCCGAAGGATCAGGCAATGTAATGGCCACAGTCAGTCCAGTGACTGCCTTGAAATTCTGCCACAGAGCCAGCTGGAAGTTATTTCACCTCAAGATGGATTTCCGCTGCTTGAGGTAATTTCTTCAAACGTCAATTATGAAAGCCCTTGTTTCCATGCATCCAGGACCTGTGGGCGGAGACGCAACTTGATGCTGCTGGATCCTTCACTGTGTCCTAAACCCATGCCTCCTGAGCAGGGATCCTGTCCTCTCTCGCCCACCTCACTCAACAATCAACACAGTCTCAATCTACTCAGCTTCTCTGGATTTTCTACCTTTATTCATTTCTGGCCTACAAGCCCTCAAGTCTGTTCCCTGACACTCTCCCTTACCTGTCACAACTTACTGTGTCCCTCTTGCTCCCACACCTCAGATTTGAGCTCCATGTCCCAGATCAGTTTCTGCTACTGAGTCAGAGAGAAGGGGAAACACAGCCTAAGGCCTGTGGAGAAAGAGCCTCTAAGGTCTCCCTCCAGACCCATCAGGGCAGCAGTAGTCAGCTTCTGACTCCCACAGTTCCAGCAGTGTTCAATTCCCTATGTCTCTGCACTCTGAGGAATTTGGAGTCTGAACTGAGTCCCTCCAGGGCTCACAACAACTTCTGCAAAGATAATACCCCACCTTCCATTTCTGTGTGTGTGCAAAAAGACAGGAAAGAAAGACAAGACCAAAATGGATGTCGGAAAAGACCCTGAAACTTGCTCTTGAACACAGAGTAGGTAAAGTGAATGGGAGAAATGATAAAGTAAAAGAGGTGAACAGAAGATTTCACAAGGCAGCTCAAGACAAAGTGAAATGCTATAATGAAATGTGCAAAGACCTGAATTTAAAAAACCAAAAGGGAAGAACACGCTCAGAATCTCACATTAAAAGAAGTGAAGAAAAAAATTCAAGCCTCGAGTTCCAATTTTGAGTTATACTATGGGTAAAATACTGAATGAAACAGGAAACATCAAAAGAAGATGGAAGACCCTGGACCGTCTGTTAGCCCAAGACTGGAACCATTCCCGAAGATAACTCTTCAGAGAGAGGTTGAACTAGACTATAAGACAGATAATGATACTGGTGGAAGTGAGCTTCTTGGCTCAAGTGGGCACATGAGACTATGTGGGCAGCTCCTGTCTGGAGGCAAGATGAGAAGGCAGAGGGGGAAAGGAGCTGGCTGAATGGACACAGGAAATACAGGGTGGAGAGAGGGAGTGTGCTGTCTCATTAGGGGGCGAGCAGCTAGGAGTACATAGCAGGGTGTGTATAAGTTTTTATATGACAGACTGACTTGATGTGTAAACTTTCACTTAAACCACAATTTAAAAAAAAAAAAAAGAAGATGGAAGATTACACAGAATTACTGTACCAAAAAGAACTGGTTGACGTTCAACCATTTCAGGAGGTAGCATATGATCAAGAACCAATGCTACTGAAGGAAGAAGTCCAAGCTGCACTGAAGGAACTGGCAAAACAAGGTTCCAGGAATTGATGGAATACCGATTGAAATGTTTCAACAAATGGATGCAGCAATGGAGGTGCTCACTCATCTATGCCAAGAAACTGGGAAGACGTCTACCTAGTTAGCCAACTGGAAGAGATCCATGTTTGTGCCTGACTTAGTCCTTCTTGTCAATCTTCCCCTGGACTAGGAGCTTCTCCACACAGGAACCCCAAGTCCAAAGGATGCACTCTGCTCCCGGCACTGCTTTCTTCGTGGTATGAGGTAACCCTGTTTCTCTGCTCACCTCTCTCTTTTATATCTCAAAAGAGTTTGGCTTACCTTATCTTGTAGATCTCATCAATAAAACTGCCACTAGTCTATCTCATTAACATCATAGTGATAGGATTTACAACACATAGGGAAATCACATCACATGACAAAATGATAGACAATCATACAATACTGGAAATAATGTAGCCAAATTGATACACATATTTTTGGGGGACACAACTCAAGCCATGACATTCCACCCTTTGGCTCCCAAAAATTCATGTCCTTGTCACATTTAAAACAGATTCACCCCACTGTATCATAGCAAAAGTCATAAATCAACTCCAAGTCCAAAATCCAAAAATTCCTCTTCATCTGTGAAATCTAGAATACAAGTTATCTGCTTCCAAAAATACAGTGGTGCAACCGGCAGGCACAAGCTAGGCGTTTCCATAACAAATGGGAGAAACTGGAGGGAAACAAGGCATCACAGGCAACCAAACAAGTTAGCAGAACACATTACATTAGCCCTCAAGGCTTGAAAATAACCCTCTGTTCTCTGAGACCATTCACACAACAGCCCTGCCCTCTAGACCCTAGGTATTGGCTACACTCTCTGGATTCTGAGTGGTGGCCCCTCAGCCCTGGGCTTCAGCTTCGCCTTCCAGGCCCACTGGTATAGCAACTCTGCTCTCTCGTCAAAGGCACACCATTCTCCTAGTCCATCTGAGTGGTGACTCCACCCTTAGAAACTCCAGAGGTCATGGCTATACTCTGAGACTGAGGCAGTTTGGCTTCCTCTGTTCCTTATCTCTTCAGCTTCTGTTTCGTGGTTCCTTGGCCTCTCGGCCCTCATGCCTGCATCTGCCCTGCTGGGGCAAGTGTTCCAAAACTCAGTAGCTCCACCAAGAAGTGCCTGGAGGTTCCCCACTCTGCCAGGAAGCCTCCTGCGCAAAAACACTCAGCTCTCTCACTCCGTGGGTCAGCTCCAGCACTGTCCGGAGCTATTCTCCTGATTCTACTGCTGCCAGCTCACTGCTGCTGCTGGTCCTCTGCTGCTGTTTGTCACCATTTGTGCCTTCTCTGGTTGTCACAGATTGAATTGTGTCCCCCCAAAATATCTGTGAGCTTGGCTAAGTCATGATTCCCTTGTATGACTGTCTACCATTTTATCTTCTGATGTGATTTCCCTATATGTTGTAAATCCTACCACTATGACGAATGAGATGGATTGGTGGCAGTTATATTGATGAAGTGTACAAGATTAGGTAGTGTCTTAAGCCAATCTCTTTTGAGATATAAAAGACGAAAGAGAGCCAACATACGTGGGGACCTCATGTCACCAAGAAAGCAGCTCCGGGAACACAGCACGTCCTTTGGTCCTTAGGTTCCTGCGCTGAGATGCTCCCAAACCAAGGGAAGACTGATGCATCACAAGGACCTTCCTTCAGAGCTGAGAGAGAGAGAAAGCCTTCCCTTGGAGCCAGCGCCCTGAATTCGGACTTCTAGCCTACTGGACTGTGAAAGAACAAACTTTTCTTTGTTAAAGCCATCCACTCGTGGTATTTCTGTTATAGTACCTCTAGATGACTAAAACACCGGTGTTAACAGTTCTCCTGATTTCCTTCTGCGTACTGCATCCATTCAGTTTCACAACTGCTTCCACATTTTTGATATCTGTTAGAGCAGCACCCCACTCTCTTGGTACCAAATTCTGTCTTAGTCATCTAGTGCTGCCGTAACAGAAACACCACAGTGGATGGCTTTAACAAAAAGAGATTTATTTTCTCACAGTCTAGTATGCTACAAGTCCAAATTCAGGGCTTCAGCTCCAGGGGAAGGCTTTCTTTCTCTGTCGGCTCTGGAGGAAGGTCATTCTCATCAATCTTCCCCTGGACTAGGCGCTTCGCCACACAGGAACCCTGCATCCAAAGGATGCACTGTGCTCCTGACAGTGCTTTCTTGGTGGTTTGAGGTCTCCATGTCTCTTTGCTCACTACTCTCTTTTATATTTCAAAAGAGACTGGCTTAAAATACTACCTAATCTTATAGATCTCATCAGTATAACTGCCACTAATCCATTATAGTGATAGGATTTACAACACATAGGGAAATTACATCAGATGACAAAATGATAGACAATCATACAATACTGGGAATCATGTAGCCAAACACATATTTTTGGGGGACACAATTTAATCCATGACAGTGCCCAGTCCAAAGAAAGGTGATCCAACAGAATACGGAAATTATAAAACAATATCATTAATATCACACACAAGTAAAATTTTGCTGAAGATCATTCAAAAGTGGTTGTGGCAGTACATCGACAGGAACTGCCAGTGGTTCAAGCCAGATTGAGAAGACATGGAACAAGGGATATCATTTCTGATGTCAAATCTTGTCTGAAAGCAGAGAATACCAGAGTGATGTTTACCTGTGTTTTATTGTCTATGCAAAGGCATTCGACTGTGTAGAACACAACAAATTATGGATAATATTGAGACGAATGGGAATTCCAGAACACTTAATTGTGCTCATTTGGAACACATACATAGTCTAAGAGGCAGTCGCTCGAACAGAGCAAGGGGATACTGCATGGTTTAAAATCAAGAAATGTGTGCATCACAGTTGCATCCTTTCACATACTTATTCAATGTGTATGCTGAGCAAATAATCCGAGAATCTGCACAATATGACGAACACAGCATCAGGATTGGTGGAAGAGTCATTAACAATCTGCGATATAACAATCTGCAACATTTCTTGCTGAAAGCAAAGAGAACTTGAAGCACTTACTGAAGATCAAAGGCTACAGCTTTCAGCACAGATTATACCTCAACATAAAAAAAACAAAACCCTCACTAATGGATCAATAAGCAACATCATGATAAATGGAGAAAAGATTGATGTTGTCTCAAGGATTTCATTTTACTTGGATCCACAATCAATGCCCATGCAAGCAGCAGTCAGGAAGTCAAAGACATATTGCTTCGGGCAAATCTGCTGCAAAAAAACCTCTTTTAGGTGTGAAAAAGCAAAGGCGTCACTTTGAGGACTAAGATGGACCTGACCCAAGACGTGATATTTTCAATCACCTCATATGCATGTGAATGTTGGACAAGGAATAAGAAAGAAAGAATAGATATCTTTGAATTATGGTGTTGGTGAAGAATACTGAATACACCATGGGCTGCCAAAACAAAAAACAAGTCTGTCTTGGAAGAAATATAGCCAGAGTACTCCTTGGATGTGAGGGGATGGCAAGACTTTGTCTCACATACTTTGGACATGTTATCAGGAGGGATAAGTCCCTGGACAAGGATATCATGCTTGGTACAGGGTCAAGGAAAAAGAGGAAGACCCTCAACGAGATGGACTAACACAATGACTGCAACCACGGGCTCAAGAATAATGATTGTGAGGATGGTGCAGGATCAGGTGGTTTCATTCTGTTGTATAGAGTTGCTATGCGCTGGAACTGACTCAACAGCACTTAACAACAATAACATGCTATATGACCCTATTGAAGTCCTTCACGTATGTGGTTCAGAGATCACATGTAGTGTTAGGAGCTATGCCACCTTCAGAAGCTCCTTACACACCCTGGCCAGGGTCTTAGCCCACATAACTACAATCCTACTGCCGTATTGTTGCTGTAGTTAGCTGCCACTGAGTCTTCAATTCATGGTGACCTCATGTTTCCAGAGTAGAACTGTTCAGTACAGTTTTCAAGGCTCTGACTTTTCAGAAGCAGATTGCCAGGCCTATCTTCCTTGGTGCCTCTGGGTGGGTATCAACTGTCAACCTTTCAGCTAGTAGTCAAGAGCTTAACTGTATGTGCTACCCAAGGACTCCTTACTGCTGCCTAGGACCCCTTTAAGGCTAGCTAGAGCTCCCCTAAGATGATCTCGTGAGTCATTTGCCAACACTGCAGACAGAGCTACTTACTCCATCTTCTGTCCAACCTAGATATGTCACCTTAGTCAAACTATTACAATTTTTCTACTTAAATGACTGCTTTTACTAGAATGTGAGCTTCTTGTAAACTGAAATCTCTATCATTCTGCTAATCCTGGTGATTAGGATAAAATAGGCCTCTCTGGCAGATTTTATCATTTTCCCCTACTATCTGTTTCTCAAAAAAGGGTTATACTTCCCTGCCCCTGACCTCCGGCTTGACCTTGTGACTTGCCTTGGGCAATGCATGTGAGTGAAAGTGATAGTGGGATTTCTAAGCATTGCAGGACTCCACCATCTCTCTTGTTCTTTTTCCTCTGCCATGAGAGAAACATGTTCCCAAAAGGGGCTCTCCTTCAGCCTTGGTTCTGCTGGAAAAGGTCACGGTGTAGAGCCAAAGCCAACCTATGAGGGGTGAGGGAGAGGGTTATGTTTAAGGTTAGATGACTGTGAGTTTTTGGGTCATGTGTTACTGCAGCACAACTTAGCCTGACCTGATAAATACAGCTCTCCTTTTCTCTGCAATAACTCTATCAGCAGCAAACATTTATAAACCAGGTGCTGTACTAAACAGAGTTCCCTTAATCTTCACAACATGGCCAAGATAAAGATATCACTACTATTTCCAACTGACAGAGAAAAAAACTGAGGCATTAAGAAGCTGGTTTACTTGTCCCTAAGGCCATACAGCCATCAAATGCTGGTGCCAAGCCTAGAATGCAAGATTCTTATTCATTCACCAATGTCTAAAATAATGTCCACTGAAAAAATGACTGCATAAAAAAGCAGTGACCAGATGTCCACAGGGTTCAAAACTCACCCTAAAGAAGCCAAGACCTTGAGAGTGAAGTGGAGGAAATGGTCTGTATTGTTTAGCATGGGCTGTGTTATTCTGCAGTGAGAAACAACCTCTCGCAATATCAGTGGCTTAAAGTAATAAAGGTCTGTTTCTCACTCAGGCTTCATGTCTATCATGTATTAGTTGCAACTGTGCTCAATGTTATCTTCATTCCAGGTCAAGGCCAACAGTTCACCCCTACTTGGAACATGGCCAGTGGGAATGTCAGAGAAAGGGAGTGAAAGAAGGAAATGAAAGATGAAGAACCACACACAGTAAATGAATAATTTCATGAACAAAAAGTCAGCACAAAGCTGGTTCCTATGAGGTGGCGGTTAAACACATGCCAGATTTCCACCTTCTCCAAGCTGCTGTCCCAGTCCATCATCTTGACGCCAGCCACCCCCCCTCTCTTCAGCACTCTTCTTTGCCCTGCTGGGTTCGGTAATTCACTGCAACGTCTCCCAGAACCCATGAGCTGTACTTACAGTTAAGTGATTTATTGGGATACAACTCTGGAGACAACTCAGAATAGGATACAACTAGGGAGGGACAGGAGACAACTCAGGATGCAGTCGCCTAATCAGGACAGCTTCCTGACAGGACGACCCTTGGAAGAAAAAATGCTCCCCACTGTTACACTTCCCCATCAGGACCTAGGACAGTCCTGCTATCTGGGCCTCCCTGCCGTCAGGGCGTCTCTGCTCTCTGCTGCTAACCGGCCCAGCTCGCACCCAGGGTAACAGCCTGCTCAGCTCTGCAGACTGTTCTCTGCCATCAAGCCTCTCTACAGGTAGATGGCTCAGCTCATAACCAGTGTAGCAGCTTCAGGGCCATTCATCTCCCTCATGGCTCTGCTGCTTCTGTCAGCTCAGCTTTCAGCCAGCATTTCTCTACCAGGAGACTTCAAAAACCTCTGCTTTTCACCCACCTATATATCCTGATCCTTATCCCTTAGAAGGCAGGGTATCCCTCACCAGACCAGAGACACCTATTCTCAATTACCTATGTCACTCAACTCAGGTATTATTAATCATCAGTCCAGGCCAAAGTATCAAACCATCATGCTGTTTACAGCTTATTTAGGAAATGTCAATCAACTCAGGGAATCCCCTGGGAAAGTGAAACAAACACCCCGAGGTGAAAATAAGCTGGGAGCCCCCTCCACTAAGCTGTTTCTCCAAAGAACTACAGCAGAGGCAACACTCCTAAGGCATTAGGTGGAAAATCCCCCAAGTTGTTTTCCCAAAAAAAAAAACAAGACAAAAGGCCACATAAAGGAACTCACTGCGCCACACACAGGCTGTTAGAAATTCTACCCTGTAACACTTCTGCCTGCAGTTCACTGGCAGAACAAGTCATACAGTTAGTCACTCTTGAATTCAGCACAAGGTAGGGCTATATTCTAACAGGGAGAGGCACCCAAGGTGGGGGGACAAATTGTCCATGAATAATAAAACATGCTACAAGGTCCCAGGCCCATGAACCCACTCTCATTCAGCCAAGTCCCCACTAATGAGTGGGACTTCAATACGCTGGCACCTGTGGCCACGCCCAGGACAGAAAAATAAAGAATATAGTTCCTACACTTGCCATACCCTAAGGGAACAGGTAGAAATACTGACCAAGGAAAACCTAACTCAGCACACAAAGAATAGATGCTTTCTTAGCAAACCCTAAAAATCTAGAGGTGGTCAGGTGAGGCTCTCAATGAGAGATTAACTTGAAGTACCCTTGTAAAAATAAAGGGGGAGGAGAGGGGAGAAAGGGCCTGGGTAGTTTGAGCCTTTTCCCAGAAAAAAGGTGCACGGACCTTTGCAGAAAACGTCTGAAAATATGTTAGGCTTCTAAGAAAGAAAGATGAATAGTTTGCAAACGCTGTGGTCCCAGTCATGAATCTCCAGGCACGCCACCCCTGCTGTACTTAATATAAAGCCAGCGCTTTGCCACAATTCACTGGAGCACTTTGTAGTGTTGCCTAGTTGCAGCTCTTACTCTTCCTCTATAAATCTCTTCTTTCATTCCTAAAAGATTGTTGGATTTTGTTACTTGACATTTCTGGCGTCAGAAGTGGGACACTAAAGCTGTGTTGCTTGAAGCAACACATGAGGAATCGAGCATTTATGTCCTGGTACAAGCCCAGGCGTTTAGGCTTTCCCCATTCACAAGCTCTTGAGAATCGTCGACAGGCAAACAACTTCTCAAATCCAAGCTCTGCTCTCTTTGCACTGAAAGCTCGAGCTTTATTGAAGGACCTATTTCTGTCCAGATCTGTTTTCTCTGTCCTTGCAAGGTAGTTCACTAGATTTCTGGAAAAATGGGAATGTCCTAAGGGCAAATTAGAGCCACCCTATGGCACTCCTGCCCACTATATGAACAAACACCTTGGTCCTTCAAGGTGTGTGTTTTCATCTGGCTGGCATGACCCTAAAAAAGACAGTCTGGAAAATCAGTGGCCACTCTGGGGTTCTACTGAACTTTCAAAATTGGTTTTTCTGTGTAGTAAACTAGAAAATCAAGGCTCCTGAATCGACCAATCTGAATGGGTTGCCTATTCGGACTGTTACTTGGAGGCATCCAGAAGACATTAAAAAATCAAAAATCAAACCTGTTGCCGTTGAGTCAATTCCGACTCATAGCAACAGGACAGAGTAGGACTGCCCCGTATGGTTTCCACGGAGTGCCTGGTGGACCTTTTGATTAGCAGCCATAGCTCTTAACCACTATGCCACCAGGGTTGCTTTGCTGCAGGATACTATTTTTAAATTTACTAAAGAAAATAAAAAATTACAATATCAAAATTCAGACCCTATCCCCTCCACACCATTGCCAACAGCTACTCCTTTGATTCCTTCTTTGCCACCATCTGCCTATGCCAACACTTTATCTGAGCTCCCTTTCTTTCCAACAAGATCGGCTGACAAACCTTTGTCTGAAATACCTTTTAAAATTAGTCCTTATACAGATGTAGAGGATCTTCCCTGTATTACCTCTATTCCTTGGATGGGCTCAGAATTACTTAACACTGCAAAAGATTTTCTTTGACAGTTAAGAAGGAATGAAACCAGGTATTGTATGGTTGTTACAAAGGAATCCCAGAGCTCTCAAGCCACAACAAAATGCGGGTACAGGTTCAAGCATCTTAAAAGCCTTTAGGGTGCTTGCCACCAACAGAAAGACACCCACGAAAGGGTAAGCTGAGACATGAGATGGCCAAAGCATTAGGCTTCCCGCTAGCTGCAAGACAACTCTCCTACAACAGAAGCACTCTGTGAAACACAACACCGTCCAAATCCTATGACAGACGCGTACTAGAAATTTTATTTCACTCTGGGAAACCAAAGTTTCAACCAAATTTTTAAATATATTTGATAAATGAGCCTGGATTTCTCCTACCAGGACACCAGTTTAGAATGTTCTTTGTCGATAGGTGCGTTCAATCAGAACAGATTATTAGCTCAGCATACAGACTGAATAGTGTGGTGAAAGGGTACAACCCTGATGCACACCTTTCCTGATTTTAAACCATGAAGTATCCCCTTGATTTGTTCGAACAACTGCCTCTTAATTTATGTAGAGATTCCTCAGGAGAACAATTAAGTGTTCGGGAATTCCCATATGCCGCAGTGTTATCCATAATTTGTTATGATCCACACAGTCAAATGCCTTTGCATAGTCAAAAAAATACAGGTAAACATCTTTCTGGTATTCTCTGCTTTCAGCCAGGATCCATTTGACATCAGCAATGATATCCCTGGTTCCATGTATCTGTCTGTTACGCTGTGGGGGCTGGTGTGTCGCTGTGATGCTGGAAGCTATGCCACCGATTTTCAAATACCAACAGGGTCACCCATGGCAGACAGGTTTCAGCTGAACTTCCAGACTAAGACAGACTACGAAGAAGGACCCAACAGTCTACTTCTGAAAAGAACCAGCCAGTGAAAACCTTATGAATAGCTGTGGAACATTGTCTGATATAGCGCCAGAAGATGAGCCCCTCAGATTGGAAGGCACTCAAAAGATGACTGAGGAAGAGCTGTTTCCTCAAAGTAGAGTCGACTTTAATGGCATGTATGGAGTTAATCTTTCAGGACCTTTGATGATATGGTGTGACTCAAACTGAGAAAAAACAGCTGCAAGTATCTATTAATAGTTGGAACCTGGAATGTATGAATCATGAATCTTAGAAAATTGGAAATTGTCAAAAATGAATGGAAGTCATAAAGGTCGATACCCCAGGCATTAGTGAGCTGAAATGGACTGGTATTTGTCATTTTGAATCTGACCAGTTTAGAACACATGTTCAAAATACTATAAGCTGAATATAATAGGAGAAATTTAGAATTTTAGTGATAACATTGGGAAGATGAGTTCCTGTTTGCATTGCTGTTTTGAGAACTCTGCTCAATGCTCAGTTTTAGTCCAAGGGTCCAAATAAAACCCTTCCATCTTGAGACTGTGGCAAGTTAATTTATCTAGGACCTGACTTTTCTGTTTATTTGAGTTGATCTTACCAAAGAATTGCTGTATATATTTTACGGAACTGGGTTCCTGTATTGCATGGTATTGTAGAAGCCTGGTTTTTGAGCTGGCCTCACAGGTCAGTGAATTTCTGTGGTTTTTCTGTTTCTTTTTGTTCTGAGAGTTTGCCTCTAGTCTAGAATGTTGTGTCTGAGTTTCTGTCCTGTATCAAGTTGGTGGCCATGGCTGGCAGTTGCTGTTTTTCATGAGGCAGTCTTAAATACACGTTTTTTTCTCTTCCAAGAAAAACTGTCTCTTGCACCTCTCATGATCTGGGCTTTCAGTAGCTACTCTGAGAAACCCTGATATAAATAGGTCTATTTGAAAAGTTCAACGATAAAGCATGCACTGTTTATTTTGATTTGTATAACAGGGCTTGAAGGACAAATTACTCTAAAATTGTATCTCTAAAGGATCCAATAAAGCATGCAAAAGACAGGGTTATGAAGATATAATAATTTCCTACCTCCAGATGGTATTATTAAGTTAGAATATAATATTTGCTCAAAGAACTTACTGGTTTAATATGAAATAAACACTTAAATTTAATAGTCCAAATATTTCCAGGAATTAATGAAAGGGAACGCATTCTGACAAAGGCTTTTATATTCTACACTACGGCAATCTTAAAAGCAAAACCTTTTTAAGTAACTTAAAAGTAACTTTGTTGTAAAGTAAAACTAGTAGTTCCAGAATGGAAAAATGGAAGCAAAGGACAAGACTACAGGAAAAAATGGCTAGCCAAGAACTGATGAATCATTTACAAAGCTGCTAAAGGGCTTTGGTAGTTACGATAAAGAGAATACAAAACTGTTTACCAAGAGAATAGGTAAGAATAAAAGGGCAAGAATTTGGTTTCTTTTGTCTTTCAAACTACTTCGGCCAACTTAAACACACGTAAACAATTGACACGACCTATTCTTGTCTTTAATGATGAATCAAATGAGAGGGAGGGCAGCAGCATCAGGCCTCCCCGGCCTCCAGCCTCTGAAGCCATGCAGCTCCACGGGACTGCTCCCAACTAAGTGAAGTCCTTTTAAGACAAAAGAAAATAAGATAAATAACGTGGACATTGAAATTAAAAAAAAAAAAAAAAGGCTGTCTTCATATAGTTATCAAAAACTGGGTAGATCCTCACCATAAAAGAACTGTAAACAAGTTCCCTCTATTGAAGACGATTTCAAAGAGGCCAAAACATAGAAATGACAGTGAGACACACCTGGAATGAAATGGCAAGATGGAATGGAGACATTTTGATTCCAAAAACAAACAAACAAAAAGTCAAAAAAATCTAAGGTTAAATTGAAAATTAAAGGAAATTGAAAAGGACTGAGTGAAAATACAGTTTAAACAAACTTTATTTCAACATTTTTGGGTACTTTACTGATACTAAAAAGAGTTATATTCATTATAATTGAAGTCTATAGGCTCTTCCTTTTCATGCCACAAAGAAAATACATACAGATATCTCGGTCTGGCCATGACTGTATTCACTACTATAACAGATATGTTACAAGGACAAGAAATTTAAACGGTTTCTTAATAAGGGAATTTATTTGATATGGTCAAAGTTTTTATCTGACTGGCTAAGATTTGATGGATTAATTCATGAGATTTTTAAGAACTTTTGATGTTAAATAGCATATAAAGCAAAGAGCTGGGTTTCTTTTTAAAATAACAAAATTTCTTTAATTACTGGGTTGAAGAGTTAATGTATTATTTGTGCAATCTGCTTCGAAGGCAAGGGTTTGGCCTCTCATTACAATAAAATTCCTGAGTCAAAAACTGGGACGCATGATTTTGAGAAAAGCTAACATTTTTACCTTTAAGGTATTTAATTAAGTAACTCAAAATATTGCTTCTCACTGACATACAATAAACTCCTGAGAACTTTGAAAGTTTGTGGAAAGCCACAAAAGATGTAATCTGCTTTAAAAAGGAAAAGGTGCTAAAAGAAAAAAAATTTTTTTTTTTTTGTTTTTTAAAGGGTTTATTTAATGTGTTATAAGTTACATGAAATGTGTTGTCAAATCAGAAGTGCCACATTTTCTTTGAGTTACAAATTATATCAGTGGTGTTCGCCTGATATCAGAAAACCAGTACATAATACTGTCATAATTTTATTATTTATTTTCTTAATTGCCAACATGTTCACAACTTTACTTCTTTTGAATCTAGCATTGTCAAAGCCAATGGTTTAACCATGGAATTCACATCATTTACCCATGCAGTCTATCATTACTATTCAGATGTTTAGAGACTTGATAATCTTGGTATATTCTTGGTATATCCTGACTCAATGGTATTACATCTCAAGTTTATTATATATAAAGGTCTTTGAAAGTAAGGTTGCTATGTTTAGAAATATTTTTGTCCAAAGTTTTTTTTTTAATTGACTTTATTTGGCTTTGCACTACTTTTGTAATTAGTTCTCATCAATTCTTTCACTTTTAAGAAGTATTATTACTATAAGTTATCATGGCTATATTAAGTTTTGTCACCTGCAGGTAAGTTTTTACTTTGCTGGCTCACTAAAAATGCTTGAGCAAAATATTTCAACAAAAGATAGACTATACTGGACTTTTGAAAAGGACTGTGATATTTTAAACATGGATACTACTAGACTGCATCAAGATTTCCAGAACTCTTGTGTAGAAACTGATCAGTTTACAGATTACAGCTGATCCAGAGTCATGTGGAACAGAAATTTAACTGTATAGGACTCAGTGGACTAAAGGATTACTATGAGGGAATACTGCTGATGTTTTAATTCATAAGAAACCATTTTCCTCCTTTTCCTAAATTATCTAAGGGTTTTCTTTTTTTTACCTGCAGATTTGGACTGCTTCTTGTTATGTGATTCCATGTGTTTATGTTCCTGTTGTTAGTACCATTGAGTCAGTTCCGTTTCATAGTGACCCCAGGTACAACAGAACGAAACACTGGCCAGTCCTGCACCATCCTCACAATCGTTGTTATGCTTAAGCCCACTGTTGCAGCCACATCTCATTGAGGATCTTCCTTTTTGCTGACCCTCTACTTTACCAGGGATGATGTTCTTCTCCAGGGACTGATTCCTCCTGACCACATGTCCAAAGTATGTGAGACATCCTTTGAAGGAGTACTCTGGTTGTACTTCTTCCAAGACAGATTCGTTTGTTCTTTTGGCAGTCCATGGTATATTCCACATTCTTCCCCAACACCACAATCCAAAGGCATCAATTCTTCAGTTTTCTTTATTCATCAGCCAGCTTTCACATGCACAGGTAACTGAAAACACGTGGCTTGGATCAGGTGCACCTATGTCTTCAAGGTGACATCTTTGCTTTTCAACACTTTAAAGAGGTCTTTTGCAGCAGACTTGCCCAACACAACGCAGCATTTGATTTTTTGACTGCTGCTTCCATGGCTGTTGATTGTGGATCCAAGCAAAATTAAATCCTTGACAACTTCAACCTTTTCCCCACTTATCGTGATGTTGCCTATTGGCCCAACTGTGAGGATTTTTGTTTTATGTTGATGTGTAATCCATACTGAAGGCTGTGGTCTTTGATCATCATAAGTAAGTGCTTCAAGTCCTCTTCACTTTCAGCAAGCAAGGTTGTGTCATCTGCATAGCACAGATAGTTAATGAGCCTTCCTCTAATCCTGATGCCCCATTCTTCATATAGTCCAGCTTCTCGGATTATTTGCTCAGCATACAGATTGAATAGGTATAGTGAAATGATACAACCCTGACGCACACCTTTTCTGACTTTAAACCATGCAGTATCCCCTTGTTCTGTTCAAATGACTGCCTGTTGGTCTATGTACAAGCTCTTCATAGTTAGTTAACTGTTTTGGAATTTCCATTCTTCACAATGTTATCCATAATTTGTTATGATCCACACAGTCAAATACCTCTGCATAGTCAATTAAACAGAAAGCAGAGCATACTAGAAAGTAAGCATCTTTCTAGTATGCTCTGCTTTCAGACAAGATCCATCTGACATCAACAAGGATGTTCCTCATTCCACATCTGCTTCTGAATCCAGCTTGAATTTCTAGCAGTTCCCTGTCAATGTACTCCTGCATTAGTTTTTGTGTTATCTTCAGCAAAATTTTATTTGCATGTGATATTAACGATACTATTTAATAATTTTCTCATTATGTTGGATCATCTTTCTTTGGGATAGGCACAAACATGGATCTTTTCCCACTGGGTGGCCAGGAAGTAGTCTTGTAAATTTCTTGGCATAGACAACTGAACACTTCCAGTGCTTCATTCATTTGTTGAAACATCTCAACTGGTATTCTGTCAATTCCTGAAGCCTTGTTTTTTCCAAGGTTTCTTCAGTGCAAATCAACTTTTTCTTTCAGTACCATCAGTTCTTGATCATATGCTACCACCTGAAATGGCTGAACATCAACCAAATCTTTTTGGTACACTAACTCTATTCCTTCCACCTTATTTTGATGCTTCCTGCGTTGTTCAGTATTTTGCTCATAGAATCCCTAAAATTGTAACTGGAAGCTTGAACTTTTTTCTTCAGCTTTTTCCACTTGAGAAATGTCGAGCGTGTTCTTTCCTTTTGGTTATAAAGTATTATTTCATTATAATACTCTGTCTTCGCGAGTTGCCCTTTTAAATCTTCTGTTCAGCTCTTTTACTTCATCATTTCTTCCGTTCGCTTTAGCTATCGATGTTCAAAAGCAAGTTTCAGAGTCAATTCTGATATCCATTTTGATCTTTTCTTTCTGTTTTGTCTTTTTAACGACGTTTTGCTTTCTGCATACATAATGTCCGTACGTCATTCTGCAACTCATTTGGTCTTCTGTCGTTAGTGTTCAACATATCACATCTATTCTTGAGATAGTCTTAAATTCAGTTGGGATATACTGAAAGTTGTAGTTTGGTTCTCATGCACTTAATTTTCTTGGTTTCACCTTGAACTTGCATATGAGCAATTGATGGTCTGTTCCACAGGTGGCCCCTGACCTTGTACTGACTGATAATACTGATGTTCTCCATCACCTCTTTCCAAAGATGTAGTTAAATTGATTCCTATGTATTCTATTTGGTTAGGTTCACACGTAAGGTTGCAGTGTATGTTGCTGAAAAAGGTATTTGCAATAAGTCATTGGTCTTACAAAACTCTATAATGCAATCTCCAGTGTCATTTGTATTACCAAGGCCATGTTTTTCAACTACTAATTCTTCTTGTTTCCAACTTCTGCATTCTAATCACCAGTAACTATCAAGGCTATCAATGAGCTCTGACTGCACGTTTAATCAATTTCAGACTACAGAAGTTGGGGAAAAATCTTCAATTTCCTCAATTCAGGCTTTAGTGGTTGGTGTGCAATTTGAATAATAGTCGTATTAATTGGAAACCTGGTGGTGTAGTGGTTAAGAGCTACAGCTGCTAACCAAAAGACTGGCAGTTTGAATCTACCAGGTGCTCCTTGGAAACTGTATAGGGCAGTTCTATTCTATTCTATATGGTCACTAAAAGGCAGAATCGACTCAACAGCAACAGTTATATATATGTACAGATACATGTAGACACATGGATATTATCCTACTACTGACAGCATTATACTTCAGGATAGATCTTGAAGTGTTCTTTTTGAGGATGAATGCTACGTCGTTCCTCTTTATTTTTTCCAGTAGACCGTATTATCGTCTGACTCAAAATGGCCAGGACCAGTCTATTTCAGTTCACTAATGCCTGGGATATCGATTTTTACGCATTCCATTTCATTTTTGACCACTTCCAATTCTGCTAGATTCATACTTCGTACATTCCACAGTCCAATTATTAGTGGATGTTTGGAGCCATTTCTTCTCCTTCTGAATAGTGCCACATCAGCTAACAAAGGTCCTGAAAGCTTGACTCCACCCACGTCATTAAGACTGACTCTACTTTGAGGAGGTAGATCTTCCCCAGTTGTTTTATGAGTGCCTTCCAACCCGAGGGGCTCATCTCCCAGCACTGTATCAGAAAATGTTCCACTGTTATTCATAAGTTTTCATTGGCCAATTATTTCCAAAGTAGGCCACCAGATTTTTTTTCCTAGTCTTAGTCTGGAAGAGCCACTGAAACCTGTTCAGCATGTCTGACCCTGCTGGTATCTGAAATACTGGTGGCACAGCTTCCAGCATCACAGCAACACGCAAGCCTCATAGTACTATAAACTGACAGATGAGTGATCTTTACCAACCCTAGGTCTAAAGGTTGTGCGGGCAGCTAGCAGAATCAGGAGACAGCAATATGTAGAAAGGATTGCTTGATACAAGTTTTGGCCTTCAGCAGAGTTACACAATTAACTGGGATGACCCAGTACAGAGGGAGTCAGGAGAATAAACACATAAAAATGGCTTAAGAGGGAATTCGGTAAAGACAGAAAAGCCATCTGAACTAGTTTCCTCTTAAAGCTAATGAGTAAATGTTATGAATTATGTTCTCCACCCCCGACCTAAAATATGCGTTGTCGCCCTAATTCCTGTACCTGTGGATGTAATCCAATGTAAATAGCTCACATGCGCTGTAACATAATGCAATCACCTTCCAAGACATTCTAATGTAATCAGTGAGTCAGTCTGTTATACCATAATAGATTGAGTCCTAGACCTAATCAATTCTGAGTTATAAAAAAAGCAGAACAGACACAACACACATGTGGTGGGAAAATGATGTGTGAGGATTGTCTACAAGCCAGGAGACCAAAAAACACCCGGAACTACCTAAAAGGAAGGAATCATCACTATTAATTACTGAGTTTGGGCAGCATCACAGGTAGGCAATAAGAAATGGCCTTTAGTAGGTGAGTGGCTTAATCATTTTTGACTCAGAGGAACAACTCAAAAGGCAGGGTGAAGGGTAAATGAAATGTGGAGAAGAGATGAAAATCTGAGTAGTGCAGAAGTAGAGACGACGGGAGGGGAAGAACAGAAGGGCATACCCGTCAAGGCAGAATTGAGAGGACTCAGTAACTAATCAGATGGATGAGAAATCTGAAATAACAAGGAGGTAAGAAGGACTCAGTGCTCCAGTTTCTGACAAGGGGTGGAAGTTGCAGCCATTCACAGAGATCAGCAGTAGGTAAAAAGAAAAAGAAGTGAAAGGGAAAATTCACCTTGCTGAATTCCAGATGCTCCTATCCATAAATGCTTCTTCCTGTTGACAGATTAGGTTTGAACTGTAAAATGACATCTTTAGAACAAATTGAAAAAATTCAAAACCAACTAGGTATTAAGGTATTATGGAATTACTGTTAATTTTGTTGACTATAGTAAGAATATTCTAGTTATACTTTCAAAAAACAATCCTTACCTCTTGGAAATGCATACTACCGTATTTACAGATGAAATGGTATGATGTCTGGACTTGCTTCCAAATACCCTAGCAAAGAAAACAAAACATGGTGGTTGGTGGTACTGGATGAAACAAGATTAGCACTGTGCATAACTTATGAAGCTCACCATCCTGACCCCAGCCACACTGCAATCATTTTTACTCCTGTAATGTGCTGCTACTTCTTCTGTGAAATGGGAATTTTGATTACTAACTTTTAAGTTGGCTGAAGGAATCGAATGTCACGCTGATGGTAAGGTACAGCGTCCGGCAAAGAACAACTGCCAATAAATGACAACAACTATTATTTTTATTTTCACAGCAGCTAGCACAGACCTGGGAATCCAGCTACCAGGATAAAATGCTGCTGGGGCAAGAATGGTGGTAACCTAAATGAGACCACAGGTCTGGGGTAATACACCTTGTACAGGCCCTTCTCCTTAGAACAGGCCTGGATGGTGGGAAAGGAGGCTGGGCCTCTGAGCCTCAGAAAGGATACTGCAGGGCACAAAATGTCAAGGACGCACAAAGGACATTCACATGGAGCAGAAGACACACTGTAGTGAAAGGCGGGTGGTACCCACCCAGAAGGAGTCTGACAGGAGCCAGGAGTCCTCTCTTTTTCTACAGGGTCCTCTCAGGACAGGCAGCGGTGTGAGGTGGACTTGGGAATGAGAACGGCAGTGTGAGCATAATGACTTTCTCTTTCTGTCCCCGCATGTCAGGCTAGGAAATCTCAAGTTTCAAATGAGGAGGCTTCCTCTTCATCAAAAACAAACAAACATCTCAGATCTGTCACAGAAGAGAAAAGTGCACAAACATTAAGCTAATACTGATTAGGGAATTCATCCTTTTTGTGCCTCAAGGCCACAAGTTGTATTATTACTTTAAACAGTTAATACTTACTAAACTCTTACTACATACCAGAAACAACTCCAGACATTATACAAGTTTATCTCCCAAGAGTCCCATGAGTTAGAGCTTATGGTAAACTGAGGCACAGAAAGGTTGTGCTTCTGGTACAAGGTAACAAAACTAACCTAACCTAAATTTGAACTCTAGCTGTGGAGTGCCACATTTTTAGCCAGGGAGGTCAGTAATAATGTCAGCAGTGATGAACCCTGAGGGATGTAACAATTCTCAGTGTATCCACACACACGGTTGAGAGAATGTAGATGAAACAAAATTATTCATAAGTTTCATTGTACTATTCTAAGTAGGTTTAAAGTCTGTCCTTAATGAAACATTAAAGTCCTGATATCAGGACAGCACCAGAGATGCTGGATGTGATCTGGATAGTCAGCCAACAGCCCTCAGATGTTTCCGCCCTACCTAACCCCACTACAGCCCCAAACCAGAGGGGATCAGCTGAGCTCCAAGGCTTGAGGCCAAAGTAGACAAGGGAAGATGGAATCAGCCAAATAGACACCTACACTACAACTGGATATCTTGGCACAAAGTAGAGTGGGCCCAGGCCTGCCACCCAACGAACACTGGGAGAGCAGATCTCTGAGAAGATGACCTGCCCCCACTCAGAAAAAAAACTGCCTGCCCTGCAGTTCACCACCACCAGAGTACGTTTCGCTGTCGGTCACAGGAAAAAAACTCCTCCATCCCCTAAAAGCCCCAGGGACCCCAGATCCCATACACTCTCCCATGAGCCCCCAGGAGTATTATACCGTTATTAAGCTCACCTCCAATCACGCCTACCCCCACAATAAACCAAGGCGCAGCACGTCCTGAGACACGACTCCTCCAGGCCCCTCTCAACTACCTCCTGGGACGTCTCCAGCCCCCAACAAAAATAAATAAACCTTGACATGCACGATGAGTCCTGGATGCCAACCATGACCTGGAAATGCAGGACCAAGGAAGCGCTCTCCTCCTCCCCCAAACATGGGGTTTTATAATCCTCGCCGCGCCCCCAGAGACAGGGAATGTTAGTCTCTGTGCCCCTGGCTGAACTCATCCCACAGCACAAATAACCCCAGGGATGACACCCGGAGCAGCCCTCTCTATTCGGGAATTGTTTGTCCCAGACTAATCCCACTCCTTTCAAAAAGGAAATTCCAAGTTCCAGGTCACTCTCGTCCCAGGCCCAACCCGTGCGCCTGAAGTCCGCAGAGCGCTCTACAACTCAAGAATTCAAGGTTGGGTCTTATTTACTCAACTTCCTCGCCCCAAAAGCGCGTCTAGAGCCGCGCCCCCTTCTCCTAAAATGGAGCGTCCGGAACCGGAGAAGCCGAACCGCCGAGCGCCGCCCCCGCCCGCCGCCGGGCCCTCTCCCCTCCCGCCGAGCTCCACCTCGGGCCCTAACGCTAGGCCCAACCCTTCCCGACCCTCCTTACCGCGGGGAAAAGACGCCCGGGGGTCGGGGACCCTGAGGGCCTCGCTCGGTCCCTCCACTCATCGGCCACGGGACTCCCCCAGAACTACAGTCCCCAGAATCCTCGCGGCCTGCGGCTCCCATTGGCCGTCACAGGAGCGGCTTCTGAGCCACGCGGGTCCCGGACCCGGACGACAGCCGTTGGGGCGACAGCCTCTTCCGTTTCTTTTTAAAATACTCATTCATCAAGCCCTAGCAGGTCCCGAAAGAAGTCTCCGCCCAGGCTTGCTCAAACGCTACACTCAAACGCTTTCGCTGACGCCTTCCGGACACCGCCCCCCGGCGCGCGACGTTACGTAAAAGGCGCTTCCGGTTGGCGTGCATGTCCCGTCCAGGGCGCTGGCTGAAAAGGTGGCTATTGACCTGACTCTTTCTGCTGAAGCAGAGCACGGTTCCCTGGGGTTAGGCCGTAACATATACCCCACCAGCCGTGAGCGCCATATAGGCCTGGCCTCGTGCTGCCCCGCACCCCTGTGGTCAGCCTCATTTTTCTTATGGGAAACAGACCAGGAAAGCAAAGAGGCTCCTGAAGTCTCAGTGGACCCCTTGCACTCAACTCCAGCGCTTTCCTCTGTCGTCATTTTCTTCTTGTCAAAGGTCTCAAAGTCAGTAGTAAACTCTCACCCTGCTCATGGGGAATGGAAGCCTCACTCAGGTCGGAGCCTGGCTTCTTGGCCTTTTTTCTGGGACCCTGATTGAGAACTGGGCTAGGCTAGTCCCTTCTGTAACACGCCAGTTGGGGTTCTACAAAGCAGGTGTACTTTCGTGCATGGAAATGGTGTTTAAATTGTAAGTGTAAATAAAAAATTAAATTGGATTTTCCCTGTTGCCAAAAGGGAAAGATACCTTTTCTTCCACAGTCTCAGGAGAATACATACTGTGTTCTTCATTTATACAACATTCTCAGAGACACGAAGCTCCAATCACGGAGAACAGATCTGTGCTTGCCAGGGAGGGTGGCAAGGATTTTGTATGAAGGGATTACAGAAGAGAGACTTTGAGTTGATGAAACTGGTCTCTATCCTGATTGTGGTGGTGGTTAAAAATAATGAAGCTGAACCCACTGTCTCATGTCATATACAAATACCAATTCAAAATGAATCACAGACCTAAAAGAAAGAGTTAAAATGGTAGAGCTCTTAGAAAAATATATAGGGTTAAAGCTTTTAGACCTTGATTAGGCAATGGATTCTTAGATATGACACCAAAGCATAAGGAACAAAATAAAAAAATAAACGTCATTAAATTAAAAACTGTGCTTCAGAGGACACCACCCAGGAAGTGAAAAGACAATCCACAGATTGTAAGAAAGTACTTGAAAAACATGTGTCTGATAAGGGACTTGTATCTAGAATACAAAAAAAAAAAAATTTACGATTCAATTTTAAAAGGCAAATACCCCCAATTAAAAAAATAGACGAAGAATTTGAATAGACATTTCTCCAAAGAAACTTTTAAAATGAACAATAAGGATATGAAAAGATACTCAAAACTGCAATGAAATACCACGTCACACCCATTAGAATGTCTTTATTCATAAAGATAAACAATAAAAAGTATGTGGAACCCTCATACATTGCTGGTAGGAATAAAAAACAGTGCATCTGCTATAGAAAAGATTTTGATGGTTCCTCAAGCAGTTAACTACAGAGTCAACATGTTGTGCACCACCGAGTCAATTCTGACTCATAACGACCCTATAAGACACAGTAATCATATCCACCCAGAGAGTCATAGAACCCAGTAATTCTCCTAGATATGTACCCAAGAGAATTGAAAACATACTATAGTGAGTTAATAGTGTCCCCTCTTTATTCATGTCCACTCAGAATCTCAGGATGTCACCTTATTTAGAATTAAGTTCACTGTAGAGTAATTTGCTAAGAAACTCAAGAATGAATCATACTGAATTCAGGGTAGTACCGAAATCCAATGACTGATGCCCTTATCAGAAGAGAAGACATAAACAGGAACACAAAGAAGAAGGCCATGTGAATACAGAGGCAGAGTTTGGAGTTATGTTGGCACAAACCAAGGAACTCCTAGGGCCACCAGAAGCTAGAAGAGTCAAGGAAGGATTCTCCCCTAGGGATGACATCAAGGACATCATACATGAAGAAAGCCAAAGGTCATTAAAAACAGAACATAAAGAAAAGACCAAAATGGATGCTAAAAGAAAATCTTAAACTTGCTCTTGAACGTAGATTAGCTAAACTGAATGGTGGAAATGATGAAGTAAAAGAGCTGAACAGAAGATTTGAAAGGGCAACTCAGAAAACAAAATAAAGTATTATAATGAAATGTGAAAAAACCTGGAGCTAGACAACCAAAAGGGAAGAACGCATTCAGCATTTCTCGAGATGAAAGAAACTGAAAAAAAATTCAAGCTTTGAATTGAATTTTGAAGGATTCAAATTGAAAATATTGAACAACACAGGAAGCATCAAAAGAAGATGGAAAGAGGCGGAGCCAAGATGGGAGAATAGACAGACGCTTCCGTCGAGCCCTCTCTACAACAAAGACCTGAAAAAACAAGTGAAACGAGTATATTTGTGACAAGCTGGGAGCCCTGAGCATCAAAGGCAAGCTTGGACAACAAACTGGGGGTGGGGGGGGAGAGGAAGAGGTCATTCAGAAGTAGAGAGGAGTTACGGGACCCGAATCGCTGGGAGCCCTCAGGCACCACTCCCAGAGCGGCAGCGGAGGGCTACTACTAGCGTTCGGCCGCAGTTTCCTCAGGGAGAAGCAGCAGCCAAACAGCCCACTGACACCTCTAGAACGTGAGGAGAATGGTGCTGCTCTTGGCAAAAGCTAAGTACTTGCATATATTTAACTGCGCCTCCCCCCGCCCCACCCCCAAGCCAGCTTCAGTGGCTGAATCCCTGGGCCTGAGATAGACCCTGGTGAGCACCTAGAGCCATCCTCCAGGCCTTGGGAAAGGAAAAAATTTGCAACTGGGGGGAAAAGATAATTTGCTAGCTCCATTAACCAAGGGAGCTCAGGACAGAAGCAGCTCCTGTCGAGACATAAACCATCCGTGGATCTTGAGCACCTGTCCCTTCTGCATGGACCTGTGTGGGCCTATTTTGGGAGAATAGGCCCTTGTTGGCAAACTCCAACCATTTCAGCTGTGTGGTGGAGAGGTGGGTGTTTGACATTTGACATTGCTTTGCCTATAAAACAAGGCCCTCACCTACCCACATCAGGGACCTAACCACTGGTAGCTCCACTCAGGTCACCAAGCCACCCATGACAGGGGTCCAAAGATAACTGGTACCTCCCAGTCCTTACAACCAAAAATTTTGGGTGCCCATGGTCCCTCTGCAGAACCCACCCACCAGCATGCTCTAGGGAACAGAGATGCGTTTTCCTCAGAGACACTTGGGGGTGGGTTCTCAGCCCCCTGCCTTGTTCAGAGCGTGACCCCCTGCTGCAATCAGATACCAGTATACATGCCAATCACCCCTGCCCCTCTAAGACTGTAGGACACAGCCTATACCACACACTTGATATCAGCTACCTGGAAACCTGAGCTGAATTCATACAAGAAAACTGAATGGACTCCTCGACTGATATACCTCATGACAGCTCTAGCCAGCTGGGGACAGGACACCAGAGCTCCAAAGGCGAAAATAATCAAGCTAGCTCACTCAAACAACCCATAGGGGTATACCAAAACAAAACAAAGCAAGTAGCTACAACACAGTAAGCAAGCACAAACTAATACAATAACTTATAGATGGCTCGGAGACAACAGTCACTATCAAGTCATATAAAGAAACAGACCATGATCACCTCAACAGGCTCTCAAAACACAGAATCCAGGGATCTTCTAGATGAAAGTGCATTCCTTGAATTACCAGATGCAGAATGCAAAAGTTTAATATACAGAACCTTTCAAGACATCAGGAAGGAAATGAGGCAATACGCAGAACAAGCCAAGGAACACACAGATAAAGCAACTGAAGAAATTAGAAAGATTATTCAGGAACATAATGAAAAGTTTAATAAGCTGGAAAAATCCATAGACAGACAGCAATCACAAATTCAAAAGATTAACAATAAGATTACAGAATTAGATAACTCAATAGAAAGTCAGAGGAGCAGAATTAAGCAAGTAGAAGCTAGAATTTCTGAACTTGAAGATAAATCACCTGGCACTAAAATATTTGAAGAAAAATCAGATAAAAGAATTAAAAAAAAATGAAGAAACCTTAAGAATCATGTGGGACTCTATCAAGAGACATAATCTGTGAGTGATTGGAGTACCAGAACAGGGAGGGATAACAGAAAATACAGAGAAAATTGTTAAAGATTTGTTGGCAGCAAACTTCCCTGATATTGTGAAAGATAAGAAGATATCTATCCAAGATGCTCATCGAACTCCATATAAGGTAGATCTTAAAAGAAAGTCACCAAGACATATTATAATCAAGCTTACCAAAACCAAAGATAAAGAGACAATTATAAGAGCAGCGAGAGATAAAAGAAAAATCACCTACAAAGGAGAGCCAATAAGAATAAGCTTGGACTACTCGGCAAAAACCATGCAGACAAGAAGGCAATGGGATGACATATTTAAAAAATTGAAGGAATAAAACTGCCTGCCAAGAATGATATATCCATTGAAACTGTCTCTTAAATATGAAGGTGAAATTAAGACATTTTCAGATAAATACAAGTTGAGGGAATTCGTCAAAACCAAACCAAAACTACAAGAAATACTAAAGGGAGTTCTTTGGTTAGAAAATCAATATCAGGTATCAACCCAAGACTAGAACACTGGGCAGGGCAACCAGAAGCCAACCCAGACAGGGAAATCCAAAAAACCAAAGCAAGATTTAAAAAAAAAAAAAGCCCAACACAGGGTAACAGCGATGTTATTATACAAAAGAAGGCAACATTAAAATAATAAAGAGGGACTAAGAAACGTAATCATACACCTTCCATATGGAGAGGAAGATATGGCGATACAAAGAAATAGAAGTTAGTTTTAAATTTAGAAAAATAGGGGTAAATAATAAGGTAACCACAAAGCAGACAAACTATCCCACTCATCAAAATAAAATACAAGGGAAAAATACAGACTCAGCAGAAACAAAATCAACAACAACAAATACGAGGAAAGGACAATGTATAAAGAAAATCTACTCAGCACATAAAATCAAGTGGGAAGAAGAAACTGTTAACACACCAAAAAAGACATCAAAATGATAGCACTAAATTCCTACCTGTCCATAATTACCCTGAATGTCAATGGTCTAAATGCACCAATAAAGAGACAGAGAGTGGCACAATGGATTAAAAAAAAAAGATCCATCTATATGCTGCCTACAAGAGACGCACCTTAGACTTAGAGACACAAACAAACCAAAACTCAAAGGATGGAAAAAAATATATCAAGCAAACAACAATCAAAAAAGACGAGGAGTGGCAATATTAATTTCTGACAAAATAGACTTTAAAGTTAAATCCATCAGAAAGGATAAGGAAGGACACTATGTAATGATTAAAGGGACAATACACCAAGAAGATATAACCCTATTAAATATTTATGCACCCAATGACAGGACTGCAAGATACATAAACTCTATCAGCATTGAAAAGTGAGATAGACAGCCCCACAATAATAGTAGGAGACTTTAACACACCACTTTCGGTGAAGGACAGGATATCCAGAAAGAAGCTCAATAAAGACACGGAAGATCTAAATGCCACAATCAACCAACCTGACCTCATAGACATATATAGAACACTCCACCCCACAGCAACCAACTATACTTTCTTTTCTAGTGCACATGGAACATTCTCTAGAATAGACCACATATTAGGTCATAAAGCAAGCTTAGCAGAATCCAAAACATTAAAATATTACAAAGCATCTTCTCTGACCATAGGCCATAAAAGTGGGAATCAATGCCAGGAAAAGAAATCAAACACTTGGAAACTGAACAATACCCTGCTCAAAAAAGACTGGACTATAGAAGACATCAAGGATAGAATAAAGAAATTCATAGAATCCAATGAGAATGAAAACACTTCCTATCAGACACTTTGGGACACAGCAAAAGCAGTACTCAGAGGCCAATTTATATCAATAAATGCACACATCCAAAAACAAGAAAGGGTCAAAATCAAATAATTATCGCTACAACCTGAACAAATAGAAAGAGAGCAACCAAAGAAACCCACAGGCACCAGAAGAAAACAAATAATAAAAATTAGAGCTGAACTAAATGAAATAGAAAACAGAAAAACAATTGAAAGAATTAACAAGACCAAAAGCTGGTTTTTTGAAAAAAATCAACAAAATTGATAAATCACTGGCCAAACTGACAAAAGAAAAACAGCAGAGGAAACAAATAACCCATATAAGAAATGAGATGGGTGATATTACAACAGACCCAACTGAAATTAAAAGGATCATATCAGATTACTATGAAAAACTATACTCAAACAAAATTGAAAACCTAGAAGAAATGGATGAATTCCTAAAAACACACTACCTACCTAAAGTAACACAAACAGAGGTAGAACAACTAAATAGACACATAACAAAAGAAGAGATTGAAAAGGTAATCAAAAAACTCCCAACAAAAAAAAGCCCTGGTCCGGACGGCTTCACTGCAGAGTACTACCAAACTTTCAGAGAAGAGTTCACACCACTACTACTAAAGGTATTTCAGAGCATAGAAAAGGATGGAATACTACCAAACTCATTCTATGAAGCCACCATATCCCTAATACCAAAACCAGGTAAAGACACCATAAGAAAATTATAGACTTATATCCTTCATGAATGTAGATGCAAATATCCTCAACAAAATTCTAGCCAACAGAATCCAACATCATATCAAGAAAGTAATTCACCATGACCAAGTGGGATTCATACCAGGTATGCAGAAATGGTTCAACTTTAGAAAAACAATTAATGTAATTCACCACATAAATAAAACAAAAGACAAGAATCACATGATTTTATCAATTGATGCAGAAAAGGCATTTGATAAAGTTCAACACTCATTCATGATAAAAACTCTCAGCAAAATACGAATACAAGGAAAATCTCTCAACGTAATAAAGAGCATTTATACAAAGCTAACAGCCAACATCACCCTAAATGCAGAGAGCCTGAAAACATTCCCATTGAGATCAGGAACCAGACAAGGATGCCCTTTATCACCACTCTTATTCAACATTCTGCTGGAAGTCCTAGCCAGAGCAATTAGGTTAGATAAAGAAATAAAGGGCATCCAGATTGGCAAGGAAGAAGTCAAAGTATTTCTATTTGCAGGTGACATGATTTTATACACAGAAAACCCTAAGGAATCCTCCAGAAAAACACTGAAACTAATAGAAGAGTTCAGCCGAGCATCAGGATACAAGATAAACATACAAAAATCAGTTGGATTCCTCTACACCAACAAAAAGAACATCGAAGAGGAAATCACCAAATCAATGCCATTTACAGTAGCCCCCAAGAAGATAAAATACATAGGAATAAATCTTATCAGAGATGTAAAAGACTTATACAAAGAAAACTACAATACACTTCTGCAAGAAACTGAAGGAGACTTACATAAGCGGAAGAACAGACCTTGCTCGTGGATAGGAAGACTTAACATTATAAAAATGTCTATTCTACCAAAAGCGATCTATACATTTAATGAAATTCCGATCAAAATCCCAAGGACATTCTTTAATGAGATGGAGAAACAAATCACCAACTTCATATGGAAGGGAAAGAGGCCCCAGATAAATAAGGCATTACTGAAAAAGAAGAACAAAGTGGGAGGCCTTACTTTACCTGATTTTAGAACCTATTATACCGCCACAGTAGTCAAAACAGCCTGGTACTGGTACAACAACAGATACACAGACCAATGGAACAGAATTGAGAATCCAGACATAAATCCATCCACATATGAGCAGCTGATATTTGACAAAGGCCCCAAAACAATTAAATGGGGAAAAGACAGTCTTTTTAACAAATGGTGTTGGCATAACTGGACATCCATCTGCAAAAAAAATGAAACAAGACGCATACGTCACTCCATGCACAAAAACTAACTCAAAATGGATCCAAGACCTAGATATAAAATCTAAAAGAATAAAGATCATGGAAGCTCCTAAAAATCAAACACCTATGCTCATCCAAAGACTTCACCAAAAGAGTAAAAAGACTACCTACAGACTGGGAAAAAGTTTTTAGCTATGACATTTCTGATCAGTGCCTGATCTCTAAAATGTACATGATACTGCAAAAACTCAACTGCAAAAAGACAAATAACCCAATTAAAAAATGGGCAAAAGATATGAATAGACACTTCACCAAAGAAGACATTCAGGTAGCTAACAGTTATATGAGGAAATGTTCACGATCATTACCCATTAGAGAAATGCAGATCAAAACTGCAATGAGATTTCATCTCACTCCAACAAGGCTCGCATTAATCCAAAACACACAAAATAATAAATGTTGGAGAGCCTGTGGAGAGATTGGAACATTTATACACTGCTGGTGGGAATGTAAAATGGTACAACCACTTTGGAAATCGATCTGGCACTTCCTTAAAAAGCTAGAAATAGAACTACCATACGATCCAGCAATCCCAGTCTTTGGAATATATCCTAGAAAAATAAGAGGTTACACGAACAGATATATGCACACCCATGTTTATTGTAGCACTGTTTACAACAGCAAAAAGATGGAAGCAACCAACGTGCCCATCAATGGATGAATGGATAAAGAAATTATGGTATATTCACAGAATGGAATACTATGCATTGATAAAGAACAGTGAGGAATCTGTGAAACATTTCATAACATGGAGGAGGAACCTGGAAGGCATTATGCTGAGTGAAATTAGTCAATTGCAAAAGGACAAATATTGTATAAGACCACTATTATAAGAATTTGAGAAATAGTTTAAACTGAGAAGAAAACATTCCTTTGTGGTTACAAGAGGGGGGAGGGAGGAAGAGTGGGAGAGGAGCATTCACTAATTAGATAGTAGATAAGAACTACTTTAGGTGAAGGGAAAGACAGCACACAATACAGGGGAGGTCAGCACAACTGGACTAAACCAAAAGCAAAGAAGTTTTCTGAATAAACTAAATGCTTCAAAGCCCAGCGTAGCAGGGGCAGGTGTCTGGGGACCATGGTTTCAGGGGACATCTAAGTCAATCGGCATAATAAAATCTATTAAGAAAACATTCTGTATCCCACTTTGAAGAGTGGCGTCTGGGGTCTCAAACGCTAGCAAGCAGCCATCTAAGATGCATCAATTGGTCTCAACCCACCTGGATCAAAGGAGAATGAAGAACACCAAGGACAAAAGGCGATTATGAGCCCAAGAGACAGAAAGGGCCACATGAACCAGAGACTACATCATCCTGAGACCAGAAGAACTAGATGGTGCCTGGCTACAACTGATGACTGCCCTGACAGGGAACACAACAGAGAACCCCTGCGGGAGCATGAGAGCTTTGGGATGCAGACCCCAAATTCTAATAAGACCAGACTTAATGGTCTGACTGAGAGTAGGACCCCGGTGGTCATGGCCCCCAAAGCTTCTGTTGGCCCAGGACAGGAACCATTCCTGAAGCCAACTCTTCAGACATGGATTGGACTGGATGATGGGTTGGAGAGGGATGCTGGTGAGGAGTGAGCTTCTTGGATCAGGTGGACACTTGAGACTATGTTGGCATCTCCTACCTGGAGGGGAGATGAGAGGGTAGAGGGGGTTAGAAGCTGGTGAAGCGGACACGAATAGAGAGAGTGGAGGGAGAGAGTATGCTGTCTCATTAGGGGGAGAGTAATTGGGAGTGTGTAGCAAGGTGTATATGGTTTTTGTGTAAGAGACTGACTTGATTTGTAAACTTTCACTTAAAGCACAATAAAAATTACTAAAAAAAAAAAAAAAAGGAAGAAGGAAGGAATACAGAGTCACTGAACTAAGAAGAATTGGTCCATGTTCAACCATTTCAGGAGGTAGCATATGATCAAGAAATGATATCGAAGGAAGACATCCAAGCTGCGCTGAAGGCATAATTGAAAAACAAGGCTCCAGGAACTGACTGAATACCAGTGGAGATGTTTCATAAAAGCACTAGAGGTGCTCACTCGTCTATGCCAAGAAATTCAGAAGACAGCTATCTGGCCAGCCAACTGGAAGAGATCTACATTTGTGCCCATTCCAAAGAAATGCGACCCAACAGCATGAGAAAATTTTCAAATAATGTCATTAATATCACATGCAAGTAAAATTTTGCTGAAGATATTTCAAAAACGGTTGCAGTAGAACATCAACAGAGAGCTGCCAGAAATTCAAACCAGATTCAGAAAAGGATGTGGAATGAAAGATATCATTATTGATGTGAGATGTATCTTGACTGAAAGGAGAGGATACCAGGAAGATGTTTACCTGTGTTTTACTGACTATGCAAAGGCATTTGACTGTGTGGATCATAACAAATTATGGATAACATGGCAAAGAATGGGAATTCCAGGACACTTAATTGTGCTAATGTGGAACCTGTACATAGACCAAGAGGAAGTTGGCTGAAGAAACAAGGGGAACAGTCAGGAAAGGTGTGCGTTAGGGTTGTATCCTTTCACCATACATATTCAATCTGTAATGCTGAGCAAATAATCCAAGAAGCTGGACTATATGAAGAAGAACAGGGTATCAGGCAGGATTGCAGGAAGACTCGTTAACAACCTATGACACGCAGATGACAGAACCTGCTTGCTGAAAGTGAAGAGGACCCGAAGCACTTACTGATGAAGATCTAAGATCACAGCCTTCAGTATGGATTGCACTTCATCATAAAGAAAACAAAAATCCTCATAAGTGGACCAATAAGCAACATCATGATAAATGGAGAAAAGATTGAAGTTACCAAGAATTTCATTTTATTTGGATCCACAATCAATGCCCATGGAAGGGGCAGTCGAGAAAAGAAATGCCATATTGCATTAGGCAAAGCTGCTACAAAAAGACCTCTTTTAATGTTGAAAAGCAAAGATGTCACTTTGAGGACTAAGCTGCCCCCAATCTAAGCCATGGTATTTTCATCTGCCTCATATGCATTCGAAAGCTGAACAGTGAATAAGGAAGATCAAAGATGAATCGACACATTTGAATTGTGGTGTTGGTGAAGAATATTAAATATACCATGGACTTCCAGAAGAATGGTGGACCTCTGGTGGCACAGAATTTTAAGAGCTCAGGCTGCTAACCAAAATGTCAGCAGTTCGAATCTACCAGCCGTTCCTTGGAAATCCTATGGGACCATTCTACTCTGTCCTATAGTGTCACTATGAGTCAGAATAGGCTTCACAGCAATGAATTTGGTTTTTTTTTTTTTTTTTTTCCCAGCTAGAAGAATGAACAAATCTATTCAGGAACAAGTACAGCCAGAATGCTCCTTAGAAGTGAGAATGGTGATGCTGCTTTATCTCACATACTTTGGACATGTTAACAGAAGTGACCAGTCCCTGGAGATGGACATCACGCTTGGTAAGATAGATGGCCAGTGAAAAAGAGGAAGACCCTCAGCTAGATGGACTGACAGGGTGGCTGCAACAATGCACTCAAACATACCAATGATTCTGAGGATGGCACAGGACTGGGAAGTGTTTCCCTGTGTTGTACATAGGGTCATTATGAATCAAAACCAACTTGACGGCACCTAACAATAATGACAAAATTCCAATGCCCCACCAAAAACCCTAAGACACACAGAGAAAAGAAGAACAATGGCCAATCCAAATGAGCATGATGAAGGAGTGAAAGTGCATTTGTGGAAGACTGAAAAATGAAAAGAACAAAATTATATAATACGACAATGTTAATCTTAATAAATAGATAAGGGAAAACATAGACAAAGATCTAAAAGAAATAAGGAAAGCAATGCAAGAACAATTTGAGGACCTAAAGAAATACACACAAAAAAATCAAACAGAAATACTGCAACTGATAGGGGCAATAAATGAAATGAGAAATACAATGGAAGGATTTAATCATAGAAAAGAATAAATCAGCAAATTAGAGGATGGGAGAGTCAAAATTTCAAAGGCTTAAGAGCAAGAAGAACAGAGCCTCAAGAAAGATGAGCACAGTTTAATGGAATTGTGGGACAATAATAAAAGACCTACTATATGCATCATGGGTACTGAAGGACATGAAAGAAAGTGACAGAAAGAATATTTGAAGAAATAATGACAGAAAATTTTTCTAATCTGACAAGGACTTGAATCTACAAATCCAAAAGGTCCAAAGAGCCCAAGCAGAATGAACCCAAAAGATCTACACCAAAACACATGATAGTTAGGCTCTCAAAAGTAAATAGAAATTGAGAATCCTGAAAGCAGTGAGAGAAAAGCAAACAGTCACATACAAATGATAATCAATAAGCGCCAATTTCTCTCCAGAAACATTGGAGGCCAAAAGGCAATGAAATGATATATTTAAAGTGATGAAATTAAAACCAAACAAACAAACAAAAAAAAAAACAGTCAAATAAGAATACTGCACGAGGCAAAACTGAACCTTTAAGAATTAGGGTGAAATTAAAACATTTACAGACGAAAAGAAGCTGAGAGAGTTCATATCCCCTACACCTGCCCTATAAGAGACACTAATGGTAGGTAGTTCTGTAGATGGAAGGGAAAAGACATGAGAAAGTAATTCAGAGCCATACACAGAAAGATTTATTAAAAAAGGGAATTGCATGGACAAGCATAATGGCTAGTAACAGGTATTCACACTTAATAATTCTAATTGTTTTCACCTTCATGCTTTTAAATAACAAAGTATAAAAAGCAAAGATAAAATCAGGTTACAGGGTACATAAAATGTAAATACTTTATTAGTGACAACAAAAACAAAATGGGTAGCATGGGAGGAATGATATAGATATAGAACTTCTAGTATGTTACTGAAGTTAAGCTGGTACCAACTTACTCTAGGATGTTATAAATACAAGCTGTTAAATGCAATATTCATGGTAACCACTAAGATAATATTTTAAAAACATACACACAGGGCAAGGAAGAAGGAACCAAAATGACTCACTACAATAAACCAATAAAACACAAAAGCAAGCAGTAGTAAAGGAAAAAGACAAAGAAGGCTTAAGACACACAAAAACACGGCAGAAGTAAGTCACTTCTTATCAGTAATTACAGTGAATGTAAATGGACTAAACACTCCAATAAAAAAGCAGAGACTGCCAGAATGAATAAAAACATGATCAAGACATGCACCTGAGGCCCAAGGACAGAAGTAGGTTGAAAGTTAAAGGATGGAAAAGAATATTCCAATCCATTAATAACAAAAAGAAAGCTGGGGTGGCAATCTTAATATCAAACACAGTAGGCTTTAATACAAAATCTTAAAATCAGTAGGCTTTAATACAAAAAGAGATAAAAATGGACATTATACAGTGATGAGTCACTTCATCAGAAGATTTATCATATATATATATATATATATATATGTAAACCCACTGCCGTCGAGTCGATTCCAACTCATAGCGACCCTATAAGACAGAGTTGAACTGCCCCATAGAGTTTCCAAGGAGTGGATGGTGCATTTAAACTGCCAACATTTTGGTTAGCAGTCAAGCTCTTAACCACTATGCCATCAGGGCTTCATATGCATATATAAATAAATATATATATGCACATAAACATATACACATAAATACATATATACATAAATGTATATATATATGTATGTATATATATATACATATGGTTGCTATAAGTCTGAATTGACTCAACAGCAACGGGTTTAGCTTTTTGGTATATAAATATAAATTATATATATGTATGTATATATAAATATGGAAACCCTGGTGGCTTAGTGCTTAAGAGCTAAAGCTGCTAACCAAAAGGTTGGCAGTTCGAATCCACCAGCCACTCCTTGGAAACCCTATGCAGCAGTTCTACTCTGTCCTTTAGGGTCACAAAGAGTCAGAATGGACTTGAGGGCAAAGAGTTTGGTTTTATATATTTATAATTTATACAATTATAAATAATTTAAGCAATCATGGTGTAGATGGTCATCATTATTAGGTAAAGGTAACAATGTAGCTGGATTCAGAAAGGGTATAATATTCGGTATGTAACTGAATATTAGAAGTGGCCCAAAGAACTTCATAAGAAGTCAGCCTGCTGGCCGACAGGCGTTGAGTAAGTGTTGAATATAAAATGGCTTACACCACAGGAGGGACAATATATGTCAAGAAAATTTACTAAAACAATATCTGCTGTGGCATCGACTAGTCTAGCAATTGTAGTGAGTACTCTAAGGCAAGGGGGTACCCCTTGGGACGGGGTCCAGCTGTGTGGTATAATAAGCAACGGGTGTCTGTTGTTCTCTGTGTTTTCGAATGACGAATGACGACTCTTAGAACATTCCCTGAAATCTTATGGACAAAAAGTGAAAATACTAAATTATAATTACAAAACTCTAGAGCAGAAGTGTTAATTAATGCTTCTTTAGTTGAGTTATGCACTTTTGGCTATCCTCGGAGAGCTGGAAGGGGCCAAGCTCTGAACTCTTTAGATAATGATAAAAAAGGATGAAGCAGCAGAGAAAAAATAGGTATTCAAGTTCTGCAATACCTGCAATCCCTCCCCCCGCAAAAAAAAAAACCCCACTGCCGTTAGGTCGATTCCGACTCATAGTGACCCTATAGGCAGAGGAGAACTGCCCCATAGAGTTTCCGAGGAGTGCCTGGTGAATTAAAACTACCAACCTTTTAGTTAGTGGCTGCAGCATTTAACCACTACGCTACTAGGATTTCCGCAATAGCTGCAGAGTCCTAGAAATTCTCTTGTTTCTTGGTAGTACAGACAGGACAAGCTAAGATGGTCTCTTTTCTTATGAGGTCTACAGTTACCCCTTTGGCTGAAATAATATGTCCCAAGTACTCAACAAATCTGATTGTTTGGACTATATGAAGAAAGGGGCATCAGGATTGGAGGAATACTCCTTAACAACCTGTGATATGCACATGACACAACCTTCTGCAAGTGAAGAGAACTTGAAGCACTTACTGATGAAGATCAAAGACTGCAGCCTTCAGAACGGATTACACCTCAATGTAAAGAAAACAAAAATCCTCACAACCGGACCAATAAGCAACATCATGATAAACAGAGAAAAGATTGAAGTTGTCAAGGATTACGTTTTACTTGGATCACTATCAACATCCATGGAAGCAGCAGTCAAGAAATCAAAAGACTCATTGCATTAGGCAAATCTGCTGCAAAAGACCTCTTTAAAGTGTTGAAAAGTAAAGATATCACCTTGAAGACTAAGGTGCACCTGACCCAAGCCATGGTGTTTTCAAATGCTTCATATGCAAGTGAAAGCTGGATGAAGAATAACGAAGATTGAAGAATTGACATCTTTGAAATTGTCAAGGAATATTGAATATACCATGGACTGGCAAAAGAACAAACAAATCTGTCTTGGAAGAAGTACAACCAGAATGTGCCTCAGAAGCTAGTTTGGTGAGACTACATCTCACCTACTTTGGACATGCTATCAAGAAGGATCAGCCCCTGGAGAAGGACATCATACTTGGTGAAGTAGAGGGCCAGCAAAAAAGACAAAAACCCTTAACAAGATGGATAGACATAGTGGCTGCAACAGTGGTCTCAAGTATAACAATTGTGATGATGCATGACCAGGCAGTGTTTCTTTCCGTTTTACGTGGGGTCACTATGAGTCGGAACCAACTCGATGGAACATAACAAGTACTTAACAAAAGGCTGGGCTAACTAAATTTTCTCTGGATGCTTTGTGACCTGTCTGGCCAAATGTTGTAACAACAAAATACTATCAGTAAGATGTGCCTGCTGATGTTTAGAGCAGATCAGTTAATCATCCACATGTTGTAATAATGTAGACCCTTAAGTGAAGTGTAAAGCCTGTAAATCTGCATGCAAAATCTGAGAAAAATAGGTGGGGGATTCAGGAAAACTTTGGGGCGTGATAGTCCAGGTAAATTGTTGGTCTCCCCAAGTGACAGCAACAAATACTGACTGTGCAGATGGACTGGAATGCTAAAAATAGCCCTGCAAAGTTTGACTACTGAAAAGTGAATCACTTCAGGGGGACATTAGAGAGGAGCAGGTAGTGTTACAAACTATGGAGGATCTTGGGATTACTATATGATTAATAGCATACAAGTCTTGTACAGATCTCCAGCCCCAATTGTTGGGTTTCTTAACAGGAAAAACTGAAAGTATTGCAGGAATTAGCACGAGGTGTTATTAAGCCTTTAGTCAAAACATCTTGAATTACAGGAACAAGTGTTTCCTTAGCTTCTCATTTTAAATGGTATTGAGAAATTTTAGGTACGGGTTTAAAGGCATCTATTTGAATTTGAATTGGTTCAGATGACAGGATTCAACCAACATCAGCAGAATTAGTAGCCCATAAACTCTCAGATACAGAAGAAAGACATTTCATAGTACTGGGTAAAGCAGGGGAATGACCTTCTTCTGGTGGTAAGCTGAGTGGTGTAAATAGCAGTAGGTTTCTTCACTCATTTTCCATCGTAGTCCACCTGTTGATTGGCTTCAGGTAAATCTAATAGCATTTCTCCTGTTCCTGAATTTTGGCAATTCCCTTTGGGTACAGATCTCTTCCTAATAAATTTACTGGAGTATTTAACCTGAGTAAAAATGAGTGCATGTCCTCTGTAGGACCTACAGAGACAGAAAAGGCTGAGAATGTGTTAAAATCTGTTCTTGATTAGCAATCCTCATGACTCTTGAAGTTTATAACTCCAGAACAAGGGCTTCTGTAAATTTGCATGGTTTATTGCAGATAGCACCAGTTTCAGTTAAAAATTTACATGGTTCTCTTTTTTATCTGAGAGGTAGTTTCTTCTGAGAGTTTACTGCTACCATTGGAAAGCCCTATTTTTACCCAGAGCCCCTTCATTCTATCACCTTATGGACAACACCTGGTGTTAGGTTGCTCAGATTATTTTTAGTTTTAAACATTCCCTTTTAGAATGTTCAGGCTTTTACAGTAGTAACAAACAAGGGGCAAGTTGCTGGTTCCAGTCTTACAAACTTAAATCATTGAAGGACATCACTTGATTGGTAATACATCATCATAAGCAGGAATTCCTGACGTGGGAACTCGTAGGGCATTACTTGCTGTGGAGGGACCTCATGAGGCAGGACTTCCTGTAATTCAAGTTTCTAAGGCAACTGGCTTAAAAAAATGTATACGTATCTTTCTTAGATTGGCTATACTGTAGTAATTACAAGGGGATGTGATGGCGGAAGTGGAGTCGTACTATCGTTACATCATCATTACTGGACATTCCTCTCTTAGAAACAGCAGAGAAGATGGCTGCTGCTACAGTGAATACAGGACCAGTAAACAAGGAATCACACCCAATCCTCAAACTCGCTGTTTCAGATCTTATCAGGTACTTTTATTTATTTTTTAATTCCCTTACACAATTGTTTTTTGTTTGTTGTTTGTTTTGGTCTGTCTGGGGGAGAGGGTTGTGGGGGATATTCTAATCTGATCACTTTTTCAGGGTGTCAGAGAAATGTCACAGGCTGGGGGCTCTAGTGCTGGTTGATATAGATAATCAGAGCCAGATTCCACACTGAGGCCACTGAGGGGTCCTACAGTGAAAGGGGGTGGCTCAAGAAGGTAGGTGTTCCAGGGGTCAGTACTTATCCCTGTTCCCGTTTCTTCCAGTGCAGGGTGGAGCAAGAGGGTGGGCCAGGAGCGGCTCTCCAGTGACAGGTAAGATGGGGCAATGCGTTTCTCAGAGCCTGCAGCACCCACTCCCCTCTGGCCCAACCTGGCACCATGCCACCCAGTATTTCTCTTTCATCTTTTTCCTTTCCTCCCTCACATTCACTTTCAACACAATGCACTGAACCTCTCCTCTCCCCAGAGGCAGGCAGTGTATCATTGGGAAGAACACAGAACCTGGAGTGCTGCTAGAAGGGGCCGAGACTCAGCCCTGGGCGCTAGGGAAGGCTCCCAGAAGAGTCACACTTGGGAGGCTCGTTCCAGGCAGGACTCACACCCAGAAAACCTGACTCCAGGGAGCACACTCTTAACCTCCAAATTTATCAGCAGCAGTGAGGTCTCGGTCACCTTCCACCGGGAATGTGATCACAGCTCTTCTGTAAGCCAGTGAGGGCTTTACTCCAGCCAGGCTGGGTGAGGCCCACCTGCCCAGAAGAAGCTGGACAGCCTATGGAAGCCCCAAGTGGGAGAGAAGACCTTTGGCTGTGATGAGGAGGGGATCCAAGCCACACCCACAGGCTGGGCATCCTACACTTCATGTCACAAAATATTTTATCGTACGATTCCATTCTCCCACAACCCAAGCAGGGCCAGGTCCCCACCCCGCTTACAGGGTAGCAAGCAGAATCTCAGGGAGTGATGGATTCTGGGGAACTAGGAGACTCCCCCACCACATTATGAGGGGGAAGGGACTCATCCTGGTGACCATCCTGGCATGTGGATCATGGAGGACCTGGCCTCAGCATGCACCCCAGCGCTCTTCCTCTCCTGTCACACACTGCTCCACTATTGTTGGCAGCCGGAGTCCTTGGTGAAGCAGCCCCATGACAAGGACAGAGCCTCAAGAGCAAGTGCCTCCAAGGAGCTAGGGCTCTACAGGAGGGAGTATGGCCTCACTGCTGGCACCTCTATGATCCTTCCTGTGCCCATGGCTCTCCAGTTCCTCCCCAGGCTGTCCCTGGGCCACTGTCCCTCTTCCCCACTCCATCTCCCTTCCCTAGCCACTCCTTACCTCGCTCAGACACAGGAGAGAGTGAGGAAAGTGTGCTGTGCCCCAGTGGCCAGATGAGAATGCCTTCCTCACAGGCTCCTTTGGTGACCAAGGCCTGTGGAGGCTCCCGTCTGGTTTTCCACATTCCATTCCCCTCTTGTTCTCTACTTCCTGTCCGCTCAGCTGAAGGGGTGGGCCTTGTCAGAGGGACCTCTAGGGAAACAGTCCCTGAGCAGCATTGACATGGAAGTTCATTTTACCTAAAACTCAAACCCCTCCTTACTGAAATATGCACGTATACTTGTTTTTCATTTCTCAAAGAAAAAAGGTAGCTGAGAAACGGGTCACAATGTTCATTTCAAGGATCTAAATGGCCAATGTGTTTTATTGACTATGCAAAGGCATTCGACTGTGTGGATCATAACAAACTATGGATAACACTGTGAAGAATGGGAATTCCAGAACACTTAATTGTGCTCATGAGGAACCTTTACATAGATCAAGAGGCAGTTGTTCGGACAGAACAAGGGGATACCGATTGGTTTAAAGTCAGGAAAGGTGTGCGTCAGGGTTGTATTCTTTTACCATACCTATTTAATCTGTATGCTGAGCAAATAATCCAAGAAGCTGGACTATATGAAGACTAATGGGGCATCAGGATTGGAGGAAGACTCATTAACAACCTGTGTTATGCAGATGACACAACCTTGCTTGCTGAAAGTGAAGAGGGCTTGAAGCACTTACTAATGAAGATCAAAGACCACAGCCTTCAGCATGGATTACACCTCAACATAAAGAAAACAAAAATCCTCATGACTGGACCAATGAGCAACGTCATGATAAATGGAGAAAAGATTGAAGTTGTCAAAGATTTCTTTTTACTTGGATCCACAATCAACAGCCATGGAAGCAGCAGTCGAGAAATCAAAAGACACGTTGCATTGGGCAGATCTGCTGCAAAAGACCTCTTCAAAGTGTTGAAGAGCAAAGATGTCACCCTGAAGACTAAGGTGCACCTGACCCAAGCCATGGTATTTTCATATGCATGTGAACGCTGGACAATGAATAAGGAAGACTGAATAAGAGTTGACGCCTTTGAATTGTGGTGTTGGTGAAGAATATTGAATATACCATGGACTGCCAAAAGAACGAACAAATCTGTCGTGGAAGACGTGCGGCCAGAATGCTCCTTAGAAGCAAGGATGACGAGACTGCATCTTACATACTTTGGACATGTTGTCAGAAGGGATCAGTCCCTGGAGAAGGACATCATGCTTGGCAGAGTACGAGGTCAGCAGAAAAGAAGAAGACCCTCAACGAGGTGGATTGACAGTGGCTGCAACAATGAGCTCAAGCATAACGATTTTAAGGATGGCTCAGGACTGGGCAGTGTTTCGTTCTGTTGCGCATAGGGTCACTATGAGTCGGAACCGACTTGACGGCAGCTAACAACAACAACAACAAATGGCCAAGGGAGGCTGTGAAGTTAAATGTTGGAAATCCATTAACTGAAACTCAATTACATCTAGATTTTCATTTAAGGATGGGAGAAATAGTCAAAGAAGGGTTATGAGTCCTGAGTTTGTTTAAACAAACAAAAAACAGTTGCCATCAGTGAACTCCTACTCATGACATGTGTCAGAATAGAACTATGGTTGATTTTCTAGTAGCAGATTGCCAGGCCTTTCTTCCAAGGTGCCTCCAAGTGGACTCAAACCTCCAAGCTTTCGGTTATCAGCCAACCATGTTAAATGTCTGCAGCACTCCGGGACTCCAAGATTCAGCTTGGGGTGATGTAAAACATATCGAAATGGAGTGGTGATGGTTACACAACATGGCAATTGTAATTAATGCCACTTAAGCGTCACTTAAAAAATTGTTAAAATGGCAAATGTTTTGCTATATATATATACATATAATCAAAATAAAATTTGAAAAAAAAAAGAGAAGGACAAGATTTCCATTTAAAATCTCCTCTGGAGGAAC
Organism: Elephas maximus indicus; assembly: GCF_024166365.1. Lineage (NCBI taxonomy): Eukaryota > Metazoa > Chordata > Mammalia > Proboscidea > Elephantidae > Elephas > Elephas maximus. Next base: position 12,370,571 of record NC_064843.1, on the reverse strand, counting down.
CTCTAAGGAGATCTGATATGCTATTCCTTCAGCTTATATTCTACTAGGAGGGAAAAAAATGTCTGAGAACGCAAAGTTCTTTTCTCAAAAAAAAAAAAAAATTACAATTTGATATCACATTTGCTTAAAAGGGTCAGAACTCTTCTTACTCCTGTATCATTTGGTAAATGCAGTTAACTGTTAACATGAATAAGGGGCGAGGTGGCCCAATGGTCCTTCCAGCCTCTCCTCAGCCTATTCTGTGCTCTGAATTCTCTGATTTGAGTCAGGTGCCTAAGCGGAGGAAGCCTATTAAAGTCTGTACCCGAAGTTTGAAGGTCTTCCTAGTGTGACTGCTGCCTTTCTGGCTCCTAGACTATACATGGTGTGGAGCCCATTGAAGACTGTGAAAGAAAAAAAACGAAAAAGCAGCTTGTGTTCTGTGTAGAAGAGGCGAGGGGAAAGGTGAAAGGTGAATTCTGACTATTTTCCATGTTCCACATGAATTTTGTTTAGTTGGGAAGGGAGACTGTAACAGGAATTTCGGCTTGGAAAAAAATTTATTAACCTCCATGTTCTATCTGCAGTGCTTGGAGGAATGCATAGTATGGTTCATTACCCAAAAGAAACCCATTTTACAAGCTGGTGGAGGACACATGCCAAGTTTAGAAGATGAAGCAAAGGGTATTGACTATCTTATCCAGTTTTTTAAGCAATATGGACTTGGTCTTGGATGGGTTCCAGGAGACCCTTCTCCTGGCTTCCCTTGCTCACTCCACTCAATATTTTATGCTCCTCTGCCCTTCCCCAAGGGCCTGCATCAGTCCTGGAGAAACTCTCTAACGACCCGCAGCTGTAGTGATATTTGTTTCTGGCTGCATATAGCTTTCAAAGGGGGGTGGGGTGGGGTGAAGGCTTTTAGAGCCATGGGGGAAGCATCTACAGAACAAACCCATTTCTCACTGGCTAATACTGACCAGCTTCCTAAATTGGACGAGTTATTACCCTAAAATAGACTTTCTCTACTTAGTCTTACCAAAGACCCTCTTTCTACAGAGGTCTGGGAGAAGAAAGGGGTTAGGGCAGGAGTGGATGAAGGCAGCCAAGGACACCGAGTCTCAAAGACATGGAGATGGTTAATAGCGGATTCAGACCAACGCTTCATACCTCTTCTTGCCTTCACACCAACTGAAGTAACCACAGCAAACATGCTTCCAGGGCCCCTTCCAGTGACGGGAACCAATGTCCCCGACTTCACATCAGCCTCTGCCATGTTGCTAGCACAGTTCTTGGATGCAGACCTCACTCAACAAAACCATGATCCAGCCTCACCCTTCCAATTCTAACCAAGCTCCCCATGGGCATGCACTGCTCTCTGGGCAACCTCCTTGTGTTAGTTTCCTAGCGCTGCTGTAACAAATTACCACAAACTGGGTGGCCTGAAACAACAGAAATTCAGTCTCTCACAGTTCTGGAGGCTAGACCTCTGCAATCAAGGTGTTGGCAGGACCATGCTCCTCCGAAGGCTCCAGGGAAGAACTCCCCTTGACTCTTCCAGCTTCCGGTGGCTCCAAGTGTTCCTTAACTTGTGGCGCCATAACTCTAATCTCTGTCTCCGTCTTCACATGGCCATCTTCCCTGTGTCTACTGTTCAACTTCATTTAATGTAGGCCACCACTTAATCCATGCTTCAGTGAACCAAGCAAATAAACTCTTACATCTTTCCTAACCCCTGGAGCTGAAATTGAATGAAGAATCTGTGCTTAGTGCCCCCATATCAATAAACTCAGACTGATTCAACTTGATGTTCCTTGCACTATTATCCTACACCCATAGCAGCCATTCTCACACACAGTCCCCAGTTTTCTGTTTGTATATATCTGACATCAAGCAGTTCTTCTGGAGTGTTGCATACTTCCTCCTGGGTCACAGTATATACTTCACCTTTTGGGTTATGCTGGGACTTAAGTCTAGTTATAGGTCTAGAAGCAAAAATGGATGGTGGGAATGGGTCCTAAGAATATTCAGCAATGTCTTGTAAGGCATCTGCTTCATGCAATGCCACAGGTGGCACAAAGTTGATATCTCACACAAAGACTCTTCAGGAGAAATAGCTGGATGAATTTCATCAGATGGGGGTGGAAAGAATAACAGTTCTATTAGCGAGGGAGGCTTAGCAAGCAGAAATGGAGTAATCTGTTCACATGGGAGTAAGAGAGCTCATTCTGTTGGCAGGAATGATTCAATACAATTTAGGTGCCCAGTGTCCCCAGCTTTCTGATTATCTGCCCATATGTCCCCATCCCCGGTTTCTGGATCTCATTTCTTCCCAATCAATGCCCTCACTTTAACTTCGGACACCATTCAAGGTTGGAAATTCAAGTGGTATTATAATTCAGCCACTCTTATGATAAGACTCAGGGTTTGGTTTTCATCAATATCGGCTCTGTTGCTAAAACAAATAAGGCTTTCAGGGAACAAGTGGAAACTTTCAGGTCTTTTATGCAGTGCTTGGGCTGTGACTTTCTTGCCCTGAGCTCATCCCTTTCGCTACTTTGTCTAGCAAAAGTGGACCAACCAGCCAGCCTCCCTGTACTTCTCACTCTGACAAATACCGTAAAGAATCAAATATAAAATCACACAGCGCCTTGCTTCTCACAAATATTTGATCTATTGGTGGTGATATTTTTGCATATTTCTACTGCCACCTCATGCCATGGACCAGCAGTGTCCTTTTTACTACTGGAGGCAGAGTCATCAGTGTCTTTAAGACTAGCCAGACTTGAGAGCCAATTCAGAATTCATCCTTACAATTGTGTTCCTCCAGAAGCACTCTGGATACCAAATGTCTTAGGCTGGTTTCTCTAGAAAAGCAAAACCAGTGAACCGTATATAAATAGATTTATCTCAGGGAAATGGCTCACATGACGGTGGAGCCTGGCAAATCCCAAATTCATGGGTCAGGCATCAGGCTGGAGGATTGTGGAGTCTTGTGATGATTAAAGTTTTGTGTCAACTTGGCCAGGCCATGATTCCCAGTAGTTTGACAGTTATGTAATGATGTAATCACTTCTATGATGAGATCTGATGTAATGCAATCACCTCCACAATGTGATCAATTATGAGCAATCAGTTGAAAGGGAGGTTCTTAGGGGTGTGTCCTGCATCCAATATACATGGACTTTCTGGCAGAGCTTGCTGGCTTTTGCTCACTCTGGATCCTGCATCTGGCATGTCATCATCTGACCTCCAGTTCTGGGGACTTGAGCCAGCAGCCTGCCATCTTACCTGCTTATCTTGCATTTGTCTGCCTTTGCAGCCCATGAGCCAGTAGCCTGCCATCTGACTTGCTGATCTTGGGTTTGTCAATCCCTGTAGCTAGGTGAGTCTTTAGTTTCTCTTTATTGATTTTCTCTTTATTTCCATTTTTCCCCAAGAAGGTGCTAGTGTTCTTGATTGGCTTTCTTTCCCAATGGCAGGGAAGGGGCCATATGATTATCTGGAATCCTCCCTCCTCAAACTCCTAGAGATTACATATCCATTTACTTTCCCTCTCACTTCCAGTTCTGAAGAGAGAATGTTGGTCTTAAGGCAGTAGGGAGGAGGTGGGGAGGACTCTGGAAAGGGACATTAAGGAAAATGTGGTAAAGTTTAGGGGACCACATTTCAGGCACTCCTACCCTTTCCACCTGAGCAGAATCAGAATCAGAATCTTTGGAAGCTGGCTTCAAGGCAAGAGACAGTGGATAGAGGCTGCGGGGCCAGTGACTGCTCTAACATTCCTGTGCCCTGCTTTGATCGTTTGTTCAAAACACTATACTTTTTCTATTCTCAAAATATGGTATCAGTTCTGCTGTCCTAGAAAACTCCTAGTGAGCAAACAAATTTGCGGCAGCCTAGACAAACCCTCTCTAGTGAATAGTTATTGCCCCAGGACACAGCAGTAAAAGCCAGGACATGCATAGTAGTCAAAAAACTGAAAAATTTCGGCTCCGAGGAGGAGCACTGAAGAGAGGCATGGATAAAGGACCAAGTCCTTGAAGTGAAAATCAGAGGAGGAGGTATAGCTAGGTTCTCAGAGTACTTATTAGAATGATGTGGGAGTGCCATTAGCAGCACTGAGTCCAAGGATCGGAGGGCTGAGGGTACATGGCTAGCGGTCCTTACACCTGGTATTAGATTATCTGTTTAGGTGTCGCTAAACCTAGCATTATTGACCTAACATATGGAGTAGCCAAGAGGCCTCAAAGGAACAGGACTGGAGAACAATCTGAATATGGTTAAAGGATCTGACCCTGGAATCTGGAAGGCTCTGGAACGCTGACTTCAAGGTGAGGGACAGTGGGTAGTTAAAAGGACCCTGGAGCTAGGACTGGGAACTGAGCATTAGGGAACAGCAATACTTCCATGGGTGGAGAAAGATTCAGCAGACCAGAATAGAGACTAGAAAGCAAGAAGGAAAACCAGGGAAGGGAGCTTTCACAGAAGCCAACAGAACAAGGTAGTGACAGAAAAAATTATTTAGGAGAAGAGGTAATTGAGTCTCTGGAGATGTAGGACATTCTGTCCCTTCACCTAGCATCTGTCTCCAAAACCTAGATCACTTCTCTCCCCCTGCAAAGGATCAGATTCCCCAATAAATGTGTGTGTCCTCTGGTGTGTGATGAGATTTGATTTGCGGTTAAAGCCTCGGCCACACTGCAGGCACACGTAAGGTTTCTCACCTGAGTGTGTCCTCTGGTGTGGGATGAGATTTGATTTGTGATTAAAGCCTCGTCCGCATTCCAGGCACATGTAAGGTTTCTCACCCGAGTGTGTCCGCTGGTGTCTGATAAGATTCGACTTCTGGCTGAAGCCTCGACCACATTCCTTGCACACACGTGGCTTCTCCCCCGAGTGTGTTCTCCAGTGCATACGGAGGTCTGGTTTCCGTTTAAACCCTCGGCCACACTCCTTACACATATACGGCTTCTCCCCTGAGTGTGTCCTCTGGTGTATCAGGAGGCGTGATTCCCGGTTAAAGCCTTGCCCACACTCCACACACACATGAGGTTTCTCACTTGAGTGTGTCCTCTGGTGTGCGATGAGATTTGACTTGCAGTTAAAGCCTCGCCCACACTCCAGGCACATGTGAGGTTTTTCACCTGAGTGTGTCCTCTGGTGTCTGTTGAGATTTGATTTGTTGCTAAACCCTCGCCCACACTCCTTGCACACATACGGCTTCTCCCCTGAGTGTGTCCTTTGGTGTGGGATGAGAGTGGACTTGTAGCTAAAGCGACGCCCACACTCCTTGCACACATACAGCTTCTCCTCTGCATGAGTTCCCTGGTGGGGATGGGGGCTTGATTTCTGGGTAAAGCCCTGCTCACACTCCAGGCTCATGTAAGGCTTCTCACCTGAGTGTGTCCTCTGGTGTGTGATAAGATTCGACTTCTGGCTGAAGCCTCGGCCACACTCCCTCCACACATGTGGCTTCTCCCCCGAGTGTGTCCTCCAGTGCACAAGGAGGTCTGATTTTCGTTTATACCCTTGGCCACAGTCCTTGCACACATAAGGTTTCTCCCCTGAGTGTGTGCTCTGGTGGATAAGGAGGTGTGACTCACGGTTAAAGCCCCGCTCACACTGCAGGCACACGTAAGGTTTCTCTCCAGAGTGTGTCTTCTGGTGTGTGATGAGATGTGATTTCCGGTTAAAGCCTCGCCCACACTCCAGGCACAAGTAAGGTTTTTCACCTGAGTGTATCCTCTGGTGTCTGCTGAGATTTGATTTGTTGCTAAACCCTCGCCCACACTCCTTGCACACATGTGGCTTCTGCCCTGAGTGTGTCCTCTGGTGCAAAAGGAAGACTGATTTCTGGGTAAATCCCAGGCCACACTCACTGCACACAAAGGGCTTCTCCTGTAAGAGGAACCTCTGGTGTGTAATGAAGTCTGACTTCAGGCCACAGTCTGGTTCATCCTCTCTATGGATGACTGCTCCTAATTTTGAGGTTTCTAATTCCTTCAACCCTTTGCCCCTTTCCACAGACTTTACCCTTTGGCCTGAGCTGGGCTCTATCCCTATCTCTGTGTTGCCTTCTCCAGGGCTTGCTGACTCTCTTCGGGGTGGGCTGAAGAACACCCTTGAAGTCTCTCCCTCCCCTGTCCTCCCACACAGGGGTCTGGAGACTTCTCTGTCTTGACCTGTGTTTTCCCTCCAGCAGCTGAGATCAGAATCCTGCTGCTCTGGCTGCTTCTGATGCCCTAGGCTGGAACGCCCTGGATGGAAGTGATGTTGTGCACAGAAGCCTGGGAAGATCTGAAGCACGTGCTGGCTGAGGAATTGCTGACAGGAGACAGCCAGAAGGCAGGAGGAGCAGGGGTAGAGTTCTGGCTTCGGTTCTGCTGGAGAGAGAAAGGTTTCCATTAGAGTGGTCGTAAGTGGGCGGCCTGGGCTGTTCTCCTTCTCTTACGACAGACAGCATCTCAGTGCTGGAGTCCCTGGGTGGCACAAACAGTTAAGCACTTGACTACAGACTGAAAGGCTGGTGGTTTAGAAGACAACCTGGTGATCTGCTTCTGAAAGGTCACAGCCCTGAAAACCTTACAGAGCAGTTCCACTTAGCAACATGGTGTCACCATCCATCAGAACTGACTAGATGGCAATAAAGAACAATTTATTGCCACACTTGTAATTGACAATATATACAACACAATTTGTTGCCCACCAATAATTCATTTATATTCCATTTTTACAAATTACACTTTCTGTTCCAATCCAGAAGGAGCCCTGGTTAAAGTGCTCAGCTGCTAACCCAAATGCTAGCACTTCGAACCTACCAGCCACTCCATGGAAGAAAGATGAGCAGTCTGCTTCTATACGATTTCCAGCCTTGAAAACCCCATGGGGCAGTTCTACTTTGTCCTATAGGGTTGCTGTGAGTTGGAATCCACCTGACGGCAGTGGTTTTGGGTATTGCAATCCAGATAAGCCACACCAAAAACCTCTTCAACATGTCACCTCGACTAGGAACTTCTCAAGCAAGCATCAGACGCTATTCTGCCTTATAAACACTTGTATTATAGTTAGCTTTTTTCTTCTACTAAAATCCCATAAGACATGGGCACTCACATTGATATACTGTCCATAACAATTTGCTAGTACTTGGAAATAACATCTCTACGACCTATGTGGAAATCTCCTCCATGATTTTTCTTCCTATAAAAAGGGACAGACGGACACAGAAAGTCACTCAGTCTGGCAGGATTTCAAGTGACAGAGAAAGTGGATGTGTAAATATGGCATAGTAGCAGTGTCCAAACCTGTCCAACTTCAGAGAGGGAAATGATCAGGATCAGCCCAAAGCGGATTCCCATGAGGTGGAGGTCAGACATGCTTCCACCTTCCAACACCTTTACCAATTCTGACACCAGCCGTATTCCCCACTGCACTCTGCTTCCCTTCTGGGTTCAATAATCCGTTGCAATGGCCACAAAGAACTCAGACCAAACTTACAGCTAAGTGGTTTATTAAGGAAGAGAGTACAACTCGGGATCACGATCAGGAAGCCTGCAGGCAAAGTCTCCCTTCTTCAGTTCAGTGCAGGACAGCTCTCTCAGCTCCTCTTGATTGTGCAGGCTCTGAGGGCAGGCCTCCTCTTGGCCTCGTGAGGACAGGCTTCTCTCAACCACCTCAGGAGAGGCTCTTCTTCACCCTCAGGGCAGACTCTTGGACCCCTCAGGACACACGCCTCTTGGCCCTGCCATCTCGGGCCACCAGCTCTGCCGCTGGAGCCATCCTGAACTTGCTGCTGGCTCTGCCAATGGGACCCTTCCTGGCCTCTTGTTACCTTCAGTGTTATAGCCCTTGATCTGAATTACAGCTCTTTCAGGAGGTTCCTTCCTCCTCTCTCTCTGCTTCTTCTCACTTCTCTTTTCTTTTTTCCTTCTGCTTCTTACTGCTGCTTCTCTTCCCGCTTCTTCCTGTCTGACAAATCCTCTGGGGGACTGGCTGTTTATATATGCAAACTCCTCATCACTTTCAAGGCATGGTCCTCCTACCAGGGCCACAAATGAACAATTCCATCTCAGTAGGCCACAGACAGACACTACTTTTGCCCAGTTCACTGACCAACCCCTCCAGGTGCATGCCAATCACAGGGCAGGCTGCAGCCCATGACAGAACAGAAAGTATCAAAACCAAGTTGTTTCCAGCTTACCCCGGAAATGTAATAAACCCTCTAGGGTAGAAAACTAATGCGAAGGTTACTCCTTAGGGAGTAGGGGCACAATCTCCCAAGCTATTTTTCAAGTCCAAGGCAAAGGGCCAAATAAAGGAACTCATTTTACCACAATATGCAATCGTGTTTATAGAGACTGTATATGAAATAAATCTGAATTACAAGTTGCTTACTCATAGACGAATACTTACTCAGCTTTTTTATTTGTCAACCCTTTGTGATCTCTGTTTTAGTTTTTGACTATCTGCACTTTGCTTGCTTGGGCTGGGACTGCTGGACTGCCATATGAATAACACTGTACTGGGACTGAGCCGCTCAAACGTGCTCAGATCCGGGGGCTTGGCAGCCTTGCCATGGCTGAGTCTCTCTGCAGGCTCTGGGTGCTCTCTCGGAGGGCTCCCCATTTTACTTTATTTACTCAGGTTCTCTGAGGAACCTAACTCTGGTTTGTTTCTACTTCTGGCCAGTCATCTCCTGTGAGACCATGTGGTGACTCCAGAGTTTGTGAGCTGAACTCTCAGTCTTGGCCTTTTGACCACCTGTGATTTGTCGCTGCCTTCCCTCTGGCTTACCTACAAGCTCACCAGGTCATTCAGACTACAGCCTGTTACACTCTACGTCTCTGAGAAGGATTGGAGTGGGAGAAAGAATCTCTTTTGTGTCTATTCTGTGTTAAACACGGGAACTGCAGGCTCATTACAGTTAACACCCTTGATAAAGGAAATCACATAAACTCACTATAATTCTAATTCCGTACAAGTAAAAGTGTCACTTCACTGAAGATTATTTAGATTGACAGAGGCCACTTTGGGGAACTTTATTTTACACTGTGCCCTTTAACCCTTAATAGGAACTATATTTCTGAAGAACAACCGTATGTATTTACATTAACCCCAGCACAATCATCGCAATCGGAACACTTAACGGCACAATGTTGTTAGGTGCCATCAAGTCGATTTCAACGGCCAGCGTCACCATGTGACAGAGTAGAACTGCCCTATAAGGTTTCCTAGGCTGTAATCTTCATGGGAGCAGATCCCTAGGTCTTGTCTCCAGCAGAGGTGCTGGGTGGGCCGAACAGCTGACCTTTAGGTGAGCAGCAGAGCACCTAACCCCTGTGCCATCGGGGCACCTTAATGGCACAATACTGTTATATTTATACACAAGTTACTCAAATTCACCTGGGGTGTGTGTGTTGTATGTGTATATATGTATACGTCTGTCTTTCTGTGTGTCCACGTGGGTATCTCCAAATATGTTAAAACTCCTAAGTCTCTTCTGACACCTCCTATTCCAGTCCAAATCCAGGTTCTTCCTAGCCTTCCCCATTCCATATTTGTATCTCTGTTCTCCAATAGTGAGAAACCTGGCTCCCATCATCAATATATTTATTTATTTACTTAATCTTAAAATTCAAAGAAAGGAGTTTCAGAAGAGTTGACCCATATAGCTACAAAAAACAAATAAAATATAGTTCAACATTATATACAGGTTTTTCCTTTTTGGGGGGAGGTGGGAGAAGTCAATAGACAAGGAGTTGGCCAACTTCTGTAAAGGATCAAATAGTAAATATTGTAAGCTTTGCAGACTACACGGTCTGTTCCAACTACTCAACTCTGCCACAACAGAATGAAAGTAGCCACAAACAGTACATAAACGAGTGGCTGAGTTCTGAACACTTTATTTACAAAAATAGGTGGTGGGCCAGATTTGGCCTTTGGGCTATAGTTTGCCAACGCTTGCTTTAGACTGAAGACATGGTCAAAGTTCTCTGTTCAAAGGTTAACTGGGTTTTTCTCCCCCTGTTCACCATGGTCATGTTATTCATTTCAAATACAGTTAGATTTGTTTTTTGTATTCTATTTTAGGGTTTTCTCCCTATCTTTATTGAATTAATTTTATTTCTTTGAGTATGTCAAATACTGTATGGTTCCAAAAGTGAAAAACTATTCAAAAAGGTAACCTCAGAAAAATGTCTCTCCTTCCCATATTCTTCCAGCAATATCCTACGCATAACCCCTTAGGAGATCAATCTCATTATTTTCTGGTTTATCTATCCTGTGCTGCTTTATGTAAAAAGAAACAGGTAGATGTTTAATTATTTTTTTACACTTTTATTCATTTTGTTGTTGCTGAGAATATACTCAGCAGAACATACACCAATTCGACAGTTTCTACACATACAATTAATTCACTGATGACATTAAGTCTTTGAGTTGTGCAACCATTCTCAACCTCCTTTTCTGAGTTCCTCCCTCATTAACATAAACTCCCTGCTCCCTAAGGTTCCCATCTAATCTTTCGAGTTGCTGTTGTCAATTTGATCTCATATAGATAGTTCTGAAAAGAGAATAATGCTCAAGGCACACATTGTTTTACTAGTTAAGCTATATTGTTTGGTTTTAAGAAGACTTTAGTGACATTTTGATCAGAGATTCCATAGACGAATCCTGATAAAAAGAAGGAAAATGCAGAACACAGTTTCAAATTCTCACGGACTCTAGACTTTCTGGAGCCTGAAACCATTGCCCTGAGATAATGTTAAACCTTTAATCAAAAATATCCCTGAAACATGGGAAATACACAGTGGAGAGAAAGAGTGTGCTGTCATATTGTAGGGAACACAATTAGGGTCACATAACAATGCGTGCATAAGTTTTTGTATGAGCAACTGACTTGAACTGGAAACTTTCACTTCAAGCACAATAAAAAAAAAAAAAAAAAAGATATTCCCTGAAGTCCTCTTAAAACCAAACAATAGTTTAGCTTAACTAGTAAAAAAGATTGGCCTTGATCATTACGTTCTTTTAAGAACTATCTATATGGGATCAAATTGACAACAGCAACTTGAAAGATTAGACAGGAGGAATCTTAGCAGGAAGTGAGTTTACGTTAATGAGGGAGGAACAACTCCATAAAGCAGGGTGAGAATAGCTGCACAACTTGAAGAATGTAATCAACGTCACTAAATTGTACATGCAGAAACTGTTGCATTGGCATATGTCTTACTGTGTATATTCTCAACACCACCACCAAAATAAATAAAATTTAAAAAAAGAAGACGATACCATCTGACCCCTGCAAAAACAGCAGTGATCAAAATACATAAAACGACAAATGCTATTGAGGTTGTGGGGGTATTGGAACTATTACACACTGCTGGTGGGTTTGTAAAAATGGCACACCACTATGGAAAACAGTATGGCACTTCCTCAAAAAGCTAGAAATAGAAATACCTTATAATCCAGCAATCCCATGCCTAGGTATATATCCAAGAGATATAAGAGCTGTCACATGAATAGACATACATACACCTATGTTCATTGCAGCATTATTCACAATAGCAAAAAGATGGAAACGACCTAAGTGCCCAGTAGCAGATGAATGGATAAACAAATGGTGGTACATACATACAATGGAATAGTACACAAAGATGAAGAATAATGAAGAATCCGCGAAACATAACACAGATGAATCTGGAGGACATCATTCTTAGTGAAACAAGTCAATCACAAAAAAACAAATATTTCATGGCCCCATTATTATAAAAAGTTAAGAATACATATACACACAGGAAGCAAAGTTCTTTGATGGTTACAAGGTGGGGGAAATCACTCTGTAGACAGTGGACATTTTTTATTTTGGGTGATGGAAAGGCAATACCAAATACTTGTGAAATCTGCAAAATCTGACCAAGGTAAATGAAGATACTAAGAAGTATACAAGAAAGGGGGCCAATTTCAGTAAATTTTGCAACAAAGTATTAGCAACCCCAAAATTATATGTGGTTATATAGATATACACGCACATAGGTTTATAGGAAGGCACTGGTACACATGTCCATGTGCATGTATAGGTGTATCTGTAGGCATATGTGTATACATGTTTGTGTGTGCTGCGTGTATATACACATATACATAACAAATCACAAAGGAGGCACAGTTATGGAGACTTCCTACACATATCCAAACAACTCATGGGACTGCTTTACTGGGTTAAAAGGCTTAGTTAGGATCATGGTCTCAGGGAACAACTTAGTCAATGGGAATAACATAGTCCAAAAAGATAATGTTCTACATTCTAGTTTGGTGAGCTGCATCTGGAGTATTAAAAGCTTACACGCAGCCATCTAAGATGTAACTATTGGCTTCTACTCATCTGGAACAAGAGAATGAAGGAAAAGCCAAAGACTCAAAGAAGAACACAGTCCGCAGGACTAACAGCCTACACGAACCACAGCTGCTTCTAATCTGGGACCAGAAGAACTAGACGGTGTCTGGCTACCACTACCAATCATTCTTACCAGGGACACAACAGAAGGTCCTGGATAAAAGGGGAGAAAAATATAGAGCAAAATATAAATTACTAAAAAACATCAGACTTACTGGACCAATAGAGACCAGAGGAACCCCTGAGACTATTATCCTAAAATACTCTTTGAACTTGGCAGTGAATCTACTCCTGGAGGTCACCTTTCAGCCAAATGATAGCTGGCATATAAAATACACAATTTCACCCATGAGTGATGTGTTCCCTTAAGCAATCAACTACATGAGACCATTTACCCAAAAGAAAAGATCAGAAGTCAAGGGCAGGAAGAGAAGCTACGTGAATGGGAAGAGAACAAACAGAATGAAATTAACGAGATTGCAGCCATATTGTGAAACCTGTAACCAATGTCACAGAACAATTTGCATAAAAATAGTTAAATGGGAACCTAATCTGCTGTTAAACTTTTACATAAAACACTTAAAAAACAAAAAGATGAAGAGAGAAAATGTGGGATGTAACAATCTCTCTGATTTTCTTCTATACAAACTACCTTTATTGTAATATTCACTTCATATTTATCGAGGGCTATCACTTTTTTTTCTTTTGGTTGCTGATAAAATGCCTTTTGTGCTCTTAAATATCCTGAATATATTGAAATCATATTTCTCCTGTGGCTTCACATTTAGCTTATTAAGAATGCCAAAAGCTTTAATTAATACATAATCATGTTGGCTTTCCACCAAAAAAAAAAAAAAAAAAAAAGGACGACTTCAGGAGTATATTTGGCTTATGGTTTAAAGATTGTCTCAGAGTAATAGTTTCAGGGTTTTATCCAGCCTCCATGGCACCAGAATGTCTGCAGTCCATTAGTATTTGAAATGCTGTCCTACATTTTCCCCCTTTTGACAAGGATTCTTCTATGGAATCTTTCATCAAAATATTCAGTAATGGCAGCTGGGCACCACGCATTTCTTCTGATCTCACAGCAAAGGAGGCAGCTGTTCACGGGGACAATTAGCCACACATTCTGTATCCTTCTCCTATTCCTGCCTCTTTCTTCCTCTGTTGCTCCAGGCAAAGAGAAACCAATTATTGTGCCTTGGATGGCCCCCTGCAAGCTTATAAGACCCCAGGCACCAGGCAACAAACTAGGTGGTAGAACAGAAACACTAAACATGTTATTCGGTCAATTCACTGGGATGTCCCATGAAGCCATAAACCTAAACACCAAACCAGGGAACCAAACCCCATGAGGTGTTTGGTTGTACATAAGCAGCCTCAGCAGCTACTCTTTTGTTGTTGTTGTAAATTATCTATGAGACAACTTTTGCCAATTCAACTTTTTACAGGTCTAAAATTTATTAACAGCAGTGACAATAATAGGCTGTGCAAACCTACCCTTCGTCAATGTGATTTTTCTATCACCACTATCCCTCACTTTTCCTCTCCCTCCCACCCCTGGTATAACTAATAAACTGTGGCTTCTATACATTTGTCTTTTTATATAAGTGAAGTAATACAGCATTTGTCCCTTTGTGATGGACTTATTTCACTCAACATAATGTCTTCAACTTCCATCCATATTGTACCAAGTATCAAGATTTCATTCCTCCTAGGGGATGAGTAGTGTTCTGTTGTATGTATGTACCACATTTTGCTTATTCATGCACTGCTGATGGGCATTTAGGTTACTTCCAACATTTTATGTACAAATAGTGCTGCAATGAACATTGGTGTACAAGTCTCTGTGTATACCTAGGTGTATATACCTAGGAGTGGGATTGCTGGATCCTACGGTAGTTCTATTTGTAGTTTTTTGAGGAGCTGCACACTATTCTCCACAACGGCTGTAACATTTTGAATTCCCACCAGCAATGGATACGGGTTTCAATTTTTCCACATCCTCACTAACGTTTGTTGCTTTTTAAATCTTAGCCATCCTGTTTGGGAGTGAAATGGTATCTCATTGCAGTTTTGAGTTGCATCTCTCTAATGACTAATGACATTGTGCATCTTTTCATGTGTTTGGTGGCCATTTGAATGTCCTCTTTGGTGAAATGTCTATTCAATTGGCAGAGCCCACTTAAAAACAGAACGCACGCAATATTTGAGTAAAACTATTTAATCCGTTGTAGAAAGGTACACCCGACAGCATCACCCCGCTTCTTCTGAGAATTTTATGGTTTCAGTTTGCATATTTAGATCTTTAGTCCTCTTGAAATTTTTTTTGTGTATGGTAAAAAGCATGGATCCTATTTCATTTTTCTGCGTGTGTAAATCCAATTTTCCCAAAACCATTTATTGAAGAGACTTTAGTTCCCTCATGGAATAGACTTAGCACCCTTGGCTAAAATCAGGTGACCATAATGTAGGGGCTTATTTCTGGAGTCTCAATTCTGGTCCATTGGTGTATTTGTCTATCATGCCAGTGCCAAGCTGTTTTGATTACTGTGGCTGTATAATATGTTTTAAAATCAGGATGTGTGAGTCCTCCTATTTTGTGCTTCTCTTTCAACATTGCTTTAGCTATTGAAGGCCTCATGTCATTCAATATGATGCTAAGGATTGGTTTTTCCATTTCTGCAAAGAAGGCTGTTAAAATTTTTATTGGGAATGCATTAAATTTATAGATCACTCTGGGTAGTATTAACATCTTACAATGTGAAATCTTCCAACCCATGAACATGAAACATCTTTCCATTTATTTCAGTCTTCTTGAATTTCTTTTCAGCAGTGTTTTTATAATTTTTATTCTTTAAGTACTTCCCGTCCATGGTTAAATTTATTCCTAGATATTTTATTCTCTTAGATGCTATTGTAAATGGAATTGTTTCCCTTTCAGATTTCTCATTGCTGGTGTACAGAAACTCAATTGGTTTTTTTTCTGTTGATCTATACCCCGCAATATTGTTAAATTCCTCTGTTAGCTCTAGAAGTTAGATGTGTAATTTTCTTCTCATTTTTTTTTAAACATTCTCTGCACTTGGCTTTTTTCACAATGTATCATGGATTTCACGCTACATCAGTTCAGAGATATGTTTCTTATTCTTTTTGAATACCTTTGCAGAAATTCATTGGGAGGATGTACCATAATTTCCTCAACCAATTTACTATATATGGGCATTAGGTTACTTCTAACATTTTATGTACAAATAATACTCAGTGAATAACCTGTATAAATGTACTTTCATATTGTTGAAGGTGAATCATCAGAGTAAATTCCTATAACTAGTAGGACTGCTGGGTACCTGTATACGGATATTTCATTTTGTTAGATATTGTCAAGTTTCCCTCTATAGTGGTTGCACCATTTCATACTGCCATCTGCAATGTATGATTTCCCTCAACCTTTCCAACAGTGTTTTGTCAACCTTTTGAAATACTGCCAATGTCATAGGTGAGAATGATATATACCTAAGTATAATTTTAATCTGCCTTTATCTCAGTAGAAGGGAAGTTGAACATCTTTTCATACACTTAAGGGTCAATGTCATATCTTACTTTGTGAACTGTCTGTTCATGTATTTTGCGATTTTTTTCTTGAATTTAAAAATTTCTTTCTGCATTAGGAAAAGTAAGGCTTCATAAGTCACATATGTGGCAAATGTTTCCTGCAGTATGTCATGTGTCTTTTGACTTCGCTTCTAGTGTCAAATTTATCAATCTTCTATGTATCTGGGTTTTTAGCCAAATTTAGAAAGCCTTTTTCTATGCCCAGGTTATGGGGGAATTCACTTATATTCTGGTACACCTGCAGTTTAATTTTTTACATTTAGATCTCTGAAAATTTGGAATTTTTCTTGTGTATAGTATACAGTATGATCCAATAGTATCTTTCACTAAATGGATATCTAGTTGCCAACATCATTTATTAAAATGTCCAGCTTTACCCAAGTAGTTTGAGATACCATCCTTATCATATACTAACACTCCATATGGACTTGTGTGGACTTCCTAACTTCCTCATCGATTCCACTGGTCTATTTGTCTATTCACACCAGTATGACACACTGTTTCACTTCTAAGGTTTCACAGCAGGTTTTAATGCCTGGTAAGACTAGCACTCTGTTTTAGCTTTTTCTTTTTAGTTTTTTCCTGGATATTCTTTTCCATGTGAACTTCATAAAGACCTTGTTGCTGTTTTTTTTTTTTTTAAATCGGTTTCTGTTAAATTGATAAATAAACTCAGGGATAACTGATAGCTTAATTCTAATCTAAACATATTTTTTGAGAAATTTTAACACAGATTTGGTATTAGATGCTACTAAGCTATCATCATTAACTTCACTGGATGAGGCAGCAGTATTGTGATTATGTAAGAATCCATTTTTAGTTTTTAAAGAAACATAAAACATTTATTAGAGAGAAAACATCATATTAGGGATTAACTACGAAATAATACAGTAGAAGAGAGAAAAAGGGAAGCAGGAAACAAGTGGTAATACGCTTATAACTGTCCATCTTAAAACTTGTTGCCATTGAGTTGATTCCGACTCAGTGACCCTACAGGACAGAGGAGAACTGCCCCACAGGGTTTCCAAGGAACGCACGTGGGTTTTTTTTGGTTACCGGTTAGCAGTCTGAGTTCTTAGCTACTGCACCAAACCAAAAAAACCAAACCCATTGCCGCTGAGTTGATTCCGACTCACAGCGACCATACAGGACAGAGTAGAACTGCCCCATAAGGTTTGCAAGGAGTGCCTGGTGGATTCAAACTGCTGACTTTTTGGTTAGCAGCTGTAACTCTTAACCACTACGCCACCAGGGTTTACACCACTGTGCCACCAGGGCTTAAATATTTCTTCTATGAAGTGTATAAAGACTATTTCAGGGAGAATTAGCCCATTAATTTTTTAACAGAGCACTTGAAGAAAAGACATCATAACATGAATATATGAAGAAACAGAGAAAAAGAGACTGGTTTAGGAGAAAATATATTATCCTAAATTCTGTTAAGTTTGAGAATAAACTTTTAATGTTTTGTAGGCAAGCAGAAATACAAGTGAGACAGTGACAGAGGGAAAATGGCTTCATCATAATATGTGATGGTCAGAATCATTAAAGTTCACAAGTTCTTTAAGGATGTGAATATAGACACAGAAAAAGAGCATATGGCACTAAGTCCTATGGACCACTACAGTCTGAAGAAAAGAGACAGAAATAAGAGAAAAACCCAAAAGTAGACATAACAGGCTAGAGACCTCAGGGTACTGTGTTGTCTAGCAAGAGAAATGAAAACCTGTCAAGAAACGCAACTGGATCCACGGTTTCAAAATCAATGTTAATTTTAACCAGGTAGTTTTAGTATTTTCCTCTCAACCAGTTAAATGTACTAACAAAGAGGAAGATAATACTATAACCTTAGAAAAATAAAAACCTAATCTAACTACACTGACTAGTTATGGTCAAATCAAACCACATAAAACTAGATTGAAATCGATACATCTACACAGGTAGTCCCCAACTTACAACAGGGTTCTGTTCCTAAGACTGTATCCTAAGTTGGTTCTGACCTAAGTCAAATATCTCAGTTTTTTTTTTTTCTTCATTATTATTGCTTTTTATTATCCTATCTTTGTCTTTGGGGGTTGGCAAGAGAATGGTAACATCAGCAAATTACACAGTGCAACATTATGTAGCACATATTACTAACAATAAGATGTTTCCAAAAAAAAAAAAAAAATGCAGGCAGTCCTAAGTGCACTTCATTTTAAGGCAAAGACGTTGTAACTCGGGGACTACCTGTATTGAGTTTGATGGAACCAGTTTGTGATGAGAATAGTTCAAACCAGACAAACTCAGATAAAAACATGTCAGAGAAGATGAAAACGGAACAAAATAAATCTGCATTAGGGAAACAGCCATGCTGTTTGAAGGAAAGGACTACCTGGAACTGGTTTGTGCCTCAAAAAATGTGATTCTTTTCTATGTGGTTGCTCTAGATTTAGGAATATCTAGAAAGGCAGTAACCAACACAGTAGCCACTCGCCTTATATGTTTACTGAGTCCTTGAAATTATTTTAGGGAGAATTAGCCCATTTATTTTTAACAGTGCATTTGAAGAAAAGACATCATAACATGAATTTATGAAGAAACAGAGAAAAAGAGACCGGTTTAGGTGGAAAAATACTATCCTAAATTCTGTTAAGCCTGAGAATAAACCTTTAATGTTTTGTAAACAAGTAGAAATACAATTCAAGGCTAGTCTGAACTAAGATGTGTTCTAAGTGTAAAACACACACGAGATTTTGAAGACTTCATACACAATAAAGAAAAATATCTATTGAATAATTTTTACATTGATTAAAACCTGTTAAACCAAATGCTTTGTAGTTGAGTCGATTCCAACTCACAGTGACTCTATAGGATAGAATAGAACTGCCCCCATAGGATTTCCATAGGATTCAAGCTGCTGACCTTTGGGTGGGCAGCCATAGCTCTTAACCACTGTGCCACCCGTGCCCCTTACACTGATGATATGTTAAAATGGTAATATGGTGACATACTGGGTTAAAAAATATTATTAAAATTAATTTCACCTGTTTAATTTTACTTTATTTAATGTAGATACAAGGGAGCACGGAGGGCGCAGCAGTTAAGAGTTCAGCTGCTAACCGGGAGGTCAGCAGTCTTAATCCATCAGCTGCTCTTTAGACGAAAGATTGGGCAGTCGGCTGCTGTAAAGATTCACAGCCTTGGAAATCCTATGGGGGAGTTCTACTCTGTCCAATTGGGGTGCTAAGAGTTGAAACTGACTCGATGCTAATCAGCTTGGTTTTTTTTTTTTTTTTGGTTACTCAAACCAAAACCAAACCCGCTGCCGTCAAGTTGATTCCAGCTCACAACAACCCTGGAAGACAGAGTGTAACTGCCCCACACGGCTTCCAAGGAGCACTTGGTGGATTTGAACTGCTCACCTTCTGGTTAGCAGCTATAGCTCTTAACCACACACCACCAGGGTTTCCTTTTGGTCACTAGGAATGTTAGGGTTACCTATGTGGCTCCCATTATATTTCTACTGGGCTGATCAATAACAAGAGATGGGAAACCCATGGCCCGGAGGCCAAATCCACCCCTCGATCTGTTTTTGCACGACATGCAACAATCTAAGAATATATTTTACATTTATAAATGGTTAGGAAAAAGTCAAAAGAATAGTATTTCACAATATGTGAAAATTATATGAAATTTAAATTTCCGGGTTCACAAATGAAAACATAGCCATGCCCATTTGTTTTTGTTGGTGACAGCTTTTGCCATGTAACAGCAGAATTGAGAGTTCTGAGGGACCTAAATAGCTACCATCTCACCTGTTAGAGAAACAGGTGGCCAATCCCTGACCTAGAATAAGTTGCAATGGATAATATTCATCAACCTGAATTTACAAATCTGCGGTGCGATGGATCGCTTTTGTATGGCTTTTCTTGCCATTTTCTTGTAACTTGAACCCAGATGATTGGGTTAAAAAAGAAATCAAAATCATTGCTGTCAAGTCGATTCTGACTCGTAGCAACCCTCTAGGACAGACTAGAACTGTCCCATAGGGCTTCCAAGGAATGGCTGGAGGATTTGAACTGCCAACCTTTTTGTTTGTCAGCTGAGCTCTTAATGACTACACCACCAGGGCTCTAGTGATTGGGTAGGGCTGTGCAAATAAGGTAATTATGGCCCACCAAGGGGATTGGTCAGTTTTGCCATGCAGCTAGGCTTAAAATGAGCCATTCCAGAGGCACCACTACCAAGGAAGAACAGCCAGGGACGGAGTGTGTCCATTGGACCTGGGATCCATGCACTAAGAAGCTCCTGGAACCAGCAGAAAGAGAGAGAAAGAGCTGTAACACTGAAGATGGCGAGGAACGGAGGAAGAGAAATGGTAGCAGGAGAGACCAGTGAGACACAACATGGTGGGCTTACCAGCCCATGGAGCGAGAAAACTGAGTGCCTTTGGGCAAGAGGGTTGCCGACAGAGTAGGGTGTCTCCAGGTAGTGGCAGAGCTAGGTTTGCTGACCTACAGAGCTACAGCTGAGCACGTTCGGGCCAAGGCCTAAAGGCAGAGAGGCAGAGTGGGGTGCCTTTGGGCACTTACTGGCACAGTGAAAAGATCTCTGTAACACTTTCCCAAGAAGGGCAGAGACCAAGGACCAGAGACGGGCAGAGAGGCGTGCCTGACTGCACAGTAGAAAGAGGCTGTTCTGATAGAAGAATTGTATCCTGAGCATTCCTGAAGCTGAATTGTAACCTGTTACTTCCCTAATAAACCCCGCAATGGTAAGTATTGTCTGTGAGTTCTGTGTGGCCATTGCAATGAATCATCAAACCCAGCAAAGAAACAGAGAGTGCTGTGCGAGGGACGACTGGTGTCAGAATTGGCACAGATGGTGGACAGAGAGGGCATGTCTGACCTCCGCCTCATAGGAACCTGCCTCAGGCTGTTAATATTGATTCTCCTGCCCCTTTGTGAAGTTAGAGGAGGTCAGGTCAGACACCCCTGCCATGCCATTCCTACAGAATCACTGTAAATTTTTTTAGTAAATAAGAAAAGAAAATACATGGTTTATGAAATCCAAAAGCCATAAAAAGTTTGGCATTTAATTTTACCTTCTGTTGCAGAAGGCATCTCTCATGACTCTCCCTTTGCAAACTATGCCCCAACTTCACTGGCCTCCTTACACTTCCTCACACTTGGCAGGCACATCCCTTCCTTAAGGCCTTGGCACCAATGACAACTCCCCCCATCTGGAATGCTCTTACCCTCGGTACTGAAAGTTCTAACACCATCACTACTTTATGTCTTTCATCAAATGTTATCTCCTCGCTGATTTCAAATACCCAATTTCAAAATTCAACCAGCTGCCCTGTCACACCCAATACCCCCTCCTCCTGTTCTATTTTTTACTAGTTTTTCACTTTATGGTACTTGTCATCTTTTAGTACACCATTCTGTAATTTTTCCAAGCATAAAGTGTACTTTTGGTGCCTGTCTCCTTATACTCAAAGATAGGCCCAGGGAGGGCAGGGATTTCCCACTCTTACATTTACAAAAGAGTTCTCAGTGTCTAGAACATTATCTGGCACACAGTAACAAAAAAACAAAACCCATTGCTGTCACCGAGTCAATTCCAACTCACAGCGACTGCATGTGTTACAGAGTAGAACTACTCCGAAGGGTTTATTTTTTCTTCTTGTTTATTTATGTATTTTATTTGGTCCATAGGGTTATATTGGCTGTAATCTTTACAAAAGCAGACTGCCAGGCCTTTCTTCTGTGGTACTGCTGAACAGGTGTGTCAACCACCAAGCTTGGGGTTAATAGTTAAGAGCAAAGTGTTTGCACCACCCAGGAACCTTTGGCACATACCAAAAACCAAAACCCAGTGCCGTCAAGTCGATTCCGACTTATAGCGGCCCTATAGGACAGAGCAGAACTGCCCCATAGATTTTCCAAGGAGTGCCTGGTGGATTCAAACTACTGACCCTTTGGTTAGCAGCTGTAGCACTTAACCACTATGCCACCAGAGTTTCCAAAACCAAACCCACTGGCGTCGAGTCAATTCCAACTCATAGCGACCCTACAGGGCAGAGTAGAACTTCCCCGTAGAAATTCCAAGGAGCGCCTGGTGGATTCAAACTGCTGATCTTTCGGTTAGCGGCTGTAGCACTTAACCACTATACCACCACCGCCGTTGAGTCAATTCTGACTCACAGCAACCCTATAGGACAGACTAGAGCTACCCCACACGGTTTCCAAGGCTGTAAATCTTTACAGAAGCAGACTCCCACATGTTTGTCCCATGGAACAGCTGATGGGTTTGAATTGCTGACCTTCTGGTTAGTAGCTGAGTACTTGACCACTGTGCCACCAGGGCTCCTTTGGCACATTACAGCTGCCCAATATATATCTGCTGAATTAATGAAGGAAAAGAATAGAACACGTGCTCACCCAATGAGAGCAGATTCCTGACAATCTCCAGCATCACTTCTTTGTATAGGTTCTTCTGCTCAGAGCTCAGTCTCTCCCATTCTGCCTCCGTGAAGACCACAGTGACATCCTTGAGTGTAACTGATTCCTACAATGAGCAATAAATCAATGCACAGCAAGTCACCACTGATTTTCCCAACAAAAGGAGTTTAACTGGTAGCCTCCAAGAGTCTGAATCTGAAGAAGCTCCTCTAGGTCTTTTCGGAAGACCCCATGTCAAGTTCTACTGGACACCAGGCTTTTGGATAAAATCTGAGGGACTACAAGTGATACACAAATCCCATCCCAGCGTTCACACACCTATGGCTTCACTGGAGAGATGCTGTGTGAATCAGTTTGAAAGCACTAAGCAGTATTCAGGAAAGTGACTGAGAGTTCATAATGGAGGAATACAAAGACAGGAGAGTACAGGACGGGCTAGAAAAGAGCCAAAGGCGTCATGGAGGTGGGGCTTGTGCTGGGCAGGAAGGGACAGTGAAGATTTAAAGGAGAAGATGGAAGGGAACTTCACCTACAGAGAAAAGTGGGATGGAACAGATGGGGTCTGGACAGAGCATTTCTGAGGAGTTCAGGAAATAAATGGGATCTGTAAAGTCACTGTCTTTGTGTCTGTATTTTAATGTCCCCTTCTAATAAAACCCTTAACACTTCACTCATCATGTAGAGTAGTATCTCATCTATGCAAAACAGGTGCCACAAGAATGGCAGTAATATTCCAGAAAAGGACATTGACAGATAACGTAATCTTTAAAAACAAAAACAAACACTTTAACCCATTGCCACTGAGTCATAGTGACCCTACAGGACTGAGTACAAGTGCCCCATAGGATTTCCAAAGCTGTAATCTTTATGAAAGCAGACCACCACATCTTTCTCCCCTGGAGGGGCCTAGTGGGTTTGAACCTTTTGGTTAGCAGCTAAGCGCTTAATCACTGCACCACAGAGGGTGCCTACAAACACTCTGAGGTATAATTTGCAATCCATTTGCTTTGTAATTCACCCACTTTAAATACAAGAACTTCTCACTTTGCAAAGTTTCAGTCATCCTGGATTTCAGTTACCACAGTTTAGTTAAATGACCATTAAAAAAAACCCAAACCGGAGGCGGGGCCAAGATGGCGGACTAGGTAGACGCTACCTCGGATCCCTCTTGCAACAAACACTTGGAAAAACAAGTGAATCGATCACATACATAACAATCTACTAACCCCGAACAACAAACACAGATTTAGAGATGGAGAACGAACAAATACGGGGAAGCAGCGATTGTTTTCAGAGCCTGGAGCCAGCGTACCAGTCAGGTAACCTTCGGCGCCCGATTCAGGGCAGAGCCCAGGGGAGCAGACGGCACAAACAAGGGGCCCAGCCCTAGTCCCTGAACTCACTCCGGGAGGGGGCCCAGCCGGTTCACGTGGGCGGCTGGCGACGCAGTCGGTGGGAGAAGTCCCCGGGAGGCAGTGACTGGTCTTGGAGCGGGGAGAGCAGCGTCACAGCCAGGGAACCGTCCTGCCGGGATTTTGACTGGGCGCAGGCATGGTACAAGCACAGAGAGCTGCTCCACTCCCCTGAACTAACCCCGGGAGGGGGCCCAGCCTGTTCGCGCGGCGGTGTGGCAATGCAGCCGGTGGGAGAAGTCCCCGGGAGGCAGTGACTGGTCTTGGAGTGGGGAGAGTAGCGTCCCAGCCAGGACAAGCGGTCACGGCACAAGCACGGGGAGCTGCTCCACTCACCTGAACTAACCCCAGGAGGGGGTCCAGCTAGTTCGCAGTGGCAGCAAGGTGACGCGGGTGGTGGGACGAGAAGTCCCCGGGAGGCAGCGACTGATTTTGCAGTCGAGAGTGCACCGTCCCAGCAGGGGAAACTTGACGTTGGGCATGGGGCTGGCAGCGAAGGATCTGACCGTGACTTCAGTGGGCCAGACCCCCCGGGGACAATCTCCACACAGCCAGCACACATAGGCGACGTGCCCCGCGAAAATCTCAGATATAATAGTCATTCCAAGCAAGGCAAGCAACTCTGGCTATATTCTGAGGTGCTACTCTCCTATCTCTCTGATCCCTCCCCCACCCTCCCCAGGCGGCTTCATTAACATCCGAATTGCCTGAGCCAGAGGGAGAACTCTGATAGGGATCTGACTGCATTTTTTTTTAGCGGATTTTCTGGAAACACTAGTTTCCAAGTGATGGCTCGGAGACAGCAGTCCATATCAAACCACATAAAGAAGCAGACCATGACAGCTTCTACAACCCCCCAAACAAAAGAATCAAAATCTTTCCCAAATGAAGATACAATCCTGGAATTATCAGATACAGAATATAAAAAACTAATTTACAGAATGCTTCAAGACATCAGGGATGACCTCACAAATGAAATAAGGCAAACTGCAGAAAACGCCAAGGAACACACTGATAAAACAGTTGAAGAACTCAAAAAGATTATTCAAGAACATAGTGGAAAAATTAATAAGTTGCAAGAATCCATAGAGAGACAGCATGCAGAAATCCAAAAGATTAACAATAAAATTACAGAATTAGACAACGCAATAGCAAGTCAGAGGAGCAGACTCGAGCAATTAGAATGCAGACTGGGAAATCTGGAGGACCAGGGAATTAACACCAACATAGCTGAAAAAAAATCAGATAAAAGAATTAAAAAAAATGAAGAAACCCTAAGAATCATGTGGGACTCTATCAAGAAGGATAACTTGCGTGTGATTGGAGTCCCAGAACAGGGAGGGAGGACAGAAAACACAGAGAGAATAGTTGAAGATCTGCTGACAGAAAACTTCCCTGACATCATGAAAGACGAAAGGATATCTATCCAAGATGCTCATCGAACCCCATTTAAGATTGATCCAAAAAGAAAAACACCAAGACGTATTATCATCAAACTTGCCAAAACCAAAGATAAAGAGAAAATTTTAACAGCAGCCAGGGATAAAAGAAAGGTCTCCTTCAAGGGAGAATCAATAAGAATAAGTTCAAACTACTCAGCAGAAACCATGCAGGCAAGAAGGGAATGGGACGACATATACAGAGCACTGAAGGAGAAAAACTGCCAGCCAAGGATCATATATCCAGCAAAACTCTCTCTGAAATATGAAGGCGAAATTAAGATATTTACAGATAAACACAAGTTTAGAGAATTTGCAAAAACCAAACCAAAGCTACAAGAAATACTAAAGGATATTGTTCGATCAGAAAACCAATAATATCAGATACCAGCACAACACAAGGTCACAAAACAGAACGTCCTGATATCAACTCGAATAGTGAAATCACAAAAACAAACAAATTAAAATTAAAAAAAAAACACATAACACGGAATCATGGAAGTCAATAGGTAAAAGACCACAATAATCAAAAAGAAGGACTAAATACAGGAGGCATTGAACTGCCATATGGAGAGTGATACAAGGCGATATAGAACAATACAAGTTAGGTTTTTACTTAAAAAAATAGGGGTAAATAATAAGGTAACCACAAAGAGGTATAACAACTCCATAACTCAAGATAAAAGC
This sequence comes from Elephas maximus indicus, assembly GCF_024166365.1. Taxonomy (NCBI): domain Eukaryota; kingdom Metazoa; phylum Chordata; class Mammalia; order Proboscidea; family Elephantidae; genus Elephas; species Elephas maximus. Next base: position 12,344,602 of record NC_064843.1, on the reverse strand, counting down.
CAAGAAAAACGTAACGACTCAACTAACATAAAGTCAAACACTATGAAAATGAGGATCTCACAATTTACTAAGAAAAACGTCTCAGCACAAAAAAGTATGTGGAAAAATGAAATTGTCAACAACACACATAAAAAGGCATAAAAATGACAGCACTAAAAACTTATTTATCTATAATTACGCTGAATGTAAATGGACTAAATGCACCAATAAAGAGACAGAGAGTCACGGACTGGATAAAGAAACACGATCCATCTATATGCTGCCTACAAGAGACACACCTTAGACTTAGAGACACAAACAAACTAAAACTCAAAGGATGGAAAAATATATATCAAGCAAACAATAAGCAAAAAAGAAGAGGAGTAGCTATATTAATTTCTGACAAAATAGACTTTAGATTTAAATCCACCACAAAGGATAAAGAAGGACACTATATAATGGTAAAAGGGACAATTGATCAGGAAGACATAACCATATTAAATATTTATGCACCCAATGACAGGGCTGCAAGATACATAAATCAAATTTTAACAGAATTGAAAAGTGAGATAGACACCTCCACAATTATAGTAGGAGACTTCAACACACCACTTTCGGAGAAGGACAGGACATCCAGTAAGAAGCTCAACAGAAACACGGAAGACCTAATTACAACAATCAACCAACTTGACCTCATTGACTTATACAGAACTCTCCACCCAACTGCTGCAAAGTATACTTTTTTTTCTAGCGCACATGGAATATTCTCTAGAATAGACCACATATTAGGTCATAAAACAAACCTTTGCAGAGTCCAAAACATTGAAATATTACAAACCATCTTCTCAGACCACAAGGCAATAAAACTAGAGATCAATAACAGAAAAACTAGGGAAAAGAAATCAAATACTTGGAAACTGAACAATACCCTCCTGAAAAAAGACTGGGTTATAGAAGACATCAAGGAGGGAATAAGGAAATTCATAGAATGCAATGAGAATGAAAATACTTCCTATCAAAACCTCTGGGACACAGCAAAAGCAGTGCTCAGAGGCCAATTTATATCGATAAATGCACACATACCAAAAGAAGAAAGAGCCAAAATCAGAGAACTGTCTTTACAACTCGAAAAAATAGAAAGTGAGCAACAAAAGAATCCATGAGGCACCAGAAGAAAACAAATAAAAAAAAAAACAAATAATAAAAATTAGAGCTGAACTAAATGAATTAGAGAACAGAAAAACAATTGAAAGAGTTAACAAAGCCAAAAGCTGGTTCTTTGAAAAAATTAACAAAATTGATAAACTATTGGCTAGACTGACTAAAGAAATACAGGAAAGGAAACAAATAACCCGAATAAGAAACGAGAAGGGCCACATCACAACAGAACCAAATGAAATTAAAAGAATCATGTCAGATTATTACGAAAAATTGTACTCTAACAAATTTGCAAACCTAGAAGAAATGGATGAATTCCTGGAAAAATACTACCTACCTCAACTAAAACATTCAGAAGTAGAACAACTAAACAGACCCATAACAAAAAAAGAGATTGAAACGGTAATCAAAAAACTCCCAACAAAAAAAAGCACTGGCCCGGACGGCTTCACTGCAGAGTTCTACCAAACTTTCAGAGAAGAGTTAACACCACTACTACTGAAGGTATTTCAAAGCATAGAAAATGACGGAATACTACCCAACTCATTCTATGAAGCCACCATCTCCCTGATACCAAAACCAGGTAAAGACATTACAAAAAAAGAAAATTACAGACCTATATCCCTCATGAACATAAATGCAAAAATCCTCAACAAAATTCTAGCCAATAGAATCCAACAACATATCAAAAAAATAATTCACCATGATCAAGTGGGATTTATACCAGGTATGCAAGGCTCAGAAAAACCATTAATGTAATCCATCACATAAATAAAACAAAAGACAAAAACCACATGATCTTATCAATTGATGCAGAAAAGATATTTGACAAAGTCCAACACCCATTTATGATAAAAACTCTTACCAAAATAGGAATTGAAGGAAAATTCCTCAACATAATAAAGGGCATCTATGCAAAGCCAACAGCCAATATCACTCTAAATGGAGAGAACCTGAAAGCATTTCCCTTGAGAACGGGAACCAGACAAGGATGCCCTTTATCACCGCTCTTATTCAACATCGTGCTTGAAGTCCTAGCCAGGGGAATTAGGCTAGACAAAGAAATAAAGGTATCCGGATTGGCAAGGAGGAAGTAAAGTTATCACTATTTGCAGATGACATGATCTTATACACAGAAAACCCTAAGGAATCCTCCAGAAAACTACTGAAACTAATAGAAGAGTTTGGCAGAGTCTCAGGTTATAAAATAAACATACAAAAATCACTTGGATTCCTCTACATCAACAAAAAGAACACCGAAGAGGAAATAACCAAATCAATACCATTCACAGTAGCCCCCAAGAAGATAAAATACTTAGGAATAAATCTTACCAACGACGTAAAAGACCTATACAAAGAAAACTACAAAGCTCTACTACAAGAAATTAAAAAGGACATACTTAAGTGGAAAAACATACCTTGCTCATGGATAGGAAGACTTAACATAGTAAAAATGTCTATTCTACCAAAAGCCATCTATACATATAACTCACGTCCGATCCAAATTCCAATGTCATATTTTAAGGGGATAGAGAAACAAATCACCAATTTCATATGGAAGGGAAAGAAGCCCCGAATAAGCAAAGCATTACTGAAAAAGAAGAAGAAAGTGGGAGGCCTCATTCTACCTGATTTCAGAAGCTATTATACAGCCACAGTAGTCAAAACAGCCTGGTACTGGTACAACAACAGGCACATAGACCAATGGAACAGAATTGAGAACCCAGATATAAATCCATCCACGTATGAGCAGCTGATATTTGACAAAGGCCCAGTGTCAGTTACTTGGGGAAAAGATAGTCTTTTTAACAAATGGTGCTGGCATAACTGGATATCCATTTGCAAAAAAATGAAACAGGACCCATACCTCACACCATGCACAAAAACTAACTCCAAGTGGATCAAAGACCTAAACATAAAGACTAAAACGATAAAGATCATGGAAGAAAAAATAGGGACAACCCTAGGAGCTCTAATACAAGGCATAAACAGAATACAAAACATTACCAAAAATGATGAAGAGAAACCCGATAACTAGGAGCTCCTAAAAATCAAACACCTATGCTCATCTAAAGACTTCACCAAAAGAGTAAAAAGACCACCTACAGACTGGGAAAGAATTTTCAGCTATGACATCTCCGACCAGCGCCTAATCTCTAAAACCTATATGATTCTGTCAGAACTCAACCACAAAAAGACAAACAACCCAATCAAGAAGTGGGCAAAGGATATGAACACACATTTCACTAAAGAAGATATTCAGGCAGCCAACAGATACATGAGAAAATGCTCTCGATCATTAGCCATTAGAGAAATGCAAATTAAAACTACGACGAGATTCCATCTCACACCAACAAGGCTGGCATTAATCCAAAAAACACAAAATAATAAATGTTGGAGAGGCTGCGGAGAGATTGGAACTCTTATACACTGCTGGTGGGAATGTCAAATGGTACAACCACTTTGGAAATCTATCTGGCGTTATCTTAAACAGTTAGAAATAGAACTACCATCCAACCCAGAAATCCCACTCCTCGGAATATACCCTAGAGATACAAGAGCCTTCACACAAACAGATATATGCACACCCATGTTTATTGCAGCTCTGTTTACAATAGCAAAAAGCTGGAAGCAACCAAGGTGTCCATCAACCGATGAATGGGTAAATAAATTGTGGTATATTCACACAATGGAATACTACGCATCGATAAAGAACAGTGACCAATCTGTGAAACATTTCATAACATGGAGGAACCTGGAAGGCATTATGCTGAGCGAAATTAGTCAGAGGCAAAAGGACAAATATTGTATAAGACCACTATTATAAGATCTTGAGAAATAGTAAAAACTGAGAAGAACACATACTTTTGGGGTTACGAGGCGGGGAGGGAGGGAGAGAGGGAGAGAGTTTTTTACTGATTAATCAGTAGATAAGAACTGCTTTAGGTGAAGGGAAGGACAACACTCAATACATGGAAGGTCAGCTCAATTGGACTGGACCAAAAGCAAAGAAGTTTCCGGGATAAAATGAATGCTTCAAAGGTCAGTGGAGCAAGGGCGGGGGTCTGGGGACCGTGGTTTAAGGGGACTTCTAAGTCAATTGGCAAAATAATTCTATTATGAAAACATTCTGCATCCCACTTTGAAATGTGGCGTCTGGGGTCTTAAAAGCTAACAAGCGACCATCTAAGATGCATCAATTGGTCTCAACCCACCTGGATCAAAGGAGAATGAAGAACACCAAGGTCACACGACAACTAAGAGCCCAAGAGACAGAAAGGGCCACATGAACCAGAGACCTGCATCATCCTGAGACCAGAAGAACTAGTTGGTGCCCGGCCACAATCGATGCCTGCCCTAGCAGGGAGCACAACAGAGAACTCCTGAGGAAGCAGGAGATCAGTGGGATGCAGACCCCAAATTCTCATTAAAAGACCATACTTAATGGTCTGACTGAGACTAGAGGAATCCCAGCGGTCATGGTCCCCAGACCTTCTCTTGGCACAGGACAGGAACCATCCCCGAAGACAACTCATCAGACATGAAAGGGACTGGACAGTGGGTGGGAAAGAGATGCTGATGAAGAGTGAGCTAATGATATCAGGTGGACACTTGAGACTGTGTTGGCATCTCCTGTCTGGAGGAGGGATGGGAAGATAGAGACAGAGGGAAGCTGGCAAAATTGTCACGAAATGAGAGACTGAAAGGGCTGACTCAATAGGGGGAGAGCAAATGGGAGTACGGAGTAAGATGTATGTAAACTTATATGTGACAGACTGATTGGATTTGTAAACGTTCACTTGAAGCTTAATAAAAGTTAATAAAAAAAAAAAAAAAAACAAACCACTGCTGTTGAGTTGAATCCAACTCAAAGCAATCCTATACCAAAAACCAAAACAAACCTGTTACCATCAAGTCGATTCCAACTCACAGTGGCCCTGTAAGACAGAGGAGAACTGCCACATAGAGTTTCCAAGGAGCACCTGGTGGATTCGAACTGCTGGCCTTTTGCTTAGCAGCAGTGGCTCTTAACCAGTATGCCACCAGGGTTTCCAGCAAACCTATAGGGTCATAAATATCCCTAGTTTCCCCAAAAATGGTTTAAATTTCAGTTGCCATGGTACATTAACTGAGTAATTGCATAAATTACACCCTTTTCTGCTAGCTCTTCAGTTCACAGATCAGGACATAAACATAGATGCGAGTCAAGATCAGTCAGGAATCACACCACTTCTTTCAAAGTCCAGCTGACCTCAGGGGACTGATGCAATCAGTCAGGGCGGTGTAAGGATGTCAACAAAAGCTCTGGACACACAAGCTCCATGGGGTTCCTGGTTGGTGAGAGACATCGATGCACGTGGGATGGCAGCACATCCCTTTCTAGGACATGGAAGCTCCATACTGGGAATCCTCCCAAACTTTGTCCTATGCATTTATTCTATGCTTTTTTGGTATAACAAAACTCTACTCCTAATTACAGCCCTTTTGTGAGTTCTGTTAGTCATTCCAGTGAATTACAAAACCCAAGGAGTAGTGGGAGCCAAAAGGTAAGAAGTGAGGGAGCCCAAGGCAGGGACCACCAAGCTTGCAGCTGGCACCTTAAAGGGATAGAGGAAATCTCAGAGTTTGTAGGGAGCAGGTCAGAAGTCAGGGTGTCATGTGGACTCTCAAACTTGTGGACAAAATCGGCCTATCTGGCAGTGTGAAGAACAGTATCTTTTTAACTTGTGAGACTGACCTAGCTCCAGATGGCCAGGGTCAGAGATGGAAGTGCTGTGTGGGCAGCTGCTATAAGAACTGAACAGGGAAGGGGAAAAGTGGCTATTTTGGTATTTATCATTTTGAGATTCATCCAACACATTAGCATATTCCTATAAATAAGACTGGTCATAGATGATGGCTGAAGCTACACAATGGTACCTGAGAATTTATTTTTACTATGTTCTGTATTTCTGTATGTTTAAAAGGCTCAATAATTAAAAAGTAAAAAGATGCCACGTATACAAGATGCTTTCATTAGATAGTATGTATGTGGATGTTTAGTGAAATTTAATAGTACATTTTAAAGTTTTAATAATCAGTTTATCAAAAATATTCCTTATGAATCTAGCAAGAAAACATTCTGCATCCCACTTTGGAGAGGGGCTTCTGGGGTCTTAAATGCTAACAAGCGGCCATCTAAGATGCATCAATTGGTCTCAACCCACCTGGATCAAAGGAGAATGAAGAACACCAAAGATACAAGGTAATCATGAGCCCAAGAGACAGAAAGGGGCACATAAACCGGAGACTACATCAGCCTGAGACCAGAAGAACTAGATGGTGCCTGGCTGTAACCGATGACTCCCTGACAGGGAACACAATAGAGAACGTCTGAGGCAGCAGGAGAGCAGTTGGATGCAGACCTCAAATTCTCATAAAAAGACCAGACTTAATGGTCTGAGACTAGAAGGACCCCGGAGGTCATGGTCCCCAAACAGAATTCTGTTAGCCCAAGACAGGAACCATTCCCAAAGCCAACTCTTCAGACAGGGATTGGACTGGAGTATGGGATAGAAAATGATACTGGTGAAGAGTGAGCATCTTGGATCAAGTAGACACATGAGGCTATGTGGGCAGCTCCTGTCTGGAGAGAAGATGAGAGGGCACAGGGGGACAGAAGCTGGCTGAATGGATACGGAAATGCAGGGTGGAGAGAAGGAGTGTGTTGTCTCATTAGTGCGAGAGCAACTAGGAATACACAGCAAGCTGTGGATAAATTTTTGTATGACAGACTGACTTGATTTTTAAACTTTCAGCTAAAGCACACACACAAAAAAAATTATTCCTTATGACTTAGAGTTTCCTGGATTCTTAATATTAATCTTGGGTAGATTTTCCAAGAATAAAAATAAAATGCAAAATTGGAGAAACCATTCTAAATTGCCTAACAGAACACTTGACACAAACGCATGAAACACCTAAATGTTGATCACCTTTTCCCTTCTCAAAACAGAGAATATGTACCTATTCTCTTGAAAAGATGCCAGCATTTCAGAAAAATAAGGTAATTCCAACTCACCAGTATTTGGGGCTTCCTCTTCTTCTCTTGGTCCCAGTCAGTATCCTTAGAGGACAAACCTAAGGGAGAAAGAGAAGCTGTGAGAAAGCAGACCTCCCAGAACGCTCCCAGAGTACCTCTTCTCAGCCCTGGGATGGAAGGAAGTAGCCACTTCACTCAGCTGTGGCCACTCACCTGAACTTGGAGCCTTGGTGCCCCCTTCACCTCTCCAGATCCTACACAACTCTCACCTTTAGCCTCATGTTTTTGAGTCAGTTTCTTCATGGTCTCCACATCTTCCCTGTTCTGTGAAGCCAAAATCTTCTCCCAGTCCTGCTCTCCCCAGGCAGAAAGATCAGGCAACATCATGGCCCCAGAGCTGGTACAGTGGCTGCCTTGAAATTCTGCCACAGGGCCAGATGGAAGTTACTTCACCTCAAGATGGATTTCTGCTGCCTGGGGAACTTCTTCAAACCTCAGTTATGAAAGCCCTCTTGTTTTCACGCGTCCAGGACCTGTGGGAGGAGAAACTGCTGGATCCTTCACTGTGTGCTAAACCCCTGCCCCCTCAGCAGGGATCCTGTCCTCTCTCACCCACCTCACTCAACAACCACAGAGTCTCAGTCTACTCGGCTTCTCTGGATTTTCTACCTTTATTCATTTCTGCCCTACAAGCCCTCAAGTCTGTTCCCTGACACTCTCCCTTACCTGTCACAGTTTACTGGGTCCCTCTTGTCCCACACCTCAGATTCAAGCTCCATGTCCCAGATCAGTTTCTGCTACCTGAGTCAGAGAGAAGGGCAAACACAGCCTAAGGCCTGTGGAGAAACAGCCTCTAGCATCTCCCTCCAGACCCATCAGGGCAGCAGCAGTCAGCTTCCGACTCCCCAGCCAAGGTTCCAGCTGTGTTCAATTCCCTATGTCCCCACACTCTGAGGAGTTTGGGGTCTGAACTGAGTCCCTTCAGGCCTCACGACGACTTCTGCAAAAATAACACCCCCCGCCCCACCATTCTGTGTGTCTATGCCACGTGACCCTATCACTCAAGTCCTCCACTCATGTGGTCCAGAGGGGGCAGGTGGTGGTAGGAGCTATGCTACCTTTAGAAGCTCCTCAGCAGCGTGGCCAGGACCTTGGCCCACATGCCTACATCCAACTGCTGCCTTGTTGCTGTTGTTGGCTGCTGTTGAGTCAATTCCCACTCATGGTGACCTCATCTGTGCAAAGTAGAACTCCTTCATAAGGCTTTCAAGGCTATGACCTTTCAGAAGCAGATTGCTAGGCCTATCTTCCAAGGTACCTCTGGGTGGGTACAAACTGGCAGTTGTGAGCTTAATTGTCTGCACTACCCAGGGACTCCTTCCTGCTGTGTAGTGCCCTTTAAGGCTAGCTGGGGTTCCCCTAAGACGTTCCCCCAACACCGTAGGCAGAGCTGCTCAGCCTACACATCACCTTAGTAAAACCAGATTGCAATTTTTACTTAAATGACTGTTTTTACTAGATTGTGAGCTTCCTGTAAGGAGAAATGCCTCTAGGTCACTTTGTTAATCCTAGTAATTAAGATAAAATAGGCCTTTGAGCCAGATTTTATCATTTTTGCCTACCATCTGCTTCTCTATTAAAAGATTATACTTCTGTGTCCTTGACATCTGGTGGCTTAGTGGTTAAGCTTTCAGCTGCTCACCAAAAGGCTGGCAGTTTGAACCCACCAGCCGCTCCTTGGAAGCCCTACGGGGTAGCTCTAATCTGTCCTATAGGGTCGCTATGTCTTGGAATCCACTCAATTGCAATAGATTTGGTTTTGGTTTGACTCCTGACATCAGTCTTGTCTTGGGCAACACATGGGAGTGAGAGCAAAGGTGTGATTTCTAAGCCTTGCAGGACCCCACCACCTGTCGTGTCCTTTTTCCTCTGCCATGAGAGTGACAGGTTCCCAAAAGGGGCTCTCCTTTGCTCTTATTTCTCCCAAGCTGTTTTTCCAAAGAACCAAGGCAGAAGGCCCCATTAAGGAACTCATTTCACTGAAGACAGAGAAAACATTAAGGCAAACAGTCTCAGGACTAAAAAGGCAACATGTCTACGGATGGACATTTAAAAACTGTTATTGGTTCCACTTTGTAATTTAAAGTATCTGGAAGAAATGGGTAATTTCCTAGGAGAATACAAATTGTCTAAAATAGACTCAAAAAATGGGGAAGGAAAAAACACAGATATTATTAACCACAGAAGAAAACGAAAAGGTCGCCGAATCCACTCTCTAAAAGGCATCAGCCTCATGATTTTATTGGCCAGTTTTAGCCAAGTTTTTGGGAATAGGTAATTTCTGTATTAAATATTACATGCCCCAAAGTATTAAGCAGAGGGTTAGTGAAAAAGAGAGACCCTCAATGAGATGGACTGACACCATGGCTGCGACAATGGGCTCAAGCAGAGCAACGATTGTGAGGATGGTGCAGTACCAGGCAGCGTTTCATTCTGTTGTAGAAAGGGTCGCTATGGGTCAGAACTGACTTGATGGAACCTAATAACAATAGCAAAGCATTAAAAAAAAATAAGAAATGGTTTCTAACGCATTCACCAAGGGCACCAAAAGCAAACAAGAGCACTACAGAAAAAGAAAACGAGGTCAGTTCCACTTATAAACATAGATGCAAAAGTCCTAAGTAAAACACTAGCAAATTGCAGCTGTACCTTAAAAAATTATAGTACACCATAACCAAACATATTTTATCCCCAAAATGACAGTATTTTATTCCAAAAATGACAAAACAGCTTAATAACATCAGAAAATCTACTACGGGAGTGATGTAGGAGTTAAAATTGGAGCCATTATTCCTCTCCGTGAGTATAAAGAATGTAGCCTAGCTGGAGCAATAAGAACTCACAAGGACACATCACCTGGGCCCTGAGGTACAAAAGCGATAGCTAGGACAATCCTGGAGAACATCCTTTAGGGAACCTGTCACATAAATCCTAGATAGAGCGCAAAAGACCCTCAGTTGGAATCAATCCAGGTTTGTTTTGTTTTTTATTTATCTTTTTTATTAGCATTTAGTAAACAGTAAGATTTGTTGGACCAGTGAAGACAGCTCCTGTCATTATTGAAATCTGTACCAATGATTATTAGAAAAGACATTTGAAAATATAAAAGCTTGGTGATTTTGGCAGCTTTCAGCCAATCTCTGAAAACGTGAAGCTTCTGATGATTTTACATATTTGTAACGTTAACATACACTAACGAGTCTGTAACATTCCTTCAACTCGGGCAGACGTGGCTCTGGCACCATGCTTGTCTGTTTCCCACTTTTGCCTCTTGTCTTTCTTCTTGGTTTACTATAACTTTGTGGTGATTTCACCCTAGAACAGGAGGAGGAACCTCCATTCTTCTAGTAAACTTATACATTAGAAAACATTTACAAAAATCTTGGTAAAGTATGTGGAGGAGAACTCTAACTGAGGCCCCTGGCAAAAATGAAATGGCTGACACAGGTCTGGATCACAATCCATTTTGTTTTTGTTTCTGCTCTTTTCTGAATACATGACCCATAACTTCTATAATAGAAAAACTTTAAACGCAGAAAAACAGGAAAGAGAACAAACTGTGGTGAAGCTAAAGTAGGTACAAAGATACGCTTGTAGTTAGGAACACAAAGACATGCTTGTGGTTTTCCTGTGTAAAAAACACTTCTCTCCTCCTGAACATCAGAGCACACTACAATTTTACAATATGCTGCCCAGCTACAGCTCTTCTATTCCTCAATAAAATTTCTGTATTACGCCTAATAAAGTACCATACTTTCTCCATTGACAACTGTGATCCAATTATTTACATTTTGCCCTATTTGCTTCATCACATATCTATCCACTCATTTAGGTGGGCATACAGACATCCAGTGTAACATATCTTTCAGTTTTCTGTAAGCGTGAAAGTGTCGTAAGAAAACACTTGGAGGAAATAGGGTTCAGAGAGATTTAAATATTTATACAATATATAAGTCTAGAAGAACAACTTTCATCTGTTTATTTTTATTTCCCACATAAATGAATTGTGTGATTTTCATTTGAGTAAATAATTATACTTCTATGAGTCGGAATCGACTTGACGGCACTGGGTTTGGTTTTCTTTTTTCTATAGTATAAAAGACTTCGTGGATGAAACGTTATCTGTGGCTATAAACTGTAACATGAAGTGTGCAGAAAATAAACACTGTAAGCATGACTTGCATCAAAAAATTCTGTTTAAACCCAGATATAAATTCATCCACATATGAGCAGCTGATATTTGACAAAGGACCAGTGTCAGTTAATTGGGGAAAAGATAGTCTTTTTAACAAATGGTGCTGGCATAACTGGATATCCATTTGCAAAAGAATGAAACAGGACCCATACCTCACACCATGCACAAAAACTAACTCCAAATGGATCAAAAACCTAAACATAAAGATGAAAAACGATAAAGATCATGGAAGAAAAAATAGGGACAACTTTTGGAGCCCTAATGCAAGGCATAAACAGAATACAAAACATTACCAAAAATGACAAAGAGAAACCAGATAACTGGGAGCTCCTAAAAATCAAACACCTATGCTCATCTAAAGACTTCACCAAAAGAGTAAAAAGACCACCTACAGATTGTGAAAACTTTTCAGCTATGACATCTCTGACCAGCGCCTGATCTCTATAATCTATATCATTCTGTTAAAACTCAACCACAAAGATAAACAACCCAATCAAAAACTGGGCAAAGGATATGAACACGCACTTCACTAAAGAAGATATTCAGGCGGCTAACAGAAACAGAAACATGAGAAAATGCTCTCGATCATTAGCCATTAGAGAAATGCAAATTAAAACTACGATGAGATTCCATCTCACTCCAACAAGGCTGGCATTAATCCAAAAAACACAAAATAATAAATGTTGGAGAGGCTGCGGAGAGATTGGAACTCTTATACACTGCTGGTGGGAATGTCAAATGGTACAACCACTTTGGAAATCTGGCATTTTCTTAAAAAGTTAGAAATAGAACTACCATCCAACTCAGAAATCCTACTCCTCGGAATATACCCTAGAGAAATAAGAGCCTTTACACAAACAGATATATGCACACCCATGTTTACTGCAGCACTGTTTACAATAGCAAAAAGCTGGAAGCAACCAAGGTGTCCATCAATAGATGAATGGTTAAATAAATTATGGTACATTCACACAATGGAATACTATGCATCGATAAAGAATAGTGACGAATCTGTGAAACATTTCATAACATGGAGGAAGCTGGAAGGCATTATGCTGAGTGAAATTAGTCAGAGGCAAAAAGACAAATATTGCATAAGACCACTATTATAAGTTTTTGAGAAACAGTATAAACTGAGAAGAACACATTCTTTTGTGGTTACGAGAGGGGGGAGGGAGGGAGGGTGGGAGAGGGTTATTTACTGATTAGTTAGTAGATAAGAACTGCTTTAGGTGAAGGGAAGGACAATACTCAATACAAGGAAGGTCAGCTCAACTGGACTGGACCAAAAGCAAAGAAGTTTCCGGGATAAACTGAATGCTTCGAAGGTCAGCGGAGCAAGGGCGGGCGTTTGGGGACTATGGCTTAAGGGGACTTCTAAGTCACTTGGCATAATAAACTCTACTATGAAAACATTCTGCGTCCCACTTTGAAGTGTGGCGTCTGGGGTCTTAAATGCTAACAAGCGGCCATCTAAGATGCATCAATTGGTGTCAACCCATCTGGATCAAAGCAGAATGAAGAACGCCAAGGTCACATGATAACTATAAGCCCGAGGCAGAAAGGGCCACATGAACTAGAGACTTACATCGTCCTGAGATCAGAAGAACTAGATGGTGCCCGGCCACAACCAACGACTGCCCTGACAGGAAACACAACAGAGAACTCCTGAGGGAGCAGGAGAACAGTGGGATGCAACCCCAAATTCTCATAAAAAGACCAGACTTAATGGTCTGACTGACATTAGAAGAATCCCAGTGGTCACGGTCCCCAAACCTTCTGTTGGCCCAGGACAGGAACCATTCCCGAAGACTACTCATCAGACATGGAAGGGACTGGACAATGGGTTGGAGAGAGATGCTGATGAAGAGTGAGCTACTTGTATCAGGTGGACACTTGAGACTGTATTGGCATCTCCCGTCTGGAGGGGAGATGGGAGGGTAGAAAGGGTTAGAAACTGGCAAAAAGGTCACGAAAGCAGAGAATGGAAGAAGGGAACAGGCTGACTCATTAGGGGGAGAGTAAAATTTTTTTTTTTTTTTTAAAAGGGAGTATGTAGTAAGGTGTATATAAGCTTATATGTGACAGACTGACTCGATTTGTAAACTTTCACTTAAAGCACAATAAAAATTATTAAAAAAAAAAATTCTCTTTATGTCAAGGTGCCATGGATATAATCTTCTACTAAACCCAAAACCAAACCCACGGTTGTTGAGTGTATTCCAACCCATAGCAACAATCTTAGTGCTGCTATAACAGAAATACCACAACAAGATGCCTTTAACAAACAAAACTTTATTCTCTCAGAGTCTAGGAGGTTAGAAATCCAAAACCAGGGGGCTAGGTGCAGGGGAAGGCTTTCTATCTCTGCCAGTTCTGGGGGAAGGTCATTGTCATCATCTTCCTTTGGATAAGGAGTTTCCTCAGTGCAGCAACCCTTGGTCCAAAGGAAATGCTCTGCTCCTGATGCTTCTTTCTTGGTGGTATGAGGTTCCACCTTCTCTCTCCTTTTATCTCTTGTAGGATAAAAGGTGATGCAAGCCACACCCCAGTTAAGCTCTCCCTACATTGGATCAGGGCTGTGACCTGAGTTAAGGGTGTTGCATTCCACCCATCCTATTTAACATAACCTATTCTTGCCTCATGAAACACAGGCAGAGATTAGGATTCACAACATGTAACATAATCACATCAGATCACAAAATGGTGGACAATGACACAATACTAGGAATCATAACCTAGCCAAGTGGAAACACATTTTGGGGGACACAATTCTATCCATAACAGTGACCCTATATTAGTTCCATTTAATTATGAGAGATTCAGAGATGGCAAATGAAATAATTCCTATAGTACACGTTCAGTTACATCTCACTTTCCCCTTTGTTTGCCATGTCCATTGTGACAAATCTATCTCCTTATAAAAATGCAAATACTTCAAGGGCATAATCTTCTGCAAGCTACTATGGAGCTACAGAAAAAAAAAAATTATTGTGCTTTCAGTGAAAGTTTTCAAATTAAGTCAGTCTCTCGTACAAATATTTATATACACCTTGCTGTGTACTCCTAGTTGCTCTCCCTCTAATGGGACAGCACACTCCTTCTCTCCACCCTGTATTCACTGTGTCTACTCAGCCAGCTCCTTTCCCCCTCTGCCTTCTCATCTCCCCTCCAGACAGAAGGTGCCCACATAGTCTCATGTGTCTACTTGATCCAAGAAGCTCACTCCTCACCAGTATCATTTTACAGAAAAGTTTTGATATAATACAGGAATATTCTCTAAATTCTTGGTCAGTATTTTATCCGAAGGGTCTCCGGATATTATATCATTTATTTGGTCCCAATTATCATTAACATAGATGTTTTAAAGTGCATTGTCCTCACGTAAGCCAGGTAAAAGATGGCAAATCAACTAGGTAATTAGGGAGTTTAGCAAAGGGACAATTTATAAAGGCGTGGGCAGGATTACAGTAACTACAAAGGAAGCCGATGTACCACGGGAGCTTACAAGAGCATAGTCTTTACCAACCTAGCTTTAAAGGTGGTGGGGGCAGTTAGCAGGCTCAGGAGACAGCACTATGTAGAGGGGGTTGCTTTACAGAAGTCTCAGCCTTCAGCAGTGTTACACAATGAACTGGGATGACCCATTACAAAGGGAGCCAGGAAAGTAAATACATAAAAACAGCAGAGAAGGTAGCTCAGTAAAGGTAAAAAGCCATCTGAACTAAAAGTCCTTCCAAAGCTAATTAGTAATTGTTACGGATTGAATTATGTCCCCTCAAAATATGTGTTGGGGTCTGTCATGGATTGAATTATGTCTCTCCAAAAATGTGTGTATCAATTGGGCTGGGCCATGATTCCCGCTATTGTGTGACCTTCCTATATGTTGTAAATCCTGCCTCTATGATGTTGATGGAGGATGGGCGGCAGTGATAGTGAGGCAGGATTCAACCTATAAGATTGGATTGTCTTGAGGCAATCTCTTGAGATATAAAAGACAGAAGCCAGCAGAGACGGAGGGGGACCTCATACCACCAAGAAAGCAGCACTGAAAGCAGAGAGCATCCTCTGGACCTGGGGTTCCTGCACCTAAGAAGCTACTCAACCATGGGAAGATTGAGGACAAGGACCTTCCTCCAGAGTCCACAGAGAGAGAAAGCCTTCCCCTGGAGCCGAAGCCTTGAATTTGGACTTTTAGCCCACTTTTCTGTGAGGAAATAAGTTTCTCTTTGTTAAAGCCACCCACTTGTGGTATTTCTGATATGGCAGCACTAGGCGACTAAGACAGAATTCTAACCCCTATACCTGGGCATGTAAACTAATGTAATTAAGTGCTCCACATACAAGGTAATGCAATCACCTTCCAAGGCATTTTAATGCAATGTAACCAGTCAGTCAGTTGAGGTCATGCATAATACAATGTGTCCTAAACCTCATAATCACTCCTGAATTATTAAAAAACAGAATAGACCCAGATGCACACCTGGTGGGAAGAATATGCCATGTGCGGATCGTCTACAAGGAAGGCCCAAGAAACACCCGGGACAACCTAAAAGGAAGGAATCTTCACTATATTAATTATTGAGTTTGAGCAGAGCCAGAGGTAGACAATAAGAAATGGCCCTTTTTAGTGAGTGGCGTAATAATTTTTACCTCAGAGGAACAACTCGAAAGGTAAAGAGATGAAAGCCTGGGTAGCGCAGGAACACAGATGAAGGGAGGGGAAGAACCAAGGGGTACACCTGTCAAGGTGGAACTGAGAGGACTCAGTACCTAATCAGATGGATGGGAAATCAGAAAGAACAAGAAAGAGGAAAGGAGAATTCAGCTTGCTGAATTCCAGATGCTCCTACCTCTCACATTTCTTACTGGTGAAAGGGTGGAGGGTTTGAACTGAAAAACGACATGTTTAGGACAAACGCAAAGAATTCAAAACAAACTAGGTATTAAGGAATTACTGTTAATTTTGTTGACTGCAATAACAGTACTGTAGTTATAGTTTCAAAAAACAATTCTTATCTGTTGGAAATGCATCCTGGAGTATTCACAGTTGAAATGGTATGATCTGCTCCAAATAGTCTAGCAGGGAAAACAAAATGGAGGTTGGAGAGTACAGGATGAAATAAGAACAGCAGAATGTACATAACTGATGGAGCTCCCAATCCTGAGCCTAGACATGCTACACATATTAACTTCTATAATGGGCTACTACTTCCTCTGTAAAATGGGAATTTTGATTACTAGCTTTCAGATTGGCTGAGGGAATCAGAAATCGCAGTGACTGTAAAACGCAGCATCTGGCACAGAGACTACTTAATAAATAACAGCAACTATTATTTTTGGTTTCACGGCAGCTGGCACAGCCCTGGGAATCCACCTTCCAGGCTGAAGTGCTACTGGGACAAGAATGGCCGGAACCTGAATGTAATAACAATTACTATCTCTTAATACATACCAGAAACAATTCCAGGTCTTACTGGAAACCCTGGTGGCATAGTGGTTAAGTGCTACGGCTGCTAACCAAGAGGTCAGCAGTTCGAACCCACCAGGTGCTCCTTGGAAACTCTATGGGCCAGTTCTACTCAGGGTCGCTATGAGTCGGAATCGACTTGACGGCAGTGGGTTTGGTTTGGTTTGGTTTTTGGTGATAAACTGTGGCACCCAACCTACAGAGAGGTTATATATATCTTGCTCAGGACTACAAAACTAAAGTGCCTAGATCTGAACTCTAGCTGTGTGGTGCCACATTTTTAGGCACCAAGGCCAGGGAACATGTCAATAGTGACTGGCCCCCTGGGGTGCAACAACTCTCAAAGTGGATCTACACACAGGGTTGAGAGGATGTAGATGAAACAAGATTGGCCATGAATTAGTAAATGCTCAATCTGTTGATGCGTCCATCGGTTTCACTGTACTTATTCTAAGGATTAGGTTTAAAATCTTCCCTTCATAAAATATTAAAAATGAAAGTCCTGATACCTGGACCCCACCACGGATGCCGGAAGCGATCCGGATAGTCCGCAAACAGCCCTCAAAGGTTCCCGCCCTACCTAACCCCTCTACAGCCACAAACCAGAGGTGGCCGACTGAGCCCCAACACTCAAGGCAGAAACAGACAGGGGGAAGGAAAATCAGCCACATGGACACCCACCCTACAACAGCTAGAGATCTCTGTCACAAAGCAGAGCGGATCCCTGTACCCAACAGACAAGCCGACCTGCCTCCACTCAGAAAACACTGCCTAGATGCAGGCCCCGACGGCGCAGCTCCCCACCACCGGAGAACACATCGCTGTCAGTCTCAGGCCAAAATCTCACTCACCCACTAAAAGCCCCAGGGACTCCAGGCCCCATAAAACTCTCCCACGACGCCCCGGGGATAACATACCAGTATCAAGCTCACCTCCAATCACCTAGCACCCCAACAACACACCAAGCCACAGCAGGCCCTGAGACACCGCCAACCCCCACCCTCCGCTCAACTACCACCTGGGACGGCCCCGGCCCCTCTGAAAACAAACTAACTTTGCCGAGTGCGCTAAGCCCTGGATGCCCGTCACGACCCGGAAATGCAGGACCAAGGAAGCGCTCCCCACAAAAACCCCGGGGTTTTATAGCCCTCGCCGCGCCCCCTCCAACAGGGGTCTCAGTCTCCTGGCCCCTGGCCGAACTCATCCCACAGCCCAAGTAACCCCGAGAATGCACGACCGGAGCAGCCCTCTCTACCCGGGAACTGTTTGTCCCTGACTAACCCCACCCGCTTCCAAAAAGAAACTCCAAGTTCCAGGTCGCTCCTGCTCCAGCCCCAACCCAGGGGCGGAAGGCCCTCGGAGCGCCCTGCAACTCAGGGAGTGAAGGTTGGGTCTCATTTACCCAACTTCCTCGCCCCCAAAGCGCGTCTAGAGCCGCGCCCCCTTCTCCTAAAATGGAGCGTCCGGAACCGAAGGCGCCGAACCGCCGACCGCAGACCCGCCCGCCGCCGGGCCCTCTCCCCTCCCGCCGAGCTCCACCTCGGGCCCTAACGCTGGCCCAACCTTTCCTGACCCTCCTTACCGCGGGGAAAAGACGCCCGGGGGTCGGGGACCCTGAGGGTCTCGCTCGGTCCCTCCACTCACCGGCCGCGGGACTCCCCCAGAACTACAGTCCCCAGAATCCTCGCGGCCTGCGGCTCCCATTGGCCGTCACAGGAGCGGCTTCTGAGCCACGCGGGTCACGGACCCGGACGACAGCCACTGGGGCGACAGCCTCTTCAAAAAAACAAAAACCCAGCGCCTCTTAGGTCTCTTCTTAAAATATCCATTCCGCAAACCCTAGAGGTGCCCGAGTGAGACTAGGAACAAGACACTTCCGGTTGGCGCGCATGCCCCGCCCGGGTCGCTGGCCGGCAAGCCGACTTTGACCGAACTTTTTCTGCTGAAGTGGAGCCGGGTTCCCTGGGCTTCGGCTCGGCAACATACACCCCACCAGCCGGGAACGCCATACACGCCTGGCCTCGTGCTGCCCCGCAGTCCTGTGATCGGCCTCATTTTCCTTACTGGGAACACACCTGGAAAGCAAAGCAGGCTCCCAAAGTCTCGGTGGAGCCCTTACCCGAAACTCCAGCGCTTCCCTCTGTCGTCATTCTCCCCTTGTCCAAGTCCTCAGCCTTTGTAGCAGATTCTCAGCCTGCTCAGGGAGAATGGACGCCTCACTCCCAGGTTGGAGCTTGGCTCCCTGCCCTTTTTTCCCAGGAACATTGCGGAGTTATCAGTATATATTAATGTTATAAATGGGCAAAACCGTTTTCACAGATAGGCTAGAAACTCTGATCCTACATTTCGAATTGTCTGTCTTAACAATCATTCTTACAAGTTTTCGTGAGGACAGTCAGGAGGGTCTTCGTTGGTCCAACAATTATTACTATTCAGTAAAAGATAAGAGTGGAAAGTACCTGGGTCTTTCGATGTGTTTATGATTTATGGGAAAAGTTCCCTAAAAGATGTTTTTCCAAGATTGTCCTAGCTATTGTCTTTATACTTCAGGGCCCGGTTGATGTATCCTTGGGAGTCCTTGTGAGTCCAGCTCTAGCTGGGTCACATCCTCTGTGCAAGGACAGAGAATAATGGCTCCAGTGTTATCTCCAGAGCAATTATAAGGTTACATGAAAATTAAATTGAACTTTCCCTGTTGCCAAAGGGAAAGATACCTTTTCCTCCATGGTTTCAGGAACCTACATACTCTATTTATAATTTCATTTATAAAATGTTCTTGTAGAGATGAAACTAAAGTGATGGAGGACAGATGTGTGGTTGCCAGGTAGGGTGGCCAGATATTACTACAAAGAGATTGAACTAGATGTTTGAGCTGAGGGAACAGTTCTGTATGCTGATTGTGGTCCAGGTTAAAAAGAATGAAGTTTAACCCCCTAACTCACATCATATACAAATATCAACTCAAAATGAATCACAGATCTAAAAGAGCTAACACGGTAACGCTCTTAGGACAAAATATATGGTTAAAAGTTTGTGACCTAGATTAGGCAATGGATTCTTAGATATGACACCAAAGCATAAGCAACAAAAGAAAAAATAGATAAATTAAAAAAAAAAATTAGGCTTCATCAAATGAAATATTTTTGTGCCTCAAAGGACACCATCCAGAAAGTGAAAAGATAATCCACAGAATGTCAGAAAGTATTTGAAAACTATATATCTGATAAGGGACTTGTATCTAGAATATATAAAGAAATCTTAAAATTCAACGTTAAAAAGGAAATAACCCAATTTAAAAAATAGGCAAAGAAAAGAAATGACCAATATGAATATGAAAAGACACTCAAAACCACAATGAGATACCACTTCACACCCACTGGAATGCATTTATTCAAAAAGATAAACAATAACAAGTGTAAGAAAACATACATTGCTGGTGGGAATACAAAATGGTGCGACTGCTACGGGAAACTGGTGGTGGTTCTCAAAAAGGTTTTCTTTCAGGGCACAAGTGGAAACTTCCAGGTCATTTATGCAGCACTTGAGCTTTGACTCGGAAGCCCTGAGTGAATATCTTTCTTTCACCAGTTTATCTAGTAAAAGTAGGACCAACCAACCAGCTTCCTTATACCTCTCATTATGATAAAATTGTAGAAAGGTATCACACATGCGATCACCCAGAGCCTCGTCTTTCACCAATACCTGGCCTATTGGTGGTTCTATTTTGCATATTTGAATTGCCACCTCATGCCATGTTTAGTAGTGGCCTCTTTACTACTGGAAGGAGAGTCATCAACATCTTTAAGACCAATCAGACTTGAGGAAAAATTTAGACAACTCATCCTGACAATTTTGTTTCTCTAGAACCACTCTCGGTACCAAATGTCTTAGGTTGGTTTCTGTAGATAAGCAAAACCATTAAAGCATATAAACATATATATATATATATATATGCAGAGAGAGAGATTTTTTATCAACGATATTGTTCACATGGTTGTAGACATTGGACCATCCAACGTTTGTGGGTCAGGTTAGTGGCCTCTCCTGATTCAAGTAGCTGCAGAGGCTTGCGAACACAAGACTGGCAGGTCAGAGAGCAGGGCTATTGCTCACAGGCTGCGAAGATTGATGAATGCCAACATCGGCAGGCAAGACTGCTGGTAAGCTGCTATCTCAAGTCCAGGAACTGGAGGTCAGATGAACATGAGCCAGCTACAGGATCCAAAATGAGCAAAAGTCCACAAGCCTTGCCAGAACGTCTGCTTATATTTGGATGCAGTCCACACGCTCAGGGAAACTCCCTTTCAACTGATAGGCCGTTCACAGCAGATCCCATCATGGGGGTGATGACATATCAAACACCAACAGGGAAATGATCACAACATTACACAATTGGAAAAACACTGAGAATCATGGCCCAGCCAAGCTGACACGCAATCTTAACCATCACAAAGAGTAAATAAAACTTAAATTGAATATTCCTTGTTGCCAAAAGGGGAAGACACCTTTTCCTTCATAGTCTCAGGAGATTATGTACTGTATTATTCCATTCATAGAATATTCTCAGAGAGACAAAGTGATGCAGAACAGATCTATGGCTGCCAGGGAGGGTGGCTAGGTATTACTACAAAGGGATTGAACAATTGTTCTCTATTCTAATTGTGGTGGAGGTTAAACGATTGAAGTTGAACCCTTACCTCACATAGCAGAGAAACCAATTCAAAATGAATCACAGATCTAAATCCAGGAGATAAGATGGTAGCGCTCTTAGAAGAAAACATAGGGTTAAATCTCTGTGACCTCATTTAGGCAATGGATTATGAGATACAACACCAAAGTATAAGTAACAAAAGAAAAACATAGATAAATCAGAGTTCATCAAATTACTTTTTTTCTTCAAAGGACACCATCCAGAAAGTGAAAACACAATTCCCAGAATGTGAGAAAGTACTTGAAAATGAAATATCCGATAATTTCTACTTGTATGTAGAATATATAAAGAAATCTTAAAATTTAATGTTAAAAAGCAAATACTCCAATTAAAAAATGGGCAAATAATTTAAATACACATTTCTCCAAAGAAAATGGACAAATGACCAATAAAGATATGAAAAGATACACAAAACCACACTGAGATACAACTCTATACCCACTGGAACATCTTTATTCAAAAAGAAAAACAATAAAAATGTGTGGAAACCTCATATATTGCTGGTCGGAATACAAAATAGTTCAGCTGCTATGAAAAACATTTTGGCGGCTCTTAAAAAGTTCAGTACAGACTTATATAACCCAGCAATTCTACTCCTAGGTATATGTGCAAGAGAATTGAAAACACATTATAGTCGATCAAATTGTATCCCTTCAAATTTCATGTCCACCCATAACCTCAGAATGTGACCTTATTTAGAATTAGGGGCATTGTAGGGAAGGCTCTCAAGAACAAGTCATACTGAATTTAGGGTAGAACTTAAATCCAGTGACTGACATCAATATGCGATGAGGGCAAGGCATAAGCAACAACACAGAGAAGAAGAGCATGTGAAGACAGAGGCAGAGTCTGGAGTTCCGCTGGCACAAGCCAAAGAACTCCTGGAACCACCAGAAGTTGGAAGAGTCAAGGAAGTATTCTCCCCTAGACCCTTCAGAGGAGCATGGCCCCTCCTCCACCTTGATTTCAGATCTCTAGACTCCAAAAGTGTGAGAGAATAAATTTCTGTTGTTTTAAGCCACCCAGGTTGTGGTACTTTGTAGATGAATGCACATATACCCAAGGAAACCCTTGTACACACATGTTCATAGCAGCACTATATATGATAGCCAAAAACTGAAAACGACCCAAATGTCCATCAACTGATGGATGGATAAACAAAATGTGGTATATACACAAACAATGGAATACTATTCAGCCATAAAAATAACGAAGTACTACTTCATGCTGCAACATAGATGAACAATGAAAACATGGTCATCTACAATGAATGACCCAGACACCAAACACTATGTATGACTCCATTTATATGAAATGTCCAAGATAGGCAAATCCATAGAGATGGAAAGCAGATTAGTGGTTGTCAGAGTCTAGAGCAGAGGGAGTGGGGAATGGAAAGAGACTGCTTATACTTATAAAGTTTATTTTTTAGTACAGAAAATGTTCTGGAGTTAGATTATGGTAATGGTTGCACGTGGAGTCGCCAAGAGGTTGATCTGACTTGAAGACAGCTAACAACGATGATGGCACAGAAGGCAGTGGTGGTTCAGGGGCAGAATTCTTGCCCTGCATTCGTGTGAACTGGGTTCCACTCCCGGTCAAGGTCCCCGAGAGCAGCCACCACCCATCTGTCAGTGGAGGATTGCATGTAGCTATGATGCTGTACAGGATTCAGTGAAGCTTCCAGACTAAAACAGACTAGGAAGAAGGGCCTGGGGATCTACTTAAAAAATCAGTAAGGAAAATCCTGTTGATCACAGTGGTTCAATACCATTGTGCTCGGGTCACCATGAGCAGCTAACAATAATGTTTACACAACTCTGTGAATAAACTAAAGACCATTGAATTTTACGCAATAAGAGAACTTTTATTATGTGTGGATTATGCCACAATAAAGCTGTTAATTAAAAAGTAAGACTAATTAGACCTCAGATCTTCTCCCTCACTCCTATAAACCAAAAACCAAACCTAGTGCCATCGAGTCGATTCCGACTCATAGCAACCCTATAGGACAGAGTAGAACTGCCCCGTAGAGTTTCCAAGGAGCGCCTGGCGGATTTGAACTGCCGACTCTTGGGTTAGCAGCTGTAGCACTTAACCACTACACCACCTCACTTCTATAGATGATTCAAATTTGACTCTCTGGAGGGCCTGAAGATGTGAATCGCCCATCCAGTAAAAATCTTTCTCTCCACCCCAAAGTGTGTACTTGAATACCCGGGCATTCTGGTTTATCAGTGGTAACTTGCTAGGAAGAGTGAGCTTTAGCAACAGGTAGAATTCAAAGCAGCCAAGGGAAACTGTTAGTTGTATACTGTTTGGGATTTCCTGCCTTGGACTCTGCTACAACTCCACTAAGTTATCCCCAAACTGTGGTTCGTGACTGATTACACACAGCAGCCTGGGGTTGTTGCTGCTCTGTGGCATGTAGGAGGAGAGGCCATTCTGTTCATGAAGTCAAATGGGACAGAGAGAGCCCAGCAGAGGCCAGAAGTAGAACAGCCAACAGGGTGGATGTAATGTTCCTACCACCACGTTACTCATTAAAGTAGTAACACCCAGTAAGAAGGTTTTTAGCAGGCGTATGGAAGGAAGTTCAAATCCACCAGGCACTCCTTGGAAAATCTATGGGGCAGTTCTACTCTGTCCTATAGGGTCGCTATGAGTCAGAATCGACTCGATGGCACTGGATTTTGGGTTATGGAAGGACAGGAGGAAAGAAGTTGGTCCATGTAGTGGTAATCTGGGGCCTAGAGGTGCTACCAGCCTGAGCACTGAGCTGTGAGCACAGAGACAGAGGGGCAGGAATTCAGTGCAGAGTGGTCAGGGTAACAGAGATACCCCTCCTCACTCTTCAGACCTTGAGGGTGTTGAGGTTACAGACACATTATCTTGCTCAGCCCCCAAAGGGCCCTTGCAAGAATAGCAGCAGAATGACCTCCACCTAACACAGGAAGGGGGTCCCTAAGTAGTGCAAACAGTTGAGCACTCCACGGCAAAACGAAAGGTTGGAGGTTTGTGTCTACCCAATGGCAACTTGGAAGAAAACCCTGGCAATCTACTTCCAGGGAAATCATCCATTAAAACATTAAAAACCCTACGGGATTCTGAACGATGGTGGCACGAATAGGCCATTGTTTCTTCCCTCTCACACAAGAAAGAAAGAAAGAAAGAAAAGAAAGAAAGAAAGAAAGAAAGAAAAGAAAGAAAGGAAAGAAAGAAAGAAAGAAAGAAAGAAAGAAGAAAGAAAGGAAAGAAAGAAAGAAAGAAAGAAAGAAAGAAAGAAGAAGAAAGAAAGAAAGAAAGAAAGAAAGAAAGAAAGAAAGAAAGAAAGAAAGAAAGAAAGAAAGAAAGAAAGAAAGAAAGAAAGAAAGAAAGAAAGAGAAAGAAAGAAAGAAAGAAAGAAAGAAAGAAAGAAAGAAAGAAAGAAAGAAAGAAAGAAAGAAAGAAAGAAAGAAAGAAAGAAAGAAAGAAAGAAAGAAAGAAAGAAAGAAGAAAGAAAGAAAGAAAGAAAGAAAGAAAGAAAGAAAGAAAGAAAGAAAGAAAGAAAGAAAGAAAGAAAGAAAGAAAGAAAGAAAGAAAGAAAGAAAGAAAGAAAGAAAGAAAGAAAGAAAGAAAGAAAGAAAGAAAGAAAGAAAAATAAATGACACTCATTTTTGAGGAATTCTGAATCAGGAAGAGAGAAAAGCAACAGGAAACCGTAGACAGGCAAGAATGAACAAATGAACAAGTCGAGTATGACAGGAAAATCACTTCTTCCACCGTCCTTACCCATCCCCACCAGCCAAGTGGGCACAGGTTGCTGTGAACCAGGAAGTGGCCCCAGCAAAGAGACTGCTTCCCTAACCACTACACACTGTAGCTGAACAAAGAGACAGGAACCAAAGCTCCCACTCTAAAATCAATAAGACAGACCTCTCAGAGGTCCCTTTGGAGGGTTTCAGCACCTCCCCCACCTGGAAACCTTAGCAGCAAGGTTTTTGCAAATGGGTACAGAAGGTGTCCTGTGTTGGAGTTGGCTTTCAGAAGCAACACTCTACCTGCCTCCTAGCACACGCCTAGCTCATACCACTGTAATCAATGGGACAGACATTCCAGGGGGACAGTTTGGGTCTGTCTGCTCCCCCTTCTGGTTGGTGCTAAGGACTATTGCCTGTGTGTTAGAAAGCAGGCATCTTGAGTACAGACTACACCCACAGTCACCATACTACTGTGGGTGAGGCTCTGAGAGCAACAAGGCACACCTCTTTGGGGGTCTGTTTGGAGAATGAGAGCCCCTCCCCCACCCAGATGCTGTCAACTGCAAGACTGCTGTGAACTGCTACAGAAGACACTCTGCAGTAGTCTATTCCCACAGTCAGCACACTACCTGCTTCCCTGCACATCCCATGGCTCAGTCCTCTGAAATCAACAGGATCAGACCTCCTTGGGTATTAATTTGGGTTAATCTGTTACCACTTCTGGTCAGCACTTAGGACTTCTGACTGAGGCTACTGTATGGTAGGAAGCAGGTGTTTGAGTGGAGGCTGCACTCGAAGCCAACAATCTACGGGATGGGGGGTAGGTTCTGAGAGCAACAAGGCAGACCTTTCCGGAGATCCAATTGAAGTGTGGCACCACCTCCCCCACCTGGTAATTGTTTGTTGTTTCAAATTGCTACAGAAGGTCCCTGCAGTAGAGTCTGCTCCCATAGTCAGCGCTCTTATCTCCTGTCCTGTGCACCCCATAGGTCTGACTTCGGAAGCCAACAAGACAGAACTCTTTGGGGACTAGTTCAGGTCTGTCTGCTCCACTTTGCAGTTGGTGTTGAGGACCGCTGATGGAAGCTGCTGTGTGGTAAGCAGACTTTTTTAGTGGAGGCTACACCCAAAGTCAACATACTTCGGGGTAAGCTCTGAGAGCAACAGTGCAGACCCTCCATGGGGGTTCATTTGGAGTGTGACAACCCCTCCTCCACCAGGTAACTGATAGAACTAACTACAGAAGGATCCCTAAAGTGGAATCAGAAGACAAGTCATCTAAGTGGAGACTGCTCCCAAAACTACCACAGGGCCACTGGGGCTCTAGAACCAACAAGAGATGGGTAACTCATCTAACTGAAGACCAGACGAGTTGAGGGATGACATCAAGGACATCATACATGAAGAAAGTCAAAGGTTATTAAAAAGACAGGAAAAAAAGAAAAGACCAAAATCGATTTTAGAAGAGTCTCTGAAACTCGCTCTTCAATGTAGAGTAGCTAAAGCAAATGGAAGAAATGTTGAAGTAAAAGAGCTGAAGAGTCGATTTGAAAGGGCAACTCGAGAAGACAAAATGAAGTATTATAATGAAATGTGCAAAGAGCTATAGTTAGACAACCAAAAGGGAAGAACACAGTCAGCATTTCTCCAGCTGAAAGAACCGAAGAAAAAATTCAAGCTTTGAGATGAAGGATTCTATGGGGAAAATATCGAACAACAAAGGAAGTAACAAAAGAAGAAGGAAGGAATTTAGAGTCACTGAACAAAAAAAATTTGTTCAATGTTCAACCATTTCAGGAGGTGCCATATGATCAGGAACTGATAGCATTGAAGGAAGAAGTCCAAGCTGCACTTGCACTGAAGGCATAGTAAAAAGAAACAAAGCTCCAGGAATTGACTGAATACCAATTGATGTGTTACAAAAAATGGATACATTGCTAGAAGTGCTCACTCATCTATGCCAAGAAATTTAGAAGACAGCCACCTGTCCAGGAAACTGGAAGAGATCTATATTTGTTCGATGCCAAAGAAAGGGGATCCAACAGAATGGGAAAATTTTTAAACAATAATATCACATACCAGTAAATTTTTGCTGAAGATAATTCAAAAATGGTAGCAGTAGGACATCAACAGGAAACTGCCAAAAATTCAAGCAAGATTCAGAAAAGGATATGGAACAAACGGTAGCATTGCTGAAGAGAGATGCATCTTGGCTGAAAAGAGAGGATACCAGAACAATGTTTACCTGTGTTTTATTGACTATGCAAAGGCATTTGACTGTGTGGATCATAACAAATTATGGATAACATTGTGAAGAATGGGAACTCCAAAACACTTAATTGTGCTAATGTGGAACCTGTATGTAGAGCTAGAGGAAGTCATTCAAACTGAGCAAGGGGATACTGTGTGGTTTAAAAATCAGGAAAGGTGTGCACCAGGGTTGTATCCTTTCACCACACATATTCAGTCTTCGTGCAGAGCAAATAATTCAAGATGCTGTACTATATGAAGAAGAACGTGTCATCAGCATTGGAGGAAAACTCATCAGGCAGCAATAAGCAGATGACACAACCTGCTTGCTGAAAGTGAAGAAATCTTGAAGTATTTACTGACGAAGTATAAAGACTACAGCCTTCAGAATAGATTACAATTTACCATTAAAAAAAAATCCTCACAACTGATTCAATAAATATTATAATGATAAATGGCAAAAATATTGAAGTTTTTAAGGATTTCTTTTTATTTGGATCCACAATCAATAACCATGGAAACAGCAATCGAGAAAAGAAACACCATATTGCACTGCGCAACCAACCAAAACCAAACCCAGTGCCATCGAGTCAATTCCCACTCATACCAACCCTATAAAGCTGCTGCAAAAAGACCTCTTTTAAGTGTTGAAAAGCAAAGATGTCACTTTGAAGACTAAGGGGCGCTTGACCCGAGCCATGGTCTTTTCATTTGCCTCAAAGCTGGACAATGAATAAGGAAGACCAAAGATGAATCGACACATTTGAATTGTGGTGTTGGCAAAGAATGTTAAATACACCATGGACTCCCAAGAGAATGGTGGAGCCCTGGTAGCACAGTGGTTAAGAGTCCAGCTGCTAACCAAAATATTGGCAGCTCGAATCCACCAGCCATTCCTTGAAAACCCTATAGGGCAGTTCTACTCTGTCCTATAGTGTCACTATGAGTCGCAATCAATTTGACAGCAATGAGTTTGGGTTTGTTTTATTTGGCCAAAACAATGAGCCAATCTATCTAGGAGGAAGTACAGCCAGAATAATGCTCCTTAGAATTGAGCATGGTGACACTTTGTCTCACATACTTTGGATATGTTATCAGGAGGGAACAGTCCCTGGAGATCGACATCATGCTTGGTAAGATAAAAAAAAAAGATAGTGAAAAAAATGAAGACCTTGACTAGGTGGATTGATAGGGTGTCTGCAACAATGCACTCAAACATAGCAATGATTGTGAGGATGGCACAGGACTGGACGTTGTTTCGTTCTGTTGTACATAGGGTCGCTTTGAATCACAACCAACTTGACAGCACCTAACAATTACAATAAAATTTCAATGACCCAACAAAAATTCTAAGATACATGGAGGAAAGAAATGATGGCCAATCCAAATGAGCATGATGAAGGAGTGAAAGTGTGTCTTTGGAAGACCAAAAAATGAAAAGAATGGAATTATGCAATACAACAATGTTAACCTTAATTAAAGAGATAAGGGAAAACAGACAGAGATCTAAAAGAAATAAGGGAAACAATGCAAGAAGAATTTGAGGATCTGAAAAAAAAAAAGAAACCAAACAGAAATACTGCAGCTGTTAGAGACAATAACTGAAATGAGTAACACAGTGAAAGGATTTAACAAGAGATTTAATCACAGAAAAGAAAGAATCAGCAAATTAGAGGATAAGACAGTCAAAATTTCAACGGCTTAAGAGCAACAAGAACAGAGGCTCAAGAAGGATGAGCACACTTTAATGGAATTACGGGACAATAATAAGAGACCTAATATATCCATCATGGGAATTCAAGAAGGAAATGAGAGAAAGTGACAGAAAGGATATTTGAAGAAACAATGACAAAATTTTCCAAACCTGACAAGGACATGGATCTACAAATACAAAAAGCTCAAAGAACCTCAAGCAGGATAAACCCAAAGAGATCTACACCAAAACATATCATAGTTAGGCTCTCAAAAAGTAAAGAGAAAGTGAGAATCCTGAAAGCAGTGAAGAGAATCAAACAGTCACATACAAATGATCACCAATAAGAGTGAGTGCTGACTTCTCTTCAGAAACACTTAAGGCCAGAAGGCAATGAAACAATATATTTAAAGTGCTGAAACTAAAACAAAACGAAACAAACTATGGGCCAAGAATATTATACCAGGCAAAACTGAACCTTTAGGAATGAGGGTGAAATCAAAACATTTCAAGACAAAAAGGACTTGAGAGACTTCATATCCACCAGACCTGCCCTACAAGAGATACTAACAGGAGTTCTGTAGAGGGAAGGGAAAAGACACTGGAAAGTAATTCAAAACCATACATGCAAAGAAAGAGTCATAAAAAAGGGAACTGCATGGACAAGCATAATGGCTAGTAGTAAGTATTCATGCTTAATAATTCTAACTGTTTTGACCTTCATGCTTTTAAATAACGAATGTATAAAAAGTAAGGACAAAATTATGTTACAGGGCACATAAAATATATAGACTTTATCAGTGACAACAACAACAAAATGGTTATCATGGAAGGAATGATATAGGTATAGAAGTTGTAGTATGTTACTGAAGTTAAGTTGGTACCAATTTACCCTAGGATGTTATAAATACAAGCTGTTAAATGCAATACTCATGGTAATCACTAAGAAAATATTTAAAAACCATACACAGAGGGAAAGGAAGAAGTAACCAAAATGGATCACTATAATAAACCAAGAAAACACAAAAGCAAGCGGTAGTAAAGGAAAAAGACAAAGAAGACTTAAGGCACGCAAAAAACAAATAACAAACTGGTAGAATTAAGTCAGTTCTTATCAGTAATTACAGTGAATGTAAATGGGCTAAATGTTCTAATCAAAAAGCAGAGAGTGGCAAAATGGATAAAAACATGATCAAGACACACACCTTAGACCCAAGGACAGAAATAGTTTGAAAGTTAAAGGATGGTGTCTTAGGCTGGGTTCTCTAGAGAAGCAAAACCAGTAAAGCGTATAAATATATATAGAGAGATTTATATCAAGGAAACAGCTCATGCGATTGTAGGGGTTGGAACATCCCAAGTCCTTGGATCAGGATACACAGGCCTTTCCCAATTCACAGAGCCACAGAAACTGATGAACCAAAGATAAGCAGGTTGGAGAGTAGGGCTCCCACTCACAGGCTGTGAAGGTTGAGGATTCCCCAAGTCCAGCAGGCAAGACTGAAAAGTTTCTCCTGATTCAAGTAGCTGGAGGGGCTGGCAAACCCAAGATAGGCAGGTTTGGGAGCAGGACTCTTGCTTGCAGGCTGTGAAGATCAACTAAATCCCAAGATGGACAAGTAAGAACCAGAGGTCAGTCAAGAGAGAGCTGCTAGATCCAGAACAAGCCAACAACCTTTGCAAGGTGAGCAGGAAGGAAATAGGTGGCGGATGACAGAGAGATGAAGGCTGAGTGGGCAGTGAGCCACCACAATGAGCGGGTGGTAAGCCACCACAAGCCCCACCCCTACTGGTACCATGCAGCAGATTCCATCATTGAGGTGATCACATATCACATTTCAACAGGGAAGCAATCATAACATTACACAACTGCCGAAACACTGAGAATCATGGTCCAGCCAAGCTGACATACAATCTTAACCGTCACAGATAGAAACAAATATTCCATGCAAATAATTGCAAAAAGAGAGCTGGGGTGGCAATCTTAACATCAAACACAGTAGGCTTTAATACAAAATCTGTTAGAAGAGGCAAAAATGGACATTATATACTGATAAAAGTGTCAATTCATCAAGGAAATTTAACAATCATATACATATGCAGTCAATAGTGAGCATCTAAGTATGTAAAGCAAACACTGATAGAACTGAAGGGAGAAATAGATACCACCACAATAATAGTTGCAGACTTTCAGTATTGGATAGAACATCTAGAAAGAAGGTCAACAAGGAAACAGAGGACCTGAATGATACTATAAACAAACTAGACTTTACAGACATATATAGAAT
This sequence comes from Elephas maximus indicus, assembly GCF_024166365.1. Taxonomy (NCBI): domain Eukaryota; kingdom Metazoa; phylum Chordata; class Mammalia; order Proboscidea; family Elephantidae; genus Elephas; species Elephas maximus. The sequence continues at coordinate 12,313,036 of NC_064843.1, read as the reverse complement.
ACTCTAACCAACAACAGCACAATATACATTCTACTACAGTGCACATGGGTCATTCTCCAGGATACACCACGTGTTAAGATAAAAAGCAAGTCTCAACACATTTTAAAAGATTGAAATCATATAAAGTATTTTCTCCAAGCACAATAGAGTGAAACTGGAAATCAATAATAGAAAAAAAAAAAAAAAAACCTGGAAAATACACAAACACATGGGAAATTAAACAACACACCATTAAACTACCAACTGGTGAAGGACGAAATCAAAACAGAAATCACAAATTTCTTACAGTCATATGAAAACGAAAGTACAACATGCCAAAAGTTACGGGATGCAGTGTAGACAGTACTCTGAGGGAAACTTATAGCAATAAATGCCTACATAAAAAAAGAAGACAGATTTTTTTTAAAAAAACCCAGCTTAACTCAACAACTCCAGGAACCAGGAAAAGAAGAACAAACTAACCTAAACCTGTCAGAAGAAAGGAAGGAACAAAGATCAGAGCGTAAATAAAATTGAAAACAGAAAAACAATAGAGAACCAATAACACCACAAACTGGTTCTCTGAAAAAATTGAAAAAAAACTGACAAACCATTAGCTAGACTGACAAAGAAAAAAAAGAGAGAAAATATACAAATAACCAAAATAAGAACTGAAAGAGGAAACATTACAACAGTTTCGATAGAAGTAAAAAAAACTATGACAGAATATTATGAACAACTGTATGGCAACAATCTGAATAACCTAGATGAAACGGACCAATTCTTAGGATGACACAACTACCCAAAATGACTCAAGAGGATATAGAAAGTCTCAACAGAACCATAACAAGTGAAGACATTAAATTAGTGATCAATAACGTCCCAACAAAAAAAGTCCCCGGCCAGATGGCATCACTGGGGAATTCGACCAAACATTTCAAGAATTGACACCAATCCTGTTTAAACTTCTCCCAAAACATAGAGAAGAAAGGAATACTCCATAATTTATTCTATGAAGGAAACACAATTATCTTAGTTACCTAGTGTTGCTATAATAGAAATACCACAAATGGATGGCTTTAAGAAACAGAAACTCATTTTCTCACAGTTTAGGAGCCTAGAAGTTGAAATTCAGGGTGCTGGCTCTAGGAGAAGGCTTTCTCTGTTGGATCTGAAGGAAGGTCCCTGTCTCTTTTGAGCTTCTGCTCCTGGGCAATCTTCATGTGACTTGGCATTGCTCTTGCCCAGTCTGTGTTTCTCTGGCTTGCTTGTTTAATCTCTTTCATATCTCAAAAGAGATGGACTCAAGACACATCCTACACTAATCATGCCTCTTTTACATAACAAAGACAACCCATTCTCCAGAAGGATTATAACCACAGGCATAGAGACTAAGATTTACAATGCAAATTTTGGGAGACACAATTCAATCCATAACATTCCACGCTTTGGCCCCTGTCATGGACTGAACTGTGCTCCCCCCAAAAAAATATCTATCAACTTGGCTAGGTCATGAGCCTCAGTTTTGTACGATTGTCCACCATTTTGTCATCTGATGTGATTTTCCTATGTGTTGTAAATCCTAATCTCTGCCTATGGTTTAATGAGGCAAGATTAGATTATGTTAAAGAGGGTTAGGGTTGGATGTAACGCCTTACTCACGTCACATTCAAGATCCAATGTAAAGGGAGTTTCCCTGGATTGTGTCCTGCATCATATTTTACCTTACAAGAGATAAAAGGAAAGGGAAGTGAGCAAAAACATGGGGACTTCATACCATCAAGAAACAAGAGCCAGGAGAATAGCACATTCTTTGGACCTGGGTCCCTGTGCTGAGAAGCTCCTTGACCAGGGGAAGACTGATGACAAGTACCTTCCTCCAGAGCCGACACAGAAAGAAAGCCTTCCCCTGGAGATGACGCCCTGAATTTGGACTTGTAGCCTACTAGGCTGTGGGAGAATAGATTTCTCTTTGTTAAAGCCATCCACTTGTGACATTTCTGTTATAGCAAGACTAAATGACTAGGACAGCCCCCCAAATTCATATGCTTGCTGCATGAAAAACACAGTCACCCCATCACATCATCCCAGAAGTCTTAAATCAACTCCAAGTACAAAAGTTCATCTTCTGAATCATCTCAATCAAATATGGGTGAGACTTTAGGTGTATCACCTCCTGGGGTAAAATTCCCCTTCATCTGTGAACCTGTGAATGCTAGAACACAAGTTATTTCTGTCCAAAGTACAATGGTGCTGCACGCAGAGGTAGACATTTTCATTACAAATATGAGAAACTGAAGGAAAAGAAGGGATAACAGGCACAAAGCAAGTCCAAAATCCAGCAGAACAAGTTACATTACCTCTGAAGGCTTGAAGATAATCCTCTGTTCTTTGGGACCATCTGGGCAATGACTCTGGGTATTGGCCATTCTCTCTGGATTCTGGTTGGAGGTACCTTGGACTTGGGCTTCAGCTTTGCTTTTGCGGCTCACTGGGATGACAACTCCACTCTCTTGAATTTGGGCAGCCCTACTTTTTTTTCTTTACTTTCCTAGTACATCTGAGTGGCAACCCATCCACTTGGCCGTGGCAGGCTCAATTTGCTGCTACTTAGACACGGCAGCTCCACTTCCTCAACTGTGGGCAGCAGCCCCATCCTCCTGGCAAAACTAAATAGCAGCCCTACACAGGAACAGAGTCGATGAGCACATGACTCTGAAAGCTAGGAAGGAGGATGTGGCTCTTCTCTTTGAGATCCCGGAGGCCATGGCTCCACTCTTTGAGACCTGTGGCCCTATCCTTTGAGATGGAGGCAGCTCTGCTTCCTGTGCTCCTTCCAACAGTTCTGTTGATTTCTGAGCTACTCCAGGGATGGTTCTTTTCTCTTCTTGGACAATAACAGATGCAGCTCCTTTGGCCTGTTTCCTACCTGAAGAATTCCAAGAGGCAGAGTTCTTTCTTTACGTTCTTTCTCTGTCAGTCTAAGCTGATGGGTTTTCCACTGTGGTAGTTGGTTAGATCCATCAGTCACAGGCTTAAGCTCTTTAACAAAAGGTTGTGTAGCCATGTCCTTGGTGAAAATTGTTGGACATATGTACTTAGTTCGTACAAAAGAACTTTACAAATCTTTACGTTCTGTTTGCAGTTTGCACAGTTCATTTTTAAGTCCATCTCTTTCCTCTTGCATTTTACTTAAGTGGCAAGGAGAAAATATGTGTCCCCTTTAAGATCTTTCTTAGAATTCTCTTCAGCCAGATAGCCAAGTTCATAACTTAAAAGTTCTACCTTCTTGTAAACGTTTGAACATAATTCACACAAGTTCTTTGCCGGTACATAAAAAGCATTACCCTTCCTCCATTATCCAACCACATTTTCATCATTTTCTTTTAAAGTCTCAGTAGAAGCACATTTAACATCCACATTTCTAGCAATGTTCTGTTGTTTGTGCCATTCTCTAAGACAACAGAGACCTTCTCTGTAAGTCTCCTCACTTCCATCTGAGCACTCACCAGATTTGCCTTTAATGTCCATAATAGAACAAACAATTTCTTCAAGGCAATCTAGGCTTTTACTGTTAAAACCTTAAAACTCTTCCAGCCTCCACCCATTACACAACTTCAAAACTGCTTCCACATTTTTGGTATTTGTTAGAGCAGCCCCCAATTCCCTTTACCAAATTCTGTCTTAATTATCTGATGCTGCTATAAACAGAAATATCACAAGTGAATGGGTTTAACAAAAAGAAATTATCTTCTTCTTACAGTTTAAAAAATATAGAGCCTAGAAATCCGAGTTCAGTGTATCAGCTCTAGGGGAAGGCTTGCTCTTTCTGTCAGCTCTGAAGGAAGGTCTTTATCTTTTTTGAGCTTCTTCTCCTGGGCAATCTTCATGTGCCTTAGCATATCTCTCTACCCATCTCTGCTTCTCACGCTTGCTTTTTTTATATCTCAAAAGAGCTTGACTCAAGACACATCCTACGCTAATCCTGCCTCATTAACAATAAACAAAGACAACCCATTCACAAATGGGATTAAAACTACAGGCATAGAGGCTAGGACTTACAATGTATATTTATGAGGGACACAATTCAGTCCATAGAAATAACCTTGATACCAAAACTAGACAAAGACACCAGAAGAAAAGTAAACTAGCCAGCAGTATTCGTTATGAATACTGATGTAAAAATTCTCAACAAAAAACTAGCAAACAGAGGCGGGGCCAAGATGGCAGACTAGGTATACGCTACCTCGGATCCCTCTTCCAACAAAGACTCGGAAAAACAAGTGAATAGATCACATACATAACTATCTATGAACCCTGAACAACAAACACAGATTTAGAGACAGAAAACGAACAAATACGGGGAAGCAGCGACTGTTTTCGGAGCCTGGAGCCAGCGTCCCAGTCAGGTAACCTTGGCGCCCAGTTTAGGTCAGGGCCCAGGGGAGCTGACGGTGCAAACAAGGGGCGCAGCCCTACCCCCCTGAACTCACCCCGGGAGGGGGCCCAGCCGGTCCACGCGGGTGATGTGGCGACGCAGCCGGTGGGAGAAGTCCCCGGGAGGCAGTGACTGGTCTTGGAGCTGGGAGAGCAGCGTCCCAGCCGGGGAATCTTGCTGCCGGGCATTTGACTGGGGGCTGTCAGGGCGCAAGCACGGGGAGCAGCTCCACTCCCCTGAACTAACCCTGGGAGGGGGCCCAGCGGGTCCGCGAGAGAGGCACGGCGACGCGGCTGGCGGGACGAGAAGTCCCGGGAGGCAGCGACTGATTTTGGAGTCAGGAGTGCAGCGTCCCAGCAGGGGAACCTTGATGCTGGGTGTTGGACTGGCAGCGGAGGATTTGACCGCGGCTGCAGCGGGCCAGATCCCCGGGGGCAATCTCCACACAGCCAGCACACATAGACGACACGCTCCTCGGGAATCTCAGATAAAATAGTGATTCCAAGCAAGACAAGCAACTCTGGCTATATCCCGAGGTGCTGCTCTCCTATCTGTCTGATCCCTCCCCCACCCTCCCCAGGCGGCTTCATTAACATTGGAATTTCCTGAGCCAGAGGGAGAACGGCTCCGGTTCCGCGGCAGCTTTGCTTTTCCCCCTTTTTCTTTCTTGTTTTTTTCTTTTGGTCTTTTCCTAACCCACTCTTCCAGCCTGAGAGAAGGAACCACAAAAAACCCAGGGACCAAAAATCCATCCCTAATTGGACTAAAAACACAGAACCAGCTACAGCCAAGCATATATGATCCAAATCACAGACTTTCATCCTTACAGGGAACAAGGTGGAGGTTATAATCCAAAGGCAGTTCTGATAGGGATCTGACTGCATTTTTTTTTAGCGGATTTTCTGGAAACACTAGTTTCCCAGTGATGACTCTGAGACAGCAGTCCATATCAAACCACATAAAGAAGCAGACCATGACAGCTTCTACAAACTCCCAAACAAAAGAATCAAAATCTTTCCCAAATGAAGATACAATCCTGGAATTATCAGATACAGAATATAAAAAACTAATTTACAGAATGCTTCAAGACATCAGGGATGACCTCACAAATGAAATAAGGCAAACTACAGAAAAAGCCAAGGAACACACTGATAAAACAGTTGAAGAACTCAAAAAGATTATTCAAGAACATAGTGGAAAAATTAATAAGTTGCAAGAATCCATAGAGAGACAGCATTCAGAAATCCAAAAGATTAACAATAAAATTACAGAATTAGACAACGCAATAGGAAGTCAGAGGACCAGACTCGAGCAATTAGAATGCAGACTGGGAAATCTGGAGGACCAGGGAATTAACACCAACATAGCTGAAAAAAAATCAGATAAAAGAATTAAAAAAAATGAAGAAACCCTAAGAATCATGTGGGACTCTATCAAGAAGGATAACTTGCGTGTGATTGGAGTCCCAGAACAGGGAGAGAGGACAGAAAACACAGAGAAAATAGTTGAAAATCTCCTGACAGAAAACTTCCCTGGCATCATGGAAGACGAAAGGACATCTATCCAAGATGCTCATCGAACCCCATTTAAGACTGAGCCAAAAAGAAAAACACCAAGACATATTATCATCAAACTTGCCAAAACCAAAGATAAAGAGAAAATTTTAAAAGCAGCCAGGGAGAAAAGAAAGGTTTCCTTCAAGGGAGAATCAATAAGAATAAGTTCAGACTACTCAGCAGAAACCATGCAGGCAAGAAGGGAATGGGACGACATATACAGAACACTGAAGGAGAAAAACTGCCAGCCAAGGATCATATATCCAGCAAAACTCTCTCTGAAATATGAAGGCGAAATTAAGATATTTACAGATAAACACAAGTTTAGAGAATGTGCAAAAACCAAACCAAAGCTACAAGAAATACTAAAGGATATTGTTTGGTCAGAAAACCAATAATATCAGATACCAGCACAACACAAGGTCACAAAACAGAACATCCTGATACCAACTCAAATAGGGAAATCACAAAAACAAATTAAGATTAATTAAAAACAAAAATGCTCATAACAGGGAATCAATGAAGTCAATATGTAAAAGATCACAATAATCAAAAAGAGGGACTAAATACAGGTGGCATAGAACTGCCACATGGAGAGGGATACAAGGCGATATAGAACAATACAAGTTAGGTTTTTACTTAGAAAAATAGGGGTAAATAATAAGGTAACCACAAAGAGGTATAACAACTCCATAACTCAAGATAAAAGCCAAGAAAAATGTAACAATGCAACAAACATAAAGTCAAACACTACGAAAATGAGGATCTCACAATTTAATAAGAATAACGTCTCAGCACAAAAAAGTCTGTGGAAAAATGAAATTGTCAACAACACACATAAAAAGGCATCAAAATGACAACACTAAACACTTATCTATAATTACGCTGAATGTAAATGGACTAAACACACCAATAAAGAGACAGAGAGTCTCAGACTGGATAAAGAAACACGATCCATCTATATGCTGCCTACAAGAGACACACCTTAGACTTAGAGACACGAACAAACTAAAACTATATATCAAGCAAACAATAAGCAAAAAAGAAGAGAAGTAGCAATATTAATTTCTGACAAAATAGACTTTAGACTTAAATCCACCACAAAGGATAAAGAAGGACACTACATAATGATAAAAGGGACAATTGATCAGGAAGACATAACCATATTAAATATTTATGCACCCAATGACAGGGCTGCAAGATACATAAATCAAATTTTAACAGAATTGAAACGTGAGATAGACACCTCCACAATTATAGTAGGAGACTTCAACACACCACTTTCGGAGAAGGACAGGACATCCAGTAAGAAGCTCAATAGAGACACGGAAGACCTAATTACAACAATCAACCAACTTGACCTCATTGACTTATACAGAACTCTCCACCCAACTGCTGCAAAGTATACTTTCTTTTCTAGCGCACATGGAACATTCTCTAGAATAGACCACATACTAGGTCATAAAACAAACCTTTGCAGAATCCAAAACATCGAAATATTACAAAGCATCTTCTCAGACCACAAGGCAATAAAACTAGAAATCAATAACAGAAAAACTAGGGAAAAGAAATCAAATACTTGGAAACTGAACAATACCCTCCTGAAAAAAGACTGGGTTATAGAAGACATCAAGGAGGGAATAAGGAAATTCATAGAATGCAATGACAATGGAAATACTTCCTATCAAAACCTCTGGGACACAGCAAAAGCAGTGCTCAGAGGCCAATTTATATCGATAAATGCACACATACAAAAAGAAGAAAGAGCCAAAATCAGAGAACTGTCCCTACAACTTGAACAAATAGAAAGGGAGCAACAAAAGAATCCATCAGGCACCAGAAGAAAACAAATAATAAAAATTAGAGCTGAACTAAATGAATTAGAGAACAGAAAAACAATTGAAAGAATTAACAAAGCCAAAAGCTGGTTCTTTGAAAAAATTAACAAAATTGATAAACCATTGGCTAGACTGACTAAAGAAATACAGGAAAGGAAACAAATAACCCGAATAAGAAACGACATGGGCCACATCACAACAGACCCAACTGAAATTAAAAGAATCATATCAGATTATTACGAAAAATTGTACTCTAACAAATTTGCAAACCTAGAAGAAATGGTTGAATTCCTGGAAAAACACTACCTACCGAAAATAACACATTCAGAAGTAGAACAACTAAATAGACCCATAACAAAAAAAGAGATTGAAACAGTAATAAAAAAACTCCCAACAAAAAACAGCCCTGGCCCGGACGGCTTCACTGCAGAGTTCTACCAAACTTTCAGAGAAGAGTTAACACCACTACTACTAAAGGTATTTCAAAGCATAGAAAATGACGGAATACGACCCAACTCATTCTATGAAGCCACCATCTCCCTGATATCAAAACCAGGTAAAGACATTACAAAAAAAGAAAATGACAGACCTATAACCCTCATGAACATAGATGCAAAAATCTTCAACAAAATTCTAGCCAATAGAATTCAACAACATATCAAAAAAATAATTCACCACGATCAAGTTGGATTTATACCAGGTATGCAAGGCTGGTTTAATCTCAGAAAAACCATTAATGTAATCCACCACACAAATAAAAGACAAAAACCACATGATCTTATCAATTGATGCAGAAAAGGCATTTGACAAAGTCCAACACCCATTTATGATAAAAACTGTCACCAAAATAGGAATTGAAGGAAAATTCCTCAACGTAATAAAGGGCATCTATGCAAAGCCAACAGCCAACATCACTCTAAATGGAGAGAGCCTGAAAACATTTCCCTTGAGAGCGGGAACCAGACAAGGATGCCCTTTATCACCGCTCTTATTCAACATCGTGCTAGAAGTCCTAGCCAGGGCAATTAGGCTAGACAAAGAAATAAAGGGCATCCGGATTGGCAAGGAGGAAGTAAAATTATCTCTATTTGCAGATGACATGATCTTAGACACAGACAACCCTAAGGAATCCTCCAGAAAACTACTGAAACTAATAGAAGAGTTTGGCAGAGTCTCAGGATATAAGATAAACATACAAAAATCACTTGGATTCCTCTACATCAACAAAAAGAACGTCGAAGAGGAAATAACCAAATCAATACCATTCACAGTAGCCCCCAAGAAGATAAAATACTTAGGAATAAATCTTACCAAGGATGTAAAAGACCTATACAAAGAAAACTACAAAGCTCTACTACAAGAAATTAAAAAGGACATACTTAAGTGGAAAAACATACCTTGCTCATGGATAGGAAGACTTAACATAGTAAAAATATCTATTCTACCAAAAGCCATCTATACATACAATGCACTTCCGATCCAAATTCCAATGTCATTTTTTAAGGTGATAGAGAAACAAATCACCAATTTCATATGGAAGGGAAAGAAGCCCCGAATAAGCACAGCATTACTGAAAAAGAAGAAAGTGGGAGGCCTCACTCTACCTGATTTCAGAAGCTATCATACAGCCCCAGTAGTCAAAACAGCCTGGTAATGGTACAACAACAGGCACGTAGACCAATGGAACAGAATTGAGAACCCAGATATAAATCCATCCACGTATGAGCAGCTGATATTTGGCAAAAGCCCAGTGTCAGTCAATTGGGGAAATAATAGTCTTTTTAACAAATGGTGCTGGCATAACTGGATATCCATTTGCAAAAGAATGAAACAGGACCCATACCTCACGCCATGCACAAAAACTAACTCCAAGTGGATCAAAGACCTAAACATAAAGACTAAAACGATAAAGATCATGGAAGAAAAAATAGGGACAACCCTAGGAGCCCTGATACAGGGCATAAACAGAATACAAAACATTACCAAAAATGATGAAGAGAAACCAGATAACTGGGAGCTCCTAAAAATCAAACACCTATGCTCATCTAAAGACTTCACCAAAAGAGTAAAAAGACCACCTACAGACTGGGAAAGAATTTTCAGCTATGACATCTCCGACCAGTGCCTGATCTCTAAAATCTACATGATTCTGTCAAAACTCAACCACAAAAAGACAAACAACCCAATCAAGAAGTGGGCAAAGCATATGAACACACACTTCACTAAGGAAGATATTCAGGCAGCTAACAGATACATGAGAAAATGCTCTCGATCATTAGCCATTAGGGAAATGCAGATTAAAACTACGATGAGATTCCATCTCACTCCAACAAGGCTGGCATTAATCCAAACAACACAAAATAACAAATGTTGGAGACGCTGCGGAGAGATTGGAACTCTTATACACTGCTGGTGGGAATGTCAAATGGTACAACCACTTTGGAAACCTATCTGGCGTTATCTTAAACAGTTAGAAATAGAACTACCATCCAACCCAGAAATCCCACTCCTCGGAATATACCCTAGACATACAAGAGCCTTCACACAAACAGATATATGCACACCCATGTTTATTGCAGCTCTGTTTACAATAGCAAAAAGCTGGAAGCAACCAAGGTGTCCATCAACGGATGAATGGGTAAATAAATTGTGGTATATTCACACAATGGAACACTACGCATCGATAAAGAACAGTGACCAATCTGTGAAACATTTCATAACATGGAGGAACCTGGAAGGCATTATGCTGAGCGAAATCAGTCAGAGGCAAAAGGACAAATATTGTATAAGACCACTATTATAAGATCTTGAGAAATAGTATAAACCGAGAAGAACACATACTTTTGTGGTTATGAGTGGGGGAAGGAGGGAGGGAGGGAGAGGGTTTTTTACTGATTAATTAGCAGATAAGAACTGCTTTAGGTGAAGGGAAGGACAACACTCAATACATGGAAGGTCAGCTCAACTGGACTGGACTAGACCAAAAGCAAAGAAGTTTCCGGGATAAACTGAATACTTCAAAGGTCAGCGGAGCAAGGGTGGGGGTTTGGGAACCACGGTTTAAGGTGACTTCTAAGTCAATTGGCAAAATAATTCTATTATGAAAACATTCTGCATCCCACTTTGAAATGTGGCGTCTGGGGTCTTAAATGCTAACAAGCTGCTATCTAAGATGCATCAATTGGTCTCAACCCACCTGGAGCAAAGGAGAATGAAGAACACCAAGGTCACACGACAACTAAGAGCCCAAGGGACAGAAAGGGCCACATGAACCAGAGACTTACATTATCCTGAGACCAGAAGAACTAGTTGGTGCCTGGCCACAATCGATGACTGCCCTCACAGGGAGCACAATAGAGAACCCCTGAGGGAGCAGGAGATCAGTGGGATGCAGACCCCAAATTCTCATAAAAAGGCCATACTTAATGGTCTGGCTGTGACTAGAGGAATCCCGGCGGTCATGGTCCCCAAACCTTCTGTTGGCACAGGACAGGAACCATCCCCAAAGACAATTCATCAGACATGAAAGGGACTGGACAGTGGGTGGGAGAGAGATGCTGATGAAGAGTGAGCTAATTACATCAGGTGGACACTTGAGACTGTGTTGGCATCTCCTGTCTGGAGGGGGGATGGGAGGATAGAGAGAGTTGGAGGCTGGCAAAGTTTTCACGAAAGGAGAGACTGGATCATTAGGGGGAGAGCAAGTGGGAGTAAGGAGTAAAATGTGTATTAACTTATATGTGACAGACTGACTTGATTTGTAAACGTTCACTTGAAGCTCAATAAAAGTTAATAAAAAAAAAAAACAGCAAAGAGAATCCAATAGCATATTAAAGAGTCATACACCATGACTAAGTGGGATTTATTCCAGAAATGCAGGGATCGTTCAACATTAGAACATCAATCAACCTAAGGAGCCATGGTGATGCAGTCATTAAGCACTAGGCTGCTAATCAAAAACTCAGTAGTTTGAACCCACCAGCCTCTGTGGGAGAAAAATGTGGCAGCCTGCTTTCATAAAGACTTACAGCCTTGGAAATCCTGTGGGGGGGGTTCTACTTTGTCCTACATGGTTGCTATAAGTTAGAGTCAGCTTGATGGCAACAGATTTTTTGTTTTAATACACCACATTAGTAGAACAAAGGAGAAGAATCACATGATCATTTCTATGGATGCAGAAAAAGCATTTGAGGAAATTCAACACACTTTATTGAGTGCTGAAACTCGGTGGGACTGCCTTTTTTCTCTGGGTCTCACAAGTTTTCTGCCTTTGACAGGGTACAGTCTTACCACTTTTCTATCACTATTAGTGGAAAATATTTGAGTTTTCCTTCTGTGACAGGTTTCCATTTTACACAGGTTCTGACTTTCACAAGTTTTACTATAATAAAAAAAAAGCACGCACAGCAAAAGACAAAATAGATAAATGGGACCTCATAAATATTTACAACTTTTGTTCATCAAAATATAAAAAAAGTGAAAAGATAAGCTACCAACTGAGAGAATATCTTTGGAAACCATTTATCCGCTAAGAATCTAATAGCCAGTATATATATAAATTTGACAACTTAACAACAAAAAGACAATCCAATCATAAAGTGGGCAAAGAACTTGAATAGACGTTTCACCAAAGAGGATATTTCCCTAAAAAGGACACCAAACACATGAACAGATTCTCAACATCATTAGCCAATGAGAGAGATGAAAATCAAAACCACGTTGAGATACCATTTCACTCCCACTAGAATGGCTAAGAGAAATAAATAAACAAAACAGAAAATAACAAATGTTGGTGAGGATGTGGGGAAATTAGAACCCTTATTCATTGCTGGTGGGAATGAAAAATGGTACAGCCATTGTGGAAAACAGTGTGGTGGTTCCTCAAAAAACTAAAAATGGAACTATCGTATGATCCAGCAATTCCACTCCTAAAAGACTTGAAAGCAGAGACTCGGACAGATACTTGTGCACCAATGTTCCTTGTAGCACTACTCACAACAGCCAAAAGGTGGAAACAACCTAAATGTCCATCAACAGATGAATGGATAAAGAGAAGGTGGTATATACATACAATGGAATACTACTCAGCCAGTAAGGGAAAGGAAGTATTGATATATGCTATAGCATGGATGGAGCTTGAAGACATTATGCTGAATGAAATAAGTCAATTAAAAAATGACAAATATTGTATAACCTCACTTCTGTAAAAAGACAAGAACAGGCAAATGTATAGAGACCAAAGCTTATTAGGGGTTACCAGGCATGGGAGGCAAAAAGATGGAGTTACTGCTTATGAAGTACTGAGTTATGGTTGAAAGTGATGGAAAGATCGATTTAATTAAGGGTAGGGTTACATATCTGATTGTTGTAATTGCCGTCAATAAGTTTTACACCTGCAAAAAGTTGAAATGGGAAAAGTTTTGTGATATGTATATTTACAACCATCAACAACAAAAGGAGTAGCTGCTGAGGCTTCTTATAGACAACCAAACACCTCATGGGATTTAGTTCCTTGATTTGGAGGTTTAGGGTCATGGTATCATGGGATATCCCAGTTAATTGGTTTAATGTATTTAGTTCTTCTGTTCTGCCTCCTGGGTCCTCGTGCAATACCTGGGGTCTTAAAAGCTTGCAGGCGGCCATCCAATGCATGACAATTGGTCTCTACTTGCCTGGAGTAACAGAGGAAGAAGGACAGTCAGGAATAGGAGGAAGACATGGAATGTGTCGCTAATTGTCTCCAAGAACAACTGCCTCATTTACTATCAGACCAGAAGAACTGGATGGTGCCCTGCTATCGTTACTGAACATACTGATTAAAGATTTCATAGGACAATCTTTATCAGAAAAGGGAAAATGCAGAACAATTACAAAATCTCATGGACTCCAGTCTTTCTGGAGCCATGTAGGTGGATGAACCCCTGAAACTATTGCCCTAAGGTAATCTTTAGGCCTTAAATCCAAAATATTCCCTGAAGCCTTCCTAAAACCAAACAATAGTTTAGGTTAACTAGTAAATAATGTCTGCCTTGAGTATTAGGCTCTTTTTAAGATCTGTCTGTATGGGATCAAATTGACAACAGCAACTTGAAGATTAGATAGAAACCTTAGGGGGGAGTGAGTGTATGTTCACAACAGAGGAACAACTCAGAAAAGGAGAGTGAGAATGCACAGCTCGATGAATGTAATCAATGTTACTGAATTGTACATGTACTAACTTGAATTGGTGTATGTTTTGCTATGTATATTTTCAACAACATAAATGAAAAAATTATTTAAAAAAAAGAAAACTCTATGGAGCACAGTAATACTGTGACACACATGTGGTTGCCATGAGTCAGGGTAGGCTGAACAGCACCTGGTGAGAGATAATGAAGAAGCAGAGGTAGAGAAATCTTCAGTGCTTCCCCACAGTTCCTTTGGAGCAGGGGACTGAAGAAGGATTTAAGCCCAAGCCTGTCTGACTCAGCTGATGTCCACATATGGAGTTTGATTTACTTATTGAACATCTTTCCTGTGAGGAGCATTTCCAAGTTATTAATTGTCCTGATCTCCACTGGGCAGATAAGGCTTTCTGCCTGAATCCTTTTTCCTTACTTTTCTTTCTCTGCCTCTTCCTCTTAAGGTGGTGGGAAAAGAAGCAGGCAAAAAACAAACAAACAAAAAAAACATGGACCCCTAGGTGTTCTTTTATCTTGGGCTGTGTAGAATGTTCCCAGCAAGGTGTCTTCATCGGTCTGGCTATATCTGTCAGTAACAGCCCCTGCCCTGGGGGTGACAGGCTCTCCCTAAGATCCCAGATACCTGTGTGGGGGTCCAACTTCCTGATTGAGACCAGAAATGGCAGGGACCATCCAAGCACTTCCTCACAGACAAGAGGAAGACCCCTTTGTCTCTTCTTCAGTGCCAATCACAAAAGGTCGAGGAAGTAAGTCCCTGCCCGACGGAACCTTAGAAACCCCTTGTCTTACTTTCCGAGAGCCTCTATAAAAAAAAATACCACAAGTGGATGACTTCAAAGAATCAATATTTATTTCCTCACAATTCTGGAGGCTAAAAGTCTAATTCAGGCTCTTCACCAAGTCAATTTCTTCCTTGTCCGTAGCTCTGGGCATTCCTTGGTTCCTTAGCCTGTAGATGATTCTCACATGGCATCTGTCTTCCCCAGCATGTGTTTGCCTCTGTGTCTAATCTGCTCTTTTTCTAACTCAGAAATAATTATGTTTAGGACACACTCTACACTG
Organism: Elephas maximus indicus; assembly: GCF_024166365.1. Classification (NCBI taxonomy): domain Eukaryota; kingdom Metazoa; phylum Chordata; class Mammalia; order Proboscidea; family Elephantidae; genus Elephas; species Elephas maximus. The sequence goes on along the minus strand of NC_064843.1, from coordinate 12,297,981 downwards.
ATTAAAGAAAAAAAATCCAAACCCATTTCTACCTAGTTAATTCTGACTCACAGCAACCGTATAGGACAGAGTAGAATGGCCCCAAAGGGTTTCCAAAGCTGTAATCTTTACGGAAGCAGATTGCCACATTTTTCTCCAGCAGAGCAGTGGATTTGAACTGCTGGGCTTTTGGTTAACAGCCAAACACCTAACCACTTCGCGACCTGGCCTCGTTAAGATAACACAGAAAACCCTGGTCCCAAACAGGGTTACATCTGATAGCCAACTCTGCCAGGGGTTGCTTGGCCACTGTCAAGCAAGACCTACTCCTCCTGTCCATCAGCAAACAAGTGATGGCTGTGTGTGTGGCTCAGCTGGGAACTGCTCAGACCACGCGGAACCTGCCCCCTCCTGTTCATTTTCCTCAAAGCCCTGCATGGGGCTTCGGCCAGTCATGGCCAGTTGACTAACCTATATGCCAAGGAAAAAAATGCAATTTGTCTTACTGCGCCTGTGTGCCATGATAACCTACGTAGTCCGTAACGTTTGTATGTACTTCTTTGTGACAGACAGTATCAAAGGCTCAAGTATAAAAGCAACATGAGGCTATTTTTGAATACCTGTGGGAGTACACTCCAGCAGCACTGTTGTTTATTGTCAATTTCGGGGTCCTCCCAGTGAAAGGCAAACAGTTCTTGGCTTTCAGACTGTCATAGTATACAAGAAAAGGCAATTTTAAGTCTAGAACAGTAAACCAGACAAAATCTCCTGAAAGGGTGGCTAGGAAAGTATATGAATTTGGCACTACACGATAGACTATAAATACCATTTGGATAATTGCTCAGAGGTCCTGAACAAAACAATACTCATTGGAATGAGGTTTCCTTACAGGAAAAATTGGTGTATTATAAGTGGATTGGCATGATCTTATGAGTCCAGATTCTAGATATTGGTGGGAAACGGGCAGAGGCCTTGTTTCTCCTGGTTAACACCTCAGCCTTGACTGCAAAAAAATTTTTAGCTCACCATGGTTGCCCACGTACCCATACCCCAGGGACTACTGCATTCTCTATCTGTTTAGGCACAGTCTTAGTGGGGATTGCAATGGGTGCCATGAGAGTCAACGGTTGGGCCTGCATTCTCCACCTGTTAAATTTAGTTTACCATCTTGGAAATGAATTTAAGCTTGTAATTTACAAAGCATAGCTCACCCTAGTAAAGGAATCGGGCACTCCAGCATGTAGAAAAAAGAGTGAGTTTAAGTAGAGCCCCCCCTGCCCTGTCCTCACCTTCATCTAGTGCAGGGAGTTGTCTTAATGGGTATAGCCCTATTGAGGGTTCCGGGACCTCCAGACAAAAGTGGGTACCACTTCAAGTATGCACCGACGAAAGCATCTCCGCACTGGAGGCCTTATGGGCTGACAGAGGTTTACAGGATAAAGGGGAGGTGTATGACCTCCAGTTAAAACCAGGTCCTCTTCCAGAGGAATAGACAAAACAGGGTTGTTGCTTTTTGTTTTTTAATTTTTACTGTGCTTTAAGTGAAAATTTACAAATCAAGCCAGTCTCTCACACAAAAATTTATATCGCACCTTGCTATATACTCCTAGTTGCTCTCCCCCTAATGAGACAGCACGCTACTTCCCTCTACCATCTAATTTTGTGTCCGTTCAGCCTTCTCTCCACCCTCTATTTTCGTGTCCATTCAGTAAGCTTCTGACCCTCTCTGACTTCTCACCTCCTCTCCAGACAGGAGCTGCCCATAGTCTCATGTGTCTACTTGATCTAAGAAGCTCATTCCTCACTAGTATCATTTTCTATCCTATAGTCCAGTCCAGTCCCTGTCTGAAGAGTTGGCTTTGGGAACGTTCCTGTCTTGGGCTAACAGAAGGTCTAGGGACCATGATCTCCGGGGTCCTTCTAGTCTCAGTCAGACCATTAAGTCTGGTCTTTTTACGAGAATTTGAGGTCTGCATTCTACTGCTCTCTTGCTCCCTCAGGGGTTCTCTGTTGTGTTCCCCTGTCAGGGCAGTCATCAGTTATAGCCGGGCACCTCCTAGTTCTTCTGGTCTCAAGCTGATGTAGTCTCTGGTTTATGTGGCCCTTTCAAAACAGGAGTTTTAACCTCGGTTTGAACTATAATTTTACATTGTTTCACAAGTTCTCATTTTGCCATAATGATATAAAAGTTTCAACATACATTCTCTCGTCCCATTTTCTATCTTTAGCACAGAACAAATCTATTTGCAGTATGGTATTTTAGGATCCATTCTTAGGGAGCATTCACCATTTCTGAGCTTGTATTTGGGCCAAGTGATGGTACAAAAGAAAATTCATTTTAGACTTTTCCATTGGGTCATATCCAACTCTTTAAAATACACCCTAGAGGACTACATTCTGGAATGCTCAAATTATTTCCCATGGTACCAAAAGCTAAAGCTACAGAATGCCATTTAAAACAAAAGTATTTGACATAACCTTCTCTGGTTAAGTATTACCATAATCTACAGTCTGACTGCTTTTCTACAAATAGGACTTATTTCTATACGAAATCTGGACTCACAGATGCCTACTCAAAATGAAAGTGTTTGACCCGACCCTCACTGACTAAGCATTACCAGATGTACAGTCTATCTACTTTCTGAGCAACACAACTTATTTCTGTACTCACCAATGGAGTCTTTTCCCTCTTCCCAGGGCACCATTCTCTCTCCTCTTCACGTAGTCCACCAGCAAATGTCTGAGTTTGGCTCTGGCCTGGAGAGACAAAATGAATCTTCCACTGAGAAAGATTACCAGTGAGGCATTGATCCCATATGCCTTGCCAGAATTTGTTACCCAAAGCAGGTACCTGCTTGGCCTGGCTTCTCGTCAGTAAATGTGCGTGAAGGTGAGGATGGAATAAGAGCACTTACTGCAAGCACGCAGGCAAGGAGCAAGGAGGTGTGAGGTGTATACATCAAATTAAGCTCCCAGGACGAAGGGAGGCAGAACCTTTGATACTGTTTCTCACAAGAAAGTACATACAAACATTATGGAGTACATAGGTTATCATGGCTTGCAGGCACAGTACGATAAATTGCATTTTTTTCCTTGGCATGTCAGTTAGTAAAAACTGGGTTTGACTGGCTTGAGCCACATGCAACATTTTGAGGACGGTGAACAGGTGAGGGCAGGTTCTGCTTGGTTTAAGCAGCTGCTAACTGAGCCACTCTCAGCACTGTCACTTAGAATTTTGTTTGATAATGTCTAAGCAGCTCCTGGCTCCATTGGCTATCATCATCCTCTGTCTTGGATTGAACTGTATACTCCAAAAAATATATGTTGAATTCTGTCTCAGTCATCTAGTGCTGCTATAACAGAACTATCACAAGTGGGTGGCTTTAATGAAGAGAAATTTATTTCTTCACAGTAAAATCGGCTAAAAGTCCAAATTCAGAATGTCAGCTCCAGGGGAAGGCTTTCTCTGTCAGCCTTCTCATCAATCTTCCGCTGGACTAGGAGCTTCTCTGAGCAGGGATCCCAGGTCCAAAGGACTCACTCTTCTCCCGGTGCCTCTTTCTTGGTGGTATGAGGTCCCCCTGTCTCTCTGCTCACTTCTCTCTTTTATTTCTCAAGAGATTGCCTCAAGACACAATCCAATCTTGTAGGTTGAATCCTGCCTCACTAACACAACTGCTGCCCATCCTCCCTCATTAACATCATAGAGACAGGATTTACAACATACAGAAAAATCGCACAATATCAGGAATCATGGCCCAGTCCAACTGATACACACATTTTTGTTGTTGTTGTTAGGTGCCTTCGAGTCCTTCTGACTCATAGCGACCCTATGCACCACAGAATGAAGCATTGCCCAGTCCTGAGACATTCTTACAATTGTTGTTATGCTTCAGCCCATTGCTGCAGCCACTGTGTCAATCCACCTCTTTAAGGGTCTTACTCTTTTCCGCTGACCCTGTACTCTGCCAAGCATGATGTCCTTCTCCAGAGACTGATCCCTCCTGACAACATGTCCAAAGTATTAAGATGCAGTCTTGCCATCCTTGCTTCTAAGGAGCACTCTGGTTGTGCTTCTTCCAAGACAGATTTATTCGTTCTTCTGGCAGTCCATAGTATATTCAATACTCTTCCCCAGCACCACAATTCAAAGGCATCAATTCTTTGGTCTTCCTTATTCATTGTCCAGCTTTCACACACCTATGATGTGATTGAAAATACCATGGCTTGGGTCAGGCGCACCTTAGTCTTCAAGGTGACATCTTTGCTCTTCAACACTTTGAAGAGGTCCTTTGCAGCAGATTTACCCAATCCAATGCATCTTTTGATTTCTTGACTGCTGCTTCCATGGCTGTCGAGTGTGGATCCAAGGAAAATGAAATCCTTGACAACTTCAATGTTTTCTCCATTTATCATGGTGGTGTTTACTGGTCCAGTTGTGAGGATTTTTGTTTTCTTTATGTTGAGGTGTAATCCATACTGAAGACTGTGGTCTTTGATCTTCATTAGTAAGGGCTTCAGGTCCTTTTCACTTTCAGGAAGCAAGGTTGTGTCATCTGCATAATGCAAGTTGTTAATGACTCTTCCTTCAATCCTGATGCCCCGTTCTTCATTTAGTCCAGCTTCTCGTATTATTTGCTCAGCATACAGATTGAATAGGTATGGTAAAAGAATACAATCCTGACGCACACCTTTCCTAACTTTAAACCAATCAGTATCCCCTTGTTCTGTCCGAACAACTGCCTCTTGATCTATGTAAAGGTTCCTCATGAGCACAATTAAGTGTTCTGGAATTCCCATTCGTCGCAATGTTATCTATAATTTGTTATGATCCACACAGTTGAATGCCTTTGCATAGTCAAAAAAACACAGGTAAACATCCTTCTGGTATTCTCTGCTTTCAGCCAGGATCCATCTGACATCAGCAATGATATCCCTGGTTCCACGTCCTCTTCCGAAACCAGCCTGAATTTCTGGCAGTTCCCTGTAGATATACTGCTGCAGCCGTTTTTGAATGATCTTCAGGAAAATCACGCATTTTGGGGGGGGGGGGGGAGACATAATTCAATCCATGACAGACCCCAACACACATTTTGGGGGGACATAATTCAATCCATGACATTCCACCCTTTGGCCCCCCTAAAATTGTATCCTTGCAACATGCAAAATATATTCACCCCATCATATCATAGCAAAAGCCTTAACTCTAAGTTCAAAGTCCAAAAATTCCTCTTCATCTGTGAAATCTAGAAGTTATCTGTTTCTAAGGGTAAAATGCAGAACAGGCACAAGATAGATATTTCTATTACAAATGGGAGAAACTGGAGGACAAGAAGGGATAAGAGGCACCAAGCAAGTCAGCAGAACACATTACATTAACCCTTAAAGCTTTGAAAATAATCCTCTGTTCTCTGAGACAATTTACACAATGACCCTGCCCTCCAGACTCTAGGTATTGGCCACATTCTCTGGATTCTGAGTGGAGGCCCCTCAGACCTGAGCTTCAACTCGGCCTTCGAGCCCCACTGGAACAGCAATTCTGCTCTCTTGGCTTTAGTCGCACCATTGTCCTAATCCAACTGAGTGGTGACTCCACCCTTAGAAACACCAGAGGCCATCATGGCTCCACCCTTTGAAACCCCTGAGGTCATGGCCATACCTTTTGAGACTGAGGTAGCTCGGCTTCTTGTATTCCTTGTCTCTTCAGCTCCCATTTCCTAGTTTCTTAGCCTCTCGGCTCTTGGGACCTTATGCCCACGTCTGCCCTGCTGGGGGAAGTGATCCGAAGCTCTATAGCTCCATGGATAAGTGTCTGGAGGCGCCCCACTCTGCCAGAAAGCCTCCTGTGCACAGGCACTCAGCTCTCTCAATCCATGGGTCAGCTCAAGCGTTGTCTTGTGCTGGTCTCCTGGTTCTGCTGCTGCTGGTTCTCTGCTCCTGCCTCTTCTCTTTCACTGCAGATTCTCTGCTGCTGCTGGCTCTCTATCCATTCACAGTTTCAAAACCACTACCACATTTTAGGTATCTGTTAGAGCAGCACCCTACTCTCTCGGTACCAAATTCTGTTTTAGTTATCTAGCGCTGCTATAACAGAAATACCACAAGTGGGTGGCTTTAACAAAGAGAAACTTATTTCTTCACAGTAAAATCGGCTAAAAGTCCAAACTCAGAGTGTAAATTCCAGGGGAAGGCTTTCTCTCTCTGTCGGCCTTCTCATCAATCTTTCCCTGGACTAGGATCTTCTCTGTGCAGGTACCCTGGGTCCAAAGGATGCGCTCTGCTCCTGGTGCCTCTTTCTTCCTCTTTTTTTTTTTTTTTTTTAAATTGTGCTTTAACTGAAAGTTTACAAATCAAGTCAGTCTCTCACATAAAAACTTGTACACACCTTGCTATGTACTCCTAGCTGCTCTCCCCCTAATGAGGCAGCACACTCCTCCTCTCCACCCTGTATTCCCCATGTCAACTCAACTAGCTCCTGTTCCCCTCTGCCCTCTTGCCTCACTTCCAGACAGGAGTTGCCCACATTGTCTCATGTGTCTACTTGATTCAAGAAGCTCACTCCTCACCAGTACCATTTTTTGTATTATAGTCCAGTCCAATCCCTGCCTGAAGAGTTGCCTTTGGGAATGGCTCCAGTCTTGGGCTAACAAAGGGTCCGGGACCATGACCTCCAGGGTCCCTCTTGTTTCAGTCAGACCATTAAGCCTGGTCTTTCTATGAGAATATGAGATCTGCATCCCACTGTTCTCCTGCTCCATCAGGGATTCTCTGTTGTATTCCCTGTCAGGGTAGTCATCAGTGGTAGCAGGGCACCGTCTAGATCTTCCGCTCTGAGGTTGATGTAGTCTCTGGTTTATGCGGCACTTTCTGTCTCTCGGGCTCATCTTTACTTTATGTCCTTGGTGTTCTTCATTCTCCTTTGCTCCAGGTGGGTTGAGAGCGATTGATGCATCTTAAATGGCCGCTTGCTAGTGTTTAAGACTCCAGATGCCACTCACCAAAGTGGGAGGCAGAATGTTTTCTTAATACATTTTGTTATGCCAATTGACCTAGAAGTCCCCTGAAACCATCGTCCCCAAACCCCTGACACTGCTACTCTGGCCTTCAAAGTATTTGGTTGTATTCAGGAAACTTCTTTACTTTTGGTTTAGTCCAGTTGTGCTGACCTCTCCCGTATTGTGTGTTGTCTTTCCCTTCAGCGAAAATAGTTCTTGTCTACTATCTAATTAGTGAATACCCACTCCCTCCCTCCCCACTCTCGTAACCATCAAAGAATATTTTCTTCTGTGTTTAAACTTTTTCTTGAGTTCTTATAATAGTGGCCTCACACAATATTTGTCCTTTTGCAACTGACTAATTTCACTCAGCATAATGCCTTCCAGATTCCTCCATGTTATATTTCATGGATTCATCATTGTTCTTAATCGTTGTGCAGTATTTTATTATGTGAATACACCATAATTTATGTATCCATTCATTTGTTCTTGGGCACGTCGGTTGCTTCCATCTTTTTGCTATTATAAATAGTGCTGCAATGAACATGGGTGTGCATACATCTGTTCGTGTGAAGGCTCTTATTTCTCTACGATATATTTCAAGGAGTGGAATTGCTGGATCGTATGGTGGTTCTATTTCTAGCTTTTTCAGGAAGCACCAAAGCAATTTCCAAAGTGGTTGTACCATTTTACATTCCCACCAGCAGTGTGTAAATTTTCCAGTCTCTCCACAACCTCTCCAACATTTATTATTTTGTGTTTTTTGGATTAATGCCAGTCTTGTTGAGGTGAGATGGTACCTCACTGTAGTTTTGATTTGCATTTCTCTAATGGCTAATGAATCGACTCGACGGCAATGGGTTTGGGAATGGCTAATGATCGTGAGCATTTCCTCATGTATCTGTTAGATGCCTGAATGCCTTCTTTGGTGAAGTGCCTCTTCATATCTGTTTCCTATTTTTTAATTGTGTTATTTGTCTTTTTGTTGTTGAGTTCTTGAAATATCACGTAGATTATAGAGATCAGATGCTGATTGGAATTGTCATAGACAAAACCATTCTCCCAGTCTTTAAGTAATCTTTTTAGTCTTTTGCTGAAGTCTTTTGGAGGAACATAGGTTTTTGATTTTTCGAAGTTCACAGTTACCTAGATTCTCTTCTGGTGTTTGTGCACCGTTACTAATGTTTTGTATACTGTTTATGCCAGGTATTAGGGCTACTAGTGTTTTCCCTATTTTTTCTTCCATGATCTTTATCATTTTAGATTTTATATTTAGGTCTTTGATCCATTTCGAGTTAGTTTTTGAGCATGGTGTGAGGTATGGGTCTTGTTTCATTTTTTTCCAGATGGATATCCAGTTATGCCAGCACCATTTGTCCTTTCCCCATTTAACTGAGTTTGGGCCATTGTCAAATATCAGCTGCTCATTTGTGGATGGATTTATGTCTGGATTCTCAATTCTGTTCCATTGGTCTATGTATCTGTTGTTGTACCAGTACCAGGCTGTTTTGACTACTGTGGCTGAAATCAGGTAGAGTGAGGCCTCCCACTTTCTTCTTCCTTTTCAGTAATGCTTTACTTATCCGAGGCTTCTTTCCCTTGCATATGAAGTTGGTGATTTGTTTCTCCATCACATTAAAAAATGACATTGGAATTTGGATCGGAAGTGCATTCTATGTATAGATGGCTTTTGGTAGAATAGACATTTTTACTATGTTAAGTCTTCCTATCCATGAGCAAGGTATGTTTTTCCACTTAAGTATGTCCTTTTTAGTTTCTTGTAGTAGTACTTTGTAGTTTTCTTTGTATAGGTCTTTTACATCGTTGGTAAGATTTATTCCTAAGTATTTTATCTTCTTGGGGGCTACTGTGAATGGTATTGATTTGGTTATTTCCTCTTCGATGTTCTTTTTGTTGATGTAGAGGAATCCAAGTGATTTTTGTATGTTTATCTTATGACCCGAGACTCTGCCAAACTCTTCTATTAGTTTCAGTAGTTTTCTGGAGGATTCCCTAGGGTTTTCTGTGTATAAGATCATGTCATCTGCAAATAGAGATAATTTTACTTCCTCCTTGCCAATCCGGATGCCCTTTATTTCTTTGTCTAGCCTAATTGCCCTGGCTAGGACTTCTAGCACGATGTTGAATAAGAGCGGTGATAAAGGGCATCCTTGTCTGGTTCCCGTTCTTAAGGGAAATGCTTTCAGGCTCTCTCCATTTAGAGTGATGTTGGCTGTTGGCTTTGTATAGATGCCCTTTATTATGTTGAGGAATTTTCCTTCACTTCCTATTTTGGTGAGAGTTTTTATCATAAATGGGTGTTGGACTTTGTCAAATGCCTTTTCTGCATCAATTGATAAGATCATGTGGTTTTTGTCTTTTGTTTTATTTATATGGTGGATTACATTAATGGTTTTTCTGAGATTAAACCAGCCTGGCATACCTGATACAAATCCCACTTGGTCATGGTGGATTATTTTTTTGATATGTTGTTGAATTCTATTGGCTAGAATTTTGTTGAGGATTTTTGCATCTATGTTCATGAGGGATATAGGTCTGTAATTTTCTTTTTTTGTGATGTCTTTACCTGGTTTTGGAATCAGGGAGATGGTGGCTTCATAGAATGAGTTAGGTAGTATTCCGTCATTTTCTATGCTTTGAAATACCTTTAGTAGTAGTGGTGTTAACTCTTCTCTGAAAGTTTGGTAGAACTCTGCAGTGAAGCCATCCGGGCCAGGGCTTTTTTTTGTTGGGAGGTTTTTGATTACTGTTTCAATCTCTTTTTTTGTTATGGGTCTATTTAGTTGTTCTACTTCTGATTGTGTTAGTTTACGTAGGTAGTATTTTTCCAGGAATTCATCCATTTCATTTAGGTTTGCAAATTTGTTAGAGTACAATTTTTCGTAATAATCTGATATGATTCTTTTAATTTCAGTTGGGTCTGTTGTGATGTGGCCCATCTCATTTTCTTATTTGGGTTATTTGTTTCCTTTCCTGTATTTCTTTAGTCAGTCTGGCCAATGGTTTATCAATTTTGTTAATTTTTTCAAAGAACCAGCTTTTGGCTTTGTTAATTCTTTCAATTGTTTTTCTGTTCTCTAATTTTTTAATTCATTTAGTTCAGCTCTAATTTTTATTATTTGATTATTTCTGGTGCCTGATGGATTCTTTTGTTGCTCCCTTTCTATTTGTTCAAGTTGTAGGGACAGTTCTCTGATTTTGGCTCTTTCTTCTTTTTGTATGTGTGCATTTATCGATATAAATTGGCCTCTGAGCACTGCTTTTGCTGTGTCCCAGAGGTTTTGATAGGAAGTATTTTCATTCTCGTTGCATTCTATGAATTTCCTTATTCCCTGCTTAATGTCTTCTATAACCCAGTCTTTTTTCAGGAGGGTATTGTTCAGTTTCCAAGTATTTGATTTCTTTTCCCTAATTTTTCTGTTATTGATTTCCACTTTTATGGCCTTGTGGTCTGAGAAGATGCTTTGTAATATTTCGATGTTTTGGATTCTGCAAGGGTTTGTTTTATGACCTAATATGTGGTCTATTCTAGAGAATATTCCATGTGCGCTAGAAAAAAAAGTATACTTTGCAGCTGTTGGGTGGAGAGTTCTGTATAAGTCAATGAGGTCAAGTTGGTTGATTGTTGTAAGTAGGTCTTCCGTGTCTCTATTGAGCTTCTTACTGGATGTCCTGTCCTTCTCCGAAAGTGGTGTGTTGAAGTCTCCTACTATAATTGTGGAGGTGTCTATCTCACTTTTCAGTTCTGTTAAAATTTGATTTATGTATCTTGCAGCCCTGTCATTGGGTGCATAAATATTTAATATGGTTATGTCTTCCTGGTCAATCATCCCTTTTATCATTATGTAGTGTCCTTCTTTATCCTTTGTGGTGGATTTAACTTTAAAGTCTATTTTGTCAGAAATTAATATTGCTACTCCTGCTCTTTTTTGCTTATTGTTTGCTTGATATATTTTTTTCCATCCTTCGAGTTTTAGTTTGTTTGTGCCTCTAAGTCTAAGGTGTGTCTGTTGTAGGCAGCATATAGGCGGATAGTGTTTCTTTATCCAGTCTGAGACTCTCTGTTTCTTTATTGGTGCATTTAGCCTATTTACATTCAGCGTAATTATAGATAAGTATGTGTTTAGTGTTGTCATTTTGATGCCTTTTTATGTGTGTTGTTGACAATTTCATTTTTCCACTTACTTTTTTGTGCTGAGATGTTTTTCTTTGTAAATTGTGTGTTCCTCATTTTCATAGTATTTGACTTTATGTTTGCTGAGTCGTTACGTTTTTCTTGGTTTTTATTTTGAGTTATGGAGTTGTTATACCTCTTTGTGGTTACCTTAATATTTACCCCTATTTTTCTAAGTAAAAACCTAACTTGTATTGTCCTATGTTGCCTTGTATCCCTCTCCATATGGCAGTTTTATGCCACCTGTATTTAGTCCCTCTTTTTGATTATTGTGAGCTTTTACATATTGACTTCAATGATTCCCTGTTTTGAGCATTTGTTGTTGTTTTTTTTTTTTTTAATTAATCTTAATTTGTTTGTGTGATTTCCCTATTTGAGTTGATATCAGGATGTTCTGTTCTGTGACCTTGTGTTGTGCTGGTATCTGATATTATTGGTTTTCTGACCAAACAATTTCCTTTAGTATTTCTTGTAGCTTTGGTTTGGTTTTTGCAAATTCTCTAAGCTTGTGTTTATCTGTAAATATCTTAATTTTGCCTTCATATTTCAGAGAGAGTTTTGCTGGATATATGAACCTTGGCTGGCAGTTTTTCTCCTTCAGTGCTCTGTACATGTCATCTCATTGCCTTCTTGCCTGCATGGTTTCTGCTGTGTAGTCTGAACTTATTCTTATTGATTCTCCCTTGTGGGAGACCTTTCTTTTATCCCTGGCTGCTTTTAAAATTTCCTGTTTATCTTTGGTTTTGGCAAGTTTGATGATAATATGTCTTGGTGTTTTTCTTTTTGGATCAATCTTAAATGGGGTTCGATGAGCATCTTGGATAGACATCCTTTCGTCTTTCATGATGTCAGGGAAGTTTTCTGTCAGCAGATCTTCAACTATTCTCTCTGTGTTTTCTGTCATCCCTCCCTGTTCTGGGACTCCAATCACACGCAAGTTATCCTTCTTGATAGAGTCCCACATGATTCTTAGGGTTTCTTCATTTTTTTTTAATTCTTTTATCTGATTTTTTTTTCAGCTATATTGGTGTTAATTCCCTGGTCCTCCAGATTTCCCAGTCTGCATTCTAATTGCTCGAGTCTGCTCCTCTGACTTCCTATTGCGTTGTCTAATTCTGTAATTTTATTGTTAATCTTTTGGATTTCTGAATGCTGTCTCTCTGTGGATTCTTGCAACTTATTAATTTTTCCACTATGTTTTTGAATAATCTTTTTGAGTTCTTCAACTGCTTTATCAGTGTGTTCCTTGGCTTTTTCTGCAGATTGCTTTATTTCATTTCTGAGGTCATCCCTGATGTCTCGAAGCATTCTGTAAGTTAGTTTTTTATATTCTGTATCTGATAATTCCAGGATTGTATCTTCATTTGGGAAAGATTTTGATTCTTTAGTTTGGGGGATTGTAGAAGCAGTCATGATCTGCTTCTTTATGTGGTTTGACATCAACTGCTGTCTCCGAGCCATCATTAAGATATTGTAGTGTTTTATTCTATATTTGCTCACTGAGTCTTATCTTGTTTTGTTTTCTTTCAATATACGTGGATGGGCTACTAGATTGTGCTGTCTTGATTGTTGTAGCCCTTGACTTACTTATGACCTATTACCAGCTGGTTTGGGCTGTTACCAGATATATAGGCCTGAGTCCATTCACTATTCTTGAGTAGAATCTGATTTTGGGTCATCAAGTGTGTGATGCACACTGTCACCTATCCACCTTGAGAAGTAGTGGTGATTGTTGTGTGCACCAGATTCTAGTAGCAGCTGGGGTTCACACTCCAGGGGGGCGGGGGCAGGATGCTGACAGGCTTCCCCCAAGTGTCAGTGAGGTAGGTGTGTCTCTATTCCTAAAGCACCTTGGTGGGTGGGCTCTGCAGCTGTACCTTAGGCCCCCAATGCAAGTACCTCTACAGATTGGTAGGTGTCACCCTCCTTAGACCCCTAAGGCAGGAGGCTAGGTGGTCTGGGGGGAGCTTCAGCCCTCAGTTCCCTGTTGTGGGTCAGTGAGGGCTCTGTTGAATAAGACCTGGGAAACTTTTCTTTCCAGTAAATCCGCTAAAACAAATGCAGTCAGATCCCTATCAGAAATGCCTTTGCATTATAATAGCCACCTTGTTCCCTGTAGGGATGAAAGCCCGAGACTGTGGGTCACATATGCTTGGCTGGAGCTGGTTTCTGTTTTTAGTCCAATTGGGGAAGGATTTTTGGTCCCTGGGTTTTTTTGTGGTTGCTTCTCTCAGGCCGGAAGAATGGGTTAGGAAAAGACCAAAAAAAGGAAAAGAAAGGAAAAGAAAAACCGCGGAGCAGTTCTCCCTCTGGCTCAGGAAATTCCAATGTTAATGAAGCCTCCTGGGAAGGGGAGGGGAGGGTTCAGAAAAGCAAGAGAGAGTAGCACCCCGGAATATAGACAAAGTTACTTATCTTGCTTGGGATGACTGTTTTATCTGAGATTCCTGAGGGGCGCATCGCCTGTGTGCGCTGGCTGGGTAGAGATTGCCCCCGAGGGTCAGGCCCACGTCCTGTGCTTGCGCTGTTTCAGAAGCTGCGGTCAGTTCCTCTGCTGCCAGTCCAAAGCCCAGCGTCAAGGTTCCCTGGCTGGGACGCTGCACTCCCCGCTCCAAAAACAGTCGCTGCCGCCCGGTGACTTCTCCTCCCGCCAGCCGTGTCACCGCGCCACCTCCGCGGACCGGCTGGGCCCCCCTTCAGGTCAGTTCAGGGGGCTGGGGCTGCGCCCCATGTTTGCACCATCACAGGATGTCCTGCTCAGCTCCCCTGCGCCCAGTCCAAAGCCCGGCGCCAAGGTTCCCCGGCTGGGACGCTGCACTCCCAGCTCCAAAACCAGTCGCTGCCTCCCAGGGACTTCTCCTCCCGCCAGTCGCGTCGCTGCACCGCCCTCGAGGACCGGCTGGGCCCCTCCCGAGGTCAGTTCAGGGGTGTAGGGCTGTGTCCCATGTTTGCACCGTCTCAGGATGCTGTGCTCAGCCCTCCCGCGCCCAGTCCAAAGCCCGGGCGACAAGGTTTCCTGACTGGGACGCTGGCTCCGGGCTCCGAAAACAGTCGCTGCTTCCCCGTAGTTGTTCGTTCTCCGTCTCTGTCACTCAGGTCAACTCTTTAAATCTGTGTTTGTTGGTCAGGGTTCGTAGATTGTCATGTATGTGATCGATTCACTTGTTTTTCCGAGTCTTTGTTGCAAGAGGGATCCGAGGTAGCGTCTACCTAGTCAGCCATCTTGGCCCCCTCTCAGACTTCAGCTTTTGACTTAAACTTTTTCTGCTGTAGTGGAGCTGAGTTTCCTGGGCTTAGGCTCTGTAACATACACCCCACCATCCACGAATGCCATATAGGCCTGGTTTTGTGCTGGTCCACACCCCTGTGGTCAGCCTCATTTTCCTTATGGGAAATAGACTGGGAAAGCTAAGCAGGCTCCCAAAGCCTTAGTGGAGCCCTTACCCTCAACTCCAGTGCTTTCCACCATAGTCATTTTCCTCTTGTCCAAGACCTTAACATCAGTAGCAAAATCTCACCCTGCTCATGGAATAGAAGTCTCACTCACAGGTTCGAGCCTGGCTCTTTGGCCTTTTTTTCCAGAACACTGATTGAGAACTGGGCTAAGCTTGTCCCTTCTGCAACATACCACTTGGGGTTCTACAAAGTAGGTGTACTTTAGTTTAGCTCATGGAAAGGGTGTTTAAATTCTAAGAGTGTCTTAGGCTGAGTTCTCTAGAGTGAGAAAACCAGTAAAGTACATAAAAAACCTATATATAAAGAGAGATTCATATCAAGGAAATGGCTCACACAGTTGTAGAGGCTGGACCATCCCAAGTCCATGGGTCAAGAGAGAGGCGTCTCCTGATCCATACAGCTACAGGGGCTGGGGAACTTAAGATTGGCAGGTCGGAGAGCAGGGCTGTTGCTCACATGCTGTGAAAATTGATGAATTTCAAGATTGGCAGGTAAGACTGCAGGTAAGCTGCTAGCTCAAGCCCCAAGAGCTAGTGGTCAGATGAACAGGAGCCAGTTACAGGATTTCAGAATGAGCAAAAGCCCACAAGCCTTGCCAGAAGTCTGCTTACATTCAGATAAGGCCACATACCCAAGTAAACTCCCTTTCAGCTGATTGGCTACTCACAGCAGAACCCATCATGGGGGTAATGATCTAACACACATTTCGACAAGGAAGGGATCACAACATTATACAACTACCAAAACACTGAGAATTATTATCGCACAGCCAGCTTGACACACAATCTTAACCATCACAGCCCACCCCTTGTTAACTTTGCACCTGTATACATTTCCTTAAACCATACATAATCTCCAAATAAAGAAAATTATAAAGTCATACTTGCGCCTAACACGATGAAATGAACACACATACAACTGCAAATGCACTAGCCCTGTTTATGTTATGTATTTTATAAGTAAAGGAAACAAAAATATTTGATGCACAGATACAAAGCAGAAATACTTGGAACAATTCCAGTCTTTCTCTTTTGCAACTGGTCACGTGGCCATAACCGATATTTAGAACTACCTTCTTCCACCACCCGTTCCATATTCCCTTTGCCTTCAGCAAGCACCTCAGCTGGTTGTGATTCTTTGCCTGGTGGGATGACCCAAACCTTCATTCCTGAACGGTCTGGGCTATTAGTCATATCAGAATTGGGTTGCTGAAGTTTTCCATTGACTTTAATCACAGGACATGGTAGTACTAAGAGAGGCCACAAGGGATCTGCTACATGCCAGACATACTCTTCTTCGTGTCCATTATGTAATATCAATCTGATTTCTTCTTGGTAATTAGGATCAATCACACTAGCCAGTATGGTATCTCCCTTCTTTGCCTGTTGTTCCAGAGGCAGAAGGAGCCCAAAGTCGCCAGGTGGCATTCTTAGCTTTCAGTTCAAAGTAATCAGTGATGTGTCTCCAGGTAAGAGCATTCCCCCCTTTGGAACTAAGACCTCTAGACTCGAAGAGCGTAAGGTCACAGGGACAGGAAGCAGAAATCTTGTGAGTGGGTCACTAGGGGTAATAGTGAGTGGTGCCACTCCCATTTCCATTCCTTGATTCCTGGACCCATGAATCCTGGCTATGGGAGAAACAGCACCATATAGTGGACACTGGTTTAGAGCATATACAGCCTTCTGAAGAATACTGCCCCAACCCTACAAGGTATTGCCATCTAGCTGGCACTGTAATTGTGTCTTTAGAAGGCCATTCCATCGATCTCTCAGGCCAGCTATGAATTTGCTTCAGGATGAGGGGGAACATGGTACAATGAGTGCCACATGTCTTGGTCACCTAGTGCTGCTATAACAGAAATACCACAAGTGTATGGCTTGAACACCCACTAAAACCCACTGCCGTCGAGTCAATTCCGACTCATAGCCACCCTACAGGACAGAGGAGAACTGCCCAATAGAGTTTCCAAGGAGTGCCTGGCGGATTTGAACTGCCAACCTCTTGGTTAGCAGCCATAGCACTTAACCACTATGCCACCAGGGTTTCCATGGCTTGAAACAAAGAGAAACTTATTCTCTCACAGTCGAGTAGGCTACAAGTCCAAACTCAGGGCATCACCTCCAAGGAAAGCCTTTCTCTCTCTCTGTTGGCTCTGAAGGGAGATCCCTGTCATCAATTTTCGCCTGGACTAGGACTTCTTTGCACAGAAACCCCAGGTCCAAAGGACGCATTCTGCTCTTGACACTGCTTTCCCGGCGTTATGAGGTCCCCATGTCTCTCTGCTTGCTTCTCTCTTTTATATCTCAAAAGATTGGCTTAAGACAGTATCTAATCTTGTTGATTTCATCAGTATATCTGTCACTAATCCATCTCATTACATCATAGTGATAGCATTGACAACACATAGGGAAATCAGATCAGATGACAAAATGGCAGACAATTATACAACACTGGGAATCATGACCTAGCCAAATTCACAGATATTTTTGGGGGAGCACGATTCGACCTATGACACCATACTTCATTTGCTGTGAAGTAAATCCTTCGATTTGAAGTGACACCGTGTGGGGTAACATGATGGTGGATAAGGCATTCTGTAAGTCCACAGATGACAGATTTGGCAGAAGCATTTCATGCAGGGAAGGCAAATCCATAACTGCAGTAAGTGTCTATTCCAGTAAGAACAAAATGCTGTCTCTTCCATGATGGAAGTGGTCCAATGTAATTAGCTTGCCACCAGGTTGCTGGCTGATCACCTCGAGTGATGGTGTCATATTAGGGACTCAGTGTTGGTCTCTGCTGCTAGCAGATTGGGCACTCAGCAGTGGCTATAGCCAAATTGGCCTTGGTGAGTGGAAGTCCATGTTGCTGAGCCCATGTATAACCTCCATCCCTGCCACCATGGCCACTTTATTCATGATCCTATTGAGCAAAGACAGGGTAGCAGGGGAAGAAGGATAGCTAGTTTCCACACAATGCGTCATCCTATCCACTTGGTTGTTAAAATCCTCCTCTGCTGAGATCACCCTTTGGTGAGCATTCACATGAGACACAAATATCTTCACTTCTTTGGCCCATTTCGAAAGGCCTATCTACATACATCTTCCCCATAAATCCTTGTCTCCAATTTTCTGATCATGTTGCTTCCAAGTTCCTGACTATCCAGCGAAGCCATTGGCCACAATCCACGAAAAAGTATGCAATCACAGATCTGGCCATTTGTCCTTCCAAACAAAGTGAACAACCAGGTGCACTGCTCAAAGTTCTGCCCATTGGGAGAATTTCCCTTCACCACTGTCCTTCAGGGTAGTCCCAGAAAGGGGCTGTAGTGCTGCTGCTCTCCACTTTCTAGTGGTGTCTGCCTATTGCACAGAACCATCTCTAAACCAGGCACGAGTTTTCTCTTCTTCACTTGATCATAAGGAACTCCCCTTGAGGCCATAGGTGCAGACTGGGAGATGGAGGGTAATGTGATAGGAGTGGAGATGATGGGAATTTGGGCCACTTTCTCATGCAACTGACTTATGACTTCAGGTCCTGTTTGGGCTCGATCTCGTATATACCACTTCCATTTAATGATGGAGTGCTGCTGTGCATGTCCAAATTTATGACTCTGTGGGTCAGACAACACCCAGCTAATGACGGGCAGCTCAGGCCGCATGGTGACTTGGCGTCCCATGGTTAAGCATTCAGTCTCTAGCAAGGCCCAGTAGCAAGCCAAAAGCTGTTTTTCCAAGGAACAGTAGTTATCTGTAGTGGATGACAGGGCTTTGCTCCAAAATCCCAAGGGTCTGCTCTGTGATTCACCAATAGCGGCCTGCCAAAGGCTCCAAACAGCATCTCTAACTGCCACTGACACTTCAAGCACCATTGGATCAGCCAGGTCATATGACCCAAGGGGCAGAGCGGCTTACATGGCAGCCTGAACCTGTTGCAGAGCCTTCTCTTATTCTGGGCCCCACTCAAAACTAGTAGCTTTTCATGTCACTTGATAAATAGGCAGGAGGAACACACCCAAATGAGGAATATGCTGCCTAATCCAAAGAAGCTCAGCAGGCATTGTGCCTACTTTTTCAGTTATGGGAGGAGCCGGATGCAAAGACTTATTCTTCACTTTAGAAGGAATATCTCGACACACCCCATGTCATGGATTAATATGTGTCCCCCCAAAAATATGTGTCAGCTTGGTTAGGCCATGATTCCCACTATTGTGTGGTTGTCCTTCATTTTTGTGATTGTAATTTTATGCTAAAGAGAATTAGGGTGGGATTATACCACCACCCTTACTCAGGTCACCTCCCTGATCCAATGTAAAGGGAGTTTCCCTGGGGTGAGGCCTGCACCACTTTTTTTTTTTTAATTTTCATTGTGCTTTAGGTGAAAGTTTACAAATCAAGTCAGTTTCTCATACAAAAATTTATATATACCTTGCCACCTTGCTATATACTCCTAGTTGCTCTCCCTCTGAGACAGCACACTCCTTCTTTCCACTCTCTATCTTCATGTCCGTTTGGCCAGCCTTTGACCTGCTCTGCCCTCTCATCCAGACAGGAGCTGCCCACATAGTCTTACCTGTCCACTTGAACCAAGAAGCTTACTCCTCACCAGGATTATTTTCTATCCTATAGTCCAGTCCAATCCCTGTCTGAAGAGTTGGCTTTGGGGATAGTTCCTGACTTGGACTAACAGAAGGTCTCGGGATCATGACCTCTGGGGTCATTCTAGTCTCAGTCAGACCGTTAGGTCTGGTCTTTTTAGGAGAACTTGAGGTCTGCATCCCACTGCTCTCCTGCTCCCTCGGGGGTTCTCTGTTGTGTTCCCTGTCAGGGCAGTCATCAGTTGTAGCCGGGAACCATCTACTTCTGGTCTCAGGCTGATGTAGTCTCTGGTTTATGTGGCCCTTTCTGTTTCTTGGGCTCATAATTACCTTGTATCTTTGGTGTCCATTCACCTTTGCTCCAGGTGGGTTGAGACCAACTGATGCATCTAGATGGTCGCGTGCTAGTGTTTAAGACTCCAGACACCACTCTCCAAAGTGGGATGCAGGATGTTTCCTTAATAGATTTTTTTTTTTTATTAACTTTTATTGAGCTTCAAGTAAACGTTTACAAATCAAGTCAGACTGTCACATATAAGTTTATATACATCTTACTCCATACTCCCACTTGCTCTCCCCCTAATGTGTCAGCCCTTCCAGTCTCTCCTTTTGTGACAATTTTGCCAGCTTCCAACTCTCTCTATCCTCCTATCCCCCCTCCAGACAGGAGATGCCAACACAGTCTCAAGTGACCACTTGGTATAATTAGCTCACTCTTCATCAGCATCTCTCACCTACCCACTGTCCAGTCCCTTTCATGTCTGATGAGTTGTCTTCAGGAATGGTTCCTGTCGTGTGCCAACAGAAGGTTTGGGGACCATGACCGCCAGGATTCCTCTAGTCTCAGTCAGACCATTAAGTATGGTCTTTTTGTGCTAATTTGGGGTCTGCATCCCACTGATCTCCTGCTCCCTCAGGGGTTCTCTGTTGTGCTCCCTGTCAGGGCAGTCATCGATTGTGGCCGGGCACCAACTAGTTCTTCTGGTCTCAGGATGATGTAGGTCTCTGGTTCATGTGGCCCTTTCTGTCTCTTGGGTTCTTAGTTGTTGTGTGACCTTGGTGTTCTTCATTCTCCTTTGATCCAGGTGGGTTGAGACCAATTGATGCATCTTAGATGGCCGCTTGTTACCATTTAAGACCCCAGACGCCACATTTCAAAGTGGGATGCAGAATGTTTTCATAATAGAATTATTTTGCCAATTGACTTAGAAGTCCCCTTAAACCATGGTCCCCAAACCCCCGCCCTTGCTCCGCTGATCTTTGAAGCGTTCATTTTATCCCGGAAACTTCTTTGCTTTTGGTCCAGTCCAGTTGAGCTGACCTTCCATGTATTGAGTATTGTCCTTCCCTTCACCTAAAGCAGTTCTTATCTACTAACTAATCAGTAAAAAACCCTCTCCCACCCTCCTTCCCTCCCCGCCTTGTAACCACAAAAGTATGTGTTCTTCTCAGTTTATACTATTTCTCAAGATCTTATAATAGTGGTCTTATACAATATTTGTCCTTTTGCCTCTGACTAATTTCGCTCAGCATAATGCCTTCCAGGTTCCTCCATGTTATGAAATGTTTCACAGATTGGTCACTGTTCTTTATCGATGCGTAGTATTCCATTGTGTGAATATACCACAATTTATTTACCCATTCATCTGTTGATGGACACCTTGGTTGCTTCCAGCTTTTTGCTATTGTAAACAGAGCTGCAATAAACATGGGTGTGCATATATCTGTTTGTGTGAAGGCTCTTCTTTCTCTAGGGTATATTCCGAGGAGTGGGATTTCTGGGTTGGATGGTAGTTCTATTTCTAACTGTTTAAGATAACGCCAGATAGATTTCCAAGGTGGTTGTACCATTTTACATTCCCACCAGCAGTGTATAAGAGTTCCAGTCTCTCCGCAGCCTCTCCAACATTTATTATTTTGTGTTTTGTGGATTAATGCCAGCCTTGTTGGAGTGAGATGGAATCTCATCCTGGTTTTAATTTGCATTTCTCTAATGGCTAATGATCGAGAGCATTTTCTCATCCTTAATAGATTTTATTATGCCAATTGACCTAGATGTCCCTTAAACCATGGTCGCCAACCCCCCCCCCCGCCTCTGCTACACTGGCCTTCGAGGCATTCAGTTTATTCAGGAAACATCTTTGCTTTTGGCTTAATCCAGTTGCTGCACCACCTTTTTATTATTATTATTATTATGCTTTAAGTGAAAGTTTACAATCAAGTCAGTCTCTCATACAAAAATTTATATACACTTTGCTATATACTCCTTTGCTCTCCCCTTATTGAGACAGCACACTCCTTCCCTCCACTCTCTCTTTTTGTGTCCATTCGGACAGCTTCTGACCCCTTCTGCCCTCTCATCTCCCCTCCATACAGGAGATGCCCACATAGTCTCATGTATCTACTTGATCCAAGAAGCTCGCTCTTCACCAGTATCATTTTCTATCCCATAGTCCAGTCCAATCCCTGTCTAAAGAGTTGGCTTTGGGGATGGTTCCTGTCTTGGGCTAACAGAAGGCCTGGGGACCATGAACTCTGGGATCCTTCTAGTCTCAGTCAGACCATTAAGTCTGGTCTTTTTATAAGAACTTGGGGTCTGCATCCCACTGCTCTCCTGCTCCCTCAGGGGTTCTCTGTTGTGTTCCATTCCAGGGCAGTCATCGGTTGTAGCCAGGCACCATCTAGTTATTTTGGTCCCAGGCTAATGTAGTCTGTGGTTTATGTAGCCCTTTCTGTATCCTGGGCTCATAATTACCTTGCGCCTTTGGTGTTCTTCATTCTCATTTGCTCCAGGTGGGTTGAGACCAACTGATGCAGCTTAGATGACTACTTGCTACCGTTTAAGACCCCAGATGCCACTCTCCAAAGTGGGATGCAGAATGTTTTCTTAATAGATTTTATTATGCCAATTGACTTAGATGTCCCCTGAAACCATGGTCCCCAGACCCCTGCCCCTGCTATGCTGGGGCGGGGGTTTATTCAGGAGGTTGTTCTGTTTATTCAGGAAACTTTCTTTGCTTTTGGTTTAGTCCTGTTGTGCTGACCTCTCCTATATTGTGTGTTGTCTTTCCCCTCACCTAAAATAGTTCTTATCTGCTATCTAATTAGTGAAAACCCCTCTTCCTCCCTCCCTCTCTCCCCCCTTCTGTAACCATCAAAGAATATTTTCTTCTCTGTTTCAACTATTTCTCGAGTTCTTATAATAGTGGTCTTATATAATATTTATCCTTTTGCAACTGACTAATTTCACTCAGCATAATGTCTTCCAGATTCCTCAATGTTATGAAATGTTTCACGGGTTCATCATCATTCTTTATCGACGCATACTACTCCATTCTGTGAATATACCATCATTTATTTATCCATTCATCTGTTGATGGGCACCTTGATTGCTTCCAACCTTTCGCTCTTGTAAACAGTGCTGTTATTAACATGGGTGTACATATATCTGTTCGTGTGATGGCTCTTATTTCTCTAGGATATATTCTAAGGAATGGGATTGCTAGATTGTATGGTAGTTCTATTTCTAGTTTTTTAAGGAAGTACCAAATCAACTTCCAAAGTGGTTGTACCATTTTACATTCCCACCAGCAGTGTATAAGTGTTCCAGCCTCTCTACAGCCTCTAACATTTATTATTTTGTGTTTTTTGGATTAATGCCAGCCTTGTTGGAGTGAGATGGAATCTCATTGTAGTTTTGATTTGCATTTTTTAATGGCTAATGATCATGAGCATTTCCTTACGTATCTGTTAGCTACCTGAATGTCTTCTTTAGTGAAGTGCCTATTCATATCCTTTTCCCATTTTTTAATTGGTAAATACAATTGATTTTTGAATACTGACCTTGTGCCTAGAGACCTTGCTAAATTCACTTGTTAATTATAATTGTTTATTTGTGGATTGAACTGAAGAAATAATTCAAGCCTCGAGTTGCAATACTGAAGGATTCTATGGGAAAAATATTAAACAATGCAGGGAGCATCAAAAGAAGATGGAAGGAATACACAGAGTCATTATACCAAAAAGAATTAGTCGATATTCAACCATCTCAAGAGGTGGCATATGATCAGGAACTGATGGTACTGAAGGGAGAAGTCCAAACTTCTCTGAAGGCATTGGTGAAAAACAAGGCTCCAGAAATTGATGGAATATCAATTGAGATGTTTCAACAAACAGATGCAGTGCCGGAGGTGCTCACTCGTCTATGCCAAGAAATATGGAAGACAGCTTCCTGGCCAACTGACTGGAAGAGATCCATATTTACGCCTATTCCCAAGAAAGGTGATCCAACCAAATGTGGAAGTTATAGAACAATATTAATATCACACGCAAGCAACATTTTGCTGAAGATCATTCAAAAACGGCTGCAGCAGTGTATCAACAGGGAACTGCCAGAAATTCAGGCCGGTTTCAGAAGAGGATGTGGAACCAGGGATATCATTGCTGATGTCAGATGGATCCTGGCTGAAAGCAGAGACTACCAGAAGGATGTTTACCTGTGTTTTTTTGACTATGCAAAGGCATTCGACTGTGTGGATCATAACAAACTATGGATAACATTGCGACGAATGGGAATTCCAGAATACTTAATTGTGCTCATGAGGAACCTTTACATAGATCAAGAGGCAGTTGTTCAGAAAGAACAAGGGGATACCGATTGGTTTAAAGTCAGGAAAGGTGTGCGTCAGGGTTGTATTCTTTTACCATACCTATTTAATCTGTATGCTGAGCAAATAATCCAAGAAGTTGGACTATATGAAGAAAAACGGGGCATCAGGATTGGAGGAAGACTCATTAACAACCTGCGTTATGCAGATGACACAACCTTGCTTGCTGAAAGTGAAGACGACTTGAATCCCTTACTAATGAAGATCAAAGACCACAGCCTTCAGTATGGATTGCACCTCAACATAAAGAAAACAAAAATCCTCACAACTGGACCAGTAAACACCTCCATGATAAATGGAGAAAAGATTGAAGTTGTCAAGGATTTCATTTTACTTGGATCCACAATCAACAGCCATGGAAGCAGCAGTCAAGAAATCAAAAGATGCGTTGCATTGGGCAAATCTGCTGCAAAGGACCTCTTCAAAGTGTTGAAGGGCACAGATGTCACCCTGAAGACTAAGGTGCGCCTGACCCAAGCCATGGTATTTTCAATCACATCATATGCATGTGAAAGGTGAGCAATGAATAAGGAAAACTGAAGAAGAATTGACACCTTCGAATTGTGGTGTTGGTGAAGAATATTGAATATACCATGGACCGCCAAAAGAACGAACAAGTCTGTCTTGGAAGAAGTGCAGCCAGAATGCTCCTTAGAGGCAAGGATGGTGAAACTGTGTCTTACATACTTTGGACATGTTGTCAGGAGGGATCAGTCCCTGGAGAAGAACGTCATGCTTGGCAGAGTACAGGGTCAGCAGAAAAGAGGAAGACCCTCGATGAGGTGGATTGACACAGTGGCTGCAACAATGAGCTCAAGCATAACAACGATTGTAAGGATGGCGCAGGACCGGGCAGTGTTTCATTCTGTGGTGCATAGGGTCGCTATGAGTCGGAACCAACTCAACGGCACCTAACAACAACAACAACATTTGTGGATTCTTTTGGATTTTCTACATGCACGATATGCATCTGTGAATACTGAATTTTTTACTTCTGTTCCGGTTTTTTAGCTTTTACTTCTTTTTCTTGCCTAATTTTTTTTTTAATTGGACTGACTAGTATCTCATAGAATGTTAAATAAAAATGATGATAAGGGATAGTTGGCCTAAAGGGAAAAGCATTCAATATTTTACCATTAAGTATGGTGTTAGCTATAGCGTTTTGTAGATGCTCTTTATAAGATTAAGAAAGTTCCTTTCTATTCCTAGTTTGTTCATGATTTTTATTATGAATGGGTGCTGAAATTTTTCGAATACATTTTCCACATCTTTTGAGATTATCACTATTTTTTAACCTATTAAAGTGGTGAGTTATTTTGATCAATTTTTGAATGTCAACCCATGTTACATTCATGGAATAAATTCGTGGAATAAATCATATTGGTCATGATGTATTATACTTTATATATATATTTTGTTTAGTATTTTTACATCTATGTTCATGAGAGATATTGGCTTATAATTTTTCTTTACTGTAATGTCCTTCTCAGAATTTGGTATCAAATTTATGCTGAACTCATAAGCTGAGTCAGGAAATAATTCATGTTCCCTGGAAGTGCACCACCTTTTATTCCTCAAGAGATGAAAGGAAAGGGCAGCAAGCATAGAGTTGGGGACCTCATACCACGGAGAAAGCAGCACCAGAAGCAGTGCACGTCCTTTGGACACGTGCCTGAGAAGCTCCTCAACCAGAGGAAGATTGAGGAAAAGAACCTTCCTCCAGGGCCAACAGAGAAAGACTTCCCCTGGAGCCGACGCCCGGAATTTGCGCTTGTAACCTACTAGACTGTGAGAAAATTAATTTCTCTTTATTAAAGCCACCCGCTTGTGGTATTTCTGTTATGGCAGCACTACATAACTAAGACACCCCACATCACTGGACCTCTAGAAATTTCACTGAGGTGGGAGGTGCTTGAATTTTTGTGAGATTAATTTCCCACCCTTTAGCACACTACTGTTTAACCAATAAGTCCAGAGTCATTGGCACTTCTTCCTTAATAGGTGCAATCAGCATAATATCATCAATATAATGGACTAGTGTGATGTCTTGTGGAAGGGAAAGGCGATCAAGATCCCTGTAGATCCAATTATGACAGAGTTGGAGAATTGATATAGCACTGAAGTAGGCAACTGAAGGTGTATTGGTGGCCTTGTCTGGTAAAAGCAAGCTGCTTCTGATGGTCCTTCAAAACAGGTATGAAAAAAACACATTAGCCAGATCAATAGGTGCATGCCATTTACCAGGAGATGTATTAATTTGGTAGAGCAATGAAATTGCATCTGGAACAGCAGCTGCAATTGGAGTCACCACTTGGTTACGTTTTCAATAATCCACTGTCATTCTACAAGATCCATTTGTTTTTTGCACAGGCCAAATAGGTGGGTTGAATCAGGATGTGGTGGGATTCACCACCCTTGTATCCTTCAAGTCCTTGATGGTGGCAGTAATCTCTGCAATCCATCCAGGAATGCCTTATTGCTTTTGGTTTGCTATTTTCCTAGGTAGGGACAGTTCTAATGGCTTCCACTTTTCCTACCATAATAGCCCTTATTCCTTTTGTCAGGGATCCAATGTGGGGGTTCTGCCAGTTGCTGAGCATATTTATTCCAATTATGCATTCTGGAACTGGGGAAATCACTACAGGATGAGTTTGGGGATCCACTCGACCTACTGTGAGATGGACATGAGCTCAGACTTCATTAATAACGTGACCTCCACATGCCGCCACTCTGACTGGTGGGCACAGTGAAGTTTTGGACCTCCTGGAATTAGTGTCAGTACAGAGCCAGTATCCTGTAATCCCAAAAAAGTCTGATTATTTCCTTTTCCACGAAGAACAGTCACTCTTGTAAAAGGCCGTAGATCCCTTTGAGGAAGTCTTGGAGAAAAATTAACAGTATAACTTTTTGCAGTGTATTGAAGTCCTTCCTCAAGGGGACATGGCCTCTCCTTCAATCAAGGGGTTGTGGGTCTTTAAACTTCATCAAGTCTCTTCTGGTGCTTCAGGTTAGACTGCTGTTCACGTGACCTAGAATTCATTTGCTTGTACAGATCAAGTAAATATTTAGTAGATTTCGTATCTATTTCACTCCTTGGAACACCTTGACTAAGTAACCAATGCCAAAAATCCATATGAGTCAGACTTTTCTGATTACTGCTTTGAATCTGCTATCCCTTATGGAATCCACACCCACCTTGGGTTTGTCAATTGAGTACCACCACCTGACCCCTAACACCACAGGCTCCAATCAGCCACATTGTAGTTAGGTGTGTTAATTCAGTTAGGGCAGCTCCCATTGTCAAATATGACTTATATAAAATATCAATCACAGCAGTCTTCAAGGATGCTGAGGCTCCCATCACAAATTTTCTCCTCACCGCTGTGATAAAAGGTATGTCCAAGTGTGGGTCTATGGGTCTACCCCGATAAATCCACTCTAGCAAGCCAATTTCCCTAAGCCTTTTGGATACCTTTTTCTACAGTATAGCAAGGCAGGTCTGGAAATTCAACTTTATTTAGTATAGGCCACAGCAAAATCCATGCTTCAGCAACCCAACCAAATAAAATATTAGATCCTTTCCTAACTTCTTGAGCTCAAGCATTGAGTGAAGAATCTTGTTTTGTGGGCCCATATCAGTGAACTCACATTGATCCATCTTTATGTATCTTGCATCATTATCCCGCACACTTAATAGCCATTCCCACACACATTCCTGAGGTTTCTGTTTGTACTTACTAGAAAAGTGAAGCAGTTCCTTTGGAGTGTAGCATACATCCTCCTGGGCCACACTTTGTACTTCACCTTTTTGGGCTCACTGGTACTTAAGTCTAGTTATAGGTCTAGAAGCCAAAATCAGTAGGAAAATGTTTTGAGAATATTCAACATTATCTTGTAAAGCATCCGCCTCAGGCAATGCCCCAGACAATGACTCAGAAAAAAGTGCTTTAGATACAGCTGGGTTAATCTCATTAGATGAGAGCAGAGGGGCTAATGGTTTACTTGGCAGGCTGGTTTAGCAGACAACATGGAGTAATCTCTTCAGATGGGAGTGAGAGGATTGGTTCTGTTGGCAGCAGTGATTCAATGGAATTCATGGGCTCAATGCCTCCAGCTTCCTGATATCTGCCAATATTTCCACATACCAAGTTTCAGGATCTCATTTCTTCCCAATCAGTGCCCTCATATTAACTTCAGATACCTTTCGAAGTTGGCAGTTGAGTTGGTGTTGTAATTCAGACACTCTTACAATACCACTCTGGGTTAGGTTTTTGGCAATATCACCTCTGTTCCTACAAGAAATGAAGGCTTTATTTCAAGGTACGAGAGGAAACTTTCAGGTCGCTTAATGCGGCACTTGAGCTTTGACTCTGAAGCTCTGAGCCCATCTCTTTCATTCACAAGTTTGTCTAGCAAAAGTAGTACCAACCAACCAGCTTCCTTATACTTCTCATTATGACAAAACTGTAGAAGGGTATCACACATGCAATCACCCAGAGCTTCACCTTTCACCAATACCTGATCTATTGGTGGTGATATTTTGTGTATATGAATTGCCACCTAATGCGATGGGTTAGCACTGCCCTCTTTACTACTGGATGGAGAATCATCAACATCTTTAAGACTAACCAGACTTGAGAAAAAATTTTTAAAACTCATCCTGTCAATTTTGTTTCCCTAGAACCACTCTTGGTACCAAATATCTTAGGCTGGTTTCTCTAGAGAAGCAAAATCATTAAAGTATATACACATATATATAGAGAGAGGGAGAGATTATATCAAGGAAATGGTCCATGTGTTTGTAGAGGCTGGACCATCCCACGTTTGTGGGTCAGGATAGAGGCTTCTCCTGATTCACATAGCTGCAGGGGATTGCAAACACAAGTTTGGCAGGTCGAAGAGCAGGGCTGTTGCTCACAGGCTGAGAGGATCGATGAATGCCAACATTGGCAGGCAAGACTCGTGGTAAGCTAGTAGCTCAAGTCCCAAGAACCGGAGGTCAGACAAACAGAAGCCAACTGCAGGATCCAGAACGAACAAAAGCCCTTGAGCATTGCCGGAACGTCCGCTTACATTTGAATGCAGGCCACATACTCAAGGAAACTCCCTACTACAACGTAGATAAACATTGAAAACATAGCCATCTATTAATGAATAAGCCAGATACCAAATACTATGTATTATATGACTCCATTTATATGAAATGTCCAGAATAGGCAAATCCACAGAGATGGAAAGCAGATTAGTGGTTGTCAGAGCCTACAGGGGAGGGAGTAGGGAATGGAAAAAGATTGCTTATAAAGTTTATTTTTTAGTAAAGAAAATGTTCTGGAATTAGATCGTCGTAATGGTTGTGCATGGAGTTGCCACGAGGTGGAACTGACTCAAAGACCACTAACAACAACAAAGGCACAGACGACAGTGGTGGTTCAGTGGTAGAATTCTCGTCTTCCATCTGTGTGAACTGCGTTCGACTCCTGGTCAACATTCCTGAAGAACAGCCACCACCCATCTGTCAGTGGAGGGCTGCATGTAGCTATGATGCTGTACAGGATTCAGTGGAGATTCCAAACTAAAATAGATTAGGAAGAAGCACCTGGGGACCTACTTTAAAAAATCAGCAAGGAAAACCCTACTGATCACAATGATTCAATACCATTGTGTTCAGGTCACCATGAGTTGCGGGATGACTCTACAGCAGCTAACAACAACAGTGTTCACACAACTCTGTGAATAAACTAAAGACCACTGAATTTTACGCAATAAGAGAACTTGTATTATGTGTGGATTATGCCACAATAAAGCTGTTAATTAAAAAGTAAGACTAATTAGACCTCAGATCTTCTCCCTCACTCCTACAGATGATTCAAATTTGACTCTCTGGAGAGCCTGAAGATGTGAATCTCCCATCTGGTAAGTTCTTTCTGTCCACCCCAAACTGTGTACTTGAATACCTGGGCATTCTAGTTTATCAGTGGTAACTTGCTAGGAAGAGTGAGCTTTAGCAACAGGTAGAATTCAAAGTAGCCAAGGGAAACTGTTAGTTGTATACTGTTTGGGATTTCCTGCCCTGGACTCTGCTACAACTCCACTAAGTTATCCCCAAACTGTGGATCATGATTGATTACACACAGCAGACTGGGACTGGTGCTGCTCTGGGGCACGTAGGAGGAGAAGCCATTCTGTTCATGAAGTCAAATGGGACAGAGAGAGCACAGCACAGGCCAGAGGTAGAACAGCCAATAGGGTGGATGTGACCTCCCTACCACCATTTTACTCAGTAAAGTAGTAATACCCAGTAAAAAGCTTTTTAGCAGGTGTATGAAAGGATAGAAGAAGTTGGTCCATATAGTGGTAATGTGGGGCCAAGAGGTGCTACAGGCCTGAGCACTGAGCTGTGAGCACAGAGACACAGAAACAGGAATTTAGTGCAGGGTGGTCAGGGTAAACACAGATACCCCTCTTCACTCCTCAGAGCTTGAGGGTGTTGAGGTTACAGACACATTATCTCACTCAGCCCCCAAAGAGCCCTTGCAGGAGTAGCAGCAGAATGACCTCCACCTAACACATGAAGGAAGTTCCTAAGTAGTGTGAACAGTTCAGCACTCCATTGTTAAATGAAAGATTGGAGGTTTGTGTCTACCCAGAAGCAACTTGGAAGAAAACACTGGCAATCTACTTCTAGAAAAATCATCTATTAAAACATTAAAAACCCGCCAATAGAATCCAACAACACATCAAAAAAATAATTCACCCTGATCAAGTGGGATTTATACCAGGTATGCAAGGCTGGTTTAATATCAGAAAAACCATTAATGTAATCCACCACATAAATAAAACAAAAGATAAAAACCACATGATCTTATCAATAGATGCAGAAAAGGCATTTGACAAAGTTCAACACCGATTTATGATAAAAACTCTTACCAAAATAGGAATTGAAGGAAAATTCCTCAACATAGTAAAGGGCATCTGTGCAAAGCCAACAGCCAATATCACTCTAAATGGCGAGAACCTGAAAGCATTTCCCTTGAGAACGGGAACCAGACAAGGATGCCCTTTATCACCGCTCTTATTCAACATCGTACTTGAAGTCCTAGCCAGGGCAATTAGGCTAGACAAAGAAATAAAGGGTATCCAGATTGGTAAGGAGGAAGTAAAGCTATCACTATTTGCAGATGACATGATCATATACATGGAAAACCCTAAGGAATCCTCCAGAAAACTACTGAAACTAATAGAAGAGTTTGGAAGAGTCTCAGGTTATAAAATAAACATACAAAAATCACTTGGATTCCTCTACAGCAACAAAAAGAACACCGAAGAGGAAATAACCAAATCAATACCATTCACAGTAGCCCCCAAGAAGATAAAATACTTAGGAATAAATCTTACCAATGATGTAAAAGACCTATACAAAGAAAACTATAAAACTCTGCTACAAGAAATTCAAAAGGACATACTTAAGTGGAAAAACATACCCTGCTCATGGATAGGAAGACTTAACATAGTAAAAATGTCTATTCTACCAAAAGCCATTTATACATATAACGCACTTCCAATCCAAATACCAATGTCATACTTTAAGGGGATAGAGAAACAAATCACTAATATCATATGGAAGGGAAAGAACCCCCGGATAAGCAAAACATTACTGAAAAAGAAGAAGAAAGTGGGAGGCCTCACCCTACCTGATTTCAGAACCTATTATATAGCTACAGTAGTCAAAACAGCCTGGTACTGGTACAACAACAGGCACATAGACCAATGGGACAGAATTGAGAACCCAGATATAAATCCATCCACGTATGAGCAGCTGATATTTGACAATGGACCAGTGTCAGTCAATTGGGGAAATAATAGTCTTTTTAACAAATAGTGCTGGCATAACTGGATATCCATTTGCAAAAGAATGAAACAGGACCCATACCTCACACCATGCACAAAAACTAACTCCAAGTGGATCAAAGACCTAAACATAAAGACTAAAATGATAAAGATCATGGAAGAAAAAATAGGATCAACCCTACGAGCCCTAATACAGGGCATAAACAGAATACAAAACATTACCAAAAATGATGAAGAGAAACCAGACAACTGGGAGCTCCTAAAAATCAAACACCTATGCTCATCTAAAGACTTCACCAAAAGAGTAAAAAGACCACCTACAGACTGGGAAAGAATATTCAGCTATGACATCTCAGACCAGTGCCTGATCTCTAAAATCTACATGATTCTGTCAAAACTCAACCACAAAAAGACAAACAACCCAATCAAGAAGTGGGCAAAGGTTATGAACACACATTTCACTAAAGAAGATATTCAGGCAGCCAACAGATACATGAGAAAATGCTCCCGATCATTAGCCATTAGAGAAAAGCAAATTAAAACTACGACGAGATTCCATCTCACACCAACTAGACTGGCATTAATCCAAACAACACAAAATAATAAATGTTGGAGAGGCTGCGGAGAGATTGGAACTCTCATACACTGCTGGTGGGATTGTAAAATGGTACAACCACTTTGGAAATCCATCTGGCGTTATCTTAAACAGTTAGAAATAGAACTACCATACAACCGAGAAATCCCACTCCTCGGAATATACCCTAGAGATACAAGAGCCTTCACACAAACAGATATATGCACACCCATGTTTATTGCAGCTCTGTTTACAATAGCAAAAAGCTGGAAGCAACCAAGGTGTCCATCAACGGATGAATGGGTAAATAAATTGTGGTATATTCACACAATGGAATACTACGCATCGATAAAGAACAGTGACCAATCTCTGAAACATTTCATAGCATGGAGGAATCTGGAAGGCATTATGCTGAGCGAAATGAGTGAGTTGCAAAAGGACAAATATTGTATAAGACCACTATTATAAGATCTTGAGAAATAGAAAAAACGGAGAAGAACACATACTTATGTGGTTACAAAGGGGGGAGGGAGGGAGAGGGCTTTTTATTGATCAATCTGTAGATAAGAACTGCTTTGGGTGAAGGGAAAGACCAATACAAGGAAGGTCAGCCTAATTGGACTGGATTAAAAGTAAAGAGGTTTCCGGGATAAAATGAAAGCTTCAAAGGTCAGCGGAGCAGGGGCTGGGGTCTGGGGAACTTGGTTTGAGGGGACTTCTAAGTCAACGGGCAAAATAATTGTATTATGAAAACACTCTGCATCCCACTTTGAATTGTGGCGCCTGGGGTCCTAAATGCCAACAAGCGGCCATCTAAGATACAACAATTGGTCTCAACCCACCTGGAGCAAAGGCAAAGGAAGAACACCAAGGTCACACGACAACTAAGAACCCAAGAGACAGAAAGGGCCACATGAACCAGAGACCTACATTATCCTGAGACCAGAAGAACTAGTTGGTGCCCGGCCACAATCGATGTCTGCCCTGTCAGGGAGCACAACAGACAACTCCTGAGGGAGCAGGAGACCAATGGGATACAGACCCCAAATTCTCATGAAAAGACCATACCTAATGGTATGATTGCGACTAGAGGAATCCCAGAGACAATGCTCCCCAGAACTTCTGATGGCACAGGACAGGAACCATCCCCGAAGACAAATCATCAGGCATGAAAAGGACTGATCAGTGGGTGGGAGAGAGATGCTGATGAAGAGTGAGCTAATTAACTCAGGTGGACACTGGAGAGTGTGTTGGCAACTCTTGACTGGAGGGGGGATGGGAAGATAGAGAGAGAGGGAAGATGGCAAAATTGTCACGAAAGGAGAGACTGTAAGGGCTGACTCAACAGGGGGAGAGCAAGTGGGAGAAGGGAGTAAGATGTATGTAAACCTACATGTGACAGACTGATTGGAATGCTAAACGTTCACTTGAAGCTTAATAAAAATTAAAAAAAAAAAAATTAAAAACCCTATGGGATTCTGGGAAGATGGTGGAATGAACAAGCCATTGTTTCTACCCTGGCCCACAAACACACACACATGAAGAACAAAAAAATGACGCTCGTTTTGGGGGGATTAGGAATCAGGGACCAGAGGAAAGCAACAGGGAACTGCAGACAGGCAAGAACAAATGAACAAAGAATCGAGTACAGCAGGAAAATCACTTCTTCCACAGCCCTCATCCACTCCCCAGTCAGTGGGCACAGGCTGCTGTGAACTAGTAAGTGGCCCCAGTAAAAGAAACTGCTTCCCTAACCACCACACACCCTAATTGAACAGAGAGACAGGGCCCCAAATTTCTGCTCTAAAATCAACAAGACAGACTTGTCAGAGGTCCATTTGGAGGGTGTCAGCACCTCCCCCACCTGGACACTGTCAGCAACGAGGCTTTTGCAGATGGGTTTAGAAGGTGTCCTGCAGTGGAGTTGGCTTCCATACGCAACACTCTATCTGCCTTCCAGCACACCCATAGCTCACGCCACTCTAATCGATGGAACAGACATCCCGGGGGGTCAGTTCGGGTCTGTCTGCTCCCCCTTCTGTTTGGTGCTGAGGACTACTGAACGAGGCTGCTGTGTGCTAGAAAGCAGGCATCTTCAGTAGAGATTACACCCACAGCCATCATACTACTGTGGGGGAGGCTCTGAGAGCAACAAGGCACACATCCTTGGGGGTCTGTTTGGAGCATGACAGGCGCTCCCCCACCCAGACTCTGTCAACTACAAGACTGCTGTGAACTGCTACAGAAGACACTCTGCAGTAGAGTCTGTTTCCACAGTCAGCACTCTACCTGCCTCCCTGCACATTCCATAGCTCAGTCCTCTGACATCAACAGGATCAGACCTTGGGTATTAATTCTGGTTAATCTGTTACCACTTCTGGCCAGCAATACTGAGGCTACTGTATGATAGGAAGCAGGTGTTCGAGTGGAGGCTGCACTCACAGTCAACAAACTACGGGGGAGGGGCTCTGATAGCAACAAGGCAGACCCTTGTGGAGATCCAATTGAAGTGTGGCATCACCTCCCCCACCTGGTAATTGTTTGTTGTTTCAAATTGCCACAGAAGGTCCCTGCAGTGGAGTCTGCTCCCATAGTCAGTGCTCTTATCTGCTGCCCTGTGCATCCCATAGGTCTGACTTCTGAAACCAATGGGACAGAACTCCTTGGGGATCAGTTCAGGTCTGTCTGCTCCACTTTGCAGATGGTGCTGAGGACTGCTGACAGAGGCTGCTGTGTGGTAAGAAGCAGACTTTTTGAGTGGAAGGTACCCCCACAGCCAACATACTGCAGGGTAAGATCTGAGAGCAACAAGGCAGACCTCCCTGGGGGTTCACTGGAGTGTGACAACCCCTTCTCCACGAGGTAACTGACAGGACCTCTTACAGAAGGATCCCTAAAGCAGAATCAGAAGATAAGTCATCTAAGTGAAGACTGCTGTCAAAACCACCACAGGGGCACTGGAGCTCTAGAACCAACAAGAGAAATGTCCCCAAGGTCCTACTGGGGAATGCCAGCCCCTCCTCCTCCTGAAACGGAGGAAAGTTAGCCTCCACTTCCCCTGAATGCCAGCTTAGCTATAAGCAGCCCCAATGGAGCAGGGAAGAAAGCCTCGAGGACAACCATAGGGCCTGAAAGGGGCTTTCTGGGTGTGGGTTTTCCAACTGAACCTGTGGTTGAAGACAGAGAAAAGAAAGGAGTAATAACCAGAGAGAGAGGACTGTGTCCCCTGGTGGACAGATTGATCGCACACTGTGCGATATCTCACCCGTGTGGTAATACCTGCCGATGGACAGACTGACAACAGCTTGTTCTCTGGTGTGTTTGGGAGCCACTGAAAGTAGAAAACAGAGATGTGTAACTTCTGAATTCTAACTCAACTGAAGAGAGAGAAGGAACTGTCACAGAGAGAGAGAAGAAATGGTAAGCAGCCTAAAGGCTCCATCTACCTAAGAGTTCTTTGCAGAATGTAGTATGAGCAAAAACACCAAACACTTGAAGAACTGAAAAAGTTAAAATAACTCCATAAGAACGTAAATACAATCTTGAGTATATCCCAGCTGAATTTGGAGACCATCTCAAAAATAGATTTGACGCATTGAACACTAATGGATGAAGACCAGACGAGTTGTGGGATGACATCAAGGACATCATACATGAAGAAAGTCAAAGGTTATTAAAAAGACAGGAAAAAAAGAAAAGACCAAAATGGATTTTACAAGAGTCTCTGAAGCTTGCTCTTGAATGGAGACTAGCTAAAGCGAATGGAAGAAATAATGAAGTAAAAGAGCTGAACATAAGATTTGAAAGGGTAACGTGAGAAGACAAATTTAAGTATTATAATGAAATGTGCAAAGACCTAGAATTAGAGAACCAAAAAGAAAGAACACACTTAGCACTTCTTGAGCTGAAAGAACTGAAGAAAAAATTCAAGCTTTGAGTTGAAGGATTCTACGGGGAAAATACTTACTGAACAATGCAGGAAGAACCAAAAGAAGTTAGAAAGAATACAGAGTCACTGGTCCAAAAAGATTTGGTCAATGTTCAACCATTTCAGGAGGTACCATATGATCAGGAACTGATGGTATTGAAGGAAGAAGTCCAAGCTGCACTGAAGGCATAGTTATAAAATAAGCCTCCAGGAATTGACTGAATATCAAATGAGATGTTTCAAAAAATGGATACAGCTGTATAAGTGCTCACACATCTAGGCCAAGAAATTTAGCAAACAGCCATCTGGCCAGTCAACTGGAAGAGACCTATATTTGTACCCATTCCAAAGAAAGGGGATCCATCGGAGTGTGGAAATTGATCAACAAAATCAATATCACATAGAAGTAAATTTCTGCTGAAGATAATCCATAAATGGTTGCAACAGAACAGCAACAGGGAACTGCCAGAAATTCAGAAAAGGACATGGAACAACAGGTATAATTGCCGAAGACAGATGCATCTTGGCTGAAAGGAGAGGATACCAGAAAAATGTTTACCTGTGTTTTATTGACTATTAAAGGCATTCGACTGTGTGGATCATGAAAAATTATAGATAAAATTGTGAAGAATCAGAATTCCAGAACACTTAATTGTGCTAACGTGGAACACATACATAGACCTAGAGGAAGTATTTTGAACAGAGCAAGGGGATACTGCATGGTTTAAAAAATCAGGAAAGGTGTGCATCAGGGTTGTATCCTTTCATCCTACTTATTCAATCTTTATGCTGAGCAAATAATCCGAGATGCTGTACTATAGGAAGATGAACATGGCATTAGGATTGGAGGAAAACTCATTGACAGCTAGCAATACGCAGATGACACAACCTTGCTTCTGGAAAGTAAAGAGAACTTGAAGCATTTACTGACAAAATATAAAGGCTACACCCTTCAGAATGGATTACACCTTACCTTAAAAAAAAAAAAAAACTCACAACTGGATCAGTAAGCAACGTCAAGACGAATGGAGAAAATACTGAAGTTTTCGTTTTATTTGGATCCACAATCAACACTCATGGAAACAGCAGTTGAGAAAAGAAACACCATATTGCATTGGGCAAAGCTGCTGCAAAAAGACCTCTCCTAAGTGTTGAAAAGCAAAGGCGTCACTTTGAGGATTAAAGGGTGCCTGACCCAAGCCATGGTCTTTTCATTCGCCTCATATGCATTCGAAAACTGGACAATGAATAAGGAAGACTGATGATGAATTAACAGATTTGAGTTGTGGTGTTGGCAAAGAATGTTAAATACACCATGGATTCTGAAAAGAATGGTGGAGCCCTGGTAGAACAGTGGTTAAGAGATCAGGCTGCTAACCAAAATGTTGATAGTTCAAATCCACCAGCCGTTCTTTGAAAACCCTATGGGGCAGTTCTACTCTGTCCTGTAGTATCACTATGAGTTGGAATCGACTTAACAGCAATGAGTTTGGGTTTGTTTTATTTGGCCAGAAGAATGAGCCAATCTATCTTGGAGGAAGTACAGCCAGAATGCTCCCTAGAAGTGAGAATGGTGACACTTGGTCTCATGTACTTGAATATGTTATCGGGAGGTACCAGTCCTTGGACATGGACATCATACTTGGTAAGATAGAAAGCCAGTGAAAAAGAGGAAGACCCTTGACTAGGTGGATTAACAGAGTGGCTGCAACAACGCACTCAAACATAGCAATGATTGTGAGGATGGCACAGGACTGGGCATTGTTTCATACTGTTGTACACAGAATCACTGTGAATCACAACCAACTGGATGGCACCTAACAATTATAATAAAATTCCAATGCCACAACAAAAATTCTAAGATACACGGAGAAAAGAAACGAAGGCCAATCCAAATGAGCAAGATGAAAGAGTGAAAGTGCATCTTTGGAAGACCAAAAAATGAAAAGAAAGAAGATAAAAAATAAAATGAAAAGAATGGAATTATGCAATACAACAATGTTAATCTTAATTAAAGAGATAAGGGGAAACATAGACAAAGATCTAAAAGAAATAAGGAAAACAATGAAAGAACAATTTGAGGATCTAAAAAAACACAAAAAGAAACCAAACAGAAATACCGCAACTGATAGGGACAATAAATGAAATGACTAACACAACAGATTTAATCACAGAAAAGAAAGAATCAGCAAATTAGAGGATAAGATAGTCAAAATTTCAAAGGATTAAGAGCAACAAGAACAGAGGCTCAAGAAGGATAGCACCGTTTAATGGAATTATGGTACAATAAAAAGAGACCTAATATATCCATCATGGGAATTCAGGAAGGAGATAAGAGAAAAGTGACAGAAAGGATATTGGAAGAAATAATGACAGAAGCTTTTTCCAACCTGACAAGGACATGAATCTACACGTAAAAAAAAGCTCAAAGAACTCCAAGCAGAATAAACCCAAAAGATCTACACCAAAACACATCATAAATAGGCTCTCAAAAAGTAAAGAGAAATTGAGAATTCTGAAAGCAGTGAGAGAGAAGCAAACAGTCGCATACAAATGATCATCAATAAGAATAAATGTTGATTTCTCTTCAGAAACATTGAAGGCCAGAAGACAATGAAATGATATATTTAAAGTGCTGGGGTGGAGGCGGGGAACTGTGGACCAAGAATACTATACCAGGCAAAACTGAATCTTTAAGAATGAGGGTGAAATCAAAACATTTTGAGACAAAAAGAACCTGTGAGACTTCATATCCACCAGACCTGCCCTACAAGAGATACTACCGGGAGTTCTGTAGATGGAAGGGAAAAGACTGGAAAGTAATTCAAAGCCATACACAGAAAGGAAGATTCATAAAAAAGGGAATAGCATGGACAAGTATAATGGCTAGTAATAGGTATTCACACTTAAGAATTCTAATTGTTTTCACCTTCATGCTTTTAAATAACAAATGTATAAAAAGCAAGGATAAAATTATGTTTATGGGGCACATAAAATATAAAGACTTTGCTAGTGACAACAACAACGAAATGGGTAGCATGGGACGAATGATATAGGTATAGAAGTTGCAATATGTTACTGAAGTTAAACCAAAAAAGCCCACTGCCCTCGAGTCGATTCCGACTCATAGCGACCCTATAGGACAGAGTAGAACTGCCCCGTAGAGTTTCGAAGGAGCGCCTGGTGGATTTGAACTGCCGGCCTTTAGTTTAGCAGCTGTAGCACTTAACCATTATGCCACCAGTGTTTCCGTTACTGAAGTTAAATTGGTACAACTTACCCTGGGATGTTATAAATACAAGCTGTTAAACTCAATATTCATGTAACCACTAAGAAAATATTTTTAAAAAAACATACACAGAGGGAAAGGAAGAGGGAACAAAATTGGCTCACTATAATAAACCAACAAAACACAAAAGCAAGCAGTAGTAAAGGAAAAAGACAAAGAAGGCTTAAGACACACAAAAAACAACAAACTGCTAAAAGTAAGTCACTTCTTATCAGCAATTACAGTGAATATAAACAGGCTAAATGCTCCAAACACAAAGCAGAGAGTGGTAGGATGGATAAAAACATGATCAAGACATGCACCTTAGTCCCAAGGACAGAAATAGGTTGAATGTTAAATGATGGAAAAGAATATTCCATGCAAATAATAACAAAAAGATAGCTGGGGCGGCAACCTTAACATCAAACACAGTAGGCTTTAAAACAAAATCTGTTAGAAGAGGCAAAAATGGACTTTATATAGTGATAAAAGGGCCAATTCATCGGATATTTAACGATCATATATATATAAATATTCCACAGTGAAGCACCTAAATACCACAAGTGAATGGCTTTAACAAACAGAAATTATGTTCTCACAGTTTAAGAGCCTAGAAGTCTGAATTCAGTGTGTTGCTCTAGGGGTAGGCTTTCTCTCTCTGTGAGCCCTGAAGGAAGGTTCTTGTCTCTTTTGAGCTTCTGCCCCAGGCAATCTTCATGTGCCTTGGCATATCTCTTTTCCTATATCTGCTTCTCGTGCTAGCTTGTTTAATCTCTTTTATATCACAAAAAGAGATTGACTCAAGATACATTGTATACTAATCCTGCCTCATTAACAATAAACAAAGAAAATCTGTTCCCAAATAGGATTAAAACTACAGGCATAGAGGATACAATTTACAGCACATATTTATGGGGGAATACAATTCAGTTCATAACAATAACCCTGATACCAAAACCAGACAAAGACACCAGAAGAAAAGTAAACTAGATGTCAATATCTGTTATGAATAAAAAAAAAATACTGATGTAAAAATCCTCAACAAAAAACCAGCCAACACAAAATAAACTCTATTATGAAAACATTCTGCATCCCACTTTGAAGTGTGGCGTTTGGGGTCTTAAATGCTACCAAGCGGCCATCTAAGAGGCATCAATTGGTCTCAACCCACCTGGATCAAAGGAGAATGAAGAACACCAAGGTCACACGATAACTATGAGCTCAAGAGACAGAAAGGGCCACATGAACCAGAGACCTACATCATCCTGAGACCAGAAGAACTAGTTGGTGCCCAGCCACAACCGATGACTGCCCTCACAGGGAGCACAACAGAGAACCCCTGAGAGAGCAGGAGAACAGTGGGATGCAACCCCAAATTCTCATAAAAAGACCAGACTTAATGGTCTGACTGAGACTAGAGGAATCCCGGCAGTCATGGTCCCCAAACCTTCTGTTGGCCCAGGACAGGAACCATTCCCAAAGACAACTCGTCAGACATGGAAGGGACTGGACAATGGGTTGGAGAGAGATGCTGATGAAGAGTGAGCTACTTGTATCAGGTGGACACTTGAGACTGTATTGGCATCTCCTGTCTGGAGGGGAGATGGGAGGGTAGAGAGGGTTAGAAACTGGCAAAACGGTCATGAAAGGAGAGACTGGAAGGAGGGAGTGGGCTGACTCATTAGGGGAAGAGTAAATGGGAGTATGCAGTAAGGTGTATATAAGCTTATATGTGACAGATTGACTTGATTTGTAAACTTTCACTTAAAGCACAATAAAAATTATAAAAAACAAAAAAAAAACAGCCAACAGACTCCAACAGCATATTAAAAGAGTCATACACCATGACCAAGTGGGATTTATTCCAGGAATGCATGGATTGTTCAACATTAGAGCATCAACCCACCTACGGAGCCATGGTGGCGCAATCGTTAATTACTAGGCTGCTAATCAAAAGCTCAGCAGTTTGAACCCATTGGCCTCTGTGGGAGAAAAGTGTGGCAGCCTGCTTTCATAAAGACTGACAGCCTTGGAAACCCTGTGGGGCCAGTTCTACTCTGTCCTATACGATCACTATAACTCGGAATCAGCTTGATGGCAGTGGGATTTTTTTTTTTGTTTTAATACACATTAACAGAACAAAGGAAAAGAATCACATGATAATTTCTATGGATGCAGAAAAAGCATTTGATAAAATTTAATACACTTTATTGATGAGAGCTGGAAGTTAGCAGGTCTGCCTTTTTTCTCCGGGTCTCATAAGTTTTTCGCCTTTGACAGAGTGCAGTCTTACCACTTTTCTCTCGCTTTCTATTAGTGGGAAATATTTGAGTTTTCGTTCTGTGACAGCTTTCCACCTTACACAGGTTCTGGCTTTCACAAGTTTTACTATAATAAACAAAAGCAGACGCAGCAAAAGACAAAATAGATAAATGAAACCTCATAAATATTTAAAATTTTTGTTCATCAAAATACAAAAAAAAGTGAACAGAGAAGCTACCAACTGAGAGAATATCTTTGGAAACCATCTATCCAATAATAACCAGTATACATATATAAATTTTGACAACTTTTCAACAAAAAGACAAATAATCCAATCATAAAGTCAGCAAAGAACTTGAATAGACATTTCACCAAAGAAGGTATATCACTAAAGAGGCCACCAAACACATGAAAAGATTCTCAACATCATTAACCATCAGGGAGAAGCAAATCAAAACCACAGTGAGATACCATTTCACTCCTACTAGGGGCAGTTCTGCCCTGTCCTGTAGGGTCGCTATGAGTCAGAATCAGCTCGATGGCAGTGGTTCAGTGGGTTAGGATGGCTAAGAGAAATAAACAAAACAGAAAACACCAAATGTTGGTGAGGATATGGGGAAATTGGAACCCTCATCCATTGCTGGTAGGAATGAAAAATGGTACAGCTGTTGTAGAAAACAGTGTGGTGGTTCCTCAAAAAACTAAAAATGGAACTACCATATGATCCAGCAATTCCACTCCCAAAAGACTTGAAAGCAGAAACTCAGACAGATATTTGTGCACCAATGTTCTTTGTAGCACTACTCACAACAGCCAAAAGGTGGAAACAACCTAAATGTCCATCAACAGATGAATGGATAAAGAGAAGGTGGTATATACACACAATGGAATACTACTCAGCCAGTAAGGGAAACGAAGTATTGATATATGCTATAGCATGGATGGAAACCCTGGTGGCGTGGTGGTTAAGTGCTACGGCTGCTAACCAAAAGGTCGGCAGTTCGAATCTGCCAGGCACTCCTTGGGAACTCTATGGGGCAGTTCTACTCTGTCTTAGAGGGTTGCTATGAGTCAGAATCAACTCAATCACAGTGGGTTTGGTTTTTGGTTTTGGCTATAGCATGGATAGAGCTTGAAGTCATTATGCTGAGTGAAATAAGTCAATTTAAAAAGGATAAATATTATATGACCGTACTTATATAAAAAGACTAGAACAGGCAAATGTATAGAGACCAAAGTTTACTAGGGTTTACCAGGTACTGGAGGGAAGAAGTAAGAGGGAGTTATTGGTTATAGAGTACTGAGTTATGGATGATGGTGATGGAAAAATTGAATTGATTAAGGGTAGGGTTGCATATCCGATTATTGTAATTGCTGTCAGTTTTGTGATAGATATATTTACAGTGATGCACAAAAAAAAAAAAAAAAAAAAAAAAAAAGCAGCTGATGAGGCTTATTATGTATAACCAAACACCTCAGGGGATTTAGTTTCCTGATTTGGAGGTTTAGAGTCATGGCATCATGCGATATCCCAGTTAATTGGCTTAATGTATTTAGTGCTTTGTTTCTGCCTCCTAGTTCGCTGTGTATTGCCTGGGGTCCTAAAAGCTTGCAAGCAGCCATCCAAGGCATGACAATTGGTCTCTACTTGCCTGGAGCAACAGAGGAAGAAGCACAGTCAGGAATAGGAGGAGAACATGGAATGTGTGGCTAACTGTCTCCATGAACAACTGAGTAATTTGTTATGAGACCAGAAGAACTGGATGGTGCTCTGCTATCATTACTGAACATATTTATCAAAGATTTTATAGAACAATCTTTACTGAAAAAGAGAAAATACAGATCAATTTCAAAATCTCATAGACTCCAGACTTTCTAGAGCCATGTAGGTGGATAAACCCCTGAAACTATTGCCCTAAGGTAATCTTTAGACCTTAAAACCAAAATGTGCACTGAAGCCTTCCTAAAACCAAACAATAGTTTAGATTCACTAGTAAATAATGTCTGCCTTGAGTATTCCATACAGACAGATCTTAAAGACAGATCTCTTTAAGATCTGTCTGTATGGAATCAAATTGACAACAGCAACTCGAAGATTAGATAGGAATCTTAGGGGGCAGCGAGTTTATGTTCTTGAGAGAGGAACAGCTCAGAAAAGGAGGGTTAGAATGCACAGCTCAATGAATGTAATCAATGTCACTGAATCGTACATGTACTAACTTGAATAGGTATACATTTTGCTATGTATATTCTCAACAACATAAATGAATAAATTATCTTAAAAAAGAAGAAAACCCTATGGAGCACAGTTCTACTGTGACACACATGTGGTTTCCATGAATTAGGGCAGGCTGGATAGTACCTGGTAATAGATAACAGATGAAGAAACAAAGGCAGAGAAATCTTCAGTGACTTGCCCACGGTCCCTTCGTAGAAGGGGACTGAAGAAGGATTTAAGCCCAAGTCTGTCAGACTCAGATGATGTCCACATCTGGAGTTTGATTTACTCATTGAACATCTTTCCTCTGAGGATAATTTCCAACTTATTAATTGTCCTTATCTCCACTTTGTCCCTTCTTCAGTGCTGATTATGAAAGGTCGAGGAAGTAAGTCTCTGCCCGACGGAACCTTAGAAACCCCTTGTCTTACCTTCCAAGTGCTGCCGTAACAAAAATACAACAATTGGAAGGCTTCAATGAATCAAAATTTATTTCCTCACAATTCTGGAGGCTAAAAGTCTAATTCAGGCTCTTCACCAAGTCAATTTCTTCCTTGTCCATAGCTCTGGGCATTCCTTGGTTCCTTAGCCTGTAGATGATCCTCACATGGCATCTGTCTTCCCCAGCATGTGTTTGCCTCTGTGTCTAATCTGCTCTTTTTTTTAACTCAGAAATAATTACATTTAGGACACATCCTACACTGATTTGAAAAAAAAAAATCTAAACCCATTTCTGTCTAGTTAATTGTGACTCATAGCAACTGTATAGGGCAGAGTAGACTGGGCCCATAGGGTTTCCAAGGCTGTAATCTT
This sequence comes from Elephas maximus indicus, assembly GCF_024166365.1. Lineage (NCBI taxonomy): Eukaryota > Metazoa > Chordata > Mammalia > Proboscidea > Elephantidae > Elephas > Elephas maximus. The sequence continues at coordinate 12,253,181 of NC_064843.1, read as the reverse complement.
TACAGAAGCAGACTGCCACATCTTTCTCCAGCAAAGCAGTGGGTTTGAACTGCTGGCCTTTCAGTTAACAGCCAAGCACCTAACCACTTCGTAACCAGGCCTCATTAAGATAACATAGAAAACCCTATTCCCAAACAGGATTATATCTGATAGTCAATGCAGCCAGGAGTCACTTGGCCATTGTCAAGCAAGACCCTCTCTTCCTGTCCATTAGCAAACAAGTGATGGCTTAACTGGGAGCTGCTCAGACTGTGGGGAACCTGCCCCCTCCTGTCCATTTTCCTCAAAGCACTGCGTGTGTTTCCAGGCAGTCAAAGCCAGCTGACTAGCCTACATGCCAATGAAAAATATGCAATTTGTTTTACTGTGCCTATGTGCCATGATAAACTGTGCAGTTGGTGATGTTTGTGTGTACTTCCTCGTGAGAGACAGTATCAAAAGTACATGTATAAAAGCAACATGAGGCTATTTTTGAACACCTGTGGGAGTACACTCCAGCAGAATTGCTGCTTATCACCACTTTTGGGGTCCTCCCACTGAAAGGCAAGCAGTTCTTCAGTTTCAGACTCTAACGATATACAAAAGAAGGCATCTTTTAAGTCTAGAACAGTAAACCAGGCAAAATCTCCTGAAAGAGCAGCTAGCAAAGTATGTGGATTTGGCCCTATGTGATAGATTGTAACTACTTTTTGGATAATTGCTCAGAGGTTCTGAACAAAACAATACTCATTGGGATGAAGTTTCCTTACAGGCAAAATTGGTGTATTATAAGTGGATTGGCGTGATCTTATGAGTCCAGATTCTAGATATTGGTGGGTAAATGGGCAGAGGCCTTGTTTGATCTTTAGCCTTAGAGGGTATTGCTTTACCTGTGGTGGGCCAATTCCTGGTTAACATTTCAGCCTTGACTGGAACAACATTTTTAGCTCGCCATGGTTGCCCATGCGCCCATACCCAAGGGACTACTGCATTCTCTATCTGTTTAGGCACAGTCTTAGTGGGTGTTGCAATGGGCGCCATGAGAGTCAACAGTTGAGCCTGCATTCTCCACCTTACTCCTGAGGTACTGTTAAATTCAGTTTACCATCTTGGAAATGAACTTAAGCTTATAATTTGCAAAGCGTATCTCACCCTAGTAAAGGAATCGGGCACTCCAGCATGTAGAGAAAAGAGTGAGTTTAAGTAGAGCTCCCGCTGCCCCGTCCTCACCTCCACCTAGTGCAGGGAGTTGTCTTATTGGGTATAGCCCTGTTGAGGGTTCTGGAGCCCCAGACCAAAGTGGGCACCACTTCAAGTATGTACCGTCGAAGAATCTCAGCACTGGAGGCCTTAGGGGCTGACAAAGGTTTACAGAATAAAGGGGAGGTCCATGATCTTTAGTTAAAACCAGGTCCTCTTCCAGAGGATTAGACAAAACAGGGGATTTAACCCCGGTTTGAACTATGATTTTACATTGTTTCATAAATTCTTATTTTCCCACAACAACATAAAAGTTTCAACAGACATTTTCTCATCCCACTTTCTTTCTTTAGTACAGAACAAATCTATCTGCAGTATGATATTATGATTTAAAGATTCACTCTTAGGCAGTGTTCACCATCTCGAGCTCCTATTGGGGCCAGGCAATGGTACAAGGAAAATTTCATTTTAGAATTTTCCATTGGGTCTTATCCAAAATAAGATGAAATTCTTTAAAATACACCCCAGAGAACTACATTCTGGAATGCTCAAATTATTTCCCATGGTACCGAAACCTAAAACTACAGAATGCCTATTTAAAATGAAAGCATGTGGTGAAACTTCACTGGCCAAGTATTACCATAATCTACAGTCTGTCTACTTTTCTACAAATAGGACTTATTTCTATACAAACCTGGAGTCACAGACAACTATTCAAAATGAAAGTGTTTGACTTGACCTTCACTGACTATTTCCAAATGAACAGTCTATCTACTTTCTGAATAATAGGACTTATTTCTGTACTCACCAGTTGAATCTTTTCCCTCTTCTCAGGGCACCTGACACCATTTTCTCTCTTCTTCACATAGTCCACCACCAAAAGGTCCGAGTTTGGCTTTGGTATTGAGGGAAGAAATGACTCTTCCACCAAGAAATATTACCAGCGTGCAGGTGGAAGAAGTGGTCAGCTCCTGTTGACCAGAGGCAGTCTCAGGAGTCGGGTATCACTGATCCCGTCTGCCTCGCCAGAATTTGTTACCCAAAACAGGTCCTGTTTGGTGCAGTTTCTTATCAGTAAACACACATCGAGCTGAGGAAGGAGTAAGAGTATTTACTGCAAGCACACAAGCAAGGAGCAAGGAGGTGCATACCTCAAGTGAAGCTCCTTGAACAAAGGGAGGCAGAACCTTTTATACTCTTGCTCACAAGGAAGTATATACAAGCATTATGGACTACATAGGTTATCATGCTGCCCAGGTGCAGTATGACAAATTGCATTTTTCCCTTGGCATGTAGGCTAGCAAACTGGGTTTGATTGGCTTGAGCCACACGCAACACTTTGAGGATGGTGAACAGGCAAGGGCAGGTTCCACTTGTTCTGAGCAGCTGCTAATTGAGCCACACCCAGCACTGTCACTTAAAGTTTTGTCTCAAAATGTCTAAGCAGCTCCTGGCTGTGCTGGCTATCATCATCCTTCATCATGGATTGAATTGTCTTCCAAAAATAAATGTTGGAGTCCTAGCCCCTATACCTATGGATGTAATCCTGTTTGGGAATAAGGTTTTCTTTGTTATGGTAATCCTGTTTGGGAATAAGGTTTTATTTGTTATGGTAATGAGGCCATGTGAGTGTAGAGTGAGTCCTAAATCTAATCACTGCTGAGTAGTATAAATAAAATAGATGCTACATGGAGATCTCCATGGAACCAGGGAACGAAAGGGCTACAGAAGCTGGAAGGGATGAGGGCTTTCATAAGAGAGAGGGAGCTGATAAGGAGACTTCCCCTATAGCCAGTGCCCTGAATTCGGACTTCCAGCCTCCTAACTGTGAGAAAATAAATTTCTGTACGTTAGAGGAACCCACGTGTGGTATTTCTGTTACGGCAGCACTAGACAACTAAGACATCCTCCAAAAGAAATTCACCACCTACCCCAGGGACATGGTATGGCCAATTCTGGTAGTATCCCATCACCCTGGAGCAGAAGGCCAATGATGCAAGGGGAATACAAGCCAACGTCAGACATTTGGCAAAGTACTGACTTGATCTCAAGTGGAGTCTGAAGTGCCACAGGAATAGGGTATAAACAACACAGACATCAGCGTAACTGTGATCCCCTACCTGGCTGCCCAGAGAGATCTTCCACAGATTACTGCTGCCCCACCTTCTCTGGCATCATCGGAGGCCGATAGGCAGGATAGGCTACATTGTCTTTCCCCACTGGTGGCTGGAGTTGGATATAGTTTTCTGAAACTCCATATCGTGGCTAAGATTTCTCAAGGAACGGCAAAACCTTTAGGATTTGATGACTCAGTATCACGGAGGTTATTACTCATCTTCTGCTTCTAACCCTGTGTTTATTTGAGCCTTTTGTGCCCCTGCTGAACTTTTTCAGAGTTCGGTGTCGACAAGATGGTTAATATCTCCTCCAAGTCAGCCTGGCCTGCCCATCAGCCTCATCCTCCTACTGGCTTCCCTCACACTTACCCACCAGCAAACCAACACCAGACGACTCATACCAGACTTCTTGCCTTGTTCCTTCCATTTCCTCCACATAGGATGCCCCTGCACCCCGATCCCATTTACCTCTTCTCATCTTTTAATATTCAACGCAGCATACTGCTTCCTGCAGGTCTCTGATCCTTCCACAAACAAGACTGGGAACCTGCTCTTCCTGGCATTGTGGAGGGTCTGTGCCTCACAGAAGATAGAGAGGGAGAGGACACAGAGAGAGAGACAGAAGCATTTCAAGGTGTCAAGTATGGTCAACTCAATCAAAGAGTAGTGGGAAATGGGGTGGTAGCTAGTTTGGGTTGGTTTGCACTCCATGGAGACAAACAACCAAATCCATGTGTGAGATGGGACAACCGGGAAGTCAGAGGCCTGGGCACTTCCAGTGGTGAGTTCATGTGCTTATGTCCACTCCTTGAAACATCCTACCCTGAGAACCTAACCTGAAAGTCTCAAAAATCAAAGGAGCTTGGATAAAACTTGGACCGTGCTCTGCACTGTCCCTCATTAAAAGCTGTGAGTGAACTTCTGTCTGTAAATCCTGTATGAATAGGCCACAGGAATAAATGATCTCAATGGCCAATGTTGTGCCACAGTCAAAAGAGCAGCCTTAGAGAAGGTCACCTTCCCATCCCTGGAGGTATTCCAGTCTAACAAGACTCACACCATGTTGGCTCATGCCTGCAAGATCACCATATCTTCTAGTAGAGAAGTTGATGTTAGTTGCTGTCCAGCCAATTCTGGCTCACAACAACCTTATGGGTAACAGAACAAAAGGTGGTCCAATCCTGGGCCATCTTCGGTATCGTTGATATGTCTGAGCCCAGTGTTGCAGCTATTGTGTCACTTCATCTCACTGAGGGCTTTCCTTGTTTTTATTGACCCTCTACTTTACCGAGTAGACATTGAAAACTCAGTATGGTGTGGAGGGATGTGAAATCAACCCAGCAGTAGCATCAGGAGGTGGCCCTGATATGGACACTGGAGCCCTGGGACACACTTCTGTGGATATGTCTGCTCTAACAAGACTCACCTCATTGGGAAGGATGTTAATCAAATCTAACAAACATCATTTCAGAGTGGAAAAATTAGTCTGAATGGCCTGAGTTTCTACCTGAAGCTTTCTGGAAGAGCGGTTTTTGGAATCTGGCTTGGGTTGATTCCAGGTGCTTCTCTGCTGTTGGTAAGCAGATCTTCTTGGCTGACACAGGACTAGCCTAGGGATATTCTTGGTGACAAGGAAGAGACAAGGCTTCTTTGCACAGCCACCAAAGGCAAACAGAGGCATGAGAAGAGAACATGGTATGATGGGAGATAAATGAGGTCTGTCTTAGTTATCCAGTGCTGCCATAACAGAAATATCACAAGTGGATGGCTTTAACAAAGAAAAATTTATTCTCTCACAGTCTAGTAGGCTAGAAGTCCAAACTCAGGGCGTTAGCTCAAGGGGAAGGGTTTCTCTGTCAGCTCTGGAGGAAGGTCCTTGTCATCTGTCTTCCCCTGGACTATAAGCATCAAGCACAGGAATTCTGGGTCGAAAGGATATGCTCTGCTCCCAGCACTTTCTTCTTGGTGGTATTAGGTCCCCCACTTTCTGCTCGCTTCCTTTTCCTTTTGTTTCTTGTAAGATAAAAGGTGATGCAGGCCACACCCCACGGAAACTCCCTTTATATTGGATCAGGGATGTGACCTAAGTAAGGGTGTTACATCCCACCCTAACCCTCTTTAACATAATCTAATCTTGCCTCATTAAACACAGGAAGAGATTAGGAAAATTTCATCAATCACAAAATGGAGGATGATCCCACAATAATGGGAATTATGGCCTAACCAAGCAGACACAAATGTTCAGGTGACATAATTCAATCTATGTCAGGGTCCTAGAGGGCCCCAAACATGCAGCTGGCACCTGCAGGGGGTGGGCAGTCGGACATAACCTCCATTTACTGGGCTTTATCTGGTCTGTGTAGGCTTTTTAGAGGAGTTACTCTTATCTTCATCTTCCAGATGAGGAAACAGAGGATAAATAGCTTGCAGAGGTCATGCAGGATTGGTCCCTGTGTGATTTCCCAGCTCAAGTTCTGAATCTCTCCCTTATCCCGTCCCTGCAAAGAACTCTGCTGGGAAAAATCACTCCAAAACCCGTTGCCATTGAGTCAGTTCTGACGCCCAGCAACTCTATCAGACAGAGTAGAGCTGCTGAAGTTTTTGGTTAGCAGCTGAGCTATTAACCATTGTGCCACCAGGGCTTTAAGACACATTTTAAAATGCTGGATGGCCAGTGTACCCAGGGCTGTGCTGCAGCTCTTCACAGTTGTGCCCCGGGCAGAGAGAATGGGGGAGCAAGGGCCAAGTAAAATAAGCAGTACTAAGAGGTAGAGCAAGTGGACTGAAATGGACAGACAGGGAGGGCTGGAGAGACCTAGTGTTCTCAGGGCTGAGAAGGCACATTAGGGAGTCTGGGCTCTATTCTGAGGCTGTGGGATTCCAGAGAAGAGTATTACGTGGAGGAGAGATGAGGTCAAACTTCTGTCCTGGGGGGGTCTCCTGGCTCCTGCATTGGAATAGGCCTGCAAGGGCAGGGCCAGAAGCTAGGTGCCCAGGTAGAAGATAAATGCAGGGAGCTTTGGAAGGGAGCAGATGGTGTGGTCCCATTTTCCTGAGAGGTCAGATGGGTGTAGGGAATAACAACCTGGGCTGTGGAATTAGGGCAACCAACGATGTTGGACCCTATCTCCAGGGACTGCCAGGACACATGGCTTATCTCAGCCTCAGGCTCATCACTTAGAGAATAAGACTATCTGCTTCAAATTCAAAGGGTTGTTGTGATGATCAAATAAGTAACTTAAAGGACTTGGCAAGTGCCTGGCAAAAAGGAAGTGATGGGTAACTCTCAGCTTTTACGGTGTTGTTTTAGCTAGCTAGTGCTGCCATAACAAAAAATACCAAAACTGAGTGGCTTTAAACAGCAGAAATGTATTGTTTCACAGTTTTGGAGACTAGGAGTCTGAATTTAGGGCATCAGCAAGGTTAGACTCTCTATCTGCCGTAGGAGAAGATCCTTGTCTCTTTCAGCCTCTGTAGCCCCAGGCATTTCTTGGCATTCCTTGGCTGCTTGTAGATGTATCTTCACATGGCTTCCCCCTGTGTGTGTCTTTCCTTTTTATAAAATGCCACTGAGAAGGGATTAGATTTAGGACCCACTTTTATATTCCAGTAGGTCCTAAATCCAATCACTGTCCTATAGTGTCGCTATGAGTCGGAATCGACTCGAGGGCACTGGGTTGTGTTTTATGGGTGTACTCCAGTATGACCTCATTAACATCACAAAAGAAAAACCCTATTTCCAAACAGAGTCATCTTTACACAGGTTAGGACTTTTAACATATATTCAATTCATAAGAGCAGGCTTCATGCGTGTACAACCATGCGGTTGCTCACGGCCCCATGATCAGAAGGGCCTTGCACTTGGTTTAATGCTATGCTGTCACTACCTCGAAATTTTAATAATTTTATCATGGGACTTGTGTTTTGTAAGTTAAGTCTGATAGGATAATGGAGCATGTATGTGAGCAAGGAGATGCATGCAATATGCTGTCCATTCACATATACCATACATGATGCCCCATGAGCACGTAATTCTGGTGTCTCTTAAAACTCATCCAGTGGCTCCACAGAAGAAAGGCCTGGTGATCTACTTCCGTAAAGACTACAGCCAAGAAAATCCTATGGGGCTCAGTCCTACTCTGTAACACATGGAGTTACCGAGAGTCAGAATCAACTCAACAGCAACAGGTTTTATTTTATTATACATATATATACACACACACATATAATATATATATTCTGTGTGTATATACATATATATCTCACGTATATATGCACATGCATATACATATACACATATACATATATTCCATATAGGTCTCTGGGTGGTGCAAAAGATTTGTGCTTTACTACTAATCAAAAGGTTTGTGGTTTGAACCTACCCAGCAGCTCTGCGGAAGAAAGGAGGCCTGACCATCTGCTTCTGGGAAGATTACAGCCAGGAAAACCCTGTGGAGCAGTTCTACTCTGACATGCATGGGATTGCCATGAGTTGAAATTGATTTAAATGCAACAAGTTTGGTTGTTTTTATATCCTATATATATATATATATATATAGGATTGTATTACTCCTCAGCGTTCTCCAGAGAAACAGAACCAATAGTATGCAATATATACCTATATGTTGTTGTTGGTATTGTTAGGTGTTTACGAGTCCATTCTGAATCATAGTGACTCTATGTACAACAGAACAAAACAGCCTCACAATTGTTATGCTTGGGACAATTGTTACAGTCACTGTGTCTATCTCACTGAGGGTCTTCCTCTTTTTCACTGACCCTCCACTTTACCAAGCATGATGTCCTTCTCCAGGGACTGATCCCTCATGATAACGTGTCCAAAATATGTGAGACATAGTCTCTTTAAACTTGCTTCTAAGGAGTGCTCTTGTTGTACTTCTTCCAAGACAGATTTGTTAGTTCTTTGGCAGTCCATGGTATATTCAATACTCTTAGCCAACATCACAATTCAAAGGTGTCAATTCTTCTGAGAAAAGACAAAAAACAAGAACAAAAAACCAAACCTGTTGCCGTCTAGTCAACTGAGACTCATAGCCACCCTGTAGGACGAGTAGAACTGCTCCATTGGGTTTCCAAGGAATGGCTGGTGGATTTGAACTGCCGACCTCTTGGTTAACAGCCATAGCACACCATAGCTCTTAACCACTGCATCACCACAGCCCCCAGTTCTTCTTAGGTCTTGCCTTATTCATTGTCCGGTTTCCTCATGTATATAAAGAGACTGAAAACACCCATTGCTTCAGTCAGGCACATCTTATTCTTCAAGGTGACATCTTTGCTTTTCAACACTTCAAAGAGGTCTTTTGCCCCATTTGCCCAATGAAATGCCTTTCTTGATTTCTTGACTGCTGCTTCCATGGGTGTTGATAGTGGATCCAAGTAAAATGAAATCCTTGACAACTTCAATCTTTTCTCTGTTTATCATGATGTTGCTTATTGGTCCAGTTGTGGGGATTTTTGTTCCCTTTATGTTGAGGCATAATTCTTACTGAAGGCTGTGGTCTTTGGTCTTTGATCTTCATCAGTAAGTGCTTCAAGTCCTCTTCACTTTCAGCAAGGTTGTGCCACCTGCATAACACAGATTATTTGCTATACTTAATCTGAGAAGGTGGACTACATGAAGATCGAAGCATCAGGATTGGAGGAAGACTCATCAATCGGTGTTTCATTTGTTCATTGGAACATCTCAGTTGGTATTCCACTGATTCCTGCAGCCCCGTACATTTATATATATACCGTTAGTTCTTTTTTTCTAACTGATAGAATCTCAAGTACCTTGTTCCGGGCAGAGACTCATAGTAGGGAAGAGCCCTCTGCTGTGTCACCGGCCTGCTCCTTACACCTCCCCTGACCAAGTACAACTGGTATTATTGCCTGAAGAACTCCTGGCCTTTCCAAGGCCCCTTCATGTTTAAATTTTGCCTGAATTGTGTGTCCACAAAGCCTCTTTGCAGGAAATCTGAGCACAGGAGTGCATGGCTGAATTGATGAGCCGTGAACTCACCACCTCCCTTCCCAGCCTCTTTCCCAAAATTCATCCACTGCCACATTCAATCTCAAACAGGCCAGGGAGCCCTGGCTTCCCTCGGGCCCAGGAAGGGAGGCCTGGCATCATGAGGGCAGGAGAGCACCCTGGGCTGGGTGTTGCACAATGGAGCAGGCTGTGTTAGCCTGTGTGGGGATGTGTTTGAGCAACCATCTCAAGGTCCTGGAGAAGGAAGATGCATCCTGTGGATGCAGGATGCAGGGGAAGCAAACGGGGTCTTTCGGAGTTGTAGGGACTGGGTCTGGATCCAGGGTCTGCCACTTGCTCTCTGTGTGACCTTGGTCTGGTGATTTCGACCTTTCCCTGCCTCATCTGGGAGATGAAGATAGTCATCACCTCCTTGCAGGGCTACTGTAGGGATGAAAACAACCACTGTGAAGTCCAGGCACAGTGTGTATGTTAACAATGACCAGTGGAGACCACAAGGTGGCTGATTTTTCACAGCCCCTGGGTCTTTCAGCTTCCTATTCTATTGTTTAAAGTCGCCTTGCCCTAGCAAACCCTCTGCAGATTTTTGAGCATCTGTCTATATCCCTGGTTGTCACAAACAGTTAAGTGTTTTGCTATTACCCAAAAGGATGGAAGTTCAAGCACGCCCAGAGGTGCATCAGGAGAAAGGCCTGGTGACCTAGTTTTGAAGAGTCATAACCATTGAAAGTGCTATGGAGCACAGGTGTACTCAGGAACACATGGGTTTGCGATCTGTACCCTGATTAAGCTAAAATGGAGAGATTTACTGGAAAAAAAAAAAAAAAAGAATCAGCATGGGCAGGTGACAGACTTACATCCATGCAGTGGAATCCCAGTAATCCAAAATGGCAACTCAGCAGTGCCATTTTATAAAAGGAGAACAAAGGAAATGAAACACATCACTTGATTCATATTTATAAACTTAGACCATGGAAACACTTTATTTGATTATTAACAGGTCTTTTTTTCATTATAAGGCAAGACTTCCTATGGCTGGACCTGGTGAAGCAGCACTTCCTGCAGCAGGAACTCAAAAGGTAGGACCTCGTGTAACTCAAGCTCATAAGACGATTGGCTTAAAAGAACATACGTATTCTTAGATAGGTTAAAAAAAAAAAAGATAGGTTACAGTGTGGTAATTACAAGGGCGTGTGTGGGAGGGGGAGTCGCACTGTAGTTACATCATCATGACTGGACATTCCTCTCTTAGAAACAGCACGGAAGATGCTTGTTGCTAGTGTGAAAACAGAACCAGCCAACAAGGAATCAGAGCCAATTCACAAACCAGCCATTTCAGATCTTATCAGGTACATTGATTTTTTTTAATTCCCTTACACACTCCCTGCTTTTGACCAAGGATTTAGAGAGAAATTCTTTGATAAGTTCACTAACCACTATTCTGAAAGAAGACTTTCTTCTGCACGGACTTTGAACATGTTTATTCTGGATGGTTGTTTATTTAATAAGACCTACAGGGTTATCCATGTGAAAAGGTTGTTATTGTTAGGTGCCATCAAGCCGGCTCTGACTCATAGTGACTCCACACACAACAGAACAAACCCCTGCCTAGTACTTCTTTCAAGACAGATTTGTCTGTTCTTCTGGTAGTGCATGGCATTTTCAATATTCTTTGCCAGCATGCTAATACAAAAACGTCAATTCTTCTTCAATCTTTCTTATTTACCATTCGTCCATCACATGCAGGTGACTGAAAATATTAGAGTTTAGGTCAACTGCACCCCTGTCCTCAGTGTGACAACCCTACTTTTTAACACTTCAAAAAGCCCTTCTGCAGCACAGTTGTCCAAATGCAACACATTGTTTGATTTCTTGACTGTTGCTTCCAAGAGCGTTGACTGATGATTCAAAAAGAAAGAAAGAAACAGAACTATGAATAGCACCAGAACACTGTGAAAAGGGATCTGGGTATTATTTGATGTCTTCACCATGCCATAGCTTTGGCCTCTTGCGTCTGTGGTTTTACTATTTCAGGGGTACAGTAGGGCATGCCACATTAAGGGAATAACCTGACATCTGTCGGCTTACTCAAGAAGTGGACTCAAATTACATCTGAAATGTAGGTGCTGTCAATGTACATTATTCTTTTCATAGGCATCAAAGGGTCTTTTGGGTAATAGAATTTGTCAAAAATTTCATACAACATTTAATAGTCCCTACAATTATTACAATGACAATGATTATTATTAATCCAGTGGACAATATAGACTTAATCCATGATCCAATGCCTGAGGTTAGCTGGCTGAAAACATCTAGAAAAGAGGAGTTTGAGGGTGAGGGTATATGGAGCCATGTAGCGGTCTGGCAAATTCGTTTAACGCTTGTTCCACCTCTCCTGAAGTGTTAATTTAGGTGCGACAAGAGGTATTACCTATAGCACAGACCCCTCCTTGCTCAGCTAACAGGAAATGTAGCGCAATTTGATGATCCAAAACTAGTGTCGCAAGTGAGTTCAGTGATTTCTCTTGAGCCGTCATAGCATTGGCAATATCATCTGCTATTCCTTCCATGGTTCCATGTTACAGTTGGTGAGTTCTCCTACTCCATACAAAGGGAAGGATATCCTCAAAAAATTAAGACCTAAACCAAATATCATGGATTGAATTGTGTCCCCCCAAAATATGTGTCAACTTGGTTAGGCCATGATTTTCAGTACTGTGTGGCTGTCCTCCATTTTGTGATTGTAATTTTATGTTAAAGAGGAATAGGATTGTAACACCCTTACTAAGGGTGTTACATCCCTGTTACATCCCTGATCCAATGTAAGGGAGAGTTTCCCTGGCGTGTGGCCTACACCATCTTTTATCTTATAAGAGATAAAAGGAAAGTGAAAGGAACAGAGAAAGACCTCATACCACCAAGAAAACAGCGCTAGGAGCAGAGCGCATCCTTTGGACCCAGGTTTCCTGCGCTGAGAAGCTCCTTGACCAGAGGAAGATTGATGACAAGGCTCTTCCTCCAGAGCTGACAGAGAAAGGCTTCCCCTGGAGCTGATGCCCTGAATTTGGACTTATGGCCTCCTAGACTGTGAGAAAATTAATTTCTTTGTTAAAGCCATGCACTTGTGGTATTTCTGTTACAGCAGCACTAGATGACTAAGACACCGAGGAACTCCTTTAAGGGGTTCCTTCCATCTCTCCCTTGCCCATCTCTTGACTGTTTGTTCCTCCTCATTTCTAAAAGCTACAGGTGGTCAGTCCAATGCAAACTCTCATCTTAAGAATGGATGTCTAAAGGGATTCCCACATGGCCTAAGGTACATTGCCTTGTCATATTCCAACAATCCAAACAGGAAAAAGCCCAGGTATAGGACTCATTATTTGAATTTGAATTGGCAAAAGTGGGGTATCTTGATCCTCCACATAAAAATACTTATCCATATGGGGCACACGTCATGTAAGTCCTGGCATCTTTCCCTGGGACAGGGATGGTTTGATTCATCTGTTCAAGCCAACTGTCTGTCAAGGAGTTGTTGCAAATAGACACTCGTCCTCACCTTAGCCAATTCCACATTTAGACACAAAAAGACTTTTTTCCTTGTAGATATGCAGTTAAATTTCCTGAAAAAGCCACGTTCCAATATCTGGGAGAGGCATTATATGAAACTAACAGCTCATTTTTACAATCTGGAGAGGAAATTCAGGATATTTCAAACATTCTTTAACTCTAATCCAAGTCAGATTGAAACATGGGACTTGGGGTTGAGTCGGTATCTCAGGAGGATGCCACAGTCTCACACGTATGGCTCACCCAGAAGTGACATTAAAATTGGCAGTAGCAGGGGAAACAATGATATAATTCAATATGGGAGTAGCTAATGGATCTGGGTTCTCATGTACATCTGGTGTTAGGTTGCCTAGGTTACTATTATTATTTTTTATTTATTGTGCTTTTGGTGAAAGTTTACAAGTCAGTCTCTCATACAAAGTTATACACACCTTGCTGTGTACTCCTAGCTGCTCTCCTCTTAATGAGACAGCACATTCCTCCTCTCCACCCTGTATTCCCCGTGTCCATTCAACCAGCTCCTGCCCCCCTCTTCCTTCTCATCTCACCACCAGATAGGAGTTGACCACATAGTCTCAAGTGTCTACTTGAGCCAAGAAGTTCACTCCTCACCAGTATCATTGTCTATCTTATAGTCCAGGCCAATCCCTGTCTGTAGAGTTGGCTTTGGGAATGGTTCCAATCTTGGGCCAGCAAAGGATCCAGGGACCATGACCGTCAGGGTCCCTCTGGTCTCAGGCCATTAACCCTGGTTTTTTTACGAAAATTTGAGATCTGCATCCCACTGTTCTTCTGCTCCATTTTTATTTTAAACATTTCCTTTTAAAATGTCCAGGCTTTTTACAGCAGTAACAAACAAAAGGCAAGTTACTAGGCCCAGTCTTAGCTACATGGGTGAACCTGTTCTGTGTGGGGAAATTATTTTGAGGCTGGGTCTGCAACTGCTTTTATTGCAGGGCTATAAGATGATTTTGTTTAGCTTTAGTCCTCAGTTCAGCTTCCCTACCCTGCTGTTTAAGAGTCTGAGACACCTTATAGGCTAGAGTGGCTAACTGTGAAGTGTTTTCATTTTTCCAAACTAGTTTGTGGGATTTGGCTAACTCAGCAAGCTCTGGATGGGGGCCATGGACAAAAAGGGAATTGGAAGCGATATGAGATCCAGATGCTTCTAGCTTTAAACCACAGTGTTCTTGAAAGAGTTTAGTCAAACAGTCCCTATAATCATAAACATTTTTACCTTCGTTTAGTTTGCAACCCTGAAATTTGGTCCAATCTATTTCTATGGGGGAAAGCCTTTGGGATAGCGTCAATAAGGTTTATGACAACAACTCTGGTATGTGCTACTATATCCATGGTTGAATTCTGTACAAGTTTTCCATCAGGCCTTTTCTGCCCACCTTTGAGCATCACCTGGCCCTATCAGTGAATTTATTAGAGTCTGTTGGACCAGGTTCATAGGTATCAGCCAAGATTCAAAATTTTTGAGTAATTTGTGAAGCTCTTCATGAGAGTTAGGAAAATCCTTAACATTAGAGTGAAGTTTCACTTTTGATTGGGGGCAAAAGTAGCTTGTAGTGGCTTCTGAGTCTCTTCAGCACATTTAATCTTAAAAGCATTTCATAAATGGGTTTTAGTTCTTCTAGAGGCTCCTTGAGATAATATGGAGGTTCAGGAAGGGGGTTTTCAGTGGCGTATGTAGGTGAAGATGGAGACTGGGGATTAGCTGCTGGAAGGGCAGAGGAAAACGAGGGGCTCTGGGCATCAGAAGCTGAGGTTGGACTACATATGTGAGGGACTTCACCATTTGAGAAAGGAAGCCATTTTGGGAGAATGAGTCATTTTGAGAGAGTCATTTTGGGAAAGGGAACCATTTAGGGAAAGGGGGCTATTTTGAGAAAGGGAGTCATTTTGGGAAAATGGAGGGAATATAGGCTGCTTCCAGTACATGGTCATCGAGGTTATAGAGGTCTGACATTGTCTAATTCTTTGTTTATCTTATTTTGAAACAGTTTCCTACAGGAGGTGAATTTGTCATTATGGTTTCTTTTAGAAGCCTCCAAATACCAATTACAAAGTGTTTCCCATTGCTTTACCTTTTTTCATAAGCCCTTAGCCTCTAATTTGTGGTGCAGAAAGTTCAACTTAGTTAACTCAATGATCACCAAAATGGCCACTGGCCCTTTAAATTTCCCTCCTTAAATTTATGCCAAACCAAGCCCATTGCCGTCGAGTTGATTCTGACTCATATCTACTTAAATAAAAGACTGAACCAGGGCCATAATACCCATTGCCATCAAGTTGATTCTGACTCATAGTGACCCTATAGGACAGAGTAGAACTTCCCCATAAGGTTTTCAGGACGTGGCTGGTGGATTCAAACTGCCGATCTTTTAGTTAGCAGACACAGCTCTTAACCACAGCACCACCAAGGTTCCTGGGCCATAATGCTTGGTCATATAATCAGCAGGAGTTCCCTCCTGCTTCACTCTTGGACATGGCAGTTCAAATCTCATGAAGAAACTTGCAAGTATTAAAGACCTTAATGTGTGTAAAAACCTTATGGTGCACCAGAAAGAAAAGAGAGTTCAATAAAAGACTGGCCACAAGATGGCAGTACAACCAAACTTGATTTGGTAATAAACTCAGGGAGATGCTCAGGAAACGAGCAGGAAAAGATAGGCAATAAACCTGTCAGAGTCATCCTCGAAATCAGTGGAGTCTTAGATCTGAGAGGCTGACCTACAGCAACCTGGAGAATTTGAAGAGATGATTCTGGGCATAAGGGGCCCTTGCCGGTACCAGGGTGAGCCAGTTCCATGACTTCTTGGGAATGCAGAAGATAATATTCCTTCAGAAATCCTTGGGACTATGCTATTAAATGTCATAGTGTAACCATCTGTACTCTGATTAATATAAGACTGAGTGATTTACTGGGGCGGGTGGGGGAAGCATCAGCTCAAGCAGGGGATGGACTGAAATCTACTCCGTGGAATTCGGTAGTCCAAAATGGCAACTCAGTGACATTTTATAATAGGGAACAAAATATGAAACACATTACTTGATTGGTATTTACAGACTTAAATCATCTAAAGACATTATTTGATTGGCAATAGATTATAATAAGCAGGACTTCCTGAGTCGGAAAAATGTATGGAATTACTTGCTGTAGAGGGAACTCATAAGACTCCCTGTAATGCAAACTCCTAAGGCAACTGGCTTAAAAGGATATATGTATCTTTTTAGACTGGTTAAAGTGTGGCAATTACAAGGGTATGTGACAGGAGGAGAGGAGTTGCAGTGAGGTTATGTCATCATTACTGGACAGTCCTCTCTCAGAAACAGCAGAGAAGATGGCTGCTGCAAGGGTGAAAACAGGACCAGCAAACCAAGAGTCACACCCAATTCTCAAAGTGGCCATTTCAGGTCTTATCAGGTATCTCAATTTTTTTTTTTTTTTCCAATTCCCTTACACAACTGGCTTTTTTTGTTTGTTTTGGTCTGTTGGGGGCAGAGAATTGCAGAGGATATTCTAATCTGATCACTTTTCCAGGGTGTCAGAGAATTGCCACAGGTTAGGGGCTCTAGTGTTAAGCCCCTGGCCTGTGACAATTCTCTGACGTCCTGGAAAAATCGTCAGGTTAGAATAATCCAATTTAAATAACTAGAGCCAGATTCCAGTCTGAGGCCACTGAGGGGTCCTGCAGTGAAATGGAAGTGGCTCAAGGAGGTGGTCAGTACTTATCCCTGTTCCTGTTTCTTCCAGTGTGGGGTGGAACAAGAGGGTGGGTCAGGAGCAGCTCTCCAGTGACAGGTAAGATGGGGCAATGTGTTTCTAGGGGGCCTGCAGCACCCGCTCCTCTCTGGTCCAAACTGGCACCATGCCACCCATTCAATGTTTCTCTTTCATGTTTCTCCACCCTCCCTCCCTTCCTCTCTCTCACCTTAACATGCAATACAATGCATCCACTGCCCCCTGAGAGGCAGGCAGTTTAACTGGGGAGGAGACAGCACCTGGAGTTCTGCTAGAGGGGGACGAGGCTCAGCCCTGGGCATCAGGGAAGGCTCCCAGATGAGTGACACTTTGGGTCAGCTCTGAGAAGCAATGAACGTTCACAGATTGTGGGGCAGGGAGGCTTGCTCTAGGCAGGACTCACACCCAGATCACTTGACTCCAGGGAGCACACTCTTAACCTCCCAATCTACCAGCAGCAGTGAGGTTTCGGTCACCTTCCACTGGGAATGTGACCACAGCTCTTCTGTGAGCCAGAGAGGGCTTTAATCCAGCCAGGCTGGGCGAGGCTCACCTACCCCTGAAGAAGCTGGACAGCCTATGGAAGCCCCAGATGGGAGAGAAGACCCTTGGCTGTGATGAGGAGAGGAGAGAAGCCATACCCACATGCTGGGGCTCCTACACTTCATGTCACAAAACATGTTATCCTATGACCCCACTGTTCCACAACCCAAGCAGGGCCAGGTCCCCACCCCGCTTACAGGGTAGGAAGCAGAATCTCAGGAAGTGATGGCCTCTGGGGAGCTAGAAGAAACCCTCTCCCCCATTACAAGGGGCAGGGATTCATCCTGGCACCCATCCTGGCATGTGGCATGTGGAGGACCTGGCATCAGCATGCACCCCAGCAGTCTGCTCTGCCAAGCTCTTCCTCTCCTGTCACACACTGCTCCTCCATTGTTGGAAGCCTGAGTCCTTGGTGAGGCAGCCCCATGACAAGGGGAGAGACTCAAGAGCACCAGCCGTCAAGGAGTTAGGGCTCTACAGGAGGGATGGAGTATGGCTGCATCGTTGATACCTCAAGGCTCCTTCCTGAGCCTGTGGCTCTCCAGCTCCTCCCCAAGCTGTCCCTGGGCCACTGTCCCTTTCCCCACTCCATCTCCCTTCCCTAGCCACTCCTTACCTGACTCAGAAGTGGGAATGAGTGAGGAAAGTGTGCTCTGCTATGGTGGGAAGGAGTTGTGGAAAAGGGACATTAGGGCAAATGTGGCAAAGGATGGGGCCCACATTTCCAGGCACTCCCACCCTTTCTCTCCACCTGAGTGGAATCAGAATTCTCTGGAAAGCTGGCTTCAAGGCAAGGGAGAGTGGGTAGAGGCTGTGGGGCTGGTGGCTCCTTTGACACCTTCCCATGCCCTGCTTTGAAGGGTTGTCAAAAACACTCCAGGCTTTTTCTATTCTCAAAACATCAATTCTGTTGTCCGAGCAAACTCCCAGTGGGCAAACAAATTTGCAGCATCTTTTTTTTTTTTTAGGTAAACCCCCTCCAGCGAATATTTATTGCCCCAGGACACAGGGGTAAGAGCAAGAACATGCAGCATTTGTCAAAAAAAACTGGAAAATTTGGGCTCCAAGGTGGAGTACTACACCGAGGTGTGGCTAAAGAGCCAGGTCCTTGCAGTGAAAAACAAAGGAAGAGGTATGGCTAGGCTGTCTCACAGTACTTATTAGAATGATGTGGGAATGCCAGTATCAGGACTAGTCCAAGGATCGGAGGGCTTGAGGGCACATGGCTAAAGGTCCTTCACCTGGTATTCGAAATGTGCTCAGGTGTCTTTACACCTAATACTGTTGACCTGACAAATAGAGGAGCCAAAAGGCCCAAAGCAACAAGACTGGAGAACAGTTTGGGTATGGTTAAAGGATCTGGCCCTGGAATCTGGAAGGCTCTGGAAAGCTGACTTCAAGGTGAGGGGCAGTAGGTGGTTATAAGGCCCTTGGAGTTAGGACTGGGAACTGAGCATTAGGGAACAGCAATACTTCAATGGGTGGAGAAAGACTGAGCACACCAGAGACTAGAAAGCGTGACGGAAAACCAGGGAAGGGAGCTTTCCCAGAAGCCAACGGAAGAAGGTAGTAACAGAAAAAAATGATCATTTAGGAAAAGAGGTAATTGAGTCCCTGGAGATGTGGGACATTCTGTCCCTTCACCTGGTATCTGTCTCCAAAACCTAGATCACTCCTCTCCCCATGCAAAGGATCAGATTCCCCAATAAGCGCCTTTAGGACTTATTTTTTTCCTTACGGGTTGAATTCATTCAAAAAACTTGAAGGGTGAATTTGATTTCCATGTGCCATTCAGGACAGATGAGTAACAGAGCCTGAGCTATGATTTATTGAAGAAAAATTTTACAATGAAGGGACAACAAAGCATGCGAAAGAACTGGTGGTGTATCAGAATAAAACGTCACCCATTCCAGGATTACTTCAGTAAGCCTTCTAATTTTCTATTCTGTAATGGCTACAGAATGTGGAAAATTAGTCTGTTTAGTTACTACTGACACCATCACCTCATACAGAGTATAGGTAGTCAGGAGACCTCCTGAAACTCCCTCAGAGGGGGGTGAAGTAGTGATTTGTGGGGGCAACATTTCGTCCTAAGTCAGCTGAGGAGGGACGCTAGAATGAAGTTCTGCCCACACAGCTCTCTCCGTGAGCGTCTTCTGGTGCAAGAGGAGGTATAACTTATTGCTAGAGCAGCTCCCGTTCTCCCTCCCCCCACCCCAAAATAAGGCTGGCTCTCTGATGTATACTGTTTTCCCAAATTCTTGCCCTTACTCCCTGCACACTTAAAGCTTCTGTGTACTCCGGTGTAAGAGGAGGACTGATTTAAAGTCTCACCCACACTAACTGTAAAAATACAGCTTCACCCCAGTGAGCCTGCTGATGTATGAGGGTTTGCTTAGGGCTAACGCCTTTCTGACACTCCTTGCACACATGGAGTGCACCCCCTGGTGGAGAAGGAAGCCTGACTTTTGGCTAAAGCCTCACCCACACTCTAGGGGCAAATGAGGTTTCTCACCTGC
The DNA here is from genome assembly GCF_024166365.1 of Elephas maximus indicus. Lineage (NCBI taxonomy): Eukaryota > Metazoa > Chordata > Mammalia > Proboscidea > Elephantidae > Elephas > Elephas maximus. Next base: position 12,233,510 of record NC_064843.1, on the reverse strand, counting down.
GTGTATCCCCTGGTGTCTGATGAGATTTGACTTGCAGTTACAGCCTTGATCACACCCTTTGTACATATGTAGCTTTCCCCAGAGTGTGGTCCGCTGTGTACAAGGAAGCTTGATTCCTGGTGAAAGTCTTGGCCACAATCACTGCTAACATACGGCTTCTTATCTGTGCGTCCTCTGATGTGTGATGAGGCCTCACTTCTGGCTAAAGCCGGGGCCATACCGCATGTGGATTCTACCCCAAGTGTGTCCTCTCGTGTCTGCAAAGATCTGTTGCTAAACCCTCGCCCACACTCACTGCACACATATGGCTTCTCCCGAGTGGGTCCCCTGATGGAGGAGGCCTGACTTCTGCCTATAGCCCTGCCCACACTGTAGGCACATGTAGGTTTCTCACCTGAGTATGTCCTCTGGTGTGTGATGAGAGTTGACTTGTGGCTAAAGTTATGCCCAGTCCTTGCACACATATGGCTTCTCCCCTGAGTGTGCTGCCTGGTGAGGAAGGAGGCTTGATTCTGGCTAAAGCCCCGTCCACACTGCAGGCGCACATAAAGTTTCTCACCTGAGTGCGTCCTCTGGTGTGTGACTGAAATTTGACTTCTGGATGAAGCCTCACCAACACTCCTTGCACACATGTGGCTTCTCCCCCAAGTATGTCCTCCAGTCCACAAGAAGGTCGATTTCCGTTTAAACGCTCGGCCACAGTCCTTGCACATGAGGCTTTTCTCCTGAGCGTGTCTTCTGGTGGATTACGGGGCATGATTCCCAGTTAAAGCTACACCCACACTTACTTGCACACACACATCTTCTCTGAATGTGTTCCCTGGTGGAGAAGGAGGCCTGCCTTCCGGCTAAAGCCCCGCCCACACTCCAGGCACAGGTAAGGTTTCTCATCTGAGTGTGTCCGTTGGTGTGTAATGAGATTTGACTTCTGGCTGAAGCCTCGCCCACACTCCTTGCACACATGTGGCTTCTCCCCCGAGTGTGTCCTTTGGTGTGTGATGAGAGCTGACCTGTGGTTAAAGCCACGCCCACACTCCTTGCACACATATGGCTTCTCCCCTGAGTGTGTCCTCTGGTGTGTGATCAGAGTTGACTTGTAGGTAAAGCCACGCCCACACTCCTTGCACACATACAGCTTTTCTTCTGAGTGTGTTCCCTGGTGAACAAGAAGGCCTGATTTCTGCCTAAAGCTCTGTCCACACTGCATGCATATGTAAGGTTTCTCACCTGAGTGTGTCCTCAGGTGTGTGATGAGATTCGACTTCCGGTTGAAGCCTCGCCTACAGTGCAAGCAAACATAAGGTTTCTCACCTGAGTGTGTCCTCTGGTGTGAGATGAGATTCGAATGCTGGTTGAAGCCTCGCCCACACTGCAGGCACATGTAAGGTTTCTCACCTGAGTGTGTCCTCTGATGTGTGACAAGATTTGATTTGCAGTTAAATCCTCGCCCACACTCCAGGCACACATAAGGTTTCTCACCTGAGTGTGTCCTCTGGTGTATGATGAGATTTGATTTGCACTTAAAGCCTCTCCCACACTCCAGGCACACATAAGGTTTCTCACCTGAGTGTGTCCTCTGGTGTGTGATGAGATTCGACTTCTGGTTGAAGCCACGCCCACACTCCTTGCACACATGTGGCTTCTCCCCTGAATCTGTCGTCCAGTGCATAAGGAGGTTTGATTTCCGTTGAAACCTCTGGCCACACTCCTTGCACACATAAGGTTGCTCACAGGAGTGTGTCCTCTGGTGTGTGATGAGACTCGATTTGGGGTTAAAGCCTCGTGCACACTGGAGGCACACGTAAGATTTCTCAGCTGAGTGTGTCCTCTGGTGTGTGATGAGATGTGATTTGCGGTTAAAGCCTCGCCCACACTCCAGGCACATATAAGGTTTCTCACCTGAGTGTGTTCTCTGGTGTCTGGTGAGATTTGATTTGTTGCTAAACCCTCGTCCACATTCCTTGCACACATATGGCTTCTCCCCCGAGTGTGTCCTCCAGTGCATAAGGAGGTCTGATTTCCATTTAAACTCTCGCCCACACTCTTTGCACACATGTGGCTTCTCCCCTGAGTGTGTCCTCTGGTGCATAAAGAGAAGTGATTTCTGGGGAAATCCTTGGCCACACTCATTGCACACAAAGGGCTTCTCCTGTAAGAGGGACCTCTGGTGTGTGATGAAGTCTGACTTCAGGCCACAGTCTGGTTCATCCTTTCTACAGATGACTGCTCCTAATCTTGACATTTCTAATTCCTTCAACCCTTTGCCTCTTTCCACAGACTCTACCCCTTGGCCTGAGCTGGGCTCTGTCCCTATCTCTGTGTTGCCTTCTCCAGGGCTTGCTGACTCTCTTTGGGGTGGGCTGGAGAACACCCTTGAAGTCTCTCCCTCCCCTGTCCTCCCACTCAGGGGTCTGGAGACTTCTTCTCCGTCTTGACCTTCTGTGTTTTCCCTCCAGCAGCTGAGATCAGAATCCTGCTGCTCTGGCTGCTTCTGATGCCCTGGGCTGGAAGGCTCTGGATGGACGCGATGTTGTGCACAGAAGCCTGGGAAGATCTGAAGCACGTGCTGGCTGAGGAACTGCTGACAGGAGACAGCCAGAAGGCAGGAGGAGCAGGGGTAGAGTTCTGGCTTCGGTTCTGCTGGAGAGAGAAAGGTTTCCGTTAGAGTGGCCGTAAGTGGGTGGCCTGGGCTGTTCCTCTCTTATGACAGACGGCATCTCATTGCTGGAGTCCCTGGGTGGCACAAACAGTTAAGTGCTCAACTAAGAGCTGAAAGGCTGCTGGTTCAGAAGACAGGCATAGCGATCTGCTTCTGAAAGGTCACAGCCTCGAAATTCTTACACAGCAGTTCCACTTAGCAACACGGGGTCACTGTGCATTGGAATCGACTAGATGGCAATTAACAACAATTTATTGCCACACTTGTAATTGACAATATATACAATTTGTTTCCCACCAATAATTCATTTATATTCAGTTCTTACAAATTACACTTTCTAATGCAATCCAGAAGAAGCCCTGGTGGCACAGTGGTTGAAGTACTCGGCTGCTAACCCAAATGCCAGCAGTTCGAATCCACCAGCCTATAGCATAAACATGTGGTAGTTTGCTTTCATAAAGAATTCCAGCCTTGGAAACCCTGTAGGGCAGTTCTACTTTGTCCTATAGGGTTGCTATGAGTTGGAATCGACTCGACGGCAGAGGTTTTGGGTATTGCAATCCAGATAATCCACACCAAAAACCTCTTCAATGTGCCAGGCCAACTAGGAACTTCTCAAGCAAGCATCAGATGCTATTCTGCCTTGTAAACACTTGTCTTATAGTTAGCCTTTTTCTTCTACTAAAATCCCACAAGACATGGGCACTCACATTGATATACTGTCCATAACAATTTGCTAGTACTTGGAAATAATGTCTCTACGACCTATGTGGAAATCTCCTCCATGATTTTTCTTACTATATAAAGGGACTGACAGACATAGAAAGTCACTCAGTCTGGCAGGGTTTCAAGTGACACAGACAGTTAATGTGTAAAAATAGCATAGTAGCAGTGTCTGAACCTGTCCAACTTCAGCAGGAATAATGATCGGGATCAGCCCACCTTCCAACACCTTTACCAATTCTGACATCAGCCATACTCCCCACTGCACTCTGCTTCCCTTCTGGGTTCAGTAATCCGTTGCAATGGCCACAAAGAACTCAGACCAAACTTACAGCTAAGTGGTTTATTAAGGAAGAGAGTACAACTCGGGATCACGATCAGGAAGCCTGCAGGCGAAGTCTCCCTTCTTCAGTTCAGTGCAGGACAGCTCTCTCAGCTCCTCTTGATTGTGCAGGCTCTGAGGGCAGGCCTCCTCTTGGCCTCGTGAGGACAGGCTTCTCTCAACCACCTCAGGAGAGGCTCTTCTTCACCCTCAGGTCAGACTCTGGGACTCCTCAGGACACACGCCTCTTGGCCCTGCCATCTCGGGCCACTGAACTTGCCGCTGGCTCTGCCAATGGGACCCTTCCTGGCCTCTTGCTACCCTCAGTGTTATAGCCCTTGATCCGAATTACAGCTCTTTCAGGAGGTTCCTTCTTCCTCTCTTTCTCTCTGTTTCTTCTCACTGCTCTTTTCTTTTTTCCTTCTGCTTCTTACTGCTGCTTCTCTTCCCGCTTCTTTCTGTCTGACAAATCCTCCGGGGGACTGGCTGTTTATATATGCAAACTCCTCATCACTTTCAAGGCATGGCCCTCCCACCAGGGCCTCGAATTGAACAATCCCCGGTCAGCAGGCCACAGACACTACATTTGCCCAGTTCACTAATGAATCCGCAAGTGCATGCCAATCACAGGGCAGGCTGCAGCCCATAACCAAACAAAAAGTATCAAACCAAGTTACTTACAGCTTATCCAGGAAATGACAAACGCTTTGGGATAGAAAACTAGGGCAGAAGTCACTCTTCAGAGCTTAGGGGGATAATCTCTCAAGCTGTTTTTCCAAGGACCAAGGCAAAAGGTCACATAAAGGAACTCATTTCACCACAATATGCAATAGAGGTTATAGAGACTGTATATGAAATAAATCTGAATTACAGGTTGCTTACTCATAAACAAATATTATTCAGCTTTTTTACGTATTAACCCTCTGTGATCTTTCTTTCAGTTTTTGACAATCTGTTTGCACTTTGCTTGCCTGGTAAAGTAGTGAAAATGTTTTTCCTTTAGTGTTTTAATATTAGGGAGAATATATTTTCTCATTTGTTTTAATATAGCTGTATAAGCTGTGATTAATCTCTAGTCCTTGGAAAATGGTACAGGCTCTGTTCAAAATATAGCTGAGCAGCCTGTTCCCCTCTTAAACATAACAAACACCCTAATACCTTACAACATATTTTCCCTTATTCGAAATAGGTGATTGAGAGCTTGACATGGCTAATGCCATAATGAAAGGAGTTTAACCGGCAACCCTGAAGAGTCTGGATCTGTGCATGTCTAAAATGGCACAACCACTATGGAAAACAGCATGGTGCTTCCTCAAAAAGCTAGAAATAGAAATACTGCTTTTGCTTTATAAGAACAGAATTGAGAGTTGGCCAATCCCTGACCTAGAATAATGTTGAAATTGATAATATTTATCAATCTGGATTTAAGAATCTGTAGTGCAATGGATTGCTTTTGTGTGGCTTTTCTTGCCATTTTGTTGTAACTCAAATCCAGATGATTGGGTTAAAAAAAAAAAAGAAACCCGTTGCCACCAAGTCGATTCCAACTATAGCGACCCTACAGGACAGAGTAGAACTGCCCCATAGGGTTTCCAAGGACTTGCTGGTGGATTCGAACTGCTGACCTTTTTGGTTGGTGGCTGAGCTCTTAACCACTATGACACCAGGGCTCCAGTGATTGGGTAGAACTGTACAAATAAGGTAATTGTGGCTCACCAAGGGGATTGGTCAGTTTTGTCATTAAGCTAAGCTTAAAATGAGCCACCCAGAGGCGGGAAGGTGAGGATCTCACTACCACCAAGGAAGAACAGCCAGGAGCGGAAAGCGTCTATTGGACGCAGGATGCATGTGGTGAGAAGCTTCTGGAACCAGGAGAGAGAGAGGGAGAGAGAGCTATAACCCTGAAGGTGGCAAGGAGCGGTGGAAAAGAAATGGCAGCAGGAGAGACACAAGAGACAGCATGGTGGGCTTCCCGGCCCATGGAGCGAGAAAGCTGAGTGCCTTTGGGCAGGAGGCTTGCTGGCGGAGTAGGGTGCCTCCAGGCACTTGGCAGAGCTAGATTTGCAGACCTACAGAGCTAGAGCTGAGCACCTTCAGGACAAGGCTTAAAGGAGGAATGGAGGGCCTTTGGGCACTTATCAGCAGGGCAAAAAGAGCTATGTAACACTTGCCACAGCAGGGCAGAGGCCGAGGGCCAGAGAGGTGCACCTACAGGCACAGTGGAAAAGAGACTATACTGATAGAAGAACTGTATCCTGAGCATTCCTAAATGAAATTTGTAACCTGTTATTTCCCTAATAAACCCCACAATGGTAAATATTGTCTGTGAGTTCTGTGTGGCCACTGCAATGAATTACTGAACCCAGCAGAGAAGGAGAGAGTACTGTGTGAGGGACAGCTGGTGTCAGAATTGGTGCAGACGGTGGAGGGAGGAGGCATGTCTGACCTCTGCTTCACAGGAATCAGCCTTGGGCTATTGATACTGATTCTCCTTCCCCCTTGTGAAGTCAGAGGAGGTCAGCCACTCCTGCCATGCCATTCCTACATAATCATCATAGATATTTTTAATAAACGAGAAAAAATATGGTTTATGAAATCCAAAAGCCATAAAAAGTTTGGCATTTAATTTTACTTTCTGTTGCAGAAGACATCTCTCACGACTCTCCCTTTGCAAACTATGCCCAAACTTCACTGGCCTCCTAACACTTCCTCACACTTGGCAGGCACATCCCTTCCTTAAGGCCTTGGCACCAATGACAACTCCCTCTATCTGGAATGTTCTTGCCCTTGGTACTGAGAGTTCTAACACCATCACTGCTTTATGCCTTTGGTCAAATGTTACCTCCTCGCTGATTTCAAATACTCAATTTCAAAATTCAGCCAGCCACCCTGTCACACTCAATACCCCTTTCTCCTGCTCCATTTTTTACTAGTTTTTCACATAATGGCACTTGTTATCTTACCATACTGTAATTTCTCCATACACAGAATGTACTGTTTGTTGCCTGTCTCTTTATACTCAAAGGTAAGCCCAGTGAGGGCAGGGATTTCCAACTATTACATTCACAAAAGCGTTCGGAGTGTCTACAACATTATCTGGCACATAGTAAAAATAAGACAAAACAAAACCTGTTGCTATTGAGTCAATTCCAATTCACAGCCACTGCATGTGTTACAGAGTAGAGCTGCTCCATAGGGCTTATTTTTTGTTTTATTTTATCTAGTCCATAGGAATTATTGGCTGTAATCTTTAGAAAATCAGACTGCCAGGCTTTCCTTCTGTGGCGCCACTGAAAGGGTGCGAACCACCAACCCTTAGGTTAACAGTTAAGCACAAAGTGTTTGTACCACTCAGGAACCTGTGACACACGGAAAGCCAAAAAACTCATTGCCATTGAGTCGATTCTGACTCATAGCAACCCTATAGGACAGACTAGACCTGCCCCGTAGGGTTTCCAGTGCTATAAATCTTTAAAGAAGCAGAGTGCCACATCTTTCTCCTGTGGAGCAACTTATGGGTTCAAACAGCCGAACTTTCGGTTAGCAGGTAAGTGCTTAACCAACGCACCACCAGGGTTCCTTAGGCACATAATAGCGGCCCAATAAATATCTACTGAATTAACGAAGGAAAAGAAAAGAACACGTACTCACCCAACGAGAGCAGATTGCTGTAAATGTCCAGCATCACGTCTTTGTACAGGTTCTTCTGCTCAGAGCTCAGTCTCTCCCATTCTGCCTCTGTGAAGACTACAGTGACATCCTCGAATGTAACTGGTTCCTACAATAAGCAATAAATCAATGCACAGCAAATCAGCATCCATTTTCCCAATGAAAGGAGTTTAACCGGTAACCCTGAAGAGTCTGGATCTGAAGAAGTTCCTCTCTTTTCAGAGAACATGGTTCCCCGTATCAAGTTCTCCTGGACACGACTATACACCTGGCTTTGGGATAAAATCTGTGGGAGCACAAGTGATACACAAAACCCATCCTGGCCCTCACACACCTATGGATTCACTGGAGAGATGCTGTGTGAATCAGTTTGAAAGCACTAAGCAGTATTCAGGGAAGTGACTGAGAATTCATAATGGAGGAATATAAAGACAGGAGAGTATGGGACGGGCTAGAAAAGAGCCAAAGGCGTCATGGAGGTAGGGCTTGTGCTGGGCATGAAGGGACGGTGAAGATTTAAAGGAGAAGATGGAAGGAAACTTCAACTACAGAGAAAAGTGGGAGTCAATAGATGGGGTCTGGACAGAGCATTTCTGAGGAGTTCAGGAACTAAATGGGATCTGTAAAGTCATTGTCTTTGCGTATTTTAATGTCCTTTTCTAATAAAGTCCTTAACACTTTACTCATCAGGTAGAGAAGTATCTCACCTATGCAAAACAGCTGGCAAGAGAATGGTAGTAATAGTCCAGGAAAAGGACATTTACAGATAACTTAATCTTTAAAAACAAAAACAATTTAACCAGTTGTCACTGAGTCATAGCAACCCTACAGGACAGAGTACAAGTGCCCCATAGCATTTCCAAAGCTGTAATCTTTATGAAAGCAGACCACCACATCTTTCTCCCTCAGGCTACTGGGTTCAAACCTTTTGGTGAGCAGCAGAGCACTTAATCACTGCGACACCACGGTTCCTACAAACACTTTATTGAGGTATAATTTACAATCCATTTGCTTTATAATTCACCCATGTTAAATACAGGAACTCCTCACTTTGTACAGTTCCAATACACATGGATTTCATTACCATGGTTTAATTAATATGAACTTAAAAAAAACCCAAACCATTCCTGTTCAGTCGATTCCGACTCACAGCAACCCTACAGAGTTATAACTAACCCTAGTACTCCTAAGAGTGGTTTAAATTTCAGTTGTCATGGTACAGTAACTGTGAGTAACTGGATCAAGTACACACTGTTCCACTAAGCTCTTCAGTTCACAGATCAGGACATGAACACAGATGCGCATCGAAATCAGTTAGGAATCACTTCTTTCCAGCTGACCTCAGGGGAGGGAAGGGGGCTGATGCAATCAGTCAGGGCTGTGTAAGGAAGTCAACAGAAGCACTGGACACAGAGGCTTCAAGGGCTTCCTGGTTGGTGAGAGACATTGATGCACATGGGATGGCAGCATATCCCTTTCTGGGGCACGGAAGCTCCACCTTGGGAACCCTCCCAGACCTTGTCATATGCATCTATTTATATCCTTTTTTGCTACAATAAAGTTGTAATCATAAATATAGCCCTTTTGTGAGTTCTGTTGGTCATTCCAGCAAATTATCAAACCCAAAGGAGTAGTGGGAGCCAGAAAGTCAGAAAAGAAGGAGACTGGGGGGCTCCCAGTCTTGCAACTGGCATCCTGAAGGGATCAAGGACACCCCAAATTTTTAGCCAGCAGGTCAGAAGTGTCAGTGTCATGTAGACTCTCAAACCTGTGTCTAGAATCAGCCTATCTGGCAGTGTGAAGAACACTATCTTTTTAACTTGTGAGACTGACCTAGCTCCAGGTGGCCAGGGTCAGAGAAGGAAGTGCTGCATGGGCACCTGGTGTCAGAACTGAACAGAGAAGGGGAAAAGTGATTATTCTGATATTTTCAATTTTGAGATTGATCAACACACTATCATATTTCTGTAAATTGTTATCAGGTGCTGTGGAGTCGGTTCCAACTCATAGTGACCCAATGTACAACAGAACAAAATACTGCCCGGTCCTGCTCCATCCTCACAATCGTTATGCCTAAGCCCACTGCTGCAGCCACTGTTTGAATCCACCTAGTCGAGGGATCTTCCTCTTTTTCACTGACCCTCTACTTTACCCACCAGGATGTCCTTTTCCCGGGACTGATCCCTCCTGATAACATGTCCAAAGATTGTGAGACACATCCTTGCTTCTAAGGGGTATTCTGGTTGTACTTCCTCCAAGACAGATTTGTTTGTTTTTTGGCAGTCCATGGTATATTCGATATCCTCCGCCAGCACCACAACTCAAAAGCATCAATTCTTCTTTGGTCTTCCTTATTCACTGTCCAGCTTTCGCATGCATATGAGACAACTGAAAACACCACGGATTGGGTCAGGCACATCCTAATCTTCAAGGTGACATCTTTGCTTTTGAACACATTAAAGAGGTCTTTTGCAGCAGATATGCCCAACACAATGCGTCTTTTGATTTCTTGACTGCTGTTTCCATGGGCGTTGATTATGGATCCAAGTAAAATAAAATCCTTGACAACTTCAATCTTTTCTCTGTTTATCTTGATGTTGCTTACTGGTCCAATTGTGAGGATTTTTGTTTTCTTTATGTTGAGGTGTAATACATACTGAAGGCTATGGTCTTTGATCTTCATCAGTAAGTGCTTCAAGTCCTCTTCACTTTCAGCAAGCAAGCTTGTGTCATCTGCATATTGCAAGTTGTTAATAAGTCTTCCTCCAATCCTGATGCCCCGTTCTTCTTCATATAGTCCACCTTCTCAGATTACTTGCTGAGCATACAGACTGAATGATACAACCCTAATGCACACCTTTCCTGACTTTAAACCACACAGTATCCCTTTGTTCTGCCTGAATGACTCCCTCTTAATCTATATACAGGTTCCTTATGGGCACAATTAAGTGTTCTGGAATTCCCATTTTTCACCATGTTATCCATAATTTGTTATGATTCACACAGTCAAATGCCTCTGCATAGTCAATGAAACACAGGCAAACATCTTTCTGGTATTCTCTGCTTTCAGCCACGATCCATCTGACATTAGCAATATCCTTGGTTCCACATCCTCTTCTGAATCCAGCTTGAATTTCTGGCAGTTCTCTGTTGAATATACAGGTCACTATACCAGAGAGAACTGGTTGATGTTCAACCATTTCAGGAGGTAGCATATGACGAGGAACCAGTGGTACTGAAGGACGAAGTCCATGCCGCACTGAAGGCACTGGCAAAAAAAAAACAAGGCTCCAGGAATTGATGGAATACCAATTGAGATTCCTGTAAATAAGACTGGTCATTATAGATGACTGTTGAAGCTACAGGATGGTATCTTTGAGAATTTATTTTTACTATGTTCTCTATTTCTGTATGTTTAAAAAACTCAGTAATTACAAAGTAAAAAGATGCCCAGTATACAAGATGCTATCATTAGATAGGAAACCCTATTAAGAGCTACATCTGCTAACCAAAAGGTCAGAGTTTGAATCCACCAGGAGCTCACTGGAAACTCTATGGGACAATCTACTCTGTCCTACAGGGTCACTATTAGTCAGAATTAACTCCATGGCAATAGGTTTGGGTTTTTTTGGTATCATTAGATAATATGTATGTGGATATATAGTAAGATTTAATAGTACATTTTTAATTTTAATAATTTCAGTTTATCAAAAAATATTCCTTATGCCTTAGAGTTTCCTGCGTTCTTAATATTAATCCTGTATATATGTTCCAACAATAAAAATAAAAAGCAAAAATGGAAAAACCAATCTAAAATCTCTAACAGGGTACTTGACATGAAGGCATGAAAGGCCTAAATGCTGATCACCTTCTCCTTCCCCAGACAGGGAATATATGCCTATTCTCTGAGAAAAGGACCAGTATTTCAGAAAAATAAGGTAATTCCAAGTCACCAGTATTTGGGGCTTCCTCTTCTCTTGGGGCCAGTCAGCATCCTTAGAAGACAAACCTAAGGGAGAAAGAGAAGCTGTGAGAAAGTAGACCTCCCAGGACGCTCCCAGAGCAGCTCTTCTGAGTCCTGGGATGGAAGGAAGCGCCCACTTCACTGAGTTGTGGCCACTGAAGCATTCTCACCTGAACCTGCAGCCCTGGTGCCCCCTTCACCTCTCCACACCTCTCACCTTTGGCCTCATGTTTTTGAGTCAGTTTCTTCACAGTCTCCATATCTTCCCTGTTCTCTGAAGACAAAATCTTCTCCCAGTCTGCTTTCCCCAGGCTGAAGGATCAGGCAACTTAATGGCCCCAGTGACTGCCTTGAAATTCTGCCACAAGGCCAGATGGAAGTTATTTCACCTCAAGATGGATTTCTGCTGCCTAAGGTGACTTCAAATCTCAGTTATGAAAGCCCTCTTGTTTCCATGCATCCAAGACCTGTGGGTAGAGAAGCAACTTGATGCTGCTGGGTCCTTCACTGTGTGCTAAACCCATGCCCCCTCAACAGGGATCCTGTCATCTTTCACCCCCCACTCAACAATCACAGAATCTCAGTCTACTTGGCTTCTCTGGATTTTCTACATTTATGCATTTCTGGCCTACAAGCCCTCAAGTCTGTTCCCTGACACTCTCCCTTACCTGTCACAATTTACTGTGCCCCTTTTGTCCCACACCTCAGATTCAAGCTCCATGTCCCAGATCAAGCCTGTGAAGAAAGAGCCTCTAACATCTCCCTCCAGATCCATCAGGGAGAACAGCAGTCAGCTTCTGACTCCCCTAGCCAAGGTCCCAGCTGTGTTCAGTTCCCTATGTCCCTGTACTCTGAGGAGTTTGGGGTCTGAACCAAGTCCCTTCAGGTCTCACAATGACATCTGCAAAAATAACACCCCACCCTCCATTCTGTGTGTATACGCCACATGACCCTATCAGTCAAGTCCTCCACTCATGACAACTTCAATCTTTTCTCCGTTTATCATGATGTTACTCATTGGTCATTTTGAGGGTTTTTGCTTTATGTTGAGGTGTAGTCCATACTGAAGGCTGTGGTCTTTGATCTTCATTAGTAACTGTTTCAAGTCCTCTTCACCTTCAGCAAGCAAGGTTGTGTCACCTGCATAACGCAGGTTGTTAATGAGTCTTCCCCCAATCCTGATGGCCCATTCTTCTTCATATAGTCCAGCTTCTGGGATTATTTGCTCAGCATACAGACTGAATAGGTACGGTGAAAGGATACAACCCTGACATACACCTTTCTTGACTTTAAACCAATCAGTATCCCCTTGTTCTGTCCGAACAACTGCCTCTTCATCTGTATACAGGTTCCCTATGAACACAATTAAGTGTTCTGGCATTTCTGTTCTTTGCAATGTTATCCATAAGTTGTTCTGATTCACACAGTCAAATGCCTTTGCATAGCCAATAAAACACAACAAAACATCCTTCTGGCATTCTCTGCTTTCAGCCAGGATCCATCTGACATCAGCAATGATACCCTCTTCTGAATCCGGCCTGAATTTCTGGCAGTTCCCTGTCGATATACTGCTGCAGCTGTTTTTGAATAATCTTCAGCAAAATTTTGCTTGCATGTGATAATTTCTGCATTTGGCTGGATCACCTTTCTTGGGAACAGGCATAAATATGGATCTCTTCCAGTCGGCTGGCCAGGTAGCTGTCTTCTAAACTTCTTGACATAGATAAGTGAGCGCTTCCAGCACTGCATCCATTTGCTGAGGCATCTCAACTGATATTCCGTCAATTCCTGGAGCCTTGTTTTTCGCCAATGCCTTCAGTGCAGCTTGGCCTTCTTCCTTCAGTACCCTCGGTTCCTGATCATATGCTACCTCTTGAAATGGTTGAATGTCGACTAATTCTTTTTGGTATAATGACTCTTTTTATTCTTTCCATCTTCTTCTGATGCTTCCTGTGTCATTCAGTATTTTCCCCATAGAATCCTTCAGTATTGCAACTAAAGGCTTTTTTTCTTCAGCCCTTTCAGCTTGAGAAATGCCAAGTGTGAGAAACTAATTTGCTCTATTAACCTTCATCTAAGGTACAATTAAGAAAAAAAGAAATGCCAAGTGTGTTCTTCCATTTGGATTTTCCAACCCCAGGTTTTTGCACATTTCATTATGATACTTTTCTGTCTTTTCGAGCTGCCCTTTGAAATCTTCTGTTTACCTCTTTTATATCATCATTTCTTTGGTTCACTTTAGCTACTCGAAGTTCGACAGCAAGTTTCAGATTCTCTTCTGACATCCATTTTGGTCTTTTCTTTCTTTCCTGTCTTTTTAATTAACTTTTCTTTCTTTACGTATGATCTCACTCCACAACTTGTCTGGTCTTCGGTCATTAGTGTTCAATGCAGCAAATCTATTCTTGAGAAGGTTTCTAAATTCAGGTGGTGTATATTCAAGCTCATATTTTGGCTGTCGTGGACTTGCTCCATTTTTCCTCAGCTTCGACTTGAGCTTGCATAGGATGAATTGCTGGTCTATTCTGCCGTCAGCCCCTGGTTTTATTCTGAATAATGATATTGAGCTTCTCTGTCGTCTCTTTTCACAGATGTAGTCGATTTGATTCCTGTGTATTCCACTTATATAATCACCATTTATGTAGTTGAAAAAAGGTACTTGTAATGAAGAAGTTGTTGGTCTTGCAAAATTCTATCATGTGATCTCTGGCATCATTTCTATCACGAATTGGCTGAGGAAATAAATTTCATGCTGATGGTAAAGTGCTATGTCTGCCACAGAACAACTGCCTATAAATGACAGCAACTATTATTTTTGTTTTCACAGCAGCTGGCACAGTCCTGGGAATCTGCCTGCCAGGATGAAATACTTGCTAGGGTGAGAATGGTGGTAACCTGCATGAGAGTACGGGTCTGGGGTAACATTCCCTGTACAGGCCCTTCTTAACACAGGCCTGGTGTGTGGGAAAACAGACTGGGCCTCCGAGCCTCAGATAGGATATTGCAGGGCACAGAATGTCAAGGGCACCCGAAGGACATTCACCCACCATTTGGAGCAGATGAAACACTGTAAGAATGTGAAAGGTAAGTGGAACCCTCCCAGAAGGGGTCTGTCAGGAGCTAGGAGTCCTCCGTTTCTCTACACAGTCCTCTCAGGACAGGCAGTGATGTGAGGTGGACCTGGGAATGAAGTAGGTGGTATATCCCTAACTACTGTCTCTCTCTGTCTGCATGTATCAGGCTAGAAATTCCCAAGTTTCAAACAAAGAGGCTTCCTCTTCTTTAAAAACAAACAAAAAGCATCAGATCTGTCACAAAAGAGGAGTGCACAAAACAGTGTTTACATCATAATACAGTCTGCCCTGACATCTGATACTGAGTAGTGAATTCATCTTTTTTGTGCCTCAAGGGCAGAAATAGTATTAGTAATAAAAATAGTTAACACTAAATTCTTACTACACACCAGAAACAATTCCAGGCACTGTAGAAGTATATGACCCAAAAGTCCCATGAGTTAGGACTTGTGGTGAACTGAAGCACTGAGAGGTTATATATCTTGCTCAAAGTGACAAAATGTTAAGTGCCTAGTAGAGTGCCATATTTTAAGCCAGTGAGGCCAGTGATAATGTCAGTAGTGACTGGTCCCCTGGGGTGTAACAAGTCTCAAAGTGTATTCACACATAGGATTGAGAGGATGTATATGAAACAAGACTGGCCATGAATTAATAATGTTGAATCTGTTGATGGGCCCACTGGTTTCACTGTTCTACTCTACTGAATAGGTTTAAAATCTGTCCTTAATAAAAAATCAGACATTAAAGTCCTGATATCTGGACTCAACCAGAGATGCTGGAAGTGATCTGGATAGGCAGCAAACAGCTTCAGAAGTTCTGGTCCTACCTAACCCCCCCTACAGCCTCAAAGCAGAGGTGGGCAGCTGAACCCCAACAACCAAGGCAGAAGCAGACAGGGGAAGAGAGAATCTGCCAAATGGCCTCCCACACTACAACTGCACTGGAAAACTTTGTCACAAAGTAGAGCAGGTCCCTGCCACCCAACAAACACTGGGAAAGCAGGTACCAGAGAAGCAGGCCTGCCCCCATTCAAAAAAAAAAAAAAAAACTGCCTGAGTGCAGGCCCTGGCGGTGCAGTTCCCCACCACGGGAGTACACCCAGCTGTCCTGCCCAAGCCTCTAAATGCCCCAAGGACTCGGTATCCTAAAAACTCTCCCACAAACTCCTAGGCACCTCATACCAATATCAAGCTCACCTCCAATCACCACCCCACCCTCGCAACAAACCATGCCACAGAAGGTCCTAAGACACCACCAAGCCCCCACCCTCCGCTTAATTATCACCTGGGGTGTCTCCAGCCCCCACCAAAAACCCTGACATGCACGGTAAGTCCTGGGTTCCCACCATCACCCGGAAATGCAGGTCCAAGTAAGTGCTCCCCACCAAAAAAACCCGCGGTATTATAACCCTTGCCGCCCGCCCCCTAAAAGGTGATGTCTCTTTGCCCCTGGCTGAACTCGTCCCACAGCCCAAGTAACCCCGAGAATGCACGACCGGAGCAGCCCTCTCTACCCGGGAACTGTTTGTCCCTGACTAACCCCACCCGCTTCCAAAAAGAAACTCCAAGTTCCAGGTCGCTCCTGCTCCAGCCCCAACCCAGGGGCGGAAGGCCCTCGGAGCGCCCCGCAACTCAGGGAGTGAAGGTTGGGTCTCATTAACCCAACTTCCTCGCCCCCAAAGCGCGTCTAGAGCCGCGCCCCCTTCTCCTAAAATGGAGCGTCCGGAACCGAAGGCGCCGAACCGCCGAGCGCAGCCCCCGCCCGCCGCCGGGCCCTCTCCCCTCCCGCCGAGCTCCACCTCGGGCCCTAACGCTAGGCCCAACCTTTCCTGACCCTCCTTACCGCGGGGAAAAGACGCCCGGGGGTCGGGGACCCTGAGGGTCTCGCTCGGTCCCTCCACTCACCGGCCGCGGGACTCCCCCAGAACTACAGTCCCCAGAATCCTCGCGGCCTGCGGCTCCCATTGGCCGTCACAGGAGCGGCTTCTGAGCCACGCGGGTCACGGACCCGGACGACAGCCACTGGGGCGACAGCCTCTTCGCTCTCGTCTTATAATATCCATTCATCAAACCCTAGTAGTTACCGGGTGAAGCCTCCCTCCCCGCTGCCTCAAACGCTACACTCGGGAAAAGCCTCCCCGGTGGATTTTACGGACGACTTCCGGACCCGCCCCTCGGCGCGCGAGAGGCACTTCCGGTCGGCGTGCTTGGCAGATCCAGAGCGTGGGCTAGAAAGCCGACTTTGACCTAACTTTTTCTGCTGAAAATGAGCTGAGTTCGTTGGGCTTATGCTGCTTTACACCCCACGGTCCGTGAGCGCCATATAGGCCTGACCTCGCGCTGCTCCGCACCTCTGGTCGGCCTCATTTTCCTTAGGGTAAGCAGACCTGGGAAAGCAAAGCAGGCTCCCAAAGTCTCAGTGGAGCCCTTACACTCAACTTCAGGGCTTCCCTCTGTCGTCATTCTCCTCTTGTCCAAGTCCTCAACGTTAGTAGTAAACTCTTCACCCTGCTCGTGGAATAGAAGCCATTCTTTTCATAAAGTCAAATGAGACAGAGAGCACAGTAGAGGCCAGAGGTGGA
The DNA here is from genome assembly GCF_024166365.1 of Elephas maximus indicus. Classification (NCBI taxonomy): domain Eukaryota; kingdom Metazoa; phylum Chordata; class Mammalia; order Proboscidea; family Elephantidae; genus Elephas; species Elephas maximus. The sequence goes on along the minus strand of NC_064843.1, from coordinate 12,216,518 downwards.
GCAGCCAACAGGATGGGTGTGACTTCCCTACCAGCATGTGAGTCAAGCAACAATACCCAGTAAGAAGCTTTCCAGCAGGTGTGTAGAAGGACAGGAGGAAAGAAGTTGGTCCCTGTAGTGGTAACCTGGAGCCAAGAGGTGCTACAGGCCTGAGTACTTACTGCGAGCACAGAGACAGAGGAGCAGGAATTCAGTGCAGGGGGGCCAGGGTAACACATATACTCCTCACTTTTCAGGGCTTAAGGGTGTTTGGGTTATAGACAGACACATTTTCTCACTGAACACCCAGGAACCATTGCAGGATTAACAGCATAATTACCTTCGCATAACAGATGAAAGGAATCCCTAGGTGGTGCAAACAGTTAAGGCTCTCCACTGTTAACTGAAAGGAGGAGGTGACTTGGAAGAAAACCCTGACGATCTACCTCCAAAAAACCATCCGTTAAAAACCCTATGGGATTCTGGGGGAGATAGCAGTGTGAACAGACCATTGTTCATATCCTCTTCTACAAACACAAAAGAGAATACAAGGAAATGGTGCTCATCTTTGAGAGATGCTGAATCAGGGAGCAGAGGAAAGCAGCAGGGAACTGCAGACAGGCAAGAATCGACTATTCCACAGTCTCCATTGCTCTCTCCAGCCAAGCAGGCTGCCAGCTCCTGTGAACTAGGAAGTGACCTCAGCAAAAGAATCTGCTTCCCTAACCAGCACACCCTCTGCCTGTACAAAAAGAAAGGACCCCAAGCTCCTGCTCTAAAATCAACAAGGCAGACATCCTCAGGGTTGTATTCTCAGCCTGTCAGCACCTCTCCACCTGGACACCGTAGGTAGCAAGGCTGCTGCCAATTGCTAAAAATTCATGTACTTGCCACATGAAAAATCTATTCACCCCATCGCTTTATCCCAGAAGTCTTAAATCAACTCCAAATTCAAAATTGCGTCTTCTGAATCGTCTAAATTAAATATGGGTGAGACTTTAGGCATATTCCATCCTTGGGCAAAATTCCTCTTCAACTGTGAACCTGTAAAATCTAGAATACAAGTTATCTGTTTCCAAAGTACAGTGATGGAACAGGCACGAGGTAGACATTTTCATTACAAATATTAGAAACTGAAGGGAAAGAAGGGATAACAGGCACCAAGCAAATCCAAAATCCAGCAGAACAAGTTAAATTACCTCTCAAGCCTTGAAGATAATCCTCTGATCTTTGGGAATGGCCCTGCCCTCCAGACTCTGGGTATTGAGCATTCTCTCTGGATTCTGGGTCTAGGTGCCTCAGACCTGGGCTTCAGCTTCACTTTCCAGGCTCACTGGGATGGCAACTCTGCTCCCTTGAATTTGGGCAGCTCCATTTTCCTAGTTCATCCAAGTGGAAACTCCACCCCCTAGGCCCCAGCTGGATCCATTTTTCTGCCACTTGGGCATGGCAGCTCTACCCCCTCAGCTGTGGACAGCAGCCCCATCTTCTTGGCCAAACCAAATGGCAGCCCCACACTGGATGAAGATATGACTCTTTGAAACCTAGGATGCCATGGCTCTACCCTTTGAGACCCCAGAGGCAATGGCCTGCACTGCCTTTTATCTTACAAGAGATAAAAGGAAAGGGAAGCAAGCAGAGAGTTGAGGACCTCATATCACCAAGAAAGCAGCGCCAGGAGTTGATTGCGTCCTTTGGACCTGGGGTTTCTGTGCAGAGAAGCTCCTAGTCCAGGGGAAGATTGATGACAAGGACCTCCCTTCAAAGCTGACAGAGAGAGAGAGCCTTCCCCTGGAGCTGATGCTTTGAATTTGGCCACGTAGACTAGTAGACTGTGAAAGAATAAAATTCTCTTTGTTAAAGCCATCCATCTGTGGTATTTCTGTTATAGCAGCACTAGATAACCAAGACAGTGATAAACCAGTCAGATACACCATACCATCCCTTTGCAACAAAGACCTGAAAAACCAAGTAAAACAGATGCAGATATCAATTCTGGAACTCTGAACACAAATTGAAGGGATAAAGAACTAGATTAAATGCCAAATGGAAGAAGAAACTGACTGAAAACAGCAAACAAGAAAAAGATTGAGTGGACTTGCCTAGTGAACTGACCCAGCACAATGGGGCTATGTTGAGATACACACAGCTGAGATTGAGGGTGAGGAGCACAGGAGGCAACTTCAATGGAATGCCTGTGAGGACACAGAGAGTGAGCTGAGCACTGACAGACCGCCCGAGCAACCCAAGCACAGGTACGCAGCTCCTGCATAACTTTGGCCATGCCTGGCCCCCATCCAAGTGACCCAAGCACTGGAAGGTAGCTCAGGCATGGCATTAGCTCTGCTTCACCTTTCCATGCTGCCTAAGCAACCCCAGCATCAGCAGGTAGCTACTGTACGACTTTGGCCCCACCCCACCTTTTCCATTTGACCTACCGCACTGAGTGCTGGCAGGCCACTCAGACACGGATATGACTACCTGACCCACCCTTCCTACCCGCTGACCCTGCCAAGCTCATGGAGGCTGTGCCAATTTGGCTTGGCTCCTTGTCCTGGCTCTTTTGTTGCCTGACCAAGCCAAGTGACAAATGCTACTTAGATGCAGGTCCCACTGCCTGCCTCACTTTTTTTCCCTGCTGACCCCATAGAGCTCTGGCAGACAGGTCCAGCATAATTTCGGCTTTTCCCGCCTTCCAAATTGCACACAAGAGATAGCTCATATATCACCCACCCCACCCCACCCCACTAGGTGAGCAATAACAACCATGAGTTGGTGTGCTCTCAAGCCCATCACTCATCCTCTCCTTTCAGACCAGGCTAGCAGAGGTGCCCGTGCACTCCTACATCTAGCCACCAGTGCTAGGACTGCGGTCCAGCAGCGCCTTCTACTTCCTCCGACAACCTGCTCTGGGGGACTGAGGACCAGTGGCACACCGCCCCCCATAGCATGTGATAGAAGACAGAGGCATGCCTTCAACTGGTCACTGTGGGCTGGCGGAATCTTCCCTACTTTGCCCCCTCCCATAACCAGAAGCTTGTGCCCACTCCAACCACTCCCGCTCAGCTCAGCCTGCCGGGGACTGTCAGCAAAAATTTCTGTGCTACTCACCCAGTGACTGATGATCTAGTCACCCTCAATCAGAACACAGGGCAAACGACAGTTTACACACACAATACCCAACACAGTGACCGATGAGAACATCATTACACCCAGGTCCACCTAACCAGACACATCATCTCACCAGAAATACCAGCTGTAGATTCAACTGCACAGTAAGACCAGTGAACAGAGAACTGAACTTTCACACCCAGTCCCTACCCTACCCACCAGAAGACAGGAGGTGAGAGCTCCAGTGAGACCAGATTAGCAGCCCAAGTAGCACACATGCCTGACCTACTTCAATATATCAAAATGAAAAATCAGGATGCAGCAAGCAAATATACGACAAATCAAAAAATATAATAACACCTTGATGCTTTGGGGAGCCCTGATGGTTCAGTGGTTAGAAGATTGGTTGCATTGCTGACCAAAATTTAGAAGTTTGAATCCACTAGCTGCTCCTTGAAAACCCGATAAGGCAGTTCTACCCTCTCCTATAGGGTCAATATGAGTCAGAATCAACTCAATGGCAATGTTTTTTTTTTTTTTTGGATGCCTTGGAGACAACAGACAATATAAAATCACATAAAGAAGTAAGTCAAGATGGCTCCAGCAAGTGACCAAAATAAAGAACCAGATAACCTTCCAGAGGAAGAAACGGTAATGGAACTACCTGAAAAGGAATTCAAAAGACTAATATACAGGGTTCTCCAAAAGATCAAGAAAGAGATCAAGGAAAACACAAATAAAACCAAGGAAAATACAGACAATGCAATAGAAAAACTGAGGAAAACAATACAAGAACAAAATGACAAAATACACAGCTAGAAATCATACAAAAACAGCAACTAGAAACCCAAAAGTTTAACAATAAATTCTCAGAAATGGACAATTTAATATAAGGATATAGCAGCAGAATTAATATTACTTGAAGACCAAACCCATTGCCATTGTCAATTCTGACTAATAGTGACCCTATAGGACAGCACAGAACTGCCCCATAGGGTTTCCAAGGAGCACCTGGTGGATTCGAACTCCTGACCTTTTGGTTACCAGCCATAGCTGTTAACCACTATGCCATCAGGGTTTCCTACTGGAAGAAAGAATTGGTGAAATTGAGGACAAATCCCTTGATGCCAATTTGTTTGAGGAAAAACCAGAAAAAGAATGAAGAAAAATGAAGAGGAAAAATTGCACGTGATTGGATTGAAATCCCTGTGGAACACAGTTCTCTGAAACACATGGGATCACCATGAGTCAGAATCAACTACACAGCAACTGTGTCATAATGTAAGCATCTGTACTCTGATTAATGTAAAATTGAGAGATAAAAAAAAAAATCAGCTCAAGCCGGGGATAGACTAACATGCATGTGGTGCAATCCAGGAATCCAAAATGGCAACTCAGCAGTGACATTTTATAAGAGGGGCACAAATGATATGACTCACTTGATTGGTATTTATAAACTTAGAATGACATTACTTGGTTGGTAATAGATCATAAGGCAGGATTTCCTGTGGTAGGGTGTCATAAAGCAGCACTTCCTGTAGCAGGAACTCATAAGGCAGGACTTCCTGTAATGCAAGTTTGTAAGGCTATTGGCTTAAAAGAATATAAGAATTTTTCTTAGATTGGTTACAGTGTAGTAATTACAAGGGTATGTGGTGGAGGGGAGTCACAGTGTAGTTACATCATTGTTACTGGACATTCCTCTCTTAGAAACAGCATGGAAGATGGCTGCCACTAGGGTGAAAACAGAACCAGCAAACAAAGAATTGCACCCAGTCTTCAAACTGGCGATTTTGGGTCTTATCGGGTGTCTCAATTTTTTTTTATTTCCTTACACATTCCCTCCTTTTGATCAAGGATTTCAAGAGAAAGTCTTTAATCAGTTTACTGACTATTTTTCTGAAAGAAGCCTTTTGTTTTCTGCATGGATGGCTGCTTATTTAAGTCTGTAAGAGCTGGGGTGCTATGCATGTGAAAAGATCGTTATTATTGTTAGCTGCCATCGAGTCAGCTCCTTCTCAGTGACTCCATGCACAAGAGAACAAATCTCTGCCTGGTACTTCCTTCAAGACAGATTTTTTCACTTTTCTGGCAGCCCACAGCACATTCAATATTCTTTGCCAGCACCCTAGTACAAAGGCATCAATTCTTCTTCAGTTTTCCTTATTCACCACCCAAACTCACATGCATATGAGGCAACTGAAAATACAGTCCGAGTTAAGTGCACCCCAGTCCTCAATGTGACATCCTCGCTTTTTAACATTTTAAAAAGGTCTTTTGCAGCAGATTGGTCCAAATGCAACATCTCATTTGATCCCTTTACTGTCATTTCCAGGGGCATCAAATGAGGATTAAAAGAAAAATGAAACCATGAATAGTAGCAGGACATTGTGAAAACATAGCTGGGCACTATTTGACATCTTTATCATGCCACAGCTTTAGCCTCTCACTTCTGTGGTTTTTACTACTTAAGGATGAGCACATGGCAGGCCACATTAAAGAAATAATCTGACATCTGAAGGTTTACTCAAGGAATGGGCTTGAAAATATAGGTACTCTCAAAGTACATTATTATTTTCATAGGCATTAGATGGGTCTTTTGGGTAATGGCATTTGCCAAAAGTTTTATACAATATTTAATAGTCCACACAATTATTACAATGACAATAAGTATAACTAATCCAGGGGACAATACAGACTTAATCCATGACCCAATGCCTGAGGGTAACTAGCCAAAAATATCTGGAAAAGGGGAGCGTCTTAGTCATCTCGTGCTGCCATAACAGAAATACCACAAGTGGATGGCTTTAACAAAGAGAAGTTTATTTTCTCACAGTAAAGTAGGTTTCAAGTCCAAATTCAGGGTGTCAGCTCCAGGCAAAGGCTTTCTCTCTTTGTCGGCTCTGAAGGAAGGTCCTTGTCCTCAATCTTCCCACGGTCAGGAAGCTTCTCAGGCGCAGGGACCCCAGGTCCAAAGGACGTGCTCTGCTCCTGGTGCTTTCTTGGTGGTATGAGGTCTCCAACTGTGTGCTTGTTTCCCTTTCCTTTTATCTCTTGAGAGAGAAAAGGCGGTGCAGATCACACCCCAGGGAAAAATCCCTTTACATCTGATCCGGGAGGTGACCTGAGTAAGGATGGTGCTATAATCCCACCCTAATAGGAAACCCTGGTGGCGTAGTGGTTAAGTGCTACGGCTACTAACCAAAGGGTCGGCAGTTCAAATTTGCCAGGCATTCCTTGGAAACTCTATGGGGCAGTTCTACTATGTCCTATAGGGTCCTTATGAGTCGGAATTGACTCAACGGCACTGAGTTTGGGTTTGTTGGTTTTTGGAATCCTCTTAACATAAAATTACAATCACAAAATGGAGGACAACCACACAATACTGGGAATCATGGCTCAGCCCAATTGATAGACACATTTTGGGGGGGGACATAATCCCATCCATGACAGTCATCTAGTGCTACTGTAACAGAAATACTACAAGTGGATGGCTTCAACAAACAGAAGTTTATTCTCTCACAGTCTAGTAGGCTAGAAGTCCAAATTCAGGGCATCAGCTCCAGGGGAAGGCTTTCTCTGTCAGCTCTAGAGGAAGGTCCTTATCATCAATTTTCCCCTGGACTAAGAACTTCTGCATACAGGAACCTTGGGTCCAAAGGAAGCACTCTGCTCCTGGCACTGCTTTCTTGGTGGTATGAGGTCCCCTTGATTCTTTGCTTCTATCTTTTATATCTCAAAAGAGATTGACTCAAGACACAATCCAATCTTGTAGATTGAGTTCTGTCTCATTAATGTAACTGCAGCCTCTCCCACCTAATTAACGTTACAGAGGTAGTATTTACAACACATAGGAAAATCACATCAGATGACAAAATGTTTCACAATCACAAAATACTGGGAATCAGGGTCTAGCCAAATTGATACACATATTTTTGGGGGACACAATTCAATCCATGACAGGGGGTCTGAGGGTGGATGTATACAGAACCATGTACCATTCTGGCAAGTCAGTTTAATATCTTATTCCACCTTTCCTGAAGTATTAACCCAGGTGTAGTCAGAGGTTTTAGCTACAGCACAGACCCCTCTATGCTGGGCTAACAGGAAATGTAAGGCAATTTGCCTTCAGTGATTTTTCTTGAGAAGTCAGCATTGGCAACATCATCTGCTGTTGCTACTGTGGTTCTGGAAATGTTATGGACAGTGTGTTCGAAATCTCCTACTCCATACCAAGGAAAGAATATCCTCAAACCAGGGAACTCTTTTAAGGGGTTCCCTCCATCTCCCCCTTGCTCATCTCTTGACAGTTTGTCCTTTTCCTTTCTAATAGTTTCAGGTGGTCAGTCCAGTGTAAACTCTCATTGTGATAATGGATGCCTAAAGGGATTCCCATATGGCCTAAGGACTTTGGCCTGTCATATTTCACCATCCAAATAGGATAAAGCCCAGGTACAGGACTCAGTATTTGGATTTGAATTGGCAAAGGTAGGGTATCTTGGTCCTCCACGTAAAAATACATATCCACATGGGGCATATATAATGCAAGTTCTGGCATCTTTACCTGGGAGAGGGATGGTTTGATTTGTCTGTTCAAGCCAATTCTCTGTCAAGGAGTTGTTGCAAATAGACAGTCATCCTAACCTTAGCCTATTTCATATTTGCACATGAAGACCTTTTACCTTGTAGACATGCTGTTAAGTTTCCTGAAAAAGCCACATTCCAGTATCTGAAAGGAACATTATATGATATTAAGGGCTCAGTTTTACAATCTGAAGAGGAGATTCAGGGTATTTCAGAATACTCTTTAATGCAAGTCAGATTGAAACACAGGACTTGGGGTTGAGTCTGTATCTCAGGAGGATGCCCCAGTCTCACACGTATAGCTCAATTAGCATTAATATTGACAGCAGTAGGGAGAACAACGCTATAATCCAGTATGGGAGTAGTTAATACATCTGAGTTCTCAAGTACGGTTTTGAGTAAAGGATGACAGATCCAGCAGTCAGTAAAATTTGTGGAACATGCAACTGCCTGAACAAGCTTAACAAAGGCATTCTCACGCAAGAATTAACGGAAGCTGCGATGAACAGCCAAAAACCCTGCTGGCATAGTTGTTAAGAGTTCAGCTGCTAACCAAAAGGTTAGCAGTTTGAATCCATGAGGCATTCCTTGGAAACCCTATGGGGCAATTCTACTCTGTCCTATGGGGTCCTTATGAGTCAGAATTGACTCAACAGCAATGGGTGGCAATTAATGGCAGTATGGGCAGAAAGTTTAAGAAGGGCTTCAGAGTGATGAAACACAGCTCAAAAGAAATAAACAAGGGGTAACAGTACACGAATAATAGTGATGACAAAGTAAACTTCAGCAGTGAAAGGCCTGAAGGATAGAAAAGTTACTGAACATTAAATGACAAATATAACTAGAATGCTAATGATAAAAAGATACAATATTACTCCAATATTCATGTGTCATACTAAATTAATCTGTGAGTGGTATCAATAGCAAGGGGTTAATAGAATATAAATGGTAGTAACAATTACATAAATATAATTAGAATTTAAAACAAAAGAACTAATAAGGATTCCAATCCAAGGCAGGTCATAAGAAATATAACTATTCAGTAAAAGTGGTGTTATAAAAAGAGGTTTGGGTTTTCAGAAAAAGAACAAGATATTCAAACAAGGAATAATATCCCACAGTTGGAGTGCTATGACAATAAAAAGGATTAGGATAATCAGAAAACAAATTCTTAGAACCTCTACACCAAACATTTTTTACTCTAAAAGTTCGAGTTTATAAAACAAAAAGCTATTTCAAAAGCAATGGCAAGTTATAAATTCAAATTAACCAAAAATGACTATAATGGTCAGAAAGTAGCACTACAGATGAGTTAGGTCATTTAAAACATCAAATACCCACAACTAAAAATTGTGATCCCAATGACTAAGAAAAATTTGACAAGAGTTAAAGCACTCATTTAAACAACTTATTTCAGATATAATGATTGGAACAATATGATCACCAAAACTACCGGATATAATTCCACAATCATGCATAACAGCTAATAATAAAAAGATATCAAAAATAACAAAGAAAAATGTGACCAGACCAATGTTTACTGCAGGCTGCATAGGCAGTTTCAGGTCAAGTCTGAAGACCTCAGGAGAGCAGTCTACCCAGCCATCATCTGCTTCTCTTCTTGGTGATGTTCGAATTTTACTTTCAAGCCTTCATGAGGCTGAACAGTCCATTTGTGAATCGGAGTTTTAATCAGTTAGGATAAATAAATACAAGCCTTAACTCCCTGTAACTTAGCAGCACAAGGATTAGTGAGAAGGACCAAATAAGGTCTTTTTCATTGAAATTTGGGAGAATCTTTTAATTGATATCTTTTCCGGTAAACATGATACCCAGGTTAAACATTAGGTAATTCGGGTATTTCTTCCTTTTCATTATCAAAAGCTTCCTTAACCTGTATAAAGTATTCTTTAAAATACTGGATCAAATATTTACAACATGGAAACAAATCAAATTCAACTAAATTTGAATCAAGTCATGTTGCCCAAAAGGGAAGGTCCATTGGCTGTCCAGTGATAATTTCATGAGGAGTCAATTTGTGAGATCCAAATGGAGTAGTTCTTAAATTTAAAAGGACCAGAGGTAGCACCTTAGTCCAAGGCAATTGTAAAGATCTGGAAAGTTTGGCTGGTCAAGTTTTTATTATACCATTAGTTCTTTCAGCTACGCCAGAGCATTCAGGGTGATAAGGACAATGAAGTCTTTGAAAAATGGGGATTTTACATATTCCTTTAATTATATGCCCAGTAAAACAGGGACCCTGGTCACTAAAAAGGACTCTTGGGGCTCCCCAAGTTGGAATAATGTTCTGAAGAAGTTTGTCAGGCATAAATTCAGCAGTAGCTCGACAACTGGGGAAAGCTTCTACCCAGTGGGAAAAAATGATTTGTAGAAATCATTACTAGTACAAATTTGTAGCCACTTGCTGGGGGAGGGGGGAAGCTGGATAAAATCCATCTGCCATTAAAGCATTGGTTCTGACAGAAAGGGAAATCTCCCACGTGGAGCTTTATAAAGTTTACTGGAATTAAATTGAGAGCAAATCGAACATTGGGAAGCCACTTGTTCAGGGGCTTCATAAAAATGCCCCGACCAATATTTCTTTAAAATTTCTATCCTCTTATTTCTTCCCAATGGGTATTCATATGCCATGCCTCCAATACAGGGGCTTACAGGGCTTTGGGGAGAACTAAGTTCTCACTGGGTCCCATCCATATCCCAGAGATGGGGGTTTGGGAGCAACCACGTTTCTTCCACTTTTCAACCTCATCATGCAGGACTGACTTTTGATGGTCAAAAAATCCTTTAAGACAGTTTCTCCAGGATTAGAGGGATTATTTATAAGAATATTAAAAGGTTGTTCATCATTTGAACAGTCCACCAATGTAAGGGACCATACATAACTGTTAAAATCTTGTGAGGAGCATTAACAGGATTGAAACAAAGTGCAGTGTGACCTTTAAAACTTTGAGAAAAAACATGGTGTACACTGACAGAAAAATCTCCCCACCAATGGGCTTCTAAAGCCCTGATTTCTTCGTCTGTCACTGTTTCTGTATTATCATGGCAGTTATTTCTAACCATAGGAACATGTAATCATTCTGACAAAATGAGTGTCATGGATTGAATTACATCCCCCCAAAAATGTATGTATCAACTTGGCTAGGCCATGATTCCCAGTATTCCCTGGTTGTCCTCCATTCTGTGATTGTAATTTTATGTTAGAGAGAATTAGGGTGGGATTGTAACACCCTTACCATGTCACATCCCTGATGCAATGCAGAGAGAGTTTCCCTGGGGTGTGGACTGTACAATCTTTTATCTTACAAGAGGTAAAAGGAAAAGAAAGCAAGCAGAGTTGGGGACCTCAAACGACCAAGAATGCAGCGTGGGAGCAGAGCGCATCCTTTGGACCTGAGGTTCCTGCACTGAGATGCTCCCAAACCAGGGGAAGACTGATGATAAGGGCCTTCCTCCAGAGCTGACACAGAGAGAAAGCCTTCACCTGGAGCTGGTGCCCTGAATTCAGACTTCTAGCCTACTGGACTGTGACAGAATAAACTTGTCTTTGTAAAGCCATTCACTTGTGGTATTTCTGTTACAGCAGTACTAGATAACTAAGACATAATTTGGTACCAGGAATGGGGTGCTGCTTTAATAGATAACCTAAAATGTGAAAGCAGTTTTGAAACTATGAATGGATAGAGGACCAGCAGCAGGAAAGGATTGGCAGTAGCAGAGCAGCAGCAGCCAACCCTTAGCAGCAGAGAAGTGGCAGCAGCAGAGGACTGGCAGCAACAGTGAACTGGTGGCAGCAGCAGCACTAGCAGCGGAAAACCTGCAGTAGCAGAACCCGGAGACCAGTGTAAGCGCTGGAGCCAACCCACGGAGTGAGAGAGCTGACTGCCTGTGCACAGGAGGCTTCCTGATGGAGTGGGGTGTCTCTGGGCACTTATCAGGGGAGCTAGGATTGCTGAACCATGGAGCAAGGGAGCTGAGTGTCTTCCAGCCAAAGTTTACTGGCAGAGTGAGGTGCCTCCAGACACCCAGCAGGGCAGATGCGGGCGTGAGGCCTGAGGAACCTAAAGGCCAAGAAAACATGAAGCAGAAGCTGAAGAGACAAGGAACACAGGAAGCCGAGTCACTTCAGTCTCAAAAGGTATGGCTAGGACCTCTGCGTTTTCAAAGGGTGTGGAGCCATGGCCTCTGGTGTTTCTAAGGGTTGAATTACCATTCCAATGGACTAGGAAAATGCTGTGCCTAAAGCCAAGGGAGCAGAGTTGCCATTCCAGTGGGCCTGGAAGGTGAAGCTGAAGCCCACAGCCGAGGGTCCTCCACTCAGAATCCAGACAATGTATCCAATACCTAGAGTCTGCAGTGCTGGGCCATTGTGTAAATGGTCCCACAGGACAAAGCATTATTTTCAAAGCCTTGAGGGGTAATGTAATGTTTTCTGCTGACTTGCTTTGTGCCTGTTATCCCTTCTTTTCCTCCAGTTTCTCCCATTTGTAATGGAAATGTCTAGCTTATACCTGTTCTGCCATTGTACCTTTGGAAGCAGATAATTTGTATTCTGGATTTCACAGATGAAGAGGAATTTTTAGATTCTGGACTTGGAGTCAAGACTTTTGCTATGATATGATGGCATGAATATGTTTTGCATTTGCAAGAATGTGATTTTTGGGGGGTCAAAGGGTGGAATGTCATGGATTATGTCCCCCCAAAAATGTGTGTATCAATTTGGTTAGGCCATGATTCCCAGTATTCCCTGGTTGTCCTCCATTTTGTGATTGTAATTTTATGTTAAAGAGGATTAGGGTGGGATTATAACACCCTTACCAGGTCACATCCCTGATCCGATGTAAAGGGAGTTTCCATGGGGTGTGGCCTGTACCACCTTTTATCTTACAAGAGATAAAAGGAAAAGGAAGCAAACAGACTGTTGGGGACCTCATACGACCAAGAAAGCAGCGTGGGAGCAGAGTGCATCCTTTGGACCTGAGGTTCCTGTGTGGAGATGCTCCCAGACCCAGGGAAGGCTGATGACAAGTACCTTCCTCTAGAGCTGATAGAGAAAGCCTTCCCCTGGAGCTGGTGCCCTGAATTCGGACTCCTAGCCTACTGGACTGTGAGAGAATAAAATTGTCTTTGTTAAAGCCACCCACTTGTGGTAGCACTAGATAACTAAGACAATGAGTTTTTTATTTGGCCCGGTCCACAATTCAATGGTTGGTTGGATACTCATAACAGCCAGCCTATTCCGATGCTCTAATTTCCTCTGAGAGGGTTAGTTGTTGGTGTTTAAAAAGTGATTCTGAAATTGCTTTCCAGTCAAATTTTGGTGGGGAACATTTTACAGGTGCCATATTTACAGGCATCCTAACTGTTTTATTATTATTAGCTACTCCCTTCTTTTCACCATGATCACAAGTGAAATTATCATGGTCATAAACAAGGGCAGCATCTTCAAAGAGTGATAGGGAAATGGCTTGTTTAGCCGATCTTTCAGCTAAGCTGTTTCCTTTACTTTCCTCTATTCATGGAGCTCTTTTGGATTAGTGGACCTGGATTTTAATTACGCAATCTCAGAGGGGAGCAAAAGGGCCTCTAAGAGATCTGCTACTAAGGGCCCATTTTTAATTTGGATTCTAGAAGAAGTTAGGAAACCTCTTTGTTCCCTGAACGTGCCAAAATCATGAGTAACTACAAAAACATACCTGGAGTCTGTAAAAATATGTACTGACTGTCCAGAAGCCAATTTGCAAGACTTCGTAAGTGCAATGAGTTCAGTTTGCTGAAGTGAAGTGTCTTCAGGAAGGGTGCCACTTTCTGGAGCCTTGGGTTAGGTAGTCATGGCATATACTCCCTGGTAATATAAACTGGTAATTTCAGGCTTTAAATGTGACCCATCAACAAATAGAACTAAATCAGGATTCAATAATGGGGTTTCTTGTAAATCTGGTCTAGGAGACAAAAGCTGTTCGGTAAGATATAAGGAATCATAGGGTAGATGATCATCATTATTAGGTAAAGGTGACAATGTAGCAGAATTGAGAGAGGTTATAGTATATAACTGAATATAAGCAGCAGCCAAAAAGAGAATTTCGTAAGAAGTCAGCCTGCTGGCTGATTGATGTTGAATAAAGTGCTGAATTTAAAATGCCTACACCATATAACGGAGATAAAAGTCAAGAAAATTTCCTAAAACAATATCTGCTGTGGACTTGTCTGGCAGTTGCAGTGACTGCTCTAAGGCAAGGAGGGTAGCCCCTTGTGACAGGGTCCAGGTGGTGCTATAATAACCAATGGATCTCTGTTGTCCGTGTTTTTGAGTGAGGACTCCTAAAACATTCCCAGAAATCTCATGGAAAAAAAAGGTGAAAGGTCTCAATTAGGAAATGCTAAAGCCCAAGTGTTAGTGCTTCTTTTAGTGGAGTGATGGCCTTTTGGCCATGGTTGGAGAGCTGGAAGGGGTCAGGCTCTGGACTCTTTAGATAATGGTAAGGAGGTTGAGCCAGTAAAGGAAAACTAGACATCCAAGTTCAGCAATTTCTAGAGTCCTAGAAATTCCCTCAACTGTTTTTTGGTAGTAGGGACAGGATAAGCTAAGAAGGTCTCTTGTCTTTAGGGGTATATAGTGATCCCTTTTGCTGAAATAGTATGTCCCAAGTACTTAACAAAAGGTTGGGCTACCTGTAATTTTTCTCTGGGGGGTTTGTGACTTCCTCTGGAAAAACGTTGTAACGACAGGTTACTATCGGTAATAATGTATTGTAATAATGTAGACCTGAGTAAAGTCTGAAAACTTGCATGCAAAATCTGACAAAACAGGTGGGGGACTTGGGGAAATCATGCAGCAAGACAGACCAGGTAAATATTGACTGTCTGGATGCATCTGAATGCTATTAAAAAAAAAAAAAAAAAAAGCCCTGCAAAGATCAACTACTGTAAAGTGAGTTGCTTCAGGGGCGATGTTAGAGAGGTGCAGGTGAGGGTTAGTAACTATGGGGACTCTTAAGAATTAAATACAATTAATAGTACACAAGTCTTGTACAAATCTCCAGCCCTGATTGTTTAGTTTCTTAAAAGGGAAAACTGGAGTGCTGCAAGGACCAGTGCAAGGAATTATTAAGCCTTTAGCCAAAAAGCTTTGAATTATAGGAATAAGTCCTTCCTTAGCTTCTTGTTTTAAAGAAAAAAAAAATTTAGGGTATTGGAAAATTATAGGTAAGGGTTTAGAGGTATGTATTTGAATCTTAATTGGTTCAGCTGATATTGCCCAACCAACATCAGTAGAAGTAGTAGCCCATAACTTGCAGGTTTTTGTTGTTGTTAGGTGCCATCAAGTCAGCTCTGACTCACAGCAACCTATGTACATAAGAACAAAACACTGCCAGGTCCTGTGCCACTCTTACAATTGTTGTTATGTTTCAGCCAATGTGTCAATCCATCCTTTTGAGGGTCTTCCTCTGTTTTGCCAACTCTCTACCTTACCAAGCATGATGCTCTTCTCCAGGGACTGCTCCCTCCTGATAACATGTCCAAAGTATGTGAGATGAAGTCTTGCCATTCTTGCTTCTAAACAGCATTCTGGCTGTACTTCTTCCAAGACAGATTTGTTCATTCTTGCAGTCCAAGGCGTATTCAATATTCTTCACCAACACCGTAATTCAAAGGCATCAATTCTTCTCTGGACTTCTTTATTCATTGTCCAGCTTTCTCATGCATATGAGGCGACTGAAAACGCCATGGCTTGAGTCAGGTGCAACTTCGTCCGCAAAGTGACATGTTTGCTTTGTAACACTTTAAAGACATCTTTTTTTTTGCAGCTGATTTGCCCAATACAGTACATCATTTGATTTCTTGACTGTTGCTTCCTTGGGCATTGATAGTGGATCCAAATAAAATGAAATCCTTGACAACTTCAATCTTTTCTCCGTTTGTCATGATGTTGCTTACTGGTCCAGTTGTGAGGATTTTTGTTTTATGTTAAGGTGTAATCCATGCTTAAGGCTGTAGTCTTTGATCTTCATCAGTAAGTTCTTCAAGTTCTCTTTGCTTTCAGCAGGCAAGGTTGTGTCAACTACATATCTCAGATTATTAATGAGTCTTCTGTCAATCCTGGTGCTGCGTTCTTCATACAGGCCAGCTTCTCGGATTATCTGCTCAGCATACAGATTGAAAAAGTATGGTGAAAGGATACAACCCTGACGCACACCTTTGATGATTTTAAGCCACCACTATCTCTTTGTTCTGTTCAAATGACTACTTCTTGGTGTATGTACGAGTTCCTTATGAGCACAATTAAGTGTTCTGGAATTCCCATTCTTCATAATGTTATCCATAATTTGTTATGATCCACACAGTTGAATGCCTTTGCATAGTCAATAAAATGCAAGTAAACATCTTTCTGATGTTCTCTGCTTTAAGCCAAGATCTATCTGACACAGCCAGCAATATCCCTCATTCCACATCCTCTTCTGAATTCAGCTTTAGTTTCTGATAGTTCCCTGTTGATGCACTGCTGCAACCATTTTTGAATGATCTTTAGCAAAATTTTACTTGTGAATATTAATGATATTGTTCAGTAATTTCTGCATTCTGTTGGATCACCTTTCTTTGGGATGGGCACAAATATAGATCTTTCAGTCAGTTGCCCACATAGCTGTCTTCCAAACTTCTTGGCATAAACAAGTGAGTGCTTCCAGCGCTACCTCTGTTTGTGGAAACACCTCAGTTGGTAGTCCGTCAGTTCCTGGAGCCTTGTTTTTTTGCCAGTGGCTTCAGTGCAGCTTGACTTCATCCTTCAGCACCATCAGTTCTCAATCATGTGCTACCTCCTGAAATGGTTCAACATCAACCAATTCTTTTTGGAAGAGTGACTGTGTATTCCTTCAATCTTCTTTTGATGTTTCTTGCGTCATTTAATATTTTTCCTGTAGAATCTGTCAATATTGCAACCTGAGGCTGGAGTTTTCTCTTCAGTTCTTTCAGTTTGAAAAATGCCAATTGTATTCTTCACTGCTGGTTTTCTGTTGGTCTTTGCACATTTTATTATAATACTTTACTTTGTCTTCTTAAGCTGCCCTTTGAAATCTTCTGTTGAGCTCTTATTGCTATGCTAACATGGTCTTTCTCTACTTAGTCTCACCAAAAACCTTCTTTTCACAGAGGTTGAGGGGAAAAGGGGCTGGGGTGGGAGTGGGTGAAGAAACTCTGTTCCATTACACATACAACTATCTATCTTTGAATTCGAAAACCAGCACACACCACTTTGGGCTGCATTTACACCAGTTATCTGATCAGTCTCTGCAGTTACAGCAGTAATTGCTTGAGAAGGACAATGCTGTTCTAGGAGGCTCATTTTACAGCTGAGGACGCCGAGTGTCAAAGACACAGAGATGGTTAATAGTGGAGTCAGACCCATGCTTCATGCCTCTTCTTGCCTTCACACCAGTGAAGCAGTCACAGCAAACATGCTTTCAGGGACCCTTTCAGTGACAGACCAGTGGCCCCCACTTCACATTAGCCTCTACCATGTTGCTACCATGGTCCTTTGATGCAGACCTCACTCTACAAACCATGCTCCAACCTCACCTTTCCAATTCCAACCAAGCTCCCCATGGGCATGTACTACTATCTGGGCAGCATCCTCGTGTTAGTTTCCTAGAGCTGCCGTAACAAATTACCACAAACTGGGTGGCTTAAAACAACACTTCTGGAGGCTAGAGGTATGGAATTAAGGTGTTGGCAGGGCCATGCTCCTCTGAAGGCTCTAGGGAAGAATCCTTCCTTGACTCTTCCAGCATCTGGTGTCACCAAGAATTCCCTGACTTTCGGTACCATAACTGCAATCCCCACCTCCGTCTTCATGTGGCTGTCTTCCCTGTGTGATTTGTTCAACTTCATTTAATATAGGTCACTGCTTAATCTGTGCTTCAGCGAACTAACCAAATATTCTATTGTTTCCTAACACCTTGAGCTGAAATTGAATGAAGAATCTGTTCATCAGCCCATGGAGGTATGTGAGTCATGGGAAGCCTCCAGCTGATGCTTGACCAATGGACTGGGGACTTTCCATCCTCTACAGTGGTGTGAGCCATTTCCTTGATATAAATCTCTCTGTATATAGACATATACACTTGACTGGTTTTGCTCCTCTAGAAAATCCAGCCTAAGGCAAGGTTTCTCCTGGCTTACATGGTTGTAGGGGATGACAAACCCAAGATCAGCAAATAAGATGTCAGGCTTCAAGCTCATGGGCTGCAGAAGCTGATGAATCACAAAGTCAGCAGGTTCCTGGCTAAAGTCCCAAGAACCAGAGGTCAGTTGAAGATGAGCTGGATGCAGGATCCAAAGCAAGCCAGTACGTTTTGCTAGAACGTCCATATACATTGGATGTATGTGACAAATGGGGGATGATTATAGTAGACTACAAAATGTAGGATGACTACATCATTACGTATCTGTCAAATCACATCATTCCGTAATTGCCTGTCATGGTGTAAAATAAGGCTCCTTAAACCTGCTAAGGAGAAAGCAAAGGGTTTTACTGTCAAATAAAATGGTTCCAGAAGGGAACAGGGAAGCGCTCCTGTGTTCGAAAAGAGAGGGGGATTTTACACATGAGGGCTTGGGTTTGCAAAATGTCACGAGTAAATCTTCCTAAAGCCAATTTGCATAAGGATTTTTTTCATAACATTTTGCATAAACATTTTTGAGAACAGAATATTTTTGTCACAATCCTTTTAGAATATTCTTATCACATACTTAAACAAGCTTAACCACATAGTTGTTGACTCAGGATAGGGGCAAATTAATTCACGTGAGTCAGAAATTTAGTCATACCAAGGGTCTCCAACTTTACACTGCTTTCACATATTCTCCCCTTCTGATCATGAATTTCCCTAAAAATTCTTTGAATACCATTGTAAGAGTGTTTTGTTTTGTATGGGTTCTTTGCCTCAGATTTTAGATTGCTCTCACACACTGCCAAACGACTGAGAACCATGGTCCAGCCAAGCTGATACATAACCTTAACCATCACAGGCAGATGCCATGAAGCAAATTCAGTGTGAGTTTCCTGATTTTTCAAAGTACCCACTCCGCACCTCCAATCTGAATTTGGTTCCCCCATTAATAGGACTTGTCTGGGCTCTGCAGGCATTTGAGTTTGAAATCACTGACCAAATGTCAGAAATAAGCCGTTGGATCCTAACACAAAAACTAAGGTAATCCTACTTGGGCACCAAAGCCAAAGTTTGGGCAAGTAGGGCATTCGTACCTCCCTTTTGACAACACTGCCCCTCCCTCACTCTTCCTTCTGCTGGAGACCTCAGCACACTTCAGTTCTACTTCTCTCTAGGATGGAGTGATGGGGGCCTGATTCCAGCAGACCTTTTGAGAGACAAAGGAGGAAGGGAGCAGTAGTCTGGGGAAGCTCCTTGCCAGATCTGGAAAGATAACTCCTTGCCCCTGCCTCTGCTAGGCTAGGAGAAAGTCTATTTTCCCTTGGCATGGCTGAGGCTGCTACTGTGAATGGGAGATTTGGGTAATAGTCTGCACGGTTTTCTATTATCATCCTTTTTTCCCCAAGGAAGCTGTTGGTTTTGATTGCATTTCTTTCCCAAATGCACGGAAGGGGCCTTGGGATTATCAGGACTCCTCCTTCCTCAAACCCCTAGAGATTAAATATCCAGATCACTTTCCCTGTGGCTTCCAGTTCTGACCAGAAACAGAGTATTGGTGTTATGGAGGGAGTGCTGGCCAAGGTGCATTAGGCCAAATGTGGCAAAGGACAGGGCCCACGTTCCCAGGTGCTCCCACCCTTTTTCCCCACCTGAGCGGACTCAGGATCCTCTGGAAAGCTGACTTGAAGGTTAGAGTGGGTATAACCTGTGGGGCCAGTGACTCCTTTGACATTTTTCCATGCCTTGATTTGATGAAGTGTCAAAAACACTCAATGCTTTTTTGATTCTCAAACTCTGATACCCATTCTGTGGACCTGGCAAACTCCAACTGGGCAAACAAATTTGCTGCAGCCTAGGCAAGTCCTTTCCTGTGGATAGTTATTTCCCCAGGATGCTGGTTAAGAGCCAGGATATGCAGACTTGTCAAAAAACTGGACAATCTGGGCTCCCAATGAGGAGCACTAGACAGGCATGGCTAAAAGGCCAGGTCCTTGGAGTGAGAAACAGTGGAGGCTGAATGATTAGGTTGTCTTAGAGCAGTTATTACAATAATGTGGGAGTGTCACTAGCAGGGCTGGGTCCTAGGATTGGAGGGCAGAGAGGACACTGCTAAAGGTCCTTACACCTGGTATTAGAAATCTGTTTAGGGGTCTTTAGACCTATCATTGCTGACCTGACATATGGAATAGCCAAGAAGCCCAAGGCAACAAGACTGAAAAACAGTTTGGGCATAGTTAAAAGACCTGACCCTGGAACCTGGAAGGCCCTAGAAAGGTGACTTCAAGGTGAGGGACAATGGATGGTTAAAAGGACCTTGGAGCTAGGACAGGAACTGAGCATTAGAGACCAGCAATACTTTGATGGGTGGAGAAGATTCAGCAGATCAGAACAGAGACCAGAAAGAAGGAAAACCAGGCAAGGGAGCTTTCATAGAAGTCAACAGAAGAAGGTAGTAACAGAAAAAATGATCATTTAGGAGAAGAGGCAATTAAGTCCCTGGGGATATAGGACATTCCGTCCCTTTGCCTGGCATCTGTCTCCAAAACCTAGATCACTGCTCTCCCCATGCAAAGGATCAGATTCTTCGATAAATATATTTAGGACTTATTTTTTCTTATGGGTTGAATTCATTCAAGAAACTTGAAGTGTGTATTTGATTTCCATGTACCATTCAGGCAGGTGAGTAACAGAGCCTGAGCTATGGTTTACTAAAGAAAAATTTTATTACAAAGAGAAAGACAACAAAGCATCAGAAAGAAATGGTATATGAAAATAAAACAAGTCAGCCATTCTTAGATTACTTAATTAAATAAAACATTCTAATTTTCTATTCTATTTGGTTGCAGGATGCAGAAAAGTAGTCTATTTTGTTACTACTAACACTGCCACCTCGTACAGGTGGTCCGGAAGCTTCTCCAGAAACTCCCTCCGAGGTGGCTGAAGTTGTGGTTTGTCGTGGTAACATTTTGTCCTTTTAAGTCAGTTGTGGAGGGACAGGAGAACGAAGTCCCACCCAGACCCTGCCACACAGCTCTCCCTGCGTATCTTCTGGTAAAAGACAAGCACCTCACATTCTCCCTGCCCACATGCTTCTCCCCCCAAAAAAGAAAAGGGCTTTCTCTGATCGATAATGAAGTGTGCCTTTTCCCCAATTCTTGCCCCTTCTCCCTGCACACACAGAGCTTCTGGGTCCTCTGATGTGTGAGCAGTGATTTACAGTTAAAGCACTGGCCACACTAACTGTAAACATAAGACATCTCGTCTGAGTGTCTTACGATGCCTGGTGAGGACTGGCTCCTGGCTAAAGCCTCGGCTACACTCACTGCACACATATGGCTTCTACCCTGAGTGTGTCCTCTGGTGGAGAAGGAAGCTTGACTCCCGGTTAAAGCCTCGCCCACACTCCTTGCACAGATATGGCTTCTCCCCCGAGTGTGTCCCCTGGTGGGTAAGGAGGATTGACTTCTGGCTAAAGCCTCTTCCACACTCCAGGCACACATAAGGTTTCTCACCAGAATGCGTCCTCAAGTGTGTGATGAGATTTGACTTGTGGCTAAAGCCTCGCCCACACTCCTTGCACACATATGGCTTCTCCCCTGAGTGTGTCCTCTGGTGATTAAGGAGGACTGATTTCTGGGTAAAGCCTCGCCCACACTCATTGCAAACATAAGGCTTCTCTCCTGAGTGTGTCCTCTGGTGTATGAGGAGGCTTGATTTCTGGGTAAAGCCTTTGCCACACTCACTGCAAATATAAGGCTTCTTATCTGTGTGCTTCCATTGATGTCCAATGAGGCCTGACTTCTGGCTAAAGCCCCGCCCACACTCCAGGCACACATAAGGTTTCTCCCCTGAGTGCGTCCTCTGGTGTGTGATGAGATTTGACTTATGGCTAAAGCCTCGCCCACACTCCTTGCACTCATGTGGCTTCTCCCCTGAGTGTGTCCTCTGGTGCATAAGGAGGACTGACTTCTGGGTAAAGCCTCGCCCACACTCCTTGCACACATGTGGCTTCTCCCCTGTGTGTATCCTCTGGTGTAAAGGGAGACTTGACTCCCAGTTAAAGCCTTGTCCACAGTCCTTGCACACATGTGGCTTCTTCCCTGAGTGTGTCTTCTGGTGTATAAGGAGATCTGACTTTCGTCTAAAGCCTCGCTTACACTCCTTGCACACATGTGGTTTCTCCCCTGAGTGTGTCCTCTGGTGCAGAAAAAGGCCTGACTTCCGGCTAAAGCCTCGCCCACACTCCAAGCACAAGTAATGTTTCTCACGCGAGTGTGTTCTCTGGTGTCTAATTAGAGTTGACTGGTGGTTAAAACCTCGACAACACTCCTTGCACACATATTGCTTCTCCCCTGAGTGTATCCTCTCATGTAATAGAAGGCCCGATTCCCGATTAAAGCTTTGCCTGCACACCTTGCACACATGAGGCCTCTCCCGTGTGTGTGTCCTCTGGTGCATGAGGAGGACTGATTTCCGGGTAAACCCTCGCCCACACTCTCTACACACATAGGGCTTCTCCTGTGAGAGGGACCTCTGGTGTGTGAAGTCTGACTTCAGGCCACAGTCTGGTTCATCCTCTCTAGAGATGACTGCTCCTAATCTTGACATTTCTAATTCCTTCAACCCTTTGCCTCTTTCCACAGACTCTACCCCTTGGCCTGAGCTGGGCTCTATCCCTACCTCTGTGTTGCCTTCTCCAGGGCTTGCTGACTCTCTTTGGGGTGGGCTGGAGAACACCCTTGAAGTCTCTCCCTCCCCTGTCCTCCCACTCAGGGGTCTGGAGACTTCTCTGTCGTGACCTTCTGTGTTTTCCCTCCAGCAGCTGTTATCAGAATCCTGCCACTCTGGCTGCTTCTGATGCCCTGGGCTGGAATGCCCTGGATGGAAGTGATGTTGTGCACAGAAGCCTGGAAAGATCCGAAGCATGTGCTGGCTGAGGAATTGCTGACAGGAGACAGCCAGAAGGCAGGAGGAGCAGGGGTAGAGTTCTGGCTCTGGTTCTGCTGAAAAGAGAAAGGTTTCCGTTAGAGTGGCCGTAACTGTTCTTCTCTTATGACAGACAGCATCTCATTGCTGGAGTCCCTGGGTGGCACCATTAAGTACTTGACTACTAGCAAAAGGTTTGCAGTTCAGAAGACAGGTCTGGCGATCTGATTCTGAATAGTCACAGCCTTGAAAACCTTATGGAACAGTCCTACTCTGCGTACATGGGGTCATCATCCACTGGAATTGATTTGACGCAACTAACAATTTATTGCCACACTTTTAATTGACGATACATACAACACAATTTGTTTCTCACCAATAATTCATTTATATTCCATTTTTACAAATTACACTTTGTATTACAATCCAGAAGGGCCCCTGGTAGTGCACCGATCAAAAGGCTTGGCTGCTAACCAAAACGTTGGCGGTTTGAACCCACTTACTGATCTGTGAGAGAAAGATATGACAGTCTCCTTCTGTAAAAATTATAGCCTTGGAAACTATGGGGCAGTTCTACTCTGTCCTACAGGGTCACTATGATTCGGAATTGACTCGATGGCAGTGGGTCTGGGTACTGCAATCCAGATAACCCACACCAAAAACCTCTTCAACATGTCAGCCTGACTAAGAACGTCTCAAGTAAGTATCAGACGTAATTAACACTTTGTTATACAAAAACAAACAAAAAAACTCATTGCCATTGAGTCAATTCCAACTCATAGTGACCCTCTAAGACAGAGTAGAATTGCCCCGTTGAGTTTCCAAGGAGCGGCCGATGGATTTGAACTGCCGACATTTTGGTTAGCAGCCTAATGCTTAACCACTGAGCCACCAGGGCTCCCACTTGTGTTACAGTTAGCTTTTTTCTTCTACTAAAACCCTCTAAGCCATAGACACATTTGATATACACTGCGCATAACACTTTGCTAGTAGTTCGAAATATTTCTACAACCTGTGCAGAAATCTCCTTCATGATCTTTTACTATAAAAAGGAACAGACAGACATAAAAATGTGACTCATCTGGTGGGTTTCCAAATGTAGAAGATAGTATATGCGTGAAAATGGCATAGCAGTAGCGTCTGAACCTGTCCAACAGAAGGGATAATGACTAGAATCAGCCCAGAGCTGATTCCCATGAGGTGGTCAGACATACTTCCACCTTCCAACATTTTTACCAATTCTGACTCTAGCCGTCCTCCCCATAGCACTCTCTTCTTCTCTTACGGCTTAGATAATCCTTTGTAATGGCCACACAGAACTCACAGACCATACTTACAGTTAAGTGATTTATTAAAGAACTGGCTACAACTTGGGAGCAAGATCAGCAGGCTACAACTCAGATCAGGGTCAGGATCAGGAAGCCAGCAGACAGTCCCCCTTCTTCAGTGCAGGACAGCTCTCTCAGCAACTCTCGACAGTGCAGGCTTCCTCCTGGCCCCCTCAGGACAGGCTCCTTTTTGCACTGCCGTCTGTTGCCACCGACTCTGCCACCAGGCCCCTACCAGGCCATTCTCTGTCTTTAGTGTTACAGACCTTGACCCGTGTTACAGCTCTTTTAGGAGGTTCCTTGCCTGCTCTCTCTCTCTCTGCTGTTTTTCTTTTTTCTTTCTGCTTCTTTCTGCTGCTTCTCTTCCTGCTTCCTTCTACCTGAAAAAAATCTCTGTGGGGTTGGCTGTTAACATACACAAACTCCTCCGTTTTTCCAAAGAACCAAGGCAAAAGGCCACATAAAGGAACACCTTTCACTACAATATGCAATAGTGGTTATAGAAATTATGAATTAAATAAATCTAAATTACAGATTGCACAATCGTAATTAATGCTTATTCAGCTTTTTTATTTGTTAACCCTCTAAGTGATCTTTGTTTTAGTTTTTGACTATCTGTTTGCACTTTGCTTGCTTGGGCTGGGACTGCTGGACTGCCAAATTAATAATAACACTGCACTGGGACTGAGCCGCTCAAACGTGCTCAGATCCGGGGGCCTGGCAGCCTTGTCATGGCTGAGTCTCTCAGCAGGCTCTGGGCGCTCTCTCAGAGTGCTCTCTGAGTTTATTTACTCAGGTTCTCTGGGTGATCTAACTCTGGTTTGTTTCTACTTCTGGCCAGTAATCTCCTGTGAGACCATGTGGTGACTCCAGAGTTTGCAAGCTGAACTCTCAGTCTTGGCCTTTTGACCACCTGTGATTTGTCGCTGCTTTCCCTCTGGCTTACCTACAAGCGCACCAGGTCATTCAGACTACAGCCTGTTACACTCTACGTCTCTGAGGATTGGAGTGGGAGAAAGAATCTCTTTTGTGTCTATTCTGTATTAAACACGGGAACTGCAAGCTCACTACAGTTAACACCCTTGTTAAAGGAACCCCTTAAACTCACTATAATTCTACACCCTTATAAGTAAAAGTGTCGTTTCACTAAAGATCATTTAGGCCAACAGAGGCTACTCTGGGGAACTTTGATATCACGCTCTTTTACCCCTTAATATTTCTAAGGAACAATTATATTTATTTATATTAACCACACTACAATTATTACAATCAGGACATTTAATGGCACAATGTCCTTGTCAGGTGCCGTCGAGTCGATTTCAACTCATAGCAACCCCAGGTGGCGGACCTGAACTGTCCTACAGGGTTTCCCTGGCTGTAACCTTTATGGGAGCAGCTGACCAGGTCTTTTGTCCCACAGAGCTGTTGGGTGGGTTTGAAATTCCAACCTTTTTGTTGGCAGCCGAACATTTAACTGGTGCACCCTCAGGGCTCTTAATGGCACACTATCGTTACATTTATATAGAACTGACTCAAATTTAACTGGTGTGCTACAGGGTCACTATGAGTCGGAATCGACTCGATGGCACTGGATTTGGGGTTTTTTTTTGTTTGGTGTTTGTGTGCATTGTATGTGTTTATATGTATGTGTCTGTGTGTTTGTGTGTGATTTCCAAATATTTTTTAAAAACTTCTGACACCTCCAATTCCAATCCAAATCCAGATTCTTCCTAGCCTTCCCCATTCCATATTTGTATCTTCCTTCTCCAATAGTGAGAAACCTGGCTCCCAATATCAATATATTTATTCATTCACTTAATTTTAAAATTCAAAGAAAATGGTTTCAGAATAGCTGACCCATATGGATACAAAAGACAAATACACAAAATATAGTTCAAGATTTATGCACAGGGTTTTTTTTTTTTTTTGTCAATAGACGAGAAGCTGCCCAACTTTTTGTGTAAAGGATCAAATAGTAAATATTGTAAGCTTTGCAGACTACACGGTCTGTTCCAACTACTCAACTCTGCCGTAACAGAATGAAAGTAGCCACCAACAATACATGAACGAGTGGCTGTGTTCTGAACATTTTTTTTACAAAAATAGGTGGCAGGCCAGATTTGGCCTTTGGGCAGCAGTTTGCCAACCCTTGCTTTAGAATGAAGACATGGTCAAAGTTCTCTGTTCAAAAGTTAATTGGGTTCTTCTCTCCCTGTTCACTGTGGTCATGTTATTTACTTGAAATATAGTTAGATTTGTTTCTTTTTGTATTCTACTTTAGGGTTTTCCCCCCTTTCTTTGTTGACTTAGTTTCTTTGAGTACATCAAACACTAGTATGGTTCCAAAAGGGAAAAATTATTCAAAAAGGTAATCTCAGAGAAACAACCAAAAAATATGTATGTGGCTATCCAGGCAGGTATGTAGGTATACATGCGTATAAGAAGGTATACGCAAGTACAGATACGTGCAGGTACTGGTGTTACCTGTAGGTATATGCATGTACATGTTTGTGCATGCTGCATACATACTCATATATGCAATAAAGCACATGGGGGCACCGTTACGAGACTATCTAGACATATCCAAACGACTCACAGAATTGGTTTACTGGGTTAAAAGGCTTAAGACCATGGTCTCAGGACACAACTTAGTCAACTGGCATAGTATAGTTCATAAAGATGTTCTACACTCTAGTTTGGTGAGTAGCATCTAGGGTATGAAAAGTTTGCAACCAGTCATCTAAGATACACCTCTTGGTCTCTACTCCCCTGTAGCAAAAGAGAATGAAGGAAACCAAAGACTCAAAGAAGAAATCAGTCGACAGGACTAACAGACTAAACGAATCAGCCTATTCCAACCTGAGGCCAGAAGAACTAGATGGTGTCCGGCTACCACTGCCTACTGCTACTACAAGGACACAATAAAAGGTCCCAGATACAATGAGAGAAAGGAGAAAATTGTAAAACAAAATTCAAATTCACAAAACAAGGCCAGACCTACTGGATCAACAGAGACTAGAGGAACCCCCAAGGCTACTGCCCTAAGTTACCCTGTGAACTCAGCACTACAGCTACTTTAGTACTGGAAAAGTAGCTTTCAGCCCAATAACGTATGGACTTAAAAAAACACAATCTCACCCATGAGAAATGTGGTCCCTAAAACAATGAACTATGTGAGACGAAATGGTCAACATTTACCCAAAGTCAAAGAAGAGAAGGCAAGGAGAAGAAGGGAAGCTAGATCAAAGGAAACAGAACCAAAAGAATGGAAATGATGAGAATGCTGACACACTGTGAAAACTGTAGCCAATGTCAAGGAACAATGTGTATAAAAATTATTAAACGGGAACCTAATTTGTATATAAAGTTCACTGTTTTTTATCTCTCTCCTTAAACTCAAAGGTAAGCCCAATGAGGGCAGGAATTTCCAACTATTACATTTACTAACGTGTCCTGAGTACCTAGAACGTTATCTGACACATAGTAAAAACAAAACAAAACCATTTGCCATCAAGTTGATTCCAACTCAGAGCCACTGCACGCCTATAGAGTAGAACTGTTACATGGGATTTAGTTTTTGTTTTCTTACTCATTTTATTTATTCCATAGCGTTTTATTGGTTGTAATCTTTACGGAAGGAGATGTCCAGGTGACCTTCTTTGGTGTTGCTGGATAGGTTCGAATCACCAACCTCTAGGCTAATGGTTGAACACAAACTTTTTAGCCCAAAGAAAACCTTTGAAACCTAAAAAAACCTCACTGCCATCGAGTTGATTCTGACTCACAAGAGACCCTACGGGAAAGAGAAGGTCCCATAGGGTTTCCAAAGCTATAAATCTTTAAGGTAACAGAATACCATATCTTTCACCCACAGAGCAGCTGGTGGGTTTGAAATACCAACCTTTCTGTTAGTAACCAAGTGCTTAACCACTGTACCACCAGGCATCCTTTGGCACATAATGGCTGCCCAATAAATATTTACTGAATTATTGAAGGAAAAGAATAGAACACGTGCTCACCCAATGAGAGCAGATTGCTGTAAATGTCCAGCATCACGTCTTTGTATAAGTTCTTCTGCTCAGAGCTCAGTCTCTTCCATTCTGCCTCCGTGAAGACCACAGTGACATCCTCAAATGTAACAGGTTCCTACCATAAGCAATAAATCAATGCACAGCAAATCGCCATCAATTTTCCCAGTGAGAGGAGTTTAACTGGTGGCCCTCAAGAATCTGGATTTGAGGAAGTTCCTCTAGGTCTTTTCAGAGAACACAGTTCCCCATATCAAATTCTCCTGGACACGACTATACACCTGGCTTTGGGATAAAACCTGTGGGAGCACAAGTCATGCACAAAACCCATCCTGGCCCTCGCACACCTATGGCTTCACTGGAGACATGCTGTGTGAATCAGTTTGAAAGCACTAAGCAGTATTCAGGGAAGTGACTGAGAATTCATAATGGAGGAATATAAAGACAGGAGAGTATGGGACGGGCTAGAAAAGAGCCAAAGGCGTCATGGAGGTAGGGCTTGTGCTGGGCATGAAGGGACGGTGAAGATTTAAAGGAGAAGATGGAAGGAAACTTCAACTACAGAGAAAAGTGGGAGTGAACAGATGGGGTCTGGACAGAGCATTTCTGAGGAGTTCAGGAACTAAATGGGATCTGTAAAGTCACTGTCTTTGTGTCTGTATTTTAATGTCCTCTTCTAATAAAGTCCTTAACACTTCACTCATCAGGTAGAGTAGTATCTCATCTACGCAAAATAAGTGCCAAGAGAATGACAGTAATATTCCAGAAAAAGACATTTACAGATAACTTAATTTTTAAAAACAATGCACTTTAGCCCATCACCAGAGTCGATTCTGACTCATAGTGACCCTATAGGACACAGTGCAAGTGCCCTAAAGGGGTTCCAAAGCTGTAATCTTTACGGAAGCACACTGCTACATCTTCTTCCCATGGCTGGTGGGTTCGAACCACTGACCTTTCGATTAACAGCTGAATGTTTAATCACTGCGGCACCAGGGCTCCTACAAGTACTTTACTGAGGTATAATTTACAATCCATTTGCTTGATAATTCACCCACTTTAAATACAGGAACTCCATACTTTGCATAGTTCCAGTATGCAAGGATTTCAGCTACCATGGTTTAAATAACCCTGGTCCTCCAACAAAATAATTCATTTCAGTTGCCGTGGTACATTAACTGTAATTACATAAAGTACCAAATATAAATGCCACACAGGTGCGCATCAAGATCAGTCAGGAATCACATCACTTCTTTCAAAGTCCCGCTAATCTCAGGGGAGGGAGGGGGGCTGATGAAATCTATCAGGGCTGTGTAATGAAGTCAACAGAAGATCCGGGCACAGACGCTCCATGGGCTTCCTGGCTGGTGAGACAGCAGTGCATGTGAGATGGCAGCATATCCCTTTCTGGGTCATGGAAGCTCCGCAGTGGGAATCCTCCCAGACCTTGTTCTATGCGTCTCTTTATTTATATCACTTTTTGCTATAATAAAGCTATTATCATAAATACAGCATTTTTTGATAGTTCTGAGTCGTTCCAGCAAATTATCAAACCCAAAGAAATAGTGGCAGCCAACAGGTCAGAAATGAAGGAACTCAGGAGGAGACTCCCAAACTTGCAGCTGGTATCAAGAAGGGAGAACAGACACCCCAAATTTGCAGTCAGCAGTTCAGAAGTGAGGGTGTCGTGTGGGCTCTCAAACCTGTGTCTAGAATCTGCCTATCTGGCAGTGTGAAGAAGAGTATCCTTTTAAGTTGTGAGACTGACCTAGCTCCAGGTGGCCAGGGTCAGAGAAAGAAGTGCCATGTGGGCAGCTGTTGTCAGAACTGAAGAGAGAAGGGAAAAGTGAATGTTTTGATATTTTACATTTGATATTTTCAGATTTATTGACACAGTATCATATTCCTGTAAATAAGACTGGCCATTAAAGATGATGAAGCTACATGATGATATCTGAGATTCTATTTTTATTTTTCAATAATTTTTATTGTGCTTTAAGTGAAAGTTTACAAATCAAGTCAGTCTCTCACACAAAAACCCATACACACCTTGCTACACACTTCCAATTACTCTCCCCCTAATGAGAATTTTTTTTTTTTTTAATGAGACAGCCTGCTGTCTCCCTCTACTCTCTTTTCATGACCATTCCACCAGCTTCTAACCCCCTCCACCCTCTCATCTCCCCTCCAGGCAAGAGATGCCAACATAGTCTCAAGTGTCCATCTGATCCAAGAAGCTCCCTCCTCACCAGCATCCCTCTCCAACCCATCGTCCAGTCCAATCCATGTCTGAACGGTTGGCTTCGGGAATGGTTCCTGTCCTGGGCCAAAAGAAGGTCTGGGGGCCATGACCAGCGGGGTCCTTCTAGTCTCAATCAGACCATTAAGTCTCGTCTTATGAGAACTGGGGGTCTGTATCCCACTGCTCTCCTGCTCCCTCAGGGGTTCTCTGTTGTGTTCCCTGTCAGGGCAGTCATTGGTTGTAGCCGGGCACCATCTAGTTTTTCTGGTCTCAGGATGATGTAGTCTCTGGTTCATGTGGCCCTTTCTGTCTCTTGGGCTCGTCATCGCCTTGTGTCCTTGGTGTTCTTCATTCTCCTTTGATCCAGGTGGGTTGAGACCAATTGAAGCATCTTAGATGGCTGCTTGCTAACATTTAAGACCCCAGACGCCACTCTTCAAAGTGGGATGCAGAATGTTTTCTTAATAAGGTTTTATTATGCCAATTGACTTAGATGTCCCCTGAAACCATGGTCCCCAGACACCTGCCCCTGCTATGCTGGCCTTCGAAGCATTCAGTTTATTCAGGAAACTTCTTTGCTTTTCGTTTAGTCCAATTATGCTGACCTCCCCTGTATTGTGTGCTGTCTTTCCCTTCACCTAAAGTAGTTCTTATCTACTATCTAATTAGTGAATGCCCCTCTCCCACCCTCCCTCCCTCCCCCCTCTTGTAACCACAAAAGAATGTTTTCTTCTCAGTTTAAACTATTTCTCAAGTTCTTATAAGAGTGGTCTTATACAATATTTGTCCTTTTGCAACTGACTAATTTCACTCGGCGTAATGCCTTCCAGGTTCCTCCATGTTATGAAATGTTTCACAGATTCCTCACTGTTCTTTATCGATGTGTAATATTCCATTGTGTGACTATACCATAATTTATTTATCCACTTATCCGCTGATGGGCACCTTGGTTGCTTCCATCTTTTTGCTATTGTAAACAGTGCTGCAATAAATATGGGTGTGCATGTATCTGTTTGTGTAAAGGCTCTTATTATTCTAGGATATATTCCAAGGAGTGGGATTGCTGGATCGTATGGTAGTTCTATTTCTAGCTTTTTAAGGAAGCGCCAAATCGATTTCCAAAGTGGTTGTACCATTTTACATTCCCACCAGCAGCGTAGAAGTGTTCCAATGAGAATCTATTTTTATTATGCTAGTGGGTATTTGTTTTAAAATTCAATAATTAAAAAGTAAAAACATGCCCAGTATACAAGATGCTATCATTAGATAGTTACATGTATGGATTATGTAGTGAAATTTAATAGTACTTCCAAAAATTTTAATAACCTCATTGTTTCTCAAAAATATTCCTTAATTCTTAGAGGTTCCTGGATCTTAATATTAATCTTGGGCATATTTTCCAAAAATAAAAATAAAACGCAAAAATGGAGAAACCATTCTAAAATGTCTAACGGGGTACCTGACACGAAGGCATGAAACGCCTAAAAGTTCATCACCTTCTGCCTTGGAAAGACAGAGAATATATGTCTATTCTCTAGGAAATGAGGTACCATTTCAGAAAACTACGGTAATTTGAACTCACCAGTATTTTGGGCTTCCTCTTCTCTTGGGGCCAGTCAGTATCCTTAGAGAACAAACCTAAGGCAGAAAGAGAAGCTGTGAGAAAGCAGACCTCCCAGAATGTTCCCAGAGTAGCTCTTCTGAGCCCTGGGATGGAAGGAAGTAGCCACTTCACTCAGCTGTGGCCACTGGAGCATTCTCTCACCTGAACCTGGAACCTTGGTACCCCCTTCACCTCTCCAGACCCTACACAATGCTTACCTTTAGCCTCATGTTTTTGAGTCAATTTCTTCATGGTCTCCATACCTTCCCTGTTCTCTGAAGACAAAATTTTCTCCCAGTCCTGCTCTCCCCGGGCTGAAGGATCAGGCAATTTAATGGCCCCAGTGACTGCCTTGAAATTCTGCCACAGGGCCAGATGGAAGTTACTTCACCTTAAGATGGATTTCTGCTGCCTGCGGTGACTTCTTCAAACCTCAATTACAAAAGCCCTCTCATTTCCATGCATCCAGGACCTGTAGGTGGAGAAGTAAACTAATGCTGCTGGATCCTTCACTGTGTGCTAAACCCCTGTCCCCTCAGCAGGGATCCTGTCCTCTCTCACCCGTCTCACTCAACAATCACAAAATCTCAGTCTACTCGGCATCTCTGGATTTCCTACCTTTATTCATTTCTAGCCCACAAGCCCTCAAGTCTGTTCCCTGACACTCTCCCTTACCTGTCACAATTTACTGCACCCCTCTTGTCCCACACCTCAGATTCAAGCTCCATGTCCCAGATCAGTTTCTGCTACCTGAGTCAGAGAGAAGGGGAAACACAGGCTAAAGCCTGTGGAGGAGGAGCTTCTAAGATCTCCCTCCAGGCCCATCAGGGCAGCAGTAGTCAGCTTCCGACTCCCCCAGCCAAGGTTCCAGCTGCGTTCAATTCCCTATGTCCCTGCACTCTGAGGAGTTTGGGGTCTGAACTGAGTCCCTTCAGGCCTCACAACAACTTCTGCATAAATAACACCTCACCTTCCATTTCTGTGAGTATACGCCACATGACCCTATCAGTCAAGTCCTCCACTCATGTGGTCCAGAGGAGGCAGATGGTGGTAGGAGCTATGCCACCTTAGAAGCTCCTCAGCATCCTGTTCAGGACCTTAGCCCACGTGCCTACATCCGACTGCAGCCTTGTTGCTGTTGTTGGCTGCTGTTCAGTCAGTTCCCACTCGTGGTGACCTCACCTGTGCAAAGTAGAACTCCTTCATAAGGCTTTCAAGGCTGTGACCTTTAGGAAGCAGACTGCCAGGCCTATCTTCTGAGGTACCTCTGGGTGGGACTCCTTACCGCGGCCTTTAAGGCTAGCTGGGGATGCTCTCCTGACTCATCCCCCAACCCCTTTGGCAGAGCTGCTCACTCCCTCTTCTGTCCAACCTACACATCACCTTAATGAAACCATACTGCAATTTTTTAACTTAAATCACTGTATTTACTAGAATGTGAGCTTCTTGTAAGAAATGCACTGGTAATTTGCTAATCCTACTGATTAGGATAAAATAGGCTTCTGTGGGCAGATTTTATCATTTTCCCCTTCTTGATAAAAGGATTATGCTTCCCTGACCCTGACCTCAGTCTTGACCTTGTGACTTGCCTTGAGCAAGCATGTGAGTGAAAGTGACAATGGGATTTCCAAGTGCTGCAGGACTCCGCCATTTCTCTGTTCTTTTTCCTCTTTTGATGAGAGAAGTATGTTCCCAAAAGGGGCTCTCCTTCAGCCTTGGTTCTGCTGCAAAAGGTCATGGTGCAGAGCTAAAACCAACCCATGAAGGATGAGGAACAGTGTTGGGTTAAGGTTAGATGACTGAGTTTTTGGGGTCATGTGTTATTGCAGTACAACTTGGTCTGACCTGAGAAATACACCTCTCCTTCTCCCAGCAATAACAGTATCAGCAGCAAACATTTATAAAGCATTTACCGTACTAAACAGAGTTCCCTTAATCTTCACAACATGGCCAAGGTGAAGATATCACTATTATTTTCACTTGACAGAGGAGAAAACTGAAGCATTAAGAAGTTGGTTTACTTGTCCCTAAGGCCATACAGCTAACAATTGCTGGTGTCAAGCCCAGAATGCAAGATTCTCATTCTAAAGACCCTTCTCTTCACCAATGCCTAAAATAACGCCCACTGAAAAAATGACTACATGAAAAAGCAGAGTGACCAGATGTCCATACGGTACAAAACTCACCCTGAAGAAGGCAAGACCCTCAGAGTAAAGTGGAGGAAAGGGTTGGTATTGTTTAGGATGGGCTGTGTTATTTTGCAGTAAGAAACAACCTCTCGAAATCTCAGTGACAAAGTAATAAAGGCTTGTTTCTCACTCAGGTCCCATGTCCATCATGTGTCAATTGTAACTGTGCTCAATGTCATCTTCACTCCAGGGCCAAGGCCAACAGTGCAGCCTCTATTTGGAACATGGCCAGTGGAAACAGCAGAGAAAGGGAGTGAAGGAAGGAAATGAAACATGAAGAACCATAAACAAGAAACAATTAATTTCATGAATAAAAACCAATACAAAGCTGGTTCGTTCCTATGAGGTGGAGATTAAATACATGCCAGATTTCCATCTTCTCCAAGCTCCTGTGCCAGTCCTTCATCTTGGCGCCAGCTACTCCCTCTTACCTCAGTATTCTCCTCTCCCCCACTGGGTTCAGTAATTTGCTGCAACATCTCACAGAACTCATGAAATGTACTTACAGCTAAGTGGTTTTATTGGGATAAACTCAGGGGACAACTCAGAATAGTATGCAAGTTGAAAGTAACAGTACACAACTCAGCATGCAGTTGCCCAATCAGGACAGCTGTCTGCCATCAGGGCATCTGTCACTAACTGGCCCAGCTCACAGCCAGTGTAGCAGCTTGCTCAGCTCTCTTACCTGTTCTCTGCTATCAAGCCTCTCCGCTGTCAGGCCTCTCTGTAGCTATCTGGCTCAGCTCATAGCCAGCACAGCAGCTTCAGGCCACTCAGCTCCCACATGGCTCTGCCAGCTCAGCTTTTAGTCAGCATCTCTGTCTCTTTACCAGGGGGCCTCAAAAATCTGTGCTTTCCGGTCACTTATACACCCTGAGCCTCACTAGTTAACAAGACAGGGCCTCTCTCACCAGACCAGAGTTCAACCAATCTTCAGTTACCCATGAAATGTCAATTAACTTGGGTCTCGTTAATTACCAGCCCAGGCCAGATGAAAGTATCAAACCATCAAGCTTATCCAGGAAATGTCAATCAACACAGGGACTCCCCTAGGAAAAAGTATCAAACCCCCTGGGGTAGAAAATAAGCTGGGAGTCCCCTTCCTGCTCGACCAAGTTGCTTCTCCAGAGAGCTAGGGCAAAGGTAACAATTCTTCAGGGATAAGGGAAAGAGCTGCCAGTTTTTCCAAAGAACCATGATAAAATCCTGGATTCTCACTAAGACCCAGGAATTGAGGACCGCCAAAAAACCCTGGGGTTTCATAGCCCCAGCCACACCCCCTAATTGGAAAACATAAAAATGAAAGGGATTGGACTTGTCACCAGGAGGGATCAGTCCCTGGAGAAGGACATCATGCTTGGTAAATCAGAGGGTCAGCCAGAAAGAGGAAGATTTTCAACGAGATGATGGACACAGTGGCTGCAACAATGGGCGACGGTGGGTGTTGTCTCTTTGCCCCGGCTGAACTCATCCCTATAACCCAACTAACCCCGTGAATGCATGACCAGAGCAGCCGTCTCCATTAGGGAATTGCTTGTCCCAGACGAATTCCCTAGTAGCCTAGTGGTTAAGTGCTACGGCTGCTAACCAAAAGGTCAGCGGTTCAAATCCACTAGGCGCTCCTTTGAAACTCTATGGGGCAGTTCTACCCTGTCGTATAGGGTCGCTATGAGTCGGAATCGACTCGACGGCAGTGGTTTTTTTTTTTTTTTTTTAAGACTAATTCCACCGCCTTCAAAAAAGAAATATGAAGTTCTAGGTCACTCTCGCCCCAGCCCCAACCCGGGAACGGAAGGTCCACGGAGCCACCTGCAACTCAAGGATTCAAGGCTGTGTCTCCCCCAATTTCCTAGCCTCACATGTACATCCCGAGCCGCGCCCCCTTCTCCAAAAATGGAGCGTCCGGAACCGAAGGCGCCGAACCGCCGAGCGCAGCCCCCGCCCGCCGCCGGGCCCTCTCCCCTCCCGCCGAGCTCCACCTCGGGCCCTAACGCTAGGCCCAACCCTTCCCGACCCTCCTTACCGCGGGGAAAAGACGCCCGGGGGTCGGGGACCCTGAGGGTCTCGCTCGGTCCCTCCACTCACCGGCCGCGGGACTCCCCCAGAACTACAGTCCCCAGAATCCTCGCGGCCTGCGGCTCCCATTGGCCGTCACAGGAGCGGCTTCTGAGCCACGCGGGTCACGGACCCGGACGACAGCCACTGGGGCGACAGCCTCTCTGGTCACTTCTTAAAATACCCACTCATCAAACCCTAGTGGTTCCCCAGTGAAGTCTCCGTCCCTGCCCGCCTCAAACGCTACACTCGGGAGAAGTCTCCACAGCGGTTTCCGCGGGCGACTTCCGGACCCGCCCCTTGGCGCGCGGGATTGCGTACCAGGCACTTCCGGTCGGCGTGCCTGACCCGCCCAGCGCGCTGGCTGGGGCCGCTGGCTTTTGGCTTTTGCGCTAACTTTTCCTGCCGAAGCAGAACTGAATTCCCTGGGCGTAGGCAGCGTAAACATACACCTCATCACCCATGAGCTCCATATAGGCCTGGCCTCGTGCTGCCACGCACCTCCCAGCCTCATTTTCCTTACGGGAAACAGACCGGGAAAGCAAAGCAGGCTCCTGAAGTCTCAGGGGAGCCCTTAACCTCAACTCCTGCGCTTTCCTCTGTAGTCAAAGTTCTGTCAAAATTCTCAAGTTAGTAGCCAACTCTCACTCACAGGTTGAAGCCTGGCTCTCTGGCCTTTTTTCTAGTGTTTTAGAGTGAAACTTTAAGACTCTGCTAAAATAAAACAGACTTACTGAAAGCATAAGAAACATCCCCTAGGGCAGACGTTAGCAACACAAAGAAAAACCAAGGAATTCAAGGGGAGGCCATTTCTCGAGGATAGAGAGAGAGTGGAATCGGGAACCTCTCAGCAAGACTCTGATTGATTGACCCTCCCTTGACTTTCCCGGACTTCCCCAAGCTTGCCCTGGCTTGTCTTCTTCTTGTTGCTGGTAGGTGCTGTCCAGTGGGCTGCAACGCATAGCGACTCTAGGTACAACAGAATGAAATGCTGCCCAGTCCTGCACCATTCTCAAAATCATTGTTAGGCTTGAGCCCATCGTGGCAGTCACTGTGTCAAACCATCTCTTGAAGAGTCTTTCTTTTTCGCTCACCCCCTACTTTACCAAGCATGATGTCTTTCTCCAGGGACTGATCCCTGCTGATAATATGTCCAAATTATGCAAGACATAGTTTCACCATTCTTGCTTCTAAGGAGCATTTTGGCTGTACTTCTGAGGCAGACAGCCTCAGAGCCCAACCCTTATAAGAGATACCTGCTCTGGCCTATTCTCTTACGCAGAGCAGAATAAGCTGCACATTCTTCTGAAATTGTCCCTAACAAGATAACCACAGAGCAGGTCATAGATGGCCTCACCCCACCTCTGGGTGGAGACTTAACATCCTAATGAAGGAAAATTGACCTCTTCCTCTATCCCATTGGATCAAACCCTTGTCTAGAAAAAATACATAGTCATCCCCAAGCTCTGAGTGCCTGAATATTCATGATAAATTTGCATTTCCTTCTCTGCTGTCTGTAAAAGCCCACCTCCCCAAACAGCCTGCAATCAGCCTTGGAGGCAGCAGCCTTGACTGCTCCTTTCCTTGCCCAATGGAATAAGGGGGCCTTTCTTCTCCCACCTCAGCTTCTTGTTTATTGGCCGTAACAAGTCGCACCGAGCAGAACCTGGGGTTTCCACCAGCAACATTTCTTCTAAGACAGACTTGTTTGTTCTTTTGGCAGGTCCATGGTATATCCAATATTCTTCACCAACACCACAATTCGAAGGTGTCAATTCTTCTTCAGTTTTCCTTATTTATCGTCCAGCTTTCACATGCATATGAGGTGATTGAAAACACCATGGCTTTGGTCAGGTGCACCTTAGTCTTCAGGGTGACATCTTTGCTTTTTAAGACTTTAAAGAGGTGTTTTGCAGCAGTTTTGCCCGATACGATGCATCTTTTGATTTCTTGACTGCTGCTTCCATGGGTGTTGATTGTGGATCCAAGTAAAATGAAACCTTGACAACTTCAATCTTTTCTCAGTTTATCAGAATGTTCCTTATCCGTCCAGTTGTGAGGATTTTGGTTTTGTTTATGTTGAGGTGTAATCCATACTGAAGGCTGTGGTCTTTGATCTTCATTAGTAAGTGCTTTAAATCCTTTTCACTTTCAGCAAGCAAGGTTGTCATCTGCATAATGAAGATTGTTAATGAGTCTTCCTCCAATCCTGATGCCCCGTTCTTCTTCATATAGTCCAGCTTCGTGGATTTTTTGCTCAGCATACAGATTGAATAGGTATTGTGAAAGGATACAACCCTGACACACCTTTCCTGACTTCAAACCACTCAGTATCTCCTTGTTCTGTTCGAGCAACTGCCTCTTGATCTATGTACAGGTTCCTCATGAACACAATTAAGGGTTCTAAAACTCCCATTCTTCACAATGTTATCCATAATTTATTATGATCCACACAGTTGAATGCCTTTCATAGTCAATAAAACACTGGTAAATATCTTTCTAGTAATCTCTGTTTTCAGCTGAGATCCACCTGGCATCAGCAATGATATCCCTTGCTTCACATCCTCTTCTGAATCTGGCTTGAATTTCTGGCACTTCCCTATTGATACACTGCTGCAGCTCCTTCTGAATGATCTTCAGCAAAATTTTACTTGCATGTGATATTAGATACTGTTTGATAATTTCTGCATTCAGTTGGATTACTTTTCTTTGGAATAGACATAAATATGAATATCTTTCAGTCAGTAGGCCAGGTAGCTGTCTTCCAAATTTCTTGGCATAGATGAATGATCTCTTCCAGTGCTGCATCAGTTTGTGGAAACACCTCAATTGGTATTCCATCAATTCCTGGAGCCTTGTTTTTTGGCAGTGCTTTAAGTGCAGCCTGGAGTTCTTCCTTTCAGTGGTACTGGAGGAAGAAGTTCAAGTTGACTTGGCTAGACTTAGCTATATTGACTGTTGGTTCCACCTAGCCAGAGGCCCAAGGCCATATACATGTAAATGGGAAGAAGTCAAAGTTAAATTTTCAGAAATGCAGAAGCAGGAGTTTATAACAAAATGAAGTCTGGCCTGTTCCTAGGCCAGCTGCTCTAAGTAAGCCAGGCATCTTTGTTCTGAAACTCTTATTTGTTAGGACCCTAACTGACAACTGGGCTACACTGGTCCCTTTTGCAACACACCAATTGGGGTTTTGCAAGCAGGCGTACTTTAGTTTAGCTCACAGAAAGGGCATTTAAGGCAACAAGGCAAATTCAATTTAATTTTTATTTACATTGGTCATTCAGGACCAGTGTCCGTTCTGAACTATAACCCACCTCAGAATTGTCTGGCATGTTCTTTGGGAGGGGCAACTATTAGACATAGGCTTGAACAGTTGGCATTTTTAACTAGGACTTGCAGGCAGGGATACATTGTATGAAACAGCAGGACCATATCCCTATGGCCAATATTAATACTATAAAAGTAACCAGTGGTTTTAACCATCCTAGGTTGGGTAACCATTTTGTCAGACAGCTAAAATCAGGACATGAAGTCATCATTAATTGTTCTGTGGTTGCATGATCTTGTTGTAGTTGTTTAACTACCAAACTCAGCTTTTCTTGGTCATGTTAAATCTGTCTAGGTGCACTGACTAAAGAGCAACAGCTAGTATTGATATATATACAAATTCCTCCATGAGAAGCTAACATTAGATCTAAGTCAACCCGATTTTGTAGAGCCGTGGTTCTAACGGAGTTTACTTCAGACTACAGTCTGGGTCAAGCTTTTGGTGGTATTGGCTACTGTCCCAAGTGACAGAAATACATTCTTAATGAACTAGTACATGGCACAAATGTCATCATAATTCATCCCAACCCCAAGCATTGGGAGTAACACCCTCTGCCTTTTCCTAAGCACTCTTAGTAATATCCATAGTTTCTCTTTTAAACCTATGGATGCTTCTGGTGGGATATAGAACCTCTTGTTGTTGTTGTTAGGTGCTATCAAGTCGGTTCTGACTCATAGCGACCCTGTGTACAACAGAATGAAACACCACCTGATTCTGTGCCATCCTTAACAACCGTTATGCTCGAGCTCATTGCTGTAGCCACTGCGTCAATCCACCTCATTGAGGGGCTTTCTCTTCTCCTCTGACCCTGTACTTTGCCAAGCATGATATCCTTCTCCAGGGACTGACTCCTCCTGACAACATGTCCAAAGTATGTAAGACACAGTCTCGCCATCCTTGCTTCTAAGGAGCATTCTGGTTGTATTTCTTCCAAGACAGATTTGTTGATTCTTTTGGCAGTCCATGGTATATTCAATATTCTTCACCAACACCACAATTCGAAGGTATCAATTCTTCTTCGGTCTTCCTTATTCATTGTCCAGCTTTCACATGCATATGATGCGATTGAAAATGCCATGACTTGGTTCAGGCGAACCTTAGTCTTCAAGGGGACATCTTTGCTCTTCAACACTTTAAAGAGGTCCTTTGCAGCAGATTTACCCAATGCAATGAGTTGTTTGATTTCTTGACTGCTGCTTCCGTGGCTATTGGTTGTGGATCCAAGTAAAATGAAATCCTTGACAACTTCAATCTTTTCTCTGTTTATGATGATGTTGCTCATTGGTCCAGTTGTGAGGATTTTTGTTTTCTTTATGTTGAGATGCAATCCATACTGAAGGCTATGGTCTTCATTAGTAAGTGCTTCAAATCCTTTTCACTTTCAGCAAGCAAGGTTGTGTCACCTGCATAACGCAGGTTGTTAATGAGTCTTCCTGCAATCCTAATGCCCTGTTCTTCTTCATATAGTCCAGCTTCTTGGATTATTTGCTCAGCATGCAGATTGAATAGGTATGGTGAAAGGATACAACCCTGACACACCTTTCCTGACTTTAAACCATGGAGTATCTCCTTGTTCTTTTCAAGCAACTGCCTCTTGATCTATGTACAGGTTCCTCATGAGCACAATTAAATGTTCTGGAATTCCCATTGTTCACAATGTTATCCATAATTTGTTATGATCCATACACTCGAATGCCTTCGCATAGTCAATAGAACACAGGTAAACAACCTTCTGGTATTCTCTGCTTTCAGCCAGGATCCATCTGACATCAGCAATGATATCCCTGGTTCCACATCCTCTTCTGAAACCAGCCTGAATTTCTGGCAGTTCCCTGTCGATATACTGCTGCAGCTGTTTTTGAATGATCTTCAGCAAAATTTTGCTTGAGTATGATATTAATGACATCGTTGTATAATTTCCGCATTCAGTTGGATCACCTTTCCTGGGAACCTCTTCTAGGGGAGTAAATATATGCCTCCTGCCCATAACCAGCCTAGGGTACATGTGCCAGTATGATTAGCTGGACATGTCTTATAGGCTGAATGCCCACGTAACCAATAAAGCCCTTGGTGTCTTAATGAGTAGGCTGTAGGGAGAAATTGGAAGACTTCTTTTATAATGCTTTGATCAGTTACATTGTGCCCTAGTTTTTCTAACATAACCATGCTAGAGCTGTCCCATTTAAAAGAGATGTTGGTATTGAATTTAGTTCATGTTTGGTTAGCATAGACCCAGGTAGTATTGCATCGTGGCCACTGTCCTACTGTTGAGGCATTATGGGTAGGATGCCACTGTATGCATCAAGTTTCTGGAAAGTCAGACCTCACAGTAGTGTATTGGACTCTGTCTAGGGTTTTGTTTTTATTCATTAATTGTGCCCCCTCTTCTTTTAGCCAGTAAGTTGGATGGAGAGGTAGAGGGATTATGGGTAATCCTTGCCCTGCATACTAAGGGGAGTGTGAACAAATCCAGCAATTGTTAGCCCATGCAGTATGGTTTACAACTGACTGGTGCAACCTATTAAGAACATTGAAATTCCATTGAGCATTTACACATAGGGTGACTACTAGGAATAACCATATCACCCTGTTCATGGTTGATTCTGCTCACTCAAAAGTCTACAGCATTCTAACCTGTTCAAGTAGAGTATACAGGTATAGGAAACAGAATACTAACACCAAAGTTATTAGCAGTGTTAAGAGTCTTTAGGAGATTTCACTCATGCAGGAGGGTGTTGGGAAAACAAGTGCTTAAGGTCCCTCAACTGGCTCACAAGTCCAGTTCTCACAGTTCTGGTGAGCTTGTCCCTTGGTGTCCAGTGGAGTGGTTTTCTTTATTCAAATATGGTGGATCCAAGCTTTGAGTCCATTGAGTTTGACGGCATTCAGTTTAGCCAAGAGGACTTCAAAGGGACTGGCCCACTTCTGCTGATGGGGGTTGGCTTTCCACGTCTTGAGAAGGACACAATAACCAGGCTGGAATGGATGTAGGGGCACATCTGGCTCAGGTGGTCTCCTCAGGTGAGTGTATCTATGGAGAGAAGACAGAGTTACCCAAAGGGACAGCAAGTATTTAGTAACTTGAACATCTCCAACCTCATAGAGGGATGGAAGTTGGTCCATCATTAAGATAAGCTATGTTGGTCATATTGGGCGTTCTATGAAGGACACCTATATAATGGCTCGACCCAAGCCATAGTATTTTCAATTGCATCATATGCATGTGAAAGCTGGACAATGAATAACGAAGACCGAAGAAGAATTGATACCTTTGAATTGTGGTGTTGGTGAAGAATATTGAATATACCATGGACTGCCAAAAGAACGAACAAATCTGTCTTGGAAGAAGTACAGCCAGAATGCTCCTTAGAGGCAAAGATGGCAAGACTGCGTCTTACATACTTTGGACATATTGTCAGGAGGGATCAGTCCCTGGAGAAGGACATCATGCTTGGCAGAGTACGGGGTCAGCGGAAAAGAGGACAACTCTCAATGAGGTGGATTGACACAGTGGCTGCAACAAGGAGCTCAAGCATAACAACGATTGTAAGGATGGCTGGGGACCAGGCAGTGTTTCATTCTGTTGTGCATAGGGTTGCTATGAGTTGGAGCCAACTCGATGGCATCTAACAACAATGGCAACATATAATTGCTCAAATGGACTAAGTTTTATTTTGCCTCTGGGGTGGACGAGACTTTCAAGAAGGCCATAGACAGTGCTTTTGTCTGTACCAACTTTGTCTCTTGGCACAGCTTTGCTAGGTGTCTCTTTAGAGTCTGGTTAGCCTGCTGTACATTACCACTGGGCTGAAGTCTCCAGGCTGCGTATAAATTCCAATTAATGTCTAGGGCAGTTGCCACCGATTGTACCACCAAGGCCACAAGATAGGACCTGTCGTGACTGCCAGTGGACACAGGAAGCCCGAAGGATCCAGGGATTATTGCATTCAGGAAGTATTTCACAACCTCAGTGGCTTTTTCAGTCCTGCAAGGAAAAGCTTCAACCTAGTTAGTGAAGGTGTTGATAAGGACTAACATATTTATAGCTCCTGGGAGTTAAAGACATCTCAGTGAAATCTACCTGCCAGTGTCTTCAGGTATTGCCCCAGTTCGCTGGACACCTGGGCTTGCTTCAGCAGTGTTTTTGTGATTATTTTTCAAGCAAGTGGGGCAGGTCTTTAAAAGTAAAAAAAGTTTTTTTTTTTTTTACCACTGCTAAAATAGTGGCGTGGGCCTTTGGTTCAATTAAATGCCTCTTAACCCAACTGTGTAGCCCATTGTGCCTATAGTGGGGGGACGGGTGGGGCTTTCTGTAAAATAGGGTGCATGAGTTTTGATGGAATTAAAATCTTTCCATGGGAGGTGTACAGTCATCCAACCTTGTTTAGAGTGGCTCCCAGGTCTTGGGAAAGTCTTTATCTTGTTGGGAATAGTCCAGGTGGAGGTCAGGTGGCAATAACTCTAAATGGGGAATTAATGGGGCTACTACGGTAGGTTTCTTTTGAATTACAGCCTTTTTTTTGCTGCTGCATCTGCTTTGTAATTACCGTTGGCCACCATGGTGTCCGCTTTCTTATGCCCTCTAGTGTATACTACCGCTAGTTGGGTGGGTAGGAGAACGGCTTGTAAAAGTTGTAAG
Source organism: Elephas maximus indicus (assembly GCF_024166365.1). Lineage (NCBI taxonomy): Eukaryota > Metazoa > Chordata > Mammalia > Proboscidea > Elephantidae > Elephas > Elephas maximus. Next base: position 12,172,316 of record NC_064843.1, on the reverse strand, counting down.
ATCGCTTGAGAATATTTAATGTCTTTACCTCCTGCTGTTAGGAACCCTCTTTCCTTCCGGATTGCCCCATGTGGGTGCAACACCCCAAATATGTACTTGGAATCAGCATAAATAGTTGCTTACTTACCTTTGAAAATTTTAAGGGCATGTAACACGGCTACGAGCTCAGTCTTCTGGGCAGAGGTACCTGGGGGAAGCATATTAACTTCTAGAACCTCTTCCAAAGTGACTACCACATATCTAACTTTTCTTTCTCCTTGTTCCATGTAACTGCTTCCATCGGTGAACAGTTCAAGGTCTGGGTTTTGGAGCAGCTGGTCAATGAGGTCAGGCTGACTGGCATACGCCAGGTCAATGGTCTTTAGGCAGTCATGTTCCTTTTCTTGCCTTGGCAAGGTAGGCTGAGTTTAAACTGGCAGTTTCTTGTAGGGTAATGGCTGGGTCATCTAACAGCGCTGCTTGGAACTGGGCCGTGCACCCCGGGGAGATCCAGTGTGATCCTCTCTGTTCTAAGATGGTCAGAACGGAGTGGGGCATGATCACCCAGAGAGATTGGCCAAGGGTGAGTTTGTCAGCTTCTTTGATGATTAATATTGCTGCCGCTACTGCTTGAAGGCATTTCAGCCATCCTCCAGCAACCAGGTCTAACTGCTTTGAGAAATACGCCATCAGCTACTTCCAAGTCCTGAGAGTCTGGATAAGTACGCTGGCTGCCACTCTGGCAGACTCGTGTACAAATAGGTCAAAAGGTTTATTCATATCAGGGAGTCCTAAGGCTGGGGTCTCTATAAACTCTGTTTTAATATCAAAAGCCTGTTGTCTCTAGTTCCATTCTAAGGGTTCTGTGTCTTTTCCCTCTAAGGCTATGTATAACAGCTTGACAAGAAGTCCAAAATTTGGCATCCAGATGTGGCGAAAACCAGCCATTCCTAAAAAACCTCGGAGCTGTCTCCGGTTGGTAGAGGCTGCCAATCTACAGATAGTGTCTTTTTGGACAGTGAGGAGTTCTTGCTTTCCCTGTCTGATTTTAAAACTCAGATAAATCACCTCCTTTTGGTTGACCTGAGCTTTTTCTTCCAAGACCCAGTACCCTGTGTTCCCCAGGAAATTGAAAACTTCTATGGTGTTCTGGACTGAGTCGTACTCACTGCGACTGGCGATAAGTAGATCGTCCATGTTTCGGAGGAGGACACCATTGGTCACGGTCAGTTGTCTCAGTTCTTGGGCCAAAGCTGATCCAAACAGAGTAGGACTGTTTTTGAAGCCCTGTGGGAGGACTTGCCAGCACAGCTGCTGTTTCTGTCCTGTTCCTGGGTTCTCCCACTTGTAGGTAAACATTTCCTGACTTTTCTCCTCCATTCAGATGCAAAAAAAGGCATCCTTTAGGCCTAACACAGTGAACCTGGAAAAGGTGGGTGGAAAGGTTGACAGTAGGGTGTACAAATTGTGAATTACAGGGTGGACCATAACTGTTACCTGGTTGATGGCTCACAGATCCTGAACTAACCGTTATTCTCCGTTTTCCTTCTTCACTGGCAGGATGGGCGTGTTGAACTGTGACTGATACAATCTGAGCAATCCATGTTTCAGGTATCTGGTGATGATTTTTCCCAGTGTCTGACAGGCCTCTGCCTGGATGGGATATTGCTTAAGTCGGGCGGTGAGGCGGGGGGAACTATCCCCAGTAAGAGCTGGGCCACCACTGAAGGAATGTTGTTTGGTGTATCCTGGCACCTTTTTGGCCCATACCCATGAAACAATGTCCTTGGTGTCTGGCTCTACCAATACTGGGTGGTGTCCTTCTGCATTATAATTGGTGAGCACCTCAGCAGTAAGGGCCATCCGCAGTTGCCATCCATTTTCTGGTGGTACCTGTATCTGCATGGTTCCTTTATTAAAATAAATTTGAGCTTGCAATTTGTACAACACATCTGTCCCCAGCAAGGGAATAGGACAATCAGGCATGGAGAGAAAAGAATATACTAATGACTTCACTTGTATGGAGCAGATTAGAGGCTGGAGGAAGGGAGGATCCTCCCTTTTACCTGAGACTCCCACAACCAACACAGTTCATTTTGTTGGGGCTGTCTTTTTCAGGGCCAGGACAGACTGGGTTGCTCCGGTATCTGCGAGAAACCATATAGGTTCCCCTCCCACCTTCATTATAACCAGAGGCTCAGGTGGTGGGCTTGCCTCTGGCTCTCCTCAATCTGAGACTTCCCCTCATCAGCATCATGGGGCACTAGGCAGCCCCAGGTTCTTTATTACCTCTGGGTAGGAACTCTCTCTTTGCACCAGGTGCACTGGTCTCAGCTTAACAGGGGTCAGAGGCTCTCACCTCCTTCTCTCCTAAGGGATCCTCCTTTTCTTGGGCCACCAGAAAGCGGGCCGTTTCCCTGCAAGGTGGTGGCTAGGAATACGGCCTGTCCCTTCCGATTGGTGATTTTTCTTTTCCTTTCCCTGGTCCCTATTGGAATACACCTGGTAGGCAAGCTCAACAAGCCATGAAATCCCTAACTCTACGCATCCCTGAAGTTTTTGGAGTTTTCTCCATATATCTGGGGCACTCTGCCTGATGAAAATCATATTCACCATGCAAGCGTTTTCAGGACTCTCAGGATCTGTGTCTGCAGACTGTCTAAAAGCCTCATAAATTCTTTCCAAAAACTTAGAGGGATCTTTGGTTGGTTCTTGTTTGATCCCATATATTTTGCTAAGGTTTTTTTTTGTTGTTGTTGTTTAGGCACCCCTTTCTACAACCTTTCTAAAAGGCACTCCCTATCATAAGCAAGCCTGATCTGACCCTCAGCCATATTCTGATCTCAGCCAGGGTCCCCCACGGGGAAAGTCTCTGCCCCTGGCTGATTTACTGCCTGCACTTCGTGACGTCTGTTGGCCTTGACCTTAGCCTTTTCTGGGACCGTGCGCCTTTCTTCTGGGGTCAGGAGCATGCCTAGCAGCACCTGACAATCTGCCCAATTAAGGTTATGAGTGCAGAAGATGGAGGCAGAAAGATCCTACATTCCCTTAGGGTCTTCCCAATATCTGGGACAATGGTTTTTCCAGTTATAAATGTCACTTGTTGAGATAGGTTGGTGGACCCAGACCATGCTGGCATCTCCTGCCAGGACTTGTCGGAGGGGGTGCATGCCCCTGGGCTCAGTTGTGCTATGGCTCTCCCAAGAATTGGTTGACCTAGTGTTACTTTCGTTCTCCCTAGTCACCAAATTGGGGCACCCAAATGCCATTCCACTCTGCATATGGGGTGGCGAGCCCAAGGCAGGGATGGAAAGGGTTGGGAGGGGTGGAGACAGAGGTTAAGGGGGCCTACAGTGGGGACTGTCATTGGCACAGAGGCCCCATTGCGTGGGGAGGCAAGATGTAGGGTAGGGCAGTACAGGCACTGGAGTGAGGGTGGCTAGCCAGCAGGCCAGGAGTGTGGGACCAGAAAATTCTTGTTGGTGTCAGGAGGGAGGACTGGTGGTCGCAATCTGCCAGCCCCCTTCTGGATTAGAATTTCACATTTCTTGTTCAAACCCTTTTCCTGATAGAGAATCGTGAAAGCTTCTACATAATACTTCTCACCCCACTTTCCCTTGCAAGTACAGAAAAGGCCCACCTGAAGGATGATATTAAAACATAGGGACCCATTTTCTAGGAATTCCTCTCCATCTGCTAATTTATGTTTTCACCAGGCAGCGTTGCAAAGGAAAGTCATTTTCTTCTTTTTATGGGGCTTGGCCTGAAATATTTCCAATTCACAAGAATGCATCCTAAGGGGCTATAATCGGGAACCCCTTAAATGTTCCCCATTCTCCAGACACACACACACCTTGCACACTCACACAACCTAATTCAGTGCACCACCCTAATAACAGACACCTAGAGCCTTTTATGTCCTTTACAGTCAATTTCTCCTGCTTCTTGGGACTTTTCTAAGTCCTTACCTAGGAATCACCCTATTATTTGTCAAATAACCTCCAGTACCTGATGCCCTCAATGGTCAATTCCTTCTGCTTCTTGGGACTCTTCTAAGGCCTTACCTAGGAACTTACCAAATAACCCAGCAGTGTTGCATGTCTCCCACAGAATCACCATTAGGTCCGAGGTGGATCGGCTTTCAGGGCTGCTCCAAGGTCTCCAGGAGAAATCTGTTGGCACCAGACATCGAGGCCAGTCTGTTGTCTGATCTACTCCCAGAGCTGAGCAGATGACTCCTGGCTGGCTTGCCAGAAATGTTACTGCTCAGCATGGTTAGTTTGGCCAACAAATGAGACGCTGAGGTGGGAGCGTGGAAAGGTGCCTTTACTTCATTGCTCAGGAAAAGAAGCAGTTGGGGCTGCTGCTGCCAAGACTACTCTACAGGAGTCAGGGGAAAAGTTATTTTTAAGGGGTTTACAAGTAGGGACTACATACAACTTACATCAGCAACATTCTTATACGACACAGGCACCAGGATTTTTATGGGGCAGGCCAAGAAAAGGAGCTGGGATTCTGATGCAAAATTGCGAGACAGGCCAAGCAAGCTGCAGTGGAATTTTCTGCAGCCTGGAAACTTCTGTGTTATTAATGTTAAATAGCACATAAAGCAAAGAATTGGGTTTTTAGCTGTTAAAATAACAAAATTTTCTTTGATTACTAGGTTGAAAGGTTAATTTGTTTCTTGTGTAATCCACCTCGAAAGGCAAAGGTTTGGCCTCTCATTAAAATAAGATTCCTGAGTCAAAAACTATGACGAATGGCTTTAAAACAAAAAAGCTAAAGTTTTTACCTTTAAGACCTTTGGTGAAATTAAATATTGTTTCTCAGTGACATGTAATAACTTCTGACCACTTTGAAACTTCATGAAAAGCCACGAAAAATTTTATAAAGAAAAAGTGCTGAAGGTTTATTCGATATGTTATAAATTACATGGAGCATGTTATCAAAATCAAGAGAAGTGCCTATTCTCTTTGGGTCAAAATTTATGTTAGTATTTCTTCTTATGTGTTTGCCCAATATTAGACAACAGATGCATAATATTGTGTCATAATTCTATTGTCTTTTAATTGCTAACTTGGTCACAACTTTTTTTTTTTGATCCAGCGTCATCAAAGCCAGTGGGTTGACTGGAAATTCTCATTTACCCATGAAGTTTTTTTTTTAAATTACTATTCAGATATTTAGAACTTGATTATCTTAGTATATTCTTTGTATAACCTGACTATATGGTATTATGTTTCAGGATTGTTGTTGTTGTTAGGTGCCATCGAGTTAGTTCCACCTCATAGTGGGCCTATGTACAACAGAACAAAACACTGCACCATCCCATGCCATTCTCACAATTGTTGTTGTGCTTGAGCCCATTTTTGCAGCCACTGTGTCAATCCATCTCCTTGAGGGTCTTTGTCTTTTCCACTGACCCTGTACTTTATGAAGCGTGATGTCCTTCTCCAAGGACTGATCCCTCCTAACAAGATGTCCAAAGTATGAAAGATGCAGTCTTGCCATCCTTACTTCTAAGGAGCATTCTGGTTGTACTTCTTTCGAGGCAGATTTGTTCATTCTTTTGGCAGTCCATGGTATTTTTTATATTCTTCACCAACACCACAATTCAAAGGCATCAATTCTTCTTCGGTCTTCCCTATTCATTGTCCAGCTTTTGCATGCATATGATGTGATTGAAAAATACCATGGCTTGGATCAGCCTTCAAGGTGACAGCTTTGCTTTTCAATACTTTTAAAGAAGTCCTTTTGTGCAGATTTGCCCAATGCAATGTGTCTTTTGATTTCTTGAGTGCCGCTTCCATGGCTGTTGATTGTGGATCCAAGTAAAACAAAATCCTTGACAACTTCAATCTTTTCTCCGTTTATCATGATGTCGCTCATTGGTACAGTTGTGAGGATTTTTGTTTTCTTTATGTTGAGGTGTAATCCATACTGAAGGCTGTGGTCTTTGATCTTCATCAGTAAGTGCTTCAAGTCCTCTTCACTTTCAGCAAGCAAGATTGTGTCATCTGCATAATGCAGGTTGTTACTAGCAGATTGGTAGTAAGTACTGGAAAGGTAATATTAAATTGTTACACACTGTAAAACGAGAGTCAGAAGAAAATCCATTGGCCCTACACTCAGGGTGGGGTTGGTCATTTCTAAGAGCTTTAATTCTTACTTACGGTATAGTTGAATTAGAAAAATCTTTAAGAAATTTATCAATCACTATGGGACAAATGGAGCCCTGGTGGTGCAGTGGTTAAGATCTTTCCTGCTAACCAAAAGGTTGGCAGTTTGAATCCACCAGCTGCTCCTTGGAAACTGTATAGAGCAGTTTTACTCTGTAGAGTCACTATGAATCGGAATTGACTCGACATCAATGGGTTTGGTTTTGGTTTCTATGGGACAAATAGCAGATAAAGTTGCTAATAGGATGGAAACAAAATTGTGACCTCATTAGCCAAGGTAGCATTAGATAACAGAATAGCCTTATATTTTTCATTAGCCCAAGAACTTAGAGTCTGTGCTGTAGCAAATACATCTTCTTGCATTTGGATAAATAACATAGGAGAAGTAGAACAAGATATACATAGAATTAGACAGCAAGCTACTTGGTTACACATTATATCATTACAAACACTAGATTTATTTGGTTGGTTACCATCAGGAATAAGTACATGGGCTGGATCACCATTGTAAAGAGTAGTAATATTCTTAATCTGCATCCTGATAGTATTAGGCATAATAAAACTTTTCTTCTATTGTCTTACACACTTAAAAGCAAAAGTAAGGCTTGGGTTAAAATGTTGGTGTACATAGACCCTGCTCATTTCTGCAATGTGATTATGAGAACGTCATTCTTACTTAAGATCCTGGTGAAGGACCAGATGGTATCTGGTGGAAAGCCAGCACTGTGAGTTTAAAGAGCCTGCCATGGCCACCATCTAGAAGCCTGACTAAGCCAAGATTTTGATCATCAATGTGTTATCTCCAACGTCTGATCAAAAGGAGAGTATGACTTAGGAGTCATTATTCCCTGATCTTGAGTACAAAGAATATGACCCAGCTGGAGCAATAAGGACTCACAAGGTACGCATCTAACAGGCCCCGACGTATAAAAACAACAGCTAGGACAATCTTGAAAAACATCTTTTAGGAAGCCTTCCACATAAACAAATACTCGGAGCACAAAAGATTTACATATTTTCCACTCTTATTTTTTTCTGTTAGCATTTAGTAAATTGTAAGATTTGTTGGACCAGTGAAGACCTTCCTGACTGTGATTACTGAAACTTGTACCGATGATTATTAAGAAAGACAATCCAAAATGTTGAATCATGGTGATTTGGCAGTTTTTAGCCAATCTGTGAAAAGGCAAAGCTTTTAATGATTTTATCCATTTGTAATTTCAATATATACTGACGATTTTGTAACATTGCTTGGACTTGGGCAGACATGGCTCTGGAAGCATGCTTGCCTGTTTCCCACTTTTGCTTCTTTGAACATATGCTGAATAAAGTCGTTTTTCTTGCTTTACTATAATTTTGTGGTGATTTTACCCTAAGACACAGCTAACCGATGAGGGGAGTCATGGGTAGTGCAAAGAGTTAAGGAACTCCACAGCTAAACGAAAAGTTGGAGGTTTGTGTCCACCCAGAGGTGCCTCAGAAGGAAATTCAGGCAATCCGTTTCCAAAAAATCATCCATTAAAATCCTATGGGATTCTGGGAATATGGCAGCATGAACAGACCATTGTTTTGATCCTCCCCCACAAACACAGAAAAAAAAATACAAGGAAAAGGTGCCCGTCTTTAAGGGAGCAGAGGAATGCAGTGTCATGGATTGAATTGTGTCCCCCAAAAATACGTGTATCATTTTGGCTAGGCAGTGATTACCAGTGTTGCATGATTGTCCACCATTTTGTCACCTGATGTGATTTTCCTAGGTGTAAATCCTACCACTGTGATGTTAATGAGATGAATTAGTGGCAGCTATATTGATGAGATTACAAGATTACACAGTGTCTTAAGCCAATCTCTTTCGAGATATAAAAGAGAGAAGCTATCAGAGAGACACGGGGACCTCATACCACCAAGAAAGCAGCACCGGGAGCAGAGCGAGTCCTTTGGACCTGGAGTCCCTGTGCCTGAGAAGCTCCTTGGTTAGGGGAAGATTGATGACAAGGCTCTTCCTCGAGAGCTGAAAGAGAGAGAGAAAGACTTCCCCTAGAGCTGATGCCCTGAATTTGGGCTTGTAGCCTACTAGACTCTGAGAGAATAAATTTCTATTTGTTAAAGCCATTCACTTTTGGTATTTCTGTTATAGCAGCACTAGATGACTAAGACATGCAGTGAGGAACTGCAGACAGGCAAGAACCAATGAATCAATAAGTCACGTACACCAGGAAAAACGCTTCTTCCACTGTCCCTGCCCCTTCCCCCAGCCACGTGGGCTGCCAGCTGCTGAGAACTAAGAAGCAGCCCCAGCAAAAGTGTCTGCTTTCCTAACCACTACACCATCTACCAGTACAAAGAGACTGGACCCCAAGCTTCTGCTCTAAAATCAGCAAGCCAGACTCCCAGGTTTCCATTCTGAGCATGGCAGTACCTTCCCCACCTGGACCATGTCAGCAGCAAGGCTGCCACAAATTTCTACAGAAGGAGCCCTGTAGTGGAGTCAGCTCCCGTAATCAACTCTCCACCTGACTCCCTGTGTACCCCATAGCTCAGGCCACTGTAACCAAGAGGACAGACATTCCTAGGGGTCAGTTTGGGTCTGTCTGCTCCCCCTTCTGGTTGGCTGAGGACTGCTGATTAAGGCTGCTATGTGCTAGGAAGCAGGCGTCTTAAGTATAGGCTATACCCTCAGTCATCATAGTACCGTGGAGTTCTGATAGCAACAAGGCAGAACTCCTTGGGGGTTCATTTGGAGCTTGACAGCTCCTCTCTCCCCCTGGACTCTGTCAACTGCAAGGCTGCTGCGAAGTGCTACAGAAGGCACCCTGTAGTGAAGTTTCCCATAATCAGCACTCTATCTGCCTCCCTGCACATCTCATAGTTCAGTCCTCCAAACTCAACAAGACAGACCTCCCTGGATATGAATTCAGGCTAGTCTGCCACCACTTCTGGTTGGCACTGAGGGCTTCAGACGGAGGCTGCTGTGTGCTAGGAAGCAGTTGTCTTGAGTGGAGGCTACACTCACAGTCAACAATCTACCAAGAAGAGAAGGCTGTAATAGCAAGAAGGCAGACCTTTGTGGGGATCCAGTTGGAGTGTGGCATCACCTCCCCCACCTGGTAACTGTTGGCCAACAGGTTGTTGCATATTGCTACAGAAGGCCCCTGCAGTGGGGTCTGCTCCCATAGTCAGCACTCTATCTGCCACCCTGTACACCCCATAGCTCAGACCTCTGAAACCAATGGGACAAAACTCCTTGGGGGGTCAGTTCAGGTCTGTCTGCTCCCCTTTGCAGTTGGCTCTGAAGGCTGTTCACGGAGGCTGCTGTGTTCTAGGAAGTAGGTTCTTGAGTGGAGGATACACTGACAACCAGCATTCTATGGTACAGATTTTGATGGCCACAAGGCAGACCTCCCTGGGGGTCCATTTGGAGTGTGACAACTTGTCCCCCACCTGGTAACTGATAGAGACTCTTACAGAAAGACACCTAAAGTGGAGCCAGAAGGCAGGTCACCTAAGTGAAGACTGCTCCCCCAACTACCACAGGGCCACTGGGGCTCTGAAAACAAGAGAAATGTCTGTGAGGTCCTCCTGATGAGTGCCAGCCCCTCCTCCTCCATGAAATGGGGGAAAGTCTGCCTCTGCATTCCCTGAATGCAGGCTCAGATATAAGCAGCCCCAACAGATCAGGGAAGAAAGCCTTAGGCAAAGCCAGAGGACAATACCCAGCCCCAAAGGGGGCTTGCTGGGTTTGTGTTTTCCAAGAGAAACCATGATTGCAGAAACACAAAAGGGAAGGGAGTAATAACCAGAAAGAGAGAGGACTGCGCCCCCTGGTGGACAAATTGATTATGTGCACTGGTGTCCTCTGGTGGGCAGATTGACCACGGCACGTTCTCTGGTGTGTTTGGGAGCCATAGAAAGTTGAAAACCAAAACCTGGAATTTCCATTTTTAATTATATCAGGGAGACAGAAAGAACTATTACAGGAAGGAAGATGAAATGGTATGCAAAGCCCAAAAACTCTGTCCAACTAAGAGTTTTTTGCAAAAAGTTGTGTGAGCAAAAACACCAAATACTGGAAGAACTAAGTAAGTTAACACCCTCTAAAATTCCAATACCCCAACAAAAAATCCCAAGACACACAAAGAACAGAGAAACGATGGCCAAGCCAAATGAACATGATTAAAGAGTGAAAGTGCATCTATGGAAGACTGAATAATGAAAAGAATATAATACGACAATGTTAAACTTAATTATTAGGGAAGACATAGACAAAGACCTAAAAGAAATAAGGAAAACAATGCAAAAACAAGTTGAGAACCTAAAGAGAAACCAAACAGAAATACTCAACTGAAAGGGACAATAACTGAACTTAGAAACACAATGGAAGGATTTAACAACAGATTTAACAAAGCAGAAGAATGAATCAGGGAATTGGAGGATAAGATAGTAAAAACTGTAGAGCCTTAAGAGCAACAAGAATGGAGGCTCAAGAAGACTGAGCACAGATTAATGGAATTATGAGACAACAATAACAACAACTGCAGAAGGAGATGAGAAAGGGAAACAGACAGAAAGACTATTTGAAGAAATAGTGTCAGAACATGTTCCCAATCTGACAAAGGACATGAATCTATAAATCCAAAAAGCTCAAAGAGCCCCAAGCAGGATAAACCCAAACCCAAAGAGATCTACACCAAGACATACTGTAGTTAGGCTCTCAAAAAGTAAAGAGAAAGAGAGAACCCTGAAAGCAGTGAGAGAGAAGCAAATATTCACATACAAAGGATCTTTGATAAGAGTAAACACCGACTCCTTCTCAGAAACATTGGAGGCCAGAAGGCAATGGAATGACATATTTAAAGTGCTGAAAGAAAAAACTGTCAACCAAGAATACTACACCCAGCTAAACCATACTTCAAGAATAAGGGTGAAACTAAAACGTTCCCAGATAAACAGGAGCTGAAAGAGTTCATATCCACCAGACCTTCCCTACGAAAGATATTAATAGGAGTCCTGCAGATGGAAGGGAAAAGACACTAGAAAGTAATTTAAAGTCATACCTAGAAAGAAAAATTCCCCAAAAAGGGAATTGCACAGAGAAGTATAAGGGCTATTAATAGGTATTAATACTTAATAGTTCCAATTGTTTTGACCTTTGTGCTTTTTAATAATAAATGTATAAAAAAAACAGGGCTAAATTTATGTTACAGGGCACATAAACTATAAAGATGTTATTAGTGATAACAACAATGAAATGAGTGGGAGTGGGAAGAATGGTATAGGTATTGAATTTCTAGTGTGTTACTACTATAGGGTCTCTATGAGTCAAAATTGGCTCGACGGCACTGGGTTTGGTTTTTGGTTTTACTTAAGTTAAGTTGGTACCAACGTACCCTGTTGCTGTCAGGTGCTGTTGAGTTGGTTCTGACTCATAGTGACCCTAGGTACAATAGAATGAAACATTGCCCGGTCCTGCACCATCCTCACAATTGTTGCTATGCTTGAGCCCACTGTTGCAGCCACTGTGTCAATCCATCTCCTTGAGGGTCATCCTCTTTTTTGCTGACCCTCTGCTTTACCAAGCATGATGTTCATTTCCAGGGACTGGTCCATCCTGACACCATGTCCAAAGTATGTGAGAAGAAGTCTCACCATCCTTGCTTCTGAGGAGCATTAGGGCTGTACTTTTTCCAAGATCGGTCATTCTTCTGGCAATCCATGGCATATTCAATATTCTTTGCCAACGCCGTAATTCAAAGGCATCAATTCTTCTTCAGTCTTCCTTAATCATTGTCCAGCTTTCACATGCATATGATGTTATTGAAAATACCATGGCTTGGGTCAGGCACACCTTAATCCTTAAAGTGACATCTTTGCTTTTCAACAACTTAAAGAGGTCTTTTGCATCAGATTTGCCCAATACAATATGTCATTTGATTTCTTGACTGCTGCTTTCCTGGGCATTGATTATGGATCCAAGTAAAATGAAATTCTTGACAACTTCAATATTTTCTCTGTTTATCACAATGTTTTTTTTTAGTTCAGTTATGAGGATTTTTGTTTTCTTTATGTTGAGGTGTAATTCACAATTAAGGCTGTAGTCTTTGATATTCACCCGTAAGTGCTTCAGGTCCTCATTGCTTTTCAGCAAGCAAGATTGTGTTATTTGCATATTGAGGTTTGTTAATGAGCCTTCCAGTCCTGATACCCCTTTCTTCTTCATATAGTCCAGCTTCTTGGATTATTTGCTCAGCATACAGATTGAATAAGTATGGTGAAAGGATACAACCTGGACACACACCTTTCCTAACTTTAAACCATGCAGTATCTGTTGTTCTGTTCAAACAACTCCCTCCTGGTCTATGTGTAGGTTCCTCATGAGTACAATTAAGTGTTCTGGAATTCCCATTCTTCACGCAATATTATCCACAATTCTTTATGATCCGCACAGTCAAATGCCTTCGTATAGTCAATAAAATGCTGGTAAACATCTGTCTTAGGCTGGATTCTCTAGATAATCAAAACTAGTGAAATACACACACACATAGAGATTTATCTCAAGGAAATGGTTCATGGGGTTGTAGAGGCTGGCAAGTCCCAAGTCCATTGGTCAAGCATCAGGCTTCAGACCGGAGGCTTCTCCTGATTAGTTCAGCTGCAGGGACTGACAAACCCAAGATCCACAAGTAAGATGGCGATCACTGGCGCAAGGCTGTGAATTTTGACAAATCCAAGATTGGCAGTAAGACGGCAGGCTGCTGGCCAAAGTCCCAAAAACTGGAGGTCAGATGGTGATGAGCTGACTACAGGATCCCAAGCAGATCAAAAGCTAGAGAGCTTTGCCGGAAAGTCCAAATATATTGGATCCAGGCCATACCCCCAATGAAACTCTTTTTCTACTGACTGGTTACTCACAGCAGACCCATCATGGAGGTGATCACCTTATATCAGATCTCATCATTTAGGTGATTTACATCATTATATGACTGCCAAACTACATAATAACTGCCAAACCACTGAGAATCATGGCCCAGCCAAGTTGAAATACAACCTTGAGGATCACAAAGTCTTTCTGATATTCTCTCCTTTCAGCCAAGATCTATCTGATATCAGAAATGACATCCCTCATTTCACACCCTCTTCTGAATCTGGCTTAAATTTCTGGCAGTTCTCTATCAATATACTGCTGCAACCGCTCTTGAATGATCTTCAGCAAAATTTCACTTGTGTGTAATATTAATGATATTGTTCAATAATTTCCACATTCTGTTGGATCACCTTTTTGGGGGATGGGCACAAATATGGATTTCTTCCAGTCAGTCGGCCAGGTAGCGTCTTCCAAATTTCTTGGCATAGACAAGTGAGAACTTCCAGCACTGCATCTGTTTCTTGAAACATTTCAACTGGTATTACATCAATTCCTGGAAACTTGTTTTTTGCCAATGCCTTTAGTGTAGCTTGGACTAAGTTCTTGATCATATGCTACCTCCTGAAATGGTTGAATATCAACCAACTGTTTTCAGTACAGTGACTCTGTGTATTCCTCCCATCTTCTTTTGATGCTTCCTGTGTTGTTTAATATTTTCCCCATAAAATCCTTCAATATTGCAGCCTGAGGCTTGAATTTTTTCTTCCGTTCTTTCAGCTTGAGAAATGCCAAGTGTGCTCTTCCCTTTGGTTTTCTAACTCCAGGTCTTTGCGCATGTCATTATAATACTTTACTTTGGCTTCTGGAGCCACCCTTTGAAATCTTCTGTTCAGCTGTTTTACTTCATCATTTCTTCCTTTTGCTTTAGCTACTTGACATTCAAGAGCAAGTTTCAGAGTCTCTTCTGACATCCATTTTGGTCTTTTCTTTCTTTCCTATCTTCTTAATGACTTCTTCCTTTCTCCATGTATGATGTCCTTGATGTCATTCTACAACTTGTCTGGTCTTTGTTATTAGGGTTCAGTGCATCAAATCTATTTCTGAGATGGTCTCTAAATTCAGGTGGGATATACTCAAGGCCATACTTTGGCTCTCGTGGCCTTGTTCTAATTTTCTTCAGCTTCAACTTGAACTTGCATGTGAACAATTGGTGGTCTGTTTCACAGATGGCAACTGGCCTTGTTCTGACTGATGATATCCGGCTTTTACATCATCTCTTTCCACAAATGTAGTCAATTTGATTCCTGTGTATTTCATCTGGTGAGGTCCATGTGCATACTTGCCATTTATGATGCTGAAAAAAGTATTTACAATGAAGAAGTCATTGATCTTTCAAAATTCTATCATGTGATCTCCGATGTCATTTCTATCACCAAGGCCATATTTTCCAACTGCTGTTCCTTCTTTGTTTTCAATTTTTGTATCCCAATCACCAGTAATTCTCAATGCATCTTGATTACGTGTTTGATCAATTTTAGACTGCAGGAAAAAAAAAAAAAAAACTTCAATTCCTTCATCTTTGGCCTTAGTGGTTGGTGCATAAATTTGAATAATAGTAGTGTTAACTGGTCTTCCTTGAGGCATGTGGATATTAGCCCTTCCTTGAGGTGTGCGGATATTAGCCTAACACTGGCAGCCTTGTACTTCAGAATAGATCTTAAAATGTCCTTTTTGACAATGAATGTGATGCAATTCCTTTTCGATTTGTCATTCTGAGCATAGTAGACCATAAGATTGTCCAATTCAAATGGCCAATGCCAGTCCATTTCAGCTCACCAATGCCTAGAATATAGATGTTTATGCATTTCATTTTTGATGACTTCCAATTTTCCTAGTTTCATACTTCGTACATTCCACATATTAATGGGTATTTGCGGTTGCATTTTCTCATTTTGAGTAGTGCCATTGTTAGCAAATGAAAGTCCCGAAAGCTTGACTCCATTCACATCATTCAGGTCAACTCCACTTTGAGGAGACAGCTCTTTATCGGTCATATTTTGAGTGCCTTCCAAACGGAGGGGCTCATCTTCTGGCACTATATCAGACAATGTTCTGCTGCTATTCACGAGGTTTTCACTGGCTAGCTTTTTCAGCAGTAGACCACCAGGTCCTTCTTCTTAGTCTGTCCTAGTTTGGAAGCTCCGCTGAAACTTGTCCGCTGTGGCTCACCCTGCTAGTATTTGAAATACTGGTTGCATGGCTTCCGGCATCACAGCAACACACAAGCCACCACAGATGACAAACTGATGGACACGCGGGCAGATTACCCTAGGATGTTATAAATACAGCTGTTAAATGCAATAGTCATGGTAACCACTAAGAAAATATCTAAAAAAAAATATGCAAAAGGAAAGGAGAAGGGAAACAAAATAGCACACTACAATAAATCAATAAAACACAAAAGCAAGCAGTAGTAAAGGAAAAAGACAAAGAAGGCTTTAAAAAAAAAAAGGCTTAAGACACACAAAAAGCAACGAATGACAGAAGTATGTCACTTCTTATCGGTAATTACCGTAAACGTAAATGGACTAAATGTTCCAATCAAAAGGCAAAGACTGGCACAATAGATGAAAAAAAACACAATCCAACTAGATGCAGTTTTCAAGAGATATAACTTAGACCCAAGGACAGAAATAGATTGAAAGTCAAAGGATGGGAAAAAATATTCCATGCAAATAATAACTAAAACAGAGCTGGGGTGGAAATCTTAGTATGAGACAAAATAGATGTTAGGATTCAATTGTGTCCCCCCAAAACATGTGTCAACTTGGCTAGGCCATGATTCCCGGTATTGCCCACCAATTTGTCATCTGATGTGATTTTTCTATGTATTGTAAATTCTGTTACAATGTTGATGAGGTAGGATTAGAAACAGTTATGTTAATGAGGCAGGACTCAATCTATAAGGTAAGGATGTGTCTTCAGTCAATCTCTTCTGTGATATAAGAGAGAGAAGCGAGCAGAGAGACAGGAGGATCTTCTACCACCAAGAATGAAGAACCAGGAGGGAAGCGCATCCTTTGGGCCTGGAGTCACTGCACCGAGAAACTCCTAGACCCACCCAAGAAAAGACTGATAACAAGGACCTTCCCCCAGAGCTGACAGAGACCGAAAGCCTTCCCCTGGAGCTGGTGCCTTGAAATCAGACTTCTAGACTCCTAAACTGTGAGAGAATAAACTTCTGTTTGTTAGAGCCATCCACTTGAGGTATTTGTTATAGCAGCCCTAGGTAACTAAGATAAGACAAAAACCCAGTGCCGTCGAAGTATATCCCAACTCATAGCGACCCTATAGATAAAATGTTAATACAGAATCTGTTAGAAGAGATAAAAATGGACATTACACAGTGATAAAAGGGTCAATTCATCAAGATTTAACAATCATAAATATATATACACTTAACATTGGAGCACCTAAATATTTAAAGCAAATACTGATAGATTGAGGTGAGAAATAGATACCAACTTCTCGTCCCTTAGAGTCTCCTTTATTGTTATGAACAGAATATAGGGGTATTTTGTAAGAAATGACTACCAAACAAGAGGTTTCATGAAATGATTTCTTTTTCTTTTTTTTTTAAACAATCAACAACATATGTAACAGCCACTCTGGGTTTCTACTGGGACCAGAGACCAATGGGCATACGGCAGAGAGAACGGGCTGCCGGTTTGGACAGACCTGGATTTGCATCCTGGTTCTTTTCTTACTAAGGAGCCCTGATGGCACAGTAGTTAAGAGCTGGCTGCTAACAGAAAGCTGAGTGGTTCAAACTCACCAGCCACTCCACGGGGGAAAGATGTGGCAGTGTGCTTCTGTAAAGATCCCAGTCTTGGAAACCCTAAGGTCCTTGACAAGATTTCGTAAAACTAATTAAGATCTAACAAACGATGCAGGTGAAGCAGGCAGCACAGGCCCTGGCACACGGCAGATGCTTAATACGCGTTCAACAGTATACTAGCATTTGCTCCAATGCAGCAAAACACCCAAAAAACCAAACCCACTGCCGTCAAGTTGACTCCAACTCATAGCGACCCTATAGGACAGAGGAGAACTGCCCCATAGAGTTCCCAAAGAGTGCCTGGCAGATTTGAACTGCCGACCTCTTGGTTAGCAGCGATAGCACTTGACCATTATGCCACCAGGGTTTCCCCAATACAGCAAAGTAGCTATCAATCCGTACTGCAGATGAGGAAACTGAGACTCAGAGAGGTTAAGTCACTTGTTCAAGGTCGCATGACCAGGAAGTGGCAGAGCCAGGGCTGGAGCTTGGGTTGGGGAGGGGGGTGCTCTTGGATGCCAGCAAGTAGGCACCAAGCTACCTGACCACTGGGCAGTAACCAGGGCCCCACTGAGCAGCAGATATTCCTGCCCACAGCAAAGGGCTGGGTGGGATGAGCCTGGCCACCTTGTCCTAGGAAATGAACTACTGTTCTTTTTTTGTTTGTTTTTTAAGCAATCTATCTAATTTTTTTGTTGAAAATATACACAGCAGAACCGCACCAGTTCAACAGTTTCTCCATGTACAATTCAGTGACGCCGATTACTTTCTTCACGTTGTGCAGCCATTCTCACCTCCTTCTCTGAATTGTCCCCGCATTTACGAAAGCTAACTGCCCCCCATGCTTCCTATGTAACTTTTCAAGTTGCTCTTGTCAGTTTGATCCCATATAGACAGTTGAAATAACTTTCTATCTTTACAGCACTGACAGTAACCTGTAGATGCTCACGCCTAACGTGGGGAAAATTAGGGTGAATCTGTTCCCCTCGCCCCACCCAGGAGAACCAGGAAGAAGCGGTCCCAGCCACAGGATGCCTGATGGCGCTCCATGTGGCCTGCAGAGGGCAGCAAAGGCCTCTCTAAGGAGGAGAGGGCTCTGGGAGCCAGGGGAGGCTCCGGGACTCGGCAGCAGCAGGTGTCCCCTGCCTGGGTCCTGATACAATAACAACAATGGGAACCCTGCAGCCCTCCAGGTGCAGGCACTGTTAGGACTATGTCCACTTCCCAGGAGACTCTTAAGTGCACAGCAGGGCGCTGGGGGGCCACATCTTAACCCAGCCACAGGGCCGGGGGGGGGGCCCTCACTTTCTGCCATTATCCCAGGACAAGGATGGTGCAGAGGCCCAAAGCCCCGCAAGCAACAATCCCAAGGGGTCGGCACAGTTAATTGTCCTTTTGCGGATGCAGGGGCTGAGGTTCAGGGGGGGCTGGAAGCCTCCCACGATGTCCCTTCTACCCCCAGTCTGGGCTCCCAGATCCCTGGGCCTCCTCCATCATACTACACACGTCTGCCTCCCCCACCAGACTTCCCTAATCACTATTGTACTGCCACATAGTAGGAGCCCTGGTGGCGCAGTGGTTAAAAGCTTGGCTGCTAACCAAAAGACCAGCAGTTCGAATCCAACAGCCTCCTTGGAAACCCTATGGGGCAGTTCTACCTTGTCCTATAAGGTTGCTATGAGTCGGAATCCACTCGATGGCAACGAATTAGTCTCAGCACATAGTAGGTGCTTAGTAATAGATACTTTCTGAAGGAGTGAATGAATGAATGAATGCAGGCTTCCTAGGAGATATGGGGACAGGGATGAGATAAGAGAAGAAGGGTTAAGAACTCTGACCACAACGACAAGGCATGAGGGTCCCGGCGACCTTCCCCTGCCGAGGCTGAGAAGAAGCAGACACTGGCCCACCCGTTGACCACGGTCAGCGCGAGGTCCCAGCAGGACTGCAGTGATTGGGAGCCTGGGCCTGGAGGCAGTGGCCCAAGTTCGAGTCCTGCTGCACACGCCCCAGTGTGGGGGCGGGGGGTGGGGACACGGGTTTCCTGTGGCGGTTGGAACAAATCACCACGCTCTCAAAAAACCCTCATTATTCTTTTACAGCTTGGAGGTCAGAAGTCCAGGAGGGGACTCACAGGGCCAAAGTCAAGGCGTGGGCAGGGCTGACTCCTTCTGGAGGCTCCGGGGAGAATCTGTTTCCTTGTCTTTTCCGACTTCTAGACTCCACTTTCCTTGGTCTTCAAAGCAATAATGGCTGGTGGAGCCTTCATCACACTGCGGCACTGCAGCCTCTGCTTCCTCTGCCAGCCAGAGGGGAGGGAGGTATTTTACTCTCATTCAATCATTCAACAGCCACATACAAAACACCTGCTGCGCCCCAGGCACTGGGCAAGGACCGGGGATAACATGATGAGCGCTCTGGGGTTTACCGTCTGGGCTGTGGTCACGTAACACTCAACAGTTATGTGCACACTCACCTTCACACTCACACCCAAAACACACATCCATGCACACACTCATACTTGCTCACACTCACACTTTCCTACACACATACACATTCACACAAACACACTCCTAAGTGCTCACACGTGCAAACACAGCATCCTCACACACAATCGACACACAACAGTTATGTGCCCACTCACTTTCACACTCACACATCCATGCACACACACGTGCTCACACTCGCACACACTTTCCTACACTCTCTCTCTCTCACACACACACACACCCATTCAAACACACTCCTAGGCGCTCACACACACATAGCCTGTCATCCTCCTGAGAGCTGGCTGTGCACCCCCCCCCCCCCCCAGGCATGCAGGAGTCAGTCAGACCTGCTGGCAGGTCTCTGGGCTCAGGATTCCATTTGGGTCCCAACCCGCTGCACATGTGAGCAGTTCCACAAGCCTCCCACCTCCGTGGACACCACCCCATGATCTTCACAACCGCTCCTGGAGCCGGGCTGTCACCGTCCCAACTTGCTGGTGTCATGAAAAGTGTAATCTTCTGCCCAGAGCCTCAGGAGTTTGGTGTGCCTGAAACAGCACTGGGCAGAGGGCTAAGAACCTAACTCAGTCCTGCCTCCAGGGGCTGTGTGACCCAGGTAAGTCACCTCACCTCTCTGGACCACATTGCTCCTCTCTGCTTCCCTCCTTCTCGTTCTGTTCTGTTTTCCCATTGCTCAGGTTTGGGCTCCCCATCCCAGCCCCCAGCATCACCACACGATGGCACCTCCATTGGCCTGGGCCCTGAGTGACCACGATGAGCAAAGCCCCTCTGCGAGTCGTCAGTGAACGTGTGGTTCTTTCAGCCCCTGAGATGAGGGTTGTTTGTCACTGCAGCCTGCCAGCCCTGCCTGAGAGGAGCTGTGCCCTTCCACAGGGCCTTCGTGAGGGTGCACAGGAGACCACGGCTGGGTAACCCAGTGTGTATCACTAGACGTCCATGAGTGGAAGACCCCACCAAGAGGGGCGATGCCCTGGCTTGTTAGTTCAGTGGCTGGACAACATCACCTAGGTCCCAGGTACTTTCTGAGCCTCTGTCCTGGCCACGTCAATGTGCGGCAGTACTGTGTCTCATGGTCACAAGACAGCTGCCAGCAACCCAAGCAGACACAACGGCACCCAGCAAAAAAGACGAGGGCCATTTCTTCTTAGGGGTTTCATTTGAGGAGGGAAGAAAACCTTTACCAGAAACCACTCCAGCTCCAGCAGACTTCACCCCAAGTCTCATTGGCTGCAGATGGGCCACACGCCCAGGCTCTGTCACAGGGGGGCTGGTAAAGTGTCAGCGTTTTTACTTCCATCCCTGTGCTCTGTCTCTCTCTCCATCACCGTGGGGGTCTCTGCTATCTCTGCAGCTCTCCACGCATATCTCTGTGTCTCTCTCCAACCCTCCCCATCCACCCACTCCTCCACATCCCCCCCTGGTGGAGCAGCCTGCACAGTGCCCCACATAGTCTGGGAGGATGTATGTTAGAGCCCTCACGGAAATCCCAAGTCCATGGACTCTTCAGGTTCCCATCAAGAGGGACAAAGTCTCGCATCTTGGTGAATGGACAGGGGTCCAATGGTGGCCCAAGAACACTGGTTGGAGCACCTGACCCCAGGCCCCTGAGTGCTTGAGCCTGGAGCTCAGCATACCCTCCACCTGAGTCCCCAGCTCTGTCTTCTGGTTCCATCCCCTGTGACCCCCACCCTCACAACCATGACCCCCACCCTCACCCTGTGACCCATACCCTCACCCCATTTACCTTACCCTCAGCCTGTGACCCCACCCTTGCCCTGTGACCCCCCTCACCCTAGTGACCCCTCACCCTAGCCCCGTGACCCCCAGCCTTGTCCCTGTGACCCCAGCCTGACCCCTGTGGCCCCCCTCACCTCTGTGACCCCTGCCTTCACTCCATAACCCTCACCATCCCCATCATGACCCCCCTTGCCCTGTGACCCACCTCATCCTTGTGACCCCTGCCCTCGCTTCTGTGACCCCTGCCTGCTGCGGAAGCCCCTGTCCTCCCCTTTGGTTGGGGTACAGGGAGGCCTGGAATCAAGGGATTATAAAACTGTGCCCTGGAATTTGCTGGAAGCAGCAAAACCCCCATAAAAGTCCTCCAGCCCCTCATATTGGGTTTCACAAGCCCACAGCTGGGTAATTGCAGAGAGCTGCCAGGCTTCAAAGCAGAGGTCCGCCCCCAGCCCCGTCCTGGCGGGTGGTCAGGAAGGGGGGCTGCCGAGACCAGCCGATGGTGCGTTTCCTCTGCATGTGGTGGCGAGGTATTGAGTGACATGTGCTGTCCCCAAGACTGTGCAGGGCGCTTGCCCTCCTCATGGGCCCCCTCAGTGAGTCGGGGAGACAGGTGGGCAGACACCCTAGATTTCTGCCAACTCATCCTCTGCACACAGACTCTCAATGGCCCTCACCAATCTTTGTTGTCACCTGGTCCCGGCCCCTCCCTCATTTTCCTCTACAGCAAGTTCATCGCACTCCAGGTCCCTCCACCAGAATAAAAGTGATCCCACTCTAGGTCCTCCCACCAGAATAAAACACCCACTGCTTTGATCACGTGGCAGCTCTTGATTGCTGGGGGCAGGAGAGGCAGGGATAGGGAGCAGGTGCTGGAGTCAAACAGAACAGGCATGAGCCAATTCACTCAGTCAGAAAGATGCTTTTTGAATGCTGACTAGAAGCTGCTTCTGTGTGAGCTAGGGCGTCCTGGCTTTTCCAACTCTTTGATTTCTCAAGAATTTTTTTCTTACATCATAGTTTATGTCCATCTCCAGAAAAAAAAGAGGGGTAGGGGGGTACCGAAGGGGAGAATCGCTTCATGTGTTCACTGAACTGGGGAGTGCTCTGAAAAGCCAGCCCCACTCCAGTCTTGCTCTCCATTTCCTTTATTCCTGGCCTCTGTTCTAACCCTCCCTGTTTTTCCTTTGAGTACCTGCTCAGCCAATGCCCCATGTGACAAGGAGCTCTCTTGCAAGGGGCGGGGGGGTGGGTGGGGAACAAACCTAAGAGGGCACTGGGTTTTTTTGGAGTAAGCTCTCAGATGCAGGCTCCGAGTAGGAGCTGAAAATACCAGGCTGGGTTGGCAGGAGGAATGCCAGCATCTTGCCAATGTTGTTGAATGAGGTTTTTTAGTCTCAAACAAAGGTCTCCCTTTGGGGATCAACTGGCAACAGCGAGCTCTTTGTTTTGAGTCGAATTTAAGATTATTGCTGGGATAGGAAAAGGGAGAAAGCTGACACTGTCAGGACCCCACCATGTAAATCCTGGGTTATGGGAAACATTTTTTTTTTTTTTTAACGTGTTGGCCAATATCGACACCTATGGCGCTGACACGCTGACATGTCTGTTTGATTTGTGACCAAGGCCCCGGTCTCAGGTTTCACAGGCAGGTGATGCTTTCAGAGATAGACGCAGACACATGTAGACCCCTGGCACCGAGAACAGGCCTAGTCTCACTTGTTAGCTTTCTATGCTGCTGGAAAAAAGGAAAACAAATCCCCAAGATATTGCCGCCATTGTGTAGTTTCCCAAGGCGGGGGACTTGCGAGGTGGGGAGGAAGTACAGGTGATGCCAACATGGGGCTCAAAGCTTCTGTTTAGAAACAAGCCTGGCCTGGCATTCCTGGCTGCTTCTGACACGCTGCCCTAGAGCTGGCCAGGGTTGTTGGTCCTGCCTCGGCTTTCTTGTTCATAAAGGTTGGGCCCCTCATCTCCCTCTGAATTAACCCCAATGTCCACTCTTAGCCCAAGGCCTTCCTGCCACCTCTCTGACCAATCTCCCAGCGATCTCGGCCTCAGCCATGCTCTGCCTGGAACATGCTGGGTACGTGGCTGCCTCAGGGACTTTGCACCTGCTGTTCCCTCCAGCCAGGATTCTCTTTTCCCAAAAATCCACAGGACTGACCTGGTTTCTTCCTTCCACCTGTGCTCAGGAATGTTGTCTTCTCAAAAAGGCCTCTTTGATACCTTCCTCTCTCTTCTCCACTTACCTGCTTCATTTCACAGCTTTAATTTTGGATTTTCTTTCTCCACCCACATCACCACCCACCTCACCAGAGGATTCCAGCCAACGAATAGACAATCACAATACAGGTGTACCCAGCCATGGCCCCTGCCTTGTGGGGCTCCTAGTTGAGGCAAGTCCAGGTGCTGAGCTGGGCAAGAGAGCGTGGGGGTCAGCAGGTGCAGACCAGGAGCTGGACCATCCCCCTTCTAGCCTGCCTTTGCCCAGAAGCCCAAGGTCTCGTGCTCTGGGGCTGGGATCTTCCTGTTAATGATTTTTGGGTAGCACCGTTTGCCAGCTGTGGGTTTCCAGCCTCAGGCGTGGGCTCTGAGCTGTGGTGGGTCACTCCTTGGTGATCTTAGCACAGGGGAGGCAACAAGGCACAGATAATCCAAACCAGCTGAACCCAACCTTGGAACCGCTGATAACCAGAGCTGGTGCCTGCGAACCTCACCCCTGAGGCCTGCTGCCTCTTCTTTTTTTTAATTTTTCATTATGATGGGTCTATCTCTCACTGTATTTAAACTCTTTCTGCTTTGACTTCCAAAATAGGCCAGTCACTACAGAGGGAAAGAAAGGTGTTCTTTAATTTTTTTTAATAAAATAGATTATCTCTTATTTATTGAGATATAATTTATATCCAAGGTGGTGCAGTGGTTAAGTGCTCGGCTGCTAACCAAAAGGTAGGCGGTTTGGACCCACCAGCTGTTCCACGGGAGTAGGATGTGGCAGTCTGCATCTGTAAAGATTACAGCCTTGGAAGCCCTACAGGGCAGTTCTACCCTGTCCTATAAGCTCGCTGTGAGAATTGATGGCAAACGGTTTGGTTTGGATTGAATTTATATACAGAATGTAAATTTAATTACGTACCTAGGTGGTGCAAGTGGTTTATGCTTGACAACTAACCTAAAGGTTGGCGGTTTGAACCCACCCAGCAGCACCATGAAAGAAAGTCCTGGCCATCTGCTTCTGTTAGGATTATGGCCAACAAAACCCTACAGAGCAGTTCTACTTGGTAACACATGAGGCCTCCAGGAGCTGAAATTGACTCAATGGCAATGGGTTTGGGTTTGGTTTTTTTAATTTACATGCAGTCAGTATACAGTTCTGTGAGTTTGGAAAAATACTTAGAATCATGGAACACCCCACAATCAAGATGTGGAAGAGCTCCACCCCCCAAAAATGCCTTGGGTGCACATTGTCTTTAATTGTACAACCTTGAGAAGCTGCTAAATGGTGAGCAGCAAGAGGGTGGGAATTCTGTCCTCATGGTTGCCCCACTGCCCAGCACAGTACCTGGCACATACTCAGTACTCAGTACACGTTTGTCAAATGAGTGAATGAATGCCGTAGGCATTACTGTTGTGACCAGCTTGCACAGGAAGAGGCCAAGGTTGGGAGACGATACTTCCATACTTCCAGGAGACAGAAGGCAATTATGGGTCTGTGATTCTGTGCACCTCCAGCCCACTGCCCTATCAGTGGCTCAGAGTCCCAGAACTCCTCTATATGGGACTCGAGGCCTGCTTGAGCCAGGGGTTTTTGCCCACACTCATGCTAATCTAGCCTAAATAGTTGAAGCCCTGACCTCTGTTCCCTATTGCTTCTGAGGCTCATGGGCGTGCATGTAGGGGCTGCCAGGTGCCTTGGGGATATGGGGCCAACTGACCTTCCTCACCACAGAGGAGAAGAAGGAGACCCAGCACCCTTGCTGTGTGACCTCCTGCAAGAATCGTGGCCTCTTCGGGCTTTTGTTTCTTCAATTACAAAGTAAATGAGGGGTTAAACCTCATGGGGGTCGAAGAGTCCTATCTCTGCCATTATGGTTCCTTATCAGTATTTTCTTGGTTGCGAGTGACAGAAAACCCTCTCACACTGACTTAGGGAGAGACAGGGAGGATTTTCCAGGCTAACTGAGGAGCTGGGGAGCAGACTGATTCAGGCATGGCTTAACCTAGGGGCTCCAAGAGTGTCATCAGACTTGGCCTCTCACTTTCGTTCTCCTTCTCACTGTCTTTCCTCTCTACCTCTTAGCTCTGCTTTCCTGTGTGTTGACTCCATTCTTACGCAGATACCCCCCTTGGGGTGGCAGGATGGTTGTCTGCAGCTCCAGGTTACCCTTTTGTCCTACCAGGGCTCCCAAAATAAACAACAATTCTCTTTTGACCACACTTAAGACAAAAGGGTCAACACTGGTTCTGATTGGATGAATGTGAGTCACATGTTTATCCTTGAACCAATCCCTGCGGCCAGGGGAATGGCATTCACTGATTGGCTGAGCCTGTGTCATGGGACCACACCTGGATATGCGGGAGGTGTCCACTTTCTGTGGACAGAAATGGGAAGAAGGGTGGTACCCTTCCAAAGGAAAACCAGCAGTTGTTTCCAGAATGAAAACAGATGCTGGGCACGGAAAAATTAAGTCTGTTACAGTCGGGATTACACCTCGTACAGCCAAATACCAAGGAGTAAATGCATGGTCCTCTCATGGGCCCAGAGAACCCTCCTGGGTGCCACGTGTCAGCCAGCGCCCAGCACAGCCAAGAATTGCCTGGGCCCTCACTGGCCCCAGGAACCCTGGTGGTGCAGTGCCTAAGATTGGCTGCTAACCAAAAGGTTGGCAGTTGGAATCCACCAGTCGCTCCTTGGAAACCCTATGGGGCAGTTCTACTCTATCATTAGGGTCACTATGACTCTGAATCGACTCAAAGACAAAGGGTCTGGGCTTTTTTTTTTTTTTTTAATTGGCCCCACAGCCTGGCGCACCTCCTTTCTCTCTGCTGCCATGTTTTCATGTGTAAAATGGTCTCCCTGTCCTTCCCCCTGGCTATCGGGCAAGCGTTCCATGTTACTTCCTCAGAGACGGGTGATACATCATCCTATAAGTGCTCAGACCCTTCCTAGTGACCCCTGAGACCAAGCTTGCCTTCACAGGAACCTAGAAGACATCCAAGTAATTGTCACTAAAAAAGATGGTTAAAGGGTACACGAATTTCCTGTGTCTTCCATAACCAATTACCACAAACATGGTGATTTAAAACCACACAGATTCACTACCTTACAGTTATGGAGGTCAGAAGTCCAACATGGGCCTCATTGGGCTAAAATCAAGGCATCAAGGCATCTTCAGGGATGTTTTCCTTTTTGGAGGCTTTAGGGGAGATTCCGTTTCCTTGTCTTTTCCAGCTTCTAGAGGCTGCCTGATTCATTGGGTCGTGGTCCCTTTCTCCACCTTCAAAGCCAGCATCTTCAAATCTATCTCTGTCTCTGACCCTCCTGCCTCCCTCTTATAAGGACCATCGTGATTATATTGGCCCATCTGGATAATCCAGGAAAATCTCCCATCTCAAGATCCTGAACTAAACCACATCAGCAAAATCTCCTTTGCCAAGTAAGGTAACATAGTCACAGGCTCTGTGGATTACCTGCTTCAGGTTGTCTGCAGTTCATGGCACACACAAAAAGTTCATTCATTCATTCAATGAATATTTACAAAGCACCTACTGTGTGCCAGGCACTGCAGTTGACATGGGGGATGCAATAGAGATAAAGACAGGTAAAAGCCCTCCCTCGTGGGTCTGATGAAGAACATAAAAACTAAGCCAAGTACGTGCCTAATTAATTCATTAATTTATCTATTCGACCAATATTTATTAAGTGCCTAATGTATACCAGGAGCCCTGGTGATATAGTAGTGGTTAAGAGTTTGCCTGCTAACCTTTGGTCAGCAGTTCGAATCCACCAGCCACTCACTGGAAACCCTATGGGTCAGTTCTACTCTGTCCTATAGGGTTGCTATGAGCTGGAGCCAACTCTACAGCAATGGGTTTGATTTTTTTTTTTTTTTTTAAGGTATACCAAGGAGCCCTTGTGGTGCAATGGCTAAAGATTTCAGCCTAGAAAACCCTATGGTGGCAGTTATACTGTGTCTCATGGGGTTGCTATGAGTCAGAATCAACTTGACAGTGCCTAACAAAAACAACATACAGTCATGCGTCGCTTAACATCCATGACATATTCCGTGAAACAGGAT
This sequence comes from Elephas maximus indicus, assembly GCF_024166365.1. NCBI lineage: Eukaryota > Metazoa > Chordata > Mammalia > Proboscidea > Elephantidae > Elephas > Elephas maximus. The sequence goes on along the minus strand of NC_064843.1, from coordinate 12,144,915 downwards.
GTTCTGAGATTTGGACGTTGTTGGAACACCATACAGTGATGCACTTCATAACTTCCTTTGGGCAATGTTCCACCATTTATACCTTCGTGGTCCCATAAGGTTACGCAGTGCTCGGAGGAGGGGGAACCTGCAGCCCTTCCCCACCCCCATCCCCACTCCATCACCCCCCACCCCCCACCCCCTTCACCCCCAGAAGGAACGAGAGAAAGAGACGCTCACAGGGAAGGAGGAGGAAAGGAGTGCAGGGAGAGGGTGGTTGGCCAGGCCTGCACCCCAAGGAGCAAGCAAGCTGCCAGCCTAGGGGGAAGGGGCCTGGATGGAGGCGAATGCATATACAATATGGGGTTCTCACTACGTCCAACTCACATAACATCCTGTTTCCCAGAACATACTGTGGATGTTAAGCCACATATGCCACAGGCTTCTTCTCCTTCCAGCGCTATATAACCATATGGGACCACGGACAGGACACCGCCCAAACGGATGGCACATGGCTGTGTACCAGTCCCGTGCTAAGCACTAGAGAATGGGACAGAGCCAGTCCCTGTCATCATGGAGCACAGTACACTCCAATGTGAAGACAGACAATTGAATATATGATAGAGATGGAGGATTAGCAGAAGAAGGACCAGCCCAGAATGGGGGTGTCCATAAATGGGAAGAGGAGAGGTGTGTATCAGTTATCCATTACTGCATAGCAAACCACCTCAAATCATCATGACTTAAAAACAATAAGTCTTTATTATTTCTCAGCAGTGTATAGGTCAGCTGGAAGGTTCTGCTGATCTAGGTTGGCCTCCACTGATCAAGGCTGTGCCTGAACCTGTGTCTGTGGTCAGCTGGGGAGGTAGGTTGAGAGCTGGCTAGTCTAAAATGCCCTCACTCATGTGAATGGTGGTGGCTGGCTGTTGGCTGGGTGATGGGGGTGACTGGGCCACTTGCCTCTCATCCTCCCACTGGCTAGCTCAGGCTTGCTTACTCAGCAGAGGTGAGGGTTCCCAAGAGAGTGAATGGAATGTGCCAGGCTTTCTGTGGCCTAGGGCTGGAATTAAGGAGCCCTGGGGGTGCAGTGCTTAAGAGCTCAGCAGTTAACTGAAAGTTGCTGGTTCAAACCCATCAGTGGCTCTGCCGCAGAAAGACAAGGTAATCTGCTTTCATAAAGATTACAGCCTAGAAACCCCTGTGGGGCAGTCCTACTCTGTCCTATGGGATCGCTATGAGTCAGAATCGACTCAGTGGCACACAACAACAGGATTGGAAGTGGCACAGCCTCTCTTCCGCCACATTCTACTGCCAGCCACAAGGTCAGCCCGGACTCAGGGGACGGAGTGGACTCACCTCTGAATGGGAGGAACCGCATTGGGTGAGGACAGAGCGGGTGGGAGAGAATGCTACCATTTTTAAATCTACCACAAGAAGGGGGACCTCAAGGACCTGTCCAGGTATTTCTCTCTCTCTCTGCCCCTCTCGTCTGCAGAAAAGCCTCCAACACCGCTCATACTGGAGGGCTGGCCATCTTGAGCACTCTTCCTCTGGCCACTGTCACGACCTTCTGCTTCACCCTCCTCTTTCTCCAGCCCAGGACACCTGTGCTGGGCAAAACTGGCCACCATGGAGCTGGAGGACAAGCCCCCAAGGCCCCTGCCAGACTTGTCCATCCCCACGCTGATGTTTCCGACCATGGGTGTCAGCAGGCTGCCAACTGCAAAGGCAGCCGAGGGTTACTATGCTCAGTTCATTTTCTTCAACCACCAAGTGATAAAAGCTTCCGTGGAAATGGCCAGGAATGCCTGGAGTGCCATTCCACAGGGCTGGTTTCTGTGTTGGCCTGGCCAGGCAGATCTTTCCAGATTTGCAGTAAAACCTGACCTCTGGTTCAACCCGGCTTAATGAGTACGTGAGGCTGACAAAGGCCCAGCTGGTCCCCAGAGCTGCTTTGGGGTGAGGCCTCCGGCCATGGGGCCAGCCCTTCCCTGTGATGTCAGAGTTCCCTCCCAGTCCCCACAGAGCCAGAGGGGGAAGCCGGGGCGCAACAGTTTGGGAAAGAGACTCTGACACCTTCTGCTAAGGGCTGGGGGCAAACTCGGCTGGGCTGGGACTTCCGCTCAGGGCCAGCCAGACTGCTGGGAGCCCAGAGAGGCTTGGATAGAGCCGGAGGGTCTCAGACCACTTCGGGTGGTGCAGTGTAGCTTGGCTGTTAATAGGGCTCAAATCCCAGTTCTGCCATCCACTAGCTTTCTGTCCCTGAGCAAGTGACTTAACCTGTCTGAGTGCACACTGGTCATCCTCAAAATGGGGTTAAGATCCCCCACCACCCAGGGTCACAGTGAGGCTGAAAGCCGAGTCACATGGGATGCTCCATGAATATTAGCGTTGACTGTTGTGGCAGCTGGGCACACCTCACTAATTGAGAAGTCCACGTGGAAGCACCACACCCAGCTGCAATGAGCACAGGTGTCCTAGTTCCAGCTCTGGTGCTGAAAGGCCATGAAGGCTTTGTGGGTGAGTGAGTGAGCTGGGTAGTCACACACAGCCGCACGTGGTTTAATGCTTTGCAGTTCTTGTCTGGAAACTCTTAATTTCTGCACAAATGGTTCTGCATTTTCATTTTGTGCTGGGCTTCACAAATAATGAACAGTAGTCAGTTCCAGTGAGACCTCTCGGGGCCTCAGTTTCCAAGATGGACATGGTAATACAGTAAGCCCTACTCTGCAGAAGTATTGTGGGGTGGATGAGTGTGTGTCTGTAAATGTGCTTTGCAAATAAAAAGACAACTAACCTGATTTAAAAGTGGGCAAAGACTTGAAGAGACATTTCTCCAAAGAAGAAACACAAATGGCCAATAAGCAGGTGAAAAACCGCTCAGCCTCATTAGTCATTTGTCGTTGTTGTTGGGTGCTGTCAAGTCAATTCCGAGTCATAGCAACCCCATGTGACAGAGTAGAACTGCCCCATAGGGTTCCCTAGGCTGTGATCTTTATGGAGCACATTGCCAGGTCTTTCTCCCCCGGGGCTGCTGGTGGGTTCAAACCGCCAACTTTTCAATTAACAGCTGATCTTTAACCTTTGCAACACCAGGGCTCCTTCGTTAGCCATAAAAACCAAAAAACCAAACCCACTGCCATTGAGTTGATTCCAATTCATGGTGACCCTACAGCACAGAGTTTGCACTACGCAGGGATATCAATCTCTCTCTATATATATGGAGCAGGTGGTGGGTTCATACTGCTGACCTTTCAGTTAACAGCCGAGCATTTAACCACTGTGCCACCAAGCCTTTTATATATATATATACACGTATATATTTTACCTTAGTCGACTAAGAGGACTAAGGTGCGTCTGACCCAAGCCATGGTGTTTTCAATTGCCTCATATGCATGTGAAAGCTGGACAAAGAATACGGAAGATCAAAGAAGAATTGATGCCTTTGAATTATGGTGTTGGTGAAGAATATTGAATATACCATGGACTGTCAGAAGAGCGAACAAATTTGTCTTGGAAAACATACAGCCAGAATGCCCCTTAGAAGCGAGGATGACGAGACATTGTCTCACATACTTTGGTCATGTTATCAGGAGGGACCAGTCCCTGGAAAAGGATATCATGCTTGGTAAACTAGAAGGTCAGTGAAAAAGAGGAAGATCCTCATTGAGATGGATTGACACAGTGGCTGTAACAACGAGCTCAAACACAGCAACGTTTGTGAAGGTGGTGAAGGACTGGGCAGAGTTTCGTTCTGTTGTACAGAGGGTTGCTCTGAATTGGAATTGACTTCACAGTACCTAACAACAACATATTTTTATGACTTATTCACTGCAAATACCTTTTTTCAACAACATAAACTGCGACAATACATGTGAACTTCATGGGGTAGAAAACACAGGAATCAAATCAACTATATCTGTGGAAAGAAATGATGGAAAAGCTCAACATTATCAGTGAGAACAAGGCCGGGGGCCGACTGCGGAACAGACCCTCAATTGCTCGTATGCAAGTTCAAGTTGAAGCTGAAGAAAATTAAAATGAGTCCATGAGAGCCAAAGTATGATCTTGAGTATATCCCACCTGAGTATTTTTATGTGTACACGTGTCTGTCAGTTTGTCAAACTGTGGGGGTTGCATGTTGCTGTGATGCTGAAAGCTATGCTGCCGGTATTCAGACACCACCAGGGTCACCGATGGAGGACAGGTTTCAGCTGAGCTTCCAGACTAAGACGGACTTGGAAGAAGGACCGGCAGTCTACTTCTGAAAAGCATTAGACAGTGAAAACCTTATGAATAGCAGTGGAACATTGTCTGATATAGTGTTGGAAGATGGGCCCCCCAGGTTGGAAGGCACTCAAAAGTTGACTGGGGAAGAGCTGCCTGCTCAGAGTAGAGTCGACTTTAATGATGTGGATGGAGTAAAGCTTTCAGGACCTTCATTTGCTGATGTGGCATGACTCAAAATGAGAAGAAATAGTTGCAAACATCCATTAATAATCGGAACCTGGAATGTGCGAAGTATGAATCTATGAAAATTAGAAATTGTCAAAAATGAAATGGAATGCATAAACATTGATATCCTAGGCATTAGTGAACTGAAATGGACTGGTATTGGCCATTTTGAATTGGGCAATCATATAGTCTACTATGCTGGGAATGACAACTTGAAGAGCAATGGTGTTGCCTTCATCGTCAAAAGGAACATTTCAAGATCTATCCTGAAGTACAAAGCTGTCACTGATAGGATAATATTCATACGCCTACAAGGAAGACCAGTTAATATGACTATTATTCAAATATATGAACCAACCACTAGGGCCAAAGATGAAGAAATAGAAGATTTTATCAGCTGCTACAGTCTGAAATTGATCTAACATGCAATCAAAATGCATTGATAATTACTGGTGATTTTAACGTGAAAGTTGGAAACAAAGAAGAAGGATCAGTAGTTGGATAATATGGCCTTGGTGATAGAAACAATGCCGGAGATCCAATGACAGAATTTTGCAAGCCAACGACTTCTCATTGCAAATACCTTCTTTCACCAACATAAATGGCAACTATACACATCAACCTCGCCAAATGGAACACACAGAAATCAAATTGACTACATCTGTGGAAAGAGACGATGGAAAAGCTCAATATCATCAGTCAGAACAAGGCCGGGGGCCGACTGTGGAACAGACCATCAATTGCTCATATGCAAGTTCAAGCTGAAACTGAAGAAAATCAGAGCAAGTCCACGAGAGCCAAAATATGACCTTGAGTATATCCCACCTGAATTTAGAGACCATCTGAAGAATAGATTTGACGCATTGAACACTGGTGACCGAAGACCGGACGAGTTGTGGAATGACATCAAGGACACCATACATGAAGAAAGCAAGAGGTCATTGAAAAGACAGGAAAGAAAGAAAAGACCAAGATGGATGTTGGAGGAGACTCTGAAACTTGCTCTCGAACGTCGAGCAGCTAAAGCAAAAGAAAGAATTGATGAAGTAAAAGAACTGAACAGAAGATTTCAAAGGGCGGCTTGAGAAGACAAAGTAAAGTATCATAATGACATGTGCAAAGAGCTGGAAACGGAAAACCAAAAGGGAAGAACACACCCAGTGTTTCTCAAGCCAAAAGAACTGAAGAAAAAATTCAAGCCTTGAGTTGCAGTAATGAAGGATTCTATGGGGAAAATATTAAATGATGCAGGAAGCATCAAAAGAAGATGGAAGGAATACACAGAGTCATTATACCAAAAAGAATTAGTCGAAGTTCAACCATTTCAAGAGGTAGCATATGATCAGGAACTGATGGTACTGAAGGAAGAAGTCCAAGCTGCTCTGAAGGCATTGGCAAAAAATAAGGCTCCAGGAATTGATGGAATATCAATTGAGATGTTTCAACAAATGGATGCAGTGCTGGAGGTGCTCACTCTTCTATGCCAAGAAATATGGAAGACAGCTTCCTGGCCAACTGACTGGAAGAGATCCATATTTATGCCTATTCCCAAGAAAGGTGATCCAACTGAATGTGGAAATTATAGAACAATATCATTAATATCACACACAAGTGAAATTTTGCTGAAGATCATTCAAAAACAGCTGCAGCAGTATATTGACTGGGAACTGTCAGAAATTCAGGCCGGTTTCAGAAGAGCATGTGGAACCAGGAATATCATTGCTGATGTCAGATGGATCCTGGCTGAAAGCAGAGAATACCAGAAGGATGTTTACCTGTGTTTTATTGATTATGCAAAGGCTTTCGACTGTATGGATCATAAGAAATTATGGATAACATTGTGAAGAATGGGAATTCCAGAACACTTAATTGTGCTCATGAGGAACCTTTACATAGATTAAGAGGCAGTTGTTCGGACAGAACAAGGGAATATTGATTGGTTTAGAGTCGGGAAAGGTGTGTGTCAGGGTTGTATGCTTTCACCATACCTATTCAATCTGTATGCTGAGCAAATAATATGAGAAGCTGGACTATATGAAGAAGAACGGGGCATCAGGATTGGAGGAAGACTCATTACCAACCTGCGTTATGCAGATGACACAACCTTGCTTGCTGAAAGTGAAGAGGACTTGAATCACTTACTAATGAAGATCAAAGACCACATCCTTCAGTACGGATTGCACCTCCACATAAAGAAAACAAAAATCCTCACAACTGGACCAATAAGCAACATCACAATAAACGGAGAAAAGATTGATGTTGTCAAGGATTTCATTTTACTTGGATCCACAACCAACAGCCATGGAAGCAGCAGTCAAGAAATCAAACGACTCATTGCATTGGGTAAATCTGCTGCAAAGGACCTCTTTAAAGTGTTGAAGAGCAAAGATGTCACCTTGAAGACTAAGGTGCACCTGACCCAAGCCATGGCATTTTCAATTGCATCATATGCATGTGAAAGCTGGACAATGAATAAGGAAGACTGAAGAAGAATTGATACCTTTGAACTGTGGTGTTGGCGAAGAATATTGAATATACCACGGACGGCCAAAAGAACGAACAAAATCTGGAAGAAGTACAACCAGAATGCTCCTTAGAAGCATGGATGGTAAGACTGCGTCTTACACATTTTGGACATGTTGTCAGGAGGGATCAGTCTCTGGAGAAGGACATCGTGCTAGGCAAAGTACAGGGTCAGAGGAGCTCAGAGGGCTGGCTGCTCTTCTCCTGCCTCAGAGCTGGCAAAACTCAGGAGGTGAAAGTGCAGGCCCACTGAGATGCCCTCAGAGGCAGGTTATCCAATACGCAAGGTAAACACGGTGCTTACCAGATCATCTGAAGTGAACAATTTCACATTTTTTTACCACTTCAAAGATTCTGCTTCTAGGTATGACTGGCATCTGTCTCTTTCCCAACCCCATAGCACCTTCCTACAGAATCAAATCCTCTTTTCAAATTTATAATCTGTGATCATTAAGGTTGTGTGTCAACTTGGCTGGGCCATGGTTCTCAGTGGTTTGGCAGTTGTGATGTAGTTTGGCCTTCATATAATGATATAATCACCTCCATGACGAGATCTGATATAATGTGATCACCTCCATGATTGAATCTGTTTTAAGTAGCCAGTCAGTTGAAAGGGAGTTTTCTTGGGGATGTGTTCTGCATCCAATATACGTAGACTTTCTGGAAAGGTCACTGGCTTTTGCTGTACTCGAGATCCTGCATTTGGCATGTCAGCATCTGACCTCCAGTTCATGGGACTTGGGCCAGTGGCCTGCCATCTTACCTGCGGATCTTGGGTTTGTCAGCCTTCGCGGCACCTTGCCATCTGACCTGTGGATCTTGGGCTTATCAGCCCCTTCAGCTACATGAGTCAGGCCAGATGCCTGACCTACAGACTTGGGATTTGCCAGTCTGTACAACCTTGTGAGCCATTCCTTGAGCTAAATCTCTCTCTCTCTCTCTGTATACATGCTTTGCTGGTCTTGCTTCTCTAGAGAACCCAGCCTAAGATACAATCCCTGATAGGGATGGGTTACGCAGTAAACAAGGTAAGCAAAGGCTTAATGGTATTTACTTACTAATCCGTAGTGAACAATTTCATGTTTTTCATCAAAAAAAAAAACTTTTTTTTTTTTTTTTAGAGGTAGTGAAATCCACATGAAATTGGGCACTACGGATTAGTAAGTAAACCCGTGTTATCCTGTTTACTGGGTAATCAGTCCCTGGACGCACACACACTGGCTAGTTCTCTACTGCACAGCGGGTGGGAGGGGGTGGGGGGAGGGCTCTCCAAGGTTTGCTACCTCTCCAGGTCCACCTGGAAAAGGCAGATCATGGCTCCTTCTCCACCTTTGGGTTCCAGCCCCCTTCCCCGCTCTCCGTTTCCTTTTTTTTTTTAATGGGGAACTCACTCAGAGAGGGCAGATCATGAAGCCCCTCCCCACGGCTTTTCTACCACCCAACATTCTCATTTCTCTTCCTTACTCTCACAGCCCAGGGACGTTTTTTTTAAATGTTTGTTTTATTTTATTTTGGGGGAAGATGTACACAGTAAAACACACATCAATTCAACAATTTCTACAGGTACAATTCAGTGACGTTGGTAACACTCTTCAAGTTGTGCCCTCTTTAGCCTTTTCCAAATTGTGCCACCACCAACACAGACTCGTTGCCCTCTGAGAAGCTGTTTCAGTTCTCCTGGAATCCAGATGTCTGGGTCCATGGAGTTGGGGTGACCCACCCAGACCATTTGCCCTTAGGTGTCCTTTTGAACCTCCAGCCTTTAAGGAACTGGTTTTCCTGGAGTTACCTTCATGCCAAACACTAGCCTAGTAAGCAGCTTAGTGGACAGCATTTTGCTTAGGCATTGGGCCCTTTTGGAGAATTACCTACATGCAGCCAGTTTTGAGAAGCAGGAATTCCAGGGTCAGACTGGAAGCTGTATTGTAGGATATCATGGCTTGTCCTTAATCACTCTGCTTTTACAACTGACTGACCCTGAAGCCCTGCACTTGCTCTGGCTCTATCTCCTGAGAAAGCAGCACCAACCGGATTTACAATGACCCTCAGGCTGGGCGGATGGCCCAATAAGCAAGGTAAGCATGGGCTTACTCGTGCTTACCTTTTAATCTGTAATGACCAATTTCACATGGGTTTTACCACATCTTTGATGAAAAACTTGTGAAATTGGTCACTACAGATTAGGAAGTAAGCACAAGTAAACCCGTGCTTACCTGGCTTAGTGAGTCATCCATCCCTGTCGGTGATTGTAAACCTGAAAAGAAGCTTTGATTATGTAGGAAGATGCTGTGGGGTTGGGAGAGAGACAGATGCCAGCCATACCCAGAGGTAGAATCTTTGATGTGGTCAGGGGCAGATTAACCAGTAGGTATGGTACGTACCGGTTTACAGTGAGCAAGTTACACACGGGCTTAAAGGTGCTTACTTACTAATCTGTAGTGCACAATTTCACGTGGCATCACCACATCTCATGTGCACTACAGATTAGTAAATAAGCATCATTAAGCCTGTGTGCGCCTTGCTTATTGGGTAATCCGTCCCTGGATGTGGTGAAAAAATGTGAAACTGTTCACTGTGGATGATTTGGTAAGCAAGGTAAGCACATACATGGCGCCTACATGACCTGTTTTCACCGTTCCCTCTTCTGAGTCCCTTCCCGATATGTTTGGGTTGACACTGCCTGATTGGAATCCCATCTACTCACAATATATATATTCTGTTACTCTAATTTTTGGTGTTTCTCTGCACATTTAGCTTTTTGACACCCCTAACCAGTCCAGCAGCCCTGGTGGCATAGTGGGTAAGAGCTCGGCTACTAACCAAAAAGTCAGCAGTTTGAATCCACCAGCCACTCTTTGGAAACTCTGCCCTAAAGGGTCACTACGAGTTGGAATCAACTTGGCGGCAACAAGTTTGTTTTTTTTTTTTTTACCACCAATGGACCTTCTCTCTCTCAAGGACACTGACTCCTTCACTACTTAGTCCTTATAATTTGAATTCTGTTGTGAGGAAAGTTTTAAAAATTGTTTCAGAGAATTTTTTTTTTTTCCAAGTGATTCAATTTCTAGTGCTGGCATTTTAGAATCAACAAAGGAATGTGATTAGCATATAACTTATTACTGTCGAGTCGATTCTGACTCATAGTGACCCTACAGGAGAGAGTAGAATTGCCCATAGGGTTTCCAAGGCTGTAATCTTCATGGAAGCAGACCACCACATGTTTCTCCCCCAGAACAGGTGGTAGGTTCAAACTGCTGACCTTTTAGCATAACTGGGTGAAAATGGCTTTACAAAAAAAAGAAAGAAATATCTAAAATATTGTTTTGCATAGAGAGCCCAGAATAAAATAAAAGGATTTTTTATTAAGTTGGAAGAAACTCACCATCGGCTTTGAATCCGTATTTGAAAAACGAATGTAGTGGGGCTGCAGCTGCGTTTGCCTAGTGTTACTATATGTCTAGTACTAACGTCTCCACAAATGGGTATTCCAGTCTTGTAGTTGCAAAACACGAAATAGACAATAGGCAAGTAGTAACTTTGGTGAAAATTAAGACAGCACACTATACTGGGGAAGGCAGCACAACTTGTACAAAGCAAGGTCATGGAAGCTCCATAGACACATCCAAACTCCCTGAGGGATCAAATTACTAGGCTGGGGGCTGTGAGGACCATGGGTCTCAGGGAATATGTAGCTCAATTGGCATAACATAGTTTATAAAGAAAATGTTCTACATTCTACTTTGGTGAGTAGCATCTGGGATCTTAAAAGCCTGTGAGTGGCCATCTAAGATACTGCACTGATCTCACCCCTTCGCGAGCAAGGGTGAATGAAGAAAACTAAAGATACAAGGGAAAGGTTAGTCCAAAGGACTAATGGATCACAACTACCACGGCCTCCACCAGGCTGAGTCCAGTACAACTAGATGGTGCCCGGCTACCACTACTGACTGCTCTGACAGGGATCAAAATAGAGGGTCCCGAACAGAGCTAGAGAAAAATGTAGAACAAAATTCTAACTCACACAAAAAGACCAGACTTACCGGCCTGACAGAGACTGAAGAAACCCTGAAAAGTATGGCCCCCAGATGCCTTTTTAGCTCAGTAATGAAGTCATTTCTGAGGTTCACTCTTCAGCCAAAGATTAGACATGCCTGTAAAACAAAACAAGACTAAAGGGGCACACCAGCCCAGGGGCAAGGACTAGAAGGCAGGAGGGGACAGAGAAGCTGGTAATAGGAAACCCAAGGTCGAGAAGGGAGAGTGTTGACATGTCGTGGGGTTGGTAACCAATGTCATAAAACAATATGTGTACTAACTGTTTAATGAGAAACTAGTTTGTTCTGTAAAACTTCATCTAAACCCAGAAAACTGAGTGCAGTCAAGTCGATTCCGACTCATAGCGACCCTATAGAACAGAGTAGAACTGCCCGATAGAGTTTCCAAGAAGCACCTGGTGGATTCAAACTGCTAACCATTTGGTTAGCAGCCATAGCACTTAACCACTACACCACCAGGGTTTCTCAAAACTTCATCTAAAGGACAATTAAAAAAAAAACAACAAAACTTAAAGTTGCTCCTGACAACTTCTCTTGTCTGTTTCTGTATTTAATTCATTAGCAAATCCTGTCAGGTTTTCCTTCAAAGTATTTCCCGTAGAATGAACTTGCAACTTGGAAATACCATTTGTCTTAGTTCTTTCGTGCTGCTATAACAGTAATATCACAAATGGACGGCTTTAACAAACAAAAGTTTATTCTCTCACAGTTTAGGAGGCTGGAAGTCTGAATTCAGGGTGCCAGCTCCAGGGGAAGGCTTTCTCTCTGTCAGCTCTACGGGCAGGTTCTTGGATCAATCTTTCACGGTAGAGGAGCTTCTCAGCGCAGGATCCCGGGTCCAAAGGACAAGCTATTCTCCTGGCAGTACTTGCTTGGTGGTACAAGGTCCCCACATCTCTCTGCTCGCTTCTCTCTTTTATATCTCAAAAGAGATTGACTCAAGATACAACCTAATCTTGTAGATTGAGTTCTGCCTCATTAACATAACTGCTTCTAATCCTGCCTCATTAACATCATAGAGGCAGGATTGACAACATGTAAGAAAATCATATCAGATGACAAAATGGTGGACAGTCACACAATACTGGGAATCATGGCCTAGTCAAGATGACACACATTTTGGGGGGACACAATTCAATCCATAACACCATTTGATGGTAGCCAAGATGCAGCTGATGGCTCTTGCCCAGTTCATTCTCACCCCCCACTCTCCACCGCAAGGATTTTCTGTTCTCTTTTGTACCAGTTGGCATTTTCTCAGTTATGAGTGACAAAGACCCTGAACTGGCTTGTTGTTGTTGGGTGCCACCAAGCCGATTCTAATGCATAGAGACCCCAGGTGACAGAGCAGAACTGCCCCCAAGGGGTTTTCTAGGCTGTAATCTTTACAAAAGCAGATCTTTGGATCTTCCTTCCATGGAGCCACCGGGTGGGCTTGAACTACCAACCTTCAGTTAGCAGCAGAGTGCTTAACCATTTGTGCTACAATTGCTCCTTTTGAACTGGCTTAAGAAACAAATATTGGCTTATGTGATTGAAAAGTTGAGGGGTAAATCCGGTAGATAGGGCTGGATCAGAGGTCCACATGAGATCAACAAGACCCATTTTTTTCTCACTCTGTCTTTGACTATGCACTCAGCCATGTTGGTTTCTTCACAAACAGGCTCTTCCCTTATAGTAACAAAATGGCTGCCAGTGACTCTACCCCTTACATCTCACTGGCGCCAACTTGCAGCAGAACAGAGGCCCCTGGTTCTGATTGGGCAACAGCCACATCCCACAGCCAATCGGTGTAGGCCAAGAGCAGGTGCCATGCTGATTGGCTCGGGTCTCAATTATGTGCTGTGCCTTGAGGAGGTGGGCCTGGAGGAAAATAAACTTTGCTCAAACCCTCTTGACTGAGGTAGGAAGAGGGTGGTTCTGCAGAGGGAAAGCCAGACATTTGGCAGATTTTGCCAGAAATAGCTACTACTACAGTGAAACCTGTGTGAGCCAGAATTCGACGGGACTGCCTTGTTTTTCCCAGTCTCGAAAGTTTTCCACCTTGGACAGGGTGCAGTCTTACCACTTTTCTATCACTATTAGTGGAAAATATTTGTGTTTTCCTTCTCTGACGGGTTTCCACCTTACACAGTTTCTAGCTTTTGCAGGTTTTACTGTATTACCTGAATATACCATGGACTGCCAAAAGAATGAGCAAATCAGCATTCACTAATTAGATAGTAGATAAGAACTACTTTAGGTGAAGGGAAAGACAGGGCACAATACAGGGGAGGTCAGCATAATTGGACTAAACCAAGAGCAAAGAAGTTTCCTGAATAAACTGAATGCTTCGAAGGCCAGTGTAGCAGGGGCAGGGGTCTGGGGACCATGGTTTCAGGGGACATTTAAGTCAATTGGCATAATAAGATCTATTAAGAAAACGTTCTGCATCCCACTTTGAAGAGTGGCATCTGGGGTCTTAAACGCTAGCAAGCAGCCATCTAAGATGCATCAATTGGTCTCAACCCACCTGGATCAAAGGAGAATGAAGAACACCAAGGACACAAGGCGATGACGAGCCCAAGAGACAGAAAGGGCCACATGAACCAGAGACTACATCATCCTGAGACCAGAAGAACTAGATGGTGCCCGGCTACAACCAATGACTGCCCTGACAGGGAACACAACAGAGAACCCCTGAGGGAGCAGGAGAGCAGTGGGATGCAGACCCCAAATTCTCATAAGACCAGACTTAATGGTCTGACTGAGACTAGAAGGACCCTGGTGGTCATGGCCCCCAGACCTTCTTTTGGCCCAGGACAGGAACCATTCCCGAAGCCAACTCTTCAGACATGGATTGGACTGGACAATGGGTTGGAGAGGGATGTTGGTGTGGAGTGAGCTTCTTGGATCAGGTGGACACTTGAGACTACGTTGGCATCTCCTGTCTGGAGGGGAGATGAGAGGGTGGAGGGGGGTTAGAAGCTGGCGAAATGGACACGAAAGGAGAGAGTGGAGGGAGAGTACAGGCTGTCTCATTAGGGGGAGAGTAATGGGGAGTGTGTAGCAAGGTGTGTATGGGTTTTTGTGTGAGAGACTAACTTGATTTGTAAACTTTCACTTAAAGCACAATAAAAATTATAAAAAAAAAAAAAAAAAGGAATGAGCAAATCAGTCTTTGAGGAAGTATAGCCAGAATGCTTCTTAGAAGAGAGGATGGCAAGACTATGTCTCACATACTTTGGACATGTTATCAGGAGAGACCAGTCCCTGGAGAAGGACATTATGCTTAGTAAAGTAGAGGATCATCGAAAAAGAGGCAGACCCTCAAGGAGAAGGATTGACACAGTGACTGCAACAATGGGCTCAAACAGCAACAATTGTGAGGATGGCAGAGGACCAGGCAGTGTTTCATTCTGTTCGGCATGGGGTCGCTATGAGTCAGAGCCAACTCGATGGCACCTGATAACAACATTACCCGAATAGAAATCCCTGGGCGTACAAATGGTTAAAGTGCTCAACTGCTAATGGAAAAGTTGGAAGTTCAAGTCTACCCAGAAGCTCCTCAGAAGAATGGCCTGGTGATCTACTATCAGAAGAGGATACATGGAGGTGGATAACAAAACGCCAGGTGGCCATGACACCCACCGACACTGCCTGCCTTGCAGGGCCCTACCCACCTGAGAATAAGAAACAAGAGGCTCCTCACTCCTCGAGGCTTTCCACGCCCAAATTGGAAACCTTCTCAAGAGCGGAAACTGCTTTGCCGAGATTCAGAGATTGTCCTGGTGTCTGTTTCTGGGCCAGGAATCCCACCTTCCAGAGAGAGTGCATGTAATCTCAGCCTTTAAAGAGTGTCTCCTGATAAGCAGGGGACAGAAACAGCCACCACAACAAAGAGCTGAAACATTTCTCCCCAAACCCTCCAGTGCGTCTACGAAACAGGGCAATGACTCTCTCAGAATGTCCTTCTGAAATGATAGCCCCCATTTGTTAGGGTGCAAATAAAATTTACCTTAAAACAGCAATTGTCTTCTCTGTTCAAAGGGATGCCGGAACCTGGTTGACTTTTGTTTTGTTTTAATTAAATTATTTGTTTATTTGCCTCTGTGGTTCTGTGAGGCTGGAGAAAGATGGGGCGCGTAAAGATTTAACAGGCAGTGTGGACACACCTGCAAGTTCATTACCATAGGGTTGTGTTTCTTCCTTCCTTCCTTTCTTCCCTCCCTCCCATCCTCCCTTCCTTCTTCCTTCTTTTCTTTTTTGGACAGGCATGGAGAACTTCCAGCTGGTCACAGATTCAGCTAAGAATCAGATATTTTTTGTTGCTAAAAAAGGGCAGAAGCGTAGTGAGAGACCATTAGCAGGTTTGGCCAGAAATAGGTACCACTATTACCCAAATAGGAGCCCCTGGGTGGTGACATGGTTAATACACTTGGCTACTAACTGAAAGGTCGGAGGTTCAAGTCCATCCAGAGGCACCTCGGATGAAAGGCCTGGCAATTTACTTCCAAAAAATCAGCCACTGAAAACCCTGTGGAGCACAATTCTACTATGACATGCACAGAGTCACCAGGAGTCACAGCCAACTTGATAGCAACTGGGTTTATTATTCACATTTTACAGAGGAGGAAACTGAGGCTCAGAAGGATGAAACAACTTGCCCAGGGTCACTGAATCAACAGCCTGCCCCAGAGCCTGAGCCTGTAAACAACTAGAATATAATTCCATGTAATTAAAATTCATAAATTCCAGTTATGTAAGTAGGGTCTGATGACTGACAAACCCTCTATTTTTATAAATCTAACATTCAGATAAATTAGGGCAATTCAAACATTAGCACTTTGTAAAACACTCTCATGATTTTCACGAATGCAGATAAACTCCAGCAAAAAATGTTTAAGCTACACACACACATAGATACGAAAGAGGAGAAAGACCAGATCTCCCACAGTTTTCTTGCCAGAGAGAGAGGAAAGCCCATCCCACGTCCCAGGAAGCAGTTCAGTGGAGGTGAGCAAACAGAATAAAATAAGGGAAGTATAGAGGGGTAAAAGCGGGGGGAGCGGAATGGGAGGTTATGCTCCAGTCGGTAAGAATGAAAGTTCTAGCACTTGGGGTGACTGTATATTAAATGGGCTCTGTGGGTTTCAGAAATGCAACTCAACGGCACCCTGCCATGTCTTTGAACTCTGGGTTTGCAGGCCAACGGCCTTGGGAATGAGAAAATTCTCCAAGAGAAATATTATTCGTATTCCATGGTTGTAAAAATTAATAGCCCTCCCCCATTCCAAACCGTGGCATCCTAAACCACAGGAAGGGAAATTTGAACCATGTAATTTAGAGGCTGGGCTGAAAGGAGGGCCTGGCTCCCAAGGTAAAGCAGCCCTGGCCTTTTCTTAAGCAGGTCTGTGAGGGGAGTCCCCAGGAAGTGCAAACAGTTAACATCTTGGCTGCTGACAGAAAGGTGGAAGGTTCGAGTTCACCCAGAAGCACCTCGGAAGAAAGGCCTGGTGATCTACTTCTGAAACTTCAGTCACTGAAAACCCTATGGAGCACAGTTCTACTCTGATACACATGGGGTCGCTGTGAGTAGGAGTTGACACAGCAGCAACTGGTTTGGGTTTTTGATTTTTAGAAAATCAGAAACTTTCTGAAATTCCACAACCTACTTTCCTTCCACTCTCTAGGAACAGGTTGCTCAAAATCATAGATTCAAAGAATGGGACAATCAAATAGAGCTTAGAGATCATCCAGGACTCAGAACTCAGCTGGGTCTTATCTTGGGGGCCCCAAACCTACTGCTGTTGAGTTGATTCCAGCTCACGGCAACCCCAAATGTTACAGAGTAGAACTGTTCCACAGGGTTTTCTTGGCTGTAATCTTTACAGAAGGAGCCATGATGGCACAATGGTTAAGCACACAGCTGCTAAACAAAAGGTTGGGGTTTGAACTCACCAGTGGCTTCACAGGAGAAAAGACTTGGCTACCCGCTCACATAAAAGTTGCAGACTAGGACACCCTGTGGGGCAGTTCTACTCTGTCATATGGGGTCACTACGAGTCGTAATCGACTTGATGGCACACAGCAACAACAATGTAATCCCAGTCCTATGTACTAGAGTTTGACAAACTTGAAAAAGCAGGAAGATCTTGACACAAAGGAAAAATAGAATAGCTGTTTATATTCACTCTAATAAGAAGCATAAAAAAAATTCAAATTATAAAATCAAACCTGTCCCCTCCTGGTTACACTCAACCACATCATCCTATTTATTTCCTTGTTGTTGTTGTTGTTAGGTGCCATCAAGTCGGTTCCAACTCATAGTGACTCTATGTATAACAGAACACAACATGGCCCGTCCTTTGCCATCCTCACAATTGTTGCTGTGTTTGAGCCCATTGTTGTAACCACTGTGTCAATTCATCTTGTCACTGACCCTGTACTTCACCAGGCATGATGTCTTTCTCCAGGGACTGGTCCCTCCTGATCACATGTCCAAAGTACATGAGACAAAGTCTCACCATCCTCACTTCCAAGGAGAACTCTGGCTGTACTTCTAAGACATATTTGTTCATTTTTCTGGCAGTCTAAGGTATATTTGATATTCTTATTTCCTTCTTAGCCTTAGTATTATGCAAACTTCATTTGTTTGCTTCTTTTCCTTGCTCTCTGCATCCTGTCCCAGGAAGTCACCACCATGATAGTAGAGATGGTGACTGGTTCCCTCTGTCAACACTGCTCGCCAGAGTGCTGGGCACCGCTGATACTCAATACATAAGAATTTGCTGAGTGAGTGAGTGAGTAGATACATGACCTGGCAGGACAACTTCTACCCTGAATTTAGGCTACCCGGGCCAACCAGAGGACTTGGCATCATGGAAGTTCAGAATTAATAGGAGGAAGGAAGGGCTGACCTGTTTGGGAAAGTAGTCATCAGATGCCACTTGGTCTTTTGGTAACAAGGCCATCTGAGGATGAACATCTAAGGGAGGGCACCGATTCTTCCAAGCTGTCGTGGCTTGAATTGCTTCCCCCCCAAAATATGTTGAAGTCCTACCCCTGGTACCTATGGATGCGACCTTTGTTGGGAAACCGGGTGTTTGCAGATGGAGTTAAGGATCTCAAGATGAGCGCATCCTAAATTTGGGGTGAGCCCAAGTCCGCTAGGACTGCTGTCATTATAAAAAAAAAAAATAGGAGGAGGGAAATCTGGATGCAGACACACACAGGGAGCATGCCACGGGAAGACGGAGGCAGAGGCTGGAGCAGTGCAGCTGCAAGCCCAGGAACTCAAGGGTTGCTGTAACCCCAGAGGCTGCAAGAGGCAAGGCAGAATTCTCCCCTAGAGCCTTCAGAAGGAGCGTGGTCCTGCCCACGCCTTGATTTCGGACTTCTGGTCTCCAGAACTGTGAGAATACATTTCTGTCCTCATAAGCCCTCTGTGGGACTTGCTTAGGGGAGCGTGGGGTACTAATGCATAGCTGTGCGGAGGGGTGGAAGCGGGGCGGTGGGGGGAGGAGAGGGGGTGCCTGGGATACATGCTGGAAACGTTCCAGTGGAGCATGAGCAGGGTTTATTTTTCCAGGGAGATGTCCGCTCCACTCTCCCATGTCAAAAGACCCTAATTACACTGCCAAACAGGCCTGGGGCTAACCTCTAGAGGTGTTCAGATTTCCCTCCAATGCTCTCTTTTGATCATTCCCCCCAGAGTCTAGTGTATTCCAAGGCCTAAAGATCAACTGTTAGTTTTATGGGGCCACTTTTACTCCCACTCGAAAATAGATGCATTGCACTGGGTTTTGGGAAATCTGTTTGAGTCTCATACCCCATCCTCTTGCTTGGAGACAAGGCCGTTTCTATGTTGTGATGCTGTCTCCCCTGACAAGGTTTGCCCCTTTGTTTTTACCCAGGCTCCTATCATCCCAGAACAAGGCTGCCTTGCTCTTTGGCGCACTATTTCTTTATCCAAATTCATGCATAAAAAAAAAGACCCCAGTTGGGAGCTGCGTGCTTCCTCATCACCTGTGTGCACACGGAAGAGAATGTTGCTGTTGTTGTTAGTTGCCATTCTGTCCGCTCCAACTCAAGGCAACCACATGCACAACTGAACAAAACACTGCCTGATCCCACACCATCTTCGCAATCATTGGTACGCTTGAGTATCAGATACTATTACGCTGTGATTCACAAGGTTTTCATTGGCTACTTTTTTGGAAGCAGATGGCCAGAGCTTTCTTCCTAGTCTTAGTATGGAAGCTCCGCTGAAACCTGTCCACCAAGGGTGACCCTGCTGGTATTTGAAATACCGATGGCATAGCTTCCAGCATCACAGCAACATGCAAGCCACCACAGTAGGACAGATTGACAGAGGAGTGGTGGTGGAAGGAAATAGAATGTCGCTTTTTAGCTGACAATGGATTTTCAGAAATTTGTAAGATCCAGCTCTCAAAAAAGTGATTCATAGCAAATCTCATAACAGAAAGAAAAGTGATATAATGAAACATTGAACAGCAGGGGATTGGTTGATTGTCTTGTCTGTCTCCATTGTGAGATCATGTAGCCCCAGCGTTAAGCACTTAGCTGTGAATCGAAAGACACGCAGTTCGAACCCACCCAGCGGCTCCACGGAGAAAAGACCTGGCAAACTGCTCCCGTAAAGGTTACAGCCTTGGAAACCCTATAGGGCAGCTCTACTCTGTTACACAGGGTCCCTATGAGTTGGAATCAACTCAACAGCACACAACAACAACAATGCTCAGCTGTAACGTAAAGGCTGGTGGTTTGAACCCACCCAGCAGCTCCTCAGGAGAAAGACCTAGCGATCTGCTTCCGTGAGGATTACAACTTAGAAATCCTATGGGGCAGTTCTACTTTGTAACACATGGAGTCGCTATGAGTTGAACTGACTCAACAGAACCCAACAACAACATTTGTCCGTTGTGAGACTGAACTCTGCAGTCATTAAAATGGATGCTAAGGAATCGTACTCATTGGGCTGGAAAGTCGTGTTCTTTACACCCACAGGGAGGTGGTGGACGGTCAGCGAGGAGGGCTCTAGCAGATGCTGTGGGGCCCTACACATACCCTCTTGATCTTCACCCCTGATGGTATGAGGACCCAAAATATTCCAAAGCCAGCACCTGCAAGCACCACCCAGAAGGATGGAGTTGGGGAAGCTCCCGGGAGCAGCCCTCAGGCAGTGATTGATGACAGCAGCCCTCAGGCCGTGATTGATGACAGCAACCCTCAGGCCGTGATTGATGAGATCAGCCCTCAGGCCGTGATTGGTGGGAGCCGGTGGCTAAGTAGTTGAGTGGCGTCACCCCTCGGACAGGATCTCAGCGAGGTGGGCTCTACATGCTCAGCCAGTGTACCCCAGTGGGAAGGAGCATCAGGGGCCCCCAGCAGCAACTTGTTCACTTCCCTGTACCCCAGTTACCCTTCCTGGGACCAACCCACAAATCAACAACCTGCCCGGCCAGCTCTGGCAGCCAGAGGAAGCAGGTGTTTGCAGCTGGCAGCTGTTGTGGCCATATGCACGGGAATGGTGAGGGCGGGGGACACGGGCGCCTCACCCACAGCCAGGTTTGGAATCACGCCAACACCACACCACCAAGGCCGCAGTGCTCAAACTTCAGTCTGCCAGATTCACCTGAAAAAAAAAAAAAAGAGTTGGCATCAAGTAGACACCGACTCATGGCAACCGCATGTGTCTGGCCTAGGACTGTGCTCCATTGGTTTATTTTTATTTTTTTAACTTTTGTTGGTGGTGTTGAGAATATACACAGCAGAACATACACCCATTCAACAATTTCTATATGTAAAATTCAGTGACACTGATGGCATTCTTCACATTGTGCAACCATTCTCACCCTCTTTTCTGAGTTGCTCCTCCCCCATTAACTGAAATTCACTGTCCCCTAAGTTTTCTATCTACCTTTTCAAGTTACCCTTATCAGTTTGTTCTCATATAAATAGTTCTTTAAAAAGGCTCCACACGGTTTTCTAGGCTGTGACCTTTCAGAAGTAGTTTGCTAGACCTTTCTTCTGAGGCACCCGAGTGAACTCAAACCACCAACCTTTTGGTTAGTAGCCGAGCGCTTAACCATTTGTACCACCCAGGGACTCCCAGAGTCACCTGGGGAGCAGCTGAAAAGGCTACAATCTGGTCCCATTCTGAGAGTCGGACAGGGAGGTCAGTGGTGGGCCCAAGAACGTGCATTTTAAACACGCTTCCCATTGACGGGTGCCAGGGTCACATCATAGACCCTGGGCTGGCTGAGCAGATATTTCCACTGGCCAAGGATCACACCGCCCATCTTGCCCTGGTGGCCCGAAGCTCAGCAAGGAGAAATGCCCCAGCTATTCACTTCCCATTGCTTCCGTCACAGATTTAGCAGCTTAGAGCAACTTCCGGTCCTATGCCACCTCCATGATCGGCTGTGGACTGGGTTGTTGTGACCTATAGGGTTTTCACGGGCTGATTTTCAGAAGGAAATCGCTAGGACTTTCTTCCTAGTCTCTCTTAGTCTGGAAGCTCCACTGTTGCTGATCTTCTTACCAGCTCCCAAATTCTAAATCCTCACATATTGAACTCTGCTTCCATTACATCAGTGCAAGAAAAGCTTGAGAAATGCACACAGCGTTCACAGGAATACAATTGGCTTCAGAAGAAGGAGCCAAATTCCTGAGTGGACCTGCAAGCTACTCCCCACAAAGCACAGAATTCTCCAGATTTCCCCTCCAATTGGCCAAAGGGTTGTATCAGGTGCCTGCCTGGATCACATGTCCAGGAAAAACACCATCTTCTCCAAAGGTTAGCACGGCCTTCCACCTAAGCTCACCTTCGAGCCCTCTCACGCCGGTGTTCCCAGGAGAGGCCGGAATGAGAGTAAAAGGCTCAGGGCTTGAGTTGCACATGGAAGTCTGCTCTGGCCTGCGTTCCACCCAGCGCGAGGAGGCCAGCAGAAATCTGATGTTTGTCTATTAATCACAGGCCGAATCTGCAACATGAGCCTCGTGCCCCAGAAACCAATGGAAAAAGTGCAACCTGACCACGAAAGTATTATTTTATAAAGAAGGCCCTTCAGTAGTGGTTAATTGGATCCACATTTTGCAAGATTCGGGGAACATTAAAACTATCATACCCAAATTGACCGACTGGCTTCATGTTACAGACATGGCCATTTTCTGGGCAATGTCAGGCCCCAGGTTGAAAATTCTAGCTAGGAGACTTTATTTTTCCTTGACGGATGCTGTTTCTCCACCCCTACCCTTTAGCAAAAGAGAGAGAGATTGATTTAGTGTATGTTTAGCGGCTCCATAAATCACTCAGCATACCCGAATCCCATCAAAATACCACCAGAAATGATATCCACCAAAGCAGATGGCCTGTGTGGGAAATCAACTCGGAGTGCCTTTTTTTCCACCAAATTTTGATGTGCTCCTATTGAGTGTCAGCATAAACCTAGCATTGCAAGGAACCGTGGGGCGAGCCCACATCCCAGAGGACGCACAGACGGCAAGAGCTAGAAGTGGAATAGAATGTTCAAGAATACAGGAAGTAGGCTATGAAAATTATGCAATGTAAGGCGTGGTCCTATTTGTTCTGAGAAGTTCTCGCAATTTCTCCTGGAGACGGAATATCAAACCCAAGAGAAAGTTTGAGTGGCCTCTGGCCATGCTAAGCGGATATTACGGGCCCCTGACGGGAGGGGACTGGCCGAGCCTGCCATAAGAGAACACCAGACAGAAGGGCGGCAGGCTGGGGAGGCCCGAGCAGTGCGGACAGGCTCAATGATCACTGACTGTGTTGAGGGCTTACCAGGGCCAGGCAGAGAGGGAAGGGCTGTGCTCACGTCATCTCATTCCACAGCCGGCCTGGACAGCCACACAAGACCAGATGTCCCCAAGCAGGGAGCATGTAAACCAGTATGAACACTGGGAAGGCAGAGGTGAGAGAGAAGGGGGATAGATTTGGGTTAGAAAAAATGTATGGATGAGATTGTTGTTGTTGTGTGTCGTGGAGTTGATTCCAACTCATAGCAACCCTAAAGCGACCCTTATAGGACCGAACAGAACTGCTTCATAGGGCTTCCAAGGAGCTTCTCATGGATTTGAACTGCCGACCTTTTGGTTGGCAGCTAAATGTTTAACCACTGCACCACCAGGGCTCCTTATGGATGGGGTAAAGATGTCATAAACCCATTATGCCTTCACAGTAAAGAAATCTCCTGGCAGCATCATTTCTTTGTTTCTAACCAGTAACAATAATAATCATCGGAGCTAAAGTTGATGGTGGACTCACTCAGTGCCAGGAACTTCTGACGCCTTATTACCTCGTCAGTTCCTCAAAACGAGCTTATGAGGTCACGAAGGTTATTGTGCCCAATTCACAGATGAAAGAACCACTAGTGTCTTGGGCAACTGTTCCATCAAAACATTCCTAATAGAAGAGAGGGGCAAGGAAGCTGAGGCTTGGGAGGAGTTCCCCCAATCTGCCTGCTGCAAAGCCACAAATTCTTTCAAGTTCTGGTTTTTACATATACATATTTTTTTTACACTATGCTTTATAGTATATCTCAGTTTGTTTTAATATCAAAATGATGTTTTTAATAGCCTATCAGTGAAAGACCGCAAACTTACCCCCAAAAAAGCTTTAGTAAAACTGACCTTCCCAGGGGATGTACCTCATTTCTTCTGCGGCTTTTCCGACTCCTTTGCCCTTCGGCGTGTATCCTGAGGTTAAACATACTTCAGCTGAGAAGCTCAGCCAGAGAGCAGGGCTTCTAAGCCAGCGGCCTTCTGGCCCTCAGCATTTGTTTGGCCTGTGCGGTTTTTAAGTTTTCATGTAAAAATCCAGATAACTAGGTTCTCTGAAAAAAAGCAAACAGTAAGCCCCATCGTGGCTATAATCGTCCCATTATGGCTATAATCGTGTAGAGCTGAGTAGTGGTGACCCCTTCAGGCTGGGTATGGGCTCTGCAGGTTGCCGCAGTCCCCTCCGCTCCCTAGTGCCTTAAACCTCACCTGTGTCACTGGCTTATTACTTGCCTGATCCCTGGAGGTATTTGAGTATGTGACCTTATCTGGGAAGTACTAGGATTCGGGGTACAAAGTGCTGGAAAACCATGGGGTCTTCCTTGGAAAGGGAGAAAGGCCACAACAGAAATAAAGAAAAGCCTATTCATTTTTTTTATTCATAAAATGGTCCTGCAGAGCCCTGCCAGCATAGAGGGAGGAAAGAAGCCCAAATGATACTCAGTGAAGCCTTTTTGTTTTCCATTATACCTCTGAGGCTGCTCAAAGCGATGGGTTAGAGAAGCTCATTTCCCTTTATTGGGGGGCTGGTGGGGGAAGACAAAAACAACAATACCCAGAAAGCAAAAGATAAGGCCAGTGTTCAAAAAAACGTGGGGGAATGATGCAATGGTGCTTGGGGGAGCCCCCGGAGCAGAGCTGTTAATTGCTTCCTTCCCTGGGACACCGGGTAACCCCTCTCTCATGGACTCGGACCCATTACTCAAAGAAAGCATCGGCGCTCACCTGCCATAACTCTGCAAAAACGATACATCACTTGAAAGTAAGCTAGGATCAACACATTGTTTTAACTGTTTGATCTCTCAAGTCAGAATTAATGATAGGTATTTTGCACAAAGAGAAAAAAATGAATGTTAAAAGCCTATTTATGTTAACTAAAGACATCCCTGCACCGTCGGGGCTGAGTTGGTGGTGAGTTCCCGCCGCACAGCTGTTGCACGTTTGTTAGTCTGCTGGTGGGTGGCAGCAACCGGTAATCAGAGCCAGACTTGGGCAACAGGAGCCGGGAGCTGAGCCGAGGGGACGGAGGGGCGGAGGGCAGCGATCTTTAAATAGAAAATCCCAGTGACCGGCTGGAAAAAAGGGGCCCAGAGGACTCCTGCAGAGCCTTGGGGAGGGTGGGAGCCCAGGTTCTTCATCTGAAGAATGGACTCCAGGCGTTCATTCTGAAAATACTTACTGAGCCCTCGGCTGGGCATGGGAAACCCGGTGGGGACTAAGACAGTCCATGGATCTATTCTGGACAAAACTCTTTAACAGATAAAGAAGCAAATAGATTAACAAATGAGAAAACCCCGGGTCAGGACAATACAGTAAAACCTGCAAAAGCCAAAACCTGTGTAAGGCAGAAACCTGTCAAAGAAGGAAAATGAAAATATATTCCACTAAAATCAGTGATAGAAAACTGTCAGAGTTGGAAAACTTGCAAGACTCGGAAAAACAAAGTAGCCTTTTGTTCCGGCTTTCACAGGTTTCACTGTACTATAAAGAGAACAAATGGTGGGATATGCCTGAAGTGACTTGAGATCTGTGGTAAGAGAAGGCCTCTCTGAGGTGACATTGGAGTTGAGACCTGAGCAAAGTGAAAATGGAGTGAGCCAGGCAAAGATCCCAGGACAGAATGTTCCAGCAGATGCCTCAGCAAGTGCAAAGGCCTTGAGGCAGGAAAAGGCTGGGCATGTTCAAGCTACAGAAAGGAAGTCTGTTGGTGCACTGGCACAAGGGGGAGGCGGGGAGAAGAGTCCAAAAGTTTATCTCACCACCAGGTGAGGGGGGCGTAAGGTGGCTTCTGAATACCTTTCTGTTCTCCCCACCCCACCCAGGTTTATGACCAATTGTACATGATTGAGGCCTTTAGAACCATCTCAGTCAGGAGTCTTCAGGTTGTGGGTAACAGACTCCACTTTCATGGAGCTCAGGTCAAGGGGAGATTTGTGGGAAGAAGCCTGAGGCATCTCCTGGAACTGAGAGGAGCTGAGCCTGTGTGGGTACACATAAGTATCACCTGGGAGCTTTTAAGGTATTCAGGTACTGGGGCTACACTCCACACCAACCACTGACACTCTCTGGGAGTGGCCCGGGCTCCCCTGGTCATTCTAACAGGCAAGGAGGTGGGGAACCACAGAGGCTGAGCAGCCAGGCTTCGTGAGGGTGTTTGTGGAGCTCTACTCGACTATTCGCAGTCAGCAAAGACTCAAGCGGCACCTTTGTGGTACCAGCGTTTGCACTAGGCTCTGGGGATACAGCCATGAACAAACAGACACACAAGTGTGCAGCCACTTCAAAGGTTTTCACATTCAGTGCCAGGCTGTGGGCTTCTCAGACCAAACTCTGTGGGAAAAGCCTCTGATTGGCCAGTCTGGGTCACATGTTGTTGCTGAGCCAATCAACTGCAACTAGGCGGGCAGGGTTAGGAGGCATCAACATGGCTGCCAGAGGAACACCCTCTTGGGTGGAACAGTTCTCTGAGAAGAGAGACATAAACTGGGCGTGTGTCTTCTCCAAATGTTGGCTATATTTACAACAGTGTTCCCTGCCTCCAGGAGTCTGGAGCTTAGGGTTCAGAAAAGGCTGGGGAAGTTTTGGAAAAGTCATATCTAAGGGCAGAAGGGAAAGTTGAAGTTCTGAACAGTGTCACCAGAGTTGGCTTCTTGGGAAAGCAAACCCCCTTCTCACGTGCTCCTTCTCTCCTCTGATCGCGGCAGAAATACATGTCCCATGTCACCCAGCTAGATGATGCAGGACCTGGACAGAATGCTAGATTTTTTATTTTTGGTTCAAAAGTCTTTCCATCCCCACCCAGCTGAGAGGTCATTTGTCACCCAAAAATCTGATTTTCTCAAACTCACCCAATGTGGTGTTTCTCAAGGCTTCACTGGAGACAGAGAAAATATAATCCAATGTGAAAATTAGTGTTTGTTCTCACTTTTTCTATAGGAGTGCTTCTCAACCAGAGGACATTTAGCAATATCTGGGAGTAGTGGTTAAGCCCTTGGCTGCTAAGCAAAAAGTTCGCGGTTCAAACCCACCAACTGGTCCAAGGGAAAAAGATGTGGCAGTCTGCTTTGGAAACTCTATGGGGCAGTTCTACTCCTCATATTTGGTTGCTATGAGTTGGAATTGACTTGACAGCAAGTTTTGGTTTTTGGAGATATTTTTTTTTTGTCACTACTAGGAGGGGGGTGCTACTGGCATCTAGTGGGTAGAGGCCAGGGATGCTACTGAACATCCTATAATGCACAGGACAGGCCCACCAAAAAGAAAGATCCAGCCCCAAATGTCAATAGTGCTGAGATTAAGAAACCCTGGTCTATGACAGTCATGGTCCTTCTCATGTCACAAAATCTAATCTTGTACTTTCATACTGAAAGATCAGAAATCTGCCTTCCTGTTACCTTCCAGAAGTTTGCCGAGAAAGTAACATTTTGGTGGCTGAAATATAGGGAATGTTTTCTCATGAATACGATACATTTAAGAGAAGGAGCCCTGGTGGTATAGTGGTTAAGTGCTTGGCTGCTAACCAAAAGGTCAGCAGTTGAAACCCACCAGCCGCCACTCAGGAGAAAGATGTGGCAATCTGCTTCTGTAAAGATTATAGCCTTGGAAACCCAATGGGGCAATTCTACTCTGTTCTGTAGGGTCACTATGAGTTGGAATCGACTTGACGGCAATGGGTTTGGTTTGGCTTTAGGTTTAATAAGAGCTAGGAGTCCCTGGGTGATGCAAATGGTGACTGCACTCGGCTGCTAACACTAAGGTTGGAGATTGTAATCCACCCAGAAGTGCCTCGGAAAAAAGGCCTGGCGATCTACTTTCCAAAAAATCAGCCATTGAAAACCCTGTGGAGCACAGTTGTATTCTCACACACCAGGGGTTGCCATGGGTTGGAATCAACTCAAAGGCAACTGGCCCAACTACTTCCCACCTATTCCTTACAACCACCCCACCAGGTAGCTACAGATGAGGAAACTGAGGCATAGAGAGGTTATTAAGTCATTTGCCTGAGGCTCCACAGGCTCTGCCTCTCAGAGACGAGATTTGACCCTGGCAATCTGGCTCTCTAGCCTGTGCGTTGACTATGCTGCAGTTTAAAACAGTATGTAGTCTAGGTTGTAAGACTGTATATTTTCTATGGGGCGCATTTCAACGATATTCATTATGAAATGGGAAAATAAGGTCATACGTCCGAGTTTTATTTTCCCTGAGTAGGTCCTCATGAAGAAAGAGGACTCACCACTGTTTCCGATAGCTTGCCTTTACTGCAGTTTCTTCCCCTGCAATTTCCCTACTTGGCCTTAATTCCTTTTATTTCTCAAGTGTCATATAAACTAGGACCTGAGGAGTTCACGGAAAGGGCTTCTGTTCGGCTTCCCAGCCCCAAGACAGCTGCTGGCTTCTTTGAGCAGTTTTCAGGCTGGATGGCGTCAACGGGAGTGTTCTAGAACTGTGCAAGCCTTACTCTTACTCCCAGGGAGCAAAATTCAGCCAGTGCTGGTTACACGCCAGGCACGCAGCAAAGTCTTCACGGGCTCACTCCTTTTCAGGCCCAGCTTTTTGAGGTAGCTATCTTTTTGGTTTTTATGGAGGTAAAATTCGCATAACAAAATTCACCATTTTAACCATTTACAATTCAGGTGCTTTTCAGTACACTCTGAATGTTGTACATCGCCATTATCTGATTCCAGAATATTCTCATCATCGCAAAAGGAAACCCCATACCCATGAAGCAGTCACTCCTCTCTCAGCCCCTGGCAACCACCAATTTGCCCTCTGTCTCTGTGAATTTGCCTATTCTGGACATTTTACATAAACGGAATCATACATTACGTGGCCTTTCGTATCTGGCTTCTTTCATGAAGCGTGATGTTGTCAAAGGTTCATTCGTGTGGTACCATACAGCAGTACTTCATTGTTTTTATGCCTGAATGATATTCCCTTGTATGGATATTATTGTTAGGTGCCATCTAGTCCATTTCAACTCAGAGTGACCCCGTGTGACAGAGTAGAACTGCCTCATAGGGTTTTCTTGACTCCAATCTTTACAGGAGCAGATCGCCAGGTCTTTCTCCTGGAGAGCCACTGGGTGGGTTCAAACCACTGACCTTTCAGTTAGCAGCTGAGGGTTTAACCATTGCAGGCTATTGCTTTTTTTTTTTTTTTTAATGTATTCCTCAACTGACAGTTTGTTTCACCTTGAGGCTATTGTGAATAGTGTTGCTATGAATGTTTGTGTACACGTTTTCGTTTGAACACCTGTTTTCCATTCTCCTGGGTGTATACCTAAGAGAGGAATTGCTGGCTCTTATGGTAACTCTATGTTAGAGACTCTCTTACATCCTTTTTGAAGATGAGGAATCTGAGCCACGGTGTCAACTTGCCCGAGGTCACTCCGGGTCAGTGTTTGGGCTGGGATTTGAGCTGGAGCCACCGAGGCCATGACCACTGGTCTTCCCTGCCTGCCATTAATGGGGCTTGGGCGGAATTTCAGAAAAGCCGCATAGCACGAACCTCACTTATTTAATTGTTATACTTTCTTGCTTTTATTTTATTTCATTAGAAGAGTAGTGTGTGCTCACTGCAACAGACCAGATGAGCTTTAAAAGCGAGTACAGAAGTAAAAACCCCACAGGTGATGGCCCCTGTGCTTTCAGCGGCATTGACTTGTTTTTTATGTCTTTTTTTTTTATTATCATTGTACTTTAAGTGAAAGTTTACAAATCAAGTCAGTCTCTCATACAAAAATTTATATACACCTTGCTATGTACTCCTAGTTGCTCTCCCCCTGAGGCAGTACATTCCTTCCCTCCACTCTATCTTTTCGTGTCCATTCCACCAGCTTCTGACCCCTCTGCCCTCTCATCTCCCCTCCAGATAGAAGATGCCAACATAGTCTCATGTGTCCACTTGATCCAAGAAGCTCATTCTTCAGCAGCATCATTTTCTGTCCCATTGTCCCATCCAATCCCTGTCTGAAGAGTTGGCTTTGGGAATGGTTCCTGTCTTGGGCTAACAGAAGGTCTGGGGACCATGACCACCGGGGTCCTTCTAGTCTCAGTGAGACCATTAAGTCTGGTCTTTTTACAAGGATGTGGGGTCTGCATCCCACTGCTCTTCTGTTCCGTCAGGGGTTCTCTGTTGTGTTCCCTGTCAGGGCAGTCATTGGTTGTGACCGGGCACAGTCTAGTTCTTCTGGTCTCAGGCTGATGTAGTCTCTGGTTTATGTGGCTCTTTCTGTCTCTTGGGCTCATAGCAGCATTGACTTTTGAGGTGATTTTTTATCAGCAGTAAATGCAGAGATGGCACAGTCCTCTGACAGAGCAGCGTCAAGGTTTAATATAATCACATTAACCTTGGGGAGAAGGGCTTGCCTGAAGCAACCGAGGGCTGGGCTGTCCCCATGGACAGGCGTGATGGGGGCCTAACGGCCAGAGCAAAGCCACCCTGGGACCCTTCTGTGCCCTCCACAGCTGCTGTTGCTGTTGGGTGCCATCGAGTTGATTCCGACACAGAGTAGAACTGCCCCGTAGGGTTTCCTAGGCTATATAAGAACAGATTGCCAGGTCTTTCTCCCACAGATCTGCTGGGTGGGTTCGAACCACCAACCTTTTGCTTGGTGGCTAAGGCTTAACCATTTGCACACCAGGGCTCCAGCCAACAGGAACGGCAACCTCTAGTCAATGGTATCAGCTCCCAGGTTAGAGCAGCATGGTGTGGTATACATTTGATTCTCAGGAAAACCACTGCTTGTCCTCCCATTTTTCAGATGAGGAAACTGTAATGGATTGAATCATATCCCCCCAAAATATGTGTCAACTTGGTTAGGCCATATGTAGTTGTCCTCCATGATGGTGATTTTCCTATGTGTTATAAATCATAATCTCTGCCTGTGGTTAAAAGGATTACGCAGGTCACCCCCCGATCCAAAAGGCAGTTTTCCTGAAGTGTGGCCTGCACCACCTTTTATCTCACAAGAGAAGAAAGGAAAGGGAAGCAAGCGGAGAGATGGGGACCTCATACCACCAAGAAAGAAGCACCAGGAGCAGAGTGTGTCCTGTAGATCTGGAGTCCCTGCGTGAAGGAGCTCCTTGTCCTGGGGAACATTGATGAGAAGGCTGACAGAGAGAGAAAGCCTTCCCCTGGAGCCAATGCCCTGAATTTGGACTTGTAGCCTACTAGACTGTGAGAAAATAAATTTCTCTTTGTTAAAGCAACCCACTTGTGGTATTTCTGTTATGGCAGCACTAGATGACTAAGAGAGAAACTGAGGCTCTAATAGAAGAATTGACTTGCTAAATAACAAGGGAAGGGATGACCTGGCATTCTAGTCCAGCCCTTTCTGACCTTAAATCCAGAGATGTTTATTGACTGTGTGCTCTCTCCATGATCATATTTGACTCACAACCATCCTGTGAGCTCAATGCTTTCATCGTCCCCATTTTGTAGATGGGGAAACTGAGACTCAGAAAGGGGAAGTGATTTAACCAAGATCATTTGGCTAAAGGTGGAGCCAAGCTTGAGTTCCAGTGCCAAGTCTGAAGCTCTATTTATTACCGGAAAGTGTTCTCCAAAAAAAAAGAAAATCAACTATGTGATAGAACAAAAGGTCAACATTTACCCTGAAGCAAAGATGAGAAGGTAAGGATGGAGGTGGGCAGGAAAGCTAGATTAATGAAAATGGAACAATCTGGAGGGAAATAATGAGACTATTGACACGTTATGAAAAATGTAACTAATGTCACTAAACAATTGTATAGAAATTATTAAATGTGAACCTAATTTTGTGTACACTTTCACCAAAAACACAATAAAATATAATAATAAAAAAAGAGAGAGATTCTCTAGCAACGAGGGCATTTACGAAATGCATTTCTTTTTGGCTTTCCAATCTATGTTAAAATATTCTAGGCTTTGGGTAGCTCGACGGGCTTTGTTGTCAGACAGACAGGACTTGGTTCAAATCCCAGCTTTGGGCAAGTAGCTTAATGAGGACTAAACTAAATAAACTAAAGCATATCTATTCCATAGATAGGAGCCCTGGTGGCACAGTGATTAAGCACTCGGCTGCTGACAGGAAGGTCAGCAGTTTGAACCCACCAGCCGCTCTGTGGGAGAAAGATGTGGCAATCTGCTTTCGTAAAGATTACAGCCTTGGAAACCCTGTGGGGCAGCTCTACTCTGTCCTACAGGGTTGCTATGAGTCAGAACAGACTACGATTGGTTTGATTTTTGTTTTGTTTTGGGGAGGGGTATTCCACAGAGAGGGAGTCCTTGGGTGGCACAGATGGTTAAGCACTCGACTACTAGCTGAAAGGTTGGCGGCTGGAACCTACCCAGAGGCACCACGGAAGACAGGCCTGGTGATTTGCTTCCAAAAGGTCACAGCCTTGAAAACTATTCTGCACATATGGGGTCGCCACGAGTCAGAATTGACTCGCCAGCAACTAACAAGAAAAACATTCCATGGAGAAATAAAAAAAGAACCAGCTCTACTCAAGAGCTTGCTTTATGCTAGAAACTGGGCAAGGTACTGTCTATGTATTCATTAATTTAACCTTCACAATAGCCCTTGGATCTAGGCAGTGTTGTTATTCCCACTGCATAGATCTGGCAGCTGAGGCACAAAGAGGCTAAGTGACTTGCTCAAGGTCACACAGCTCTCAACAGCCAAGGCTGGGATTTGCAATCGAAACAGCTTGGTCCCAGGGCCTGCACTCTGAACCACCGCTGTTTAAAATAACCTAGTGGACTACAACCATCAGCCTGGAAAATCCTTAAGCTTAGTTTAAAAACCAAACCCACTGCTGTGAGTCTATTCCAACTCATAGCAACCTTATAGGACAGGGCAGAACTGCCCTATAGTGTTTCCAAGGAGCAACTGGTAGATTTCAACTGCTGACCTTTTGGTTAACAGCAAATTCTTAACCACTGTACCACCACAGCTAACAGTTTTTTAAAAAAAAAAAAAGGTCACAAGTCAGCATAAATGGCCCTGTTTACTTTAAATTTATAGGTTGTTGTTGTTGGTTGCCATCAGCTTGGCTCCAACTCATGGCAACCCCATGCACAACAGAACTAAGTGTTGCCTGGTCCTGTACCGTCCTCACCATCATTGGTACACTTGAGTTTATTGTTCTGGCTGTTGTGTATTTTGAGTGCTTTTCCAACCTAGGAGGCTCATCTTCCAGCACCTTATCAGACAATCTTATGTCGTGGTCTGTCGGGTGTTCGTTGGCTAGTTTTCAGAAGTAGATCACCAGGCCTTTCTTCCTTGAGTGTCTTACTCTCAAAGGTGTACTGAAACCTATCTACCGTGGGTGACCCTGCTGGTGTTTGAAATACCAGTGGCATAGCTTCCAGCATCACAGCAACATGCAGGCCCCCACAGTAGGACAAACTGAGAAACGGGTGGTGGGAAACAGGTAATACTGTTTTTGTGAGTGCTGACTATGTGCTGGGTGCTGAGCCAGCACTGTGAGTATATTGTTAATTTAATCTTCGAGCCCCTTCAATGGGGCCACGGCCATGGACATACTCAGATGCAGAATGGAAGTCTCAGGGGATTCAGTGACTCAGCTACGTCACACATCAGATCAGACGGAGTAGGAGCTGGGATTCAAACCCAGACTCCAGGCCTCCAGAAGGCACATGCATGGATACTTCACTGATGACCATCATACAGCCCGCATGTGGAGCACTGAGCTGCTTCCTCACAGACGCCAGGAAGTGGTGAGAGGGGCTGTGGCTGGTGATGGTGACCAGTGGAGGCACTGGGGTGGCCCTGTCTCTAGCCTAAACATCACTCCATCTACCCTTGCCCACCACTTCTGCATTGGCACTTTTCAAATGCTTGGCAGAACCCAGTTGGAGAGGTGTTGGTGGTACCCAGGGGCAGGCGTGGAGCCTTTAAATGCTGGACCGGGGGCAGTAGGGGAGGATTCCTGGTGGTGGTGGGGAGTCCCTAAGAGGCCTGAGAGCAATGCTATTCGCCAACTAGCAGCTTCTCGCTGGCTCAGCCATGATGAGTGCAGGCTACTCTTCTGCCTTGGGGGCAGGCTGGGTGCCAGGATATTCTGAGCTTCCAGACCCATGGGAGGTGCTCCCCAAGCTCCGACCTCCCAGGATGGGCTCTGGTGCCTGCTCCTCCATGTGCAGAGGGGACAGTGAAGGAACAGGCTTTGATGCCCGCCCTTCCATGTGCAGGCCAGATGCAGGATGGGAGCAGGACCACATCAAAGTGACCAGCACCCCACCCGGAGCGGGAGGGCCTGGAGGAAGCATACAGCATGGTGATAAAAAGCCAAGCCCCGCAGAGCCACCAGCATCTGACAGCACAGGGGCCAGGCCAGCTGGGGGCAGGACAGCAGGGACAGTGACTTGAGCCAAGGCAGGCCTGGGATGATGCTGAGAACTTGGGGGATGGTTGTGCCTCCGGCTCTCTGCATCTCGGAGCCTGAGTAGGTGAGCTTGGCAGGTCAGGCAGAGGGCCACCGCAGGGCGACAGTGCCACCTCTCCAAGCAGAAAAGTGTGAGAAAGGCCTCATCCTGCAGAAGCTCAGAGAACGGGCTCCGGACGTAGAGGGTCTGGGCGCCAATCCCAGCTCAACCAATCACTAGGATGATAACATTATGCAGGTTCTTTAGCCTCTCTAGGCCTCAGCTGCCCCATCTGTAAAATGGGAATAATCGTATCTACCTTAACGGGGTCATTGGGAGGATCGAGTGTATTTAGCCCACTACATGCATGTAGGAGCACCCCATGAATGTTATTCAGGTGTCAGAGAGTGAATGCTCACAAGAGTAGCCCTCATCCAGAATGGATAGAGAGTTGGTGGGTGAATATCCCAGCATCCTCACTGCTCTGAGGTACATACTCTACCCTGTCCCCAAGGTTCTCCAGCAAGATTGAGGCTCAGTTGCCCACAGCCCTACCTTGTCCATGAATATACCTTGTTCTGGTTTCCTTTCTTTCCCTGTCTCATTCCCCCCCGCCCCTTATCCCCCAAATACATGACTTGCCCTCACGATGCCATCTCAGGCAGGCTTTGCTTTCGGGAGAACTCACCCAATGGCGTCGACTATGGCTAACAGCATCAGTTTGTGGTTCAGGAGGCCTTCGGTCTCTAATCCTTGCTCTGCCACTTGCCTGCTGTGGGCAAGCACGGTGATGCCTTGGGGGCCCCCTTTCTCATCTGTAAAATGGGGACAGTAATAAGCCAGTTGTAAAGATTTAAGTGTCTAGCACAGGCCGTGGCCCATAGTAACCATAGTAACATAAGTCAGCTCCTGTTATTCTAGTCATCAGAAAGGCCACGAAGGCTTTGTGGGTGAGTGAGCGAGCTGGGTAGTCACACAGAGCCGCACTTAGCTTAATGCTCTGCAGTTGCTGTCTCGAAACTCTTAATTTCTGCACAAATGGTTCTGCATTTTCATTTTGCGCTGGGCTTCACAAATAATGAACAGTAGTCAGTTCTGGTGAGACCTCTCGGGGCCTCAGTTTCCAAGATGGACATGGTAACACAGGAAGCCCTACCCTGCAGAAGTATTGTGGGGTGGATGAGTGTGTGCCTGTAAATGTGCTTTGCAAATAAAAAGACAAGTAACCTGATTTAAAAGTGGGCAAAGACTTGAAGAGACATTTCTCCAAAGAAGAAACACAAATGGCCAATAAGCAGGTGAAAAGACGCTCAGCTCCATTAGTCATTTGTTGTTGTTGGGTGCTGTCAAGTCAATTCCGAGTCATAGCAACCCCATGTGACAGAGTAGAACTGCCCCATAGGGTTCCCTAGGCTGTGATCTTTATGGAGCACATTGCCAGGTCTTTCTCCCCTGGAGCCACTGGGGGGTTCAAACGTCAGCTTTTCAGTTAACAGCAGAGACTTAACCTTTGTAACACCAGGGCTCCTTCATTAGTCATTAAAACCAAAAAGAAAAAAACCAAACCCATAGCGTCAAGTTGATTCCAATTCATAGTGACCCCACAGGGCAGAGTAGAACCGCCCCATAGGGTTTCCAAGGATGGGCTGGTAGGTTCTAATTGCCAACCTTTTGGTAAGCAGCCAAGCTCTTACCCACTGTGTCACCAGTGCCCCCATTAGTCATTAGGGAAATGTTAATCAAAACCACAATGAGACACCACTTCACCCCCACTAGGTTGGGTATCATCAAAAAGTCAGACAGTAACAAGCGTGGGCAAGGATGTGGAGAAATCAGAATCCTCAAGCGCTGCTGGTAGGAATGTAAAATGGTGTAGCTGATGTGGAAAACAGTCTGGCAGTTCCTAAAAAGGTGAAACATAGAGTTATCATATGACCCGGCAATTCCATTCCAGGCATACAACCAAGAGAAATGAGAATGTATGTCCACACACCAACTTGTACACAAATAGAAGCATTTCTCACAATAAGCCCAAAAGTGGAAACAACCCAAATGTCCGTCAAGTGATGAATGGATAAACAAAATGTGGTCTATCCATACAATGGAATATTTGGGGGCCTTAAAAAGGAAGGGAGTACTGATTCATGCTACAACATGGATGAACCTTGAAGACATTATGCCGAGTAAGGGAAGTCAGTCACAAAAGACCACACACTATATGACTCTACTCATGTGACAGCTGAGAATCAGGAAATCCATAGAGACAGAAGGTAAGTGAGTAGTTTTCAGGAGCTGGGAGAGTTGGGAGGAAATGAGGAGTGGCTACTAATGGGAAAAGGGTTGCTTCCTGGAGTGATGGAACACTCTAAAATGATCGTGGTGATGATGCACAACTCCGTGAATATACTAAAAACTTGGAATTGTACCCTTTAAATGGGTGAATTATTTGGTATGTAAATTACATGTCAATAACCAAAACCTATTGCCATCAAGTCAATTCCAACTCATAGTGACCCTATAGGATAGAGCAGAACTTCCCCACAGAGTTTCCAAGGAAGGAGCGTCTGGTGGATTCGAACTGCTGACATTTTTGTTAGCAGCCATAGAACTTAACCACTATTCCACTAGGGTTTCCTATCTCAATAAAGCTGTCATATATATATGTATATATATCCACCACTTGTCTGTCAGTTTGTCCTACTGTGGTGGCTTGCATATTGCTGTGATGCTGGAAGCTATGCCATCAGTATTTCAAATACCAGCAGGGTCACCCATGGTGGACAGGTTTCAGCTGAGCTTCCAGACTAAGACAGGCTAGGAAAAAGGGCCTGGCACTCTACTTCTGAAAAGCATTAGCCAGCGAAAACCTTATGAATAGCAGCAGAACATTGTCTGATATAGTGCCGGAAGATGAGTCCCTCAGGTTGGAAGGCACTCAAAATATGACTAAGGAAGAGCTGCCTCCTCAAAGTAGAGTCGACCGTAATGACACGGATGAAGTCAAGCTTTCAGGACCTTCATTTGCTGATGTGGCACGACTCAAAATGAAAAGAAGACAGCTGCAAACATCCATTAATAATAGGAACGTGGAATGTACGAAGTATGAATCTAGGAAAATTGGAAGTTGTCAAAAATGAAATGGGACATATAAACATTGATACCCCAGGCATTAGCGGGCTGAAATGGACTTGTATCGGTCATTTTCCATCAGACAATCCTATGGTCTACTATGCCAGGAATGACAAATGGAAGAGGAATAGCGTCACATTCATCATCGGTAAGAACATTTCAAGATCTAACCCGAAGTACAACGCTGTCAGTGATACAATAATATTCATACGCCTACAAGGAAGACCAGTTAATATGACTATTATTCAAATTTATACACCAACCACTGATGTCAAAGATGAAGAAATTGAAGATTTTTACCAACTACTGCAGTCTGAAAGTGATCAAACACACAATCAAGATGCATCGATAATTACCAGTGATTGGAATGTGAAAGTTGGAAACAAATACGGATCAGTAGTTGGAAAATATGGCCTGGCTGAATATGAAAATATCGCATGATAGAATTTTGCAAGACCAATGGCTTCTTCATTGCAAATGCCTTTTTTCAACAACATAGATGGAGACTATACACGTGGACCTTGCCAGATGGAATACACAGGAATCAAATCGACTACATCTATGGAAAGGCTCAATATCATCAGTCAGAACAAGGGGCTGACTGTGAAATAGACTACCAATTGCTCATATGCAAGTTCAAGTTGAAGCTGAAGAAAATTAGAACAAGGCCACAAGAGCCAAAGTACAAATTTGCATATATCCCACCTGAATTTAGAGACCATCTCAAGAATAGATTTGATGCATTGAGCACTAATGACAGAAGACAAGACGAGCTGTGGAATGACATCAAGGGCATCATACATGAAGAAAGCAAGAGGTCATTAAAAAGATAGGAAAGAAAGAAAAGACCAAAATGAATGTCAGGAGAGGCTCTAAAATTTGCTCTTGAGTGTAGAGTAGTTAAAGCAAAAGGAAGAAATGATGAAGTAAAAGAGCTGAAAGGAAGATTTCAAAAGGCAGCACAAGAAGAGAAAGTAAAGTATTATAACGAAATGTGCAAAGACCTGGAATTAGGAAACCAAAAGGGAAGAACATGCTCAGCATTTCTCAAGCTGAAAGAGCTGAAGAAAAAAACATTTTTTTTTATTGTACTTTAGATGAAGGTTTACAGAACAAACGAGTTTCTCATTAAACAGTTAGTACACATATTGTTTTATGACATTGGTTAACAACCCCACGACATGTCAACACTCTCCCTTCTCGATCTTGGCTTCCCTATTACCACCTTCCCTGTCCCCTCCTGCCTTCTAGTCCTTGCCCCGGGCTGGTGTGCCCCTTTAGTCTTGTTTTATTTTACGGGCATATCTAATCTTTGGCTGAAGAGTGAACCTCAGAAATGACTTCATTACTGAGCTAAAAGGGCATCTGGGGGCCATACTTTTCAGGATTTCTCCAGTCTCTGTCAGGCCGGTAAGTCTGGTCTTTTCTTGTGAGTTAGAATTTTGTTCTACATTTTTCTCTAGCTCTGTTCGGGACCCTCTATTTTGATCCCTGTCAGAGCAGTCAGTAGTAGTAGCCGGGCACCATCTAGTTGTACTGGACTCAGTCTGGTGGAGGCTGTGGTAGTTGTGATCCGTTAGTCCTTTGGACTAACCTTTCCCTTGTATCTTCAGTTTTCTTCGTTCTCCCTTGCTCGCGAAGGGGTGAGACCAGTAGAGTATCTTAGATGGCTGTTCACAGGCTTTTAAGATCCCAGATGCTACTCGCCAAAGCAGAATGTAGAACATTTTCTTCATAAACTATGTTATGCCAATTGAGCTAGATATTCCCCAAGACTATGATTCCCACAGCCCTCACCCCAGCAATTCTGAAGAAAAAATTTAATCCTCAAGTTGCACTTTTGAAGGATTGTAATGGCAAAATATTGAACGACACAGGAAGCATCAAAAGAAGATGGAAGGAACACACAGAGTTAGTGTACAAAAAGAATTGGTCAATGTGCAATCATTGATCAAGATCCAATGGTATTGAAGGAAGAAGTCCA
This sequence comes from Elephas maximus indicus, assembly GCF_024166365.1. Classification (NCBI taxonomy): domain Eukaryota; kingdom Metazoa; phylum Chordata; class Mammalia; order Proboscidea; family Elephantidae; genus Elephas; species Elephas maximus. The sequence goes on along the minus strand of NC_064843.1, from coordinate 12,105,609 downwards.
AGCTGCACTGAAGGCATTGGTGACAAACAAGTCCCCAGGAATTGATGGAATACCAAATGAGATGTTTCAACAAACGAATGCAGCACTGGAAGCATTCACTTGTCAATGCCAAGAAATTCGGAAGACAAGTACCTGGAAACCAACTGGAAGAGATCCATATTTGTGCCCATTCCAAAGAAAGGTCCTACAACAGAATGAGAAAATGATTGAACGATATCATTAATATCACGTGCAAGTAAGATTATGCTGAAGATCATTTAAAAGCAGTTGCAGCAGTACATTGACAAAGAAGAGTACATGGAAAGAGGGATATCCTTGCTGATGTTAGATGGATCTTGGCTGAAAGCAAAGAATACTAGAAAGATATTTACCTGTGTAACTCAGCTTGGGGCATTTTGGAAGCTATGTCAGTTCTGGTCCCTCTGCCCCTGGGCTTCCAACACACCTGCACTTGTACCCCTATTCTACCGAGTATTTTACTTTATTCATTCATTCATTCACTCCCCCGCTCACTCACTCATTCATGAACTACCTTATTTCCATAACAATGTGGGGCCTTTGTCAGAGCAAAGCCACCTTGTACTGTCAGTACCCCATGAGACTGAGAACTCCCTGAGTCCCACCCGGGAGTCCAGTGAGCTCCATGTTAGTTAGGCAGTTGAGGGGAAGTAGGGACTGTATGTGGTGCTGCCCAGGAAAGACCCTGGCTGGGAAGATCTCCATCCATCAGAAGTCCCTGGGCCGGGGACATCAGGATAATGAGCATTCCTGGTTGGCCACTTTTCTCCATGGCTCTTCGGTGTTGGAAATCTTTTAAAGATGCCCTGGTCTGTCTCTCCACCATGGTCAGGACCAAAGAAGCCTGGATGAATGTCTCTTTAGTGGATGTGGCTCTCACAGAGCTTGGAAGAGTGATGCAGAGGAGGTGCAGATGTTTCTAGAAGATTGCTGAGGCTCTGCCCTCTCCCAATACCTACTGGACAGCCCCTCTGTTTGTTCTCCACTTATTGAGTCATAGACATGCCAGTGCTGGGGGAAGCAAGACTTGGTTAAATGGGCAGTCTGGTTAGTAGAATTCCAATTAACTATGGTCTCATTTCACTAAAGGTCTGCTTCTTCCTGCGACTTCTACTTCAGACTGTGGCAACCAGGAGTTTGAGGCTCATTTCCAGTGGCACGAAGTCGGTGGGTCCCTGGAAGAATGGCAAAATAAGCCTAATAATAATAAACACAGCAGTAATAACACCCTTCAACAACACCTATTATGTTCCATATTATCATAATATGCTAAGCACTTGATATTTATTTTTTAGTCTTCACAACAACCCTATGAAGTAGGTGCTATTATTATATTCATTTTGCAGATGAGAAAACTGAGGCTCAGGGTGGTCAAATGATACAACTAATAAGTGGGTAGAGCTGAGACTAAATCACAGGGGTATATGCCATGAAGGCACCCACTGGCATCCCCTGAAGTCTTCTTAAAACCAACAGTAGTTTAGCTTAACTAGTAAAGAATGTCTGCCTTGAGCATTGTGCTCTTTTAAGATCTATGTATATGAGATCAAATTGACAACAGCAACTTGAAAGGTTACGTAGGAAATTTAGGGGGCAGCGAGTTTATGTTAGTGGGGGAGTAGAACTTGGAAAAGGAGGGTGAGACCGGTTGCACAACTCAAAGAATGAAATCAATGCCACTGAATTGTACACGTAGTAACTGTTGAATTGATGCATGTTCTGCTGTGTATACTAAGAAAATTATATTCGGAAAATAATTCAAGGATTTAAAAAAAAAAAAACACATTTGTTAAGCACTAGATTATCTGCACTGCCACCAACACCTCTTCTGCCATGCTGACCTCCCACCTGCCCTCTAGGGAGTGCCTGGTACTGAGAACCCAAATATTGGCCTCCCTCTCTCTCTGTGTAAACTCTTTTACACTATGGTGTAAGTGACTGCTAAATTTAATTCATCCCAAAGATATTTGCTTTTTTATCTTAATGCGTGCTTCATGGGTGGAGCGGGGAGGAACATCAACCAAATAAAAGGCATCTCTCAGATGTCCACCCCAGAGGGTAGGACCGGGGATGCTAAGAAAGGCCGTTGTCTCCCCCTCCCACTGTCGTCAACCCTGCTGGTGCAGAGGCGGTGGAAAGACGTCAGCCCCAGCCCTGCCCTTGGCCGTGAGTAAGTAGTTCCAGGCTCTTCCATGGCGGCCATTCATCTCCAGCTCTAATGACCGGCCTGCTCTCTGCACTTCCAGGTCTTGTTTGAACTGGAACAATTTAAGATGCTTTTTTATAATTACAGAGGTCGTGCAGGCGGGGGCTGTGCCGCTGGGAGGCCATTGTACATGCATGTCTCTTCTGCAGCCAGCAATTTCAGTAATGATGGTTGTGCACACCGTTTATCTTTGGGGTTTCCAGAAATACAGGGACTTTTCCAGACACTCATGAGTGTGTGTGACGTGAGGGATTCAGTCTGCACCATCGTCGTAGGCTGTGAGGACACACTCACTAGGGAAGCCGGGATGCCCTCTGTGCCTGCTCAGGAAAAAGTGAACACAAATGGGTTTGGTCCGTGGGCTGGGCAGAGGAGACTCAGAAGCTGCAGCTGAAGAAAGCATTTCCCCAGGACTGAGGGCTTTCCTGGGAGGTGGGATTTTTCTGTCTTAGAACCAGGAGAATCCTGGGCAGAGCAGGACGAGTTAGCCACCCTATTCTCGGTAAACCTAGGGAATGGGACATGGGCATTTTTCTTTGCTCCATTTAGAGACCCTTCTAAAAATGTAATACATGAATTTGACCCATAAGCCTAAAGAGCAATAGGAATAGAAAGGATGATAGCACATAAAGGATACTCCCAAAATGCTGACAGGTGGAAAGCAAAGGGCTGGGGACAACCCACACGGCCCAGCAGAAAAGCTGGCCTTGAAGAGGCGTGAGTGAGGGACAATCCCAGGTCAGGAGAATCAGGTTCCCTAATCCCATTCCTGCCCTGGAGGAGATGGGCATCTACCAAGGTCAGGATGCCAGCCCAGTGAGGGGCAGGCGAGTCCTGTTGGGATAATAGAGTAATGAAGGGCAAGTCTCTGTGGGGAATGGTGAGGCCTCAGCCTTCTCCCATCCTGGGGAACGCCTCCACATCAAACCCAGAAACCAAAACCCGCAACAGAAGAAAACGGACCACAGAGGAAGCAAAGACGGACACAGGATAATACAAGGAAAAGATACTCCCTTAAGAAACAAAACCCAAAGTGGTTACTGTTCTCACAGTGTCTTAGTCATTTAGTGCTGCTGTAACAGAAATGCCACAAGGGGATGGCTTTAACAAAGAGAAGTTTATTCTCTCACAGTCCAGTAGGCTAGAAGTCCGAATTCAGGGCTCTGGCTCCAGGGGAAGGCTTCCTCTCTCTGTTGGCTCTGAAGGAAGGTCCTTGTGATGCATCAGCCTTCCCCTGGTCTGGAAGCATCTCAGCGCCCGAACCTCAGGTCCAAAGGACGCGCTCTGCTCCCGGCACAGCTTTCTTGGTGGTATGAGGTTCCCCTGTCTCTCTGCTCACTCTTTCTGTCTCAGGAGATTGACTCAAGACACACTCTAATCTTGCAGATTGAGTCCTGCCTCACTAACACAACTGCCACCCATCCTCCATCATTAACATCATAGAGGCAGGATTTACAACATACAGGAAAATCACACAATACCGGGAATCATGGCCCAGCCCAGTTGATACACACATTTTTGGGGAGACATAATTCAATTTGTGACACAGAGATAAGAGAAATATTGAATTCATGAAATGAGAAGACAATGCTATTAAAAAAGAAGAATCTTTAGAGAATAAGAAGGCCCTCCTATAAAACTCTAATAAGACAATAGAAAAATTGGAAGATAAAGGGAAAGAAATAACAAAAAGATGAAGATGGAAAATTAGAAATAAGAGATAAAAAACGAAAGGATCCATCCAGGGGTCCAACTTCCTACTAGTTTTATTTACAAAAGTAAACAAAAATTTAAATGGTAATACAGTAAAACCTGCGAAGGCCGGAAGCTGTGGAAGGCAGAAACCTGTCAGAAAAGGAAAATGCAAATATTTTCCACTAAAACAAGCAATAGAAAAGGCGGAAAATTGTGAGGCCAAGAAAAACAAGGCGGTCCCATCGAGTTCCAGCTCTCACAGGTTTCACTGTGTAAGGTTTATAATTAAAATGGACACTCTAACTATTAGGAGCCCAGGTGGTACAGTGGTTAAGAGCCACAGCAAGCTATGGCTGCTAACCAAAAGATCGGTAGTTCCAATCTACCAGCTCCTCCTTGGAAACCCTACGGAGCAGTTCTACTCTGTCCTATAGGGTTGCTACGAGTTGGAATCTACTTGACAGCAATGGGTTTAATGGGTTTTAACTAGTAGGGGTTTCAGGAAGAGAAAATAGATGGAATGGAGGGAGAAATGACAGCATCACAGATTTTCAGAAAACTAGAGATAAAGAGGAGACATTGCAAGTTTTTAGAGAGAAAGAAGGCAAAAAGTTCAAATACAGTGAAGAGGAGTCAGAATAGCCCTGAACTTCTTAAAGCAATACTGGAGACATCTCAGCTATGAGTTGCATGGAGCCAAGGCCTCAAACGTCTGGAGGAAAATTATTTTCAACCTAGAATTCTATCCTGGGTCAAATTATCAAAATGTGAGGTAGAGTAACGATGTTTTCAGATATTAAAAATGTTAAGCAATTGCTTCCCATGTACCTTCAGGTCCCAGCAGCACCTGGAAAACTCGTTTCAGCCACAAAACCAAGAAAACCAAACGCATTGCCCAGTCAAGTAGATTCCAGCTCTCAGTGACACTATAGGACAAAGTAGAACTACCCCATAGGGTTTTCTAGGCTGTAATCTTTACAGAAGCAGACTACCACGTATTTCTTCCTCAGGACAGCTGGTGGTTGGTGGTTTCAAATCACAGACCTTTTGGTTAGTAGCCAAATGCTTAACCACAGAGCCACCAGGGCTTACGTTAGCTGCACAATGATGTAAATCCTGAAAGAGGAAGGCATGGGGTCCAGAAATAGGGCCCATCACAGGAGGAAGGTGACAGAAAGTCCCCAGATGGGGCAAAGAGAAGTCCTAGCAGGTAGAGGCCTAGGGGGCATAGAGAGGATCCAGGAGGAATAACTTAAAAACAAAACAAAAATATCACCCGAATGTACCACCTGATGATTTGTGCTGAGAAAGGCTCTACGGCTCTTTTGGGGAGTTGGGGAAAGACACAGCAACAGATACAATGAAAGCTAAGCAGATTATTTTATAAAGGCAACTATACCCAAACCCATTGCTGTCGAGTTGATTCCAACTCATAGCCATCCTATAGGACAGCATAGAACTGCCCCATAGGGTTTTCTAGGCTGTAATCTTTACAGAAGCAGACCAACACATCTTTCTACTGTGAAGCAGCTGGTGGATTCAAACCACCGACTTTTCAGTTAGCAGCCAAGCACTTAATCACAGTGCCACCAGGGCTCCTTAAAAGCAACTATAAACTCCAGGGAAAACAAAAGGTTGTACAAGAAAGGAAATGATGCCATAGTACAAGCGTAAGTCAAAATGCATTGCTACTTGGGTTCCAGTTCATATACACATGGGTTTATGCCAAACAAAATGTGTTTAAGAGTGTCTCTGATCAGTGCATGGCTGCAGACAAGTTCTCTCAATATACTTGTCTTAGTCTCATTTAAAAAAAAAAAGGGTGCCTTAAAAAAAAAAGGATGCTTTTTGTGCCACGGGAAAAAACAATTTTGAGGTCAAGGCTAATATCAGATTTTTAACAAAACTCAAGAGGACATCCTCCCAAATCATTGAAGCTTTGCAACAAGTTTATGGGAATGCTGCCCCTCATAAAACAATACTTTTAGGTGGATCAAGCATTTTAAGGAAGATCCGAAAGGCCTCAAAGATGAGCCAAGAGAAGGAACACTGCTCAGAAGGTTATGGCAACTGTATTTTGGGATCCCAAAGGCGTAATTGGGGAAACCCTGGTGGTTAAGAGCTACAGCTGCTAACCAAAAGGCTGGCAGTTCAAATCCACCAGGCGCTCCTTGGAAACTTTATGGGGCAGTTCTATTCTGTCCTATAGGGTCACTATGAGTCAGGATCGACTCGACGACAACAGGAAAGAGATAATACTGATAGATTTTCTTGAAGGACACAGGACGATCATGGGGGCTTATTATGCAGAAGTTTTAAGAAAATTGAAAACTGCATTGATCAGAAAAAAACCAGGCAAATTGCGCTGAAGAATTTTTTTCCACCACTACAAAGTACCTCCTCATTCTTCAAGGGTAACAAGGGCTGTCCTAGGAGAATTTCATTGGGAAACCTCACCCTGTCCACCCTACAGCCCTGATCTTCCTCCTTCAGTCTTCTTTTTGTTCCCAGAACTCAAAGAACATTTAAAAGGAACATGATTTGAGTTCTCCAAGAATGCCAAGACTGCTGTTTTGATCTGGTGTAAATCGGAGAGTGCAGGGTTCTTCGGGGAAGGGCTAGACAGATGGAAACACTGCCTTCAGAAGGGCATAGACCTAGATAGAGGATGTGTCAAGAAACAATACCTTCACGTTTGGATATTTTTTTTAATAAAGGTTTTCTATAATTTTTTAGCAATACTTTTTGACTCAACGCTCGTGTATATAACATGATGAAGAGGTAAACAATACTTATGTGGCCACAATTATGAAAATGCTAAATATCATTTTAATAAAAAACTTTTGATAAATATATTGAGAGGCTGTGAAAGAAGTCTATATACGGGGGTAGGGTAAGGTTTTAAATCTTCCTTTTCTATATGTGGAGCCCTGCGGGTGCAGTGGTTAAGCACAAATCTACCAACCAAAAGGCTGACAGTTCAAATCCATCAACCTCTTCTTGGAAACCCTATGGGGCAGTTCTACTATGTCCTGAGTCAGAATTGACTTGATGGCAACAGGCTTGAATTTTTTTTTTTTCTATAGGAGAGGTTACTGGATAATGTCTAAAATAAGAAATCAAGAAATAGCTTGTATAAGCATGTTAATTAGAAATACAAAGTTATATATCAGAAGAAAGAGTTAAGGAAAAAGTAGTTTCTCTGGAAGACACATGTCTCCAGATTGAAAGGGTCCACCAAGTACCTAATAACACATTTCAAAATAATAGATACGAAAACAGTGAAACCTGGTCAGCATCCCAGCAACACACAAGCATCCACTGACTGACAGCTGGTGGCTGTGCACGGGGTGCACTGGCTGGACATCGAACCCAGGTCTCCCTCATGGAAGGCGAGAATTCTGCCACTCAACCACCAATACTTCATGAAAGCAATAGGAAGCCACCGAAGTTCTCTCTCTCTCTTTTTTTTTTAACAAATAACATTTTTTTTCTTACTGTATGAACATGTATAATATTGGAGGAGGCCCTGGTGGTGCAGTGGTTAAGCACCGGGGCCGTTCTGAATGTCAGTGGTTTGAACCCAGCCACTCTGCGGAAGAAAGATGCGCCAGCCTGCTTCTGTAAACAGTTTCTGTAAAGTAGGAGCGAGAGGAACCAAGGGGTGCGTAGACCACAGATGTTTTTTTATTATAAATGCTGTATTGTCATTTAACTTTTATTTCCTTTTGTACAAATAAAAATTTAAATTTAAAGGTAACAAAAGGAATTCACTGGCACACACACCTGAAGTGACGAGAGGCAATCTACACAGTCACAGACGGATCCAGCAGGTCTGAAGCACATCACCAAGGACCAGGATGGCCTACTTGACCTGGGTTTCCCAGGACTTTCTTGGTTTTACCATTGAAATTTCTGCATCCTGAGAAAACCCCTCAGTCCCAGATGAACTGAGAGCTTGGTTTTTCTGTTTCTCCGATCTTCCTCGGGGTCAGCGTCATCCTTGGACCCCACCTGTGGTCCCTTGACAACTTCATGTGGCTGCCACATCCCAGTTTTCTACCACCGTTGATTCTTCTGCTCTTTTTTAAAAACTCCTTGCTCCAATTTCATTTTTAATCTTCCCATTTTTCATGTGTTCAAGTTTCTTGCTAAACCCCCTCAAAACCTGTTTTTGGAAGCAGGCCATCTATAAATCCTAAATAAATAAACACATCACTCTCTTTTCCATGGCTGTCTTGGCAAGAGCAGTGTTCACCAGGGAGCTGGCAGGCATCCTGATGGGGTGGGGCCGGCAGAGCAGAGGGGATTTTTTAGCCTGAATTATCAGCGTTGCTCATCTCGAGTGGCCAGTGAACAAGAGAAGTCAAATCTCCTCTTTGTGTTTATGCTCAGCCAATGACCAGTGAGGTCACTGGATCTTATTTCAATTCGTCCACATGCAGGTTCGGGCAAGAAGCCGTTCGCCTGAATGCCAGCCCAAGTTCTCAGGTCGTGGGTCCCCAGTTTGTGATGTTCAAGGTCTGGGCAGATGCCAAAAGGGACAAGAAACACTCCTTGGCCCCGCACCTGGCTAAGGGGCATGCTGTGGGCAGAATAACGCAGTGGTAGGAGCGGGGCTTTGGAGTTGGAAATACCTGGTTCAAGTCCCTCCTTTAGCTGTGTGGCCGTGGCAAGTTACCTCCTACTCTATCTGGGCTGATGTCCTTTTCTCTGGGCCATCTCTAAGCCCACGCACTGTCTTCGCGTGAACAGGGAAGGGGTGGTCCTTCTGGGTAGACACAGCCCTGCACACAGCACGGTGAGTGGAGTTGGCTGGATTTCAGCCCCCCTACCCAGGTCCCTCCCAACCATATCCAGCAGCCCCTGTTCAGCTGGAATTACAGTACTTGTAATTGGAGCCAATTACAGTGTCCTCTCTTCCGGGGTAGGAGTTGTCTCTGGGTGGTGCAAATAGTTAATGCATTTGGCAGCTAACCAGAAGACTGGAGATTTGAGTCCACCCAGAAGCACCTCGGAAGAAAGGCCTGGTCACAGTTCTACTCTGACACTCATGGGGTTGCCAGGAGTTAACAAGTGTGACTTGACAGCACTGATTTTTGTATTTTCTCTTTTAGGGTGGACTGGGATAATGAATGAAACGCTCAGACCAGCACTGGCCCACCAGAGGGTCTGCAGTCCGTGGCAGCACCAACTGGCAGAGCGCTTTTCCCTTTCCTGTCCAAAAATTCAAAATTCAATGGAGTAACTCACCAGGGTGTGTAGAGGGAAAAAGACAACACGAGGTGCTGGTGAGGATGTTGAGCCAATGGAACTCAGGCGCAGCTGGTAGGGACATAAGACAGTACAAGCACCTTGGAAAACAGGCAGAATCTACTGAAGCAGAACATTCACATGTCTTATGATCAGCTATGCTAATCCATTCCTAGGACTAAATCCAACAGAAATGTGTACACCCCATCACCAAAAGGCATACGCAAGAATGTTCACAGCAGCAGCTTTCCGATGAGCCAGAAACTGGAATCTGCCAAATGCCCGTCAACGGTTGTTGTTTGGTGTCATCAACTCGATTCCCACTCATTGCAACCCCAAGTGACAGCATAGAACGGCTCCCAAGAGTTTTCTAGGCTGCAATCTTTATGGAGGTGCCCTGGTGGTGCAGTGGTTAAGAACTCAGCTGCTAACCAAAAGATCAGCAGTTCGAACCCACCAGCTGCTCCTTAGAAATCCTATGGGGCATTTCTACTCTGTCCTACAGGGTTGCTGAGTTGGAATCAACTCGACAGCAACAGGTACAGATTAATCTTTATGGAAGTAGATCACCAGGCTTTTCTCCCTCGGAGCCGCTGGGTGGGTTCGAACCACCAACCTTTCAGTTAGCAGCTGAACACTTAACCGTTGTACCACATTAGAAGGGAGAAACGAATTTGCTACAGTCACATCATGGAATAGTGTAGAGCAATGGAAGTGAAGGTGCTACAACTACACCCAACGTGAATAAATCTCAGACATAATGTCCAGCAAAGAGCCTGACCCAACACATGTAGTGTTATTTTGCTTATGTAGCGTTCTAAAGTAGGCAAAGCCATCTACAGTGTTAAGGTTCAGGATGGCGGTTACCCTGGGGGGTGCGAGGAAGGCAAGGGGGCACAGGGGGCCCCTGGAGCCTGTAATCGATGACAGGCACGTGGGCACCCACTCTATGCTCCCTCCCTGAGCCTTCCCAGGCTGCACTCCTATACTGTGTGCCCCTTTCTGCACACACATCACACTTCAAGAGGAAACTAAAAATAAATGCAATCACATAAGCACAGCCGTGTCTCCCTGTGAGCAAGGTGCTGTAAACGGGCTGGCAGGGACTCTCTTGTCATCCTGGTCTCAGCCAAATATGTCACCTTCTCAAAGAAGCCATCCATATTGTCACACCTTCCTATAATGCTCCCCGAGAGCACTCTTGCAGTCTGATGGATTCTCTTGTGTGCTCTTTTCTTTGGTTGGTTTGAGAGTTGTCTGCCTGTTTGGTTCCATTAGACAAGATGTCTGTCTCACCTCCCAGACCTTATCTGTTTCTAGAACATTCTTGATGAGGAATAAGCGCTCAAGAAATACCTGTGAATGTTGACTGTTGAAAGGACTATTGTCTTAGTTACCTAGTGCTGCCATAGCAGAAATACCACAAGTCGATGGCTTTAACAAACAGAAGGTTATTCTCTCACAGTCTAGGAGGGTAGAAGTCCAAATTCAGCAGGCCAGCTCCAGGAGAAGGCTTTCTCTCTCTGTCCGCTCTGCAGGAAGGTCCTTGTCATCAATCTTCCCTGGTCTAGGAGCTTCTCTGTGCAGGGACCCTGGGTCAAAGGACACATTCCACTCCTGGTGCTTCTTTCTTGGGGGTTTGAGGTCTCTCTGTCTCTCTGCTCACTTCCCTCTTTTATATCTCAGAAGAGATTGACTCAAGATATAACCTAATTCTGTAGATTGAGTCCTGCTTCACTAACATAACTGCCTCTAATCCTGCCTCATTAACATCATACTCCCCCTGCCAAAAAAAATTCCATCAAGTCGATTCCAACTCATAACGACCCTGTAGGACAGTGTAAAGCTGCCCCATAGTGTTTCAAAGGAGCAGTTGGTGGGTTCAAACTGCCAATCTTTTGGTTAGCAGCCTGAGCTCTTAACCCCTGTGCCACTGAGGTCAGGATTTACAACACACAGGATAATCACATCAGGTCACAAAATAGTGGACAACCACACAGTACTGGGAATCATGGCCTAACCAAGTTGACAGATGTTTTGGGGGACACAATTCAATCCATAACAACTAGTCAGATGCTTATCAATGGGACAGAGGAGTGGAACTGTGTGTGCCCAAGAGAGACTCTGAGGCCAAGCAAGACCCGGTCCCTGAGCTGGCAGGAGCCTGGGAACCGCTGGACGAGATGTCTTGGAATGGGGAGAGGCCATGGAGGAGAGTAGGACTCCGCCATGACAGCAGTAGTTGTTGTTGTTGTGAGCTGCCATTACGTTGGCCCCTGACTCATGGTAACTCCATGCACAATGGAATGAAACACGGCCGAGCCCCGCATCAGCCCCGTGATTGGCTGCATACAGAACTGCTGCGATACACAGGGTTTTCATTGGCTGATTTTTGGAAGTAGCTCGCCAATCCTTTTCTTCCTAGTCCGTCTTAGACTGGAAGCTCCACTGAAACCTATTCAGTGTCATAGCAACCCACAAGTCTCCACAGACAGATGGGTGGTGGCTTCACGCGAGGTGTGTTGGCTGGGAATTGAGCCCCAGTCCCCCACACGGAAAGTGAGAATTCTGTCACTGAACCATCAATACCTCATGAAAGCAATAGGAAGCTACCAACGTTTTTTGTTTTGTTTTATTTTTAACATTTTTTTCTTATTATATGAATATGTAGGAAGGAGCCCTAGTGGCACAGTGGTTAAGTGCTCAACTGCTAACCAAAAGGTCGGTGGTTCAAACTCACCAGCGGCTCTGCAGGAGAAGGATGTGGCAGTCTGCTTCTGTCAAGATGACAGCCTTGGAAACCCTAGGGGGCAGGTCTGCTCCGTACTACAGGGTCGATACGAGGCAGAATCGACTCAATGGCAATGGGTTTGGTAGTCCCCGGAGAACATTTTTAAACTACAGAAAATCATGAAGAAGAAAATAAACAACCCTGATAAACTTACCAACCTGAGATAGCCAGTATTGACATTTAGTATATTTTCTTTCAGTTTTTTATTTTCCCTACAGAAAAACATGGTTGTATCTGGAGTCATGCATCAGAAGTATTTAAGCAGGGGAGGGGCACTCTCTGCCAGGTGTAGCAGAAAGATGACGCAGCTGCAGGTAGGGTGGTTGGTGGCTGGCAGAGGGGCCAGGTCAGCCAGAGGCCAGGAGGAGCGAGTAGTGTCAGTAGTGAGGCCACAAAAGGGGGTTCCCTTGAGACTTTCCCAGACGCAGAGTGTGCAGATGGGGCAGGGGCTGGCCTGGACTGGGGTGAAGAGAGAAGCAAGTCTCTGCCGACTAAGGGATGGTGGCCTCAGGAACTCAGGGAGGAGGAGGTGGCCTCAGCTTGGTCCCTGCCCACCGACAGCCAGCAGAACACCTGTGTAAAGATGTCAGGTTGCCTCTCAGAGCCCCTCGGCCAGAGGAGCGCCCTGTGCAGACCAGAGCAGTGGGTGGCTGCTCACAGTTACATGTAGCCAGGAATGTCCCATTCTGCGTTTCCAAATTCAGGGTGAAAAATAATAAGTGGGCAGGTCCTCAAAAACTTGAACAAAGACCTACATCTGGCCCAGTGATCCCAATTATAGGGGCATACTCAGAAGTAAAGGCAGGAACACAAACAGAAACCTGTACACTAATGTTCCTTGCAGCACTTTTCACAATAGCCAAGAGGTGGAAGCAGCCACCTAAGATACATCTATTGGCCCCATCTTGTCGGGAGCAAAGGAGAACGAGGAAAACCAAAGACACCAGGAAAATATTAGCCCAAAGGACTAATGGACCACATGAATCACAGCCTCCACCAGCCTGAGTCCAGGAGAACTAGTTGGTGCCCAGCTACCACCACTGACTGCTCTGACAGGGATCACAATAGAGGATCCTGGACAGAGTGGGAGAAAATATAGAACAAAATTCAAATTTACACACACACAAAAAAGACCAGACTTACTGGTCTGACAGAGACTAGAGGAACCCCTGAGACTACGGCCCCTGGATATCCTGCTAACTCAGAAATGAGGCCACTCCCAAAGCCCACTTTTCAAAAACTAGACAAGCCTATAAAACAAACAATTATGTACGAGAGGAACGTGCTTCTTAGTTCAATCAAATGTACAAGACCAAATGGGCAACTCCTGTGTACAGGCAAGATGAGAAGGCAGGAAGGGACAGGAATTGGACGAATGGATACAGGGAACCAACGTGGGTGTGGGAATGGCAAGGGCCAGAGTGCTGACAAACTGTGGGGATTGCAACCAATGTCACCAAACAAATTTTTTATTTCTAATGTTTTCCTTGTGTCTTTGGTGTTCTTCACTCTCCTTTGCTCCAAGTGAGATGGGTCTAATAGACGTATCTTCGATGGCCACTCGCAGGGTCGCTATGAGTCGGAATTGATTCGACGACAACAGGTTTGGTTTGGGTTTTTTTTTTTGAGATGGCCACTCACAAGCTTTTAAGACCCCAGATACCACTCACCAAAGTGGGATATAGAACATTTTCTTAATAAAATTTGTTATGCCAACTGACCTAGACGTACCTAGATGTTCCCTAAAACTATGGTCCCCAGACCCCAGCCCCAGCTACTCTGTCCCTCAAAGTGTTTAGATTTGTTCAGCAAAACTTCTTAGCTTTTGCTTTGGTCTGGTCGTGCTAAATTCCCCTGTATTGTGTGTGTGTTGTCCTTCCCTTCACTGAAGTTGACCCTGGTCTACTGTCTAGTTAGTGACTTTTTACATCTTTGAAATTCCGAATTTTTTAAATTTTTGAATGAGAAACTAATTTGTTCTGTGAATTTTCACCTAAAACACAATAAAAACATTTTTAAACGGTGGCAACAACCACAAAGTCTATCAACAGATGAATGGATAAACATGGTGTGGTCCATCCATACAATGGAATACTACTCAGCCATAAAGAGAAATGAAGTCCTGATGCATGTCACAACAGGGATGAACCTTGAAAGTATCGTGCTGAGCGAAATAAGTCAGTCGCAAAGAGACAAGTACATGTCCTCACTTACATGAAATAAGTAAATATATAGAAACCAAAGACTATTGGTGGGGGCAGAGAGGGGGAGTCTTTGCTTAGGGGGCGCTGAGTTTATGCTAATGGCGGTAGAACAACTTGAGAAATGATCGTGAGAAGAGTTTGCACATGAAGAACGTAATCAACTTCATTACATCGTAAATGTAGAAACTGTTGAATTGGTGGATGTTTTGTTGTGTATATTTTCAGCACAATAAAAATTAAAAAAGAAAAAAGCATACTAAAACCCACTGCTGTCGAGTTGATTCCAATTCATAGTGACCCTAGAGAACAGAGCAGAACTGCCCCGTAGTGTTTCCAAGAAGCAGCTGGTGGATTTGAACTGCTGACCTTTTGGTTTGCAGCCAAGTTCTTAACCACTGCGCCACTAGGGTTCTATATATTTGTGTGTATATATATATATGTATAAAACCATTTATATATACATATATATGTATGTATGTGTGTGTGTGTGTGTATATATATATATATATATACACACTAAGTGGCAACAAAAGGGGCATTTCGACCTCGAGCTCCTGGCACCCAGATAAAAGCTCACGATGTGATATTGAAAGTGAGCTTGGAGCTGACGTCCCACTGGCTAGGCCAAAGCTCAGAGGAAGGCTGTGTGTGGGCGTGAGTCCGTCCACCATCCAGCCTATGGCCCCGGTTAGGGAGCATGGGGAGGACACCCGGAGCCTGGGTGGGCATCCACACCACTGGTCCCGGGGTGCCTAAACAATCAGGAGTCCAGCCGCAGGACTATTCATGCCCCTTGGAACACGATGGGTTGGCAGTGGAGCCCAGGTTCCACCAGTGTCGGGGACCCACGGCTCGGCCCTGCCTGGGCCCAGGCATCCATAGAGTGCTTAGCGTTATCAGCAGATAAGGAGCCTGATCAGGGCCCACTAATGGTATTATTTTAGGGACCACTCGGAAGGACAGGACAGAATGGGGCCAGGTCACCTGTCATCCTGTCCTTCATCAACACCCTCAAGTGGGGGCGAACAAAGACCAGAGCAGGAGAGGCCCCACAGAGCCACAGACCTGCCTCCCCAGAGGCAGCATGAGGCGGGAGCCCTCCTGGGGAGAAATTTGTTCAGCAACTGTTCTACCCCCTCTCAGCACCAGGCAGCCCCACAGGCCACCCCAAGAGCCAGGCAAAGCCCTGATCTCTAGGTAGGCTACAGGGCACATGAGCTGACTTCTACCCGAACCTCCTGCAACAGAGAGACGGGGTCTGGAGTCGGTTAGCAAGGGTCAGAGCTGCAGCATCCCCTTCCTCCGTCGGCTTCAGTGTTGAAACCATTTTCATTCAGCATTTCTGTAACGATTGAGTTGGATGTGCACCTTCGAGGCCAAGTACAAGGGTATGGACCGAGTCCCACCCTCCACCCACCTCCACCACCCTCTCCAACACCCACATAAACTTTGCTTTGGGATTATTTAGTCTGTGACTCCGGGGCTTGCTTGTGGCCTGAAACCATGACGTGGTGGGTCTCAGGTCTGAGTCATCTTCTTCATTTCCCCGGCCACCTCCTGTCCTCCAGCAAAGAAAGCAGAGCAGACGCTACAGGGTTCAGAATGGAGGTCAGAGGAGGAGATCACGCCTCTGGGCCATGCCCCTGGGGCACCTGAGGAAGCTTTTCCAGGATGGTCTCAAAGCGTTTCCCAGGAGTGAATGGAGAAAGCAGCTTATGGTCCCCCAGACTCAAACCTTGCTCTGAAGGAAAGAAGCCACGGGTCAGGGTTGGGCTCTCTCCAGGGTCATTCTGGTTATAGTGGCAAAGTCCATGTCCCCTGATGCCCAGGTTGTTAATAATGATGACATCAATTCATCAAAACATGCCCCACATAAGCACCTGCTGTATGCCAGATGTGTGGTGGGTGTTCAGTCTGGAATGTTCTACATCTTTGCTGAGCTGGCTCCTGTCACCTCCTTCCCAGGCTGCCTGGTCTTCCCCACTCAGACCAGCTGTCCAGAGACTCCTCAACCTTTCCCGTTCCGCCCTCCACTTTCCCCCCACCACCCCATGCCCACAGATCCCATGCCCTATGACTTCCCTCTGGGCTCCGCCAAAGGGCGCCCTGGTGGGCCATCGGAGGGTGGAGGACGGGGTGCAGTGTCCTTGTGCAGTGGCTGCAGCTGGCTGCCATCCTCAACCAAATGCAGAGCCCCTCTCAAGGTGACGGTAAGGACAAATAAAAAAACAAAACAAAACCCGCTGCTGTTGAGTCTCCTGGTTGAGAATAAGGGAAGAGGCTCCTGCCTGCCCCTGTGCTTTCAGGATTCGCTCTAGATAACGTGGTATTGCAAAGTCCTTGTCTCTGAAAAATAGGTAAACCTAAGAGGCGTTCTCAAAGATCCGGTAGCTCCCTGTTTGAAATGTAACTTCACAAAGGTGAGCCTCCCCTACCCTCTTGTTTCCTGGGTGGGAATTAACAGAACTTTCGGTGTTCAGCCATAAATACACGGGCAAGTTAGCAATTTTATCTTCAACACGTGCATCCACTCAGCTTTATTACAAAAAAAAAAAAAAACCAACCTCTGCTGTCGAGTCCATCCTGACTCACAGTGACTCTATAGGACAGAGTAGAACTGCCCTGTAGAGTTTCCGAGGAGCAGCTGGTGGATTCAAACTGCTGACCTTTTGGTTAGCAGCTGAGGTCTTACCTACTACGCCCCCAGGGCTCCAGCCTTATAAAGGATAAGATTCCTTTCTGTCCTTGCAGTCTCTGTGGCAGATGGCCTGCGAGGCATCCTGTCCTGGTTTAATGCTTATTCAATGATAAAACTCTTCTCTCTCTTCTGTTGCTGGGGAGAGACTTTCTGGGTTAGGAGTAGATTTTGTTTTTAGTAATTTTCCCTCAACATGACTTTCTCTGTTTGACTCTCTATCGGGGCCTGACCCCCCACCCCACACACACACACTTCCTGACCTCATCCTCCCAGGTTAGGGGGCGGTATGTGTCAGGGTTTCCAGATACTCTGTCTTTACATGCCTTTGCACTTAAAAAAAAAAAAAAAAAACCTGTTGCCGTCGAGTGGTTTCCGAGTCATAGCAAACCTATAGGGCAGGGTAGAACTGCCCTTATAGGGTTTCCAAGGAGCAGCTGGTGGATTCGAACTGCAGACCTTTTTTGGTTAGCAGTCGAGTGCTTAACCACTGTGCCACTGACCTCTTTATCACACCTTCCTCAACTAATCCTGGTAGTGCACACAGTTAACATTATTGGCTGCTGACTGAAAGGTTAGAGGTTCAAGTCCACCCAGAAAAAAAGGTACCTCAAAAAAAAGGTCTCATGATCTACTTCTGAAAAATCAGCCATTGAAAACCCTGTGGAGCACAGTTCTGCTCCAACACACATGGGGTTACATGAGTTCTTTGATTTGATGGCAACCGGTTTTCACCTGATACTTAACTTAAGCACCATCTATCTCCTCCTGTGACCCGACAGTCGACCTTGTCTGACCATTCCATTGAGTATTTATTTATTCACCTCTTCTTTCTCAGCCACTGGATGTACCGTCCAGGAGAGTGGGGCCCTCATCTCTCTCTTTTTCACCACGTGTTCTCAGCACCTAAAACAATCCCGGGCAACTCCTAGATGGTCAAAACGTGCTTGTTGAACGACGACTGTGTCAGAGGTGGGACTGGGGCCTAAGCCTGGCTCCCAAGTCCTTGTTCTACCCATTGACACGAGACCAGCTATGGAATATGCAGGGCCCAGTGCAAGATGGAAACAGGGGGCACCTCACTCAAACGTTATTGAGAGTTTCAAGGTGGCGATTGCAGAGCTTTAAGCCAAGAGTGGACCCTTCTGTGAGTTCCTGGGTGGCGCAAACAGTTAATGCACTCAGCTGCTAAATAAAAGGCTGGAGGTTCTAGTCCACCCAGAGGCGCTTCAGAAGAAAGGCCTGGCAGTCTGCTCCTGAAAAATCAGCAATGAAAAACACTGTGCAGCGTATTTCTACTCTGAAGCACGTGGGGTCACCGTGAGTCAGAACTGACTCAGTGGCCGCTGGAAGTGGGCCCTTCCGAGTGTTGGCCCTGGGCACCTGCACAGCCGTACACCTGTGAAGTCGGCCCTGGCGGGGCGACAGACAGTACTGGTCTGCCAGCCCTGGCCTCCTGGCCTGTGACAAGGACATGTGGACACGGCTCAGTCCCCGGGCTAGCCTCCGGGCCTGTGAAAGGGCGGCCAGCTCGGGGCTGCTTCCGATGATGCAGGGGCTGAAACCCGGCCCCACCCTCCCACGTCTCTTCCCCCAGAGTGATGGGTCCGAGGGGCTGGCGGGAAAGACCAGAGCCTGGGAAGGACGTCCTCCTCTCCCCAGCCCAGGTGCGTGACGTCTCAGTCCAAACAGCTGTCACAACTCCAAAGGCTTGGAGAGCTCTGTGTTTTTCCTCTTCTTCTTTTTTTATTTCTTCAAATCTCAGACCAAGAGAGCATAGAGCCAGAGTCCTGAGCCAGGAGGAACTGATCTACAGACAAAAGGAAGAAAATCATCTAAAAGTGGTCCCTGTGAGTGTCCTTGGGAGGGACACATGGACGCAAACCTGAGTGCAGGGCTGGGCCCAAGAAGGGCTGGTCCTACAGCACAAGGCCACCTGCCATCAGATGCATCTCCACCTAAGGCTGGGGCAGGGCTGCCTCCGCAACGGCCCACCCTGGAGGTGCCTTTTTCATGGACACCTGCGTGAACAACACCCCTGGAGCTGTGCAGTCCCGTTCTGATGAAACCGCTAATGCCCAGCAAACATTTCACGGTGTCGCTTCCACCCCCTGAAACTTAGAAGACACAGAATCAGGGAGATCAGGTTTAAAGCACTTAGCATGCCTTGGGGAAGGAGCCCAGGTGGTGCACTGGCTAAGCGCCTGGCTGCTAACTGAAAGGTCGGTGCTTGGAACCCACCAGCTGCTCTGCCAGAGAAAGATGTGGCAGTCTGTTTCTGTAAAGATTACAGCCTTCAGATCACTATGGCGCAGTTCTACCCTGTCCTGTAGGGCTGCTATGAGTTGGAATCAACTCCACGGCAGTGGGTGGGTCTTGGTGACCGTCTCTGCCCAGAGTGGGTGCTCAGGAGCTTGTACCAAGTTTTGCAAAGATCCAGAAAGGTCATCCCGTCAACCTTCATGGGCACATGTAAGAATAGCTGAGCTGACAAGTGACTTTGTGAAGAGTTATGGGATTAGATGATGACTCTGGGCACAATAAGAGTCACAACTCAAGTAGTTGAAAACATTTGGTGGGGTGGGGGTTTCTTAGTGCGAGGACCCCTGCTTTCAGCCATTGTTGTTAGGTGCCGTCGAGTTGCTTCCAACTCATAGCAACCCTGTGTACAATAGAACACTGCCCAGTCCTGTGCCATCCTCACAATCGTTGCTGTTTTTCAGCCCATTGTTGCAACCACTGTCTCAATCCATCTCTTTGAGAGTCTTTCTCTTTTTCACTGACTTCTCCAGGGACTGGTGCTTCCTGATAACATGTCCAAAGTATGTGAAATGTAGTCTTGCCATCCTAGCTTCTAAGGAGCATTCTGTCTGTATTTCTTCCAAGACAAATTTGTTCACTCTCCTGGCAGTCCATGGTATATTCAATATTCTTCTCCAACACCATAATTCAAAGGCATCAATTCTTCTTCTGTCTTCCTTATTCATTGTCCAGCTTTTGCATGCATATAAGGCTATTGAAAACACCATGGCTTGGATCGAGTGCAACTTCGTCCTTAAAGTGACATCTTTGCTTTTCAACACTTTAAAGGCTTTTTTTTTTTTTTTTGCAGCTGATTTGCCCAATGCAATACATTGCTTGATTTCTTGATTGCTGCTTCCTCGGGCATTGGTTGTGGATCCAAGTAAAATGAAATCCTTGACAACTTCAATCTTTTCTTCGTCTATCATAATGTTGCTTATGGTCCAGTTGTAAGGATTTCTATTCTCTTTATGTTGAGGTGTAATCCATACGGAAGGCTGTAGTCTTTGATCTTCATCAGTAAGTGCTTCAAGTCCTCTTTGCTTTCAGCAAGCAAGGTTGTGTCATCTGCATATCGCAGGTTGTAATAGACTTCCACCAATCCTGATGCTGTGTTCTTCTTCATATAGTCCAGTTTTTCGGATTATTTGCTCAGCGTACAGGTTGAATAAGCATAGTGAAAGGACACAACCCTGACACACATCTTTCCTGATTTTAAACCATTCAGCTAGAGTTGCTATTATTTACTGTGTGCCTACCGTATTCCAGGTACTTTCTTTGTATATATGACCTCTGACACCTTCTACCACCCAAGGTGTATAGTGTGGCTAGGTACTGTGAAAGGCAGAATTCTAAGGTGGTTCCCAAGATTCCTGCCCCATGGTGTTCATACCCTGGAAAATACCCTCCCTTGAGTGAATATGACAGGGTTTTTCAGATATAATTAAGGTCCCAGTCCTCCAATTGACTTTGAGTTAATTAAAGGGAGATTACCCTGGTGGGCCTGACATAATCAGATGGAGATTCTCCTGCTGGCTTTGAAGAATGAAGCTATCAGGTTGTGACTGGACCACATGGAAAGGACTGAAGAGAAGCCTCTAGGAACTGAGAATGACCCACACTTGGCAGCCAGGGAGAAAATGGGGATCTCAGTCCTACAAATCCAAGGGACTGAATTTGGTCTACAACGTAAGTGAGCTTGGAAGAGAACCCTGAGCGCCAGATGAGAATGTAGCTGCCAACACCTTGATTTCAGCCTTGTGAGATCCTGAGCAGAGAACTCAGCTATACCTTGCCCAGACGTTTGACCCATGGAAAGTGTGAGATAGTAAAATGAGTGATGATTTAAAACACTAAGTCTGTGATCGTTCTGCAGCAACAGAAAATACAGATCGCTAATTGCTGAACTCCAATGCCCACAAAATTTTGATGGCACGTGACCCTGACTTCTGATTTTTGCATGTGCACATTGCCACCCCAAATAAAAGATTACAACGTGACTAAATTTTTGCTAACAAGAGGTAAGTGGATGTTTTGTCTGAGCTTTGGGATGGTTGCTTAAAAAGAGCGTACAGCTTCAAATATAAATATGATAGCTGGTGCTCCAGCAGCCATCCTGGACCATGAGGTGGATTATGAGGATAGAAGCTGTGAATTAGGATGGCGGGGTAAGACAGGAAAAGCTTAGATCCTTGAGGGCATAGTGAAGCTGCCACAATGACCTGAAAGGGTGACCTTTAGGTGTCTCTTAAATGAAAGAGAAACACATTTCTATCTTGCTTAAACCAGTGTTATTTTGGGTGTTTCTGTTATATGCAGCTGACCCTAATCCTGAATAATCTAGGTAGGCAACATACCTCCCCTACAGATGAGGAAACTAAGGTGCAGAGAGGGTAGCAAGTTGCCCATGGCGGAGGTCCCAGAGCTCACTAACTGGCCTGGGCTTTGAGCTGGAGCCAACCCTCTCCAGCACGTGCTGCTCTTCGGCAACAGAACGCTGCTCTGTCCCACCGTCCCAAGGAAATACCTGTAAGAAGGCAGCAGAGGTCTGTCCCCAGGGAAGTGTTTGTCCTCTCAGCCACCTCCACATGTGAACTTGACCAGATACCTCTTCCCATCCCAAACACCGGGCAGAGAGGTGGGAGCTCCCACCTCACCACCAGCTTCTGTTGAACAGTTCCCAGGAGGAGCTGGAAGAGGTTGACAGGGACAGAGTCCAAGCCAGGAGGGCCTGGGGTCCAGCCCAGTCACTGGGGTTCAAATTCCAATCCCACCAATTATTTGCTGAGCGACTTTGAGTGAGTTGCTTCACCTCTCTGGGCCCTCTTGGCTTGACCAGGGGTGATACCAGCTAAAGAGGTAGAAGCAACGATGAAGGAGAAGGAATGAAGAAATGCTCCAAGGTGGAAATGAACAAGAGGTGGAGACCAAGAGGGAGAGAGGTGGGGACAAAGAGGCTGGTGGTGGCATGGCAGCCACACACACACCTGCAAGTGCCCAAGTACGAGGTTCGACAGGCGACATAGGCAGAGACCAACTAAAGAACACTCGTCTTCCCTTCTTGCTGAAGTGCATGGCCCTTCCTCCTAGCTTTTATCTTCCTACATGCTTGGTAGAGGTTCAATGAAAAAGTGAGACCCTCAGTGAGAAGGATTGACCCAGTGGCTGCAACAACTGGCTCAAGCATAACCATCGTGACGATGGCATGGAACCAGGCAGTGTTTTGTTCTGTTGTACATACGGTCGCTATGAGTCAGAACCGACTCGACGGCAGCTAACAACAACTTTTAATAGAGACATGGGAACAAATAAATGTCGTTGTTGGGTGCTGTTGAGTAGATTCCAATTTGTAGCGACCCCGAGACACAGTAGAATTGCTCCATAGTGTTTCCTAGGTGGTAATGTTTGCAGAAGTAGATCTTTCTCCTGTGGAGCAGTTGGGGGGCTTCAGCTGCTGGCCTTTTAGTTAGCAGCCAAGCTCTTACCCACCATGTCACCTCAGCTCCTTACAAAAACCAACAAAAAAGCCAAACCCATTGCTGTCGAGTTGATTCCGACTCACAGTGACCCTGTAGGACTGAGTAGAACTGCCCCATAGAGTTTCCAAGGAGCGCCTGGTGGATTTGAACTACAGACCTTTTGGTTAGCAGCTGAACCACTACACCACCAGGGTTTCCTTACAGTTACCTACAGTTTAACAAGCAGCAACTGACATTTGCCCCATTATCAGTGAGACAATAGGGAGTGGTGGGGACTGCGGCAACAGCTTCACTGAAGTTCCATTCAAGAGGAACTGCCCTTCAGCTCAAGCCATGCAGGAACGGGACCCAGACCTACTGGTGTCTCAAAAGACAAGATTTGGAACTCCCCCCCCACACACCAATCTTATGATTTTTCAAAAACATGTTGGCAATGAAAACTCCCTTTTAACAATGTACGGACACAGTGAAATTAGTCAGATGCAAAAGGACAAATATTGTGTAAGACCACTATTATAAGATCTTGAGAAATAGTTTAAACTGAGAACACATTCTTTTGTGGTTACGAGAGGGGGGAGGGAGGGAGGGTGGGAAAGGGTTATTTACTGATTGGATAGTAGATAAGAACTACTTTAGGTGAAGGGAAGGACAACACTCAATACAGGGGAGGTCAGCACAACTGGACTGGACCAAAAGCAAAGAAGTTTCCTGAATAAACTGAATGCTTCGAAGGTCAGTGGAGCAGGGGCAGGGGTTTGGGGACTATGGCTTCAGGGGTCATCTAAGTCAACTGGCAAAATAAAATCTATTAAGAAAACATTCTGCATCGCACTTTGAAGTGTGGCGTCTGCGGTCTTCAATGCTAGCAAGTAGCCATCTAAGATGCATCAATGAGTCCCAACCCACCTGAACCAAAGGAGAATGAAGAACACCAAGGTCACAAGGTAATTATGAGCCCAAGAGACAGAAAGGGCTACATGAACTAGAGACTACATCATCCTGAGACCAGAAGAACTAGATGGTGGCCAGCTATAACCGATGACTGCCCTGACAGGGAACACAACAGAGAACCCCTGAGGGAGCAGGAGAGCAGTGGGATGCAGACCCCAAATTCTCATAAGAAGACCAGACTTAATGGCCTAAGACTAGAAGAATCCCAGCAGTCATGGTCCCCAAACCTTCTGTTGGCCCAGGACAGGAACCATTCCTGAAGCCAACTCATCAGACATGGATTGGACTGGACAATAGGTTGGGGAGAGATGCTGATGAGTGAGCTACTTGTATCAGGTGGACACTTGAGACTATGTTGGCATCTCCTGTCTGGAGGGGAGATGGGAGGGTAGAGGGGGTTAGAAACTGGCAAAACCGTCATGAAAGGAGAGACGAGAAGGAGGGAGTGGGCTGACTCATTAGGGGGAGAGTAAGTGGGAGTATGTAGTAAGGTGTATATAAGTTTATATGTGAGACGCTGACTTGATTTGTAAACTTTCACTTAAAGCACAATAAAAATTATTAAAAAAAAATGTACAGACACTATGCAAGGTGAATAAGACATAGCCTCTGCATCTGGCCCTCCAGTTTGAGGCTCTGGTCTTAGGCCTGGAAAAAAAAAAAAATCTTGAATCAGGATGATGGCAGAAGGGTTTGGAAATTGCAGGGGCTGGAATTCGTTAGGAGTGGCAGCTTCATGGGTTGCGGGGGGACGGGGGGCACACACCGGCAGCCTGTCCAAGTCCTGGGCTGGGATTTTAACAACATCCATCAGGTGGCCTGAATGCACAGTTCAAAGCGCACAGGGAGCCACATGCCCTCCCCAGCAAGTACTGCTCCAAGCACAGAGCCCAGGTGCCTCTTCCCGGGCCTGCGGTAGCCATCCCCGGTCAAGAGAACCCCAATCCTCATCTGCACTGGGCAATGTTGGCTCTGTGGCTCGGGCTGCTTCACAGTTTTGGGTGTGTATCTCCCCCCTCCTTTCTTTCTTTTCCTCTATTTTATTGGGATGACTAAATCTTTCAAGTATGTTAGCAGTAAACACTGCTAATTTACCCCCTGCCTCTTTGAAACAGCTGTTGACAGCTGCACCATGATTCTACCAAGGACCTTTGCAGAGCCTCCCAAATCCACGTCGGGTGCGTGGGTCACTTCCTAGCTGGAGCTCCACACAGCTGCAGTGAATATCGACAAGCGCCCATTTCTCTCCAGGGCCCAAGGATAAACAGCGTGTTAATAATGGCGGAGGCCAAGGCAGAATTCTTAGCAGGCAGAGAGAACTCCAACTTCTAGGAGGTGAAAGAAGACAATAACATACACAGAGACACAGGCCCAAGAACCAAATGTCTTCTTTTATTGCAAAGTCAAAACCTTTTTTTATTTTCTCTATTTAAACACAATTTTCGCTAATGACTGCCCTACGTAACAGCCATGGGCACATTGGTCTGGTCATTAATAAATAGTCTTAAATAAGAAAACAAACAGGTTGAAGGAAAGAGATCTTGTCATCCTGAACAAACACTAACAGGAGGATTTCAAAAAGACCTTCAGATGGAAATAAATACCTTTTTTTTTTTTGGTTTTGCAATAACTATTTACATGTTTCAATGTACAAAGGAAGCTTTGTACCCCATGGCTGGTCGAGGTGCAAATGGGGCGAGCTAGCACCCAGCAAGAGTCCCACAAAAAAGCCTCAATGCTGCCGAAAAACGAAACAAAACGCAGTGAAGGAAACCACTTCTCCCCATTGATGAGGCAGTGCACGACGGCTGCAGCCCAAGTTATGGCAGAAGAAAAAGGAAAAGAAAATATAAACAGGGCCCAGTTTTTCCAGGAATCAGCTTCATCACAAGAGAAATGGTTTCCAATAGACCAGATTCCATGTAGCCAAAGGTCTTGCCTGGGTAACCCTGTTTCTTTCAGATGCAGGAAAGGTTCCCAGAAACCAGGGTCCTCTCAGCTCCAAGCCAGCCGGGGTTGAGAGCCCAAGGCTTTGTGTGTGCAGCTAGAGAGGGGTGCACACTATTCATGGCACCTGCCAGCCAAGGCAGGGGACGCTTAAGTCAAATGCTGTCAGAAATGGGTGCTTGGCTAGGATGGCACCCTCCAAACATCTTCTAGAACCTTCCATATGAGAGTTGCACACCCCGCACCTGGCAGACTTCCCACCACACCCCCTCTCCCTTCCTTCAAGGAAAAGGTCGCAGAGCTCTCTAACAGGGGTCTACAAGGGAAGAGAAGGGGCCATGAAGGCCCTCTCCAGAACCCGGACCTCAGAGCACGGAGGGGTCCCACTTGGGGGATGAACAGTGCACCTCCCCACCCAACCCTCTGGAGAATTAGGTTTCTGTAGTGCTTCTTAAAATAGGGCCCGTGCTGGCCAGAATTCAGTACTGAGTCTCAGGTTCAGCCTCTCTGCTTCCTCCCCTGCTCTGCAATTCACATTGATTTCCTAGGCGGGGACAGTTGGAAAACCAATTCTCAGATGTCTGTCGGAGTTCCGCATGCCTGTTTTGATTTCTGCCACCACAAACCCCGCTGAACAATGGAACATACTTTCGAGGTCAACACACGCCCTCCTCCAGACAGAACTTGCTCCCTTTCCCCTTCCGGCCAATCTTCGAGTTGGGCAGTTGTGGGTAAACAGCGGGCCTCTGCAAGACTCAGAAAGAAACTGGAACGGAACAGAGGGGCCTCCCCTCTCCATACCAGCCAGGGCTTCTGTTTATGAAATTAGAGTAAACGAAGAAATGGGGATAAATTGTTTAGGAAAATCTCTTTGTAACATCCTAACCATTTTCATTCATTCGTTTTATTGCGACATTTATTACAGGAACTTCCGCGTCCATTTTCCTTTAGCACAAAAGAACGTGCCACCCGTTACCGCTCCCCAGTCCTCCCTCTGCTGGGCGGCCTGGCTCGGGGCGTCCTAATTATCTCTGAAGTGCGCCCATGCATAGCCAAGGCCTCCCAGCCAATGACCACCTCAGCCGGTGACCGCCTCAGCCAATGACCGCCTCAGCCGGTGACCGCCTCAGCCGGTGACCGCCTCAGCCAATGACCGCCTGAGCCAGTGACCGCCTGAGCCAATGACCGCCTGAGCCAATGACTGCCTGAGCCAGTGACCTCCTCAGCCAATGACCGCCTGAGCCAGCGACCGCCTCAGCCAATGACTGCCTCAGCCAGTGACCGCCTCAGCCAATGACCGGCCACAATGTTCCTTGCTCTGTACTCGTTCCTTCCCGAATTTTGCCTGCAGCCGCTCGTAGGAGCTTGTCCATAGGTTGCTCAAAAGCCACTTGCCTTTCAAATTCCCAAACACTCCTAACACCTTTGGGGTTGGGGGAGGGGAAGGGGCGGTCTCGGAAAAAGGTGGTTGGTCCGTTGGCTCCCTGCCAAGGCGGGCGGGTGGGTGGGTGACCAGGGATCCATTGGGAAGAACATGGCCCCAGAGGGTCCAGCTCCTGAACAGGCTAGTGACAGCCACAGGCCCGGACCACCATGTTTCTGTACTTCTTCAGGATAACATTAGAGCTGTCGTCGAAGTAGAGGACCGAGATGGCGTTGAGCTGGGTCGGGGCGCAGCAGGGCTTGGGCACCGTTTCGGGGTTGATGAAGTGGACCTGGAACACACCAAACGTTGGCAGTGGTGAGAGGCGGGTGAGGCAGGTTTCCCCAGCCTCCATATTCCTATACAGAACGTACACTGCTCGGACAAAGGGATCCTAACCCATTACGGTCAAATCAATCCTGACTCATAGCGACTCTATAGAACAGAATAAAACTGTCCCATAAGGTTTCCAAGGAGCAGCTGACCTTTTGCTTAGCAGCCAAGCTCTTAACCACTGTGCCACCAGGGCTCCAAAGTGATCCTAGGTGATGTTCACTGAGCACTCCCTGTTCTCAGCGGGTTCTGGGATTATCACTACTTTACAGATGAGGAAACTAGAACAGAGTGCACAGAGCAGATGGTTCCTTCAGTGGCCACAACAATGGCTGCACACATGCCAACGATAGTGAAGAAGGCCCTGGATGGGGCAGTATTGTGTTCTGTTGTACATGGGGTCACCACGAGTCGGGGCTGACACGACAGCAACCGGCAACAACACATCTAGTAAGTAGCCAGATCAGACACTTGGGGCTTCATCATTCTGTGTTGTGGGGCTATCCTGTGCATCGTAGAACGTTCGGCAGCATCCCTGTACCCACTAGATGCCAGGCTCACCCCTCAGCTGAGACAGGTGGAAACAAGTTAAATAAAATATTTTATTTTATGCAATATACCCACAATAATATTAGTTCAACATACAGTGTTATTTGTTAGGTGCCGACTCATAGCAACCCCCTGTGACAGAGTAGAACTGCCGTAGAGGGTTTCCTAGGCTAAAATCTTTTACAGAAGCAGATCTCCAGGTCTTTCTCCCAAGGAGGGGTCGGTTGGGTTCGAACTGCCAACCTTTCAGTTAGCTGCTCAGCATCACCAGGGCTCCTGGTATAAACATTATTACCAATGTTTTATAATAACGATATAAAAGTTATTTATGAGATACTGTGCTTTTTTGGTGCTAAGTGTCTTCGTAAACCAGTGTGTATTTTACACTCACAGGACATCTCGATTCCAAGTGACCACGAGAGCCCTGTGTGGTTCGTGGCTGCATTAACTGAATTATTATTTCATAACTGAACTGTGGAGGTGCAGACTCCACCGCCTCTTGAGTAAGAAAATAAGCAGAGTTCTGGCGATGACTTGGTGTTGCTACTCAGTGAGTGACACTCGAGGCCATGCCTGCCACAGGATATGTCAAAGCAGATCTGAGTTGTTCCCCGAGGTGGCCCCAGCTCCCGGCACAGGGTCTACACACAGGAGACACTCAGTAAACAACACTGAACAACTGCACCACAACAGTTCAAGGCTAGGAGGCAGAGACACGAGCTTGCAAAAGTCCCAGCAACTCTGGCAAGTCCTCAAGCCCACTAGGTCCAGGGAAAGCCCAGAGGAAGCAGAGGGACGAGGGGAGGCCTCTGGACACATCTGTCTAAACACGTAGCTGCCTGATGCTGATGCCAAGAACAAGGATCCCAAAAAAGCCAGGGCAACTTCTCCTTAGGCATGGTGTCCACAGCCCATGGAATTGTTTTAGTATCTTTTAAAATCAGAAGGGAACTTGAAGACCAAAGATTATATTTGTCTTTATACTAAATAGTTAGAAAATAGAAGTCCTTGGGTAACACCAATGGTTTACACTGGATTGCTAACTGGAAGGTTGATGGTTCAGACCTACCCAGGGTTCCCTTGGAAGTCAGGCCTGGTGATCTGCTTCTGAAAGATTGCAGCCTTGAAAACCCTATGGAGTGCAGCTGTACTCTGCACACAAGGGGTCACCATGAGTCAGAATTGACTTGAGGGCAACCGACAACAGTTGTACAATATAATTTTTAATGTTTTCTATGGAGGAATGCACCCACAAAGGCAAACGTGCCCTGGGCACATGAAAGTGACATGTTCACCATGGCCCCACGTAGAGGTGGCACTCGGGCAGCACCTACCAGTGTCTGCACGATGGCATGGTTGGTGGCATTCATGTAGGAGTTCAGAGGAAAGGCACACTCCCCCTCGCAGTAGTAGGCGGCATAGCCTTCGGGAGCGATGATCCAGTCCTGCATAAAGAAAGTGTGGAGGGGCTGAGGGACCCAAGTTCCGGAACCACACAGGACTTGTGCGCCACAGGGTGCTGTACACCATACCTGAGACCCCCCACATGTGGTCCAGATGCGGTACTGGGCTCTTGTCCAAGGTCAAAGAAGTGACCCACACATGCCCTCCTGAGCAATCCATTTGAGCCATTAACACATGGGCGGTAGCCCCTCACAGCTCCAGCAGAATGCAAAACGAGCCCAGAATAGAGACTATCTCCTGGGGTGGAAGGTAGTACAGCGAGGTGGGCTTTAGTGTCAGAGTGAAAGGCCTGACAGCTGACTTTAGACGTACCAGGGTATAATGCTTTGGGTAGTTTCTTTACTCAAAGCCTCTGTGCCTCAGTTCACCTTCCTGCAAATGGACTAATAACCCAACACGGCCTGGGGGAGAACTAAACGACAATGTGTGTAGCATGCCCAGCATGGGGCCTATATGTCTGTGCTCCTCTAATAAAGCACAAACGTGGCCACATTGGCCTTTGGTCAGATGCTTGTTCTAGCAGTAAGTAGACCCCTCATTGAAACTTCAGTCCATGGAATCTTCCAGCAGAGGCTCTGGAGTTTGGGATTCTGTTCCAGCACCAGACATGAGCACCGCCTGGCTCCTCAGACAGCAGGTGCTGTCCTGAGGATCGCATCACAGGAGGACACCAGGGGACTTTTGCACAAGTGCCGTGAGCATACATTTGAGCACAATCCTCAGGGAAGAGCCGGGGATCTCCCACTGAAATACACGCTCCCTGAGAGAAGAACAACAAAGCCAATCACCCTGTGATCACATGGCAATGCCCTGTCCAGGGGGACATTTGAGCTCCATGAGGACAGGGACATTGCGATGCTCACTGCTGACCCTCCAGGGCCAGAGCAGGGACCAGGATGTAGCAGATGCCAAATAAACAGTTACTGAATGAGTACTGTGTCAGAAGTCATCACAGAGACTTGCTGGATTGCCCAACCTTCACTCCTTCTCCAGGGTTGCTCCCCTGCTCTTTACCCTACTCCATCCAAACAGTTCCATAGGGAGCAGCCATGTCCCTATAACTTGGTCCCACCTCTCTTCACAGTGGATTGGTTCAGGAACAAGCACCTGACCAGGCTTGACCAATCAGCTCCTTCCCTGGGAATTTGAGTCATGGAAGGGGGAAGGGGCAGAGAGGACAGAGAAGGGCAACCCAGCTCTGTAGGGAGCTGGACTGTACCTAACCCAGGCTCAGCTGTCTCCCCACCGCCAAGATGAGGGAGGCAGCCCGTCTGCATAATGGGGATGAGGCTCACACAGAGAATGAGGTTCACAGTCCAGTGGTGTTAGGATTCCCAGTTCTGGTTTGAGTCTCTGGGGTTTCATGAGACATCTCTGTGTCCTTAACCTATGTGCTCCTCCACACATAGGCCCCTTGGTACTGGAGTCTTAGCTGACACAGATGAGAAACATGACATTGTTGCCTTGTGGGGAGTGGGAAGCACACACAGCCCAAACCAGAGGCTTCCCCATTGGGAAAGACACCACCGCCCCTTACCTGCCAGCCCAGGTCACGGAAGCTGACGTACAGCTCGTGCTTCTTACAGGCCTGCCTCTGGTCACTGCTGCTGTTTTCTGCAGGGATGAGGATGCGAAGCAGCGGAGAAAGGGAGGAAAGAAAAATAAACACACACACGTATGACACTGACCTCATATAAGGCAGCGGTGGTCACGTGATGCACAGAGCTGAAGGGTAGATTTTCAGGTGCTAAAGGTGGTGTGACGGCCTGGGGTCTTATACCTCCCATTTCTACCCTACCCATTGGCTCGAGTAAAGGAGGTGCCAAGGCCCCCATCCCTCTGCCAGAAGGGCATCTGGATCCTTCTGTGGCCAGTGGTTTCTTTCATATACCCAGTAAAAACTAAAATATACATGCATTTTTTAAATGCAGGTATCTGGCCTAGGCTCCATAACGGCACCCCATAATGCTGGCTATAGGACCCCTGTTTGGAGAAATCCAATTCTGAGCCACCTTGCCCTAGGGGCAATTCCCCCCGCCCAGGATGCCCACCTCTCTGGAGGAGGCACGAAAGGCCCAGGAAGCCAGGGCTGAGACCTTAGTCTCCCATCACCACCACCACAAAGAAGAAACTAGGGGGCAGAAGGTCAAATCCCAGTGACTTCCAGAAATACACACTACAGAGGCTTCTTTGAGGAGGAAGATGATGCACTGGGGTTTTCCAGAAGTTTGCATGGTTTGTAGGCGTTTGGGTTAGGGAGGAAGCGCTTGTAAACATTGCAGATAGCTCCCTCTCTTTCTCACATACACATGCACGCACACACATGCAAACATCCACACACACACCTGTTGTCACCATGCAATCTGCCCTTCACCTTGCAGCTGCAGGCGCTTGTTTCTTCTTAACCACGACCCGTCTGTCTTCTACCTAGAACTTGCCAGTGGCGAGTTATGATCTGGGAGCAACATCCAACTCCTGCTCTTGGCCTGTAAGGCCCCAGGTG
Source organism: Elephas maximus indicus (assembly GCF_024166365.1). Classification (NCBI taxonomy): domain Eukaryota; kingdom Metazoa; phylum Chordata; class Mammalia; order Proboscidea; family Elephantidae; genus Elephas; species Elephas maximus. The sequence continues at coordinate 12,073,797 of NC_064843.1, read as the reverse complement.
GCCTGGACTTCTGTCCCATTCACTACCAAACTCCACTACATCAGCCACGTTTCTGTGCCACAAATGTGCTCATTCCCACCTTGGGGCCTTGGCACGTGCTGTTTCCTCTACCTGGAATGGTGGTGAGGGCGGGAAGGAGGAAGAAAGGGAAAGAACCAGCTTAAGGAGAAGGAAGGACAGAGCAGCAGAACAGAACAGCATGGAGAGGACACAATGGTAACCGGACAATGGCCTCCAAGGAGTTTTCCAGAGAAGCTCACGTCAGGAATAAAGAGGGTTTGTCACTGGTGGGCTCAATCACGTGCCACTTTTATTTTCATCAGCTTTTCTGAATATTCACAATTTTTATCCATATCTATATAGCACACATGAGGAATGTGCTTCTTAGTTCAATCAAATATACAAGACCAAATGGGCAACTCCTGCCCAAAAGCAAGACGAGAAGGCAGGAAGGGACAGGAAAACTGGACAAATGGACACGGGAAACCCAGGGTGGAAAGGCAGAGAGTGCTGTCACATCGCAGGGAATGCAACTGAAGTCACAAAACATTAAGTATAAATTTTTGAATGAGAAACTAACTTCAGCTGTAAACTTCCAGCGAAAGCACAATAAAATTATTTAAAAAAACAAAAACAAACGAAACCCTGTGGAGGACAGTTCTACACACATGCAGTCGCCAGCAACTGCTTATAGTTCACGAAAGCAATTTTTTTTTAAAGATATACAAACTAATGAGAAAATTACATTTACTTAATTTTAACAGAATTGCCTCTGTTTTTACGAGGAACTTGGCACCAAGCAGACAATCATAACTCGCTGTGAAATGGCCTTGGTGACGGCTGAGAGAGGCACAGCCCCCTTCCTGCCACCGTGGGGGCAGGTGGCGTCTGCTTTTGTATGGCCTTCCCTCACTATTGTCTGTGCCTGGACCACTCAACCCATTCACTCACTCACTCATTCACGCAGGCACATTTTCACTGAGTGCCTGAGCTGCCCTAAGCACTGGAGACACAGACGGGACCAGAGCAAAGTTCCTGCCAGTGTGGGGTTGTATTCTAGAGAAAAAAAAAAACACCAAACCTATTGCCTTTGAGTTGATTCCAACTCATAGTGACCCTATAGGACAGAGTAGAACTGCCCCATAGAGTTTCCAAGGAGCGCCTAGTGGATTCGAACTGCCAACCTTTTGGTTAGCAGCCATTCCACTTAACCACTACCACCACGGTTTCCATATTCTGGAGACAGGCAGATAATCAACACAAAAACAAGTGATATAAATGACACCCCGTAGAGATAAGTGCTGCAGAGAAAAATAAAGTAGGGAAGGAAGGCAGGCCAGGCATGCTACCTGGGAGGCTATGTTACGTAGGTTGCTAACAGAAGGTGATCTTATCCACCACCGATCATGGGGAGGGCAAGGGATAGACAGGGCTTCATTTCCTTGTGCACAGAATCAGCACGACTTGGCCTGCCTCGACAGTGGTGAATAACAACGTCTAATAGGAGATGGCCCTGAGGAACTGACATTTGTGTAAAACAAAAAGGAAGTGAGAGGGCAAGCCAGGAGATACCCAGGGGAAGAACAATCCAGGATGGGGACATGGGGGGAATGGAGAGACCAGGAAAATGGGAGGATGTGCCTCACGCCTGCTGGAATCATGAGTACACTTTACGGAGGGACAGGGACTAAAGTCTTCGAGGAATAAGGAGCGGTGAGCTCCAGGTCAACGAGGGGGCCGGACGGTTTCAAGGCTGGGGAGGGGTGGTCAGTGAGGATGGAAGGGCAATGGGCTGGAGGCAGCAATGGGGGGGGTGGTCATGAGGTCCCCTCCCTCCCTTAAGAGCTGGTAGCACACAGGCTGAGAGAGAGAATAGTCACAGGGAAGCAGGGTCCTCTGGAGACTAGGCTGTTGTTAGTGTGTGATGGTCAAAGTCCAGGGAAACATCAGAGAAGACCCTAGGGCTCTGCTTGACCATCCATGCTTCAACCTGGAATGCTGAGTGGAAATCTAACATGGCGCCTGAGACAGAGGCAAGGCCCCAACAAGGCTTCAGGGAGCGCCATCTCCGCACTGCCTTCTTCTCCCACTTCCTGGTGCTGGAGCAGCAGTGGGAGCAAAAAGGAGGAGTGTTCCCCAGCCCAGGGCCGCTGTGTGAAGCCTTGGGGGCACTTAGCTTGGGCCGGGGATGGCGAACGGGTCCGTTGAATGCAAACACTGAGGGCTGCCATCCTAAGCTTCGTGGGCAATCAGTGGGAAGAGAGGCACAGTTGATTTGTAATGTCTGCCACCATCAGAGGAGGTCCAAAGCAATGATACTCGGCTTACTGTGGAAACCCAAGATCCAGAATGCCAAGGCCAAGAGCAGCTTGCCACGCTGGCTGTGGGTGTGGGACAGTGGGCCAGGCCCCGGCCCTGCTATCAGGGACCCCCGCCCCTCCACCACCCCTCCAGTCTCTGCAGACCTCGCCTGCCCTGGAGAACATCGTTGGAGCTCATGTTTAGCGATAGCCTTTTCTTATTAGCAGAAACACGCTTAAAACAAGAGAGAGAGCCTCAGGAAGTGGATCCCACCACCCCCGCCAGCCCCCCACCCGCCCCAGCAGCAGAGGGGGAGCAGGAGGCAGCTCCAGGGGCGACACAGCTGCTTCAACCACCTTCATAGGCTCCACCCTAGCAGCTAACAAGTTACAACTGGTGTTCAGATCCGGGCCCACCCACTCCGGGTCATCTGGGAAGATGGCTAATTAGCAGGGAGTCGGGTCCAAACAGGGGTGTGGGGAGGAGGAAGTGCAAGGAGGCGAGGGACCCAGTTTCTCAACTCAAAACCACATCGTCTGAAGAGCGTGGAAGGCCCTGGGGGCGCAGAGCCTGCAGAAGGCACGCCAGAGCATGTGGGTGCTGAGCATGTGGCGTGCCGGGGGCTCCACTTGTGTGGCCCAGCAGGATTCCCGGTCCACCTCCTAGGAGGGTCCATGCACACACATGGACACACTGAAACACACGAACTGATAGACACAACACACACAGACAGACACATAACAACACATAGATACACACCAATAGTGGTGAGAGCTCTGAAAATGGGTACACGCACACACACGACTGACAAACACGTGCAGTAGCACACATACCGACAAACACAGACATGCACAGAGATGCAGACACATACTGACAGACACACACACACCCCACTCAGAGATTCTGGTTTACAGAGTCTGGGGTGGGACTAAAAACTCAGTGTTTTTACTAAACATTCAGCTAGGGCTAATAAGACTTAAAAACAAAAAACAAAAAAACACAGGAAGGAGGCAGATTTCAGGTGAGGTAGACCATGGCTGCCATGTGAGGTAGGGAGAGCCCTGTCCTGGAAGTCACGTAAACAGAAGCTTGGTGAAGATGCTGTGGGGGAAATCAGGCATGGATTTTGAGGCTTCAAGGCCTGGTGCCCCTGCCCGCATTACCAGAGTACGCCTGCTTGAGACACAGGGGACTTGGCTGGGATGGAGTTTGCCAGCACTTCCCACCTGGTTGCTGTGCAAAGCCCTCTAGCAAGCCTCCTGGGTCTCCCTCCCCAGGGCCCCATCCTGGCCTGCCCACCACCATTCTACCTTCCCACAGCAGCCACATAACCCAGGATAATCTCTCTATATTAAGGGCAGCTGATTAGCAACCTCAATTCCATCTGCAGCCTTATTTCCCTTTGCCATGGAAGGTGACAGCTTCACAGGCCCCCAAAGACATCTCAGACGGAGATGTCTTTGGGGGCCATTATTATGCCCACAGCAAAGGTTTCCTGAGGGCTGGGGAAACAGTGCCCCTCAGACACTGGCAGAGCCAGCCAGGCTGATGGGATGATGGAGAGGGGCGGTCAGTTCTTTCAGCCCCTGGATCTGGCCTTTCACCTGCACAGGCCATCAGGAAAACCGCTATTGGTGAAATGGACTGACCAGAAGCCTACTTTCTGGTCTGGGGAAGTTTGAGATGCACCTTCCACTAGCAGTAAGGTGCAGGGGAGCAGAGAAATGGGCTAGTGGTATAAGCAGCCCAGCCCCCAAACCCAAAGACCAAAACACACCATCGTGGGATCCCAGCAAGGCCAGCAAGTAAGATGTCACCGACATCTGCCTCTCCAGGCAGCCCTGGGAATAGGGAACGCGTCCCAATCCAATGCCCAAGACAAAGCCAGCAGCCCACAGAGGACCTGGCTCAGGCAAGGCCTGGTGAGCTGTCAGAAAACACTCAACAACATTGTTGGGGCCATCAAAGCTCATCTATTTCAGGTAGATGTCGCCCAGTAACGCCAAACATGGGCAAGTGTCTAGCGTGATGATAGCCCAGATTCCCATGGTTCGAATCCCAGAGCGGCCAGTGACTTGCTGTTTCCTCTTGGGCATGTTACTTAACCTCTCTGAGCCTGTTTTCCCCTTTTGTAAAATGGGAGACCACCTGCCTCCAAGCTTCAAGAACTATAGCAGGGCATGCACAAAAGCCCTGTCTGCTCTACGGTGAGAACGTAAACGTTGCAGCTCCCAGAATTTTTCTTTGAGGAATGCGTTAACACCAGTATTTCTACCAATTTTTGAATGGCTCACAATGAAAATGTTACCTTCAGTTTTCATTTCTTCACTTACACTATTGAAACATTTCAAACAATCCTAAAAGTTTCCCAAATAATAGAGCAAAATACCTACCACCTGTATTTTTATTACTTATAATAATGAGACACTGAAATCAAACCTAAAAGTATTCCAAATACTTCGTGTGTATATATATATACACACATGAAACCTACTGCCCATATTTAACAAGTATTGAAACTTTGCCACCTGTTTCAAATATTTTTCAGTTTGATAACATTAAAGCTACAAAGCGGCCATCTGAGATACAACTATTAGTCTCTACTCATCCAGAGCAAAAGGAGGAAACCAAAGACTCAAAGAAGAAACTAGTCCACAGAGCAGGGGGTCTATACAGATCATGGCCTCATCTACCCTGAGACGAGAAGAACTAGATGGTGCCCAGTTCCCACTACCAGCCGTTCCGATCAGGGCCACAATAAATGGACCCTGATAGAATGTGAGAAAAATGTGGAAAAGAACCTCAAATTCCTTTCATTAAAAAAGAAAAAAAAGCCAGACTTACTGAACCAGTTAAGACTAGTAGACTCCCCGGGACTATTGACCTGAGATACTCTTTAAATCTTAAAGTTTAAACCTTTCAACTCTGAAACTAAGCCCTGAGATCACCTTGTAGCTAGATAACAGATTGGCTCACAAAATAAAAATTATCACCTGTGAGTACTGTGTTCCTTTTAAAAAAAAAAAAGGAATCACCTGAGACCAAATGGTCAAGAATTACTTTAAAACAAAGAATGTAAGGGGACAAGGACACTAGATTAATGGAAATGGAACAACCAGATGGAAATAATGAGATGTTCACACATTGCACAGAACGTTACCAATGTCAATGAACAATCTGTGTAGAAATTGTTGAACGGGGACCTAAACTACTGTGTAGAGCTTCACTGAAAACGATAAAATATAATTAAAAAAAAAAATTAGCGCTCACTTTGGCAGCACATATACTAAAATTGGAACAATACAGAGAAGATGAGCACGGCCCCTAAGCAAGGATGACATGCAAATTCGTGAAGTGTTCCATGTTAAATAAATAAATAAATAGATCTCCAGTAAAAGGCCTCCCCGCCCCCCATTATTTCTCCTTCTCTATGGAAGCTGATGTGACATCTTCCCACACAGGTTTTCATAGTTTTTCTGCATATAAGTATAGCCACTGTTTTGTCCACTGAAACATGATTTACGTGATTACTTCACTACTTGCATTTCTAAATTAATTTATTACTTCTACAAAATTAAGAGGAGTCCCTGGGTGGTGCAAACGGCTTACGTGCCCAGCTGCTTGCCGAAAGGCTGGAAGTTTGACTCTACACACAGGTGCTCTCAAAGAAAGCCCTGGCCATCTACTTCAGAAAACCCTGTGTAGCACAGTTCTACTCTGACACACGTGGGCTTGCCATGAGTCAGGCTCAACCTGAAGACAACAGGTCTTCGGTTAGATAATTAAGGTGCCCTGTGTGGGAAGGGACTTTGTCAGTTTTCCTTCTGTTGTATCAGAGCCATTTGGTGAACACACGGATGAATTTTGATGGCCCCCCCGGCTGGCCTCCCACCCTGGTGTACCTGCCACATTGGCCATCCGCAGGGCCTCCTGATTCTTGGGTGTCTTAGAGCGGTTCTGGCTGCGCTGCTTGCCACCAGCGGAGCGGACGCTGCGAAGGTGGACTTCTGTGGCCTTGAAGAAGGCCACCATGAAGGGCTGCTTGTTCTGGGGCCCATGCCGCCCGATCAGACCCGCCAGCTTGGGGTTGACGCTCTGCCCTTGACGGAAACAGATGACAGGAGAGGGTTAGAGAAGGGTCGTTACAGGCTGCGGACACAGGCTCCCGATCCTTTTCTGCAGTCGTTATTTGCACGCCCAGCGAGTGTTTACTGAGCACTGACTACACCAGGCGCCGTGTGAGCAGCTCGGAGGATACTGGGAAAGAAACCCAGAAAATCCCTGCCCGCATGGCTTCCAGGCCGGTGGGATGGACAGCAGCAGTGGAGCTAAGGTAGAGACAATGAGCAGGGAGTGAAGGTCACAGGTTAGTGGACAGGTTAACTTCTATGCACATTAAATTGGCCAAAGCAGGCCATGTGATCTACCTAATTTAAACAGGGACAGGAAAGTGCAATCATTCTCTGGGCCAAACAGGGTGGAACAGTTGCCAACAGCCTTACTGGCTGCCACAGCCCCTCCGAGAGGGGCCCTTGGAGCAGAGACCTGGATAAGCAGGCGGGAGCCCTGCAGAGATCTGGGGAAAGACATTCCAGGCCTAGGGAACTGTGAAGGCAAATGCCCAGAGGTAGGACCGGTGGGTGTTGAAGAAGCAGAGACTGGGGGTAGCTGGGGAGGGTCCCGGGGCCAGGCACCCTCCCTCCACTGTGGAGTAACCAGGGGGAAAGGTGGGAGACTGCACAGCAGGGCCCAGTGACAAAGGATCTGGAAGAAGTTTGGAAAGGAGGAAGTCCTAGACACTGAGGGAAGAGGGTGGAGGAAGCAGTCCTCACGCCCTGACCGCTGCTGATGGGTCAAGTGAGCCTGGGCTGAAAACAGACAGTGCATGGGGCAGTAATGATGTCTGCAGCTCATAGAGATTCCAACAAAATATAAAGAGACGGGGACAAAGAATGGCTATTTCACTGATGACAACAGGCTCAGAGAGCTGTATAACCAACTGGCCCAGGATACCCAGCTTGTACACCACAGAGCAGAATTTGAACCCAGATCAGGTTGACCAAGAGATGAAGCCCAAGTTAGATGAACAGGGGGCCAGCAAAAGCGCTGGCTTCTGGTGGCCCTAGGCCAATCCCCGTCTGTGATTCACCTTGCCTGGAGTCCTCCAGATGGCCAAATAATCCAACAAACCCCACCAGATCAGCACCAGGGGGTTCACTATGGCTTTTTAACAACTAATGTTTAAAAGAACAAATTTCCCCCATCCGCCGTGATTTTCTTTTAACCTCTTTCAACGTTTGGTTTTCCTGCATTCTTGAGCAGGGTTTCCTCGAGTTCACCCATTTATAACTTGAACAATTCTATAAAAGGAACCATTAAAGCTGAGCCCCTAGGAATTGCGTCCCCCACCTCCACCCCCAGGAAAAGGATTTTAGGGCAAAACAAAAGTGCCTCACCAGAAAACCTGATGCTATTCCAGATACATTAACCCGAGAGCTGAGACCAGTCTTGCCACACCTCCACAGCTGTCACAACAGGCGGACCCAGGGACCTCAGCTTCTGCTGAGCTGGGGCCCAGACAGACAGGAAAGAATATGGTCTCAAGAGGGTCCAGACCCACTTCTGCCACTGACGATCAGCCTGTGTGGCCCAAGGGCAGTGAAGTTGCATGGGGAGCCCCAAGCTCCTCCTCTGTAAAGCAGGGATGAGGCCTATCGGGTCATCCAGGGTCCCTTTTCTTGGTACTCACCCAATTTTCATTTTGGCAGTTGTGCCTTCCGCTGACTACCCCCTGGCCACAGGGGTGGGCTTGTAGTTCAATAAACCAAACCAGTAGCCGGCAAGTCAATTCTGGCTCATGGCAACCCCATGTGTTCAAGTAGAACTGCTCCATAGGGCGTTCAAAGACGTGACCTTTCAGAAGTATGTCGCCAGGTCTTTCTTCTGAGGTGCCTCTGGGTGGGTTTGAGCACACAGTCTTTCAGCTAGTGGTCAAGCACTTAAACATTCATGCCACCCAAGGACTTCTGTGGTCCAATATATGGTAACTAAGGAGCCCTAAGGATGCAACAGCTAAGCACCCAGCTGCTAACAGAAAGGTTGGAGGTTCAAACTGACCCAGCGGCTCCAAGGAGAAAGACTTAATAATCTGTTCCAGTAAAGATTATAGCCTAAAAAACCCTGTAGGGCAGTCCTACTCTGTCACATGGGGTCTGCTTGGACAAAAGGAAGGAGCTGCAGTGACCAGAAGGGGGAGCATGTTTTCAAGTGAGGCTGAGCAGAAGGCAGAGCAGAGATAAGCAGTTAGACTGGGCTCTTTGGTGACCTCACTGAGCTACTGGATCAAACCAACCCTGAAGCCTGATTTCTTGCCATCTTGATAACATAGTCTGAGCTGTTGTCTTGGGGCTGTTCTTGCCCCTTTCTTGTGGATAGGGAACTGAGCTGTAAAGAATCTTGGGCTTGTCACAGAGCAGGCACCAGAGAGTAGGTGGGAATTACTCCTTTTATCACCAAGTTTGAGGAAAGATTCAAGTTTTCAACTCAATGCCGAGTAACACTACAACAAAAAAGAGGTAGGGAAAACACTTTGGCAATTCCTCAAAAAGTTAAACAGAGTTACCAACAATTCTAGGTAAATGCCACGAAACCAGAAAACATGTAGTCACACACCTGTTTGTCAGGGGGCTGTCCTGCGCACTGCAGGGTGTTTAGCAGCATCCCTGGCCTTGGCCCACCAGATGCTAGTACCACGCTGCCCTCTACCTCCGGGACTGGGACAACTAAAAATGTCTCCAGACACTGCCACATGTCCCCTGGCGGGGCAGAGCAAGGGGGCAATTCATCCCCTATCAATGACCACGTTATAGACACACTCACTGAAGTAAGTCAAGACACACTTATAAGTCCCTGTAGGAGAGTTTTAACTGCAAAACTCTGGAGACAATGCAGACAATTAACAAGGTGAGTTAATTAAATTATGGGGTACAGCACAAGTACTGAGGAGCTACTTAAACCTTCATTCGTCTATTGAACAAAAACCATGGAGCGCTGCTCTGTGCCAGAGGGCTGCACCAGAACAAGATAGATATGAAGGGGCAGAGCTGCGAAGGTGTGGGTATAAAGTCCTCTAACAGAACATGACACAACATGAATACACAGGGAGGAAAAGAAATTTAAAGCAGATACCAACGTATAGAAGTACGGGGGTGGGGGAGGGCGGGGAGGCCAGCACAAACAGTTAAACACTCAGCTACTAACCAAAAGGTTGGCAGTTCGAACCCATCCAGAGGCACCTTGGAAGAAAGGTCTGGCAATCTACTTCCAAAAGGTTACAGGTGGTGTTATGGATTGAATTGTGTCCCCCAAAAATACGTGTCAACTTGGTTAGGTCATGATTCCCAGTATTGTGTGGCTGTCTTCTATTTTGTGATTGTAATTTTATGTTAAAGAGGATTAGGGTAGAATTGTAACACCCTTACTAAGGTCACATCCCTAATCCAATGTAAAGGCAGTTTCCCCAGGGTGTGGCATGCACTACCTTTTATCTTACAAGAAATAAAAGGAAAAGGAAGCAAGCGGAAAGTTGGGGACCTCATAAAACCCAAAAACCGAACCCACTGCTGTTGAATCGATTCCCACTCATAGCGACCCTATAGGACAGAGTAGAACTGCCCCGTAGAGTTTCCAAGGAGTGCCTGGCGGATTCGAACTGCCGACCTTTTTGGTTAGCAGCCATACCACTTAACCACTACACCGCCAGGGTTTCCGGGGACCTCATAAGAACAAGAAAGAAGCACCCGAAGCAGAGTGCATCCTTTGGACCTGGGGTTTCTGCACGGAGAAGCTCCTAGTCCAGGGGAGGATTGACGAGAAGGACCTTCCTCCAGAGCCGACATAGAGAAAGTGCCTTCCCCTGGAGCTGATGCCCTGAATTTGGACTTGTAGCCTATTAGAATGTGAGAGAATACATTTCTCCATGTTAAAGGCATCTACTCGTGGTATTTCTGTTGCAGCAGTACTAGATGACTAAGATAGGTGGGATCAAACGACCTGGTGCTTCCAAGTCTCAGGGTGTGTGCTGCAGGCAGGTGAAGACAGCATCCCTTACCCAGCCCATCTGCTTCCTTCCTCCAAGTCTGGGGGAAATGGTGGCAGCAGCCATTTTGCCAACAGTCATGGGATGAGGCTGAGAACAATGTCAGCACATTCAAGATGGTGGGGCCGAGGGAAAAGGCCGTGATTACTGTCGACACTCTAACCAGGGGCCAGCAAAGTACAGCCCACAGGCCAAATCTGGCTTGCCACCTGGTTTTGTAAATAAAGTTTTACTGGAACACAGCCATGCATAATTGTTTACATATTGTCTATGGCTATTTTCGTGCTGCAAGAGCAAAGTTGAGTAGTTATGACAGAGACTATGGGACCACATAGTTTAAAGTATTTACTATCTGGAACTTTACAGAAAAAGTTTACTGCACCCTGCTTTAACCAACCCACCATGAGTCAGAGACAACTGGTTAACTATCTCTAACCAGCCCTAGACCTAGTTCTAGACTTGTTAAGAAAACCATTAATGTCCTCATGGGATGACCTTATAGGACAGAATAGAACTGCCCCATAGGGTTTCCAAGACTATAATCTTAAGGAAGAAGACTGCCACATCTTTCTCCCTCTAAGAGGCTGTTGGGATGAACCCAGCTGAGAACTTCACCATGATGCTCCCTCCTCATAAGATAAGACAACTTTCTCTTCTACCATTTGCCAAGGAATGCATTGCTAACTGATAGGGTGAGTTCTACCCTGATTCTCAACAAAAATGAGAAACCACCATTGCTGGAGTGTTTGCTCTGCATTACCTCTCACTGGAGACTTTCCAGAAGGAGGTGTAGTCTCAGTTTCACATAGGAGAAAAGTGGCAACACAGGAGCAAAGTCATCTACCCGGGCCATACTGTTGGAAGGGGCAGACATGGAACCCACAGACTGCTCCAGCAGACTTGAGTCTGAACAGTTAACACCATTGTCCATAAGTCTAGGGACATCTTAGGGTGAAAAAAAAAAAAAAATTTAGGGTGAAGGATCCCACAAATTAAGGAAGGTGAAATCTTTAGTCATGAATATGGAGAAGCTGCAAGCCCTCCAAGGGTAGGAGGGGTTCACAGAGGCACAGAAAGGTAACGCTTTCCCGGGGCGGTGGGGCAGGTGGGCGGAGATGTGGAAGGAGGACCCTGGGAAGGTGAGTGGAGAACCGGGACTGGCCAGTGCACCACACTGCAGCAAGCACAGAGCACAGAAAAAAAAAAAAAAAAAAGGAGGGGATGTGACCAGTCAGAGAGGGTGGCATCCTTATTTTCTTCTGGTTGCTCTGTCCTGTGTTCTAGTCTTAGGTTGTCACCTGATGTTACTGATTATCTCACTAGAGGACTCCCTTTAGTATTTCTTGTAATTTTTGTTTGATTTTTAAGAATTCCCTAAACTTCTGTTTATCTGGAAATGCCCTAATTTTGTCATCATATTTAAGAGACACTTTTGCTGGATATATAGTTCTTGGCTGGTAATTTTTTTCCCTCAAGGCTATATATATGTCATCCCATTGCCTTCTTGCCTGCATGGTTTCTGCTGAGTAGTCTGAGCTTAGTCTTATTGACTCTCCTTTGTAGATGACTTTTCGTTTATTCCTAGCCGCTCTTTAAATTCTCTATCTTTGGTTTTGGCAAGTTTGATTATAATATGTCTTGGTGATATTCTTTTAAGATCTACCTTATGTGGAGTTCGATGAGCATCTTGGATAGATACCTTCTCATCTTTCACGATATCAGGGAAGTTTTCTGCCAATGTATCTTCAACAATTCTCTCTGTATTTTCTGTTATCCCTTCCTGTTCTGGTACTTCAATCACTCGTAGGTTATGCCTCTTGATAGAGTCCCACATAATTCTTAGGATTTCTTGATTTTTTATTAAAATTCTTTTATCTGATTTTTTCCTCAAATACGTTGGTGTCAAGAGCTTTATCTTCACTTTCACTCATTTTGACTTCCATTGCCTCAATTTTGCTCCTACGACTTTCTATTGAGTTGTCTAATTCTGAAATTTTATTGTTAATCTTCTGGATTTCTGTTTGCTGTCTCTCTATGAATTCTTGTAGCCTGTTAAATTTGTCATTATGCTCTTCTATAATCTTCTTAAGTTCCTCTATTGCTTTATCTGGGTGTTCCTTGGCTTGCTCTGCATTTTGCCTGATCTACTTCCTGATCTCTTGAAGAGTTCTGTGTATTAATCTCTTGTATTCTACCTCTGGTAATTCCAGGAAGTTATCTTCCTCCAGAAGTTTTCTCGATTCTTTGTTTTGGGAGCTTGCTTAGACAACGTGGTCAGCCTCTTTATGTAATTTGATATTGACTGCTGTCTCTGAGCCATCAGTAAATTATTATATTTATTTTATGTTTGCTTACTGTGTCCTAGCTTCCTCTTTTGGTTTGTTTTGATATGCCCCAATAGGTTGCTTGTGTGAGCTAGTTTGCTTATTGGTGCCTTTGAAGCTTTAACAACCTGTCACCAGGTGGTTAGATCTGTTATTAGGTATGTGAGCCCAGGAGTCCATTTACTTTTCTTGTATGGATTCAACTCAGGTGTCCAGTCATGAAGTGCATGGTGTAGGCTCTCACCTACACTCCTAGAGGGGCAGGGGCCATTGCTGTAGGCACACGTGTCCAGATGCAGTAGATGGCCACATGCTGAGCTGCCCCTAAGTATCTGGGAGGAAAGCGTGTCCCTGTTCCCTAGAGTGTGTAGGAGGGTGGGTTTTGCAGCCGGAATGGGCACCCAATGCTGTTGGATGTAAGCAATGGGAGGCACCACTTATTGTTGGACCCATGTCACGGGTGGCTAGGTGGTGTGGGTGGAGCCACCAGTCCTCAGGTCCCTGATGAGGACCCTGCTAAATAGGCAGAGCAGTGTCAAATGTCACAAACCTGCCACTCCACGATATAGCTGATACAGTGAAGTTAGGCTTCAGGTATATACCCTGTTGTACTGTGCTAACGAGGGTCTACACTGTTAAAATGGGCCCACATAGGTCTATGGAGGGGTGAAAGGCATTTGAAGCCCTTGGACCCTTTATGCTTGTGCCTAGGCAAAGAAGCTGTGCCTGCCCAGCTTAGGGGAGCTGGCAGATTATTTCTTCCTGTTTGTTAATTTGTTCCCTCTCCAAGGCCAGGAAAATGGCTCAGGGTGCTTGATGGATCCTACTTCCAGGCCAGAGGATGTGGCAATTGCTGAAATCAGCCCAGACTGGTATACAGTGGGGAGGGAGCAGCTAAATGGGAGAAAGCTTTCTCCCAAAGGGATGTTTTTTCAATCTGCACAGTAGGTTAGATGCGTGTACTTTTCTTTTGCCCACTGAGTGCCACTTTTCACTGGTTCTGGATGCTGGAGTGGACTCTCCGTGGCTCAGTCTCTCCCAATGCAGAAAACGCAGCCTGAGCGCCTCTGCTTGCCTCGGTGCACTCATGCCAGCAGACCTGGCCTGCGGGGTGCCAGTTCCCGCCAGGTCAGGTCTGGCAACTCCTCACCGCTTCTGAACCGTCTCTCCCTCTCCCTGCCACTCGGTCCAATTCCTCAACTTTGCTTTGATGTTCCGGGCTCTTAGATTGTCATATATCATCGATTCACTTGTTTTTTCCGGTCTTTGTTGTAAGAAGGACCACAGGAAGCGTCTGACTACTCTGCCATGTGCCCCGCCTCGCATCCTTATTTTCTTGTGGCTTCTTTGTTTTCCAGCCCTGAGGCCACTGGCTGCCCCTCTGACACCCATGGGATTCAGCTATTGCTCGTTAATTCTGGACAACATATTCATTCTAGACACTTCTCTGGATTCATCAAGGCCCAGGTGTCAAGTGAGAATGCAATTAGCACTATGCTGTCTGTCCAACCCCAACGACCTAGTACCATCCCTGCCACCAATGCCTGCCCAGCCCCGGAAGGACACACCCCAGCCTCTGGGTTGTCAGGGCCTCTTCACTGCTCCCCTAATCGGGCTTGTGAACAGACAAGGAACCATGCACCTTGGAGCCAGCTGTGCTGCAGGGGGGTCTCCCCCAGTCTTGGCCTTGCGGGACTAAGTATCCACAGCCCTGCAGCCAGTGGCCCAGAGGCAGCGTGGGACATCACACTTGTTGGGTATATGCCCTCCAACCCTTTAAATGGCCCTTCTTATTGATTGAATTCTGTCTCCAAAATATGTGTTTTAAGTCCTGGCCCCTATACTTGTGGATGTGATCCTACTTGGGAATAGGGTGTTTTGTCATGGTAACAAGTCCCTGAATCTAGACAGCATCTGGCAGCCTCAAGGGGACACTGCCCATGAGTGGAGAGAGATTCCCAGGTGGGCTGCAGAATATGGGGCCCAAGGAGCCTCAGTTTCCTCAGCATACCATGTGGATCTTGGTGATAGTATCTATCTCGCCAGGTAATTGTGGGGATTAGGAGACAACGGCATAAAGCTTCATACCGACCACCTGTTGAGCAATTAACCTCTTCACCTGCATGAACACACCTAATCCCTCACAAGAAGCCTCAGAGGTGGAAACTATTAACCAGCAGGGGTGGGATTCGAACTTGAGGAGTCCAAGCTCTAACCATTAGACAGCTCTGTCTCAGTAAATGCCAAGCCTCACCCAGAGCCTCAGAGGGAGCAAGAGGTGGAAGCAAAGGGGGAAAAGACCCTGACCTTGTTTTGGGGTAAAAGATACTGGCAGCCCCAGTACTGAGAGGGACTGGCTATGGGGATTGAATGTTACTTAAGAAGAGGGAAAACCAAATCTGGGCCACCTCCAGCCAGCAGGGCAGGCAGAACAGAAAAAGCATGATCGTTGCATTGGGTAGAGTTGGGGAGGCTAACCAATAGCCACAGCCAGGGAAACGGTCACTGGGAAAAGGAGAATGGAACCCACCTTTACCTTGTTTCCTTCTTTACCCCTTCCCCAATATGTCCCGCAAGAGGTTTTTAACAGAAAAAGAAGAGAATGATCCCATCACCAAAAAGTTTGCAATGCCTCTAAGCTCTATCTTCCAACAGGAGATTCACTACAGGCACCAGCAAAATCAAGGCTCTGATAAGTCCTGCAGAGAAGAATCCTGTTTAGCTTATTCAGTCTAGCATTTCTCACTTCATTGATCCTGAAACCCTGCCCTTTTCTCTGAGATACCTATTGACACGTATGGAACACAGTTTGAGAAATGCTAACACAGAGCAGGGGTTGGCAAAGGTTTTCTGAAAGGGACAGATAATAAATACTTGAGGCTTTGCAAGCCAAATGGGCACTGTTACAGCTTCTCATCTCTGCCATTGTATGGCAAAAGCAGCCCTGGACAATATGTACATGCAGGAATGTGGCTGTGTTCCAACAAAACTCTATTTATAGACACTGAAATTTCAATTTCATCTGATTATATATGACATGAAATATTCTTCTTCTTTTGACTTTCTTCAACCACTTAAAAAAAAGTAAAAAAAAAAAAAATTCTTACCTTATAGTCCATACAAAAACAGACAGCAGACTGTATTTGACACCCAGGCCATAGTTTTCTGACCCTTAATATAGCGCAAAGGAAAACTCTAGCACTTTCAAGGGCCCCCTTCAAGCTTGAGGAGCATGGAAAGAGAAATTGTAATGGGGGAAGGGGGGGTCATCAGTGTGAAGGAAGGAAGGGGAGGTGAGGTGAGAGAAGGGGGAGGGAGGGAAGAGGGAGGGAGGGAGGGAGGGAGGGAGGGAGGAAGGAAGGAAGGAAGGAAGGAAGGAAGGAAGGAAGGAAGGAAGGAAGGAAGGAAGGAAGGAAGGAAGGAAGGAAGGAAGGAAGGAAGGAAGGAAGGAAGGAAGGAAGGAAGGAAGGAAGGAAGGGGGAGGGGAGGGGAGGGGAGGGGAGGGGAGGGGAGGGGAGGGGAGGGGAGGGGAGGGGAGAAGGGAAGTAGGAAGTGAGGAAGGGAGGGAGGGAGGGAAGGAGGAAGGGAGGGAGGGAGATGGGCCAGGAAATTAGGAGATGGGAGTGTGGTCCTAAATTCTGTGGCCCCTGCCCACATGGTGGGCTGTCTTAGGTGAGAAATTTTGGTTTTCTTAAACTCAGGCATAGGGCGTGTTCTGGATGGTCTGGGCACCCTCCTTTCCAGATCAGACCTTCCACAGGCCTTTGAAATAAAGGCGAAGAACATCGTACATACTATGCTAACATTTGTGGACATAAAGAAGGAAGCAGAATCTACATGTAATTGTTTAAATTACATACAGACCCTCGACAAGATGGATTGACACAGTGGCTGCAACAATGGGCTCAGACAAAGCAATGACTGTGAAGACGGCACAGGACCAGGCAGAATTTTGTTCTGTTTTCACTATGAGTTGGATTTGACTCAAAGGCACCTAACAACAGTCGCCTCTTCGGTGGAACTCAGCAGCTGGGGAAAGGAGGTAGGAGGGAAGTTATCCATAGTTACATATTTGTGTAGCTTTGATTGAGCCATGGTACGTATTACCTAAAACCAAAAAAACCAAACCCAGTGCCGTCGAGTCGATTCCGACTCATAGAGACCCTATAGGACAGAGTAGAACTACCCCATAGAGTTTCCAAGGAGCGCCTGGCGGATTCGAACTGCCGACCCTATGGTTAGCAGCCGTAGCACTTAACCACTAAGCCACCAGCGTTTCCAAGTATTACCTAGTCAAAATAAATGAATACAATTTTTTTTTCCTTAAAAATGGTTGATGGAAGAAGCCATACACCCAGAAAAAAACCCAACTTAATTAGAAATATATTTGGGGGGAAGGAGAAATTGACTTGGCCAGGCTCACTCCCAGCTCCCCCGCGCTCTGTGGGCGTCCTTCCTCCTTGCCCTTCTCATAGGAGGTGAATGACGTCATTTCCTAGAATGTGTGATGGGGGTGGGACGAGCTGAAGGGGAGGGACTTACAACAAGTCTCCAAGTATTTGGGATGTGGCAGAGTCGTGTTCATGGTCTCCTGGGAGAACCACCAGTGCTGTGGTTCTCAACCAGGAGCAAATTTGTCCCTCAGGGGACATCTGGCAATGTCTGGATACTTGTGGTTGTCACAACTGAGAGATGCTACTGGCACCTAGTGGGTAGAGGCCAGTGATGCTGCACAACATCCTACAGTGCACAGGACACAAGGTTAATGCTGCGGAGGAGAAGGCAACCCTTCTCGGACTGCTGGGTACACAGGTGTCACCCAGGCCTCTGGCTAAGGTGCAGGTTCTGATGCAGCAGGACTGGGGTGAGCTGATATTCTGTATTTCCAACAAGAGTGACACCACCCCTGCTGGTGGGGGAACCATAGTGAGTTAAAAGAGTCTCACTCAGACCTGCTGGGACCAAGCATGCATCTCTTCATGCAAGAGGAGAAAGAGAGGGCAGCTTTGGATTTGGGTTGACAGTGCAGACTAGGGAGGTGCGGGGCAGGCTGCGATGGCAGGAAACTAGCCTGAGCTGTGGTGAGATGCTCCCCAGGCTCATGAGTTCGGGCTGCTGGGGCAGTGGTGGACTAGGGTGGAGGCCAGGAGACTTACCATCCAGAGTCTCCACTGAGAGCTGCAGGCCCAGGTTGTGCCGCGGGTTGACCACCCAGTGGTTGCTGGTGGCGGTGATGTCAAATACCAGCCAGCCCTCCTCTGAAGCCCAGAGGGTACGGCTGTCCAGGAGGAACAGGTCGGACTCCCTGTGAGAGAAGAGAGACATGGGCTCTGGGTCAGTGGGGTCACAGTCAGCCACTGACAGAGGGGGGCCTTGTGCAGTGAGGGAGGCATGAAGAGGTCCAACCAGTTCCTGCCCGTGGGTTCATCAGACCCAGATCCAGGCATGAAGACCCTTCAGGAGAGAGTCGGAAGGAGAGACATGCGAGAAACAGGACACTGCTGAGAGACAAGTTCACTGCCTTAGTCATCTAGTGCTGCTGTAACCGAAATACAAGTGGATGTCTTTAACAAAGAGAAATTTATTCTCTCACAGTGTAGGAGGCTAAAAGTCCAAATTCAAGGCATCAGCTCCAGGGGAAGGCTTTCTCAATCTCTGTTGGCTCTGGGGGGAAGGTCCTTGACATCAATCTTCCCTCGGTCTAGGAGCTTCTCAGTCACAGGGGCCCTGGGTCCAAAAGACATGCTCTGCTTCTGGTGCTGTTTTTCTGGTGGTATGAGGTCTCCCTGTCTCTCTGCTCGCTTCTCTCCTTTATACTTCAAAAGAAATTGGCTTAAGTGGTAGATTAATCATGTAGATTGAGTCTACGTAACTGCCAATAATCCTATCTCATTAACATCATAGAGGCAGGATTTACAACACACAGGAAAATTGCATCAGATGACAAAATGGTGGACAATCACACAATACTGAGACTCATGGCCTAACTAGGCTGACAGATATTTTGGGGGGACACAATTCAATCCATAACACTTGCCCTACAAATTTGCTAGGGGGAATCCCAGTGGGACCATGTAGGGGAAGGCAGGAATGATATAGCCTCTGAGTTGCCGGAATAGTCTCAGGGAGCCGAAGTTCAGTTACTGAGTCATTCACCATGTGTGAGGCATTTTAAATGCTTTAAGTTTCAAATATTTTAATGCAACACACATTATGTCATTTAATTCTCACAGCCCTAAGATGTAGGGATATGACTCATCTCCATTTGTTGTTGTTGTTGTTAGGTTCCATCGAGTTGGTTCCGACTCATAGTGACCCCATGCACAACACAACGAAACACTGCCCGGTGCTGCACCATACTCTCAATTGTTGCTATACTTGAGTCCATTGTTGCAGCCAATGTGTCAATCCATCTTGTTGAGAATCTTCCACTTTCTCTCTGATCCTCTATTTTACCGAGCATGATTTCCTTGTCCAGGGACTGATTCCTCCTACAAAGTGTCCAAAGTATGTGGGATGTAGTCTTGCCATCCTTGCTTCTAATTAGCATTCTGGTTGTACTTCCTCCAAGACAAATTTGCTCATTCTTTTGGCTGTCCATGGTATAGTCTATATTTGTTGCCAACACCACAACTCAAAGGCATCAATTCTTTGGTCTTCTTTATTCATTGACCACATTTAGCATGCATATAAGGTGACTGAAAACACCATGGCTTGGGTCAGGTGCACCTTAGCCCCCAAGGTAACATCTTTGCTTTTCAATACTTTAAAGAGTTCTTTTGCAGCTGATTTGCCCAATGCAATGCATCTTTTGATTTTGTGACTGTTGGCTTCCATGGGTGTTGACTGTGGATCCAAGTAGTAAGAAATCCTTGACAACCTCAATCTTTTTTCCATTTAACACATGGGAAACAATGACTTGCCCAAGGTCACCTCACCAAGAAGTGGTCAACCTGGGGTTAGAACAAAAGCAATAGAACACCAGCGTAGATACTCTTCATATCCACAATAGAGGTCTTCATGAGTTCACCAAGCATTAGCAGGTGACTGCTGATACTAACAGAGGCAGCCCTTTAATTCTCTCCTCCTCACCTTTTGCAGTAGTGAAATGGGTAAAACCACAATCGGCCATGTAGGGGATGGGGTAAGGATGGATAGATGAATGGATAGTTGCATGAGTAGGTAGATGGATAGATTTTTATATCCCTACATAGGATTATTTCATGCGAAGTTGTCATAAAATCAACTATGCACTTTTAAATTATAAGAATTTAAAGTTTCAATATTTTAAAACCTCTAATAGTCAACTAAAATATTTGAGCACCTACACTGTGCCAGGTACTGGGGTATATTAGTGAACAACATGGAGCGGCCCCAGTCTCTACAATAACTGGGACTACCTCATTTTCCTTAAGATAAATTTTCTCTGCTCACAAACCATTCATTCAGCGCTTACTCAGTGTCCGCCCGTGCTGAAACACCTGACCTGCACCGTTTCATGGAAACCATTGTGTGGACCACAGAACTAAGACTAAGAGGCTGAGTTGCTTGCCTGGGGTTACACCACAAGGACATGGTGGAAGCAGGGTTGGAACTCAGCCAAGTTAGCTTCACGCCTGAACTCACAATACACAAAGACAGTCTTCTAGACATTACCTTTGCTCAGAGCCTTGTTTCAGAGCCTTCAACAAATCGATCCCACAAAACCCTCAGCAGAGGGAGCAGAGCAGTAGATCCCCCTTTAGATAAGGCACACACCTCCTGTGGGCCCCTGTCCCCAACTCTCCCACCAATCCTACAGAAGCCAGCCATCCCATCAATCCTCCCAATTTGGCCCTGAGGATCGCTGAGTTTGTGAGGCCTGCTGACTTGTAATTCTTTTGATGCCATAGTACATGAGTGATGCACCAGGTATGTGAATATGTGCATGGCTCAGAGAAGGCAGGAAATAACATCTGCAAATGGAGCCAATACCTCAAATTTATTGGAACTCAGAAACCCACTAGACATTTGCTGGGAGATTAACAGGTGGCTCAAAGCAGCCAGGCAGGGGTGGAGAGCCAGGTTCAGAAACAGGAGCCCAGGCAGGTGTGAAGGCCAGGGCAGGCTCATCAAGTACAAGCGTAGAAGGAAGGAACTTGAGCTGGGTTTCCATCTTTGCATCTCTCCCTGCAGAGGATCTAATTGGCCCAGTCAAGTCACATGCAAAGTCCTTGGCCATGGAGGCCAGGACACTTCACTTTGATGGGCAGGACCGCTGTCTCAGTTCTCCAGTGCTGCTATAACAGAAATATCACAAGTGATGGTTTTAGCAAACAGAAATTTATTTATTTTCAGAGCACTGGCTGTAACCCGGAGCTGACAGAGAAAGAGAAAGCCTTCCCTAAGAGTAGAGGGATCCTTGTCTCTTCCCCTTTTATTTCCTGGTTCTTTGGAGATCCCCATCTCTGCTCACTAGCTTGGTGGTTTAATCTCTTTTATATCTCAAAGGAGATTGACTCAAGACACACCCTATAGTATCATTGTCTCATCAATGTAACAAAGAAAATCGATTCCCAAATGGGATCATAACCACAGGCATAGAGGTTAGGATTTATGACATATTTTGGGGGGACACAATTAAATCCATAATATTCCACCCTTTGCCCCCCTACCCACCCAAAAAATTCATTTCCATTGCAAATGGGAAAAATTGGAAGGAAAGAAGGTATAACACGCACCACCAAGCACGTCCAAAACCCAACAGAACTAAGTACATTAGCTCTCAAGGCTTGACAATAATCCTTTCTTCTCTGAGCCCATCTGGGCGACAGCCCCACCCTCCAGACTCTGGGTGTTGGCCACACTCCTTGGATTCTGGGTGGAGACACCTTGGCCCTGGGCTTCTAGGCCCTCTGGGATGGCAACTCAGCTCCCTTGGCTCTAAGCAGGCCTGTTCTCCTAGTCCACCTGAGTGAAAGCTTAGAGGTTCAAGTCCACCCAGAGGTGCCTCAGAAGAAAGGCTTGGTGACCTACTTCTGAAAAATCAGTCACTGAAAACCCTGTGGAGCACAGCTCTGCTCTGACACACACGGGGACGCCATGAGTTGGGACTGACTCGAAGGCAACTGGTTTTTAAATTTGACTTTTGTGTCCAAACTGACTTAAAATACTGAGTCAGGTCTTTGCTGGAGTACTTGCTTCCGTTCCTCCCAGAGCCCTGTTAGAGATGGTTTCATACTGGCTCAGGGGTTGAGCATATGGAACATAACTTACAAACACGAATCCCCTGCTGTTTCCATCGCCAACAGACTTGATGCCTTTCCTGGCTTCTGACACTACCAAGGTTGTCAACAAACCAGTTGGCCATTCTCTGCAACGAGCAGACAAACAGAAACACCAATCAGAATAAAATAAGTCTCCTGCTGAAGCAGGCTCCCAAGGTCCCTGCAGGAAACACACCACAGCGTAGGAGTCACAAACTTGGGTGGTGATTTTGCTATAAATTCGTCATTTATAGGAAAATGTGACTAGCTCTCTGGACAGGCCCTCATGAATAGTAAAACAATGAATGGTAACCTAGAGAACAGAACTAGGTCTTTAAACAGCAGACACCTTGCCAAACGATACTAAGCATCCTTTTTTTTTACAAGCCACAGCACTGAGGCCAGATGCTACAGGCCAGCGTTGACTCACGGTGAATCAACGTGAAGGCGTCCACTCCCCTCCCAAGTCCAAGTTTGCAGTTCTGGGCACCCTTGGGAGAGACGGAAACTTTGTTTTGGAGGCACTGGGAGGCGGAAGCACCATTAAGATGCTAAGACACTTTGCTTGAAGACTGCAGGCCTGGGCATGAGGGTGAGCTGCATGAGGACCACAGAGACAGTGGGCATGGCTAGGTACCACCCCTAGCATTTTAAAGAACCCAAAAACCAAACCAAATGCATAGCGGTCAGGGCAATTCCGACTCATAGTGACCCTACAGGACTGAATAAAACTGCCTCATAGGGGTTCCAAGTCTGTAATCTTTATGGAAGCAGACTGCCACATCTTTTTCCTGCGGAGCAGCTGGTGGGTTTGAACCAAAGCCGAGGAGCACTTCACCGCTGTGACAGGGCTCCGATTCTTAAAAGGACAGGTTCTTAAAAGCAGCAGGGGAGCGAATGAGCCATTTTTATTTAAATCGGAGCATCACAGGCCTCTGATGCAGGCCAGGTGAGAGCAGCTGGGGGGAAGGCTCAGGTGAAGGTCCCCCCAGGAATCTAAACGTATGAGTTCCTTACCTTTTCCATAACGGAAAGCCAGGGTTGCCCATGCATCAATTCTGACTCTCCCAGATGGCCCCACGTCATCCTAGGGTTACTGTTTCCACTTTATAGGCGAGGAAAGTGGGGTTCAGAGAGGTCAGACCTTGGAGTGACAGAACCAGGGCACAGGGAGGGAAAGTCTGACTTAAGAACTTGAGCCAGATGTTCACTGCAGCACTATTCAACAATAGCCAAAGATGGAAACAACCTAGTGTCCAAAGAGATGGATGGATGAACAAAATGTGGTCTGTTCATACAATGGAATACTACTCAGCCCTGAAGAGGAAAAGTTCAGACACATGCTATGATATGGATGAATCTTGAAAACATTATATTATGCTGAATGAAATCAGTCAGACACACAAATGAACAAATAATGTATGATCCCACTTACATGAAATTTCTAGAATCAGTAAATGCATAGACAAGAGTTTATCAGTGGTTACCAGGGGCTAGGGGTGGGGTGGGAGTTATTGCTGAAGGGTTGCTGTGTTTCTGAAGTGTTTTCCATTGTACCACCCTAGAACTGGGTTCTCATTCCTATTCAGCCCTCAGTGGGCATGTGGACAAGACTTAAATCTTTGGTCTTCTAAGCTTGGAACGATTTCCAAGGTCCTGATAAGCTCTGGGAAACCCTGGTGGCATAGCGGTTAAGTGCTATGGCTGCTAACCAAAATGTTGGCGGTTTGAATCCACCACATGCTCCTTGGAAACCGTATGGGGCAGTTCTATTCTGTCCTGTAGGGTCGCTATGAGTCGGAATCGATTCGATGGCAATGGGCCTTTTTTGGGGGTTTGGTGCTCTGAAGACCCAAGTGCTGGCAGCCAGCTGACGTGAGACAGACTGGAAGCATCTTCCCCACAGCCATGCAGGGTAGGTGAGACATTTGAAACAGGGTCCTAGAGTGGACGTGGAATGTCCAAGGTAACCAGGGCACGGGGTTTGGTAGCCAAGTGGGAATTGCCTCTCCAGTAGCCCCTACCAGTGTCCCAAGTGCCCTGGATCCAGAGAAATCCTCAGGCTTCCAAGCTGGGCTGTGTTCCCCAGAGCTATTTTGTGCAAACTGCTCATTTGGCCCACCCTACATCCCATGTGGGATCTTACTCCCCCCAGAATGGATCGTGGGCGAAGGCCCTTGAACATCACTGTCTTGAAATAGTCTCTAACTCACCAGAGGGTTAGGAAAAAGGCCTTTCCACCTACCCACGGCTGAGATTTTAAAATACCCATTTTTCCATCACGGTAAAACTTTCCAGTCCCCCTGCCTCTCCCTCCTGATTAGGTTTCAGCTGGGGGGCGTGGTATCCCCTGCCATGCTCTACCCAAGTGGGTAAATAGTAACATTCCCCAGCGCAAGGAGTCAGGGTTAGTGGCAGACCTGCCTGTTAGAGAGCATGGCTTTGGGGGCGCCTGCATGTCAGGGAGGGAGAAGCTGACCTGCTGGGTCTTGCTGCTGTTCTTTAATTGGAAGGAACGCCAAGTGTGTAGTCAAAAGATACTTGACTTGAAGCCCAGCTCTGCTGCCATTCAGAGCTCGGAGGAGGGGGCTACACTGTCCTCACTCACAAAACAGGGCTCGAGAGCCAGAGCAACCACCTCGTCAGGATCAATAGAACACGGAAATATGCCCCCGTATGAGTGGCGTTTTATCAGAAGTAGAGCATATTTGTTAAATTGAGATATTCACATACATGTACTTGATTGTAAAAGCCTCAGCACCTGTTGCTTGCGTGACCTGTTGCTGACACTCTGGGCTCTATGCATGCAGTCTTTAACACACGGATGGCGCAGTGTATTATTTAATACAGACCCTTCCAGCCATAGTCTTTGTGACTCCCACATAATGATTGGGTGGGATTATGCAAATATAATGTCTGAACCCACAAAGGGACTGGACAAAGCTGCTAAGAATGCAAACTAAGGTACATGGAACCCTGCAGGGGTTGAACCCTGCCAATAAGGCGTATAGAACCCTAATGAAGGGACTGGTCGGTTTTACCATCCTGCTAGGCTTAAGAGAGAGCCGATTCTAGAGCAGAAGGGGACCTACTACTACTAAGAAGAACCAGGAGTGGAGGGCATCCTCTGGACCTGAGACGCCTGTGCTGAGACCCTCCTAGACCCACGAGACGCAGAGAGAGCTGTAACGTAGTAGACATCAAGAAGCAGTAGCACAGAAACCGCAGCAGCAGAACCAGGAGACTGGCAGGAGATGACGCAGTGGCCTCCCGGGCACAGAGTGAGAAGGCTGAGCGCCTTCGGGCTGAGACTTCCTGGTGGAGTAGGGTGCCTCCAAGGACTTACTAGAGGAGCTGAAGAGCTCTGTAATACTTGCTAAGGCAGGGAAGGCGAGGAAGGGCCAAGTGTCAGAGAGAGGCCTGACTGCAGGCATGGCTGAGATGCAGCTGTATCCTTAATTGTAATCTTTTACTTCCCTAATAAACCCCATTAACTGTGGGTATTGTCTGTGAGTTTGTATGGCCATTGCAAGGAATTATGAACCCTGATGTCTTAGTCATCTAGTACTGCTATAACAGAAATACCACAAGTAGATGGTTTTAACAAAGACAAGTTTATTGTCTCACAGTCTAGTAAGCTAGAAGTCCAAATACAGGGTACCAGCTCCACAGGAAGGCTTTCTCTCTCTGTTGGCTCCAGAGGGAGATCCTTGTTATCAATCTTCCCTTGGTCTAGGAGCTTCTCCGTGCAGGAAACCAGGGCCCAAAGGATGCCCTCTGCTCCTGGTGCTGCTTTCTTGCTGGTATGAGGTCCTCAACTTTCTGCTCTGCTTCCCTTTCATCTCTTGTAAGATAAAAGGTGATTCAGGACACACCCCAGGGAAATATCCTTTACACTGGATCAGGGATGTGACCTGCGCAGGGGTGTTGCATCCTACCCTAACCCTCATGCGCATAATCTAACCTTGTCTCAATAACCACAGGCAGAGTTTAGGATTTACAGCACATAGGAAAATTACATCAACCACAAAATGGCGGGCAACCACACAAAACTGGGAATCGTGGCCTAACCAAGTCGAAACATATTTTTGGTAGACACGATTCAATCCATGACACCAGAGGGATATAGCATGTCGTAGGAGGGACGGTTGGTGTCAGCATTGGTAAAAAAAGGTTGGAGGGTGGAGGCATGTCTGACTTCTGCCTCATAGGAATCAGCCTTGGGCTGTTGGTGCTAATAATGATTTTCTCTCCCCCTTGAGGTCAGACGAGGTCCGATGAGGTCAGACAAGGTCAGATGACCCCACCACACCATTTTTAGAGTTCATAAACCTTCCAAAAAATTACTAGCTTAATGGCACCATACTCTGTATTTCAGGCTTATATTGGCCTTATCCATTAAAAAAAAAAAAAAAGGGTGACTGAGATATAATTCATATACCATACAAGTAGCCCTTTAAAAGTGTACAATTCAAAGGTTTTTAGTAGAATCAGAGTCGTGCAACCATCGCCACCCATCCCAGCCCCTGATAACTACTAGTATACTTTCTGTCTCTATGGATTTGCCTATTCTAGATTTCACATAAACGGAATCATACAGTGTGATCTTTTGTGTCTGGCTTCTTTTACTCAGCATACTGTTGCCCAGGTTTATCCATGTTATAGCATGTATCAGGACATCATTTCCTTCTACAGCAGAATAACATCTCATTGTATGAAGGGTAGCGAGAACGGCTGCACCACTTGAAGAATGTAATCAGTGTTACTGAATTATACATGTACAATTTGCTGAGATGGTATATGTTCTAAGTATATTTTCACCACAATAAAATTAAAAAAAAAATGGTACTATATGGATGGACCACATTTTGTACATCCATTCATCATTGATGAGCATTTTGGTTTTTTCCGCTTTTGGGCAATTATGAACGATTGTTGCTATGAACTTTTGTTTATGTTTTGTGAACATATAATTTCATTTCTCTTGAGTAGTGGTACTTTTGGGTCAGTAACTATATTTCAGCTTTTGAGAAACTACCAAATTGTTTTCCAAAGCAGGCTGTACCATTTTCCCACCCACCAGTAGTGTATGAGGGTTCCAACTTCCCCACATCTTTGTCAACACTTCCTATGGTCTGTGATTTTGATTATAGCCTTCCTAGCAAGTGTCAGGAGCCCTGGTGGCACAGTGGTTAAACGCTACCACTGCAGACCCAAAGGTAGGCAGTTGGAATCCACCAGCTGCTCCTTGGAAACTCTATGAGGCAGTTCTACTCTGTTCTCTAGGGTTGCTATGAGCGGAATTGACCTCAAGGGGTTTGATTTTTGTTTTGTTTAGTAAGTGTGAAGAGGCATCTCACTGTGGTTTTGATTTGCATTTCTATGACAGCTAATGATGCCCAGTATCCCTTCATGTGCTGACTGGCCATCTGTATATCGTCTTTGGAGAAAAGTCTATTCAAATCAGCCTTTTCCATTTTTGGAAAGAATAGCATCTTAGTTTGTGAGTTTATACCTTCCCCACTTCCATCTTCTTGACCAACTTGTGTAAGAAGGAATTATCTGTTGATAATTTGGTAAAAATGCAGTATAAAGTCTTCTGGGGTGGGGTGTCAAAGGCCTTTTATTCCTGTTTCCATTTCTCTTATGAATATCGGGCAACTCAAATTTCTATTTCTTTTTGCATCGATTTTGGCATTTTGCATCTCCCCAGAAATTTACATGGTGCATGTTCTGCTTTATGACACCTTTTCACATAAAACCACACTTCCCCTTTATCAAAAAGTATAGTTACATGATCCTTTGAAGGAGCAGAGTAGCAGGATACAAGATAAACAAACAAAAATCAGTTGGAGTCCTATACACCAATAAAGAGAACTATGGAAAGGAAATCAGGAAAGCAATGCCATTCGTAATAGTTCCTTAAAAAATATATACTTAGGAATAAATCTAATCAGGGACGTAAAAGATCTATACAAAGAAAACTACAAAACACTACTGCAAGAAACCCAGACCTACATAAATGGAAAAACATACCATGCTCATGGATAGGTAGACAATATTGTGGAAATGTTAACTCTACCAAAGCAATCTACAAATACAATGCAATTCTGATCCAAATACCAACAGCATTTTTTTAATGAGATGGAAAAACTAGTCATTAACTTTATATGGAAAGGAAAGAGGCTCTAGATGAGTAAAGAATAATTGAAGAACAACAAAGTAGGAGGCCTTGCACTATCTGACCTCAGAACCTACTATACAGCTGCAGTAGTCAAAATAACCTGATACTGGTCCAATGACAAATGCATAGACCAATGGAACAGAATTAAGAAACCAGATGTAAATCCATCTACCTACAGATCTTTGACAAAGCCCCAAAGTCCATTAAACGGGGGAAAGACAGTCTTTTTAACAAATGGTACTGGCAAATCTAAATGTCCATCTGTAAAAAAATGAAACAGGACCCATACCTCACACTATATACAAAAATTAATTCAAAATGGATCAAAGACCTAAATATAAAACCAAAAACTATAAAGATAATGGAAGAAAAAACAGGGTCAATGCTAGAGGTCCTAATATACAGCATAAATAGGATATAAACCATAACTGTCAATATACAAACAACAGAAGATAAGCTAAATAACTGGGATTTTCTAAAAATTAAACCCTTATGCTTATCAAAAGACTTCATCAAAAGAGTAAAAAGAGCACCCACAGACTGGGAAAGAAATTTTGGCTATAACGTGTGTTGTTTTAAGCCATCTAGTTTGCAGTACTTTGTTACAGCAGCCACATATAACTCATACAGTTTCACGGCTGAAATCCACCCTGGAACACGACTTTGTCCTGACACTGCGATGGGGCCAAAGATACAATGGCAGCCAGAGAGGTGAACACCCAGGTGGAGCACACAATCCAGGGGCCAGGGGCCCATGACACAGGTGAGGATTATCACAGATTTAGGGGGGGTAAAGGAGAGGAAAGGGTTCGCTGGGTTGAAGAGTATAATCAACGCCACCGAGTTGTACCTGCAGAAGTTGGTGAACTGGTGTATGTTCTGCTGTGTATATTTTCAAGGATAACAGAAAAGAATATATATCTAAAAAATAAAACTACCGTATTTCTTATGCAAATAACGCATGCATTATACCTTTTCTGCCAACTGCGCAACCCCCTTGCACTCTATTTTCCTAAGCACAATATTTACGTGGGCACACAACATAAAAAAAAAAAAGAGTTCTCCAGGTCAAGCAAGACAAAGGAAAAGGACTGGACTTGGAGATGAGGTGGTCCAGAGAGGCCACACCTCAGGCAGTGTCTCCCGAGGGGGCGGGGGTCAGAGGGTCAGCAGGGCTAATGCACCAAGAGGGCAGGGAAGGGCATTTGCAGCAGTGGGAACGGAATGTGCAAAGCATTACATGCTGCTGAGAGAGACTAGTCAGAAGCGCGCATAGCGGTGGGCAGTGGCAGGAACCCGCGGGACCTCTAGCCAGAGGAAGGTTTGGGTCCTAAGGGAACAGGGAAGCCAGGAGGGCTTCAAGCAGGGGTGGAGGTGAAATGACCAACACTTACCCCTACCCTGACCCTCACTCTGCACCCCTACCAGCTCTCTGCAAAACTGCAGGGCTGGACAGGCCCAAGCCCTGCGTGTTGTGAACTGCTGCTGGGCTGGAAGGCATTCCTGAGAGACAGCCGGGCTTTCGGGAGGTTATGGAGGTGGAGGAGAGCGGGCATGTTGCTGCTAAGGATGACTCAGGCTGAGAAGCCGGCAGCCAGCTGCACCTGGAGGCAGCCCATGTGCACACCGGCCCGAAAGGGGAAGCCCGGGCAGGAGATCAAAGGGGCCCAGGGGAGGCTCCTGAGCCCCAGGCTGGGGCGTAGACCAGGTCCTGGGCTCCCCATCTTGGGCTCAGGGATGCCGGGCAGATTCTCCCCCAGCAGTTCCAGCGTCCAGACCCGGAAGCATGAAGTCAGGGAGGTCTGGGCTGTTTTTAAACATACTTTAAGGCTGTGCATATTCAGGAAGACTAAAATTAAACCATTTGGAAAAAAGGTGGAAAAATACACAAAGAAGCACAATAACTTCCTGCCACAGGCAGGGTTGTGCAGCCAGCCCACGGCTTCCCCACCCCTGCCTGTCTGTTTCTCTCGGAAGGGCCAGCTGACGCCTAGAAAGCCATCCCTGGCACTGACAAGAGGACCCAGACCTTCCGGTCCAGGCCCAGGAGTCCCATGTTACCAACATCATGGGGCAAGTTGGCAGCCATTAGGTCTGGGCCTCAGTTTCCCTGTATGCAAGATGAAGGGTTTGCAGTTTATCGGGGGCTCAGAAACTGCATCCCCATTAATAGGAGATCCAAAAGAAGAAAATAAGAGGGTCAACAAAAAAGGCTCCATAGTGAAATACGGAGTCCCTGGCGAGTACAAATGGTTACATGCTTGGCTGCTAATCAAAACGTTTGAGTCCACCCAGAGGGTTCTTGGCGACCTACTTCTGAAAAAAATCAGCCACTGAAAACCCTACGGAGCACAGTTCCACCCTGATACATACGGGGGTTGCCAAGAGTCAGTCAACCCCACGGCGACTGGTGCAGTATTAAGCGAGGGAGTTAAAAGGCTGCGCTGGTCCTAACGGTGGCTGGGGAGCCAGTTCCCTGAAGGAGCCTGGGGGGTCCTACTTCTACCCCCACCCTCCCCGCAGCAGGCTGCATGGACGTTTAACAACTTCAAATCTGAACGGATGCCGCCCTGCCTTAACCTGTTTATGAGGACTTAGGGTAAATGGTGAAAATTCCCTAATCTATTCCATACTAAGGAGTCTGCGTCACTCATCCACCACCCTTCTGTCAGCGTGTTGTACTGTGGTGGCCTGCGTGTCGCTGGGATGCTGGAAGCTACGCCACCAGCTTCAAATACCAGCAGGGGCTGGAGGAGCATTTTGTTCTGTTATACATGGGGTCACCATGAGTCAGAGCTGACTTGACAGCAACTAACAACAACAACAACTATAATTTATGGTCCCAATCTGGAAACTTTTGGGTCAGGAAGGAGGCACAATTAACAATTCCAGATTACTCAGGACCGTCCCGGGCACACTGGGGGCGCTGAGTCACCCTATCATCTCTAGGGCTGGCTGGTCCAGCCCTGCCTGCCCCCGCACACACCTCCCACACAGCCTCCACTGTGCCAGCACGTCAGCCGGTCACAGCCTCCCGTGCTGCTCCCGCTGCCTGCGATGCCGGTCCCTCTCCTCTCGCCTCCTCCATACCTACCGCTCCCGCTGCCTGCGACGCCGGTCCCTCTCCTCTCGCCTCCTCCATACCTACCGCTCCCGCTGCCTGCGACGCTGGTCCCTCTCCTCTTGCCTCCGCCACACCTACTGTTCCCCTTTGGCCCCCTGCTCAGGTGCAGGTTCACCGAGGAACTTCTGCGAATGTGCAGCGGGGCAAATCCTTGTCACCCGTGCTCAAAGTCAACATCCTTCCTTTGGCTCCCCCAGGCTGGAGTTTAAACTTGTTTGTGTGGCTCTTTCTGTACTTTCCCCACCAGATAGCCTCTTCCCAAGTGCTCCTGGTCAGCAAGGACCAGACCTACTGTGTAGCACCAACATCTAGCAATCAGCATAGCACGTGTTGTGGCCACTGCTGTTATCTGGCTCGGCCCATAGCTCATGGCGATCCCAGGCACAAGAGAATGAATGCTGCCCATTCTGGCACCGTCCCCCTGATTGGTTGTGGATCGGACCTTGTGATCCATAGGGTTCTCATTGGCTACTTTTCAGAGGTAGATCACCAGGCCTTTCTTCCTAATCTGTCTTAGTATGAAAGCTCCACTGAAACCTGTTCAGCATCATAGCAACACACAAGCTTGCCGGACAGGTAGGTGGTGGCATAGCACTTAGTAGGCCACAAGTTTATGCTGAATGGGTGTGTTAGAATTCGCCAAGTATTCCTACCAGCCAAGCCTTTTTGTGGTTTCACTTTCTTAGTCTGTATTACTAAAACAGGAATAGTGAGTGTCCTTTCAAAACAAGTACCTGCAGAAATGGATTTGGCCCCCAGTTTCCTGGGGCCCAGCCCACCATGCCATTCCATGCCTCACTAGAAGGGCTCCCCCGTCCATCATAGCACACCTGCTCTGGATTGAACTGTGTCCCCCAAAAATGTGTGTCAACTTGGCTACGCAATGATTCCCAGTATTGTATGATTGTCCACCATTTTGTCATCTGATGTGATTTTCCTATGTATTGTAAATCCTACCTCTATGATGTTAATGAGGCAGGACTCAATCTAAAATATTAGGTTGTGTCTTAAGTCAGAATCTTTTGAGACATAAAAGAGAGAAGTGAGCAGAGAGACATGGGGACCTCATACCACCGAGAACCGAGAGTCAGAAGAATAGCGCATCCTTTGGACCCAGGGTCCCTGTGCTGAGAAGCTCCTCGACCAGGAGAAGATTGATGACAAGGACCTTCTCTTCTCCCAGAGCTGACAGAGAGAGAAATCCTTCCCTGGAGCTGGCACCCTGAATTCGGACTTCTAGACTCCTGGACTGTGAGAGAATAAATTTCTCTTTGTTAAAGCTGTCCACTTGTGGTATTTCTGTTAGAGCAGCACTAGATGACCGAGATAGCACCAGACCGTTGGTCACCTGCACTGGTGGAAGGGTGGCCCTCTCCATCCCTGGGCTGCTTCACACACCCAATATCCCACAAGCCCAGGCTGTGTAATTGGGGGTTTGCCAAATTACCCTGAACCGACCCCCAATTGGAAATCACCTGTCTGTTAGGGCTTCCTGCTCACCTCCCTCCATGTTGCCCCCCCCATCATTTCATCAGGGCCCACTCCTGTCCCCAAAGTGCCAGGAGGACTCAGGAGGCAGAGGGCAGAGAGCAGCCACAGGGAAGAAAAAAACCAAACGAGAACCGATGCAGTCGAGTCGATTCCAACTCACAGCGACCCTATAGGACAGAAGAGAACTGCCCCATAGGGTTTCCAAAGAGTAGCTGGTGGATTCAAACTGCTGACCTTTTGGTTAGCAGCCGAAAGTAACTCTCAAATTTACTTTTGGTCCCAAGTCTTGTTGTCCCTTGCTTATGATGCCAGCGTTGGGCCCCAGAACTTCCGGAAGCTGGAGGTCTTATCACTGCATTCAATCTCAGCTCGATCCACAAAAGCCCAATAATGAGAGAAGAGCTGCACTATTGATTTCGAGGCTCAAAGACATATTTGGGGTGAACTACAAAGGCCCCACGGAGCTCCCCAGAAGAACTTGGCCTCGAGGGCAGTGTCAGGAGCTTCCGAAATGGCTCCAGGACAATCTTGCGCCAGTGGGCAGGTTGCCTGCATCTGGCCTGGCAAGCAGGTGGGCAGCACGCCATGGGAGACAGGAGACTGGCCTATGAGACCTTCCCCTTTGTCCAGTTTCCTCCAGCCTCCAGCTCTGGACCAAAATAGAAGGAGGCCAGTTCAGCCTCTTTCCCGCTCTCAAGGAATAAACAAACCAACACAAACACAGCATACGTGCTGGGCCATCTTCCCTACCTTTTTTTTTTTTTTCCTTAAGAACCACAGGCTGTTTTAAGCTTCCAAACCCAGAGACAGAAACTTAAGTGACGCAGGCAGACGAGAAAGGAAATGAACTTAACTGTGGAGGATGCAGACAGAAGCAAGCCATGCGGTCACCAAGTTCAAGATTTTCAACAGCAAAGGCCAGGTGGGAATACCTAGACACAAGGGTGGGAGGGGGCTCTGAGTGTGGATTCCAACTGTGGCTTCCTAAAGCCAAAGACTGGTGTGCAAAGAAGAGGGAAGACAGAGGGTTATGGCTTGCATTCAGCAAGTACTTGTGGAGTGCCAGGAACTGGGCCAGGCGCTTCCAGAGTCTAATGTCTTTAATCCTCCTAACCGATACTCTTATCTTCTACCACAGTTTTGGAACCCCAAAATCCAATCCTGAGCCAAGGATTAGAGGTGGTTTTTAGGTGCCACCGAGTCGGCTCTGAATCATAGTGACCCCATGTACAACAGAAAGAAACACTGCCCTGTCTTTCGCCATCCTCACAATCATTGTTATGCTTGAGCCCATTGTTGCAACCACTGTGTCAATCCATCTCCTTGAGGGTCTTCCTCTCTTTCACTGACCCTGTATTTTACCAAGCATGATGTCCTTCTCCAGGGACTGATCCCTCCTGATTACGTGTCCAGAAGTAGTCTCATCATCTCTGCTTCTAAGGAACATTCTGGTTGTACTTCTTCCTAGACAGGTCTGTTCGCTCTTTTGGCAGTCCATGGTATAGTCAATATTCTTCGCCAGCACCACAATCCAAAGGTGTCACTTCTTCTTTGGTCTTTCTTATTCATTGTCCAGCTTTCGCATGCATACGAGGCAATTGAAAACACCATCTTTGCTTTTTAACAATTTAAAGAGGTCTTTTGCAGCAGATCTGCCTTATGCAACACATCTTTTGATTTCTTTTTTTTTTTAAATAAATTTTATTGCGCTTTAAGTGAAAGTTTATAAATCAAGTCAGTCTCTTACACAAAAACCCATATACATCTTGCTACACACTCCCCATTACTCTCCCCCTAATGAGACAGCCCGCACTCTCCCTCTACTCTCTCCTTCCGTGTCCATTTCACCAGCTTCTAACCCCCTCCACCCTCTCATCTCCCCTCCAGACAGGAGATGCCAACATAGTCTCAAGTGTCCGCCTCATCCAAGAAGCTTATTCCTCACCAGCATCCCTCTCCAACCCATTGTCCAATCCAATCCCAATCCATGTCTGAAGAGTTGGCTTCGGGAATGCTTCCTGTCCTGGGCCAACAGAAGGTCTGGGGGCCATGACCACCGGGGTCCTTCTAGTCTCGGTCAGACCATTAAGTCTGGTCTTATGAGAATTTGGGGTCTGCATCCCACTGCTCTCCTGCTCCCTCAGGGGTTCTCTGTTATGTTCCCTGTCAGGGCAGTCATCGGTTGTAGCCGGGCACCATCTAGTTCTTCTGGTCTCAGGATGATGTAGTCTCTGGTTCACGTGGCCTTTCTGTCTCTTGGGCTCATCATCGCCTTGTGTCCTTGGTGTTCTTCATTCTCCTTTGATCCAGGTGGGTTGAGACCAATTGATGCATCTTAGATGGCTGCTTGCTAGCGTTTAAGACCCCAGATGCCACTCTTCAAAGTGGGATGCAGAATGTTTTCTTAATAGATTTTATTATGCCAATTGACTTAGATGTCCCCTGAAACCATGGTCTCCAGCCCCCTGCCCCTGCATGCTGGCCTTCGAAGCATTCAGTTTATTCAGGAAACTTCTTTGCTTTTGGTTTAGTCCAATTGTGCTGACCTCCCCTGTATTGTGTGCTGTCTTTCCCTTCACCTAAAGTTCTTATCTACTATCTAATTACTGAATGCCCCTCTCCCACTCCCCTCCCTCCCCGCTCTTGTAACCACAAAAGAATGTTTTCTTCTCAGTTTAAACTATTTCTCAAGCTCTTTCTTCTGATTTCTTGACTGCTGCTTCCATGGGTGTTGATTGTGGATCCAAGTAAAATGAAATCCTTGACAACTTCCTTTCTCCATTTATCACGATGTTGCTTATTGGTCGAGCTGTGAGGATATTCATTTTATGTTCAGGTGTAATCCATACTGAAGACTGTTGTCTTTGATCTTCATCAGTAAATGCTTCAAGTCCTCTTCACTTTCAGCAAGGAAGGTTGTGTCATCTGCATATCACAGGTTGCTAATGGGTCTTCCTCCAATCCTGATGCCCCGTTCTTCTTCATATAGTCCAGCTTCTCAAGATTATTTGCTCAGCATACAGATTGAATACAGCGCTGACACACACTTTCCTGACTTTAAACCATGTAGTATCCCCTTGTTCTGTTCGAACAACCACCTCTTGATCTATGTATATGTTCCTCATGAACACAATTAAGTGTTCTGAAATTCCCGTTCTTCATAACGTTATCCATAATTTGTTATGATCCACACAGTCGAACGCCTTTGCATAGTCAATAAAACACAGGTAAACATCTTTCTGGTATTCTCTGCTTTTAGCCAGGATCTATCTGACATCAGCAATGACATCCCTGGTTCCACGTCCTCTTCTGAATCCAGCTTGGATTTCTGGTAGTTCCGTGTCAATATACTGCTGCAGCCACTTTTGCATGATCTTCAGCAAAATTTTACTTGCATGTGATATTAATGATATTGCTTGATAATTTACGCATTCAGTTGGATCACCTTTCTTCGAAATGGAGGACAAGTAGTTTATTTGAAAGGAGTCCTGGTGGTGCTATGGTTAAGCACTTGGTTGCTAACCAAAAAGTTGGTGGTTTGAATCTACCCAGTGGCTCCACAGGAGAAAGACCTGGCAATCTGCTCCGGTAAAGATTACATGGGGTCACCATGAGTGGTAATCAACTCCAAGATACCCAACAAGTTTATCTGAAAGGTGATCCCAAGAACCTCCTGTAGGGGGAGGCAGAGTGAGGCAGGGATGGAAAGAAGCCAAACCAGGAAGCAGGACATGGCTGTGGGCACATGGGGCTTGAACTCATTAGGGACCTCTCGGGGGCTCTGTAGGACACGCCTCAGCCTAGTCCTACCTAAGGGGTGAGGAAGCTGGGGTATTTTTCCACCTCAATGGAAGGCTGCCCCAGGAGTGGTGACTCCTCAACGGGCAGGTGCATGGTGAGAGACAGCCTCGTCACTGAAGAGAGATGAGACCCTGTCCATGGTCACATAGTTGGCAGGACTAACACATGGCAGAGTTGTCCATATGGGGAGGGAGGAGAAATGGCTTCCTGGACTCATGGCCCTGACCTCCCCTTCACCAGGTAGCACCAGCTTGACCTGTAGTGGTAGGTGCCCACCAAGAGAAAAGTCTCAAAGACCAGGGATCTCCCTTATCACCCAGGAATCTCTAACTCTGGCCCCTCCTGGAGCTCATGCCGCTGGGGACACCCCTGGGTCCAGCTGGTGTAACTCCTTATGGTAAACGGGTTCCGAGTCGGAAGTCAGGTTCTGTCAGGGAAAGCTTTCAAAGAGAAACTCACCTTATGTCCTCTGACAACGACGGTTTTCCCAGGAGGTTCCTAGTTCTCTGAACACCTCTTGCAAACCTGGCTCCACCCACCTCTGCCCACACTCCCCCACCTTCCACAGCCTGTGGCCCCAACCCCAGAGCAAAAGATAGAGTCCAAATCCTCACCCACAGCACGGAGGGCAAAATACAAGTCTGCCTTGGGGCCCTAAGTCTCATTTTTAGAGTCCTTCACTAGACCCTTTGGACCTTTGGACCAGTCCCTGGAGAAGGACATCATGCTTGGTCAAGTGGAGGGTCTACTGCACCAAGCGTGTTTCAGGGGGATGGATGGCAGGGAGCAATTAGACAGGATGGCCAGGGGGCCGGCAGCTCGTCAGGTCCTTGCACCTGGGCACCCACCACAGCCCCAGGAGGCATCACTCCTGGCATCACCACCCACTTCCCCTGAGAGCACACAGAGTGGATGTACCTGGGGGCCGGCACCTGTCTCCTCCATCCCCACACCCCTCAGTGTCCAGGACAACATCCTACAATGCCACCACAACAAGGAGTTATCCTAAAATGTCAGTAGTGCCAAGGTTGAGACACTCTGGCTTAGGCTGAGACTCAGAGTCCCTTCACCTTAGCCTGCAAAGCTCTGCATGCATGGCCCTCTGCCCACCTGCACCCTCAGCACCCAGGCTGGCAAATACTGCCTTCACTGATGGTTGGGGGCCACGTGGATGGCGTGGAGGTGTGACTGCTCCAGCCGCTGGACCCCTGACTGGGGATGGTGGGAGTGGGGTGCAGTTCTGTCTCCAGAAGCTCCTGCAGGTGAACTGAGCCAAGGTCACCCTCCAGGGGACTCGCATGGCACCACCCCCTGCCTGAACGTGCGCCCACAGGCCTTTCTGGGGAGCGTTTTCCAATCTTTCACTTGCACATACACATGAACACTACTCTCAGGGTCGGCTTTGCAGGAATCTGAACTGAGACCAACGGCCACCGGGTTTCATCTCGATGGCAACACCACTCAACTAGCAATAGCTGCTCACTTAGTGGAGCTGAACTGAGGGCTCAGCAGGAAGGCATGCCGTGATCCATTAGCCATGCCTGCCTGGGTGTCGTGGATTGAATTATGTTCCCCCCAAAATGTGTGTATTAACTTGGTTAGGCCATGACTCCCAGTACTGTGTGGTTGTTCTCCATTTTGTGACTGTAATTTTATTTTAAAGAGGATTAGGGTGGGATTGTAACACCTTCGCCAGGTCACATCCCTGATACAATATAAAGGGAGTTTCCCTGGGGTGTGGCCTGCACCGCCTTTTATCTCTCAAGAGATAAAAGAAAAGGGAAGTAAGCAGAGATTTGGGACCTCTCACCACCAAGAAGGCATGGCCAGAAGCAGAGCATATCTTTTGGACCTGAGGTTCCTGCCCTGAGATGCTTCCAGTCCAAGGGAAGACTGATGACAAGGACCTTCCTCCAGACCCAACATAGAAAGCCTTCCCCTGGAGCTGACACCCTGAATTTGGTCTTGTAGCCTACCAGACAGTGAGAGAATAAATTTCTCTTTGTTAAAGCCATCCACTTGTGATATTTCTGTTATAGCAGCACTAGGTGACTAAGACACTGGGTTCCTGCACGGGACTTGTGTGCTGAAATGCAAGCCACGTGTGGGCTTTCCTGCCTCCAGTCTTAGAGGGGCAAAGCAGAAACGCATGGGAATTGTCAAGGAAGAACAAGAAATGGCACCGAGAGGAATGGCAATAGGTATGACAAGTGTTTGAAAGACACAGCATTTACCGGATGCCTACTTCTCTGACCTGAACTCGAAATTTCGTTAACCATGGTGGACTCCTTGAAAACATCATCCTCCTGGTAAGCCTGTGGTGCACAGCCTTCCAGAGTTAATATCTGAGCAGGCCCTCTCTTCCCAACTACAGATAACCGCTTGTGACCAAACTGGAAAACATTAATTCTTTTCGTCTCCTGCCAAAAAGGCTGGAGCAATTACAGACCCTGATATGAAAGGCAGATGTTAAGACATTCAGAACAGCAGCCTCCAATGGGCAAGCAAGGGTCCATGTTTGAAATGCTTTGGAATTGATCAAGTTGTACAAACAGCCTCCATCACTGAAGCTCATTCTCCCAACATTTGTTTCAATGTAAAGAACCCAGGGCCATGGAACATGGGCTGATATTTCTCCTATTTGCAAACGAGAACCAATCCACCCTTGAGAACCCCACTGCACACAGCTCTAAATAATATAATTACCATCATCACAGGGAAACTTCCATAGGATCGAAAAGTATTATAATTATGGGCAATTTTCACTTTTTGGAAATTGGGCTCAGATGCTGAAGGGAGATTGCAAACAAGCCATTCTCGGGTTTCAGTCCTGTAAGAGAGAATATGCTAGAAAGTTTGCTGGGAGGGAGCATGAGAGACAAGCATTCCTTGCTCAGCACTCACTCATCCACGTTATCTGCTGCATGTTCACTCGTGCCAGGATCCACACTGGGTACCCGAGACAGCCATAGTCTGTGAAGTTTGGGACACCCAGATCCTAAAGGTGAAGGCCAGGTCATTCTTTCTTCCATTCATGCGACAAATGTTTCGTTGGCCGCTTGTATGTGCCACACACTGCTGCTGGCAGAAAGATGCAACAGCGAGCAAGGCAGACAAAGCCTGTCCTCATGGAGCACTGTCCCTGCCTCTGCCACTGGGCAACCATCACAGCCCCACTCAGATATTTGCTAAGAAGCCAGAGAGGCTCAGGAGGGCTGCGCGAAATGCCCAACTTAAGATACTTCCACGTGGTGGAACAAGAAGGCAGACCTCTCATCGCCCTGAACAAAGAGGTGTCCTCAAAAAGGGGAGGCACCTGACAACCTGGGCTCACAGGTGACATTCTGAATTTGTAAGATGTGGCCAAATCAGTTAGGACATAAAAGGAACCTCTTTTTCCCATCTCACAGGGGACTGACCGCCTCATGGAGGACTTGTGCTCAACTTGACCTTCCCAGGCATTACGTGTGAACCCACACGGAATGGGCAGATGGGGAAGACACTTGGTGTCATTGTGGTCATTCTCCTCTTCATTCCCATCACCCACAAGGTGTCTAGACCCCCGTCCACTCACCTGGGGCCGGGGGGGCCTGCGTTTACCCTCACCAGCATTTCCACACCCCACCAGACACCCTGAGGGCAGAAGTCATCACCCTAGTGAGTGGACAAGGAGCCCGGCTGTGCAGGTGGCAAAAGAACTCAGTCACGGTCACTGAGAGCCTCAAGGGAGCAGGACAGACGCCAGGGCCTCCTCCAAATGAGGAGAGCGCCCTCCAAGTGAGGAGAGCGCCCTCCAAGTGAGGAGAGCACCCTCCAAGTGAGGAAAGCATCCACGGTCAGCACCCAGGCCTCACCAGGACCAATCACAGAATTTATGCATGGCCTGGTTTTGAATCCACCTCTCAGTTACAGAGTACCAGGGTGGCCCACTTAAGCACTTAGCTACTAACACCAAAAGGTTGGTGGTTCGATTCCACCCACAGGCACCTCAGAAGAAAGACCTGGCAATCAGCTTCTAAAAGGTCACAGCCTTGAAAAGCTTATAAAGTACACGTGGGGTCGCCATGAGTCAGAATTGCCTCATGGTTTTTTTTTTTTTTTTTTTTTTTTTCCTGTCAGTTACAGTGTGTGACCTTGGGCAGGTCATTTGACCATCCTACCTCAGTGACCTCAGTACAGACTCTGAGGTGAGGAAAGAGAGGATGCTTGCCATCTGCCGTGCAGCAGACCTGCTCTGTCACAAACGCTCAGTAAATGCAGTCCATGACAGCTGATGTCTGTATTCTCCCTGCAAAACCAGGCACAAAGACCAAAAAAGCCTCCATGTATCTGGGGTCTTAGAAGCTAGCGTGGCCATTTAAGATGCATCAATTGGTCCCAACCCACCTGGAGCAAAGGAGAATGAAGAACACCAAAGACACAAGGAAAATATGAGCCCAGGAGACAGAAAGGGCCACATAAACCAGACTCCATCAGCCTAAGACCAGAAGAACTACATGGTGCCTGCTACAACTGATGACTATCCTGACCGGATTCTCCAACAGAGAATCCCTGATGGAGCAGGAGAAAAGTGGGGTGCAGAACTCAAGTTCTAATAAAAAGACCAGACTTAAATGGTCTGCCTGAGATTGGAGGGAGCCAGAAGACACGGCCCCCAGACCCTCTGTTAGCCCAGAACTGAAACCATTCCCAAAGCCAACTCTTCAGACAAAGATTACACTGGACTGTAAGACATAAAATGATACTCATGAAGAGAATGCTTCTTAGCTCAAGTAAATACACAAGACTAAATGGGCAGCTCTTGCCCAGAGGTAAGATGAGAAGGCGGAAAAGGACAGGGGCTGGTTGAATGGACACGGGAAATCCTGGGTGGAAAGGAGTGTGCTGTCACATTACAGGGAGAGCAACTAGGGTCACATAACAACGTGTGTATAAATTTTTGTATGAGAAGCTGACTTGAGCTCTAAATTTTCATTTAAAGCACAATTAAAAAAAAAAAATGAGGCTCCAAAAAAAAAGTTGCCACGGCCCACCAGCTGATCGGGCGACAGGAGGCCAGCAAGGTGCCGAACAAGATGTACTGACCGGGTCCCGCCAACACGGAGTGGGCTGGACGAAGCGGTGCCAGCTCTGCCAGACTGAGATGAGTCCTTTCTGGAGTGATCCTTGCTGACATGGGAGCGGACCCCAAGGGGACCATGAGACAAGTGCCCTGAGCTGGGATTTGGAGTGTATCCAAGAGAAAGAGGCCAAAGGAACAGTGCCAAGGCACCACTGCTGCCGGACGTGCGTCCCTCTGGCATCCCTGGTGGTGCCTTAGCAGCCAGCCATCCCTCCTCACCCTCTGAAAAGGCTACTGGGGGAGCTGAACCAGCAAATCCTGAGAAGGCAGCTCAAATCCACAGCTCACGCCCTGGGGCTGCAGTGTAGTGGGGAGGGGTAGAAGCCAGGGGACATGAAACCAGGCACGTAGGCCTTCAGGAGCAGCAAGAAGCCTCTGGAAGCTTCCAGAAGCCTCCAGAGCCAGAGCCCAAAGGTAATTCCACCCTCAGCCAGCCCCTTCCCGGTGCCACGGAGACTGACAATCAGGACCTGGACTACACTTTGGGCTCAGTCCTGTGGGGAGAGAACAGTCTTTGAGAGGACCAGGCCAAAGGGGACATGGGGGCCTTTAATAGGAGAAATCTCTCCCCTTCTGTCTTTCAGGCATGTAAGACCACTCACAAAAGAGATCTTAGTCACCCCTTCACGACCCTGGCTACACAAGGATTCCCCTGGGGAGCTTTTAAAAATTATGGATGCCCAGGCCCCTCCCACAAAGACTCTGACGTGTCAGGGCTGGGGTGCAGCCAAGGCATCAGGATTTTTAAAAAGATCACAAGTCCCCAAGACTATGGCCCTTGGGCACCCTGCGAACTCAGAACTGAAGCTGCTCCCAAAGCCCACCTTTCAGACAAAGATTAGACAGGCCTATAAAACAAACTAACACACATGAGGAACGTGCTTCTTAGTTCAATCAAGTATACGAGACCAAACAGGCAACTCCTGCCCAAAAGCAAGACGAGACAGCAGGAAGGGATAGGAAAACTGGACAAACGGACTTGGGGAGCCCGGTGTGGGAAGGGGCAGAGTACTGACACATTTCGGGATTGCAACCAATGTCACAAAACAATCTGTGTATAAATTTTTGAATGAGGAACCAACTTGAGCTGTAATCTTTCACCTAAAGCACAATAAAATTATACATTAAAAAAAAAAAAAAAACCAGCATAGGAATTAACGTGTGAAGACTTTCAGCTGCTCCATCATTCATGTAACTAGCACTAATAATACTCATTTTGAACCACCACCGCCAAAATAAGTATAACGGCTCCTTAAAAAAAAGCTGCAGGTGCAGTCAGAATCGGAACCACAGACTGGACTCTTGATTGGCCAGGTGAGGAAATCAGAAGCGCTGAGAGGCACCCATGCTGTGGCCAAGGATCAAAACGCTGCAGTCTAAGAACTGAGTTCAGTCCCAGCTCTACCGCTTTCTCGCTGTGTGATCTCAGGCAAGTTACTTCCCATCTCTGAGACAGTCTCTACACCTGTAAAATAGGGTGCCAAGCCTCTGAGAAGTGCCCGGCACCCAGGATGCATCAGTAGCAGGTCAAACGATTAGAAGCCTGGACTCCAGGAACGGAAGTTACTCCAGGATGATGCCACGTATCTCTGCCCAACTCGTTCACGTGATTAAAGTCAGTTAACAGCCACCTTGCTGCTATTGTTGTTAGCTGCTGTCGAGTCGGTCCCCGATTCATGGTGACCCCCGTACACGACAGAACAAAACGCTGCCTGGTTCTGCATCATCCTTATGATTGGTTGTGGTTCTCACTGTTAGGATCCACAGGGTTTTCACTGGCTGATTGTCAGAAGTAGATTGCCAGGCCTTTCCTCCTAGTCCATCTTAATCTGTAAGGTCCACTGAAGCCTGTTCCGGGTCACACCAACACACAAATCTCCAATGACACAGGGCAGTGGCTGCACACGAAGTGCACTGGCTGGGAATAGAACCTGGGTCTCCCTTATACCAAACTCTGCACCCGGGCCCCCAACAGAGGACTTGGGGAGAATCCCGTGATGCTCCACCTGGGGTGGAGGCTAAATGCTGCCTCCCAGGAAAATGCCCTTCCTCCCCAGCACCAGGCACCTTTCAGTCCTTCTCTGTGGATGGAGATTCTCAGGTGCCGCCTGGGAGCTTGTGGGAAATGCAGAAACTCACCCCTCCCCGACTGCTGCATTGGAACCCACCTTTTCACCCGATCCCCAGGTCTGATGGGCACAGATCAG
This sequence comes from Elephas maximus indicus, assembly GCF_024166365.1. Taxonomy (NCBI): domain Eukaryota; kingdom Metazoa; phylum Chordata; class Mammalia; order Proboscidea; family Elephantidae; genus Elephas; species Elephas maximus. The sequence continues at coordinate 12,029,900 of NC_064843.1, read as the reverse complement.
CAGGGAGTGCATGTGGCGGGGTGCTCTCCCAAAGAGGTGAGAACTGCAGAACTGTGCAGAGGTGTGTGTGCTCCTGGAGGTGACCAGGGAGCCCAGAGCCAGGGCCCGGGGCGGGGGCGGGGGGGCAGTTGGCAGGGCACAAGTTTCGTGTGCTCCCACCCTGAGCAGTGCGAGGCCCTGGAAGAACTAAGATGGGGAGCTGAGAGCTGGAAATGCCACCTCTGCTTCATCTGCAGGTGCACCATGGTGGCGGCGAATGCATAAAGAACCCCCTCCTCCTCCGGGACTCAACCTGTGGCTGTATCCTGAGGCCACGCTGGGCTCCCTGTCCTGGCATCCCAAGTCCCTGCAATGGACCGAAGGACCACTTTCAGCTGAACCCTGGCAGTTGGCTGGACCTGCCCCATCTCTTTCTCTGTCGACCCTGTCTGGTCTGACCTCCCAGCTGCAACAAAGACACGGGGAGGGGTTAGAAGGCAGATTTCAGAGGGCCAGAGCTGTGGGGAGCAAGCTTGGGACACGCTGGGGGAGGGGTGAAGGAGGTTGGGGATTGAAATGCCTAGTTGCCGTGTAAACAGGTAAACATTCTCACCCTCTGGAGTATATGGGTGGTGCAAACAGTTAACAGCCTTGGGTGTGTGTCCACCCAGAGGCACTACAGAAGAAAGGCCTGGAGGTCTACTTGCAAAAAACCAGCCATTGAAAACTCTGTAGAGCACAGTTCTACTCTGACAACATGGGGTGACCATAAGTCAGAGTCAACTTGACAGCAGTTTTTTTTTGTTTGTTTTTGCATCGAGAAGGAAGAAGATCCTAATATGTTATTCTGAGCAGGGAAAGCCCAGTGGCTAAGGGCGTGGATTTAAATTCTGGAGCCACAACAAACCAGTGTGGCTTTGGGAAGTGTAACCCCTCTGAGCCCTCAGTTTCCTCACCTATGAAATGGGTATAATAACTGAATCTCCCTCCCGGGGCTGTGTGAGGAAGAAGGAAGCTTAGAACAGAGTCTGGCACATATTCAGGGCTCAATAAAGGCTTACTAATATCAAGGAGCCCTGGCTGTGCAGTGGTTAAAGTAGTCGGCTGCTAAGCAAAAGCTGGATGTGGTCTGAGCCCGCCAGATACTCCGAGAGAGACAGATGTGGCAGTCGGCTTCTGTGAATATTAAAACCAAAACCACACCCATTGCTGTCCAGTCAATTCAGACTCATAGCGACCCTATAGGACAGAGTAGAACTGCCCCGTTGGGTTTCTAAGGAATGCCTGGTGGATTTGAACTGCTCACCTTTTGGTTAGCAGTCACAGCAGCTCTTAACAACCACACCACCAGGGTTTCCTTGGAAATGCTATGGGGCAGTTCTACTCTCTGTCCTGTGGGGTCGCTATGAGCCAGAATCAACTCAACAGCAGTGGTTTTGGTTTGGGGTTAATATCATCATCACCGTCAGAGCAGCGAGTGGAGAGAGCATCTCAGGCCCAGTGAGAACCAGCTCCAGGTCTGGGCTCGGACTGTCTTCCCTTCTGCTTCAGCTGGGCTAAAATCCCGGCAGTGGAAACAAGGGCCTGAGCTCGGACTCTCTGACGCTCTTAAGGCTTCCAAAGGGCTTACCTGTTCAGACAGGGGCCCCCATACCTCTTCAAGCAGAGGGCCACCTACAGATTCACCTCCCCCTGCAGCACGGCCCCCACCCCAGCAGCATGGCCCCCCACCCACAGTGTGGCCTCCCACCCCTGCAGTGCAGCGACCCACTCCCTGAGCAAAAGGAGCAAGAACCAGCAGTCCAGCTGTGCAGAGCAGGAACATCTGGCTCTCGGGCTCCAGGGAAGCCCCAGGGGTGCAGGGATTAGCAGTCTTGGGTCAACCCCAGCATCTCTCCCCTCGTGGGAGTCTCCTTCTGTCAAGTCCTCTTGATCTCCTGGAATCCAGATGAAATTCCAATACTGCGCCTGCTGGAGGCCTTCCACGCGGCCCTCGGGCTCTGCTTGAAGTGGGCCTCAGACAGTGGAATGAGGCAGAAAGATGTGGGGGAGCTGCCCTGGGCGCTGCAGACCAAAGCGGGGTGAGAGGCAGGCGGGGCCGGCAGCCCTGGCACTCAGGGAGTGAAGCGCCAGGAACCAGAGTCTGGTGCTGGTTTTAGAGGCTGGTGCTGGCCTCAGAACCAAGACCGTGACGGAGTAACTTGGAGCCTGGGCCCAGTAGCTGAACTTGCTCTGTCCTGGTTGGCACAAGCTCTGGGTCCAGTTGAGGTGAGACCAATATCAGTTGTTACCCAAGGAGCCAAAGACACCTCACCACCTGTCCCTCTGCTGACCACAGTGACTCATGCCTACTTCCCTCGCCTGCCCTGATCCACCAGGGATGGATCTCAGGCCAAACCGTCTTGGGGGCCCCAGAGACAGCAGACTGACACAGGCAGGAAGGCGAGGAGTTGCTGGGAGCTGGAGGAAACCTAGACAAGAGCCTGAAGCGTGGAGCTGCCTTCATGCCAAGCCAGGATGAAGTGGCTCGGCCCCCCAGTGCATCGGTACATCAGCCTGCCTTCTGTCTTCCTACGATCCACACTTGTGCACTGACCTGCGACACTTCCCTCGCCCCCCTTTGCTGCTCCTTTCTGTCACTCAAATATATTCAACTCAACAAGGCCATTGATGACCACCCAATCGAAAATGCCGCCACCAATACTCACCTTATCGACCAGTCAGTATCTTAGTGTGTCCATCTGCTCACTTATTTCCTGTCCGTCTCCCTCAGCCCCCAACAGAAATTCAGACAAGGTCCCTACTCTCCTGGGCCTGGCTTGTCTGATTGCATTGTGTGTTCCAAATCTGAGAATATTAGTGGCCACATAAGGGAGCCGCGAGGCTCCCATGTCGCTGCACAAACAGAGTACCCTAGGGTACCTGGTGATGCACACAGTTTGCACTCAGCCAGTAACCAAAAGGCTGGCAGTTTGAATACACCCAGCAGTTCGGCAGAAGGAACAGGTCTATTGATCTGCTTCCATAAAGATTACAGCCAACTTGAATGGGAACCTAAGCTGCTATGTAAACCTTCATTGAAAACACACAAAAAAAAATTATTAAAAAAAATTACAGCCCAAAAAACCCTAGAGAGCAGTTCTGCTCTGTAACACATGGAGTCACTGTAAGTTGCAAAACACCACCACCAAATGCAGTAGCTGAGCCCAGGAGGGCAGGCCCCAGCCTGTCCTGCCCGCTGCATGGCCCCCTATGCTCATCCCAAGGCATGGGTACCCCACTCCTGGCACCAAAGGGTGGAAGCGCCCCTGCAGTCAGAGTGGCCCGAGGATGAGAATGGTCGAGACGTGATCACCTGGCACAGGATGCAGGAGCTGAGCTCACAGGCATCCAGAGGACACCACAGATGGAGCTGTGCAGGTGACCCAGGCCAACCATTTCAGTTGGGTTCAGCCAAACCCGCTTCAGGGCAGCTGCATTCCTGAGGCGAAGCCTCTCAATGGGGACTTCAGAGGTAGGTTTGGGGAGCCGGCAGAGAGGCCTAGGTGTGAGCAGGGCACGGGTTTTACACAACTGGACCAAAGCAGCACTAGTGATGCACAGCCCCTGGATAACTGGCTAGCCCCAATTAACCTACCTTCATGAGAAAAACCAAGCCTGCGGTCTCGTTCAAGAGTCCCAGGGCATTTGTCAAAGCGCAGGACAAACACCTATACCTCCTGAGAAGGAACCCATGACTCATCTTGTACTTGGGCTCATGCAGACATGTAATGGAAGCCCGGGAGCATTACCCCAGGGTGAACTGAGCAAGAAGTGACAGCCATCCTTGTCTGTCCCCCAGGGCCCTGTGCAATGTCCCAAAGCCTTGCCAAGTTCTATCTACTCCCTGAGGGTCAGCTGTTGGCTCTGCAGGAGAACAGTATAGTGTGGGCTTTGAAATGCAAATTTAAGCCGTGCTATAGCACTCTCGCCCATCAACTCAACAAAGATCCAGAAAAGTCTGATAACATGTTAGCAGGGTGAGCACATGGCTGGTGGGAGCATAAACCGAAACAAGCTTCAGGGAGAGCAGCCCAGCAAAGTCTACCCAAGTTACAACTGGATGTGTCCCTTGACATCACAGTCATGGTTCAGGATAGAATGAATTCTCACCTTCCATGCAGTAGACCGATATCCGATTCCTGGCCAATGCACCTCATGGGTACCACCACCCATCTGTCTGTGGAGGCTTAGCTGTTGCTATGAGGCAGGTTTCAGCGGAGCTCACAGACTAAGACAGGCTAGGAAGAAAGGACTGGCAATCTACTTCTGAAAAATCAGTCATTGAAAACCCTATGGAACGCAGTTCGACTCTGACACACATGGGGTCTCCGTGAGTCAGAATCAACTTGATGGCAGCTGGTCGATGGCAGCTGGGGGAGATGACAAGTCTAAATTCCCAGCCACTGGGTAACACAGGCTTGGTCATTTTCGCCTTGGGGACGTGGAACGCACTTCTGAGACAGGCCATCCCTTTCTCTCAGCCTTCTCACCTCTCACAAGACCTTAAATTAGAGGCTGCCAATAAATGTAAGCATTCGAGAGCTGGACAATGAATAAGGAAAACCAAAGAAAAACTGGATGGCTTTGAATTATGGTGCTGGTGAAGGATACTGAATATACCACAGACCGCCAAAAGAACGAACAAATCTGCCTAGAAAGGACAACCAGAATGCTCCTTAGAAGCCAGGATGGTGAGGCTTCATCTTATGTACTTTGGGCACGTTATCAAGGAGGGATCAGGCCCTGCAGAAGGACATCATGCTTGGTAAAGCAGATGGTAAGATCCTCAATGGGATGGACTGACACAGTGGCTTCAGTGGGATGGTGCAGGACAGGGCAGTGTAGTGTTTTGTGGTGTTGTACACAGAGTCGCTATGAGTAGGAACTGACTTGACGACACCTAACAACTTAACAGGAAATTTAAGTCTTTTTAACACAAGCTTTCAGTTCTTGACCTAGTGATTCTTGGCAGGCTGGGAGTTCTCTGCTTAGTTTTATTTTTTGTTTGTTAGTTTGGGGATGTTTTTCATAACATTTTATTTAAAATGGCCACTTTGACTGGTTGCCTGATACGATGTGCTAGGTATCAGAGTGATGGATGGCAGAGATGCCGACCTGCGAACAATCGCATTCTTGCTCTTCTCGGTCCCATTCTGTCCACGCCCCAGAGCACTGCCCAGACCCAGACGGTCCACAAGTACCACTCGCTGACGAGGACAGTGTTAGGGAACAGCAGTGCAGACAATATACCTTCTTTAAGAAGATATTGGTCACTGCCATGGTCCCTTGCCTGGGTCTGGGCCCCCTCTGGCTGCTGCCCCACTTCTTCCCAGGAACTGAAGGAGGATCAAGCCCACAGAGCACCCACCTGGCCAAGTGCTCCTGCAGCACCTGGTAAACGCTGATCCGGAACGTCTCGTTATCAAAGCGCTCCCGGATGTAGTCCTTGTAGATCCGGAATTCGGCCGCGGTCACGGCTTCTCCATCTGGGATCTTGGAAAGATCAAATCGGAACTCGCGATGGTGGTAGCGTGGTTGGAAGAACTCCTTGTCATGTTCCACTGGGAGGGGAGAAAACACACGCATATCAGAAGCCCATTGGTAACTGCCTGGCTCAGAAGCCAAGCACCCTGCCAAAACTAGATGGAGCTGGCCCATTTTCATGGATCCCTGGCCATAAGTGCCCATCCACATGGACATGCAAAAGGGATACAAGCACAGACCCCAGCTCATCGTGGACAACATGAGCAATAGCTCTGCTTCCAACCTGCTGGGCAAGGTCAGGAGCTGACCATGGCCACACCACAGGCCCTGGACAGACTCAGGTCCCTAGGAGCTCAGGCCTGGGTTCAAATCCAGCCTCAGGTATGAACTAGCTGTGTGGCCCTGGATGACTCACCAGCTAATCTACCTGGCCTCAATTTCCTCATCTACGAAATGGGATAGTAACCGTCTTTCAGGAGCCCTGATGGCACAGTGGTTAAGAGCTCAGCTGCTAACACAAAGGTTGGCAATTCAAACCTCCCAGCTGTTCCAAGGAAGAAAGATGTGGCAGTCTGCTTCAGTAAAGATTTACAGCCTTGGAAACCCTATGGGTGAGTTCTACTGTTTTATGGGATCCCTATGAGTCAGGATCACTTGAGAGCAAGGGGTATAATCCCCTTTCAGGGGTTGTGGTGGGGGTTGAGTGATCTAATTCACTACTAGGAGTCCCCAGGTGGTGCAAAGGGTGTTGCAAAGTGCGTGGCTGCTAACCATAGGTTGAGGTTCAAGTCCACCCAAAGCACCTCAGAAGAAGGGCTTGGTGATCTAATTCCAAAAAATCAGCCATTGAAAACCCCGTACAGTACAATGCAACCGGAAACACATGGGATTCCCATAAGTCAGGAAAGATCTGATGGCAACTGGCATTTTATCATCAGTGAACATAACCTTACTGCACCCATTATGTGGTAACTTCAGGCCCGTGGGTATCAGCCTTGGCTGTGCCTCTTGAGGATCACTGTGGGGACTTCTTCTTAAAAATACTGATGGCCTGGCCCAGTGGTGGGCTGGGAAATGTTTAATAACCAGCTCTTTGGGGCCTCGTTTGTAGTGTCCCATGGTGTCAGCACTGCCGTCTTGGCAGATGTCAAGCTGCTGAGCATGGAGTCGGGAAGAGAAGCGGTCCACGGTGGGCTCCAGCTGAACGCTGTCCTGGCCCTATCCCGAACCAACTGGACCAGTATCTTTGGGGAGGGGCCCAGAAGTCTTTACTTTTTAAAGTGCCCCCAGAAGTTTCTGGTGAGCAGCCAGGGTTGACAAGCACAGCCTAAGACTAAAAGCAGAAAAAGGGTGAGTGGTGAAACCTAGAAAGCTTTCGAAAGTGACTTCAAGACAAAATGAGGCAGCTCTTCTGCCTTATCGCAGCAGGAACGTTAGGCTAAGGAATTCTGTCCAGTCCACAGAGGATACATCCCAGACAGACATAACCCAGGAGCAGCGTGGCTGGGAGCAGGTCTGTGTCCCGGGGATCACTCACCCTCTGAACAAAAATAGAGTGAGGGTGGGGCTGGGAGCCTTCAAGAGCTCACAGCAAGGGGCATGTAAGGGGCAGGTGTGCTGACGGAACCTCCTTTATCTTTCATCTCAGCTCAGCTCCTGGGAGATACACCCCATCCCTGCTTCCTCTCTGAGGGGGTGGGACAGAGAGATAGGGAGAGATAACGGAACCCGTTTGTCCAGGAGAGATCTGACCAGCATGGTTCAACATGAACAGCTCAGTCTGAGGCTGTGTTAGGGCAGCCAAGGTGCGGCTGCTGGGCAGAAAGTGGCCATGCTATGCTACAGAGGGAAGATGCCCAGACCACCTGGTAGCCCAAACACCTTTCCCAGAGGTGCCCATTTAAAAAAAAAAAAAAAAAAGCCATTTTAAACCTGAACAAGCATTCAAAATAAGGCAAGTGAGAAGGGTGGTCCCTACTAATGAGAAGAGGGACAGATGAAGTCGCTGTGGTCAGGGCACCCTGGCTGGCACAGGAGTGGCCCTGCCTTGGGAAGGACTTGGGGAGATGACCACTGAACTGCAGCTGCTGGAATCTTGAACCACATGTAGAAAGCTGCCAGCAGAGGGGCTCCCCAGACACCACTGCATCCCAGGGACTTCAGAAGATGCAACATTTGAGTGTGTGTACATATTTCAGTTATGGTCACTTGACTTGAAAAAAAATTTTTTGCAATAGGCCAAACAATAAAGAAATGGTTGCATAAGCATACCTTAACACAGGAAATGAGTCCCTAGCTGGTATAAACGGTTAAAGGGTTCAGCTGCTAATTGAAAGATTGGCAGTCAAGTCCACCCAGGCACCTAGGACGATCTACTTCCAAAAAAAATCACAGCTCTGCTCTGACACACATAGAGGTGCCATACATTGGAGTCTACTCATCGGCTCCTACAAAGACTACAGCCAAGAATATGTTATAGGGCAGTACTGCTGTGTCACATGGGGTCGCTATTGGTCAGAATCAACTAACAACAACACACTCATTAAAGTCACCCCCAACTGAGAAAGAAAACATTGATATACAATCACAAATAGTTTATTCCAGCAGGTGTATGTGTAGCTTTTTTAAAATGCTTAAGACGCAAATGTATCATGATTGTTAAGACAATTAAGATATCACAGTTAAAAAGCTTCTTTTAAGTAAAAAAATAAGGGTTACTTTACAATGACCAATCAAATTTCTTGCCAACTCTGTGGGATGACTCTTCGAATGACTTTCCTTCATTAAATTCATACTTTAACACAATCAGAGGTATAAACCATGGTACTGTTCATTCTGTTCTTCCTGGAAACCCCATCACCACATCCTCTGAAAGTAAGTCTGTGAATTTTCAGAGAAGGAAGTCATCAGTTTCGATGAGCAGTGAATAATTTAAAGTCCAACCCAAAATGCAAAGCCAGTCTGTTCAAGGTTTCTATTTTATGTGGAAGCTACTCCAAGCTGGACAATGAATTGAGGAATACCAAAAAATTGATGCCCTTGAGTTATGGTGTTGGCCAAGAATATTGAACATACCGTGGACTGCCAGAAGAACGAACAAATCTGTCTTGGAAGAAGACCAACAGGCATTTGATGGCCACCTTCCCACATGTCAGCCCTTCCTTCCGCCTATTAATTCTGAACTTCCACGATGCCAAGTTCTCTGGTGGGCCTGGGTAGCCCAGGTTCGGGGTAGAAGTTGTCCTGCTAGGTCACGTATCTACTCAATCATTAAATTCTTATGTATTGAGTATCAACGGTGCCCAGCACTCTGGCAAGCAGTGGGGACAGAGGGAACCAGTCACCATCTCTGCCATCACTGCGGTGACTTCCTGGGAAAGGATGCAGAGGGCAAGCAAAAGAAGTAAACAAACAAAGTTTGCATAATACTAAGGCTAAGAAGGACATAAGGATATTGAATATACTGTGGACTACCAGAAGAATGAACAAACCTGTCTTGGAAAAAGTACAGCCAGATTGCTCCTTGGAAGCAAGGTTGATGAGACTTCTCATGTACTTTGGACGCATTATCAGGAGGGCATCATGCTTGGTAGAGGGTTAGCAAAAAAGAGGAAGACCCTCAAGGAGAGGGATTGATACAGTGGCTGCAACAATGGGCTCAAACATAGCAATGATTGTGAGGATGGCTCAGTATCGGGCGATGTTGCATGTAGGGTCACTATGAGTCTGAACCAACTTGCTGGCACCTATTAGCCTCAACACCCACAGTGTAGACTCTAAGCTATGTCTTCCAAGGATCTAGGAGATTTTAATCGCCACCACTAAAGCAGAGAGAAAAAAATCCTGGTGGTGCAACTGTTAAGTGAAAAATTGGTGGTTCGAACCTACCCAGGACTCCGAGGGAGAAAAGAACTGAAGATCTGCCCCACAAAGATTACAGCCACGAAATCCCTATGCGGCCGTTCTACTCTGTCACATGGGGTCCTCACTGTGAGTCGGAATCGACTAGACCACATCTAACAACAACAACAAAACAGATTTAAAAAGTTCACATGCACTTTTAGGGAGAAAACACTTCTTTACATTTTCTTCTTAAGTTACCACATTTGACTTAAAACCCAGACCCGCGTTTTAAAATAAAATGTTTAGAGTCAATCTCTCTGTGCCCATAAACAAAACTTCATAAGGAAGCCAACCGCCTAAGAAGCCAACGTTTTCTCCCACGGCCTTTCACATTCCAGCACCCCACTGACTAGGAAGGCTCAGAGGCGTCAACAAAGGACTTTAATCTTCCAAAGATTAAAAGGCTAAACAATTAACTATATAAGACCAAACGGTCAACATTTACCCAAAAGCAAAGACATGAAGGCAAGGAGATGAAGGGAAGCTAGATCAATGGAAACAGAACCAACAGAATGGAAAAGATGAGAAAGCTGACACATTGTGAAAATTGTAACCCATGGCACAGAACAATCCGTATAAAACTTGTTAAATGGGAACCTAATTTGCTGTGCACACTTTCACCTAAAGCACAATATTATTTAAAAAAAAAAAAAAAGGGACAAATCCCTGAAACCAAAAGATAAGTCCAAAGAAAATGGATTCCGGGAAAGCACCATCCTGACAGCAATCAGGCCTGTAACTGACCACAAAGCCAGTTGTTGTGCCCTTTTACAAAAGCTTGAAATTAAGAACCCCCAAACTGGCCTTAGAGGGAAATTCTGAGCTGAAGGGGTCAACAAAGGGTTCGAGACAGGTGGGGATAGGAAACTGCCCACCTGGACGTCCCTTCCCTCTCATGACCCTCTGCCATGTTAGGGAAGACCACCAGCATCAAGCCAGGAGTGCCTCCTCTCAGTGTCTGGGGTTGCTCCTCCCAGGCTGAATTACACTGAGCGTTCGGGCATACCCTCCCGGTAGTGGAGTGCTCTGTAAAGGGGGTTATAATAATCCAAACAAACCTGCGACGTGACCTGGAGACTTATAAAGGGAGTTACATGTTTAAAGTGTACCTCTCATGTAAACATGGAGCCCCTGCGTGGTACAAATGGTTAAGGCACTTGGCTGCTAACCAATAGGTTGGAGATTCGAACCCACCCAGAGGCACCTCGAAAGAAAAGACCAGCCAGCCATCTACTTCTGAAAAATCAGCCATTGAAAATCCTATGGAGCAGAGTTCTACTGTCCCAGTCAAGTCAAAAAGAGAGCGTGCCATCTTGTCTCATGACTGCCTCCTGCCAAGCTGAGGGATCAGGGTGGTGGGGGGACAAGCCCTAAACTGGGCCAAGCATGGGATTTCCTTTATCTTTACTGGAACCTGGTGAGAGAGAGCGCCTGTCTTCTCTGCCTTGATCTAAGGAAGTGGCCCAGCCAGACGCCACTGCAGCACAGAGGAAGCCGGTCTGTTAGAAAGAAGCATCCAGGCAGGGAGGATGGAGACCAGAATTAAGGAAGGGCGCCTGCCAGGCTCTATCCCCTGGTCTGGTGGTCCCCACCCTGTCTCACGTTTAGGGTTTCAGTTCTTCCAATCTATGAGCTATGCCAGGGCCCTTCAAACAAGCCCCCCTTTTCCTTAAGTTCTTTAGAGTCAGGCCACTGCCATTTGCAACCGGAGCAGCTCTGTGCAAAACAAACACCAGCCCAATTATCAACAGGCTCAGGAATGGACGGGAAGGAAACAGGCCCGCATAACAGTGGTCACCACCAGGTGACCACGCGCCTTGAAAGCTGTTTTCTTTAGACTCGGATGATTTCCAAATACAAGTGAGGCCTTCTCAGGCCTGAGCTCTGTAGGAAGGGGGACAACGCGTGTCTCACCCAATGCTGACCCCCCCAGGGCCCAGCACAGTCAGACACATAGTTGGACTCCATAAATCCATTGAAATGAAATCCTGTTCTCATCTTTAAGTCAACGATTTTATTGAATTATAACATATGTGCAGTAAAATACACAGATAAGAAGTGTTCAGGAAGCTTGATTAATTTTCACAGCATGAACACCCCTAAGCAGGGCACCTTCCTTACCAGCACCAATGAAATCCCCAGGGGACCCTCTCCCGAGCACAGCCCCTCTTCCCAAAGGTGAGCACTATCCTGACACCAAACCCTATGGATTCATGTTGCCTGCTTTGCACTTGACCAATGGAGCCACACAAGTGTGTGCCCTCCCCAGCCTTTGCTTCTGTCACTCAACAGTCACTCAACATTCACCCAAGGGTCACCAGCATTCACCCATGTCCTTGCATGCCATGGTAAGTCATTCATTTCCACTGCTGTATAGGCCCCCATTGTATGAATAGACCACAGTTTGTTTTTTGATGGGCATATGGATAGTTCTAGTTTAGGGCTATTACCAACTGTGCTGCAGTGAACATTCTTGTCCGTGACTTAACGGTGGTCACATTTTACTGAGTCAACACCTTGGGTGGGATTGTCAGGTCAGAAGGTACAAACATGTTCAGTTTCAGCCTCTCCTGCACAAGAGTTTTCAAAGGCGTTGTACTTTGGTGTACTTAATCTTTAAAATACATATGGTTTATGGATAAAGCTATGCAGGAAAAATGCATACACAAAAGGAAAGACAAGCATGGCCTTGACTCAACATTTGGGGGCTGCATGGGAAATGCAGAACCAAGGCTGCCAGGAATCAGCCAAGTGGGGCAGAGCACGGCCAGAAGACAGGCAGGTAAGGTGACCAGATGGCATCTAGATCCAGATAAAGGAGACAGGGGAGGAGGGCATTCGCGGGACCTGGTCATCGGCTGCTCAGAGACTTCAGGACGCAGCTCTGGGGAACAACCATGCAGACACCTAGAACAAAAAAACGCTCTGGTTGTGGATGACACAGACAAATGGAAGGCAGAACTCTCAGCCCAAACAAAGGGGTCTTCGTTTCCGCTTAAAGCTGCTCTCCTGGCCAGGCCTGGAAGAGCAGACAAATGGGCAGCAACCAAGCCAATCACCCAGCAGCTCCTTCCAAAACCGCATGGTTTTCAGAAGAAACGCGGGCAACCTGCCAGCCCCCTCTCACTGCCCCAAAGATGCCATTAAGTGATGAGTCGGGTACGTTTCATGGGCAATGAGACTCTTTCTGGGAAAAAACTGAGTCCAGCAGGACTGTTCTGTGCCTTTTTCTGAGTCTGGTTTCCACGACCTTGGACGGGCCCACGGACCTCCTCAGCTCCACTCTGGGGCGTGAAAAGAGTCCTGAGCTCCTTTAATGAGGACGAGACTCGGGAACCCATAGAACAAACCAAGCGCACAGCAAAACTAGAAGCTGTCGTTGCTGTCGTGTAGATTCTGATTCCTGGCAACCCCACGCGTGCAGAGTAGAACTGCTCCATACGGTGTGCAAGGCCCTGACCTTTCAGAAGTAGCTTGCCAGGCCTTTATTCTGAGGTGTCTCTGGATGGGTGCAAACCTTTGACCTTTCAGCTAATGGTCAAGTGCATAACCATTTGTACCACCCAGGAGCATGTAACTAGAAGCCAGAGCTGAGTCTCAAGGACCCTTGACTGCTTCAGGCCCATGACCCAGAACCTCTCCCACCCCCAACTTCGCATTTAACTCTGACTTCTAACCCAGGCACCTTCCTTTTCTACAGGGATACAGCTCATCCAGAAGGTTCTGGCACACAGGAGAACTCACTGGAGTGGATTGTTACCAAGGCTGCTGCTGGGAAGCGATTTATGGCCCTGCAGCTTCGGGGATGTGAAATTTGATGATGGCTCTGCATTCATTCGAAGATTTACATGGCCAGATTAAGGAGCTTGAAAAAGCCTCCAGAGGCATACAATAAACTGAGATTTCTGGAAAACAGAGCAGCCGCGCGGCACTGCTCTAAGAGGGAAAGGTTCTCTTAAGAACAGGACCACGCTGCGCCTGCTTGCGACATCTACTCACCCTGCTGCACAGCTATTAGAGGGAGGGGACTGCCCTCAGGCCAGAGAAAAAGGACCCAGCATCCATCTAAAAGGACATACCCTGACATTGCTGCGTCTCCTCATACCCCACTGCGCTCATTCACCAATCATTTCTTGGCCGCCCAGCACGGGACGTGAGAGGCCTCAGCTGTCACACTCGGGGACAGTAGGTGATGGACACTCAGGGGGACTGCAGCTCTGCCACCTACAGAACCCCTAAGCTGGGTAAGAGCCACCATCTCAGACACCCTCCCACTGGCAAAGACGCCATGCCCTGCTAAGAGGCAGGCTTGTTCGTTCATCCATCAAGCCATTTTACAGATGAAGACACTGAAGCTCAGAGAGGTCGAGTCACTTGTCCAAGGCCACACAGCTGGTCTGAATCCCCAAATTCCCGAGCTCTTCACCACTTGACCAAAGAGGAGAGAACCACCACTGGCCTCACAGCTGTGGAGAGGATTAAATAAGGCTGCTTTACAGTATACCCAAGGGTCCCTGGTGGCACAATGGTTAAAGCGCTCAGCTGCTAATTGAAAGGTCGGCCGTTCATATACACCAGCAGCTCCATGGGAGAAAAGACCTAGCAATCCGCTCCCATAAAGATTCAGAAAACAAAACAAAACCTGCTGCTGCCAAGTCAATTCTGACTCGTAGCGGCCCTATGGGACAGAGTAGAACTGCCCCATCGGGCTTCCTAGGCTGTAATCTTTATGGGAAGGAGTCCTGGTGGTGCAGTGGCTAAGCGCTCAGCTGGTAACCAAAAGGTTAGCAGTTAGAACCCATCAGCTGCTCTGCAAGGGAAAGATGCAGCAGTCTGCTTTCATAAAGATGCCAGCCTTGGAAACCCTATGGGGCAGCTCTACTCTGTTCTATAGAGTCGCTATGAGTCAAAATCGACTCAGTGGCACACAACAGTATACCCAGCTCTTACCACAAGCTGTGTGCTCACCCAACATTGTTTTCAGCTGTTGTTGAGTCTGCTCTGACTCATGGTGACTCCGTGTACAGCAGAAGGAAATGGTGCCCGGTCCTGCACCACTCTCACGTCACTGGTATGCTGAAGTCCACTGCTGCATCCACCGTGTATTCTGAGTGCCTTCCACCCTAGGGGTCTTGTCTTCCAGCATCGTATTGGACAATATTCTGTTACGACTCATAGGGTCTTCACTGGATGACTTTCTGATGTAAATCACCAGGCCTTTCTTCCTAGTCTATCTTAGCCTAGAAGATCTGCTGACACTCAACATTAACAACCTTAAAAGCCAAGCTGGGGTGGGTCTCTGTGTCCTTGTACAGGGAGGCTGACAGCTTGAAAGTTCTGTCACATTAACCCATCTCCCCTTTACCCCTCCCCAGCCCCCCAAATCGGGGCCAGGGCCCTGCCTGGTGGTGGGTACACAGCGGGGCATTGTCTCCCCATCGCCGAAATACTGCTTCAACTTTCGAACTTTCCACCAAATGCTTTGGCTGCCCGCTGGGCCACCTGGAGTCCCACGCACTGGTGCTCTCGAGAGGGTCTTGGGAGACACTGCCTTCCTTGTTAGATGCAGAGGCTGCGTCCGGAGACGCGGGACACAGGGCTAGGAGGGTGGGAAGCGAGCCGGGAGGGTAGGCCGTCTTGCGTGGCTTTTTTTTTTTTTTGTCATGAGCCATCCAGCCGGCACAGATGTTTGGGGCGGGGGTGGGGCCCAGTGAATTACTGGGCCACAAGATTAAACACTCCAGTGTCAACATGTGTGCAGCATTGCTCGAACAATGTTATCATTGTGAATTGAAGGAACCAATGGGTTTAGGGATGGGGCGGAGAGAGGCAGAGAAAGATGGGTTTAATTATCTCTGGAGCTGAGGCAAGTTGTTTGCTTAAAAAGACCCAGACGCTGGTGACGCTGAAAAGAAAACCAGGCTGTGAGCTCACGACAATCTCTCCACCATAAACCAAGGGGGCCCTCCTGTACCCTGCACCCCAGGGACCTCTAGGACACAACCCCATCCTCGGCTCATTGGAAATGAGGAAAAAGAATGGAAACTAGTTAATATCTTCAGCTAAACCAGTGGTTATCAACTGGGGAGTGATTTTGCCCCCCGGCGAATACTGAGCCGTGTCTGCAGACATTTCTGGTTGTCACTGGGGAGAGGGGCTGCTACTGGAACCTAGTGGGTAGAGGGCAGGGACGCTGCTAAACATTCTACAGCCCCCACAACAGAGAACCTCTGGTCCCACATGTCACTAGGTTAACAAATCCTGAGCTAGACAGAGCTCCAAAGGGTCAGAAAATGTCAGTTTTGCCCCATCTGGGCTCTTGCTGAGTTCCTGGGTGGTACAAATGGTTAACACCTTGGCTGCTAACTGAAAGGCCAGAGATTCAAGTCCACTCAAAGGCACCTCGTAAGAAAGGCCTGGCGATCTACTTCCAAAAACTCAGTCACTGAAAACCCTATGGAACACAGTTCTAGTGTGAAACACATGGGGTCGCCATGAGTTAGAGCTGACTTGATGGCAAATGGTTTGGTTCTGGGCTGTTACAGCTAGTTGGATTTGTCCCCAGGTTCACTGGGGCTCAGGATATAAAAGAAGAATGCATCTAATTGGTGAGAAATCTCCTTTCCCTTCTACTGGTCATGGAATATAAAGTTGCAGACATTCTCCCAAGTTTGACCTATACATGTTCAACCTAATACCCCTAAACTGCTAGACTAGCCCTGCACTGTCAATGTCAGACACAGCAGCCGTGAACCAAATTAAGCTCTTGAAACGTGACTAGTGTGGCTGAGGAGATGGATTTGTAATTTTACTTCATTTTCGTTAATTTAAATCTAAACAGTTCCCTGTGGCTCAGCAGCTAAGGAACTGGACAGCACGACTACAAAGCACTTCATCATCGCAGAAGTCTGATGGGATGGCACTGCTCGTCTCACAGCCATAGGACACTAAGTGAAGAGCTCACTGCAAACCAGGGTCTGGGTTCACCTTGTAGAAATACATGAGAACACTGTTCCTCAAAAGGACGCCCTGAGTGTAAGGAGACCTGCGGAAGTAAGAATTTCAAGAAGCCCTGGTGACTTAATGGTTAAGGCCTTGGCTGCTAACCAAAAAGTCAGTGGGTTCAGACCCACCCAGCAGCTCCACGGAAGAAAGCCCTGGCAATCTGCTGCTATAAAGATTACAGCCCAGTAAACCCTATGGGGCAGTTCTACCCTGTTCTTTAGGGTCACTAAGTTGGAATCAACTTGACAGCACCCAGCAACAGGGAAAATTTCATTCTGGAGTTGTGGATTTGAGGCCTCACTCTATAAAAGAGGCTGTGGACAGAAGGAGAAACAATGCAGGCTCAGTGGCTCTGATTCTGTCTGTAAACCGGGTGACAATCCCTGATCCAGCCACATGGCCATCTGGGAGTGGACACTTACCACCAAGCACATGGTGAACAGCGGGACACTAGATAATCCACCCCAAGTGCAGGAACTTGGAGGAAGAGGCTTGGCACCCACCCTCCCAGCACAGCAGACCCCTCCCCTCATCTGAGCTGGTCTCAGCTCTGATGCCATGGCTACGCTCCCTGAACACCCGCTTCCCTTTCAGCCCCCTTCCTTTCCCACCTAGGACTTCAATATTGTGATTATTTTATTGACTGGCCTGATGATCTTTATACCAACCGCCCTTTCCTCTAGATTTAACTGCAAAAGAAGAGCTGAGAGAGGGCCTGGAACACAGAGGGTCTGACAGTGGATGCTGAAGCTAGACAGTGAGTCCTTGCTCTACCACTCACTGGTGCGCTTGGGAAGTTAGCCTCATCTATAAAGTGGGGACAGAGGAATACTACTGGCCTCACAGTGCTAACGGTAAATGCACTCAGACTTGGAGGTTCAAGTCTCCCAGAAGTGCCTTGGAAGAAAGGCCTGGCAATCTACTGCGGAAAAACCATCCCCTGAAAACGCCACGGAGCACAGGTCTACTCGGAGACACCTGAGGTCGCCAGGCGTCGGAGCTGACCAGACAGAATCACGGGGGCGCCTGTGGAAACGGAGGTTGCTGGGCCCACCTGCAGGACTTCCAGTGCCATAGGTGGACCAGGGGCTGAGAACATGTCTTTCTCACCTGTTCTCAGGTGATGCTGATGCTGCTGGTCCAGGGACCTCACTTTGAGAACCGCTAGCACAGAGAATGTCTGCAGAGCGCTCGGCACATATTAAAGTCTTGAGGGATGCCAGTTCTTGTTATTTTGTTGTTCACCACTGTTCCATCTACCACGTGGCCTGGTGCTCAAGGATCGTCATGAAGAGTCTTTGGAAATGTTCCCCAGGAGCTCCATCAGGAGGATGGAAACCACCCTCTCCAGCTTGCTCAGCTCAAGAAGCAACAGAACTGGGGTTGAGCGTGGGCCACACGCGGTGGCCTGGGTTTGAACGTGGGCTCTGCCACTTGCCAGCAAGGACTCAAGATGAGTTAACCACTTCCTGGTCTGCAAAAAGGGGATAAGAAAAGGACCTCCACCACAGGGCTGCTGTGAAAATTGAGGGGACACATGCTGTAATCACGGGGCGCGGCAGGACTGGTGCCCGGCCCTACTCCCAGCCAGACCTAAGCAGGCCCCGGAACAGCCGGTCCTGAGAAGCACTGAGCTCCCCCCGCTCCTCCTTCCCCCCAGCCCAGGATGCCTGCCCAGACTTTCTCCCAAAGCAGCAGAGAGCCTGGGTCAGAGGGGCAGGCACAGCTGGTTTAAGGTATTTTAGAAGCAAATCAAATCAAATGGGAATTTATAATCCTTCCTGAGGTCTGGGTTCCATCAACCTAAACTCATTAGGCCCGGGTGGTGCAGGTGCAGTCCAGGAAGGACTGTTTGGTCTTCCCTGCATGCCCCAGCTCCCGTCTCCCTTTCAAAATAAGAGTTCTGTTGAAAGCCCGGTCCCTGGACTGCAAAACTTCATTCTTGTCTGTCACTAGGACGGTGCTAAGATGTGTAAAAGCCACCCCAGGGGCTGGCAGGGAGAGGTTTAGTTGAAACTGAAAATCTTCAGGCACCTCATTCATTTAATTTTCCTGTTTTGACAAATGACACTGGGATTCCCAAGCTGAGCTGCCAAAACACCCTGCCACCTGCAGCATTCTCCTGTGAACATATTTTGGGTGAGGGGAGGAGGAGAATCTGAGATCAAACCAAAGAACCGCTTTTCCCATTAAGTTTTGCATCCTATGTTGAATATAGCCAGCGGAGTTGTAGGCAGACTTCAGAAGCCGGTCTAGGGTCTACATGAAGCAATTCTAATGAGGTTGTCTTTGCTAGTCAATGCTCCTTTGATTAGGTATTTAAAGAGTATTGTTGACCGGTTAGATCCGTATGAAGAGTAAGCAAAGTCGAGACAGCGGTCACCCTTGGGTGCTGGCACAAGAAGGGGGCTTTGGGGGCCAGTGAGGTTATGTTTCTGAGCTGGGTGGGGCTACCCAGATGTTGGCTTGGCGAGAATCCACAAGTGATCTTGATTTGTGCTACCTTCTATATATGTTACACTTCAATAAACGCTTTCATTAGAAATAGAAGCTGACCGGCCTTATATTCCGCCAGTTCTACTCAGTATTTGTCACTTATTTCCTCTCCTGAAAGAGGCACAGTCAATTTAATGACAGTTCTTTGGGCCAAAGAATCAATATTAAGACATTCTAATTTCAGAAACATCAAGAATCAAAAAAAATGGAATATCACGTCTAAAGCATGTAACTGTAAACACTTTCGTGGCTCCCTATTGCCCTCAAAGAGTTCCTGAATGGTGTAAACAGGTAAGAGTTACTAGCCATAAGGTTAGTGGTCCAAATCCACCCAGAGGCAACTAGGAAGAAAGGCCTGGCAATCTACTTGGAAAAATCAGCCACTGAAAACCCTACAGAGTATAGCTCTACCCTGACACACATGGAGTTGTCATGAGTTGGAATTGACTTGACAGCAACTGGGTTACTGCCCTCAAATACAACCCCCTCCTTTTAGCAAGGCCGTTTACTCATTGGCTCCAAACCTATCCTTCTAGCGTGAGAAGCAGTTCAGGATCGAGCTTAAGTGGGAGGGCTCCAAAACTGGACTGCCAAATCCAAACATACTGGATCTGTATCCTTCAGCCAGTTACTTGTCTGTGCTCAGGTTTTCTTTTTTTGGTCTTTAAAATAGGGATAATAACAGCCGCCATCTGAAATGGCTGTTATGAAATTAAACAAGTCAATATAGGTAATATAGGTAAAGACTATAAAAGGTGTTTGGCACATAGTAAGCCCTCGACAAATGTCAGCACTAAGATTACTACTATTATAATAGCTAGCATGCGATAATTTGGCTGCAGACACATCCCCACGCCCCTGCCCTAGCCACCAGGGGCCAGAGGTTGACTCCTAGCCACGGTGTTTCTGTACGTGATCCACCTGTGGACCTCCATGATTCGTGGCTCAATGTGCGGTTCAAGCTGTGTGAGAGCCTCTCTCCCCGAGGATCTCAGCGGGGGAAGCTGCCCAAGCGCATCATCAAGAAATCAAGTGTCTTCCGCCATTTGCTTTGCCATCGTCCGCGTGTTGACTTTTTTTTTTAATAATATTTTATCGTGTTTTTGGCAGAGGTTTACACAGCAAATTAGGTTCCCATTCAAAAATGTCTACACAAGTTGTTCAGTGGCATTGGTTCCGTTATTCACCATGCGTGAACGTTCTCACTGTTTCCCTTCCGGTTGTTCCATTTCCATTAATCTAGTTTCCTTGCCCCCCCTACATTCTCATCTTTATTTTAAAGTCATGGGTGATTAACCATTTGGCCTCATATAGGTGATTTTTCTAAAGGAACACAGTACTTACAGGTGATACTCATTATTTTTTTAAGCCAATGTGTTATTATTTAGCTTCAAGGTAACCTCAGGTGTTAGTTCCAATTCAAGGTCTGCAGAGTATCTCAGGGCAATAGTCTCAAGGAGTCCTCTAGTCTCAACTAGCCCAAAGTCTATCTCTGTTTTGCTTTGTTTTTGTTTTATTTAAAAAGTGAGCTCTGTTCCACATTTTTCTCTATCAGGATCCATCTATTGTTGCCCTGATCAGAAGAGTCAGTAGCAGTAACTGGGTATCATCTAGTTCGACTATCTGTCCTGTAGACTAGTTTCTTCTTTGAGTCTTTGGTTTCCTGCTTTCTCTTTTGTTCCAGATGAGTAGAGACCAATAATTTTATTAGCACACTGACTTCTAATTCTTAGGCACATTTGATTCATGGTCACAAGGCAGCTGCCACAGCTCCAAGCATCACATTTTCCTAGAACCACATTCAAGACAAGAGAAAGTGGGGGGAAGGACAGAGATTTCTGTTTGCTCAGCTGTCACTCATAGGAAGCAAAATCTTTCTCAGAAATACCTCCCATCCCACTCTACCCTCAGCAGACTTCCCTTGTGTTTCATTGGTTAGAACAACATCCCATGGCCAGTCCAAGTTGCAAAGGAAGCTGGGAATGCAAGCACATGGCTGGCCAGATATTTGCAACCCCAAGTTACTGTGGGTTTCCATATCTCCAACAATAGAGGAATCTAGTGAGCCAATGAGATAAGAGGTAAGTGATTCAGTGAGAGAGATGAGAGACAAGGACAGAATCATCTCTGGATTCCCTAGGACCTTCTAGTTTTTAATGCAGTCCTTTTCCAGGGCTTGGAGATATACTTTTTCTGGATTCCATGAGCTGCCCTTAATTCCTTACAATTAATTCTGCCCCCCCCCCTCCTTTTCCCTTAAGCCAGTTTGAATAGATTTCCGTTGCCTGCAACCAGGGAGTTCTGTTAAATGTACTTCTAGTCACAGCACATGCACACTTCCCAGAAATAACCCCTGAAAATATCTCTCCTTCCTTCCACCTGGCCATCTCTTCCAATCAATGTCCCCAAGGATACACCCAGGTCCCATGGTGCTGGTCTTCCAGTCCCCCATGGAAACATGCAGAAGCAACACAGGTGCCCAGTATCCATTTACTGGACAGAGTTCTACACAGCTCTCAGCATGAGCACCAAGTCCACCAGGATGGGCAGCCCCTTCCTTCAGCAGCTCTCCACCCTTGGCTAACAATGAATGGATTCTTAAAATGCCTTGAGTGTCTGGATCTGTCTATCCTTCTACCCAGAGGGAGACAGCAGCCACCTGTCCTACAAGCAGGACTCAGGCTGAGCCCCGTCCCCGGCCTCCAGGATTTTTCCCAGGGGAGGACCTTCCCCGCAGCCATTTTCAAGAACTTCTGCCCCTGTCCAAGGAGATTGTGAGGCTTAGGTTGATAAAACAAACTTTACTTTCATAAGTGGCTGTTGGTTAGTTATAGTTCCATACAGTGTCAAAAAAACAAATCAAACCCGTTGTTGTCAAGTCAATTCCAACTCATAATGACCCTCTAGGACAGAGTAGAACTGCCCTATAGGGTTTCCAAGGAGTGGCTGGTGGATTTGAACTGCTGATCTTTTGATTAGCAGCCAAGCTCTTAACCGCTACACCACCAGAACTCCACAGTGTCAAAAGTTAGGGCTGAAGTTATACCTACTTGTAAGTTTGAGTATGACAAGGAATTAAAGTCTCTCTATGGCCTGAAGGGGAGCCGGCTAAGTTAATGTCAGCACGCACAACCACCTGCATATATTCACAGTGGTACATATTACTTGGGTAACTACCTCGGGGCCTATTCTTACCAGGCACGTATAGTGAAGCCACAGGACATGTGCACACAACTTATCCAACTATGCACAAAAGAGACAACAGCAGCAACAAAGAGGAAGAGAGAAACAATTTAAATAATTTTGATGTAGCAACCCATTAACCATTTCCAACCCACCCTTTCCTTCCCACCTCCCACTGTGTTGGCCAGAGAGGCCAGTTTCACACCTTCCCACCCTCCCTTGCAGCAGCAAGACATGACCTTGTGACCCAGTCTGGCCAATGAGACTTAAGGGAAAGTCTTTTGGGAGCTTTCAGAAAACCAAGAGACAGGTGATAAATGAGAGCCCTTTGGATTCTTCCCCTTCCTTTTGCCTTGAATACAAGATTGTATGAGGATGCAGTGGCTGGGGCTGCTGGAGCTATTTTGTGACCACGAGGTAATAAGCCTGAGGTGATGCTGAGGGTGCTGGAAGAGGTGGTGGAGGGCAAGTTAGAAAGATCATGGATCCTGGATGGTATTACTAAGCTACTGCCCCAAACCTGCAATCACCCGTTCATGAAGACTTGTTATTGAAGACAGTGACATGCTTTTATTGCTGAAGCCACTGTTAGATGCTTTGTGACATCAATCCTCCCTACAGAAACAGGAAGCAGGCAATAAGAGGTATAAATCTCACAGCATCTCCTGTCCCTGAGGGTGGCTCTGATGTTTAAATTTAAGTATTCTGATACAACCAAACAAACCAAACCCGTTGCCGTTGAGTCATAGAGATCAATCCCGACTCATAGAGACCTACACGACAGAGTAGAACTGCTGCATAGGGTTTCCAAAGAGCACCTGGTGGATTTAAACTGCCAAACTTTCGGTTAGCTGAGTAACTCTTCACCACTATGCAACCAGTGTTTCCACTACTCTGATACAACATGAGCCCTAAACTTAAGGCAATTATTTTGTCTTGCGTCCAAGACACCGAAAAAAACACTTGTGGTGGTGGTGGGCTTATCCTGCAGAGACACAGCCTCCAATGCAGCAGTTTCCCAAGGGGGCTCAAGGGTAGTTTTCCTACTCTGCCCAATTTTTGTCCTACCCACTGCCTTTAATCAAACCCCTGTGGGAGGGATGACGACGGCATCACCGGAAAAGTAAACACTGAAAACAAAAGTGCTGTGCCAGAGGAAGTAATTGAATGGAAAAACTCGGGATGATGGCAAATCAACCTACAGTAGTCCCCTCTTATCCTCGGTTTCACTTTCCAAGGTTTCTGTTACCTGCTGACCGCAGTGCTTCTGTTCAAGTAACCCTTGTGTGGCTTAATAATGGCCCCAAAGCTCAACAGTAGTGATGCCGGCAATTGGCATATGCCAAAGAGAAGCCGTAAAGAGTTTCTATTTTATTACTAGTTATTGTTGTTAATCTCTTACTGTGTCTAATATATAAATTAAACTTCATCATATGTACACATGTATTCTGTACCACTACAGAGTCGCTATAGAGTAGCTATGAGTCGGAATCGACTCGACGGCACTGGGTTTGGTTTTTTGGTTTTTGGTACTATCCACGGTTTCAGGCATCCACTGGGGGTCTTGGACCGTATCCCTCGCGGATAAGGGGGAACCACTGTATGAGATGTGTTTCAATCCCATTTCCATCAGTCTGTTCTTCAACGGTGACGCATCTATTAATCTTGGGGCGATGGACCAACAACATGGCGAACGTGACTATTTGTGCCACTGAACTGTACCTGTGAACGACTGGTGAAATGGCAAATGTTTTGTTACCTATATACTCAGCACAATGAAGAGAGAAACTATATTTCAGGGCCTCAGCTGGATTTGCAGAGGAACTAACGGCATCCTGCATTGAGTTACAGCGTCCGGACTACAACACCAGCAGGTGATAGCTAGGGGCCTAGAGAAGCCCCTAAGTTGGTGCAAATGGGTTAATGTGCTCAGCTGCTAACCAAAAAGTTGGGGATTCAAGTCCACCCAGAGACACCTTGAAAGAAAGGTCTACAGATCTACTTCTAAAGAAACCTGCCACTGAAACCCCTGTGGAGCACATTTCTACGCTGATGCACACGGGGTTGCCATGAGTTGGGGATCAACTCAGTGGCAATTAGAGGGGCCTAGAAGAGCCTCTGCGGACAGTGCTAGGCACCCATGGCAGCCCCAGGAGCAGTCCCCGTTGACCAAGCTCCCTGCGGCGGGGGCTGAGTCCCTTGCTGACATGATGTCATTTAATCCCAGGAGCCCTGAGCTCTGCACCACCAGCGTTAGAGGAAACTGAGGCCCAAGCACTTCAGTCACTTCAATAACTTGCCTGAGATCACAGACCAGTGACCCAGATGCAAGGCCACAAAGACCTGCCATCCCCAACGCCAGGCAAGAGACTTCATCACTGAGTACCAGTTTCCTCACAACGTGGCAATAACTGCGGGAATGGTCGCTATGTGATGAGGGGCTGGCGTGGGTGGGTCCTCAAATAGATTAAGAAGTGTTAGTTGTCCATATCAAAAATGCTGTGAGAAATGCCACCCCAACTAAGTTGGACACAAAGTCGAAGTTTAGGAGGAAAAAACGGCCACTAGTACAGTTTTACTGTGAAATTTCTACTTACGTGATTTCTTTCAAAGATTAGGCCAGCCCACAGTCTGTTTCTGACCCCGACTGAGTTGCTTTGGCCCTGAGCTGGCAGGTACATGTAGTTTCCCACAGATTCTGTGTTTGCTTAAAACCCTGCACCGATAAACACACATTTCAACCAGCAAGCAGCAACTTTCTAGTATAGCAGGACTCGATATAATATAGTCAGCTTCCTTTCTTGGCCTCCTGCCCCTGTCAGCGCAGACAACCATCCCCTTTCAGCATGGGACACACCTGCTGAGAAAAGGCTGCCCTCTCCCAAACCCCACAGAGACAGGGCTCAGACCCCGTGCCCACGTGGAGGACGTGGGCACACTGGGCTCTGGTGCTGCCCCCAATGCCAACAGAAGCCACCCCTTGGGACAGACAGGCCAGCTTCACGATCTGGGCCAACATCTACACTCCTACTTTTGAGCAAGCAATTTTCATGGCAGCCCATGAGGTGAGCACCAAGATCGACCCCAGTTGAGGAAACGGGGACACAGCATTTAATAACCTGCCCCAGGCCGCAGAGCTAACGAGTAGCAGAGGTGAGAGGCGAACTCAAGAGGTCTGACCCCAGAGCCCAAGTCTTACTACCACCTGAGCTGCTTTAGAGGACTTAAAAAAACAAAAGAAAACAAACAGAATAAGGAGGAGGGGGTGCTGTGACCAAACAAATCTAGAAGAAGCCACACATGTCCCTGTGGGGATTCACAAGACACGTCTCCATAAAAGACACTGGAAGTCCTTCAGGGAGCAACTTTATCTAAGTCACTGTCCTCAGACTCAGAAGAACACCCAAGGACATCCAAGAAAAGGTAGGTGTCTGTGGTCACCAGGCAGCTGTAGAGGAGCAAAATGAGAAGGCAGCTAGGAAGCAGGTTGGTTGGTTTGTTTTATCATTTGTTTGCTTTCCCAAGTAGAGGATACAGTGTCTAAAGCAGGGGTCAGCAAGCTTTTGTAAAGGGCCAGGCAGCAAATACTCCAGCTTTTGAAACCACGTAGATTCTGCCCAAAAGCAGCCATAGACAATATCAAAATGAATGAGCGTGTTCCAATAAAACTTTACTGGTAGACGCTGAAATCTGAACTTCACATAAATTTCAAGTGGCATGAAGTTTTATTCTTCTTTTATTTTTCACCCATTTAAAAAAAAAATGTAAAACTATTCTGAGTTTGCAGGCTGTATAAAAACAGGCCCAGGGCCAGATCTGGCCCCTGGGTTGTAGTTTACAGACTCCTGGTCTAAAGCAAGCCCAACTCATGGTGACCCCATATGTGTCAGTCAAATTGTGCTCCACAGAGTTTTCAGTTGCTGAAACTTAAGCAAGCATTTCCCTTCGAAGGCTACTGTGACACACGAGGGGAAAAATGCAGCTTCTCCGCTCACCCCCAGAATGAATTATTGAATAAGTTACCTTTCAGAGAAGGGGGACAAGCTAAGAGAAGTTTGCCCTGTTTCCTCTAAGGGGAAGTTGTGGGGGAGAAACACACAAAAGGTGCCATGTGAGTTTAGTAATTTTCCAGTATCAGCAGGCAAAGCCACGGTAAAAATATATGGGTTCTGGAGATGATCTGGCTGCTGTCTAGAGATCTGCCCTCTGGGTCCCTTCTGATTTTTACCGTCACCAGCAGTTTAGTCCCCACAGTGCTTCAAACCCAGGCAGAGCCCAGTTCCCAGGAGAGATTGAAATCTGTGTTCCTTTCAACCAGAAAATAACCCATCGGCCTAGAATTGCTGCTTTCTCCACTCACCACACGCACCAGTGGGTTTGAGGCCAAGGCTCCCAACTAATTCCTGAGTTTGAGGAACGTTACCCAAAACCTGTGGTTCTCAGCTGGGGTGATTTAGCTCTGGTGGCACAATGGTTAAAGTGCTCAGCTGCTAACTGAAAGTTCGGTGATTTGAACCCATCCAAAAGGGAAAAAGACCTGGCAATCTGCTCTCTTGAAGATTTGCTGTTGAGTCAATTCCAACTCCTAGTGACCCTAGGGGCCAGTAGAACTGTCCCATAGGGTTTCCAAGGCTGTAATCTTTACTGAAGACTGCCACATCTCTCCCCTGCGGAGGAGCTGGTGGGTTTGAGCTCCAACCACCAATCTCTAGGTTAACAGCTGAGTGCTTAACCACTGAGCCACCAAGGCTCGTCCTGTGAAGATTACAGCCCAGAAAATCTATGGGGCAGTTCTCTGTCACATGGACTATAAGTTGGAATTGACTAAATGTCACCCAACGATCAGCAACAACCATCAGGGGACATGTGGCAGTGTCTGGAAACATCGATGGTTGTCACAACTGGAGGGGGGATGTTACCGGCATCTAGTGGGTAGAGGCCAGGGAAGCTGCTAAACACCCTGTAATGCACAGGACAGTCCCCTGCTACAAAGTTCTTGGCCCCAAATGTCTGTAAGTCCCAAGGTTGGCAAGCCCTGCCCTAAACCTACCCAAAAAGGATACTTCCAAGTCCCAAGAGTGTTTGAGCCACCAGAGGGCCAGAAATTGCAGGACCCCCTCCCCCACCTGTCTCCCACCCCCAGCCAGTATCTTAAGACAATTAGGAGCTCAGGGTTTGAGTAGGTACAACGAAAGTAGCTTCATTTATTGTTTCCTCCAAAAGGAAATCCAGCCAGCGCCCCAACCCCATAAACGTTTACTAGCCCTGGAAGATTCTGAGGCCCCGCTGCCATTTTTAAGGGCTTCTCTTTCAACAAATGTGAGGTCAAGTCAGTCAGAAAATGAAACCTGAGGAGGGGGAGGTAGTGGGCATTTCACGAAGTTCAGGACCAAGAGAGAAACTGAAAGACCAAAAAGAGCACCCCCGCCCACTTTCTGGCCCCATAAATAAATGGCTGTTTTGTATACGGAGGCAGGGCGTTTTAAAGGTCTCCGGGTACTGTGCACGAGGTTTTCATTTGCTCTGGAGTTCCCATCGAGTTAACGGACCTGTAGATCGATTAGTGATTGGCCTTCGGGGCGTGATGTCCCAAACACAAGGAGCCCTGGTAGCACACAGTGGTTAGAGCGCTCGGCTGTGAACCAATGGTCAGTGACTCGAACACACCAGCCGCTCCGCGGGAGAAAACTGTGGAAGCCTGCTGCAGTAAAGATGACAGCCTTGGAAACCCTACGGGACAGTTCTACTCTTTCACATGGTATCACTATGAGTCAGAATCAACTCTGACCCTGACAGCACAACCACCGCCTGAGCTTCCGAAACAGCCACACCACAAAGAGCCCATCTCCAAGGCACGTTCCTTCCAGACTCTCCTTGTTTCAGTCAGAGTTTTCTGGTTGGTTGGGGTTTGGAAAACAATAATTTAATCACAATGAAGAACACAAGAGGTTATGTCCTGTCTTTTTTATTAAATAAACTTTTGATTTTGAGGTAACTTTAGATTGACAGAAAACTTGCAAAGAGTTCCCACATACCCATCACCCAGTTCCCCCGATGTGAAACACAGGAACTGCCTCTAAGGCCCAGGAAGAAAAGGCAGTTCTTCCAGGCAGGGTGAAACGTCACCACAAAGCTATAACCTGTACAGCTCGGACAGATGCCAGCAGTCGACTGGTGAGCAGACCCGAGAGTCAGTCTCCTCAAATGTGTGTAGTGAACCAGACAGGCTAAAGCTGAAGCCTGCCTTCGCTGAAAGACAAGTTCTAAAGAGGCGACTCATTTTACAAGTGGGAACCGAAAGAAGTGGTTATTCTCGTTGAACCACGAGAATACCTCAGGGATATGGAAGCTTCTAGAAACACTGGCTTCCCAAACAGGGTGCCAGCTCTTGGGGGAGGCCTGGGAGATGCACTTGATGCAGAAAGAAAATGTTATGATTACATTTGTGAAGGAAATTTCTGGAATTTATTGGCATTGGGGAAGACAGCAATTGGCAATTTTCAGCAAAAATTTCTGAATAATTGGTAGACAAGATTAAAAAGGAGCCCTGATGTCATAACGCTGAAGGACTCAGCTAACCAAAAGGTGGGCGGTTTGAACCCACCCACAGCTCCACAGGTGAAAAAACCTGGCAATCTGCTTCTGTAAAGATTACAGCCTTGGAAACCCTATGAGGCAGTTCTATCCTGCCCTACAGGGTCGCTCTGAGTTGGAATTGACTCGACAACACCTAAAAACAACATCTTTGTATCTCGTGAGAAATTCTTCACCTATGACCATGTGGTTAGTCAGTGCTCTCTCTCAAATTAGGCGATGCTCACCACTTCCCAAGCATGTGACACATTGATGGTACTCCTTCCTCACCTTGGTTAGATCTGGCCATGTGACAAGCTCTGACCAATGAAACGTGAGCAGAAGAGCTGCATCACTTCCTGGTGGAAATTTTAAAAGCCAATATGAAATTCACATTATCTTTCTCTCTGATAAGGAGCCTTCGTGGCACAGTGGTTAAAACACTCAGCTGCTAACTGAAAGGTCAACAGTTGGAACCTGCTAGCCACTTGCTCCATTGGAGAAAGATGTGGCAGTCTGCTTCCATAAAGATTACACCCTTGGAAACCCTATGGGGCAGTTCTACTCTGTCCTACAGGGTAGTTATGAGTTGAAATCAACTCAACGGCAACAGGGTTGATTTTGTTCTCTCTGGCACAGTACCCTGTGACATTGGGGACAGTGGGGGTGCCATCAGCCTGGGACCTGCAACCCTCCCCGACCAAAGTGCAGATCCCTCTCCCAACCCCTTCAGGAACCCACACGGCAAGCGAAGACATATCTTTATGCTTTTTAAACACTGGGGTTGTGGGCTTGTTTGTTACTCCCCGACAACTTAGTTTATGCTGACTAGACGAAGCAGCAAAACACTGGAAATTTAGAATCAGCTCACTGATACCCAAACAGCTGAACACAATTTTGAAAAAAAAAAAAAAAGAACATCCCCATGCCTTTGCAAATTTTTAGTGATGCAAACTCGCTTTTCTTTGTTCATTAAAAGTACGTGTTGCTTTTAATCTTTAGTGCCTCCCATTTAAATTTCCACTGGAGTCTATGTTTTCTCAAGCACGAGCTTGCCTAACACAGAAGGAATGATGTAATTTATTTATATTTAGGGTGCGCACTCAGAAATTTACTATTGGAAATGCAAGATCAAAAACATTTAGGGAACGCTTGGCTGCGTCATGCATACGAATACGCCAATATTTCAGCACTTTCTGGGCCAGGAGGGTTCTGCCAGGCAGTCCAAAAACAGGATAACAAGGATGTCTGGGGAAAAAAAAAAAAAACAGTCCAGAAGAAGAGTCCTTCATCAAAGGCCAAAAGACAAGCCACTGAAACCACAACATGACTCGACAGCCTGTGTGTGTGTGCACATTGGAAGTGTCCGGGCAGATGAGCACTTGGACCTGTCCATGCCGACTGTCCTGCTAAATGCTTAGATTTTTATTTTTATTTTTCCCAACTGCATGAAAGCAGGAGAGACGCTGGCATTACAAGACCATGCAGGCCCAGGTCCCATGCTGAAAAACATGCCAGTCCTCAAGTTTGGAAACAGTGCAAGTTTTTATTCACAGCCAAATTTAATTAAGCCAGCAACAAAAGATTGAAACTTGAAAGCTACTTGGGGAGACAAAGATGTGAAAGAGTCACACGTGACCTCAAGGATGCAGGGGAACTTAATACTAGCTAAGACAGATTTTTCAGATGGTATAGAAAGAGCTGAAGGGGATTTACGGGAAGCTTTGAGTGATAAAGCCCACCCCTCAGTCTCAGGCCCTGGCTCTCTCCTCTTCGGGTCTCCAGAGACTTCTAAACACCCTGAGTGCACAGGGCTTTGTTATTGTAGCCTAACCCTGGCTGGGGGACGCGGGGGGATGGCCCGGGGCGGTGGGCGGCCTTGCACCTGCTCCAGTAAAAAGCGGGAGAGTTGTGGCATTCTGGTAATGAAAGCTCTGGGCTTGTCACTCCCTTGAAGGAAGACCTAATTTGTACTTTGACCATCTTCCAGAAAGGGGTGGGAATAAAGGTTTCAGTAATGTGATTCTTTTTCTAATTAAGCTTTCTATTTTGGAGTAAGTTTTGATTTAGAGAGAAGTTGCAAAGCTAGGACACAAAGTTCCCGTCTGCCCCTCACTCAGCTTCAGTTTCCCTAGTAATGCAATTTTTAAACAGCAGCAGCCCTGGTGGTGCTATGGTTAAGCACTTGGCTGGTAACCAAAAGATCAACAGTTCCAACCCACCCAGAGGCTCTGCAAGAGAAAGACCTAGCAACCTGCTCCCTTAACGATTACAACCTAGAAAATCTATGGGGCAGTTCTGTCACACCGGGTCACTGAGTCAAAGCAGGCTCAATGGCACCCAACATGAAGATGCTAAAAGCAAGAGAAAGAAGACTCAGCACGGCGCTTTGGTGCTCTGAAGCAAGTCTGGTGTCTTCGCTCAAATTCCATCGATCTCCAAAGGAGGAAAAACGCACATACTCACATGCACCTGTGGGGCCATTTTCTTGATATCTTTAAAATAACGTGTGGCTCAAGCCCAGTATTTTAAGATTAAGTAATTAAAAACTAAGTTTGGACCAATATATCAAAGTGGCTATTGATCTGGCTACCACAATAAACACAAGAGCTAACGTTTATTATGCACCTACTGTGTGCCAGGCTCTGCACAGCCATAGATGATTTCATCTTCATGAGAACCTGTCAAGGGGGGCCGATTAGCAACCCTCTTAAAAAGGAGGAAATAAATTCAGAGATGTTAAGTAACTTGCCCAAGGTCACACAGCCAATATACAACCACAGTGCAAATGACACATGGGTTTAGGCTGTATCTAAAGAGAAGCACTACGGTTGCCGTTCCACTGTCCCTTGCCAAGTCACACCCACTGCTGTCACCGAGAACTTCCGTTACACGGCAGTGGAGTCCCCCAGCCCCCCACTCCATATATCATCCAGAATTAGCTGCAAAGTGCCAGGAAACTTGGCCAGGCAGCCGCGAGCATCAGCAAGGGCTGGAAGCCTTCACTGTGAAGCCCTTTATATAAAGCCGCGGTTGGCAGCCCCTGCTCCCGCATGGGAACAAATTAACATTGGCATTTCAAACACAGGAAAGGGAGGAAATTGGAAACACAGTTTAAACTTGGCCAGTCCTTTGAAATACTGTACCATGCTACCGACATCAATTAATGAAAAGCAGGGTTGTGCTGAGAGGCTCTGGTTTGGTAATGCATTAACACACGTTAAACATGTTTGTACAGGAACCAGATTAAAAGCACCCTGGCTCCAAAACAATAAAGCAATTACCCCAAAACGAGAGCTCTCAGAGTTGTCATTAATTCAATCCACTCCACGCGGATCAGCAGAGGCTTTGCGCAGCTCCCACAATGCCTTCCGACGCGCAGCTGAAAGGCCGGCATCGAAAATGCTGTTCTGAATTTCACGTCAGTTAAGTGTCAAACTTCATGCACCCTGAGATCCCCCCAATCATAAACACTCTGCTTTGGGGAGGCAGAGTAGGAGCCCTGGTCTTCACCTGCACTGCCATTTCCCTTCGAGGTTGAGCGAGTTTTCGCCGGGGAAGGTGAACTCTGAGATATCTGTTCCATATTAAGGAATACCAAGGCGCATTTTTGTCAAATATTATTTGTCAAATGCCATTTGCTGCAGAACCTGGAATTCAATCGCAGCTGAACACACAGCTAATACTGGGCAGCTCTGCATAATAGCCGTGGTCAGACCCGGGATCATTTGCAGTTAAAGAGCACCCCCCTCCCCCTGTAAACCGTTTCAGGAATTGGAAAGAAAAGCTCTGTAATAAATAAAGCACTGTGCCTGAGCCGCCCAGTGCACAGGACCCAGCATGCCAGGAGGACGGACTCAGAAACAACCAAAAGGGCAAGTTCTTGCTTCACAATATTTTAGGGATGCTTTGAGAAGGGATCTTAGGTGACACGTGGGTGAATCTCAGTGTTTCTGACTTGCAATGGAAAGACTTGGGCAAGTTCTCAAAAAAGGAGCATCCTCAGGTACTCAGCCTGCAGACAGACCCACCTGTGTCCTAGCAGTTCAGGTTCCCGAAACAGACATCGCCACCCATGTCACCTCTCTGCTCCCTCTCCCTGGTGAGATCACCCCTCAAGCCACGTTGATCTGGGACCCATCACGTTGGAGCGGTTTGGGTGTGTGAAGCTCAATGTGTTATCATTTTTGCCACAAATGAACAGTTCCTATGTAAATACTGGAGTTTCCTCACCCCACGAAGGCCAGAAGAGGAGAAACGGCACCGGCACATTTGATTTAAACTAATTAAAAGCAGAGGGTCGTGCAACTCAATATATTGATTTTACCAGTGGGACTTAAATCTTCTGGAATAAGTGTACACAGCTGCAGGCTCTCCCACCACCCCTCTTCAAGGGCTGATGCTCGCTGACAATAACGTGACAGGTTCCACACCTCCCTGCCTTCACCGCCCTCACCCCAGTGACACTACCAGAGCAGACAAGGGCTGCCAAAAATGAGTGCGTCGACAGCCCCCACCCAAGGCCTAAAGAAAGAGCAGGGAAAAATGAATGTGGCCAGCAGCGCGGTGCAAAGGGTGATCCATTCAGAACATCCAGCTGTGAAATGGGCGGGCAGGCTGGGAAGGGTGGGGACAGGGGGTGTGCTAGGACACTCCGATTCTTGTAATGAGCCAAATATGACCTTACCCAAAAGGGGGGAAAAAAACAGAAAGATATTAAAGCGATAGGGGTGATCAATCAATTTCGTTGGGACTCTCCCTGGAATGAAGTCACCACTTGCCTGAGATCAGGGACATGTGATATTCACTCATATTGCAGGCATTCTGGTGATGGGGCTTGCGTACCAGCTGTGTGTCTCACCGCAGAGGTTTGCCAGCCTACTACGCCTTCCACGGGGTCAATTCCGCCACCGAGTGGCAATCCCTGGACCGGAAACCAAAAAGAGCCACCCAAGATGGCATCCAGGGCTCAGCTGTAACCTGCTTCGATGCCAGAAGAGAAATACATGGAGGATCAAAAAAGTTCAAATCTGGGTCACACATCCTTGCGGAAAGGGGGGGAAATCTTTGATTTATATAAGCAGGAAAATGAGGTTTAAAAGAAGTGATGGCGAAAGGGTTACTAAAAACACAGCTGTTGGTGTACTCCTATAGAGAAGGCACTCTGCAGAAAGGCAGAAAGAAAGAGAAAGAAGGGGGAGCCTGTGTGACATCTATATTAACCTTTGGCTGCTTACCAGGGAGGGCCGGCGCTCCAGCGCTGGAATGTGGAACGGCCCTTCCAAATTTTAACACAAGCCAGGTTACAGCTGCAAACGCCTGCAGCCCCGGCTCCCTCCGCGAAGCACTCCCTGAAGGAAATTTTTAAACTGTAACAGAATCTTTTTCTAATACTCTACAGTGGTAGGGCCTGTTCTTAAGGGGCAAAAGGAGCGATCTTAATGCCAAACACTTGTCAACAAAAAGGATAGCCAGATGGTATAAAGTCAAACTCAAACAGCACGGCCTTCTCCCCACGCTCAGGCTTACAGAAACAAAAGCCACTTTTATCCGCTGCCTCCAATAAGGAGGGATTTCCAACTTTCTCTTTTTTTTAATTTTGATTCAAAGATTAAACAGATTTGGTCCCTTCATAACTTGGGCCAGAGAGATAGGCACTAACTGCACACCTGCACTGCCAGTGACTTCTAGAGAAGATTCCCAGCTGAGCGGCCGGATTTTTCCAAGAAGTGTGGTGAGGGGTCACGGATGGATTCGCTGGGAAGAATCGCCATTGCCCAGGGAGTACTTAAGAGGCGGTGGCCGGCTCTGAATTCCAAAATTAAGTCTGCACAGAGGAGTTGGGGGCTTGTTAATCCAAACAAGTTTACAAACCTCGCCATTGAACTTCAGGGGCACTCAGGCTGCTAAGCTAGCACGCAGGCTTTACAGTACAGGCTGGTCTTTGTCATAAGGTGCCGTCTGAAGACCTCATTTCCAGCACCTGGTTTTGTCGTAAATTCCCCTTTCCTTTAGATTCCTGCTCAGCCTGGCAAAAAGCTTGGATTCCGAGGAGAACAACTTATAGGAACAAAAACCAGTTAAGGAAGAATAATCGCACAGGTCTGCAAAAGCCTTCAGCATCCCGGCAGCGTCCCCACGCACAGCAGCGGCATTTTCTGGAGGGACAAGGAGGCCAGCCCCCCCAAGACCGCCATCCTCGCTCCCCAACTCTTTCCAAATGATAACAAGTAATGAACATGTGACGTTTTCTCACTCTTGGGTAAAGTGTGAAAAAAGGTGCCTATAGAAAACCTGACATGATGACTCACAATCCCAGGAGAAATTGTGTGCTTTCTCAGCAAGCTGAGCTTCAGGACACGTCCTCTACCTCACCCCATCTCCCCCACCCCCCACCCCCCAGGCCCTCTCCAGCCCCACTGCCACCCCAAGCCCCTCGGAGGAGAGATTCCGGAGCTAGGACTGAACAGACAGCCCGGACGTTTTATTCATGTGCTGTTGCTGAGCAGAAATTAAAGGCCAAGCTTAGAAGGGTCCTGACAAACTTGAGTCCAGGCCTTCACCTAACTAATTACCCTCAGTAGAGAGAGAGAGAAAACACTCCTAGAGCGCCCTGTTAAAGCCACTCCACCATCTAATTTGGAGCGATGTTCCAGAAAGCTAGACCTGAGAAATTTAGGCAAGGCTGTCCCACAAAGCCCAAAGCCAGCCCAGCTGATTGAGAGGCTCAGACAAGCCGGTCTTTGTCCTTTCAAGATGAAAGAAATGGGACTAGCGGGGTTGAAAGGTGTGTGCACAGCCAGAAGGAAAACCACCCAGCTGTGGCCTTCCCAGGCGAGTCCTGGCTTGCTCCCACCACCCACGGGAGCAAACAGCCCTGCCCCCAGTTCCCAAAGGCATCCAGTGAGCAAACCGCTCCTCCCCTGGGGTGGGGGGGCCCCAGGATCTGGCCGAGTTGCCAGTCACTAAGCATTAGAGCTTTTTGCATGGGTTTGCAG
This sequence comes from Elephas maximus indicus, assembly GCF_024166365.1. Classification (NCBI taxonomy): domain Eukaryota; kingdom Metazoa; phylum Chordata; class Mammalia; order Proboscidea; family Elephantidae; genus Elephas; species Elephas maximus. Next base: position 11,994,237 of record NC_064843.1, on the reverse strand, counting down.
AGCCCTCTACAGAAGCCAGGGCTCCCAAATGCCTTTGTAATGACCCCGGCTGATCTCTGAAGGCGGCAGCTGGGACCTGCAGCATTGGGAGTCCCGGATACCCAACCCAACAGCAGATGCCATAAATCCCAGCCAGAGAGAAGGCCCTGGTTAACCCGGGAATCAGTACTGCTATAGAGTGCCACTTCCGTTTATTCTTATTTTTAGAATTGTTTTTTAGTTTTTGGTACAGACAATAAACACACACGGCAAGAAAAAAGTCACAGGCAAAAGTGAGGACATTGAAAAACCCGACTCCCCCCCTTATGTCCCAGTCCCAGTTCTGCCCCTCCCCTCCCCCCCCCCCCCCGTAAAATTTATTTCCAGTTCACGGAGTCTTCTGCTAGAACATGGACGATATACAAACATGTATGTAGGCTCACTGATCTGGACCTGGCTTGTTTCCACCCCGTACATCTTAGAGATTGTTCCAATCAGGGCATAAGGAGCTGCCTCGTTCTCAACAGGCTGCCTCGTATAACTTCAACTTTTTAAATGTTATTTTGCCATCTAAACCTCCCACTCCTTGCTCGCTGAAGCGCATTTCGCTATGTGAGTTGGGCTATCATTTAGGGTGGACAATGGCGTCCCCTGGACTCCGCCGACCTTATCAGAGGCGGGAAGCCCTCACGCGGATCCCCACTTCCCCGCCCCCGTCCACTCCCCAGGTGGCCGGCGTGGGGATTTAGGGTCATTATTTCCAAGTTGACACTGCGCCGGTGGGCGGAAGTTTGCTGTCTTGACTCTGCTCGGATTTTCCCTGCAAGTTACACAGGTAGAATGAAAGCGGCTCAGGAAACAGCGCTATCGGGCTGTGTTATCTCGGAAACCAAATATTTGATCATCGGTCCTACAGCGCGCGGCCCGGGATTAGTCTGAGCGAGTTTGGTAATCATGCGGGGATGCCATGGAGGGCGCCGCGGGGCACCGCCGCAGCCCCACCTCGTTCCCCGGACAGGAGAGGCTTCATCGGGAGCCCTGTCCCCCCGCCGCCCCCAGCGGCGTCTGTTCCGAGATCCCGCGCCGCCCAATCGCCAAAACCGGTGGTTTGAGCGCCACACGTGATAAACGCTGAAAATGGATTCTGCCTGCCCGGGACCTATCATTAAATATTTAAAATAGAAAGTTCGCAATGGCAACGTTTCTTCCCTGGCTCCGGCAGGAAGACCAAGAGAGGGGGGCGCCGGCGGCGGGGAGAGGCCCCCAGGCTCCCCAGGCGCGCGGCACGGGAAGGCGGGCGCACCGCGAAGGGACAGGTAGGGCTTGCCAGAGCGGGGAACGGGTCGCGCTGCACCGGAGGCCAGGGCCAGGCAGGGTGCGCGGGGCCGAGGGCGGGCGGGAAGGCAGCTTCTCCAAGAAGGGCCCTTTAAATCCAGGTAGCGAGCGCCGAGCCGGCCAGGGACAGCTCACATGACCGAGCCCCGCGCTTTGAACTCAGCCGCGACCAGGGCCGGCGCCTGCTGCCCCAGAGGTGCGTCCGGCGGCGTAACCAGAAGGGGGCTTCGGGCGGGTCTCTACACTTTCAATAACATCCACAGGCCAGCTGAGCCTGCCTCACACTACCTGGGGGCGAGCACAGTTTGGGCTCCACTAGGGCCGGAGGTAGAAGACTCTCAGCCAGGCACTGACCGCTGTGAAACCCGCCGAGCGGAAAGGTGGGAGGCTAGATGTAAAAAGTCACCCCCCTCCCTGTTGCAAGGCGCCCCCCAGCCGAGGCGTGCTCCCCCTTCCTCCTGCCCGCACTCACCGAGGTTGACGAAGCTCATGACCATGTCGGCGTCAGTAAGGAAGTGGCTATCTTGCAGGCTGGCCAGAGGGGGGCCCTGGGTGCTGAAGACTGCCTTGTAGGGGTAGGAGAAACCCTGGCTGTCGGACCCGCCGCCCTCCTCCACCGCCATGGCATTGTACAGGTCCAACATGAACATGGGCGCCGAGTTGTGCTTGCCCTGGAGGTGGGGGCGCGGGCGGTGGGGCAAGCCCAAGATGGAGAGGATCTCGCGCTGCATCTCCCGCCGCTCCTGGCTGCGGAGGCGCCGGTGGATGAAGCTCGAGTGCACCTCGTTGTCCAGGCTGAAGTCGGCCAGGGCGGCGCGCAGCAGGAGCAGGGGCACCCAGAGCGCCACGAAGCTGGAGGGCGCCGCGGCGCGCAGCGAGCGCACGTGCATCGCGCCGGCTCTCCGCGCGGCCAGGGCACTGGGCTCCGGGCACCTGGGCCCGCGCCGCCCCAGGTGGCGGAGGGGGGCAGCGGCGTCCACGACGCTCAGTCACTTGCTGCAGATGGGCCCCGCTGCACCCGCGCCGGACATGGCCCCTCCCCGGCCGGCTGTGCGCTGCCCGGACCCCCACCCCGACTCGGGCTGGCTCCGGGGCCCCTAGCCCTGCACTCGCTTGGGCGCACGGCGGGGCTTGGAGACCCGCTCCAGCGAGCGAGGAGCCTGGCGCGGGTGGGAGGAGCAGCCGCAAACCTCCGAGCCTGGAGAGCGAGCGCTGGGGAGGCGGCGGGCGGGCGCTCCTTCCTCCCACTCCTTTCGAGAGCGCTCTCCAATCCGGCGACAGCGACCCACCCGCTTTCGACCTCCGGCGCCGAGAGCAGGGCCCCAGGATCTCTCTCCCCGCCCTGCGCGCCCCTGATCGCACGAGAAGACGCCTCGGGAGCCCCAGAGCGAACGCGCTGGGGCCTGGGAGGAGGAGGAGGAGGAGGAGGGCGGGCTTCCAGGGGCCCCTCCCGCGCCGGCGGCCTCCCACCTGCCTCGGCCCCGCCCTCCCCCCTGCTGCGCCCAATGGATTCATTCAACCCTTCCAGCGCGCTCGACAAATATTGACCAAGTGCCCACAGGGTGCCCAGCGCCAGGCCAGACGCCGCCGGCCTGGGGAGGAAAGACGCCCACCCGGCCCTGCCCTCTCGGGGCTCGTAGTCCGAACAGGGAAGGAGACCTCAGCCGGACCCAAGGATCTGGGCAGCGGGGGCAGAAGCTGAGCGGCGGGAGGGGCGTGGAGGAAGCGCGGGAATCGGAGAGGACTTCTCAGAGGAGGTGCCCCTGAGCCCGACTCGTCCGTTTGCCCCCCTCCGACACACTCGCTGGCTTTCCTCACTCCAACCACGCGGACCCGCCGCACCCCCCCAGACTTGTCCACAGCTTAACTTTGGCCACCTGAAACTCCCCCTGACCCTCGCCCCCGCCCTCTGTAAGGACAAATAAATACAAACTGAAAATAGGAGGTTTTCATTCTCTGCAGAAGACAGGGGACCAGGCTCCCCTGTTCTTGCAGAATTCACTTTAGATAACTCGTAATGGTTGGATCTTTGTCTTTCCGAAAAGTATGTAAATCAAATAAGTTTCTCTAGGGGGAGAGCAATTAGGAGTACATAGCAAGGTGTATATAAATTTTTGTATGAGAGACTGACTTGATTTGTAAACTTTCACTTAAAGCACAATTAAAAATTAAAAAAAAAAAATGTTTCTCAAGGACCTGGGAGACATCTTTTGAAATGTAATCATCAAGGAAGTTCACACCCCTCCCTCCCAGTTTCCTGGAAGGAGATTAACATAACTTTAGGTGTCCTGCCACGAAGACACTGGAAAATTAGCAATTTTATCTTTAACGTGAATGTAATGGGCTGTATCCACTCAGTTCTCTAAAGCCTCGGATTCCTTTGTCTTGGCAATTTCTCTCCTGGACTGATTGCCTGTGATGCATCCCATTTGGGTTCAGTGCTTATTCAAGAATAAAACTCTTCTGTCTCTTCCATTGTTGTGCAGAGGCTTTCTAAGTTGAGAGCAGGTTTTGTTTTTAGAAACTCTTCCCCAACACCAATGCCCTCAGTCTCTCCCCAGGTAGAAGACTCTCCACCACCAGGTCCCTATTCAGCGGCCACTGCCTCCCAGAGACCTTCCCAAGCCAGCAAAGCTAAGGCTGCCTCCCTCCTCACCCCCACGCACTCGTTTTATTTTCTTGAGCTCTCTGGCTGTCTGGAATTACTGTTGCAGTTTACCTCACCCGCCCGCTACTCTGCCTCTGTCCTTCTCCTGCCTCTCACTCTTCCTTCCACAAATATTACTAAGCTGCCCATGGTGTGCCCGGCTGACCGCTGCCCCCAGACCACTACAGCCTACGGGTCCCCTCTGCCAGCTGAGGGAACTTCAGTGATCACTACACTTTGGAGCCTCGGTTTCCTTATCTTTAAAATGGGTGCAAAATAACCCCTTACTCAGAGTGGCAGTAAGGACCATGCCCCCCGCCAGGGGCTGTCCCAGTGGCAGTGAGGACCATGCCCCCCCCCAAGGGCTGTCCCAAGGAGGCCAACAAACAAACCACTGATTCCCATACAAGGGTAGGTGGAGGGTCACCAGGGAACCCAGACAAAGTTTAGGCTGAGTTTGGGGAAGGAGGCTTCTGCTAGGGGCCTAGCTGACCCCCCTGAAGGGCTGGAGAAAGCCACCAGGCTGGTCCTTCCTGAGGCAGGAGGGCTGGTGAGAGACACTCCCAGGAGCCAGGTTTTCTCCAGTTCTCCTGAGCAGAGCAGATCTGCCATGCAGCCCTCTGGGTCTCTGGGGGCTTTTGGACAAGATGGCAGCCTAAGGGGTCACATGGGTGGAGAGAGGAGAGGCCCAGCCAGGAGAAGAGATATGCAAGCCTGCAGATCTGTGGGACAAAGAACTTCATTTGGCTTTTTGCCTCTGGTTTTTTAAAATAACCTGAGTAACAAAGGTGCCCTTTGTCCTTCTGAAACAGCCAGGCCAAACTTAAATAAGTATATATAAATAGGGGGCTACACAGGTCACCCCTTGACTGCAAGTGTATTCATGGATTGGCTCTACCCTAACTCTGCATTAAGACTCCTTAGAAACTAGAATGGCAGGGTCTGATTGGTCTCACTTACTTCGGACGTGTTATCAGGAGGGACCACCACCAGGAAGAGGACCTCATGCTTGGTGTTTCATTTTACTTGGATCCACAGTCAACGCCCACGGAAGCAGCAGTCAAGAAATCAAATGACATATTGCATTGGGCAAATCTGCTGCAAACGGCCTCTTCAAAGTGTTAAAAAAGCACAGATGTCACTTTGAGGACTAAGGTGCGTCTGACCCAAGCCATGATATTTTCAATCGCCTCATACGCATGCAAAAGCTGAACAATGAATAAGGAAGACGGAAGAAGAACGGAAGCCTTTGAATTATGATGTTGGCAAAGAATATTGAATATACCATGGACTGCGAAAAGAACAAACAAGTCTGTCTTGGAAGAAGTATAGCCAAAGTGCTCTCAGAAGTGAAGATGGCAAGACTTCATCTCACATACTTTGAACATGTTATCAGGAGGGACCAGTCCCTGGAGACGGACATGGTGCTTGGTAAAGTCAGTGAAAAGAAGGAAGACCCTCCAGGAGATGGGTTGACACAGTGGCTACAACGGTGGGCTCAAACAGAACGATTATGAGGACAGTGCAGGACCAGGCAGCATTTCGCTCTGTGGTACATGGGGTCACTGTGAGTCAGAACCAACTTGACGGGACCTACAACACATCAAGGCTCCAGTCATGCATATTCACTGAGATCCCAATGACTAGGGGACTCTGGTCCTTCCAGTGCTCTCTTTGGGGCTTTTGGGATTGGTAAGAGCATCCCCGCAGGGGAGAGGGCACAGCACGTCCATGGGGACAATAGAGCCTCCAGCCCACGCCTCGCCCAGACCTTGCCTGATACATCGCAACGCTTTGTAGCCTTTCTCACTATGATAAAGGGGTAACTGTAAGTACAGGTAATAGTTTCTTCGAGTCATTCTAGGGAATTATCAAACCCACTGCGGACAGTGAGAGCCAGCAGAGAGGCTGGCGTTTGCCTATTTGGCAAGGGCTGGATGGACAGAGTTCTAACTTGTGGAGACCCCCTTCTGGGTGGTTACAGTCTGAAAGTGCCATGTGGGTGGCTGGTGGCCAAAGAATGAAGTGGGAGGTGGAGATATGAGTTATCTCCACATCTTGGAAATTTGCCTTAGATCGGCTATTATTCACCAAAGGTCCTAGTCATTCATGTGGACACCAGCCGGCCAGACGGCCACTACCACAGAGGCCAGGTCCTGGGCCCCTCCCCGGGCTGGGCCTCTGCCCACTGGCCAGTATCCACTCACTCCTTCAGTGTGTGTTGGGTGCTTCCTGAGTGTCAGGTGGGGGCGGCTCCACAGGGTGGCCACCTGTGAACCATACAATTAGTTTAATGCTGTTGCGTGACATTCCTGATCATCTATGAACAAGGGGTCCCTCATTTTCATTTTGCATGAACCCCTCAAATTATGTGGCCATCCTGGTGTCAGGGACAGCATTGGACCCAGGCATAGAGCCGTGAGTGGGCCAGGAAGTGGTCCCCATCAAGAAGATGGCTTTCAGGTGAGGGGACAGACCAGGAACCTTCATTAAGGCTTGGAGTGAGAGGAGAGGCAGACAGGCCCCACGAGGAAGTCAGAGGAGTACTGATGGCGGAAAAAACTAAATGACCCAGATGTCATTGACCTGAGTGAGGGACAGGCATTCCAGGCAGAGGGACCAGCCAGTGCACAGGGCCTGTGGAGCAGGGAGCAAAAACATGGCTCCATCCCCCGGGTCCTACCCAAGCTCCCAGTGCTGCAGAGTCGCTGCAACTGCTCTGCTGACTCAGATCCCAGCGGAGATGAATGGGGTCTCTTTCTTCCAGCATCAAGATGCTACTCCCCTGCAGCAGCCTCTGCTTCTTAATCCCCTCTCTAACCTTTTGGGGGGATCTTCACACACTAGTGAGGCTGGGGGAGAGGGGAGCAGGTTGGTGCCACAATTTACATACGAAAGCCACTGAGAATCTGTCGGTCCCGCTGAACTGTCAGTGTCCACTCATCTTCCAGGGAGGTCCTCCAAGGAAGCATTACAGTTCATCTTCCGTGCTTCTCAGCTGAGCCCACCTTGAGCCTGGGACACAGCAGGTGCTCAATAAAATACCTGTTGAATGAACAGGAAGAAGCACAGCCAACACATAGGGAGCCTGTTGACCCAGGGCTCCAAAGTGGCCCTTCTTCTGGGTGCCATCTTTTCTCCTGCGAGATGAAGACACAACCAAAACCTGTTGCCGTCAAGTCAACTCCAATTCATAGCAAAGAGACAACAGAGTGTTCCGTAGCCAGACCTGGGAAGAGATAAAATCTCCTCTGGACTCCCACAACCCTCCTATTGAACCTTATCTTTCCTACGATACCTACGGAAGAAGGAGTAGACTATTTTCCCTGCTTCTTCCCCCAAAAGAGTCCCCAAGACCACCTCAGTTATGGCTTACTGAGTGAATGAATGAACAAATGAGTGAATGCAAACACGCAGAAACAGCGGTCTGGGAGTGCATTGGATGCGGGTTTGGGAGCTGAGGTCACCATCAAGTCTTCAAGATTGTTTAGAGTCCCATGGGTGGTTCACACCCTGGGGCTTCACCCCTTTGAGCCTCAGTTTCCCTGTCCTAATAGTGCCTGCCTCCTTGGGTTCCCCTGAGGACTCATGAAAAGGGCTTTGAATAGCGCATGGGAAACAGAGAAAGCACTCAACAAACGTCCGTCTCCATCTGTATGGAAAGAAGAGGATGGTAACACGGACGCTCCCTCAATTTAAAAACAACAAATCTTTCCTGGATGATCTGCCCTTGGGACAAGCAGAGAAAAGCCGATTGATCCTAGGGGAGACGGACCGCCAGTGGGAGAGTTGTGTTAGAGATGAAAGGATAATCCCTGCATTCCATCCTCCTTCTTGTCCCTGGCCCCCCTGCCACCCAGGGCCCAGGAAGTTCCCAGGGGCCTCTCTCTGGTCTCCCAGCAGCCAGGGGCCGCCCACCCCTGCAGCATGGTTCCCCAGGCCAGGGCACCCAGCGTGGACTCGGGGCCGTAATCCCATCTGCCAGGCTGCCCCATACCTGGGGCAGCCTAGCCAGGATGAAAATGGCCTGGAAATGTGAGGAGCTTATTGTGTCTGCCGCCCAGCTGGGGGTCCTCACCCCTCACCCACCAGCCCCCCAGTGCTGGGCAAGGAGCTTTCATTTCATACATCATCAGTCACATCTTGCCAAAGTGGTTTTGACCAAGTCAGCATATGTCTCGGGGGCAATAAAAGGAAGAAAAGAATTCTGCTGACGAGCACACTGTTCAGCCGGTGCAGACCCCGTCTTCATCAGTGGAACTCTTAGACCATCTGCCCTGGAAGCTCAGCTGGCCAGGGGGCTCCTTGGGGGCTACTCTCTCTGACCACCCCGCGGCCTGGACCTCAGGCCCCAGCCAGGAACAGGGGCCAAGTGTCACCTTGCAGCAGCTGTATGATCCTTGCCTGCAAAGCCATTTACCCTGGAGAGGCCATTAGGTTAGCACACCTGTAATGTGATTTCCTTTCCATGCGTATCTCGTCCCACTGGAGGTACAGATTCTTTGTGCTTGCTCACCCTAGGGTTTTCTTTGTACTTTTTAAAAAAAAAACAGAGTAAGAGACTGAACATCTTCTGTCAGCCTGAAGTATGTGTGGCTGTGGCTGTGTTCCAAACGAAAAACACACTCAGACACACACACATGCACAAACACCCCCCACACATATATACACACCACACACATACATACCACACACATGCGCATATACACACCATGCACACGCATGCACACAACCACCACCTCAAAGAAAACTTATACCCAAGGCATGACATGCAGCCAGGTCCTCACAGACAGCAAGGGGGAAGCTGCGTTATTGCTTACTGTTGTCACGGCCGTTATTTCTTCAACTTCTTCAACACAGGAGGACGTCTGGTCTGGCTCCGAGCATTCGCTAGCCTTGGTCCAGCTTTAAAAAGGGGCCTTCCTCCTTCCAAGACTTGAGGTAGAAGGGCCAGCATGGAGGATGCATTCATCCTTGCCCAACAGCTGCTAAGCCAACACAGCCTTAGCCCAAGGAGCCCTCTGACACAGAGGGCCCTGCTCCACCTCCGAGCTCCCGGACAAGGAGACCAAGATTCTGGGAGGGCGAGTCTGTGATGGACCAGGATCCAGCTCCACTTCTGAAGATACAGCCTCCTGTGGTACTTGTTTGGTGATCTTGATGCAAACTCTTGCTCCCTGGCTGGATCCTAAAGCAGTGCTTCTCAAATGAAGCTTCCTACACAAATTCCCTGGAGAGCCTGTCAAAATGCAGATTCCCTTTCCACCGGGCTGAGGGGGGCCTGAGCCTCTGCATTCCTAGTCAGTTCCCAGGGGGTTCTTCTGCTGCTGCTCCTTGAGGCCTGTATGTTGGGCGGTGAGGAGCTGAACAACTACAGTTACAACTAACTAAAGTAAGGTAGTGACTAAATACTAAGAGTAAGTAGTAACTAAGTTACTAACTAAAATAGTTGAAAGCTTAAAACTGAAACTTAAATATCTTCCAGCTGCTGTTCGAGGAGCTTTTTCATTAACAGGTTATTCCTCACAACCACTCTATAAGATATTCATTATCATCCCCACTTCACGGATGAGAAAACTGAGGAGCCAATACTTGAGAGAAACTCACTGTTACAGATTGAATTGTGTCCCCCCAAATATTTGTTGTAAATCCTAAACCCCTATGCCTGTGGGTGTAATCCCATTTGGGAATACGGTTTTTTCTTCATTATGTTAAGGACACTTTGGCAGCATAGGGTATGTCTTAAACCAATCACCTTTGACATATAAAAAGAGCAGATTAGGCAAAGCGAAGGAAACACAAACCGAGGGGAAGATACAAGCCACATGAGGATCCCAAGGAACCCGGGAACAGAAGATGAAAACAGACAGGAACTTTCCTCCAGAGCCAACAGAAAGAGGAAGGCTTCCCCTAGAACCACCACCTTGAATTTGAACTTCTAGCCTCCTAAACTGTGAGAAAATAAATTTCTGTTTGTTAAAGCCACCCACTTGCAGTATTTATTATAGCAGCACTAGGTAACTAAGACACTACCCAAAGCCACACCTAGGGTCACAGTGAGTGGGGGAATCAGAATTCTAACACAGGCTGTCTTCTTCCAGGACCTGAGTCTTTAAACACTGGGTACCCCGAGATGGGGTGGCCTCAGTCCTGCCTGTACCTCCCGGCGCCAGATGAGGCACAGCACATAGTAGGTTTCCCATCAGTAATGGATGAATGGCCAGAACACCTCATAGCTTCGCTTCAAGTCCTCCTTAACAGTAGAAGTCTTGCACTTCAATGCCTGCGAGGACCAGCCAGGCAACCTCAACCCAGGTATGCAGGGCCCAGGATGCAGCCCAACTTGATTCACTTCCCGCAAGGGAAACCATGAGCACAGACTGGAAGAGAAGTGTCCACCCAGAGACAATAGGGAGGGGTGGGGACCTGAGTGAACTGGAAACTGCGTTCTTGAGGTGCTGCCAACCAGGAATTTGATTCCCGCATTACCAGACAGTCCCATTTTTCTGCAGAAACTGGACATCTGGGTTTTATGTGACAACTCTCAATGTTGGCAACTAATTCAGTTTTTGCTGTTGTGTGCTGTCCAGTGGAACTGCCCCATAGGGTTCCTAGGTTGTATTCTTTATGGGACCAGCTTGTCAGGTCTTTTCTCTCGTGTAGCCACTGATGGGTTCAAACTACTGATCTTTCGGTTAGCAGCCAAGGGCTTAACCATTGCACCACCAGGGCTCCATATAGGGTCGCTGTGAGTCTGAATTGACTTGATGGTACACAACAACAATTAAATTTTTTCCGTCATTGAACCAAAGAAGACAGGTCAACCAGTCAAATTTGGGAAATCCAGCTTGTCCATTATAAAGGGCTCTGCTGGGATTGGAGGATGTCTTAAGCCCCTCCCCCCCCAAAAGTGGAAGGTCCACCAAGTTGGTGCGTTTCAAAACAGCACCCGTAAGCCCCTCAACCTGATTCACTCTTCAAGGAGTACAGCGTGTGCTGCGTGGCTGGGAAGGCTGACTGCCCACCCCCTGAGGCAAAGCCTGAACTGATCCTCACCAGAGTCCCCTTCCCACTGGTCCTGCAGCACCCAGACCCTGTTAACCGATCTGCTGATAACTCACCGTCCCTGCCCCCCTTCAGAAACAAATCACACAGAAATCAAGTTGTCGAAGATTCAACTCTTTGAAATCTAGAAGGCTGTGGCCCCACCCTCTGAGATCCAGGAGACCATTACCTAGTGCTGCTAGAACAGAAATACCACAAATGGGTGGTTTTAACATACAGAAGTTACTTTCTCACAGTTAAGAGGCTGGAAATTCAAATTCAGGGAGCCAGCTCTAGGGGAAGGCTTTCTCTCTCTGCCATCTCTGATGGAAGATCCTTGTCTCTTCTGAGCTTCTGCTCCTGGGCCATCTTCATGTAGCTTGGCATCTCTCTTCCCCCATCTCTGCTTCTTAGCTTGCCTGTTTTAATCTCTTTTATATTTCAAAAGAGATTAACTCAAAATACGCCCTACACTAATCCTGCCCCATTAATATAACAAAGACAACCCATTCTCAAATGGGATTATAACTATAGGCTTAAAAAAAATCATTGCCGTCAAGTAGATTTGGACTCATAGTGACCCTATAGGACCGAGTAGAACCACCTCACAGAGTTTCCAAGGAGCGCCTGGTGGATTCGAACTGCAGACCTTTTGGTTAACAGTCAAAGCACTTAACCACTACGCCACCAGGGTTTCCAAAAATTGACTCAAGGACAATGAGTTTTAATTATAGGCTTAGATGTTAGGAATTGCAACACATATTTTTGAAGAATACAATTCAATCCACAACAAACATCAAAAGCCAGAATTCCTTCTTTAGAAGCCAGGAAGGGAGGATGTTCATTGCTCCTGCTTTTCAGGGCCCCCAGAGCCCTGGTGGTGCAATGGTTAAGCACTCAGCTGCAAGCCAAAAGGTTGACAGGTTGAACCCACCCTGCAGCTCCACAGGAAAAAGACTTGGCATTCTGCTCCTGTAAAGATTACAACCTAGGAAACTCGATGGGGCAGGTCTGCTCTGTCACATGGCGTCGCCATAAACTGAAATCGACTCAACAGCACCCAACAACAACAACTACAACTGAGCCCTCTCTCCTGTTGGGGGAATTCCCCATTTCCCAAGCAAAGCCCTCCGCCCACAAGATGCATTGTCCCAGCATGCTCTGCAGCCTGGGAACTGGCATGTGACTTAGTCTCAGCCAATCAGAGGCATCCACCCAGAATCTGCTAGTGTGTGCCTGGATCATTCTGCAATGGGGTCCCCAAGCCTGGCTCTCTGGGCTTCCTGGGGGTTCTGTAAGCTCCCCTGTCATCTGTGCCCTGTCACCAGGGTGCCGAGTTTACCAAGGTGCTCTCCTTTGGTAAACTCCTTTTCGGCAGCAGTCAGTATAAGATGGTTTCTGTTGCTTGCAGTTGAGAACCTGCAGAACAGCGCACTGGGAACCATGGCAATCACGTTGATCAGAAGTTTACAGACCTTTTCTTTTTCAGCAGCTGAAATCTCTGGTCAAGGAAGCCTTGCACAGACGCCTAGTACAGGAGACACACAGAGACAGAGCTTCTCTCTCCTTTTTTTAATTTTTATTGTGCTTTAAGTGAAAGTTTACTAATCAAGCCAGTCTCTCATACAAAAATTTATACACACCTTGCTATCGGAGCTTCTCTCTTTGAATATAGCAGGCAAGGGGCTAAGGTTGCCACCTTCAGCAAATAAAAATTTAGGATGCCCACTTAAATCCTAATTTCAGATAAACAATGAATAATCTCCAGTATAAGTATGTCCTACACACTATTTGGGATACAACCAGTTGCCGCCAAGTTGACTCCGACGCATGGTGATCCCCGTGTGTGTCAGAATAGAACTGTGCTCCACAGGGTTTTCAGTAGCAGATGATTCGGATGTAGATCACCAGGCCTGTCCTCTGAGGTGCCTCTGGGTGGACTTGAAAAGCCAGCCTTTTGGTTAGCAGCCAAGTGCGTTAACCGCTTTTATGACCCAGGGACTCCTATTTGGGATACACTTATACCAAAAAATCATTCCATGTTTACCTGAAATTCAAACTGAACTGGGCGTCCTACACTTTATCTGGTGACTCGGGCAGGGGTGCAGAGCAGAGCCCCCACGTGGGCTCTCCTTCCTCATCTCCCTCCCCTGCTCCCAGGGTTTCATGAAATGCACTTTGGGAAGGACCCATCTAGTTGGAGGCCTCTACTTCCCACCTTCTTCTGATAAGAGTATCTTTGTTGTCCTCAGTGGAAACTCCCCTTCCTCACTCCAGTCCATTTGGTTCCCTCCTCCCAAATGCATGACTGGGCACATGACCAGGCCTGGCCAATCAGAGCAGCACATGTGATTGGCAGAGCAAAGGGCGTGTGACTCAATCCAGGCCAATGTGACTCAACTTTAGGACTTCTGTTGAAATTACTGGCAAAGAGAGCCTCTTCTCCCACTGGCAATGCTAGGTCAGAGCTGCAGGCAGCCGTCTTGTCTCCCTTCAAGGAACACACTGCCTGAGGGAGAGACCACATGGAGTACAGGTAAGCAAGAGAAAGTGGGAGACTGGGAGCTTCATGAGCCTCTGGATCGTGCTATCCCTGAAGCTAGCCCCACCCAGGATTTTTCAGTTATATGAGATGAAAAAGATGTTTCAGAGTTTATCATGGTGTACTGAGTTTTCAGTCAGTTACAACCAAGGTCCTGCAAATGTGTGGTTCATTTCTTCATCTTGAAAATAAAGATATTGAGACCCAGATAGAAACTGCTGGGGTCCAAGGTCTTACAGTGAGACAGGGCAGAGCTCGATTAGAACTCAGGCCCCCAGCTCCCTGGGTTCCGGTTTGAGCTTTCATCTCCCACACAGTGCCTTCCTTCCGTCCCTGGCTTTCTTCTTTCACCTGCCTCACTGCATGTCTGCTCATTTTTTTTTAAATATACTTCTTCCACTTCGGGTCTTACCTTTTTTGCCTCCCTATTGGCAAACCCTCTCTCTCTTTTTCTAAATAGGTTAGTCTTAACTCATATGAAAAAGATAATTTGAGAAGATTAACAGATTTGAGCTCTCATCTTAAATGATGCAAATAATTGTTACAGTAAGCATTAATGATGCACCTATCTGTTGTCAAGTGCTTTATAGATTGTCTCTAATCTTTTAACAGCTCTGAAACTAGGTGCTATGACTCCATTTCACAGATGGAGATATGGAGGCACAGAGGCCAAAGAACTTGGCCAAGGCCATGTGGCTTGTGAATGGCAAAGCCAGCATTCAAACCCAGGGCGACCTGATTCCAACTCCCTGATTTTCTCCCAGCCAAGCCCCTCCCATAAAGCCAGCTCACGACTATTATTTTCATAGCTTCCAAGGTGACTGGCCCCCCAGTTGGGTTGCGAGAATTAGCAAAAAAAAAAAAAAAAATACAGGAAGCCTAGTTAAATTTGAATTTCAAATCAATAATGAATTTTTTTTTTTTTAGTTTAAATATATCCCAAATTGTGTGGGACATATTATGTGCCATTGAGTCGATTCCAACTTATAAACCAAAAAAACTCAAACCCACAGGGCTTCAAGGAGCGCCTGGCAGATTCAAACTGCTGACCTTTCAGCTAGCAGCAGTTGTTCTTAACCATTATGCCACCAGGGTTTCCCTCCAACTCATAGTGACACTATATGACATAGTAGAACTTCCCCATGGGATTTCCTAGGCTGTAATCCCGTGGGAGCAGACTGCCAGGTCTTTCTCCTATGGATTTGAACTGCCAACCTTTTGGTTAGCAGCCTAGTATTTTAACTATTGACCACCAAGGCTACTGCATGGGACATAATTATACTAAAATCTATTTATTGTTGATCTGAAATCGAGATTGAACTGGGTATCCTGTATTTTATCTGGCAATTTGACACTAAGGGGCTCCTCTGGATGAAATAAGAAGCATCAGCTGTGTCCACATTCTGCCTTATAGCAAAATGCCCACCTCAGGGCCTTTGCACCTGCTGTTCCACCTGCCTGGAAGGTTCACACAATATTCACATGGCTCCCTCCTTCGCATCTTTCAAGTCTCTGCCAAAATGTCACCTCACCAATCAAGCCTACCCTGACCACCCTAGTTAAACTCACATCTCCTCACCTCTCGCCTTCCCTGCACCCCCCCCCCACCATGTTTCCTTTTTCTCCATAACACTTAGCACTACCTGAAATATCATATATTCAAATGCTTATCTGTTTGGTGTCTGTCTACCCACCTAGTGTGCGGGCAGGGGTTTTTGTCTCACTGCTGTCTCCCCGGAGCTCAGAAGAGTGGCTTGTGTGTAGCAGATGCTGAATGAATGAATGAACTCCCCCAAAAGCATGCCTTGGTTTCAGCCTGGAATACCCCCTGACTTAGCATCAGGAGCTGAAATTGTCATTCATGCCCAGTCACTGGGTGCTGAGTGACCTTGGGCATGCAGCAAGCTTTCCACTCATTGGGCAGGATAGTTGTACACTGCTCAACTCATGGATCCCCATTCACAGCCTGGTCCTTGAGAATGGTAACTTCAGAGTTGTGCAGTACACACCCTGAATGACTGTACCTGGTAGGCCTGGGATTTGATTCACTCATTATATATATACATTTTCGGATATTTGGTGGCACAGTTGGTTAAGAGATCAGGCTGCTCACCAAAAGGTCAGCATTTGGAACCCACCAGATGCTCCTTGGAAACCCAATGGGGCAGTTCTACTCTGTCCTGTAGGGTCGCTATGAGTCGGAATTGACTCGATGGCAACGAGTATTCAGCCCAAGGCCTCAGCAGTAGAAGGACATTCAAGATCCCTTATGTTCTAGCTGGGGTTGTTGCTGTTGTTGAGCCAGTCGTGACTCATAGCAACCCTATGTACACCAGAATGAAATGCTGCCCGGTTCTGCTCCATCCTCACAATCATTGTTATGCTTAAGCCTACTGTTGCAGCCACAGCATCAATCCATCTTGTCGAGGGTCTTCCTCTTTATCACTGGCCTTCTACTTGGGGTAAGAAAATGAAAAACAAGTGACAAATGCCATGGAGAAAAAGAAAGCCAAGTGAGAAGACTCAGAACAAAGGGTGGTGGGCTGTTTCTACAGGTGGGCAGAGATGGCCTTTCTGAGGAGGTGACATCTGAGAAGAAGCCAGAATACAGCCAACGGAGAAAAGGGTGTGCTGGTGGAGATGCCAGCGAGTGCAAAGGCCCTGAGTTGAAACACAACAGCATCTGGCTACTTGAATCCATGTCCTGGGCTGGGTTCTCTAGAGAACCAGTAAAGAGTATAAATATACATAGCCTGTAACCCATTGCCGTCGAGTCGATTCCAACTCAAAGTGACCCTATAGGACAGAGTAGAACTGTCCCATAGAGTTTCCAAGGAGTGCCTGGTGGATTCAAACTGCCAGCCTTTTGGTTAGCAGCCATAGCACTTAATCACTACGCCACCAGAGTTTCCATAAATATATATAGAGAGAGATTTATATGCATGAAATGGCTGGACAGGTTGTAGAGGCTGGAATGTCCCCAGTCCGTGGGTCAAGATAGAGGCTTCTCCTGATTCACATAGCCACAGGGGCTGGCAAAACTAAGATGGACAAGGCAGAGAACAGGGCTCTTGCTCACGGGCTGCGAAGACCAACGAATTCCAAGATCGGCAGGCAAGGCCACAGGTAAGCTGCTAACTCAAGTCCCGAGAACCGGAGGTCAGGCGAACAGGAGCCAGCTGCAGGATCCACAGACAGCAAAAGCCCGCAAGCCTTGCCAGAGAGCCCACTTATATTCGATGCAGGCCACACCCCCAAGGAAACTCCCTTTCAACAGATTGGCTACTCAAAGCAGATCCCATCATGGAGGTGATCACCTTATGCAGAATCTCATCATGGAAGTGATCACAACATCATACGACTGCCAAACTACATCGTAACTGCCAAACAACTGAGAATCATGACCTAGCCAAGTTGACATACAATCTTAACAATCACAGTCCAGAACCACCTTCTAACGCCAGCTTTTCCTGGGGTCTTATGCCTGTCTTTACAATGTTACCACATTCTTTGGGGTGGCTTGAGTACGTGCCTAGTTTTTACACACAGCCAGAAGGACTCAGCCCAAACCCACTGCCTAGACCCCTCGGCCCCAGCAGTGTCCGGACGCCTGAAGCTCAGTGTCTTTATCAGTGGGACCCTTCCCCGCCACCTCTAAGGAGCTTGCTCCCAGGTGAGCTATCTGTGGTTGCAGAACCTCAAGTGGATGTTCCCAGACATCAAAGAGGTTGCAAAGATCTGCAGTCCCCACAGACTCAGGCCTTTTCCTGCCATTTGTTAGATGTTAAGTCCAGGGCTTTTTCTCCAGGGCTCCAATGAAGAACAGAAGCTCCCAATATCTCAAGATACCCCCTCCCCCTGCCATAATCCATAGCTCCCCACTTCCCACAGAGTCTCTGGTCCTATGGCCCCAATTTTGTTTTTATGGGGTAATATTCTTTGATTTCCAAATGCCTTGTGGGAATTTGCTGGGGGTGGGGTGGGAACCAGAGAAACAAAAGGATGATTTAAGGGGGTTCAAAAGCCTCATTATAATCAGGAAATTTAATTTACAGACATTTGGGTCTTTCATTCCCATTTATGAAGAAGGGGAAAAAAATCAATTGAGTGTGACCATGCTGAGTTCCCCTCACTTGGAGGCTTGTTCAAGGCATCTTTTTTTTTTTAAGTGGTTTCTTTCTCTCTTTTTTTTTTTTTTAATTTTTATTGTACTTAAGTGAAAGTTTACAAATTAAGTCAGTGTTTCATACAAAAACTTATATACACCTTGCTGTGTACTCCTAGTTGCTCTCCCCCTAATGAGACAGCACACTCCTTGCCACCATGTATTTTCGTGTCCTTTCAGCCAGCTTCTGACCCACTCTGCCTTCTCATCTCCCCTCCAGACAGGTGCTGCCCACATAGTCTCATGTGTCTACTTAAGCCAAGAAGCTCACTCCTCACCAGTATCATTTTCTGTCTTAGAGTCCAGTCCAAGCCCTGTCGGAAGAGTTCCTTGGGGAATGGTTCCTGCCTTAGGCTAACAGAAGGTCTGGGGACCATGACCTCCGGAGTCCTCAAGGCATCTTTTGACTTCAGAAAACCTTCTTGGCAGTAAGCAGCAAACAGGCTGAGCAGATATCATCCTGCATTTAAAAACAGGGTCTATCTCCATGGCAGAACTCTGACAGTAAAACAGCGGACCATGACGCAGAGAAGTTGTGGTGCTCTGGGAATGGTCTGCTGTGGACATGCAAAACCTCTCGCTCCAGCTGAGCTCTTCGATGGCACAGGAAGGTTTGAGGGATCTAGAAGGTTCTGTATGCCTGTCTTCAGGCAGCCACCTTGAAGCCCCATTTTCCAGGTAAATTTCATGTAAATACCACCTATTTTACGTGAAAGGAGGTGTTTGTTGTTTTATCATCTAGGATGCTGTCTCTCTTTCTCTCTGCCAGTCAAAATGTCCACACATACTACGTGGAGAAGGAGCTTTATGGGCAAGTAAGTTCAAGGAGGCCTGGTTGCACAATGGTTAAGCACTCAGCTGCTAACCCAAAGGTTGGTGGTTCAAACAACCAGTGGCTCTACTGGAGAAAGACCTAGAAATCTGCTTCCTTAGAGACTGAAACCAAACCAAACCCCTTGCCACTGAGTCCATTCTGACTCATAGTGACCATATGGAAGAGCAGAACTGCCCCATAGGGTTTTCAAGGCTGTAAATCTTTACAGAAGCAGACTGCCAGATCTTTCTCCCATGGTGTGGCTGGTGGGTTCAAGCCACTGACCTCTTGGTTAGCAGCTGAGCACTTAACCACTGTGCCACCAAGGCTCCGTCCTTAAAGGTTACAGCCTAGAAAACCCTGTAGGGCAGTTCTACTCTGTCACATGGGGTTACTATGAGTCAGAGTCGACTCAAGGGCAACTATCAACAACAAGAAGTTTAAGAAATGATGAGTTAAAGGACAGTAACCAGGTTTCTTTACTAAAGGACTTCTCAGAGCCTTTAATGAAGCAAATCTCTAAGAAGAGAGGAGTGGGCACCGTGTCCCTGCATTGCTACATTAAGCCAGGAGTGTTTCAGGGACACTAGGCACAAACGCAAATGAAAACAACTTAAAGACCCAAATCAGCGCGGCGTCCCTAACAGTCCTGCTCAGGCAGTGCTGCGTCCCGGGGCTCGTGTGACCCAGTAAGGCAGGGCAGGTGCAGGTGCAGATGCAGAGAGGGGCAGAGAGCTGCTTTGGGGACAGTCATCAGGCAAAGTGTCTCTGAGCAGCGTGTCTGAGAAGAGTCCTGAAAGCAGCGGAGAGGGAGGCTCAAACAGCTTGGTGTGTTCAAGTAACAGACATGCTTGGTGTGTTCAAGGAACACTCAAAAGGCCCCTGTGGCTGAAGCATCGGTGAACAAGGTGGGAGTCGGAAGCCTACGTGGTGACTTTGAACGTCACTGTGGCAGGCCAACTCTAATGTGGCCTTCCATTATCCCCACCTCCTGTTTGCTCACACCTGTGTAAACCCTTCCCCTTGAGCGTGGGTAGGACCTGTGACTTGCCTCTAAACAAAACACAGCAAAGGTGTGATGTGGCTACATCACATAACATTGTAACTTCTGGACTGCGACCTACGTCACAAAACAATATGTGTATAAATTTTTGAGTGGGAGATTAACTTGACCTGTAAACTTTCACCGAAAGCACAATTAAAAAAAAAAAGATTGTAGCTTCTGTTTTGCTAGCAATCTCTCTTCCCTGCTGGCTTTGAAGCCATCTGCCATGTTGTGGGCTGTCCCACCGAGAGGCCATCTGAGAAGGAGCTGAGGGCAGCTTCTGGCCAACGGTCGGCAAGGTCTGTGTCCTGCCAACAACCACGTGAACTCGGAAGCAGATCCTTCCCAAGTTGAGCCTTCAGATGAGACCCCGGCTCTGGCCCACTCCTGACTGCAGCCTTACAAAGGACCTGGCTGAGCCAACGGCCAGGCTTCTGACCCAGACACTGAGATCGTAAACGTATGTTGTTTGAAGCCGCTAAGCTTTTGGTAATATTGCTACACAGCCATAGATGACTAAGGCAGATAAGGACTTTTAACGTGGGGGAACTAGGGGAGGGTTCAGAGCAGGGGAGTGGCAAGACCAGAGCTACATTTAAAGGCTCACTCAGGTTGCTAAGTGGAGACTAGGTCTTAGGTAGCAAGAGCGACAGCAGGGATCAGTTGGAAGGCTAATGGGGGCATTCAGGGTGGAAATGCTGGCATCTTAGACCTGGGTAGGGATGTGGAAGTGGTGAGAAGAGGTTAGATTCTGGATCCTTATTTAAGATAGGTCAACAGGATTTTTGGACGGATTGGATGTGGGTTGTGGGAGAAAGAGTCAGGGATGATGGCAAGGTTTTTGGCCTGAGCAGCTGGGTGAAGGGTAGTGTAGGGTGGAGAGACAGGAGAGAGTGGAGGCTTGCAAGGTGGGAAGCACTGTGAAGAGTTACGCTTAAAAAAACCCGAACCGGTTGCCGTCGAGAGTTATGCTTACCAGATTTAAAAACTCTCTATACAAGGTGATACCAGTTAGGGTGTATTTGGCTGTGAGTAAAACCTAATTGGGTATCTTAAACCATAAAGACATTTAATCAAAAAACCAGCTGCCCTCGAGTCAACTTTGACTCATGGCAACCCCATGTGTGTCAAAGTAGAACTATGCTCCATCGGGTGTTTCAGGGACTGATTTTTCAGAGGTAAATTGCCAGGCCTTTCTTCTGAGGCACCTCTGGGTGAACTTGAACCTCTAACCTCTTGGTTAGCAGCAGATCACATTAACCCTTTGCACCCCCACCCAGGAACTCCGCTTGGGCCTTAGTGGGCACGTTTTTTCTCCAAGTTGAGTGTCCTGAACAGTAAGACTTGTTCTTTTGTCAAAAACCAAAATGTGCAAAGAAACATCAAAAATCCGTGTCACAGAATATATTTATTGTGAGTAGATAGGATTCAAATTGGCCAGCACTCTGATGAAAGGAAGAGCGGACAGAGAAAGCAAGTTGTATTGATCATTGTCAAACTAATTTCTCAGGCCACAGCATCAGAACACATGCAGCGTTCCAAGGTCCCCCAGGTGTAGAAACAGAGTCACTAAGGACAGGCCGTACACTGTCCAGTCAGACCGTGGCTTCCTGCTCCTCCAAACTGGAGATAATTTTCCAAAAGAGCCCAATGCCTGAGTCAAAACGCTGTCCTCTAAGCTGCTTACTAGGCTATCCATTGACTTGAAGGTGACTTTAGAAAAACAAGGACACCTGAGGGCATCAGACTTACGTGGTGGGTCACCCCAACTCCACGAACCCGGGAATCTGGATTCTAAGAGAATCAAAGCGATTTTGTCACCTTCGATACCTTTTTGTTTAGACTGACTCACGAGCTTGGACAGAAATAGGTGTGAGCAGTAGTGGGTCCTGCACCGTGAACTCCCTGGCAGCCGTGTGGGCCGACCACTCTGGAAGTCTGGACAACGAACCCAGGGGTCAAACAAGACAAGCTTCCGAACCTAATCATCCTTAGAAAGTTCACCTTTGCCAGCACAGAAAAAATAAAATTTAAATTTAAAAATAATTTTAAAAAGCAAATAAAAATTTAAAAATAACTTCTTTAAGGCAGTCCAGTCCAAAGAACAGGTGGCACTTGCCTCATGTGATGTTCCCAAATGCTGACCACAAAATCCTCTCCCCACGACACCCAAACAGCTCCACTTGGGGGCAATTCTTCCAGTTTTGGGAAGGTTCTGGAGGTTTACTGCAAATGCCCCTGCCTCTCTGGAGCCTCTCGGCAGCAGAAAATCACTAGCCACCAAGCTTCCAGGGCAGGCATTTAAAATCCCCTTCCACGTCTTCAGCCTCCATGTACTTTTTGATCTTTTCATTCCACACTGTTCCCTGCAGACAGGATCAGCATCCAAACCAGGGATTCTTTAAGGGATTCTGTGTGCATAAACGTGATCACCTTGAGTTTTTGTAGGGAGAGGAGGGCTCCAGTTACCAGGCACTTCTGAGGGCTTTTAATAGGAAACATTTGCGCCAAATAAAAAGGCCTCTCCTTGTGTCTTGCTTTCGTTGTAAATTATCTGCCCCGCGGATCCATCCAGAAATCTCTGTGAAGGACGAACTCCGTGGCCTGGCTGAATCCAGGTTTGTTGCTCAGTCCAGATAGATTTCCAACCACGGCCTCCAAACTGCAGCCTGGCGGACACTAAGAACAGAACTCCTTTTGTTCAGAGTAAACTTTTTAATGGTCCCTTCTAGCGAGGCCTCGTAGAAGCCTCAACAAGAGCCGCCCTTGAAAGGGCCAAGTGGAGCAGAGCGCTGAGGGGACCCCGGGAGGGGCTGGCAGGCTTTTGCTCAGCCTTGGTGGTCCTGCCGCAAACGGGAATTGGGTTATTTTATTGTTGTTTAGGATGGAAGGGGGGGTGGTGAGAAAAGGGCTGTGTTACAAATTTTCATAATTAGTGCCTGGAAAGTGTTAGGGACTCACAACGCACACATGCATGTGCACACACCCACACACGCGTACATGCATGCGTGCACACAAGCACATACCACACACACGTACACACATATACACACGTACACACATATACACACATGCACACACTGTGCCATCAAATGTCATCCTGGAGGGACAGGGGCTCCCAAAAGCTGAAACCCCAGAAGCCAGTAGAGCAAATACACTAAATGGAAAAAGATGTGCCCCCTGGCCTGAGAACTCTGCGTGCTGACCACTGCTTTCATCTGGGGGCCTCACGGGGCCCTTTGGCGCCCGAAGAACCTGGATACTGAGGGCAAGAAGCAAACCGAAATATACCAACCGCTCACTGGCCGAGGTGCTCAACAACCCGGTTCACAGCCCCATGTGCCAGGTGTCAGACCTCTGAGCATCTCTTGGCGCACCTGAAGGCTGTTGTCTGAGTGGCAACAGGGACAAAAGGAGAAAGGAAATGAGAGCTGTGACTTACTCCTTGGAGAAAGTCTCCCCACTTTTCGTTGTACATGGGGAGAAGAGATTTTAAATTTGCTTCTTTGTACTTTTTTGAAGAACAGACTGGCTCTCCACTCTCAAACTAGTTGCCAACAAGTCGACTCTGACTCCTGGCGACCCCATGTGTGTCAGAGTGGAACTGCACTCCACAGGGTTTTCAGTGGCTGGCTTTTCAGAAGTAGATCACCAGGCCTTTCTTCCGAGGCACCTCTGGGTGGACTCAAACCTCCAAGCTCCGATTAGCAGCCAAGCATGTTAGCTGTTCGCACCACCCAGGGACTCCAAGTTCAGCAAAGTCTAAATCAGTGGTTCTCTACCTACCAGGGCAGTTTTCCCCCCAGGGGACATCTGGCAATGTCTGGGAACATTTTTAATTGTCACAGCTGGGAGGGGTGCTAAGATACCTAGTGGGTAGAGGCCAGAGATGCTACTGAACATCTCACACTGCACAGCACGGTGCTTCCATAGAGAATTATTCAGTCCCAAATGTCAACAGAAAGGAGCCCTGGTGGCACAGTAGTTAAGTGCCCAGCTGCTAAGGGAAAAGTTAGGAGGCTCAAACCCACTAGCCACTCCATGGGAGAAAGATGTGGCAGTCTGCTTCCACAAAGATTACAGCTTGGAAACCCTGTGGGGCAGTTCTACTCTGTCCTATAGGGTCGGTGAGTTGGATTCAATGCTACAGCAGTGGGTGTGTGTGTGTGGGTGTGTGTGTGTGTTTAATGTCAACAGTGCCACGGTTGAGAAATTCTGGGCTAGAAAACGGTAACCCAGATCCCATCAAGGCCCCCACCCCACCCCAGGATGGGAAGGGTCCAGGTCCTTACTGAGTTGAAGGTTAGGAAGGATGGGATTGCTTTGTAACTGGTTGAGGCATAATTTCTTCCTTTCCAATTCACTGGGACAACAAGGGAGAGGGGGCTCTTTGAAGAAGGGTTTGGGGGCTAGTCTTTATCTGGTTCTCCATCATCTTAAATTGAGTGGGGAATCGGAGTACAACTCAAGTGGTATTGCTAATCAGTCTTTGAATGGAATAAATCACGTGGAATGATATCCTATTAAATCTGCAAGTAATTAAAGGCCATGGGGACTTTGTGGGGAGAATTCTGAACTTGATCAAGTTTCTGTCATGTTCACTCCCCACTTCCCAGGGGGAGGGGAACACCTGCTTCTGTCACACGGGGACTGTCTGAAGGTGGAGCCTGCTTATTATTTGACATATTGATTTATTAATCACGTCTCTTTTTCCCCCAGGAAGCAATGAGCTGGGGCTGATGTCAGAGATCTTTGAACAGAGAGGGAGGGAGGAAACCCTAGCATCCCAGTCCCCAGGTTTGAGTTTGGACTCCTCTAGCTGGGTGACCTTGGGCAAGCTGCCTCCTCTCTCTGAACCTGGGGTTTTCTCATCTGTAAAAGGGGACTGACAAGAGCTCCTTCCTCCCAGGGTTCTGACAAAGGTGAAAATGAGATCATGGCCCTAAACTGCTCCGCCCTCTCTGGGCTCCCAGGAAGTGGGCAGAAGATGCTGCTCTCTTCCTCTTCCAACCCTGTCCCACCACAGGCTCCCAGAAGCCTGGAGTAACCAGGTCCTTTACCTGTCTCGTAATCTCGGGGCACCCCGCTTCTCTACACCCCCATGATTATATTGCCACCCATGGCATTTGTAGTTTGCAATCTGTCTCCGCGTCAAGAATGTCAGCTCCAGGTGTACAGAGCCACACCCTTTGCCGTCGAGTTATTTCCCACCCATAGCGACCCTATAGGACAAAGTAGAACTGCCCTGTAAGGTTTCCACGAGCAGCTGGGGGATCCGAACTGCGGACTTTTGGTTAGCAGCCTTAGCTCTTAACCACAGGGCCACCAGCAGCGCCTCTGTCAATAAATGCTTGGGAAATGAATGAGTAAGAAAGAGAACATTGGACTGGCGGCAAGAACCTGGGCTTCTAGTCCCTTCTCTCCAGCCTCCTACCTATGAACATGGAGTCAAGAAGACAGCAACTGTCTCTCTCCATCACGTCTAAACCAACCAAACCAAACGCGTTGCAGCCGAGTAGATTCCGACTCAGCCACCCTATAGGACTGAGTAGACCTGCCCCATAGAGTTTCCAAGGAGCGCCTGGGGGATTTGAACTGTCCACCTTTTGGTTAGCGGCCATATCTCTTAACCACTATGCCGCCAGGGTTTTCCCTCACCTCTAATCCATCAGCAATTCCTACAGCCTGGACCTCTGAGGTAGACACTGGCTCCACCCACCTCTCCCACCTCCATACCGCACTGGGGTCTAGGCCACGACCCCTCTCCCACCATCTCAGTGACCTCCTGGCTGGCCTCCCCGAGCAGTCGGCTCCCCCCTGACCTCTTGTTTGGACAGAACCCTGTCACCTCACTCCTCTTCCTAAAACCCTCCAGTGGCCTCTGATGGCTCTTGGAACAAAACCCAGTCTCTGTCACAGTCCCTGAAGTCTGACCCCCTCCCTTCCCACTCATGCCCCATTTCGGGATGTTCCAGCCACTCTGGTCTCCTCAGATGTCCACGCAGACCACCCTATCAAAATACCTGACACGGCCCCCAACTTCATCTTCCTTCCCGTCACTGCCATTACCCGTAATGCTTGTTACTCCATTGTCTGCTTTCTCTGTGGTGTCTTTCTCTCTCTACGGAAGCTGGACTTTATCTTCCCTATTACTGTTACTGTGTTTTTAATGCCTAGAACAGTTTCTGGTCCATTAAAAAAAAAAAAAACTCAATAAATGAGTGAACTGATTTAAATAATTAGTTGATTAACCCAGGCTCCAGGTCCAGAGTGCCTGGGTCAAATCCTGGCTGGGTGTTTAGCGGCACACACTGGCCTCAGTTTTCTCATGCACAGAACGGGGGGAGAGTCATAGCCATCCTTGGGGTTGCTGCAATAATTAGGCGGCGTCCACAGTAAGTGCCTCCTTGGCCCAGTGTTGGCATTTTAGAGGCGCGCGCTGACTGTGGAATGCATTGAAGCCTTAGATCAGCACCGTTTTCAAAGCACTCTCAAGCTCCTCCCTTTTAACCCTTCAACCAATTTAGGTTGAAACCTATGAAATGACAGGTACACAACCATTTCTGATCTACATGAATGGCAATTTCGCAGGATTCAATCTAAATAGGT
Organism: Elephas maximus indicus; assembly: GCF_024166365.1. Taxonomy (NCBI): domain Eukaryota; kingdom Metazoa; phylum Chordata; class Mammalia; order Proboscidea; family Elephantidae; genus Elephas; species Elephas maximus. Next base: position 11,968,057 of record NC_064843.1, on the reverse strand, counting down.
AAGCAGGACAAATCATTGATCCTGTTTTGTAGGTGAGTAAAAACACGATCAGGCAAAGGTCACCAACCTCTCCCCAGGCCACATAACTAGAATATGCTGCGGCCAGCCTTGAATTCACAGCTTCCGCTCAGGGTTCTGGAGCCCTGGTGGCGCAGTGGTTAAAACTAGGGCTGCTACCCCAAAAGTTGGCAGCTCAAATCCACTAGCTGCTCCTTGGAAACCCTATGGGGCAATTCCACTCTGTCTGTAGGGTCAGTATGAGCCAGAACCGGCTCCACAGCCACAGACTGGCTCAGGGTTCTAACCAGGACACACTGGGATCTGATGGCAAGAGGACTTCACAGTCAGTTTGTTCTCCCCTGGTTGCAGGAAGGGGGCGAATGCCAAGACAGGAGGACCAACAAGGGGTAGGGGCACAGGGGAGGGCGATGGCAGGACCCCCTACCAGCAGAGCAGGAGAACAAAGGCCCCTACCTAGCCTCCAAGAGAGACCTGTCCTTTAAGACTATCCTTCCCCTCTTCCTTCCTTCCTTCCCCTATTCTTCCCTTTCTCTCTCCCATGCTTCTTTCCGTCCTTCTTCTCTACCCTCTTCCTCTTCCTTTTCCTTCCTTCCTTCTTTTCTTCTCCCCTCCCACTCTCTTCCTCCTCCTACTCCTTCTATCTTTCCTTTCTTTTCTTCATTTTTTAATTAAATAATGAGTGGATTCCTTTCTGGCAGTTTCACAGGGGGTAAAATCACTTAGCAACCTTAATTATTTTCAACTTAATGCCTTCCCGGGGGCGGGGGAGGCCGAGCCCCAGTGGGTAAAATACCTTGCTGGTTAAGCTGCTCAGAGGCAGCTCTGGGGCAGATGAAGCGTCTGACCAAATACTTCTCATATTTTCCCTCTCCCTGGTAAGGGCTTTTGTTGGGAGCGAACCTTTTCCCCCTGATAAACACGAGCAACTGCAGTTGACTGAGATTTTTTTCTGCTGGCTGTAGCTTCAAAGGTTTTTGGGTTTTGAATTCCAGTCTTTTAAATTACTTTTTTTTTTGGACACACCTACAGTAGATAGTAGAAATATGAGTTTCATCTTCAAATAACAGAGAAGTAGGGAGGTGTGTTGTTGGGAGTAGTTATCAGATCGGCAAGGACAGTTCCAGTGGTGCAAACCCCGTAGATCACTGGGAGTCACCGAGCTATGACAGGGAGACCAGTGCTGCCAGACAGAGTCCAGCCACCATTGCCAAAGAGTCACAGGAAGCAGGGACTGAACGCTGACCCTAGGCAGGCACCGGGCTGAGCCCTGCAGAGATTAGCGGCACAAGCCTCAGGCCACCCTAGGAGGTGAGTGCTAGCATCACGATGGAGCAGGTGAGGCCCAGAGAGGCTAAGAAGTTTTCCCTGGGTCACACAGCTCAACAGGTTTGCCTCCAAAGCCCACCTGCACTGTCCTGCCCCACCCATCCACCCACCGAGTCAGCTCCTTATACCAAAGGGCTAACACTCTCTGAGCAAGCAGCTAAAAATCAGGACTAAAAAAATATCTTCTTTGAAGTGCTGGGTGGTGATTCTGTGAGATCAAGTGTGAAAGGTCCTGGTACAGAGCTCCTCAAAAAACATTTGCCCATTTCCCACTTCTCCCAGTTGGCAATGAACATTGGTAGATATCATTTACAAAGGTTCAGGCAGACTAGGGTTCCAGCTGGACACTCACTACTTATGGGCCGTGTGACCTTGGGTAAGCCACTTAACCCCCTCTGAGCCTCAATTTTCCTCATCTGGAAAATGGGCTAATGGCAGTACCTGCTTCATGGGGATGTGAGAACTGAGGGAGAGAGGAGGGAATACTGATAAATCAAGAACCTAAACGCTTAGAGAAACACCAAATATTAGTGTAACAATATATTTATGGTGAGTAGATCTGATTCGAATTGGGCAGTGGTGTGGGAACATGTCAGGAAGGTGCTGCCAAGAGGGGACAGTGAAAGCAGGCTATATAGGTCCTTTTATGTTAATTTCTCTGAAGATAACATCAAAGCACAGGGCAGGCTACCAAAACAGTCACCCACTGAGGAAAAGCCACACATCCTAAAAGAGCCTTTATTCAGACCTTGGAGTTCCTGCTTCTCCAAGCTGGCTGCACAGAGATAACCCTCCAAAAGAGCCCAATGCCTAAGGCAAAACACCCTCTGCTAAACTGCTTACTAAGCTATTGTTTGACCTGAAGGTGACTCCAGGGAACCAATTCCTTCAAGATTCAAAAGGACAACTAAGGGTGTGTGGCCTGTGTGGGTTACTCAACTTCCTTGAAAGCCAGAAATCTGGATTTCAGGAAAATCCAAACTCTTTTATCAAAAACTAGTCACAAGTTGGCAGGACTGCACCGGGTGGCTGAGACTGGCAAGCACAGGCAATGGGCGAGACGGGGTCTTTGCTGACATGGGAATTCTGTGACATGGCCTGAAGATAGCTCCCAGATTACTGAGTGTTTACTATGTATGGGTCATGGTGCTAAGCTCCACCCATGGGCCGACCCGAGACCTTTACCACCCTTCTCTCAAATAACCCTCCCAACAGCCCGGGGAACTAGGCCCAGGTATGAGCTCAGTTTTACAGATGAGGAAACCAAGGCTCAGAGAAGAGAAGCCACTTGCTCCAGGTCACACAGCAAGGATGTGTCAGTGAGAATTTGAATCCAGGATAGTCCAAACTATTTCTATGCACTTTCCGATCCCAGCTGTCCATCACTCCACAACAGTCACTTCCCACTGTATTTATACTCATGAAGGACAAGGTTAGTACAGGTACCTGAGCAATTTAACGCTGAAACTGGACAACACAGCCCTGACACCCTTGTCTGTGTGGTTAAGGTTGTATGTCAGCTTGGCCGGGCCACAATTCTCAATGGTTTCGCCGTCATGATGTAGTTTGGCAGCTATGTAGTGATGTAAGCACCTCCATAATGAGATCTGATATCATGTAATCACCTCCATGATGAGATCTGCTATGAGCAGCCAATCAGCTGGAACGGAGTTTTCCTGAGGTTGTGGCTTGCACCAATATATGTGGACTTTCTGGCAAAACACACTCTTGGGCTTTTGCTTGCTCTAAATTCTGCATCTGACCTGCAGTTCTTGGGACTTGAGTTAGCAGCTTACCTGCCAATCTTGGGATTTGTCAGCCTCTGCAGCCTGCGAGCCAGAGGCCTGCTGTCTGACCTGCCAGTCGTGGGTTCACCAGCCGCTGCAGCTATGTAAATCAGGAGAAGCCTCCAGCCTGACCCGTGGACTTGGGACTTTCCAGCCTCTACAATCGTGTGAGCCAGTTCCTTGATATAAGGCTCTCTCTCTGTCTCTCTCTCCCTCTCTATATATACATATACACACATGCTTCATTGGTTTTGCTTCTTTAGAGAACCCAGCCCTAAGACATTATCTGACACCTATAACACAATGGTTAAGCTCTCAGCTGCTAACCAAAAGGTCAGAGGTTCAAACCTACCCAGCCTGATGCTCAGAAAAGACCTGGCAATCTTCTCCCATAAAGATTACAGCCTAAGAAACACTATTGGGCAGTTCTACTCTGTAACATGTGGTCGCCATGAGTTGGAACCGACTCAATGGCACCCAACAACACGCCATTTAGAAGGAACAGGAGAGCAACTGTTCAACAAGGAGCAGACTGTGGGGATTCTTTTTGAGCTCCTCGCTTAGTAGTACAGCTTGCAGCCTTGCTGTTGAGGTGAACACAGGTCAGTGTTCTTAAAAAACCCAATCCCACCAAGTGGCAGTGCTGCGATCTATGCAGATGCACCCCCCACCCCAAACGGACAGGCACCAAATCCCCAATGCCCAGAGCCCCCCAAAAGCGCTTGTCTGGTAAGGTCTTCCATCTCCCTGGCAATTCTTCGTCATGTTAGTGAATCATTTTAATAGGGGGTTTTAACAGAAACATTCATCACCTTTTGTGCAATCAGGATTTTTTTTTTGTTCTAGTTAAACAGTTAAGTACGTAATAAACGCCCATCAGCCCCACTGGGCAGTTTGGGTAATCCTCCAAACCGTAAATCATCACGGTGGTTATTGTCCTGATAGATTTGCACTGGGAGGAGCCTGTGGGCCGGGGGCTGGGGCTGCCAGTCCAGTCAAACAGGGAAAGGGAAGCTGAGTTTTCTCAGGACCCGCTGAACTGCTGACCTTCGCCCCATTCGGTTGGGGAAGGGCCCACTCCCACCTTCACATCACTTGTCCTCTTCCCAGAACACCCCCCCGCCCTGCCGGGGAGCAATGCCAATAAGCACGGGAGTCTCTCAAAAGGCCTACTGTGTGCCAACCACTTAGCTAGGCCCTGAGGCCACCGAGGGGTGAAAAGCAGATGGCATGCTGGTCCTGGGGGAGCCTGCGTCAGATGACCAGTGACCCCACACTCAGGCTAGGGAACAGCCACTGTGATGAGTGCCAGGAAGAGCCACAGAGGCCTGGCCTGGAAGGGGCTCAGGGGTGCCATGACTGGTAACATTCATCTAAGGGTCTTCTGTGGCTCTGATGTGTGTGTCTTGGGTGGGGGAGGTGACCTCCATTTCCCAGAGCCCCCTTTTCTACAAGCACATGCTCCTCAAGGGTGACTTGGAGGGTGCGAGGGGGCCACAGTGCTTCTGTAGCACATACACGTGGGTGCAAGACGGTGGCCGGGCCTGCTTCTGACCACCTTCCCTTGGGTCCTCCTTCAGCAACTCCAACTCCTCCGCCAGGTGTGTGTGCTAAGCTCTGTGAGGAGGAGCTTGGCTTCTGCAGGACACTTGTCACTCGGTCACAGGCTGCAAGAACAGTCCCAGGTTCCTGTCCCCCTGGGCTGCAGCTTGGGCTTTGCTTTCCAGCTTGCACCTGCTCTCACCTAAGCCACCTCCCCCTGCCCCACCCCAAATACTCGCCCTGTAGACATTAAGCCCAGCATCTGCCCAGATCTCCCGGGACCCCCTTCTGCTTCCCTGCTCCCATGCCAGCATCCTGAGGCCCCTGCACCTGCCGCTGTCTTCAGAGGACTGCGCCTGGGCCCCCAGCTGCTCTGCCTGCACCTGCAGGCTGGGAAGTACCTCGGGGCCTACTTGCAGGCAGCCCAAGCCAGTGATGGGGCAGGAGGCAGGAGACTGCAGGCCCAGCCGGCGGGGAGCCCAGCTCTGAGGTCCATTTCCACTCCAGAGACCTCATGGGATGGGACTGAGGCTGGAGTTGGGTATGCATCACACCCTTCTGCCTGGCTTCTTCCCTTCCCTGCCCTCACAACCTAAGTGGTTTCTCCTGGGTTATCAGTTGCCCTTGGGTCCACTCCAACTCATGGCACCCCAAGTGTGTCAGGGTAGAACTGTGCTCTGTAGGGTTTTCAACGGCTGCAGTTAGGGTTGGGCACCTGGGTGGACTCAAACCTCCAACCTTTCGATTAGCAGCCAGGTGCACTGCACTACCCGGGGCTCTTTCTGCTGGGTGCGTATGCGCCGTCCTCTCAGAGTTTACTCCAAGGGAACTTGACCTCATGCAGACGCATTCAGCAAAGCGGTTTGAAACAGCAGCCTAGCAGAATCTCTTCGTTTTTGAAAGCAGTGAGTCACCCTGGGTATAGACTGAGTAGCTTCCACTTCAGGCCCAGGCTTTAAATCAGTGGAGATCAGACAGAGACTGGAGGACTCAGCAGGAGAGCCCTTACCCCACAGGACCAGTAGGTTTAGTCCCACAGGCTGCCCTGCCCATGAGATAATTAGGGGCTGACATACATACAGCCCAAGACTTCCGGAGGAGCCCTGGTGAGGCAGTGGTTAAGCGCTCAGCTGCTAACCAAAGGGTCAGTGGTTTGAACCCAGCAGCCTCTCTGTGATAGCAAGATGTGGCAGTCTGCTTCCGTGAAGGTTCCCATCGCCACTGCGTTGATTCCGACTCATAGCGACCCTACAGAACAGAGTACAGCCTTGGCAACCATATGGGGCCGTTCTACTCTGTCCTATAGGGCTGCTAGGAACTGGAATTGACGCAACAGCAACGGGTAAGACTTCTGGAAGGGTTGGGTACTATTTCTTTCAAATTTTTATTTTGGAAATAATGTTAGACTTGCAGCAAAGTTGCAAAAATTGTTTAGAGAGTCCCCGTATTCCCTTCACCCAGCTTCGCTGGGTGTTAACCACGGTGGTGCCTAACCACGGTGGTAGTTGTTAGCTGCTGTCAAGTCAGCCCCCAACTCATGGTGACCCATGCATAACAGGTTAGGACATTGCAGTCCAGGGGGTTTTCACTGGCTGATTGTCCAAAGTAGGTTGCCAGGCCTTTCTTTCTAGTCTGCCTTAGTCTGGAAGCTCCTGCTGAAACTGTTTAGCAACATAGCAACATGCAAGCCTCCGCTGACAGATGGGTGGTGGCTGTGCGTGAGGTACAGTGGCCAGAATCAAACCCAGCGTGAAAGGCAAGAATTCTGCCACTGAACCGCCATCGCCCTTGGCCCACCCTTACCTCCTCGTTAAAGTGTCCACAAAGCTGCCCCTCCCTCTTCCTGGCCCCTCACCTCCTCTTGGTGTCCAGAGGCAGCTATCCCTCCTTCCTCACTTGGTTACTCCCACTTGGTCTTGCTCTCTCTTTCCTTAGCAACAAGTCTGTCTCCATCCTGATTAGCCCTGGGGGACAGGGGGTCTCCTGCCTCTTCCTGGCTTCAAGCCCACACCTGAACATCTCCTGGCACTTAGCAAAGGGTAGTAAGGTGCTAATCTAATTAGCTGAGGAAAGCAATTGACACCATGGTGTGAGTGGCTGATGGCTTAGCCCTGGGGGTGGGTGCTAAATAAATAAATAAATAAATAAATAAATAAACCAAACTCTTTGCCACGCCGTGGTATTCCACCCAGTGGATTCCAACTCATGGAGACCCTATAGGACAGAGTAGAACTGCCCCATTCTGACTCATAGCAACCCTATAGGACAGGGTAGAACAGCCCCATTCTGACTCATAGCAACACTATAGGACAAAGTAGAACTGCCCCATACAATTTCCAAGGAGTGCCTGGTGGATTTGAACTGCCAACATTTTGGTTAGCAGCTGTACCTCTTAACCACTACGCCACCAGGGTTTCCTGGGGTGGATGCTCGCGGGCTACAAATGGAAGCTAATGAACCCAACCAGAGGAGGGAGGAGCTGCTCCAGCAGAGTTACAAACTCCCAGCAGGGGACTTATCTTGTTTGTTATCTTGGAGGGAAGGAAAGCTCACTCCCATCTTGCTTGTTCACCTTTTCGGGGAGTTTCTGGCCCCACCTCCTTCCGGCTGGAGGATATTAAAGAGTCACCCTGGCATGACCTTGACCCTTCCATTGGTGGGATTCTGCCTGGCTCTGTCATCTGTACCCCTCGGTCCCCTTATACCTTCATGGCCAGCACTGCCATCCATCAAAAAGCCAAAACAAAACCACTGCGTCAAGTCGATTCCCACTCATAGAGAGCCCAAACCCACTAACAATATACAGACAGGATGGCTGGGGGAGAGCTCACCAAGGGGTTCAGGGAATCTTGGTGGCATGGGCTTCTTAAAGCCACTTTCATGTGAATTGCCTTTAATTTGAAAATTAAACAGATGTCAAAACACCAGTCCCTTTTTTACTAGCTGGGTGGCCTTCAGTAAGCATTTGACCTCTGTGCCTTGGTTTCCCTAACAGTAAAGTAGGTTAATAATAGTTCCTGCTTCATGGGGTGGTTGGCGAAGACTTCAGTGTGCAAAGGAAAAAAAAAAAAAATGAGGCGCCCCTAAATGTGAGCCATGGGGGTCAAGGCCTCGCTTTGGTCCATGCGTGGGGAGAAAGGTCCCGTTGGTGGGAGTACCCAGAGACATCAGCTTTCTAGAGTGTAATTTTGGAATATAGGTCAAAGTATAAAAGGCAGCTGTGATCTCAACCACTTAATCTTGCTGCGACTCTGATTCTGCCCCTATAAAAGGGGCAGATAGTGCCTGTTTCGTAGGTTGCTATAAGGATTAAATTAATTAATAAACTAAAGCACTTTTAACGATGACTGGGACCTAGCAAGTGCTTGATTAATATTATGACCAATATTTGACCCAATAATTCTACTTCGCTAATTCTAATTTTCCATCTTATGATTTCTTACGTGTCTTATAATACATGTAGAAAACTGTCTAATGCAGCAGTGTTTGTAATAGCAAAGAATTGGAAACAAACTATCCATCCATAGAAAAAACCTGTTGCCGTTGAGTGGATTCTGACTCATAGCGACCGTATAGGACAGGGTAGAACCGCCCCACAGGGTTTCCAATGAGCGGCTGGTAGATTTGAACTGCTGACCTTTTGGTTAGCACGTGAATGCTTAATTACTGGGCCACCAGGGCTCCGCCTACCCATAGGGGAGGGCCTAAATATACTATAGATCATTCATACAACGGAATTGTTTGCAGCTGATAAAAAATGAATACTTTGGAATGATTTCCAAGACTTGTCTAAAGTTAAAAACAAAAACCAAACCCAATGCTGAGCGAAATTAGTCAGAGGCAAAAGGACAAATATTGTATAAGACCACTACTATAAGATCTTGAGAAATAGTATAAACTGAGAACACATACTTTTGTGGTTACGAGGTGGGGAGGGAAGGAGGGTGGGAGAGGGTTTTTTACTGATTAATTAGTAGATAAGAACTGCTTTAGGTGAAAGGAAGGACAATACTCAATACATGGAAGGTCAGCTCAACTGGACTGGACTGGACCAAAAGCAAAGAAGTTTCCGGGATAAACTGAATACTTCAAAGGTCAGCAGAGCAAGGGCAGGGGTTTGGGGACTATGGCTTAAGGGGACTTCTAAGTCAATTGGCAAAATAATTCTATTATGAAAACATTCCGCATCCCACTTTGAAATGTGGCATCTGGGGTCTTAAATGCTAACAAGCGGCCATCTAAGATGCATCAATTGGTCCCAACCCACCTGGATCAAAGGAGAATGAAGAACACCAAGGTCACACGATAACTAAGAGCCCAAGAGACAGAAAGGGCCACATGAACTAGAGACTTACATCATCCTGAGACCAGAAGAACTAGATAGTGCCCGGCTACAACCGATGACTGCCCTGGCAGGGAGCACATCAGAGAACCCCTGAGGGAGCAGGAGATCAGTGAGATGCAGACCCCAAATTCTCACAAAAAAAAACATACTTAATGGTCTGACTGAGACTAGAGGAATCCCGGCGGTCATGGTCCCCAAACCTTCTGTTGGCCCAGGACAGGAACCATTCCCAAAGACAACTCAGCAGACATGAAAGGGACTGGACAGTGGGTAGGAGAGAGATGCTGATGAAGAGAGAGCTAACTATATCAGGCGGACACTTGAGACTGTGTTGGCATCTCCTGTCTGGAGGGGGGATGGGAGGATAGAGAGAGTTGGAAGCTGGCAAAATTGTCACGAAAGGAGAGACTGGAAGGGCTGACTCATTAGGGGGAAAGCAAGTGGGAGAACGGAGTAAGGTGTATATAAACTTCTATGTGACAGTCTGAGTTGATTTGTAAACGTTCACTTGAGGCTCAATAAAAGTTAATTAAAAAAAAAAAACCAAAACCAAACCCACTGCCACTGAGTTGATTCCGACTCATAGCGACCCTGTAGTTACAAATAAGTAAATAAATAAAATGGTAACTAACAAAAACTAACCCACTGCTGTCGAATCAATTCTGACTCATAGCGACCCTATTGCACAGAGTAGAACTGTCCCATAGAGTTTCCAAGGAGCACGTGGTGGATTTGAATTGCTGACCTTCTGGTTAGCAGCTGTAGCTCTTAACCACTATGCAACCAGGGTTTACAAAGAAGATGGAGGTGACTAAAAAATATTCATGTCCCTGGGTGGTACAATGGTTAACACACTTGGCTGCTAACCAAAGATTGGAATTTTGAGTCCACCCAGAGATGCCTTGGAAGAAAGCCTTGGCAATCTACTTCTCAAAAATCAGCCACTGAAAACCTACTGGAGCGCAGATCTGCTCTGACACACGTGGGGTCACCGTGAGTCAAAAGTTGACTCAACGGCAACTGTTTGTTTGTTTTAAGCAATATTCACAGCGTGATTCCATATTTGTTTTTTAGAATATTGTCAAGATACATAAAAAAGAAAATCTTTAAAAGAATTTTCACAAACTGTTCACTTCTGGGGAAAGAAATTTACCTTCTAAATTTGTGTTTTAGTATTTCTTAAATGAGAACATACGGCTTTTGTAATCTAAAAAAATAATAATGGTAAGAATGTTGAAATGCAAATGGCTATGCCTGTGCCTCACAAGAAGCAGAGCCACCTACGTGGAAATGGACTTGGAACACTCTGAAGAGAACTGTGGAACACCCTGGAATATACCTGGAACACCCTGTAAGGGACCTGGGATACCTGTAAGGAACTGTGGAGCGCCCTGGAAGGAACCTGGAACACCCTCTAGGGAACCTGGAATTTTCTGACACTGGAGAGGGAGAGCACCTGGCTCAGAGGTCAAATTCCACCGCAGTGACCTGCAAAGGGCCTTCTGGACTTTTCCAGAGCAATCGCAGGGCATCAGGTGTGACTGTATCTTCAGAGACTGAGTGATCTCTAAGGTGGGCTTGCAGAGATGGGCTACTCAGAGGGAACGGGGAGGTCAAGGACTGAGATCTGCAGTGCCCTGTGTCAGCCCACCCTGGCCACCTCTACAGACCTCCTGGCTGCTCAGGCAGAGAGTCTCTGGGGAAGTTCAGATGGGGTTCCTCAGCCTTGGGGTATGGCTGCTTCCAGGTGGGAGAGAGAAAGTTGCCGGAGGGCCAGAGGCCACATGGGTACAATCCTCTTCCCTTTGTATTTCTCTCAGACACGTCTGCCCTCTCAATCATTCAGAGTTCAAGAGATGACATCAAGGTGTTCAGGTCATAAGCGTAATTGTTGCTGTTAGTTACCAGGAGTTGGCTCCAATTCATGGTGACCACTTGTACAACAGAACAAAAAGTTGCCCTTCCTGCGCCATCTTTATGATTGATGGTATGTTTGAGCCCGTTGTTGCAGCCATTGTGTCTCCCTTGCCTTCGCTGGCCCTCCACTTCACCAAACCTGATGTCTACCTCCAGTGATTGGTCCCTCCTGATGACGTATTCCAAGTAAGTGAATAGATCAGTCTCAGATAATATTCTAGGATCCATAGGGTTTTCACTGGCTATTATTTTTCAGAGGTAGATTGCCAAATCTCTCTTCCTAGTCTGTCTTGGTCTGGAAACTATTCTGAAACTTGTCCACCATGGATGACCCTGCTGGTATCTTAAATACGGGAGGCATAGCTTCCAGCATCATAGCAAAACGAAAGCTACCACAGTAAAACACACTGACAGACGGGCAGTAGAAGCATGTTTAGAGCTAGCAAATCTTATGGAGGACTTTCTTCAGGCAGGCACTGTGCTAAACCTCACTTCATTTCCTGCTCCCAGCATGCCTGTGGACTATATTATTATCCCCTTTGTAGAGTCAAGAAGGAAACTTTGGTGCGGTAGTGGTTAAGAGCTACAGCTGCTAACCAGAATGTCAGCAGTTAGAATCCACCAGGCGCTTCTTGGAAACCCTACGGGGCAGTTCTACTCTGTCCTTTAGGGTCGCTATGAGTCGGCATCAACTCGACGGCAACGGGTCTGGACAGTCAAGAAAGCCGAGGCTCAGAGATTTAAACAATTTATCCCAAACCACACAAATTGCAAATGGTTATGCTGGAATTTCAACTCATTACATGTTGAAACCATCACCAACAATCCTACTTTTCCAGTCCTAACAATCAGTCCAACAATAAGAATGGCATTGCTGGAAATCTCTTCGGAATTGCACTGGCCAACAGATATTTACTGATCAGTTTCAACTGTGCTAGGCCCTGACATGCCTGTTAGTACTTCAGACAGTGCCTGACACCTACAAGTGACTCAGCTACTATTTCTGAATGAATGAGTCAAGGAATGAGTGGATGATAATCTGTTATTCACTGAAAACGAAAAAAACCAAACCTGTGGATGTTGAGGCTATTCTGACTCATAGTGACCCTATAGGACAGAGTAGAACTGCCCCATAGAGTCTCCAAGGAGCGGCTGGTGGATTTGAACTGCCAACCTTTTGGTTAGCAGCCACAGCTCTTTCGTACTGTGCCACCAGGGTTCCGTCAACACTGAAGAACCATCCCAAAAACCAGGGTAAAAAAAAAAACCTGGTACACATGCACCCTTTCAATGAACTGGAAAAGAGGGCAGATGTGTCGAAGGAGACAAGGACAGCAGTATTTTTAAAAGATTTCAGTGGGTGAATAAAAATAACTCTTATCCTAGTCCTATAAAGCCTCAGTATATTGAATTTTAGAGTTTATCTAAACTTTTTTGCAATCATTTTGAAAGCTGCATTTCCTTATACTAATGTCTGCAGACGCAATAAGATGGGATGATGGGTAGAGGGAGGAATGGCTAGATGAGTATGAGATCAAGCTGGTTTAGCAAAATGTTAATTATAGAAGCTGCGTTCACTGTACAGTTTTCTCTACTTTCTACATCTTTGAAATTTTTCATAATAAAATATTGGAAAAAATTTAGACTTTCACATGTGGGGTAGCAATGAGTCGGAATCAACTTGATGGCAACTGGTTTTTTTTTTTTTTTTTTAAGTAGGGCATCAAAGAGAGAGATGACTGTCTCTTAATAAGCTAACTGGTCATAAAATCTATCACTTTGGGACTCGAAAGAGCACGTGAAATGAAAATGAAGAAAACCCATCTAGCAGGATTTTCTTCCAGAGTCGAACTCCATGTGAAGACAATCCGTTGTTCTGCTGTGCAGGACTTGGTACGTTCCTCGCATTTCACTGGGGCTGGGGGCGGCAGGGGGGTCACTGGTGGAGATGCTGGCATAGGTTGGCTTTCTTGCCCCGGAGCTGTATTGGCCGAGAACTGTCCATTTGGGACCTCAGGGCTGGGGAAGACCTCAAAGGACTGTCAGCAACAGCCCGTTCCTGGACTAGTCTCCAGAGCAAGAGCACACATAAAAGACTTCCCTGTCTGTAAAACTCCTCCTCTGAAGGACCCTGGACCTCTCAGCTTAAGGTCCATCCTTCTGCCTGCTGTCGTTGTGTGCCTTCGAGTAGCGACCCCATGTACAGAGTACAACTACCCTATAGGGTTTCCTAGGCTGTAATCTTTACAGGGGAACCCTGGTAGTGCAGTGGTGAAGCACTCAGGCTGCTAATGGAAAGGTCAGCAGTTCTGAATCCTCCATCCATTCCACGGGAGAAAGATGTGGCAGTGTGCTCCCGTAAAGATTACAGCCTTCAAAACCCTATGAGGCAGTTCTAGTCCGTCCTGTAGGATCACTACGAGCCATAATCAAAAGAACAGCAATGGTTTTTTACTGTAATTTTCGGAGTCCCTGAGTGGTGTAAATGGTTAACATCCTCAGCTGCTAATCAAAAAGTTGGCAATTCGAGTCCACCCAGAGGCACCTCAGAAGAAGGGCCTGGTGATCTATTCCGTAAAATCAGCCATTGAAAACCCAACGGACACAGTTCTACTGTGACACACATGGAGTCGTTATGAGTTGGAATCAATTCAAGGACAGTTTTTTTTTTTTTTTTCCTTAGATCCATTGCACTTAAAGAAAAAAGTCAAATCCCAACAATGTTCTTTCTTTGTTTCCATTATTCAGATTCCTTTCCTCACAGAAAGACTGGCTCCAAACCCTACACCCAGGTCACACTGCCTGCCAATGCCTTGAATCAACTTTTGTGTTATTCCAAGGGAATTCCCAGTTATGCATGGGCATGGGCTAGAGTGTGACCCAGTGTCGCGGGGGTGTAAAGCATTTTACACAAACAGCAGGTGTTTGCAGAATACTCTGTGAGTGGAAGAAGCACCATGTAAAATACAACTGTATCGCAGCATAATAGCATCCCTAGGGACGGGTGAGGCGGTGTGCTGTTCAATTCCAGTCTGTGGTAAAATGAGTTCCTTTATGTGGCCTTTTGTCTTGGTTTTTTTGAAAAACAGCTTGAGATTTTCTCCCTAAACCCTGAGGAGTTAGTTACCTTTGCCCTAGTTTTCTACCTCAGGGGGTTTGTTATTTTTGTCCAGGTTGATTGACGTTTCCTGAGTAAGCTGTACACAGTTTGTGGTTTGATATTGTTTGTCTGGCCCTGGGCTGCAGCCTGCCCTGTGATTGGTCTATTTCACGAACCTTGCAGGGAGTGGTCAATATTTATGCAAATGAAGTTACTATAGCCTACTATGCAAATGAAGTGTCTGTAGCCTACCAAGAGGGGATCGGTCAGTCATTGCCCTGGTGGGAGGGCCGTGCCTTGAAATTGACCAGGAGTTTTCTTGTATATGCAGCCAGCCCCACAGAGGCTGGCAGAGAGAAGCAGAGAGAGGAGGCAAAGGACCGCCTAAAAAAGTGGTAACATAGGTTGAGGGCTGTAACACTGAAGACAGCGAGAGGCTCAGAAGGGGCCCAGCAGCAGTCAGTGGTAACAGATGGTAGGACCAAGAAGCTTGTCCTCAGAGGCCTGTTCTCAGGGGGCCTGAAAGGAGCTAAGAAAGCTGTCCTACACTGAAAAATAGAAGGATGTGCTCTCCTTTTCCGCAAAGCCTTCCAGACTTTGCCTACATGTTTCCTGATCCTGACTCGTATCCTGTTGATCCTGATCCCAGGTTGTACTCTTTTCCTTAATAAACCACTTAACTGTGAATATGGCCTGTGAGTTCCGTGTGGCCACTGCAACAAATTATTGAACGCAGAGAAGTAGAGAGTGCTGTGGGAGGAACAGCAGGTGTCATAATTGGTAGAAAGTTTGGAGAGTGGAGGTATGTCTGACCTCCACCTCTTAGGGATCAGCCTTGGGCTGATCTTTATTCTCCCTGAAGTTAGACGGGTTCTGACGCTACTGCTACTACCATTTTACACAGCCTCCGGCTAAATTCGTGCTGCAGAGTGCTGGCATCTCTAGCAAATATCCCTGCATTTACTGTGCTCTGTTTCTGCCAAACTGCTTTAAGAGTGCTGATCACAGAGACCAAGAACACAGACAGCCTGGGTCACACACACCACCTATGCCTTAAAAACCAGTTGCCATCGAGTCAGTTCTGAGTCACAGTGACCCCATGTATGTCAGAGCAGAACTGTGCTCCATAGGGTTTTCAATGGCTGGTTTTTCAGAGGAAGATTGCCAGGCCTTTCTTCCCAGGTGCCTCTGAGTAGACTTGAACCTCCAGCCTTTTGGTGAGCAGCTGAGCATGTCTTATGCCTTGAGCCAAGATGAAATGCTCCTGCAACGTGAGCCTGTTTATGGCAGCTCATCTAAG
This sequence comes from Elephas maximus indicus, assembly GCF_024166365.1. Taxonomy (NCBI): domain Eukaryota; kingdom Metazoa; phylum Chordata; class Mammalia; order Proboscidea; family Elephantidae; genus Elephas; species Elephas maximus. The sequence continues at coordinate 11,952,719 of NC_064843.1, read as the reverse complement.
AGAAGCTCCACTCCCCAATGGTGGTATCTATATTCTCAAAACCTGGCTGAGCAGGCAGGCATTTCATCGGGGTGGGCCTCACGGGAGGAGTTAAGTCATCAGCTAGCAGTGCCTACAGATGGCTTCATGGAGAGTGTATGGAGGTGGCCAAGGGTTAAAATTGTCTTTGGCCTTAAAGGTCCCCAACTCTGTACTGGGAAAGGAGGTAAAGGTTAGTAATAATTGTCAACATCGTTGAGTCCAAACCAAACCAAACCACACCAAATCAAACCAAACAATCTTTTAGTAAGCAGCCAAGCACTTAAGCACTTCACCAACCAGGGCTCCTTTGTCTGTAATTAAACCCACTGCTGTCGGACTGGTCCGACTCATAGCGACACTATGGGACAGAGTAGAACTGCCCTGTAGGGTTTCCAAAGGGTGGCTGGTATATTCAAACTGCTGACCTTTTGGTTAGCAGTTGAGCTTTTAACCACTGCACCACCAAGACTCCTCCTGTGGACCAGGAGTCCTAAATAAGGATACCTTATGAAGAGGAATTACTATCCTCATTTTCCAAAAAAGGAAGATAGAGAGGTTAAGTAATCTGCCCAGGTCACACAGCTGGGGTGCACTCTAACTCCACATCCCATGCTGAGCCTTAGCTGGCCCATGATTCTCCTTCTTAGGAAAATAGGAACAAAGACACCTCCAAGAGGAGAAGAGAAGAACACGAGGCGAGAGGAGGAATGGTGGACGAGTGAGCTGTAGATGTTAGGGAGCGCGGTCAGGTGGCCTTGATGAGTTAAATAGGGCTTCCCAGAGGAGCCCGAGCCTGTTGGGCAGGAGTGTCAGCTTAAGGCCAGCTATAGGCTCCAAGGGCAAATCAAGAAGGGGCAGCAACTACATGTATTCTGCCTTGGGTATCAGCAAGATTCTTTGTTGCAAGTGACAGAAAACCTATTCAAACGAGGTCAACAGAAAAATAAACATTGGCTTATGTAACTGAAAGTTGCAGAGTAGATGGCTTCAGGCGTGGCTGTGTCCAGGTGCTCAAACAATGTTTTTCTCCGTGTTGGCTTCTTAGGCAGCCAGCAGCTCCAGGCTTGTGTTCAACTCCAGTGGAAAGAAATGGTTCTCTCTCAAGAGTTCCAAGAGAAGTTTTGGAATTGAGTTGTATTGGCTCTGTCTAACCTAGCTTGAGTCATGTGCCCATCCTCGAACAAGGAATTGGCCGGGGGGATGAAATACTCTGACTGGCCAGGCCTGGATCACGAGCTTGTCCATACATGCAGCCAGGGTCAGCCCCACCCAAACTACGTGGGCTAAGAAGTGGGGGAGGGTAAAGTGTGGCTCTCCAAGAGAAACTTCTAGAAGAAAGTGGTATGCATACTGAGAAGACAGAAACATCAAATGTCCTCTACAAAGATTTTCCACTAAATGAGAATCTCTCATATTGTCCACTCTTTCCTGTTTTAGCAATCCTCACACTAGCTATTATAATTCTGGAACTAGCCCCTAAATGGGCTCGTTTGCTTTCAATCCCTCAGAAACCTATAGGCAACAGGATCTTCCAGAAGGGCTTCTCAGGTGTTTTTCCGCTTTTAACAATGTTTCCTTCTCTGATTTTAAAGTGATAAATGAGCATATTGGGAAATACAAAGAAAAAAAAAAAAAAACTTGCCCATAATCCCACACATACAGGGAGCCGTATTTCCGTCAGTCTTTTTTGTATGCGTGATAGGTGCTTTTTAGATACCGTCTCAGTTTTCTAGCGCTGCTGTAACACGAATATCACAAGTGGTGGCTTTAAAGAACAGACGTTCATTTTCTTACAGTTCTGAAGGCTAAAAGTTTCAATCAGGGTCTTGGCCATGTAGATTCCTTCTTTGCTGGTACCCTCAGGCGTTCCTTGGTTCCTTGGCAATTTTCACATGGTGTCTCTCATCCCAGTGTGTGGTATCTTTGTGCCTAATCTGCTCTTTTTAAACTCAGAAGTGATTAGGTTTAGAACCCACCCACTCAGGTATGATTTAAGCAATACAATAAAGAAAATACTACTTCCAAACAGGGTTATATTCACAGGTATAGGGGTTAAGATTCCAACATATATTTTGGGGGGACACAATCCATAACAGAGAAGTAAGCTCATTATATGTGTACAATTGTGTATGCTGTCTTTTCACTTCAGTAAAATCTGCTTGTAACCACCACTGTGACCCAAGAGGGTGGGGGCAGTGGGCCATGTCCCCAGCCCGTGGCCAAGAGCTATGGGTGCTATGGGTTTAGGGATGGCAGCCCCCAACAGGACTACAATCGATAAACCCACAACCAAACCCACTGCCATCGAGGGTTTCCAAGGCTGTGATCTTTACAGGAGCAGGCTGCCACATCTTTCTCCCACAGAGCAGCAAGTGGGTTCCAACAGCTGACCTTTTGGTTAGCAGCCAAGCACTTAGCCACCATATCAGGAAGGCTTCTTCCAAGATGGATAAGGTGGGAAAAAGTAGTTCCCCAGGTGAAAGGTGACTGCATTTTATGCAGACAGAAGAATAAATGGCAGGTGTTGTTTTTAGTTGCCATCGCAAGAGCAAATACAAATTAAAGTGTTGTTGTTGGTAGGTGCCAAGGAGTCGGTTCCAACTCAACATCGACCAAGAGAACACTGCCTGGTCCTGCATCATCCTCACACTTTTTGTTGTGCTTGAGCCCATATTTGCAGCCACTGTGCCAATCCGTCTCCCTGAGGGTCTTCCTCTTTCTTCCTGACCCTGGGGCCCTGCTGGCGAAGTGGTTAAGAGCTGGGCTGCTAACCAAAAAGTCAGTAGTTCGAATACACCAGCCACTCCTTGGAAACCCTATGAGACAGTTTTACTCTGTTCTCTGGGGTCACTATGAGTTGGAATCAACTCAAAGGCAACTGGTTTGGGTTTTTTTTTTTTAACCGAAAATAAGAGGTTTTAATTCTCCCTGTTGAAAATAGGAGAAGAGGCTCCCCTTCCCACTGCTCTTTCAGGACTCACTTTAGATAACCTGTAGAATCTTTATCATTCTGAGAAGTTACGTAAATCAAGGGTGTTTCCTCAAAGACCTGGGAACCCTCTCTTTTGAAATGTAATCACCCGAGGAACCTCACGTTCCTACCTCCCAGTATCCAGGAAGGAAATTAACATAACTTTAGGTATCCTGCCATGAAGATACTGGAAATTTAGCAATTTTATCTTCAACACGAATGTAATGGTTGTATCCACTCAGCTCCATAAAGGAGAAGATTTCTTTGTCTTTGCAATCTCTTTAGAGGGTTGCTTGCTTGTCGTGCATCCCATTCTGGTTCAGTGCTTATTCAAGGATAAAACTCCCCTCTCTTCTATTGTCGTGCCGAGGTTTTTTGGGTGGGGAATAAGCTCTTTGCATGTATTAACTCACAGGTACCTTACCACCCCATTTTATAAATCCAGAAACTGAGGCCCAGAGAGATTGATGACTTGCTCAAGGTCACACAGCTAGCAAGTGGCAGAAATGGGATGGGAACCCAGGTACGCTGACTGCAGAGCCTATGCTGTGAACCACTTCAAGAAAGTTTAAGAAAACCAAAGTGAATTGTGTCTGAAGCTGGGAAGTCGGGCAAATGTCAGGGAGTTTTTCTTTCTTCTGGTCGTGACTGTTGAGCCTTGAATCAACCGTTTGAGCAAGATGCCAAGCCAACTCCCCTTCAGACATGTAGAAACAGAAGTGATTGATCATGGAAGCCTCTCGATTGTAGCATGACTACCTGTGAGCTTCTCAAACCAGAGGTGTGGCGGCTGCTCCCCTCTGCCACCTCCCTGCTCTTTTCTTTACTGAGTTCATCCTGTCTGGACAACATGCTAATGAGCTAACCAAAAGGTCAGAACTGCTGATAGAGTTTTTTAATGAAACCCATGTACTCAATAGGAGAGCTGAGACTGGCAAATAAACCCGACAGCAGGAGTCGTGCAGGTTTGCCAAGTGGTGTTGGGGTAATTTAGTTCTGGGTGTTGTCCAGCCAACGTTACCACCTGCACAAGTAGAACTAATAAAACAATTGCAAAGCACTTACATTTTTTCATGAGGTACTGACGGTTCAGCGGTAGAATTCTCGCCTTCCATGTGGAGAACCTGGTTAGATTCCAGGGGAATGTACCTCATGTGCAGTCACCACCCGTCTGTCATGCTGCTATGATGCTTAACAAGTCTCAGCAGACCGTCCAGAATAAGAGAGAATACAGAGAAAGGCCTGGCGATCTACTTCCAAAAATCAACCAGTGAAAACCCTACAGATCACAGTGGTTTGATCCTCAACGCGTCACGGGGACAGCCCAGGACCAGGCAGGGTGTCATTCCATTGTTCATGGGGTCACCACGAGTCAGGGACCAACTCGATGGCAGTTAACAACCACCACAACGTATTTTGCAAGGTATTCAGAAGAAAGCAGCAGTATTAGAGGTAGAGAAGACACTGCTCCAAACCCTGGCTACCTCCATAGGGGAGGATGAGGGGATGGTTCCCATTTATGGTGCTGAATATGGCAACACTTAGCCTCGTTTAAAGACAGGTCCACTGAGCACATGCATTGGGCAAATGGAAAGAAATTAACAATGCCGCCACAGCAAGACCACGATTCAAACCTACAAGACCCGTTTATTTATTTACTTATGTATATTGTGCTTAAACCCTGGTGGTGTAGTGGTTAATTGCTATGGCTGCTAACCAAAAGGTCAGCAGTTCAAACCCACCAGGTGCTCCTTGGAAACTCTATGGGGCAGTTCTACTCTGTCCTATAGGATCGCTATAACTGGGAATCGACTTGATGGCAGTAGCAGTGGGTTTTAGATGAAGGTTTACAGAGCAAATTAGTTTCTCATTAAATAATTAATACACGTATTGTTCTGTGACATTTGCTGCCAGTCCCATGACATGTCAACACTCTCCCCTTCTCGACCTTGGGTTCCCCATTATCAGCTGTCCTGTCCCCTCCTGCCTTCTCGTCCTGGCCCCCGGGGCCAATGTGCCCAGCTAGTCTTCATTTACTCTATTTTTAATTCAGCAGCAAATCAAGAACTGCAAACAAACTAGCTAAGTGAAGACTTCAGCTTTAACAACTACAAAACTCTCCTAAAGCCAGGTCAGGGAAGACGGGAAACAAAGTCACAGAGATACATGGCTCCTTGTTGACGTCCATGACATGAAATTCATATCCCTTTTACTTTTTTCTGATCACGGGTACGTCCCGTGTGTGACAGAAAAACCTTTGCTGTGTCCCAGCGCGGAGAGTTTGGGGTTGTTTGTTACTGCAGCATAACTGAGTCCGATTCAAAAGTCTTGTCTTTGAAGGGTCTTCTGAATGGAAACCCAAAGGAAATGGGGGAGCAAGCCATGGGAGTATCTGCAGGCAGAGGGAACAGCTCAGCTGGTGCAAAGGCCCTGAGGCAGGAGCCTGCCTGGTGTATTTGAGGAACAGCCAGGAGGCCAATGTGGCTGGAGCAGTATGAAGAGGAGGAGGGTGTTAGGAGGCACATGTGGTGGCAAGGAAGGACAGGAATGTCCTTGTAGGCCACTGTAAGGCCAACAGTATTGATTATTGGCATTTTGGCAGGTGGGGTGGTCTACAAGCCTATCAACACACCTCCCCTTCTGGACCTGTTTGCAATGCTACCTTTAAAAGATATTAAGGAAGAGGCACAATGGTTGGTGCCCACCTCCCAATTCAATGGGCTAGAGCATCCTGTGTGACCCTCCCCCAATACATCAGGACCCTACCCTTTCTGTTTGCCTCCCCCACCCCACCCCCCAGTCTACCTGGGGCCCAGGGAGGCTCTCCTTTCTGCTGGGGGCAGGGGGAAGGCTCTAGCCGGCTTCCTGTTTTGTCGCCAAGTCCTCATTTGTTGCCCACCCCCCCCCAACTGATTCCAATCCGCCCCCCTCGCATCTGTCAGTTGCATGTGCCTCCCGGGGCTGTTCCATTTGTGGGAGCATCTGTTCAGCTGATTTTCTTTCTCTATTTATTTCTCCAATAAACAGCCAGGGCAAAGGCAGGGTTTGGTTGTATTTTCACAACTCCTGCTGCCTGTGCCAAGATCTAATGGGATACAGAGATAACAGTGGTGAAACACAGGCCCCAGGATCTGAGTGGAACATAGTGTGAGGCTCTGGAATCTCCACATAGAAGTCCGCATCCGTGTTGGAGGCACTGGGCACCAGAGGCCTGGGCCGAGCTGACCATGCCAGGGGATATCTGCTGCTTTGCCTGCTCGGCATCTGGTCCTTCTGCTGCTAACAGCACCCAGTGGCCTTTGGGACTGTTCCCTTTTCTCGACCCAGGGGTTTCAAGGTAGACCTGAAGCCCTTCCCTGTGCCTCCAGGAATAGCTATAGTACCCAGGCCTGGCCACTGGACTTATTCTATGCCCTGGCCTTTGTGATTAGGTTTATGGTGGTCATGAGACCCAGAAAGCTGCAGGACATGGACCTGGCCATTTAACTCATTCTATGCCCTGGCTGTTTTGATTGGTTCCACAGTGGTCATGAGACCCAAGCTGGGCCAATGCCAGTCACTCCAGGACTTGGAGGGAAACTGTTACCAAAAAAAGTGGGCTCTTGTTGCTTGGATTGCTACAATGGTACTTTGTAAGCACAGAGCTGCTGGTAACCATCTAGGCCACCCTGTGAAAAGAACCTGCCTAAGATGAAGACACCACAGAAAAAAGCACAGTGGATGGATGGGAAGATAGAGCTGTCTGAAAATTATATTTAAGCTACTAGATCAAGCTCAGCCTGAAGTCCCCGGATTTGGGGATTAAGTGCTTTACAGACTGATTCACATACATACAGCTACAGATATTGCAAATGGTTAATGCACTGACTGAGCTGCTAACTGAAAGGCTGGAAGTTCAAGTGCACCCAGGGGTACCTCGGAAGAAAGGCTTGGCAATCTACTCTGAAAAGTTAGCCCTTGAAAACCCTAGGTAGCACAGTTCTACTCCGACACACGTGAGATCCCCATGAGTCGGAATCGACTCGACTGGCAACTGGTTTAGGGCTTGGGGGGAGATGAGGACAGGGGCGTGATCACTAAGCAGTATGGGTTTCTTCGTTGAAAGAAGAGGGTTGGGGACCACGGAGCCGCAGTAGGCATTTGTTAGGTGAACCACGAATCTGCCAGGATGTAAATGGGGAGGCCCTCTGCTATATGCCCCTGCACAGGAAACTCGGGAACAGGAAGGGAAAACACCTTGGGAGTTCCAGCACGCTGGCTTCCAACACCAAGCATGCCTTCTGGTCTTTTGCAGAAGAGTGGCTTTCTATCAAAACCAGTTGCCAAGAAGTCTTAAAAAATCAAAAACAAACAATAAAAGGAGAAAAGGAAGAGGCCAAGGGGGAGGAGGAGAATTATTTTAGAACTTTAAAAGTCTCTTTAAATCAAAGCAAGTCTCTGTTTAGTGTTGACTGATTTTCAAAGCCGAAGACGAACAAGACTTCGATGCCTTTTGAAAATAGTTGTAGTGGAGTGTCTCAAGGTCATGGCCCAGCAGTTCTGACAAAGGGCAGCGGGTGGGGAGAGTCATTAGCAGCCCAGTTAGGGTGTGAGGGAGAAAGACATAAAAAGCAGAGGGGATGAGTCAGGCTGGGCTTACGCCAAGCAGCCACCCTGCATGCTCCGGGAACCAGGTCAGGAACCCTCCCTGCAGATCCACAGGACAGCTCAGCATGTGGAGGGAAACCTGCCTCTTCTCACTGTCCTCTGATTTCCTGGTCCGGCTGTAGTGGGTCTGTGGGTCCTCTGTGTAGGACCACGCGCATAAGCCAGTCTGCAGGGATTGTGCTGAGCGTGCTTCTGTTAAGGAGAGGTTCTGGCTAGCTCAGGGCTTCTCAACCTGGAGGCTGTAGCCATTGAAGTCCTGGGGGATTATAATGGAGGAACTAAACATTTCCAACTACCTATGAAAAATTTCCACACACCCCCCAAAAAATCGAACCTTAATCAATCAAGCCTCTAAATCTAATCCTCAATTTACAGGAAATGCCGGGGACTGAGAAATGTGTTAAATGACACTATGGGGACGCAGTCTATGAACTCTTAATTATAAAACTCTCTGGAAGAAATGACTCAGAAAGAAAAGAGCCCATAGAGTGGTTAAAGCGATGGACTGCTAACTGAAAGTTCGGCGGTTTGAAACCACCAGCAGCTCTGAGGCAGAAAGATGCAGCAGTCTGTTTCTGTACAGATTTACAGCCTTGGAAACCCTATGGGGTTGCTACGAGTCAGAATCTACTCAACGACAGTGGGTTTGGTTTATGGTTTTAGGGACCCAGACAGGAAGCCCTGGTGGCGTAGTGGTTAAGAGCTACAGCTGCTAACCAAAAGGTCGGCAGTTCGAATACACCAGGCGCTCCTTGGAAACTATGCAGCAGTTCTACTTTGTCCTATAAGGTCGACATGAGTCGGAATCGATTCAGTGGCAACGGGCTTGGTTCGGTTTGGTGGACCCAAACATACTGATGATCGTGAAGATGGCGCAGGACCGAGCAATGTTTCTTTCTGTTATACATAAAAAAAAAAAAAAAATACATAAGTTCACCACAAGTCAGAGCCAACTCAACTGCAACTAACAACAAGAGACGTATCAACCAACGGCCATCTATGGATGGACCTTATTTACAAATGAGGTGCTAACATGAACAAACTATTTAAAAAATCATAAAAAAATAATGGAAATTTCAATAGTGACTAGAGAGTTGGTGATATTAAAGACTAATTGTTGGCAGTTTTACTATGACAATGGGATTATGGTTATTTTATTTTAGTCTTTATTTTTAGAGGAGTCCCTAGGTGGTGCAGTTAAGGGCTCAGCTACTAGCCCAAAGTTTGGCAGTGTGAATCCACCCAGAGGCGCCTTGGAAGACAGGCCTGGCATTCTGCTTCCAAAAGGTCACAGCCCTGAAAACCCTATGGAGCAATTCTACTCTGCACACACGGGGTCGCCATGAGTTGACAGCAACTAACAACAACACTTTTAGAGATGAATTTTGGAATATTTATGGACGAAATAATATGATACCTGAGATTTGCTTGAATGAGGAATGTAGACGAAACAAGATTGGCCATGAGTTGACAGCTAGGGAAGCTGGTGATGGGGACATGGCAGGAACTGCGCATCTTTAAAAGCAAGCAAACTTGCTCAGATGTAACAAGTAGGACATCCTCTTCAACCAGCTTGTTTCCAGGGTGTCTTAGTCACCTAGTGCTGCTATAACTGAAATACCACAAGCAGATGGCTTTAACAAAGAGAAATTTATTACCTCACAGTTTAGGAAGCTAAAAGCCCAAATTCAGGGTGCCAGCTCTAGGGGGAGGCTCACTCTCTCTCTCTGTCAGCTATGGGGAAAAGTCCTTGTCATTAATCTTCCCCTGGTCTAGGAGCTTCTCAGTGCAGGAACTTCGGGTCCAAAGGATACACTCTGCTTCTGGCATTGCTGTCTTGGTGGTATGAGGTCCCCATGTCTCTCTGCTCGCGTCTCTCTTTTATATCTCAAAAGAGACTGACTCAAGGCACAACTAATCTTGTAGATTGAATCCTGCCTCATTAACATAGAAGAAAAGAATTTTTTTACATAGCTGCCTCTAATCCTGCCTCGTTAACATCATTGAAGTAGGATTTACAACACACAGGAAAATCACATCAGAAGACAAAATGCTGGACAATCACACAATACTGGAAATCACAGCCTAGCCAAGTTGACACACATTTTTTGGGGGGGGGGGACACAATTCAATACATAACATTCCACCTTTTGGCGCCCCCAAATTCATGTCCTTGCCATGTGTAAAACACACTCATTCCATCATATCATAGCAAAATTATTAATTCAACTCCAAATCCAAAATCTAAAAACTCCTCTTCATCTGTGAAATCTAAAATACAAATTACCTGCTTTCAAAGTACAGCAGTGGAACAGGCACAAGGTAGACATTTCCATTACAAATGGGAGAAACTGGAGGGAAAGAAGGTATAACAGGCACCAAGCAAGTCAGCAGAATAAATTACATTAGCTCTCTAGGCTTGAAAATAATCCTCTGTTCTCTAATACCACTTAGTCAATGGCCTTGTCCACCTGACTCTGGGTATTGGCCACACTGTCCTGATTCTGGGTGGAGGCCCCTTGGTCTTGGGCTTCAGCTTTGCCTTCCAACTCTGCTCCTTAGCAATTTGGGCAGTCCCATTCTCCTAGTCCATCTGAGTAGTGACTCCATCCTTTGAGACCCCAGACATCGTGACCATACCCTTTGAGAGTGAGGCAGCTCTGCTTCCTGTGTTCCTTGTCTCTTCAGCTTCTGCTTCTTGGTTCCTTGGCCTCTGGGGCAAGTGTTCCAAAGCTCTGTAGCTCCACTGATAAGTGCCTGGAGGCACCCCATGCAGCCACTAAACTTCAGCTGGAAGGCATTCAGCTCTCTTGCTGATAAGTGCCCTGAGGCACCCCACTCTACCAGGAAGCCTCCTGCACAAAGTCACTCAGCTCTCTCACTGTCTCACACAGGTCTCCTGGTTCTGCCGCTGCTGGTTCTCTGCTGCTGCTTCGCACTATCTGTTTTGTCTCCAGTGTAACATTTCTCCTTATTTCCTTCTGAGTCCTCACCAGAACTGTCTTCGAAGTCCATAATTGCACTAACAGTCTCTTCAAGGCAATCTAGGCTTTAACTATTACGCACTTTAAAACTCTTCTGGCCTCTATCCATTCAGTTTCAAAACAGCTTCCATATTTTGGGCATCTGTCAGAGCAGCACCCCACTCTAGGTACCAAATTCTGTCTTAGTTAACTAGTGCTGCTATAAAAAAAATACCACAGTGGATGACCTTAACAAACAAATTTATTCTCTCACAGTTTAGGAGGCCAGAAGACCAAATTCAGGGTGCCAGCTCTAGGGGAAGATTTTCTGTCGATTCTGTGGGAAGGTCCTTGTCATCAATCTTCCCCTGGTCTAGGAGTTCTCAGCACAGGAACCTTGGGTCCAAAAGACGTGCTTTGCTCCCGGCATTGCTTTATGGGTAGTATGCGATCCCCCTCTCTGCTTGCTTCTCTCTTTATATCTCAAAATAGATTGACTTAAAATACGACCTAACTTGTAGATTGAGTCCTGCCTCATTAACATAATTGCCTCCAATTTTGCCTGATCAACATCACAAGGGCTCCTCACTCTTCCCTCCCTCCTGCCATTATCTTTTCGGGTCTGTTAGGGCTGGATGAGGATCACTGAAAAAGAGGAAGATGCTCAATGAGATGGACTGACACAGTAGCTGCGACAACAGGCTCAAACATAGCAGTGGTTGTGAGGATGTTGCAGGATCGGGCAGTGTTCCCTTCTGTTGCACTTATGGTCACTATGAGTTGGAACCAACTCTATGGCAGTGGGTACGTAGGGTCACTGTGAGTTGGAATTGACTAAATGGCAACGGGTTTGGTTTTGATTTTTGGAACTGGAAGCAGTAATTGTACCTAATTTAAACGACACTCTTTTCCAACCTGCACAGAGGTTTGGACCTCAGACAAGTTTCTGGGTGTCAGGTTGTCTTCTGAGGAAAGACCCAATGGTGGGATTGGGGGGAAAACCTTTTACTTCCCCAAGTGAGTACAGGTGGAGTGCAGCTTGGAATGGCGTGACGGAAAGAGGAACTCAGTGGCAGGACTGGCCTGTCATCTGGCCTCTGCCTGTCTCATTTGCAGTCTGTTGCTAGGGGCGGAATATGTCTTCCTGGTTCCTTCTCACAGCCTGGGGCTGGGGCCCACTTCTTTGATGTGGGGGTGGTGTAAGCCGCTGCAGGGGGTATGCAAGCCAGGTGCCTGCATGGAGGCGGGATACCTGGAGGCCCCAGGCAGAGGAGCATCTGCATAGAAAGGACTTGCTAGGACTGTCTGCTTTTGTCTGCCCAGGTGGGAGCCCTATGGAGACCTTTCAAGTCAGCCCCTCAAGCTCCTCCCCGCAGGAATACCAGGTTTATTACAAGCTCGCTCACTTCTTGGTTTTGATCCCTTATCTTCCCTGTTGGATCTAGTAAGCCCGTTGGCTTCTGGCTGATTCCAGGACGAAGTGGTACACAAGGGTCCTTTCACCCCAGTTCAGCGATTTATCTCCAAGAGCCAGTGGCAAGACACAGAAAGAAGCAAGCCCAGAAGGTCCTCCTCACAGGTGAGAAGCACCTCCCAGCAGACAAGCCTCGATGACGTCATGGACTTGCCCACTGGCTTCATGGGCTTTTTAGTTGTTTGCTCCTCACTGAGGAGAATAAAGGAGAGCCCGCCGTGCCAGCTCCCAGCTGCAGGGGTAATTCCACCAGCAAAAAAGCCCCCAGAAAATTCTGACACTCCTAACCAGACCCCAGGATACTTCATATACTTTAGTTATGCATGTGAGTTCGGAGTCGAGGTGTGCCCCCAGCTCTGTCCAAAAAAAAAAAAATCATTGCTGTTGAGTCTATGCTGACTCATAGCAGCCCTACAGCACAGAGTAGAACTACCCCATAGGGTTTCCAAGACTGTAATCTTTAGTGGAAACCCTGGTGGTATAGTCGTTAAGTGCTATGGCTGCTGACCAAAGGGTCGGCAGTTCAAATCTGCCAGGCGCTCCTTGGAAACTCTATGGGGCAGTTATACTCTGTTCTTTAGGGTCACTATGAGTCAGAATCAACTCGACGGCACTGGGTTTGGTTGTGTTTTGAAATCTTTATGGAAGCAGAAGACTACTACATCTTTCTCCCACGGAGTGGCTGGTGGGTTCTAAATGCTGACCTTTTTGTTAGCAGCCAAGCACTTAACCACTGTACCACCAGGCCTCCTTTCTCTGTACCTTTTTTTGGGGGGGGATGCAATCTTGCTTGAATTGGTCAACGTCTCCAAGCCTCAGTGCCTTCTCCTGTGAAGTGGAGGTGATCACTTTTGCCTCTGAAGGCTGTGGATTATTTTAAATGCATTTCTTGGTGTGTCAACTGAATTATTTAAGTGGTCATCTGTTTCTCCTCAGCTTCCCCCTCCCCTGAGACTGTGATCCATTATTTATGATGGGGAACCAGTTATTTTCAGAACTATCAAGTAACTGGGAGCTGAGGGAAGAAAACAGTTCTCAGGAGTGGGACTGGAGACCGGTGGCTCTTCTGGGGCATAGTTCCAGGTCCCCATCCATCCACCTAGGACCAGGCCTCCACAGGCCATGATGTCACTCAGCCCAGAGATGAGCTTGCTCCAGTCTCTCCCCACTCTCCTCCCTCAATAACATCGCCCCCCCGCCCCAGGGCCAGGACTCCCTTCCTGGGCCTTCAAAGTTCCTACCTTCTGCCCTTCTGCTTTACAAGGCTTGAAGAAAGTGGGGGTTCATGGCGCAGCTCCTCAAGCCTGCAGTGGGAGGACAGGGTGCAGTGTCAGGGGTGCTAAATTAATAATAATTAAAAAAAAATACCCCAGTTAAACAAGAATTTCTGATAATTACTATTTTTAGTAAAAGTATGTCCCCAAGTATTTGTTGTTTCTCTTAAATTCCAGTTTAACAGGATGTCCTGTATTTAGTCTGCTAAATCTGGAAGTCCTACAAAGTGGTCAAGCTGGGATTTTAACTCAGGTCTGCCTAATTTGCGTGGACCTCACTTTTTCCTCTCCTACAAAATCAGGGTGATAACATTAGGAACTCCCTGGGGTTGCTATGACAACTGGAAGAGATCTGTTGTGTGAAATGGATTTTGCAAGCCTTCAACTACTGTGTAAATGTTAATGTCGAACCTAGCGCCTAGTTGTTGTTGCTGTTAGGTGCCGTTGAGTCGGTTCCTACTCAGAGAGACCCTGTATACAACAGAATAAAACACTGCCCGGTCCTGCACCATCCTCACAACTGTTGGTATGTTTGCATCCAATGATGCAACCACTAGGTCAATCCATCTCCTTGAGGGTGTTTCTCTCTTTCGCTCACCCTGTACTTTACTAAGCATGATGTTCTTCTCCTGGGACTGGTCTCTCCTGAAAACATGTCCAAAGTATGTGAGACGAAGTCTCCCCAGACTTGCTTCTAAGGAGCATTCTGGCTGTACTTCTTCCGAGACAGATTTATTAGTCTTCTGGCAGTCCATGGTATATTCAATATTCTTCACCAACACAACAGTTCAAAAACATCAATTTCTTCTGCCTCCCTTAGTCATTGTCCGGCTTTCCCATGCATATGAAAACCCAAAAACCCAAACCCACTGCCATCAAGTCGATTCCGACCTACCTTGGGTCAGGCACGCCTTAGTCATCAAAGTGGCATCTCTCCTTAATACTTTAAAGAGGTCTTTTGCAGCAGATTCGTCCAATGCCTAATTCTCTGTTTTAATGAAAAATCGCTCGTGCTGCTTTAACTAAAAAAGCAAGAAAAAAAGAGAAAATAAAACCATCTCAAGGAATTTTGAGTCCAACATCCCATGCATGCCGCATAAACGTCTCAGCCCTGCACATTCAGTTGCTGACCACACCGCGCATCCGGGAGGTGCGCATCACTTACACTCCCCAGGTGGGACCACACCGGAAAAGGGTGTGCGCTTGCGCACTCCACTCCATCGGAAAAGCGTCTGTAGGCATGCGTCCTCCCGACCCCGCCTCCCGGGGTGCGGTGTGCGCACGCGCGCTGGCCCAGCCCGAAAGAAAGCGCGGGAAAGGCGCGCCTAGCTGTGTGGAAGCGCGCGGTGGGCGGTGGGCAAGATTTCGTCGGCGGCGTCGGCCTTCATGGCCTTCGCACCCATGGGGCCTGAGGCCTCGTTCTTCAAGGTTTTGGACCAGCACAGGGCTTTCCTGCTGGCCGACCTGAGGAGAGTCGGCGAGGAGACCCCTCGCGGGGGGACCCGCCCTGCCTCGAGGTATAAGAGAGAGCGAGAATGTTCCATGGGGCGCATGGGTTGAGGAGGAGGATGTGCAAAATAGATTTTGGGGCGCCCCTTTCTGAGCTAATTCCTGTCGCTCTGACCTCAGGGGAGCAGGGCCATCTCGCTGTTGTCCAGGCCACGGGGGGGGGGGTGCCTCTCAGACCAGCCCCCAGCCCCCAGCCCCCAGCCCCCAGCCCCCAGCCCCCAGCCCCCAGCCCCCAGCCCCCAGCCCCCAGAGAGGCCCTTCCTTAGCGTTCCTGCCACCTTCCTGCTTCAGCTCTTCTTGCCAACCCCAAAGCCTGGGCACAGCCTGCTTTGTGTCTTCTAGAATGTTTTCCTAGAACGCTCTCCTAGAATGTTCTAGGAGCATCCTCGCAGTCAGGCTCTCGGAGTTCTTCATAAATTTTTAACTTAAAAAGATTTTTGACTGCAAGTTTTTTTTTTTTTTTTGAGGGAAAATGACAGTTCACACTCAGTAAGCAATGTTTTTCTCAAAATGACCAGTATTTCAGTGTACCTCTTTTAAGTAAGTTATAATAAAAGAACCGTTCTTTTGACGTATACACGGAAATGGACACAATGTAAATGATTTTTTAAAATTAATTACAGAGATTCTCCAGGTACTGCAATTGCAATTAACTACAGAGAATGTTATCAATTTCATTAAGTTAAAATGTTCTTCGTTTTGCTCGCTTTTTGTGTCTGGTTTATCAGCGAACTTTTTTTTTAAGCCCTAGCTAAGTGCCAAAAACGAAACAAAAACACCCATAAGCAAACAAACTTTTGACAAAAGAATTTAGTTTGAGGGAAAGCTTGAGAGGGTGAGAGAAAGGAGGGAGTGGGGAGTTCCTTGTTTACATTTCAGATGTAAATTAATCTGATTGTATCTTAAGGTTGGTTACAGTATTGTTGAGCAACATTTTTTCAAACTGGAAAAACTAATGAGATATTTGAGTTAGTTTTTACCTCTCATTGTTAGAAAATATTGCTTTTTAAATACGTGTTTTTTCAGCCAATGGAGTTTTCGTGGAAATTAAAACTCTACATTTTACCCATTTTCCAGATTTAATTTGATTTCCATTCCTACTCAATATGCTATTTGTGTATATAACAGAACATTTTTGAAAACTGATGGTTAAAGTTAAATGGTGAAATTAAAATTTTTGTCAGCTGACAGAAAACTGGGCTCAGTCTTAATATTGCTGTGAAATGGCATAAGAGTTGCGAAGTCAACCATTTGGTACAGAAATCAAAATTTATTCTTTTCATGGCACTGATTTAACTTTTTTTTCCTCTCTTTTGTATTACTAAAATCCAAAAACATTGATTCAAGGCACGAGATCAGCTAGGGTAATGTGCTAAGAGTAGTGTTTCTTTTGGAATATTTTCGCACTGCATTTTTGAGGAAAAAAAATCAAGTTGAAAGCCAGTATTACATCATTTTTAATTAAAACATTTATCGTTAGAATCTCAAGCCGACAAATTTGTATCTAAATTCAGCTACATTAAAGTAGGTTAGTATAAAAAGTAGGGAAAATGCGTTTATAAATTATATTGCCTTATTAATATAAAAGGGAGCTATGACTTCAACTGGTAATTGAGAATTACATAAAACTATAAGCAAATGAGTTTTTTTCCCTAAGTAATTGCTCTAAATGTAGCTGTTGTTTTAATGTACTGATGTCAAGGTTTAATGGGAGAAATCATTATTGATATGGATTACCTGGTCTTAAAAAACAACCAATGAAACGAAAGTTACTTAGTGTTGTTCTGGGGATAAGTCACATATTGTAAAGGCCTAATTTATAATTAAGATCAAATCACAGTGTGTTTCTTATTTCAGTACTGAGGTTCTTGCAGCTATCGAAAATATTATCCAAGACATAATCGCAAGCTTGGCAAGAAATGAAGCACCTGCATTCACTATAGACAACAGATCAAGCTGGGAAAATATAAAGTGGGCATTTTGCATTTTTATTTTTATATGCAGTATCTGTATCATTATTTGAATTTATCTCAGAGTTCTAATCAGACTTTATTTATTTCATTGCCTTTAACATGCCAAAAAGAATTTATGGAAATTTACAAAATATATTTCATACAGAAAGTTATGGAAGCTAGGTGTGAAAGATAAGGTAAAGAAAGAACAATGCTGTTGTTGGGTGCTGTAGATTCTGACTCATAGTGACATCATGTGGCAGAGTAGGGTTTTCTTGGCTGTAATCTTTAAGGAAACAGATCTCCCTGTCTTTCTCCTATAGAGCCTCCTGGTGGATTTGAACCACCAACCTTTGGTTATCAGCTGAGCACTTAACCGTTGCACAGCCAGGGCTAATTAAAAAAAAATAATAATAATGCTAGGGTTATAAGATGGAGCACCAAAAGAGGTTAGAATTCAAAATGCACATGATAAAGCCCTATTGTCTTGCTAAGAATAGACCCCAAACTTAGATCTAAGCTTTCATAGCACTCAGTGGAGGAAATGTGGTCAGTGGAAGTCTCATCAATAAGATACCGCAAAAGCAAACCACTTGCTCAGAGGAATTACAACCGATCCCGAAGACCAAAAACAAATGTATCTGGAGCATAGCAGCACATTTCAAAGGCTCTTGCTCTTGTCAGATCTCCTCTCTCTGCTGAGTTACATGTCCAAGAAGAGTAAGGTCAGCAATTGGCTTCATGAAAGTCCTCGAGCCTAGTTATATAGTTTTCCAGCTTTTCAGCGTATAGATTCTTCCCTGTAAAGATGCCTCATACTTTCTAAGAGCTACAGAAACAGAGTAAAAATAATTTGAGGCTCCTTACTCAGGAAGGTGCCTGGATGGGGCAAACTGTTTGCACTACTACCCTAAGGGTTGGGGGTTTGAACCCACCCAGTGGTGCCATGAAAGAAAGTCCTGGCAATCTGCTTCCATAAAGATTACATCCAAGAAAGCCCTATGGAGCAGTTCTATCCGGTAATACATGGGGTTGCCATGAGTCAGGAATCAACTTGACAGCAATCAGTTAGTTGCTAAATATTCCTTTGTAATTAATATAAACTGTAGTTTTGAATCATATTTTGTGTAATAATTTATTGTGTTTTCAGTGAAAATTAGGTTCCCATTTGACACTTTCTACAAAAATTGTTCAGTAACGTTAGTTACATTTTTCACAAAATATCAACATTCTATTTAATTGTGTTCTGGTTGTTCTATTTCCAGTACTTTAGTTTCCCTGACCCTTTATCTTCTCATCTTTGCTTGAGACTAAGTGTTGACATTGTGGTCTCATAGATCTTTTTTTTAATGGGTCCCAGTACTCATGGGTAATATCCTTTATTTTGTGTGCCTGTCTGTTATTTCCCTAAAAGGTGACCTTAGGGGATAATTTTGGTTCAAGGTTTAAAGAGTATCCCAGGGCTCTAGTCTCAGGGATTCCTCTAGTCTCAACTGATCAGGTAAGTTTGGACTTTTTTAAGAATTTGAACTCTGTTCTGTGTTTTCTCCCATTTTTTCAGGTCCGTTTATTGTGGCCCTGATCAGAATGGTCAGTAGTCGTGGCTGGGCACTATCTAGTTCTTTTCTATAATATTTTCAAAGATGGATTTCATCCAGTCTTCAAGCAGTCGACATCTGGCCTCTTTGCCTGGTGCATTCTGCCACCTTTAGGACAGGCTTGGCAGTTCTATTCAGCAACCTAATATAAATTATTTTATTTAATTAATTTTGGCATTAAATCAGAATTATAATGTTTCAAAACTAACAATTATTAAAATGAATAAAATGCCAATAAAAATGTGAAATATTTGAAAACTTTTTACATATACTACATATTTTACCAGGAAAGACATTATATGTGTGTATATATATATATATATGTATATCTAATTGTATATATATCACAGTAAGGTCTTTAATTCTTTTTCTTTAAACATTTTATTGTAGTGCTTTGTATGTCACAAAGCTAATTGCCACCTGTAATGATCTAAGTTTACAAAACAGTTATGCCAAAGCTTCAGTGAGTACACGGAGAGGAGATGTGTAACTTAATGTGAAGAGGACATTAAATACATACTGTTTGATGTTTAAAATGTTTTTTTCCATCTTACTCCCTTGTTTTAAACAAAATGACAGGTTTGAAGATTCTGTGGGACTTCAGATGGTATCGCAGTGTACCACAAGAAAGATCAAAAGTGATTCACCAAAATCAGTTCAAAATTTCGGTAAATCTTTCTTGTTTAGTGGTAAAGAAGAAATAAATATATTCAACTCCCTTCTGACTTTTAGTTGCTCCTAGTTAAATTTTACTTGTTCTTTAATAGACCACTCTTGTACTTGAGATAAATGTCTAGAATTTGTTGTCAACAACCATGGGAGTAGATTATCATTCCAAAGTAAATGTATGTTTCAGGGTATGTGGGTCAGTGGGACATTATTCTCTCAGTGTAGCTGTTCATGGAGAAATTAATTTTACTGATTCTCCAGGCAGTTATTACTCTGTATTTAGTCCTCCTATTTTGGAAAGATAAAATGTATAAAAAGTAACTGGGGACAGTTAATAATCCTTGTTTTTTTTAATTTCATATTTTTTTTAATTTTAAAATGAATACCATTGTAGTTTCTGTTAGCAGTATCTTTTTACTGTGTGAGATAATGATGAGTAACTTGTTTATCATGTCTTTTCCAGCTCTAATTCTTAAAATATTGTCCATGGTTTATAAATTAGTACAAAGCAACACTTACGCAACCAAAAGGTAAATACATTGTTCCGGCAAATTACCCTGTAAAATGCAATGTGTGATTTAGTTAACTTTTATTATATGCTTTCAAAAATTGCATAAGAGTAGACTATGGGTAATAACTTTCTTCATATGTTTAGCCTAGTTAACATTTTCTTCAAATAAGACCCCACTATTTGGAATTGACTCGACGGCACTGGGTTTTGGGTTATTTGTCATATTCAAAGAGAATATCATTAATTAAAAATGCATTTTTAAAATTTTCGTAGAGACATATATTACACTGACAGCCAGCTCTTTGGTAACCAGACTGTTGTGGACAACATAATCAATGACATTTCTTGTATGTTAAAAGTGCCAAGGAGGAGCCTACATATAGTAAGTAGCACTGAGTGCAAATCGGCTTATTTTAAAGCAGAATATGTAAAAATTGTGATCAAAATAAAAATTTAATCTGTGCCTTCTTTTGGTATTCCTAGATACTATATTATTCTTACTGTAAACTTAATCTGTTTTCAATATATTCCCTTGCAGGAATGAACTAAAACAGATGACTTGCCAAATATTCTCAATTCCTAAATTCTCTTACATGTTTTTTATTTCTTAAATCCCAAGCCGAGTTAAAACTGTAGTTTTGCAGGCAAACATGAGGAATGGCTTAAAACAAACAAACAAAAAACCCGTTGCCGTCGAGTCGATTCTGACTCATAGCGACCCTGTGGGCAGAGTAGAACTGTCCCATAGGTTTTCCAAGGAGCGGCTGGTGGATAACTTAGCAACATATATTAGTGAAAAAGGTTTTAAATATGCCTTTTTTTTTTTTTCAGTTATCTACATCAAAAGGTTTAATTGCTGGCAATTTAAGCTACATTGAGGAAGATGGCACCAGAGTGAACTGTACTGGTTGCTCGACAGTAAGCACCACTGATGCTCTCACGGGCTGCATTAAGTCCCTGTCAGACCCTTTGTTTCTGAGATGTGTTCTATTTCCTGCTTTATTATGTAGTCTAGAGCTTAAGATTTGAAATTAAACCTGAGGTATAAATAAGTATATGTTTTACAGTGCTGTACATTACATAGTTTCAAAATATGCCAATTGTCAAATGTCATGTTGAATTAAACGTTATGTGTACATTCCTTTAAAAAAGTATACTGTTATATCCAGGTAGAGTGTGACTTGACCATTATGGCATGGTTGTTCCTGTAACCTTGCTAAAACTTTCCTGGTTCTGAAATTAATATATTTAACGCTAAATTATTTGGTTGGCTTTGGTATATAGCAAGACGATAGTACTACGCTAGCAGAGATGTTTGGAAAAGGGCCAAGTTACCAGTTGGGAAAAGAGGAGGGTGATGCTTAGGAGACCCTGCATCAGGAAGCCTTATTCACCTTGGCCCATCAGTGTTGGCTTTTTGAACCTCTCACCTACAGAGCTTCCTAGAGGATCTCACCTGCTGGGAGATAGTTTGGGCCGTGTGTCTCTTTTCTTACTGAGGGGTAGATCTGTTTCCTCCTGTGTTCTTTTTTTTTTTTTAATAACTTTTATTAAGCTTCAAGTGAACGTTTACAAATCCAATCAGTCTGTCACATATAAGTTTACATACATCTCACTCCCTACTCCCACTTGCTCTCTGCCTCTTGAGTCAGCCCTTTCAGTCTCTCCTTTCTTGACGATTTTGCCGGCTTCCCTCTCTCTCTCTCCTCCCATCCCCCCTCCAGACAAGAGTTGCCAACACAATCTCAAGTGTCCACCTGGTATAATTAGCTCACTCTTCATCAGCGTCTCTCTCCCACCCGCTGACCAGTCCCTTTCATGTCTGATGAGTTGTCTTCGGGGATGGTTCCTGTCCTGTGCCAACAGAAGATCTGGGGAGCATGGCCGCCGGGATTCCTCTAGTCTCAGTCAGACCATTAAGTTTGGTCTTTTTATGAGAATTTGGGGTCTGTATCCCACTGATCTCCTGCTCCCTCAGGGGTCCTCTGCTGTGCTCCCTGTCAGGGCAGTCATCGATTGTGGCCGGGCACCAACTAGTTCTTCTGGTCTCAGGATGATGTAGGTCTCTGGTTCATGTGGCCCTTTCTGTCTCTTGGGCTCTTAGTTGTCATGTGGCCTTGGTGTTCTTCATTTTCCTTTGCTCCAGGTGGGTTGAGACCAATTGATGCATCTTAGATGGCCGCTTGTTAGCATTTAAGACCCCAGACGCCACATTTCAAAGTGGGATGCAGAATGATTTCATACTAGAATTATTTTGCCAATTGACTTAGAAGTCCCCGCAAACCATGTTCCCCAGACCCCCGCCCTTGCTCCGCTGACCTTTGAAGCATTCATTTTATCCCGGAAACTTTCCTCCTGTGTTCTTAATGAGGAATAAATCTCTGATGACTGGTATAGTCAAAGGAAAATGAAAATATAGATTTTTGTGATAGATTATAAAGTTATACTCACTTTTTATTTAAAAAAAAAAAACTTTCTTGTTTTGTCAACTTAGGCTGTTGCTGTGCCATCTAACATTCAAGGACTTCGGAGTATCCTTTGAGTGGGAAAATGAAACTTTTACAACGATTTCTCTTTTTAATTTTTATTGTGCTCTAAGTGAAAGGTTACAAGTCAGTCTCTCATACAAAAATTTATATACACCTTGCTGTGTACTCCTAGTTGCTGTCCCCCAGTGAGACAGCACACTCCTCCTCTCCACCCTGTATTCCCTGTGATCATTCAGCCAGTTCTGTCCCCCTCTGCCTTCTCATCTCCCTTCCAGACAGGAGTTGCCCTCATAGTCTCATGTGTCTACTTGAGCCAAGAAGCTCACTCCTCACCAGTATTGTTGTCTATCTTATAGTCCAGTCCAATCCCTGTCTGAAGAGTTGTCTTTGGGAATGGTTACAATAATTCTTCGTTTGTTCCTCTGATGAACCAAATCTTCATTATGTGCAGAGAACAAGTTAGACCCTCTAGTCAAAATAAACACACTGTGGTTCCTACTCTTAGGTACTTGCTGTCTAGCCAGGAAGACAATATTTAAAAGTATAAATAGATGTCTGCATTTATATATTTAAAAGTAAAATAAAATATTTTATTTATAGCTGTTTTTTCATTGATCTCTATGGCATCATTATTTTAGTTGGTGGGGTAAATTTAAATACTGTCACCTTCAAGAGTACATGTGGTTCAGCCTTAACTTCACAGATTTAATTACAGATGCAAAATTTCTGTTAATTGTGGAAAAAGATGCGACATTTCAGCGTCTCCTAGATGATAACTTTTGCAGCAAAATATCTCCATGCATCATGGTTACGGTATATTGTCTGCCTTTACTGCAGTCCCCAGACTAACATGTATGCTCTGGTGATGGGTAAGATGGGTTTATAATATCTCCACAGCTTGGACAACGTTCTGTTATCAATATGATGCAAGAATTTCAAGGTGTTCATTTAAACATCCTCAAGTCTGACTAAAATCAAAGCAGTGGCCCGATTCTTAAATACCTCAAAAGTGAGTTTCTTGTACTAGGGTGAGCTTGGGTCACCTCACCCTGTTGCCGCTGGGGCTGCTTGTTCCTACATGATATGGCAGCACTGGGGCTTCGGGCAGGTTGAGTTAGCAAGTGCGGCTCCTTGTTCTTCCTCATACAGTTTGTGGACCAGGTAATTCCATTAATTCAATCAAAAGGATCTGACTTTCTTTTTTTTTCTTTTTAACACGATTGTGCAAAGAATAGCAAAGAACACAGAAGCATAAGTTGTGGCTTCTGAGGTTGAGATAGCACCACACAGGGAGCCACAGGCATCAGTTAGTACTATGTGCTTTAAATTACTTCGCTATGTAATTCTTGCTTTAATGACTTTATAATATTATGTAATTCTTGCTTTAATGACTTTATAATATTATTTCATCATTTAGGGTTTATTAAACCCTAAATTTAACTGGGTAAGCTTCTAAGTGCTTTACAATTATTAAATAACTTCTTATAATAACCTTATGAAGAGTTATGTGAATTTTTGTTGTTGTTGTCAGGTGCCATCAAGTCGATTCTGACTCATATTGACCCCATGTAACAGAGTAACACTGCCCCATAGGGTTTTCTAGGCCGTAATCTTTATGGGAGCAGATCACCAGTTCTTTCTCCCTCGGAGCTGCTGGATGGGTTCAGTCAGTCTTTCAGTTAGCAGCCAAGTGCTTAACCATTGCACCACCAGGACTCCTGATGTGCATTTTACAGATGAAGAAACCAGGACGCAGAAAGAGCACATCACTTTTTCAGGTTCATGCTGCAAAGAAGCGGCAGTGTGAGGTGCACACCCAGGCTGCCTGGCCCCCAGATGCTGCATGCCATGCCGCCTCTCCACGTCTCCAGTGTTAGATATTTTGGTTATTTATAGTCATTTTTGTAATATTTTGGTATTTGCAGTAATTTTAAATAATACTGCAACAAATACCTTTAAGTGTTTGGGATTTTTTATTATTTATTTCTGCTGAAATATTTCTTAGGATCACTGCCTAGGAGTGGGCTAACAAAGGCAAAGGTATGAATGCCGGTGGGCTCATGAGCCCGTTTTCTATGCTGTCCGTTTCGTCACAGCCAGCCCCACCCCTCCACCACTTGGAACTCGGGGCGGCGGGGAGGATTTAACTCTTAGATTATTAGTAAAATAAGGGTGCAGTTTAGTCGATTTCATTCTACTGAAATTAAAATGTATAGTTCCAATCTTGCTTTTAGGGAAAGGGAGTACCTGACCTGAACACAAGACTGTTAGTCAAGAAGCTGTGGGATCTCTTTCACATTCCCATTTTCACTCTCGTAGATGCTGACCCACATGGTAATCTATCGTTGTACTATTTGAAAGTGCCAGAATTAAATCATATTTGTAGTTGTGTTTTTTTTTTCCTCTCGGGACACTTTTCACAAAATATTTAAAAGGTTATTATTATTATGTAAAAATTAAGGACTATAATCAAGGAAATTTATTGCTATTTTTTTGCTGTATTAGACTGAGAACTATACATTTTTCATTTGTTATGTCCTCGAAAATAAAAATTGCAGATGTCAGATAAAATTTTAGAGGGCAAATGATTCAAACCTGTAACATGCAAGAAGACATTTTAAAGTTGGTTTTCTTTTAACAGGCATAGAAATAATGTGCATCTATAAGTATGGGTCTCTGGTAAGTATAACAAGATATTTTTCCTTACTCCACTATTCAGATATTTTCTGTTCCTTAGTGCACTTTCTGCATTGCCTGTCCTTTATCACTCCCTAGTAACCTTAATAACCTGTTGCCGTGGAGTCAATTCTGACTCATAGCAACCCTAAAGGACAGAGTAGAACTGCCCCATAGGGTTTCCAAGGAGCACCTGGTGGACTTGAACTGCTGACCTTCTGATTAGCAGCTGTAGCTCTTAACCGCTATGCCACCAGGGTCTCCCTAGTAACCTTAAAAAAAAAACCCCAAAAAACCCATTGCTGTCTTAGTAACCTTAGGGCCCCAAATGTCCCAGAGGAGCCAGTATCCTAGTCTAGGACCTATCTGCATTTCAGTGGTTGTAATTCCAGCCTCCAGCATGGCTGATACAACCTCAGATGGCAGGTAGGATTAGCTGTGGGGTTCAGGGTAACAAGATAGTCTGATAGCCAGATATACTCTGAGTATTATGTTCTTCTTGAAGAAGAATGGGGCGTCAGGATTGGAGGAAGACTCGTTAAAAACCCATGTTATGCGGATGACACAACCTTGCTTACTGAAAGTGAAGAGAACTTGAAGCACTTACTAATGAAGATCAAAGACCACAGCCTTCAGTCTGGATTATACCTCCAACTCAACAATTTTTTTTTTTAAACAAAAATCCTTACAACTCAACCATTAAGCAACATCATGGTAAATGGGGAAAAGATTGAAGTTGTCAAGGATTTCATTTTACTTGGACCCACAATCAACAGCCATGGAAGCAGCAGTCAAGAAATCAAATGACGCATTGCATTGGGCAAATCTGCTGCAAAAGACCTCTTTAAAGTGTTAAAAACAAACAAACAAACAAAGGTGTCACCTTGAAGACTAAGGTGAGCCTGACCCAAGCCATGGTGTTTACAATTACCTCCTATTCATGTGAAAGCTGGACAATGAATAAGGAAGACTGAAGAAGAATTGACACCTTTGAGTTATGGTGTTGGCGAAGAATATTGAATATACTATGAACTGCCAAAAGAATGAACAAATCTGTCTTGAAAGAGGTAGAGCCAGAATGCTCCTTAGAAGCAAGGATGGTACGACTTCATCTCATTTACTTAGGACATGTTATAAGGAGGGACCAGTCCCCTGGAGTAGGACATCATGCTTGGGAGAGTGGAGGGTCGGTGAAAAAGAGGAAGTCCCCCAACGTGATGGATTGACGCAGTGGCTGCAACAATGAACTAAAGCAAAACAACGATTTTGAGGACGGTGGAGGACCGGGCAGTGTTTTGTTCTGTTGTACATAAGGTAGCTATGAGTTGGAATGACTCAACAACACTCAACAAGCATAACAACATTGTGTATAGACTTGGATTCTGACTTTGCCAATTCCCTTTCTCCTACCATAAGGAGAAATGAAAACACCAAATTTCTTCATGAGTCTGCAATTCAAATACATCAGTGATTCTCAAAGTTTGGGCCCAGGACCAAGCAGCATTAGCATTACCTGGGAGCTTGTTAGAAATGCATACCTCACCATTCCCGAAGCCAACTCTGCAGACATAGACTGGACTATAACATATAAAATGATACCTGTGAAGAGCGTGCTTCTTAGTTCAAATAGATGCACGAGACTAAATTGGCAGCTCCTGTCTAGAGGTGAGATGAAAAGGCAGAAAAGGATAGGAACGGGTTGAATGGACACGTGAATTCCGGGGTGGAAAGGAGGAGTGTGCTTTCCCATCTAGGGATAGCAACTAAGGTCACATAACAATGTGTGTATAAATTTTTGTATGAGAAACTAACTTGAGCAGTATACTTTCAACTAAATCACAAAAAAGAAAAAAAGTGCAAACCTCAGCCCCCATCCATTCTAGAGGTGGTGCCCTCCAAGTGATTCTAAGGCATGGCACAGTTTGGAAACCACTGTCGTAGCCCTGGTGGCACAGTGGTTAAGCGTTCAACTGTTAGCCTAAAAGTTGGCAGTTCGAATCCACCAACAGCTCCTTGGAAACACTGTGGGGCAGCTCTGCTCCGTCCTTTAAGGTCGCTATCAGAACGGACTCGATGGCAATGGAGTTGGTTATATAACTTAAGTGTCCTGAAGTGTCCCTGTATATGTTTATAGCTGACGAAAAGGATGGTGGAGCAAGGTGGTAAAATATGAGTCACAAAGAAGAATAATAAATGCAGGTCAGGTAGGTTCAGTTATAGTTTTGCTTTATGGAAAATTAATACAGAAACACTAAAAAACTCTTTCAAAATTGTCAGTGATAATCTGGTTTAGCAAAGCTCACTGGGATATTCTTCTGTGGACTCGGGGGATGTGAAGTTACGTTTAATGCTTGTACTTCCTAATAAATAAAAGTATGCTGGTTCTCTGCAATTTAGCCTGACCTAATATACTTTTTTTAATATACTTTTACTTTTTATTTTAGTCTATGTCTTTTGAGGCCCATAATCTCACAGTTCCAGCAATTAGATGGCTTGGTCTCCTCCCTTCTGATATTAAAAGGTTAGATGGTTTAGCACAATGGTGATTCATTATACTATGTAACAATAAGCCTAAAAAGTCACTACAAAGGTAAGCTTAGTGTTTTTTCCTTAGACTGTGAATCAGAATTATGTAATTATGAGTTAAATTCATCAGTGTTTCTATTTCATTTACTTAAAAAACTTCACAAATAAAGTTGGTCAGTTGCACTTTCAGCCAGCAAAAACATTTTTGTTTTACTTTTTATGGTTAAAACATTTTGTCAATTCTTTTGTAATTAGAAAGTATAACACATTTAATCTAATTAAATGGTAATTATTTGCTATTATGTGTTCCGTAGAAGGTATAATAAATCATCCTGCATGTGAGTCAATTCTTTCATAGATTTAGTTTTAATTTCATAAAACACATTTTAAGTTTACTTAAAGTTGGGGTGCCTAAAGTTTGGCAAATCTAATTTATGTGTTCTTTATAGAAAAAATATCATTAAGGAACAAGATAAAAATCACCTACAGATGAGTACCTTTAATGCTTTGTCTATATCCTTCTATTTCTGTACATAGCTATAATTTTTTTTTTTGCTTCAAGTGAAAGTTTACAAATCAAGTCAGTCTCTCACACAAAAACCCATATACACCTTGCTACACACTCCCCATTACTCTCCGCCTAATGAGACAGCCTGCTCTCTCCCTCCACTCTCTCTTTTCGTGTCCATTTCTCCAGCTTCTAACCCCCTCCACCCTCTTATCCCTCCTCCAGGCAGGAGATGCCAACATAGTCTCCAGTGTCCACCTGTTCCAAGAAGCTCACTCCTCACCAGCATCCCTATCCAACCCATTGTCCAATCCAATCCCAATCCATGTCTGAAGAGTTGGCTTCGGGAATGCTT
The DNA here is from genome assembly GCF_024166365.1 of Elephas maximus indicus. Lineage (NCBI taxonomy): Eukaryota > Metazoa > Chordata > Mammalia > Proboscidea > Elephantidae > Elephas > Elephas maximus. The sequence goes on along the minus strand of NC_064843.1, from coordinate 11,924,576 downwards.
CCTGTCCTGGGCCAACAGAAGGTCTGGGGGCCATGACCACCGGGGTCCTTCTAGTCTCAGTCAGACCATTGAGTCTGGTCTTATGAGAATTTGGGGTCTGCATCCCAAAGCTCTCATGCTCCCTCAGGGGTTCTCTGTTATGTTCCCTGTCAGGGCAGTCATCGGTTGTAGCCGGGCACCATCTAGTTCTTCTGGTCTCAGGATGATGTAGTCTCTGGTTCATGTGGCCTTTTCTGTCTCTTGGGCTCGTCATCACCTTGTGTCTTTGGTGTTCTTCATTCTCCTTTGATCCAGGTGGGTTGAGACCAATTGATGCATCTTAGATGGCTGCTTGCTAACATTTAAGACCCCAGATGCCACTCTTCAAAGTGGGATGCAGAATGTTTTCTTAATAGATTTTATTATGCCAATTGACTTAGATGTCCCCTGAAACCATGGTCCCCAGACCCCTGCCCCTGCTATGCTGGCCTTCGAAGCATTCAGTTTATTCAGGAAACTTCTTTGCTTTTGGTTTAGTCCAATTCTGCTGTCCTCCCCTGTCTTGAGTGCTGTCTTTGCCTTCACCGAAAGTAGTTCTTATCTACTATCGAATGTAGTGAGTGCCCCTCTTCCACCCTCCTTCCCTCCCCCCTCTCGTAACCATGAAAGAATGTTTTCTTCTCAGTTTAAACTATTTCTCAAGTTCTTATAATAGCAGTCTTATACAATATTTGTCCTTTTGCAGCTGACTAATTTCACTCAGCATAATGCCTTCCAGGTTTCTCCATGTTATGAAATGTTTCACAGATTTCTCACTGTTCTTTATCGATGCGTAGTATTCCATTGTGTGAATATACCATAATTTATTTATCCATTCATCCGTTGATGAGCACCTTGGTTGCTTCCATCTTCTTGCTATTGTAAACAGTGCTGCAGTAAACATGGGTGTGCATGTATCTGTTGTGTAAAGGCTCTTATTTCTCTGGGATATATTCCAAGGAGTGGAATTGCTGGATCGTATGGTAGTTCTATTTCTAGCTTTTTAAGGAAGCTCCAAATCCATTTCCAAAGTGGTTGTACCATTTGACATTCCCACCAGCAGTGTAGAAGTGTTCCAGTCTCTCCACAGCCTCTCCAACATTTATTCTTTTGTGTGCTTTGCATTAATGACAGCCTTGTTGGAGTGAGGTGAAATCTCATTGTATAGTTTTGATCTGCATTTCTGTAATGGCTAACGATCGTGAACATTTCCTCATATGTCTGTTAGCTACTTGAATGTCTTCTTTAGTGAAGTGTCTATTCATATCTTTTGCTTGTTTTTTAATTTGGTTATTTGTCTTTTTGAAGTTGAGTTTTTGCAGTATCATGTAGATTTTAGAGATCAGGCGTTGATCAGAAATGTCGTGGCTAAAAACTTTTTCCCAGTCTGTAGGTAATCTTTTTACTCTTTTGGTGAAGTCTTTGGATGAGCATAGGTGTTTGATTTTTAGGAGCTCCCAGTTATCCAGTTTCTCTTCTGCATTCTTTGTAATGTTCAATATAGTGTTTATGCCATGTATTAGGGCTCCTAATGTTGTCCCTATTTTTTCTTCCATAATCTTTATCGTTTTAGATTTGATATTTAGGTCTTTGACCCATTTCGAGTTAGTTTTTGTGCATGGAGTGAGGTATGGGTCTTGTTTCATTTTTTTGCAGATGGATATCCAGTTCTGCCAGCACCATTTGTTAAAAAGACTGTCTTTTCCCCATTTAACTGTTTTGGGGCCTTTGTCAAATATCAACTGCTCATATGTGCATGGATTTATGTCTGGATTCTCAATTCTGTTCCATTGGTCTATATTTCTGTTATTGTGCCAGTACCAGGCTGTTTTGACTACTGTGGCGGTATAATAGGTTCTAAAATCAGGTAAAGTAAGGCCTCCCACTTTGTTCTTCTTTTTCAGTAATGCCTTATTTATCTGGGGTCTCTTCCCCTTCCATATGAAATTGGTGATTTTTTTCTCCATCTCATTAAAGAATGTCGTTGGGATTTTGATCGGAATTGCATTAAATGTATAGATTGCTTTTGGTAGAATAGACATTTTTATAATGTTAAGTCTCCCTATCCACGAACAAGGTATGTTCTTCCACTTATGAAAGTCTCTTTTGGTTTTTTGCAGAAGTGTACCGTAGTTTTCTTTGTATAAGTCTTTTACACCTCTGGTAAGATTTATTCCTAAGTATTTTATCTTCTTGGGGGCTACTATAAATGCAATTCACTTGGTGATTTCCTCTTCGATGTTCTTTTTATTGGTGTAGAGAAATCCAACTGATTTTTGTATGTTTATCTTGTATCCTGATACTCTGCTGAACTCTTCTGTTAGCTTCAGTAGTTTTCTGGAGGATTCCTTAGGGTTTTTTGTGTATAAGATTATGTCATCTGCAAGTAGAGATACTTTGACTTCTTCCTTGCCAATCTGGATGCCCTTTATTTCTTTATCTAGCCTAATTGCTCTGGCTAGGACTTCCAGCACAATGTTGAATAAGAGTGGTGATAAAGGGCATCCTTGTCTGGTTCTTGATCTCAATGGGAACGTTTTCAGGCTCTCTCCATTTAGGGTGATGTTGGCTGTTGGTTTTGTATAAATGCCCTTTATTATGTTGAGAAATTTTCCTTCTATTCCTATTTTGCTGAGAGCTTTTATCATGAATGAGTGTTGAACTTTATCAAATGCCTTTTCTGCATCAATTGATAAAATCATGTGATTCTTGTCTTTTGTTTTATTTATGTGGTGGATTACATTAATTGTTTTTCTAATGTTGAACCATCCCTGCATACCTGGTAATGAATCCCACTTGGTCATGGTGAATTATTTTTTTGATATGTTGTGGAATTCAATTGGCTAGAATTTTGTTGAGGATTTTTGCATCTACATTCATGAGGGATATAGGTCTATAATTTTCTTTTCTTGTGGTGTCTTTACCTGGTTTTGGTATCAGGGAGATGGTGGCTTCATAGAATGAGTTAGGTAGTATTCCGTCCTTTTCTATGCTCTGAAATACCTTTAGTAGTAGTGGTGTTAACTCTTCTCTGAAAGTTTGGTAGTACTCTGCAGTGAAGCCGTCCGGACCAGGGCTTTTTTTTGTTGGGAGTTTTTTGATTACCTTTTCAACCTCTTTTGTTATAGGTCTATATAGTTGTTCTCCCTCTGTGTTAGTTTAGGTAGGTAGTGTGTTTCTAGAAATTCATCCATTTTTTTCTAGGTTTTCAAATTTGAGTATAGTTTTTCATAGTAATCTGATATGATTCTTTTAATTTCAGTTGGGTCTGTTGTAATATCACCCATCTCATTTCTTATTCGGGTTATTTGCTTCCTCTCCTGTTTTTCTTTTGTCAGTTTGGCTAGTGGTTTTTCAATTTTGTTGAGTTTTTCAAAAAACCAGCTTTTGGTCTTGTTAATTCTTTCAATTGTTTCTGTTTTCTATTTCATTTAGTTCAGCTCTAATTTTTATTGTTTGTTTTCTTCTGGTACCTGTGGGTTTCTTTTGTTGCTCTCTGTCTATTTGTTCAAGTTGTAGGGATAATTCTTTGATTTTGGCCCTTTCTTCTTTTTGGATGTGTGCATTTATTGGTACAAATTGGCCTCTGAGCACCACTTTTGCTGTGTCCCAAAGGTTCTGATAGGAAGTGTTTTCATTCTCATTGGAATTCTATGAATTTCTTTATTCCATCCTTAATGTCTTCTATAATCCAGTCTTTTTTGAGCAGGGTATTGTTCAGTTTGCAAGTGTTTGATTTCTTTTCCCTGCTTTTCCTGTTATTGATTCCCACTTTTATGGCCTTATGGTCAAAGACGATGCTTTGTAATATTTCAATGTTTTGGATTCTGCTAAGGCTTGCTTTATGACTTAATATGTGGTCTATTCTAGAGACTGTTCCATGAGCACTAGAAAAGAAAGTATAGTTGGTTGCTGTGGGGTGGAGTGTTCTGTATATGTCTACGAGGTCAAGTTGGTTGATTGTGGCATTTAGATCTTCCATATCTTTATTCAGCTTTTTTCTGGATATCCTGTCCTTCACCGAAAGTGGTATGTTGAAGTCTCCTACTATTATTGTGGAGCTGTCTATCTCACTTTTCAATGCTGATAGAGTTTGTTTTATGTATCTTGCAGCCCTGTCATTGGGTGCATAAATATTTAATATGGTTATATCTTCTTGGTGTATTATCTCTTTAATCATCGTATAGTGTCCTTCCTTATCCTATCTGATGGTTTTAACTTTAAAATCTATTTTGTCAGAAATTAATATTGCCACTCCTGCTCTTTTTTGACTGTTGTTTGCTTGATATATTTTTTTTCCATCCTTTGAGTTTTAGCTTGTGTCTCTAAGTCTAAGGTGTGTCTCTTGTAGGCAGCATATAGATGGATCTTGTTTTTTAATCCATTCTGCCACTGTCTGTCTCTTTATTGGTGCATTTAGTCCATTGACATTCAGGGTAATTATGGATAGGTATGAATTCAGTGCTATCCTTTTGATGTCTTTTTTTGTGTGTTGATGGTTTCTTTTTCCCGCTTGATTTAATGTGCTGAGTAGATTTTCTTTATATGTTGTCCTTTCCTCATATTTGTTTTTGTTTCTAATGAGTCTGTGTTTTTCCCTTGCATTTTATTTTGATGAGTAGGATAGTTTGTCTCCTTTGTGGTTACCTTATTATTTACTCCTATTTTTCTAAATTTAAAACTAACTTTTATTTCTTTGTATCGCCGTATCTTCCTCTCCATATGGAAGGTGTATGATTACATTTCTTAGTTCCTCTTTATTATTTTAATGTTGTCTTCTTTTGTATAATAACATTGCCATTACCCTGTGTTGGGCTTTTTTTTTTTTTAATCTTGCTTTGTTTTTTTTTTTTTGTTTTCCCTGTCTGGGTTGACTTCTGGTTGCTCTGCCCGGTGTTCTAGTCTTGGGTTGATACCTGATATTATTGATTTTCTAACCAAGGAACTCCCTTCAATATTTCTTGTAGTTTTGGTTTGGTTTTTACAAATTCCCTCAACTTGAGTTTATCTGGAAATGTCTTAATTTCACCTTCATATTTAAGAGACAATTTTGATGGATATATGATTCTTGGCAGGCAATTTTTTTCCTTCACTTTTTTAAATATGTCATCCCATTGCCTTCTTGCCTGCATGGTTTCTGCCGAGTAGTCCGAGCTTATTCTTATTGGCTGTCCTTTGTAGGTGACTTTTCTTTTATCCCTCACTGCTCTTACAATTGTCTCTTTATCTTTGGTTTTGGCAAGCTTGATTATAATATGTCTTGGTGACTTTCTTTTTAAATCTACTTTATGTGGAGTTCGATGAGTAGCTTGGATAGATATCTTCTCATCTTTCACAATATCAGGGAAGTTTTCTGCCAACAAATCTTCACCAATTTTCTCTGTATTCTCTGTTATCCCTCCCTGTTCTGGTACTCCAGTCACTCGTAGGTTATTTCTCTTTATCAATAGAGTCCCACATGATCCTTAAGGTTTCTTTATTTTTTTTAATTCTTTTATCTGATTTTTCTTCAAATATATTAGTGCCAAGTGATTTATCTTCAAGTTGAGAAATTCTAGCTTCTAGTTGCTCAATTCTACTCCTCTGACTTTCTATTGAGTTGTCTAATTCTGTAATTTTATTGTTAATCTTCTGAATTTGTGATTGCTGTCTGTCTATGGATTTTTCCAGCTTATTAAACTTTTCATTATGTTCCTGAATAATCTTTCTGAGTTCTTCAGTTGCTTTATCTGTGTATTCCTTGGCTTGTTCTGCATATTGCCTCATTTCCTTCCTGATGTCTTGAAGGGTTCTGTATATTAAACTTTTATTTTCTGCATCTGGTAATTCTAGGAATGCGCTTTCATCTAAAAGATCCCTGGATTCTTTGTTTTGAGAGCCTGTTGAGGTGATCCTGGCCTGTTTCGTTATGTGACTTGATATTGACTGTTGTCTCTGAGCCATCTATAAGTTATTGTATTAGTTTATGCTTGCTTACTGTGTCGTAGTTGCTTGCTTTGTTTTGTTTTGTTATACCCCATGGGTTGCTTGAGTGAGCTAGCTTGATTATTTTCGCCTTTGGAGCTCTGGCGTCCTGTCCCCAGCTGGCTAGAGCTGTTATCTGGTATATCAGTCTAGGAGTCCATTCAGTTTTCTTCTATGAGTTCAGCTCAGGTTTCCAGGTAGCTGATAACAAGTGTGTGGTATAGGCTCTGTCCTACAGTCTTAGAGGGGCAGGGGTGATTGGCATATATGCCTGTATCTGATTGCAGCAGGGGGTGATGCTCAGAACAAGGCAGGGGGCTGAGAACCAACCCCCAAGTGTCTCTGAGGAAAATGCGTCTCTGTTCCCTAGAGTGTGCTGGTGGGTGGGCTCTGCAGAGAGACCATGGGCACCCAAAGATTTGTTGTAAGGACTGGGAGGTACCAGTTATCCTGGGCCCCTGTCGAGGGTGGCTGGGCGACCCAAGTGGAGCCACCAGTCATTAGGTCCCTGTTGTGGGTAGGTGAGGACCTTGTTTACTAGGCAAAGCAATGTCAAACGTCAAACACCCACCTCTCCACTGCACAGCTGAAATGGTTGGAGTTTGTGAGTAAGGGCCTATTCTCCCAAAATAGGCCCACACAGGTCCATGCAGAAGGGAAAGGTGCTCAAGGTCCATGGATGGTTTATGCCTGGATAGGAGTTGCTTCTGTCCTGAGCTCCCCCAGTTAATGGAGCTAGCAGATTATCTTTTCCCCCCATTTGCAAATTTTTTCCTTCCCCAAGGCTGGAAGGATGGTTCTAGGTGCTCACCAGGGTCTATCTCAGGCCTGGGGATTCAGCTGCTGAAGCTGGCTTGGGGGTGGGGGGGGCGTGGTAAAATATACGCAAGTAGCAATTACTTAGCTTTTGCCGAGAGTGCCCTTCTCAGGTTCCGGAGGTGCGAGTGGGCTGTGTGGCTGGCTGCTTCTCCCTGAGGAAACTGTGGCCGAACGTTAGGACCAGCCCGCTGCCGCCACCACTCTGGGAATGGTGCCTGAGGGCTCCCCACGATTCAGGTCTGGTAACTCCTCTCCACTTCTGAACGGTCTCTTCCTTCCGCTGCCCCTCAGTTCGTTGTCTAAGCTTGCCTTTGATGCTCAGGGCTCCCAGCTTGTCACAAATATACTCGTTTCACTTGTTTTTTCGGGTCTTTGTTGTAAAAGAGGGCTCGACGGAAGCATCTGTCTGTTCTGCCATCTTGGCTCTGCCTCCCATAGCTGTAAGTTTTAGCAAATATGGGATCATGTTCTAATATTATTTTGTAATCTTTTTTCTCACAACACGATGTGATCACTTTCCCATGTAAATAAACATATTTCTCTTCTACAATCTCATTTTAATGTCTTCTGTGACTGAGTTCCAGTGTGGGATGTGCCAAAGTTTGTTGAGTTAACCCCTCATAGTCAGACATAGGTGGTCTCCAAATCCTGTTCTTACAGGTAGTGTTTGACGGATGCTCTTGTAACCCAATCTCTGCCCACATCTTGAATTAGTCCCTTAGGCTGAATTCCCAGAAGAATTGCTGGGTCAAAAGGTATGCACATTTTTAAGACTTTGTCCTTGGAGAGGTTAACTATTTTGCTTTTCCATCAGAGAGTAAGAGCCCACCTGTCCCTCAGCATAGGGCATTATCACTTCTTTTTCATCTTCGATAATGTGATATTAAAAAAAAAAACATTATCTGGCTGTGTTAATTGGTTAATGAGAGTGAACTTCAAAATGTTTATTGGATTTCTTTAAGCAGCGAGCAACCCCTGGACACAGGTGCTTATTTCCTAAATATGGAACATGTGCAGGTTTTGGGTGATCAGCCCCCTCTTAAAAAACTAGGGCACGAGAGAAAACATTGTGTTTTAGATTTTTGGATATTTATGCTCTAGTGAATCAAAGCTGTGGAATTTAGTGTATATGTCGTGGTCAAAACCCCGTGGTGGTAACCTGTTTGTGTGAAGACCACTTCTAATGCAAAGTCAGGACAAATGATCCAATCATTATTAAAGTGAGGGGCTTGGAGAGACTCTAGCTACGTCTTATGTCAGCTCCATCAGTGACCTCAAAGGCCACTCCATATTAATATACAATCAAAGGAAAAACAATGTGGTAGCTGCAGAAACATGACTTCAAGAGAAATTCCATAGGCTTCCCTTTCAATCAAATTGTCACCCCTATACAGGAGCTGCCACTGCAAATGGTCATAATTATGGGGACACTGAAAAAGACTATGAAACTGGAGCTCCCCTGGGAAATCCGGGATCTGTGACTTCAAACAGTAGCCACACCATCAATCCTGGACTTTTCATGTTCTATTTTTAAAACGAGCCGGAATCGACTTGACGGCAGTGGGTTTTATACCAAGATAAAATTATGTTCTACTTTTTTTTAAATAATTTTTTTTCAAATTTAAAACTAGATACTTGTATGTGTGTGTGTGAGAGAGAGAGAGAGAATTAAACAGGAATGTTCGACCTTCCCTGTCCCAGAATTCTCAGTGAATTACAACGAATCAAGTACTCAGTGGAACCGGAAATCTCCCAGTGAATTCCAGCCGCTGGTCGCGCACGTTGGTGCTCCCTGCTCCAATAGTGGAGCTTAAAGGACTCTGGGAGGCTTCCCTGCATCTATCCTCGGGCTGCCCTGCTGCTGATATGCATGGCGTTAGTGGATTAACAGGTGGACTTGCACCACTTTTCCTGGCTGTCATTTCTCAGTTTCTTGAAAGAGCACAACAAATAGAGGTGAAATGTGAATGACCTTCAAATTATAGGAGCACTCCGCTTTTACTGATAGGTTTTTTTCTTCTGTTTTTTTTCTAGGTTAAACATACCTAAAAATACTTTAATTCCACTGACAAAACGGGACCAAATGAAACTTGACAGTATCCTGAAGAGACCTTACATTACCTGCCAACCATTTTGGAGAAAAGAAGTATGTTTCTTTCTAAAATCGAAATGTTGTAAGTTTAATTACCATTTTCTTTAGCAGTGGCTATTCATATATTCATATAAGACAGCCTCCTTGAAATTTTATATAACCAACAACCAATGTTAGTAAACATTGAATTATATAGATGCTAACAGGTAACATCAACAGAACGGAGAGAGCCTGTTTTTATCCTCATCAGAGTTATATAACCACCGTCTACAGCTGTATCATAGGTTGGGAGTGGCTGGGGTGGGAGAGAAGGGGGAGAAATAATCGTAAAGAGCCCAAATCACTCCTAATTTTTGAAGGCACCCTCACAGGTATCCTCATTCCGGATATTTTTAGCTATAGCAGCTGTAGAATATTCTGGTTGACCCTAAAGGCTACTGCCAATGATTTTGGAGAACAAAGTCTGGATGTACCAGTCTGTTGAACTGACAGAAATGCAGCAAAGAACTCTGGTATGACTATATTTTAACTTTTGTTGACAGATGGAAGTAATGGCAGACTCTAAAATGAAGGCAGAAATCCAAGCTTTGACCTTCATATCATCTGATTATCTTTCCAAAGTATACTTACCTAACAAACTAAAATTTGGTGGATGGATATAAAAACATCAGAAGAACCCGTGATTGCCAGAAGCTTTCCATTAGTTTTGTTTTAATTGGTAGACACTGTAGTGGAAGGGACACATATTTTTATTTCTATAAACCATTTTCCACTAATATTTTTTTCTCAAAATGAAGGCTGCATTCTAATTTTCTTTAAAGATTATATTTCATTCTTCTCTATAGAGATTGATTTCTATCCTATGATTTAAGTAAATTATAAAGGAACATACATATTATTTTGACCTTTGAATTTTATTTGAAAAATTAATATTTTTATCAATTAGTCTCAAAGTGTGAAAAAATATTTTGTTTACTTTCTACAATATAACTAATGTTAAGGTATGATATAGCTTATTAGTGACAAAATAATAACAATGTGAATTTGAGATGCTATACTATTCAGGAATTTCTTCTTAGTTACATTTTCCTTTGCTTTCACGGTATGACATTCATTCATTCACGTATAAAATTAGTAAAATTTATTATGAAATAAGGGTTTGAGGTGATGTAGTCTTCAGTGTTTTATTTTGTTTTTGAACATACTTCTTATTGATATTATTTCTTAAAAATTTTTTTCTCCAGAATTTTAATGGGTTATTGCCTCATTTCAGTTCACTTGAATTCTTCTCTCATCTAAGTTTATAAAAACAGAGAATTTCAGTTTTAAGATTTACAGAAGCCTCAAATTTTTACAAGGTGCTTCTCTAACAGTAAAGATGTGACCTTCCCCACCCCCATAAACCTATCTTAATTAGAGATGAGTGTTATTATCTTATTCTGTACTGTCAGTAAACTTTTAACAGCACTGAAATTGTAGTTGTAATTTCTTGTACTTGAGTTCTGACAAACTACACTTAAGATTGCCTTTTTTTACATACCACCACATCGTTAGTAACATGTGCTACATACAGTGTGGCAGCGCGGAATCTGCTGGTGCTACCATTCTCAGAATTACCATTCTCAGATGTTTACTCAAAGATTTTCAAAGATCGGATTTATAAAGATACTGGTAATAAAAGGCAATAATTATGAAACCTAAAAAAAAAAGAGGTATTCCACTCACGTTAGAGCTGACTTACAAAGGAGTTGTCGGAACAGAACCCCGGTGTAAGTCAGGGACTGCTTCTAATTGTAAGCAAGAATATGTATTGATAGGAAAAGTATAGAAATACCAGGTTAGTTACTTTAAAAAGATAAATGGTAATAAAAACAACAATAAAAATAGTGGTAGAGACCACTCCTGAGAACTCACATGTGCCAAGCACTACATACACAATTATCTTATTTACTTCTACCAGGAACCTTGTAGTAACATCCATAGTTTACTGGTGATGACACTGAGGCTGTTACTTGTCCAGAGGCACAGGGCCAGAACATGGCAGAATGGGGACAAGAGCAGGACCAGCTACAGAATATGTCCGACAAAACGTAAATGTAGGGTCCCTTCTTCAAAAATTATTAAGAATTTCAAGACGAGGACAGCAAAGAATTAAACCAAGCCAGGACATTTCTTCGCATGGAGCCCTGTGTGATTGCATGGGTCACACACCCAGGAGCCGGCCCTGCTCAGGAGGCTGCAGTAAGGATTATTGTTCTTGTGTTCCGCTGGGTGGGTTGTGACTCACAGCAACCCTATATGACAGAGTCAAACTGCCCCACGGGGTTTTCTAGGCTATAATCTTTACAGGAGCAGATTGTCAGGTCTTTTTCTCACAAAGTCACTGGATGGGTTCGAACTGCCAACATTCTGGTTAGCCACTGAGCACTTAATCACTGTGCCAGCAGGGCTTCCTGTAGTAAGAATTAGATAGGCAATATTATAATAATAATAATAAACCTGTTGCTGTCGAGTCGATTCCGACTCATAGCGACCCTATATGACAGAGTAGAATTGCCCCATAGGGTTTCCAAGGAGCACTTGGTGGATTTGAACTGCTCACCTTTTGGTTAGCAGCCATAGCTCTTAACCACAATGCCACCAGGGTTTACATAATAATAATAATAGAAAACGCTTATACAGCACTTTATATGCCAAGCATTTTCTCGCTCACTTTACAAACATTAGCTTATTTCATCTTCACAGAAACCCTACGAGCTAGGTACTTGTATTATCACCTCCATTTTACAGATGAGAAAACAGAGGTACAGAGAAGTTAAGTAACTTCCCCAAGGCCACATAGCTAATAAACAGTGGGAACCTGAACCCAGAAAGTCTGGCTCCAAAGTCATGCTTTTAACCACCACAATGGTACATGTAACATGTACCACACTTCATACCTGGCCTGGCAGGCGCCTGCTCAGGAGCGGTCTGTATGCTTATTGTTGGCTAGATGTCAGAGACTGTGCCGTGAGCAATGACGTTATATTCCCTGGCCATATTAGAGCCAGAGTTCCATTTTAAGAGCATACTGGCATGCTGTTAGTTGACTTACCTGTGAGACTCAAAAATCCTAAATACATTTTTATATAATGTAAAAGTTTTCCTTTGAATTTATACCGTCATTCTCCCTTAACACCAAATAATATCACCGAACTTTGATAAGTTTTGTCAAGAAGAAAATTAGAAATATATGTTCAAATCACAAAATGTTAGCATTAGGATATTTTGTCAGAATGGAAAAGGCTGAAAAATCTGCAGTAGTCATTAAAATTTGAAAATAAAATTGAAAAAGGCTTGCAGGTACATTTAATTTGAATAATTAATTTCTTCTCAAATTTATGATGGGAAATTTATGTAAAATAATTTTCACTTATTTGAGAAAGGGAACTGAAAGGAGAGAAAAGGTACATTATAGTTTGGTTTTACTGCCTATCTTTATAAAATGCAGAGGAGAAATTAATTTGTTAGTAGCTATTTGGGAACCAGCTAGAATTCTAATTCTTAAGATCTGTTTCCAACTTGCATTGGTGTGTTTTGCCGTGTATATTCTCCACAACGAAATAAAATTTAGAAAATAAAAAAAGATATCCAAATCAATTATGTGACTGTGAATATTGGCATAATTTTTTTTTTTTTTAATGCACGCCCTTACTAGCTGGGTGTCAGCTCTGTGTCAAATTACTGTATAAATAGTGTAAACAGAAAAAAAAGGTATTTCTAAAAAGCATTACTGTAAATAGGCAGATATTTTAAATGGCAACTGACAACAGACTTCCTTTCTTCACCATCATCTACTGGTCTTTATCTTACATATTTTCATAATTTTAATCAAGAAACAACATTTGGGTTGGAATTTATTTCTAATTTAAAGCGAGCAAAAACTGGCACAACAAAAAGATGTTTGGAGAATCTTGATTTTTCCTTAAGGGCTCATCATTACCCTCATGAGCTAAAAGTTGTTGTAACATCCCCAGGTGTCTGGGAAATTAAATTGTCATCAATGGTGATGCTAAGTAATTTCGGAAGTCATGACTTCATGAAAAGAAAACTTCGTGCACTTTCTACGACGTTGGTAGAACACTCCACAATTCCAATCCATGACTTCCTTAATGAGAGCATGTTCAGCAGTGCCACAAAGACCTGATGCTTTCAAAGCTAAGTCACATGTACGGCTACATTAAAAAATGTTCAGTGGAACACTGTTGTAGAGAAACACCGAGAAACATTTACTTCTTTTTTTGGAGGGGGGGGGCATCGCTTCACCATTAGACGTGTGTATCTGAAAACAATCCTGTAAAAAATAAACCAAGTTCGCCCTCTGCTGGCAATATCTCCGTGGTTCTCTCAATTTCTCCCACTACTGGAAACCTTGGTGGTGTAGTGGTTAAGTGCTATGGCTGCTATTCAAGGGTTGGCAGTTCGAATCCACCAGACACTCCTTGGAGACTCTACGGGGCAGTCCCACTCTGTCCTATAGGGTGACTATGAGTCAGAATCGACTTAATGGCAACGGGTTTTATTGGGCATGGGGAAACCCTGGTTGCATAGTGATTAAGAGCTATGATTGCTAACCAAGAAGGTTGGTATATTGAATCCACTTTGTGCTCCTTGGAAACCCTATAAGGCAGTTCTACTCTGTCCTATAGAGGCTCTGTGAATTGGAATCGACTCTGTGGCAGCAGGCTTGGGCTTATTGGGCATGGACATTTCTTTAAAATATGTTCAAGTCATTTTTTAAGGAATAGGGTGGAAGAGTCTGAGACACAACCAGAGGTTGGTGAAAACCATGAGGATTCATGTGTGAGACTGAGTACTTCCTAACAGGAGTTTTGCACTAAGCAAAGGGTCCAGTGGGCAAATCCCACCTTCGTAGCTAACTGCATAGTAAGAGTCAGCATGGAAATGGATCCAGTCATCAACTTAATACTTCTCCATCCTCCTTTCCAGCCACTGCAAGCAGCACTCTCTGACCACGCCACCTGGAGCTGTTTCAGAGTCACAAGTTAAAAGGACATTGTCCTTCAGATGGCCAAATAGGCAGGCGTCAGCCCCTGCTAGCTCTCACTTCCACCATGGGTTTGATAATTCCCTGGAATGACTCACAGAATTCACAGAGAGGATACCGTACTGATTCATTATAACCAGAAAGGATGTAAATGAAGAGACACATAGGGCGAGATCTAGCGGGGGCTCCCAGCACAGAGTTTCCATGTCTCTGGTTATGTGCAACCCTCCCGAAAGCAGGTGTTCTCCCCAACCAGGAAGCCCAAGGAATTTTCACGTTCAGAGCTCTTTACTGGCCTCATTGCATGGTCATGATTGGGGCCTCATTATGATTGATTGACTCACTGAATGTACATGATTCATTAAATCATGTCCCTCTCCCTTCCTGAGGTTAGCTGACCAGGTGGGGTCCGTGCAGCCCCTGCTCATTTGTACAAATTCCCAAATGTTGCCTGGCAGTTTTAGGTAACAAAGACACTTCAACTTCCCAAGAAAGGGCAACTTATTTTAGGTAAGGAAATTCATTACAGTACAGGTTTGTAACATACGCTTTGGATGCCCCCAATTCTCTGTGAATTTTAATTGACACATTTAACTTGTGTTCCTTTGCAACCAAGCTATTTACAAAACCTTAAACCAAATTAAAATTTTAAAATTAAAGATAATTTCAAATGAAAAGGAATCAAGACTAAAATTACCAACATATTTAGTTTCTATTCGCCTAGAGGAATATAAATTCTGGAGTCATTCATAAATATTTCCCATGGTAAAAATGGCAGAAAGGGTTACTAGTGTGAAAAATAAAAACCAAAACCAAACCCAAAATAGTCACAACCAAAATTTAATTTTAATTATTTTTTATTATTTTTCATCTATATGACTTGGTAATCATACTCATGGATACAGATTCTAGAAAAAAAAGTGAGGGGGCTCAGCACACTTTGGCCTCTGTGGAGGTCAGAGTCAGGCTCTAGGGGCAGATGCTACTCACCAGGTCTGTGGTTGGAATAAGGTATCCCTTGGTGTCCATTTCATTGACTGTAAAATGAGGATAGCAATAGTAATACCTACCTTACAGGGATTATTGTCAGGATTACCTGAGGTAATTCATGTAAAGTGTGTGTTGGAATCAGTGCTTTGAACCAGTTCATTCCAGATCAAACTCCTGCTGCGAATTTGCATTTCTAACAAATTCCCTTTTATTCTGACTCATAGTGAGTCTATAGAACGGAGCAGAACTGCCCTATTGGGTTTCCAAGGAGTGGCTGGTGGATTCGAACTGCTGACCTTTTGGTTAGCAGCTGAGCTCCTAACTACTGCTCCAACAGGGCTAACAGGTTCCCATGCAATGCTAACGCTACTGGTTAGGGCCCAATTCTGAGAACCACTAGTAGGGCAGTGGTTCTTGAAATTTATTATACATGAGAATCACCTGGAAATCTTGTTAAAATGTAGAGTCTGATTCAGTATATCTGGAGGTGGAAATGCAAATTCTTAGCAGGTGTTTGAACCGTTTGAAGCCCTGGTTTGAATAACACCCTTTAGAAATAATTAATAGTACCAACCAGTTGCCCTCGAGTCAATTTTGATTCATGAGGACCCCATGTATGTCAGGTAGAACTGTGCTTCCTACGGTTTTCAATGGCTGATTTTTCAGAAGTAGATTGCTAGCTTTCTTCTAAGGCACCTCTGGATTGACTCAAATATCTGAGCTTTCTTTTAGCAGCTAAGCTCATTAGCTATTTGTACCATGTAGTATATGCAAAAGTAGCTTACCAATTATGTATCTCTAAACAGCAGAAAAGGAACCCTGGTGGCGCAATGGTTAAGTGCTCTGCTGCTAACCAAAAGATCGGCGGTTAGAAGCCACCAGCCACTCTGTGGGAAAAAAGACCTGGCAATCTGCTCCCATAAAGACTGTTGTCGTTAGGTGCCATCGAGTTGGTTCCGACTCATAGCGACCCTATGCACAACAGAATGAAACACTGCCCGGTCCTGTGCCATCCTTACCATCATTGTTATGCTTGAGCTCATTGTTGCAGCCACTGTGTCAATCCACCTTGTTGGGCATAAAAACAACAAACAAACAAACCAAACCCACTGCCATTGAGTCGATTCCAACTCACAGCAACCCTATAGGACAGAGTAGAACTGCCCCACAAAGTTTCCAAGAAGTGCCTGGTGGATTCAAACTGCCGACCTCTTGGTTAGCAGCTGTAGTACTTAACCACTATGCCAGCAGGGTTTCCTCCTTGGGCATGGAGCAATATAATTCAGCAGGTATTAAGACCAAAGAAGAATTGATGCCTTTGAATTATGATGTTGGTGAAGAATATTGAATATACCATGGACTGTCAGAAGAATGAACAAGCCTGTCTTGGAAGAAGTACAGCCATAGTGCTCCCTGGAAGTGAGGATGGCAAGACTTTGTCTCACATACTTTGGATACGTTATCAGGCGGGACCAATCCCTGGAGAAGGACAACGTACTTGGTAAGGTAGAGGGGTCAGCAAAAAGAGGAAGATCCTTGACAAAAATGGATTGATACGGTGGCTGCAATAATGGGTTCAAACATAGCAACGATTGTGAGGATGGCGCAGGACCGGGCAGTGTTTCATTCCGCTATGAGCTGGAACCAACTTGACGGCACCTAACAACCACACCTGTAAGACACTGTGCTTGACAGTGCAAACAACATACATGAGAGGAAGACACAAATTTTAAAATCTAGGAAGCTAGACAAGACAAACATTATTCTATGAGGCAGAATATCATAAACTCTGAGAGAGCTTTGTCAGGGTTTTGAGACTAAAGGAGAAATGATATGATTCATTTATCAGAAAATAAGGAAGTGTCACCAATGAGGGTGTACTTGGCAGAGATGATTCCAAGGTTTTGATAATAGGGAATTAGGCATGGGGCAGATTTCCCCAGCTCCACTGCTTAATGACAGTGAGATATCTGGCAAGTCACGTGCCCACTCTCAGCCTCACTTTCCTCATCTATAAAACAGAGATTATGAGGGCTCAGATGGAAATTACAGGAGAGGGAGCATTTATCCAAAGTGCTTAGCACGGACTTGCGCACATAGTAAGTTCTCAGGAGGGCTATTACTACTGTCAATATCTAGAACAAGGTTCTCCATTTTGGCTGTATATTAGAAAAACTTGGGAAGTTTTTTAAAAAGATGAATTCCCAGGGTTCCACCCCAGATCAACTGAACCAGAATCTCTGCAAGTGTGGCCCAGGCACCAGATCTTTTAAAAGCTCCTCTGAGTGATTCTAAACCCCTGATCTAGATCCTTGGTATTCCACTGTGGTGCTTGCTAGCAACGCGGGTTGTCAGATGCACCCTTGACCTATGAATCCGCATTTTACAACATGATGATCTCACCCAACCTAAAGCTCCCAAATGATGCCAAGGCTCTTGATACAAAGACACAGCATAGTGAAAGGATCTAGCGTATGTACCACAAGCTCAAGCGATCCCTCCCTCCCTCTCTCCCTCCCATTTGTTTTTTTCTTCAGACATTCCTAAAAGAAGAAAAGCAGCCAGCTGGAACATAGGGATGGGCTGTGCGAGAATAACAATCTTTTTCCACTTAATTCTGACTCGTGGAGACCCCACGTGTGTTACAACAGAACTGTGTTCCATAGGGTTTTCATGGCTGTGACCTTTTGGAAGCAGATCGCTAGGCTTTTCTTTTGAGGCGCCTCTGGATGGATTCAAACTGCCAACCTTTTGGCTAGTGATAGAGCCCGGCGACTGGAGAGTGATAATAACAGCTCCTGAACATTCCTTTGAAATCTCACACTTACTTAGCAAACGTCTTTTACGGATGTTATTTCATTTGAACCAAATTAACAGCCCTGGAAGCCGGACATCACTTTGCCTATTTTGGAGCCCGAAACCGAGGCCCAGAGAGCCTTGGGCACTCTGATTGCAACCAAGAGGCCAGTGCAGGGACTCAGGTTGGCCGGCTCTCCGCACTCCAAACTAAAATCGTTGCCATGGAGTCGATCCCGACTCACAGCGACCCTATAGGACAGAGAAGAGCTGCCCCCATAGAGTTTCCCAAGAGCTACTGGTGGATTCGAACTGCCAACTTTTTGGGTAATAGCCGAGGGTTTAACCACGATACCACCAGGGTCCTACTGCACTCCAAAAAAAAAAAAAAACATTTTTTTTTTAAGGCAGGGTTAAATCAGCTAGTCTCAGGGTTAAATGGCCTAGGCCTTAAATTGGCAGCAAGCGGAATTTTATTAAGCTGTTAAAGACCATAATTAATTCACATGCGAAAACAACTACTTATTCTCGACTGGCGACGGGTTTATAAAAGCAGTCGCTTGGCAACTAGCGGCCAACTTCCCCAACGTTTGGCCAATCCAGAAACTGCTGGCACATGAACTTCCTCTCGGCGTCAATAGCGCTTGTACGCATGTGTTATCGCCTCGCGGAAGAAGAAGCCTTTGTCCTCTCTTCTGCTTTCCGGTCGACACGGGAAGTGGCTCGGAGGCGCATGCGCTATGTCCTCGAGGTAATCGGAGCAGTTTCCATTGTTGGGGTGAGCAGACCTCGAGCTTTCGGGACTCCTCGGTGGCACCTCGCCCTCGCCCCGTCTTCGGAGCGGGGTTGCAGGCTCCCCGGTCCCTCCAGCTTCCTGCCTCCAACTTCCTGCTGCGGGCGACTCTCAGGTAGGCCCCGTGCCGCCTCTCTGGTTACCCGCCGCCATGGCACCCGCGGAGGCCGGCTGCCCCCAGCGGAGTGCCGGTTGGAGCGAGATGCTGGGAGACGAGCCGGACTTTTAGCCGAGTTTCGTTAGTGGCCCCTGGAAGGGATGTCCGAGCCGGGAAGGGTCTTCGGGGCCCCTTAGGCTCTAACCCCACGTTTATCTTTTGCGGGAAACCGAGGCTCCGGGAAGGGGCACACAGCTGATGGCAGTGTCTGTCGCCTCTGCCTAGAAAGCCTTTCCCTATCGCATGTCTGGTTTCTCCCCAGACACGTCACCTCAGAGAAGCTTTCCCTGACTGTCCTTCTAAAGAGAGGCCTCTCTTAGTCTCCCGCGTTAACCTGCTTAATTTCGTTGGTATCACTTAGCATTGTTTTTTTGTTTTCTTATACTGTTTTCCCCAGAGAAATTCTGCAGCGTGCTCATTTAACGAGTATTTATTAAGCAGTAGCCGCCACGGGCTAGGCAGTGTGTGGAGGCGCTAGGTGAATAAAAAGGAGGGGAGAATCCAGACACCTCCCCCTTGGAGCTGACATGCTCCTGGGGAAGAAGTTGATTGTAAACAAGAAATTCCAGATGATATCGAGTGCTATGAAGAAAACGGGGTGAGGGGATGTGGTGGAGGGAGTAGACATGGTAGATTAGGAAGGCAGGGAAGCTTCCGAGGAGGTGACTTTTAAAAAAATATGTTTAACAGCTTCATTGAAGTGTAATTTACATACCATAAAACTCATTCGTTTAATGTACATTTGGATGAGTTTGGGAAATTTTATACAATTGTGTAATCGTCACCACAGTGCAGTTTCAGGACACTTCCATCACCCCAGAAAGTTCTGAGGAGGTAACTTTTGAATTGGGACTTGAAGGTTGGCGGGGAGGCTGCTGGGGAGGAAGGAGAAGGGAGGGAATCCCCCCAGGCTGGAGCTACAGGGAGGAGGAATGCACCTAGGCAGGGATGAGCTGCCAGTGGAGTCAGCCCAGTGGAGACAGCCGGGCTAGAGTGCAACAGAGGGAGGGGGAGAGTGGGAGGAGGTCAGTTGGAGCTGTGGGTGCACGTTCTGAGATTCTGGAGGGTTCTCAATGCCCAGCATAACGTGTGGTTCCTACAGGCTGGGCTTACACTTGCATGACTCTTGCCTCGAGTTCCAGGCCCTTTCCCCTAAGTTCATTCCTAGTGGCAGAAATGTTCTCTCGTGACTTGGGGTTGGGGGGAGGGGAATGGATGGAAGTAGCATTTTGTGAGAACTTCTAGTGTGTCAGTCACTGTGTGTGTGTGTGACATTGCTTAGTTCTGCACTTAATATGTCTGTACTTGCTTGTTACACGAAGCTCTAGGGACGCTCAAGCACCTTCCCAAAATTCTTTGCTGTCTATCTGTTCTGTGCCATCCTGGGTGTAGAAATGAGTTGCTAGGCTCATTTTGGAGAGGTGACTGACATGGCAAACTGAGAGGTGTAAGAATTTGCTAACCCATAACAAAATTGAAAATGTGGCATCAATGTGTGCCAGTGAACAGGGAATTACAATGCGTAGATTTTTTCTTTGAAAGGAAAAAGGAAGAGAACATTGCTTATTCCACCCACTATGCACTATGTTCTACTATGCCAGGAATGACAACTTGAAGAGAAATGGCATTGCATTTATCATCAGAAAGAACATTTCAAGATTTATCCTTAAGTTCAAAGCTTTTAGTGATAGGATAATATCAATATGCGTACAAGAAGAGTAATTTCTATATGCCTTCAAAGAAGACCAGTTAATAGGACTATTATTCAAATTTATGCACCAACCACTAAGGTGAAAGATGAAGAAATTGAAGATTTTTACCAGCTTCTGCAGTCTGAAATTGATGAAACATGCAGTCAGAATGCATTGATAATTACTGGTGATTGGAATGCAAAAGTTGGAAACAAAGAAGGATTGGTAGTTGGAAAATATGGCCCTGGCGATAGAAATGATGGCGGAGATCGCATGATAGAATTTTGCAAGACCAACGACCTCTTCATTGCAAATACCTTTTTTCACCAACATAAAGAGCGACTGTACACATGGATCTCGCCAGATGTAACAAACAGGAATCAAATTGAATACATCTGTGGAAAGAGATGATTGAAAAGCTCAATATCATCCGTCAGAACAAGACCAGGAGCCAACTGTGGAACAGACCTTCAACTGCTCATATGCAAGTGCAAGTTGAAACTGAAGAAAATTAGAACAAACCACGAGAGCCAAAGTACAACCTTGAGTATATCCCACCTGAATTTAGAGACCATCTCAAGAATAGATTTGACGCGTTGAACACTAATGACGGAAGACCAGACGAGTTGTGGAATGACATCAAGGACATCATATATGAAAAAAGCAAGAGATCATTAAAGAGACAGGAAAGAAAGAAAAGACCAAAATGGACATCAGAAGAGACTCTGAAACTTGCTTTTGAACGTCGAGCAGCTAAAGCAAAAGGAAGAAATGATGAAGCAAAAGAACTGAACAGAAGATTTCAAAGGGTGGCTCGAGAAGACAAAGTAAAGTATTATAATGACCTGTGCAAAGAGCTGGAGATAGAAAACCAAAGGGGAAGAGCGCACTTGGTGTTTCTCAAGCAGAAAGAACTGGAGAAAAAATTCAAGCCTTGAGTTGTAATAGTGAAGGATTCTACGGGGAAAATATTAAACGATGCAGGAAGAATCAAAAGAAGATGGAAGGAATACACAGATTCTTTATACCAAAAAGAATTGGTCAACATTCAACCATTCAGGAGGTACCATATGGTCAGGAACCGATGGTACTGAAGGAAGAAGTCTAAGCTACACTGAAGGCATAGGCAAAAAAACAAGGCTTCAGGAATTGATGGAATATCAATTGAGATATTTCAACAAGAGGATTCAGCTCCGGAGGTGCTCACTGGTCTATGCCAAGAAATTTGGAAGACAGCTACCTGGCCAACCAACTAGAAGAGATCCATATTTACGCCTCTTCCCAAAAAAGGTGATCCAACAGAACACAGAAATTGTTGAACAATACATTAATATCACACACAAGCAAAATTTTGCTGATGATCATTCAAAAGCGGCTGTAGCAGTATGTCAACAGGGAACTGCCAGAAGTTCAGGTTGGATTCAGAAGAGGACGTGGAACCAGGGATATCATTGCTGATGTCAGGTGGATCCTGGCTGAAAGCAGAGAATACCAGAAAGATGTTTACCAGTGTTTTATTGACTGTTTAAAGGCATTCAGCTGTGTGAATCATAACAAATTATAGATAACATTGTGAAGAATGGGAATTCCAGAGCACTTAATCGTGCTAATGAGGAACCTGCACACAGACCAAGACGCAGTTGTTTGAACAGAACAAAGGGATAGTACGTGGTTTAATGTCAGGAAAGGTGTGTGTCAGGGTTGTATCCTTTCACCATACCTATTCAGTCTGTATGCTGAGCAAATAATCTGAGAAGCTGTACTGTATGAAGAGAAACAGGGCATCAGGATTGGAGGAAGACTCATTAACAACCTGCCATATGCAGATGACACTACCTTGCTTGCTGAAAGTGAAGAGGACTTGAAGCACTTACTGATGAAGATCAAAGACCACAACCTTCAGTATGGATTACACCTCAGCATAAAACAAAAATCCTCACAACTGGACCAATAAGCAACATCATGATAAACAGAGAAAGGATTGAAGTCAAGGATTTCATTTTCCTTGGATCCACAATCAACATCCATGGAGGAAGCAGTCAAGAAATCAAAAGATGCACTGAATTGGGCAAATGTGCTGCAGAGGACCCCTTTAATGTGTTGAAAAGCAAAGCTGTCACCTTGAAGACTCAAGTGCACCTGACCCAAGACATGGTATCTTCAACTGCATCATATGTGCGCGAAAGCTGAACATTGAATAAGGAAGACCGAAGAAGAATTGACGCCTTTGAATTGTGGTGTTGGTGAAGAATATTGAGTATACCATGGACTGCCAAAAGAATGAATAAATCTGTCTCGAAAGAAGTACAACCAGAATGCTCCTTAGAAGCAAGGATGGTGAGATTGTGTCTTACATACTTTGGACATGTTGTCAGGAGGGATCAGTCCCTGGAGGACGTCATGCTTGGCAAAGTACAGTGTCAGCGGAAAAGAAGAAGACCCTCAACGAGGTGGATTGACACAGTGGCTGCAACTGTGGGCTCAAGCATAACAATGATTATGACCATGGCGCAGGACCAGGCAGGGTTTCTTTACGGGTCACTAAGAGTCAGAACCGACTCGACAGCACCTAACAACAACTGTGCACTAGATGCTGTGTGCTTTCTGCATACGTAATCTGATCCTCAGAGCAGCCCTGGCGAAGGTATGTTTCCTGTGTTTGCAGAGCAGGAGAATGAGACCCAGTGAGATTAAGGTCCCAGCCCTGCTGAGTGACAGAGGCACAGTTCAAACCATGCTGGGCTACTAGACTATACCAAAAACCCGTTGCTGTCCTGTTGATTCCAACTCGTAGCAACCCTGTAGAGTAGAACTGCCCCATAGGGTTTCCAAGGAGTGGCTGGTGGATTCAAACTGCCAACCTTTTGGTTAGCAGCCGAATTCTTTAACCACTGCACCATTAGGCTGTGGCACTCAGGAAAAAAACTTGGAGTGGGAGGGGACTCTTGCTGGGCAAATGCCCAGAAACATTATTGCTGTGCCAGCCCTTTTGGAACCAAGCAGACCGGAGTGGATTACTTTAAACTCCTTCTCCGGGGAAGTGGCAGAACCGCTGCCAAGTCTGGTTGGTTTTCTAAGTACCTATGTGGGGATATTGTAAGAAGAAAGTGAACTCCCACTGAGTGGAGTCCTCAGTGGATGGCAACCTTCTGCCTTATTCATTGTTGTAGTCCTCAGTTTCTGTAACTATTTAAAGACCAAGCAAATTCTTTAAGCTAGGGACTGAAAAATACTCTACTATAATGAATCAATGTTTGTTCATTTATTGTGACAAGTGTATCATACTAATGTAAGATGTTAATATTAGGGAAGCTGGGTATGGAGTATTTGGGAACTCTCTGCCCTGGCCTTACGGTTTTTCTGTAAATCTAAAACTACCCCAAAGTAAGAAGTTTATTTAAAAGATACTCTGCTTGTCACGTATTTGTTTAGATCACTTCTAAAGAGAGACGCCTGAAATCAAGCCAGTTAGAGTCTTCATTTTCCTTTTGTAACTTACATTTATTTTGCCTATCAGTAACGTTTAGTACTTACAGAACCTGCTGTTAACCTTCTCCGTTATTTTTTAGGGCCAAAATGAGTCTGTTTGGAACAACTTCGGGTTTTGGAACTGGTGGGACCAGCATGTTTGGCAGCACAACCACAGATAATCACAACCCTATGAAGGTACCAGGAAAACTTCACAGGGTCTGTAGGGAGAGTGCAGGCCAGTGACAGTGAGGCCTGGGAGCCTCGTCTGGGGACCCGTTTGTCTAGCCCAACGTTCCCAGACACTGCATTAATGTCGTGTTGCCCCTAGCTTCCTCAATCACTGGAATCACCCAGAGTGCTTGTTAAACTTGTAGATTCCTGAGGCCATGACCACAGCTATCAGATCAGAATTTCTGCGGGCGGGGACCAGGTGATTGCTGTGATCAGGCACTTTGGAGCAAAAGTGAACTGGTGGGACATGTGGGAAGTAGGGCCGTGGGCATTTTGTCGAGAGTGCTGTGTCTGGTCCTGGCAGTGCTAGTACTTACACTGGCCTTTGTTTTTCTTTTGAGTCGGGAAGGCTAGTTCAGTTAGTTCTGGAGCACCAGGGAAGTCTGCTATGCCATGGTTAGTGGAAAAGAAAGGAGCTTTGAATTGAATCGTAAAGATGCACTTTTTTTTTTTTTAATTGTACTTTAGATGAAGATTTACAGAACAAACTAGTTTCTCATTAGACAGTACACGTATTGTTTTATGACACTGGTTAACGATCCCACGACATGTCAACACTCTCCCTTCTCGACCTTGGTTTCCCTATGACCAGATTGCCCGTCCCTCCCACCCTTCAGTCCTTGTCCCTGGGCTGGTGTGCCCATTTTAGCCTTACTTTGTTTTATAGGCCTGTCTAATCTTTGGCTGAAGGGTAAACCTTGGGAGTGATGTCATTACTGAGCTCAAAGGGTGTCTGGGGGCCATACTCTTGGGGTTTCTCCACTCTGTCAGACCAGTAAGTCTGGCCTTTTTTTGTAAGTTAGAATTTTTTTCTACATTTTCCTTCAGCTCTGTCTGGGACCTTCTATTGTGAACCCCGTCAGAGAAGAACTGGGCACCATCTAGTTGTACTGGGCTCAGTCTGGTGGAAGCCATGGTAGATGTGGTCCATTAGTCGTTTGGACTAATCTTTCCCTTGTATCTTTAGTTTTCTTCACTCTTCATTGCTCTGAAAGGGATGAGACCAGTGGATTATCTTAGATGGCCACTCACAGGCTTTTAAGACCCCAGACGCTTCTCACCAAAGTAGAACGTAGAACATTTTCTTTATAAACTATGTTAAGAATGCATACATTTTCACAAGGACTTTTTCCCACCAGGATATTGAAGTAACATCTTCTCCTGACGACAGCATTGGTTGTCTGTCTTTTAGCCCACCAACCTTGCCGGGGAACTTTCTGATTGCAGGATCGTGGGCTAATGATGTAAGTGCTGCTTAAATGCGTGTTAAAATAATATCTCTTTATAAGGTCAAGGTGAACTTTTTCTTTTTTTAGTTCTGTTCTTTCCCAAGCAAATGAAGCAGAGTTAAGGCTTATTTGTGGCCTTCTTAAAGAAATCAGTTTAGGGGGTGTGAACTCTTCTGAATGGCAGATACCACTTGTCCTTACTCTAATTTTTGTTAGAAAAGCATAATCATGCTCCGAAATTCTGATTCTAGTTCACTGTCTGTAAGTGTATTCCTACATCAAATGCAGTGTTCCTTGAGAGTGAATATTGCTCATGGTGGTGGTATACATAAACAAATTCCCCTCTTGACATCCTGAAAACGTTTTTCAGGCACGTGTTACACCCTCTTTAGCTTTAGATATAGCACAGATCCTGCATAGAAGTTATCCTTAACCATTGTTACAGAAAGAAAGGTAAAAACTCTGATAGAAAAATAAGCACAGATTGTGAAAAGATACCTCATGAAAGGAGGAGGGCACCTTAAACCATCCAGCCTCACTAGTAATCAGATAAATTCAGGTTTAAATGCTAGACTTTTTCCCTGGCAAATTAACAAAAATGAAACATTTGAAAGAGTGGAACATAGTGTTGGCAAGGATAAGCCAAAACCTGGCATGTACTGCTGGTAGGTGTGGGTATTGGTACAACCTTGGGAAAGGGTGATAGGCAGTGTTTGTCAGGAATCCTTTGTCTCATTGATTACCCTTCTGACAGAGGAAATTAGATAACGCATTTTATAGACAATATCTGATTTAATATGTACAACAGATAAAGTAGTATGAACTTACCATCATCTCTGTTTTATGGATCAGGATGTTGAGAAGTAAAACTCCTGGCCCAAGGTCACATATCTGAGTGAATGGAGAGCTGGGATGCAGACCTGATGCAGTCTGGCCCAGGGCCCGGACTCCTAGCCACTGCCTGGTCCTGCCCCTCATAAAAACATGTTATTACTGCATTAAATTGTGCTAACCCTAACCCTACTTGAAATTTTGAATAAATTGTAATATCCAGTAGTAGTGATAATTTATTGCATGTCCATATGATAGTGTACCATTTTCAAAGTTCTTACAAAGGGTTTTTAAATTGTGGCCTGCGAGTTGTGAGGGAGGCAGAGGGGCAGGAGCGGAGAACAGGTGGGGGAGGAGGGTGGCCACCGTTGAACAGGTTTCCTTTTTACTTGCAGTTTCTGGAGAAGATTTCAATTGATTTGCTGCTAAAAATGTTTAAGGACAACTGCGTTAGAAAAATGTTTAATGACGAATAGGCTACTGGTGAGAGGGAGAAAAGGTGCAGTTATTTTCTTATCGTAATTATAAAATCTCTTAAGTGAAATACATTACTCTTACAATCCAGAAAAAATTGTATAAAAATTCAAAGTACAGTATTCAAAAAGAAAAGTAGGTTTCCACTTTGGTCTTGATTCTTTAGATGGTAATGGGTAAGTGACATTCTGTCTCATTTCATAGATGTGATGAGAACATGATCCGCAGTTTGGGGTGCCAGCAGTAGAAGTTGCATTTTTTAATGGCTCAGAAATAGACATGTAGCTGCTTGCAGACACGTCTCACTTGCTTCGTTCTTGAAGTTAGAAGATTAGGTCGATGTGAGAAGTCCACATATGTTTAAATCGTATGCTCCTGGTTGTTAGGTGTTCAGACGATGTAGCACATTGTGAGTTGTTTTGCTGACACCAGTCTGCCTTACTTCTCTAGGTTCGCTGCTGGGAGGTTCAGGACAGCGGACAGACTATTCCAAAAGCCCAGCAGATGCACACCGGGCCTGTGCTGGATGTTTGCTGGAGTGACGTACGTCTCACCGACTTTTAATCTTCTGCTTAAGACAGTGCAATTCAGAGTATTTAATAATTAGAAACACAAATTGTGTGTGTGTATACATATTGTAAGGAGCCCTGGTTGTGCAGTGGTTAAGTTCTCAGCTGCTAACTGAAAGGCTGGCAGTTCAAACCCAGTAGCCGCTCCAAGAGAGAAAGATGCTGCAGTCTGCTTCTGTAAAAATTACAGCCTTAGAAACCCTATGGGGCATTTCTGCTCTGTCGTGTAGGGTCGTTAGGAGTTGAAATCAGCTTGACGGCCAACACGTTTGGTTTTAGTTTATACGTATTGTAAGAATTGTAAATTCTGAATGTAAATAATTTATCGATGTCTCCCGAAAGATCACAGCCTTGAAAACCCTATGGAGCTGCTCTACTCTGTACACGTGGGGTGACCATGAGTCGGAGTTGGCTTGATGGCACCCTGACGACGACAACAACTCGACATTCTTAGTGTAGTCAGTTGATGTTCACTTGAATTAGTTACTCTCTGGAAGCAGGCAATGCTGAGAGCTTTTTTGGCATAAAAAGCCGTTATTTTATTAACATGTTATCTTGAGCAAGAGGGCAAATAATTTCTTGAATTCTTTCCTGCCTCTAAATATGCCATGACCTTATGTTGTTCAGAATTAGAAATTTAGCATTCCAGAAGATAAATACTTGAAGAAAATGGACTCATTTCTATTATAGAATCTTTGGATTTTTAGAATTCTTTTTCCTCCCCAAGCCCCATACATCAGCAGTATAAGGAAATGTGTATCGTTTGTTCAGCTTTGAGCCAAATTTAAAAAAATGGAACCATGTGCCTGCAGCTTTTCTAGCATTTTCGCATTCAGTCCGGGCCTGGCTTCCGGTGTTGGTTCTCTCATGGCTAGGTTTTCCATTGCGCCAAATCTCCGAGTCTGCTTCCTCATTTATAAATGAAGGGGGTGGTAATGATAATTCAGTACATACTTACCAGGCACTGATTGTGTGCTGAAGACTGAGGATAGAGTGGGGCTCAAAACAGGCGAACCTTATGCTCATGGAGCTCAGGCACCTTTAGGAAGGGACAGGCGAATACAGACAGAAACAGGAATTTCAGATAGTGGGAAGGTGTGACTAAATCAGTATACAGTGTGGAGCCCAGTGCCTGTCATGAAGTGGTTAAGGGATTTGCCTAAGGGAGCACAGCACAAGTGGACTGAGGCTGGGCCCAGACCCAGACCCTCCCAGCTCCAGAGCCAGTACACCCAAGAGGCCTCCCTCTGAGAGCCTGATGGGGAGAGGATGAGGGACTGGGAGAGGCAGGAAGGGCAAGGTTGCAAGAGAGGCAACCACTTAGGTAACGGCATAGGCATGAAAGCGCCAGGGTTACCTTTGAGGCATAAAAGCCAAACCTGCTGAAGGTGGTTCTGCAGTTCTCTAAGGACATGCCTCACCTGTGTGGCCATGGCAGGTAGAACTTAGCATCACGGGGTGGAGAGGTGTGGGGGCATTATTTCCCTGAGCCTTTTGGTAGGTCGTCCTCTGTCTGCATGCCCATGAGGATCTGGCTGGCTGCTGCTCCATGGTGATGGCTACATACCTGGAGACATGAAGGGGAAGTGGGGGGCCGGCATTTTGTAATGACTCTGAGAGCTGTACCATCAGTCCACTTAGCCCCAAGGCAGTACTTGTATGCATTGGTATATCTTGTCTTTGTGTTTCCAAGATCTGTAGAGTTATCCTCATAACTTCATTAGCAGAGTGAGGAGCAGGTTTGTGTCTTCTTTCACATGGAGAACTGGTGACTTACTAATGGGATGAAATTTTTGCTAGGGGATGTTGGTGCTAAATCTTGGAGCTATGAACCAGAAATGAAATAGTCTAGGCCAGGGGTTGGCGAACTATGGTCCTTGGGCCAAATGTGGCTCATTGCCTGTTTGTGTAAATAACATTTTGTTGAAACACAGCGACGCTGATTGTTTTACATAATGTATAGGGCTGCTTTCAAGCCACAGTGATAGAGCTGAGTCATTGCAACAGAGACCTTCTGACCCACAAAAGGTCAACACGTGTACTGTTTGTAGCTTTTAAGTTTGCCGATCCCTGGTCCAGACTTTAAGTTCAGTACTTTTTTATTTGATTTACTTTCGACTTCCATATATAAATATTTTAAAAGTGTTGCATGGTGTGCTCATTTTTTAAACCATTCTGCAGTGTAGATAGGACCAGTGATTATTGTAAAGTAGCGTAGTTGTACTACGTGAGCTTTGGAATGCTATTAAATATGGAGAGGAACAAAAGTAATGATTGTGTGTGTGTGTGTGTGTGTGTGTGTGTACAGAGAGAAAAGAGAGAGAAAGTAAATCTAGCCAAATGTTTACAATTAGTCAGTTTAGGTGAAGGGCTCATGGGTGTTTATTGTGTTATTCTTGCAACTCCTCTAAAAGTTTTATCAAAACAAGGGAAATTTTAAAAAGTGCATAGATGTACAGTGTGCAAAGACTGTTCCTGGAGGGTACACCAGTGGCCCATGTTTCCTCAGACGGGAACCAGGGACGGGAGGATACTTGTTTTTCCACTATGTAACTTTAAATGCCACTTGAATTTTTGATCTCACTTACATATTCTCTCTTTAAAACATAATTGGTAATAAAAAATAGAGCTGAATAGAACAGAATTCAAATTCACATAAAAAGACCAGATTTAATGGTGTGACGGATACTGGAGGAACCCCCAAAACTGTGGCCCCCTATGCTGAAACTATTTCCAGAGCCTGGTTTTCAGGCAGAGATTAGACAGCCCTATAAAACAAACAACAACACACATGAGGAACGTGCTTCTTAGTTCCATTGAATCTGCGAGACTAAATGGGCAGCCCCTGTCCAAAAGCAGAATGAGAAGGCGTGAAGGGACAGGAACTGGACAAATGGACACAGGGAACCCAGGGTGGAAAAGGGGACCATGCTGCCACATTGTGGGGATTGCATCCAGTGTCACAAAATACGTGTATAAATTTTTGAATGAGAAACTAACTTGAGCTGTAAACATCCACCTGAAGCGTAATTAAGAAAAAAAAAAAAGGTTTAAAAAGAATAGAGCTGAAAATGTGTTTTGTATCTGACACTATAGTTTGTAATACAGTGGCCCCCAAACAGTTAGAAAATTTTAAATTGCAGAGCAAACAAACCTTCCTCAATGATGTTCAAGCTAATATTTAATTATACGTATAACCCAAAAACCAGCACCGTTGAGTTGATTCCGACTCATAGCAACCCTGTAGCAGAGAGTAGAACTGCCCCATAGGGTTTCCAGGGAGTGCCTGGTGGATTCAAACTGCCAGCCTTTTGGTTAACAACTGTAGCTTTTAACCACTATGCTACCAGGGTTTCCAGTTATGTGTATAGAGATTTTATTTGTCTTAGAGTGCCACATTTTCTCCTCTGTTTTATTTTAGGATGGGAGCAAAGTATTTACAGCATCTTGTGATAAAACTGCCAAAATGTGGGACCTCAACAGTAATCAGGCAATACAGATTGCACAGGTAATAAAAACTTAACCGTGCACATAAATGCTAGGTGGGGCCGATGTCTTTAATTGTAACTATAATAATCCTCTGTTTAAAAAAAATACAGTTTGACTGTACCAAATGAATTAGAATTAGGCACAGCACACAGCTCCTTAACGTGAGAACAGCACCAGTTTCAGAACCGTTCTTGTTCTGGTTAGTGTTTCCCAGGTGGGTCTGTCACAGGTCTTCCATATGTGTGTAGAGTAGGAGTCTCCTGAGGAAGGCATTATAGGGAATTGGCGACATTAAAATCTATAACAGACAAATATCACAAGTGGTCCTTGTCACTCACGTGTTTGACTTTGGAACACTCACATGTGGCTGGCCTTTTACCGACTATATTAGTCACTCGTTCATGCAGGAAATAGTTGTTGAGTGCCTCTCTATGTGGCAGTGTCATCAGGGGCTCGGGATACAGCAGAGTAAGGGGGAGGCTTTTATTGCCCACTGCGGCGACAGACAGATTTTTGTGTGAAGAGTGCTAAGAAGGGGGGAGGTGCACAAAGGAAGAGAAGTTAGAGCCGGGGAGTCCAGCCTGGTCAGAGGAATTCAGGAAAGCATTTTCAGAACGGCGTTAGGTCCTCTTTTTCATGTCCCCTTAGTAAACAAACCTGTGGAGTTCTCTACTCGTGATTTCTGAACATCTCCCTAGTTAATTACCTTCCATATCAAGTTCAAGTTTATTAAAATGGAAGGTAGATAGATGGTGTTATACTAAAGAATATACTCTGATCACGGGGAGGGGCTGAAATGTATTTTTTTATTTGGTGTGATTTCTGTATCTAAATGAATGTTGAGAATTAAAGCCACTGGGCATGTTGTCACATTTGCCCTGATCAGTGTTGCATTTGTCTTGTTGAAAGCATGACGCACCTGTTAAAACCATACATTGGATTAAAGCACCAAACTACAGCTGCGTGATGACTGGGAGCTGGGATAAGACATTAAAGGTATAACATGCCCTGGGGATCGGGTGGCCCCATGGGGACTGACGGTAGTCCTCGCCCTCTTTGGACTTGCTCTCAGCAGTGGCTTACTGACTCCATTTTGGTTTTAGTTTTGGGATACACGGTCATCAAATCCTATGATGGTTCTGCAGCTCCCTGAGAGGTGTTACTGTGCTGACGTGGTAAGGAATTCCCTTAACTCGATGTTTACTGATACGCATTTCCTTTCAGATTTTTTTTTTTTAAAGACAAAATACGTATTTTGTTTTTATAACTTAATATGTGTTCCTTTTTCAACAACAAAGCATTTCTTACCTTAAGGCGTCTTGCAATGAGAGGGTAATCTGAAAACCTGTCAAATTTTAATAATAGATCTGAGAGAGAGAGTTCAGATGGCCTCGGTCGCCTTAAATTGGGACATTTCTGTGCTTTGTAGCAGAATTACTAAATACTCAGTGTCCAGTGTTCTGCACGGTTGTTATTTGAACATGTGCAGATGGCCCCATGGCATCATTAACGTGACCCTTTTTTTTTTTTTTTTTTTTAGTTCTATAGGGTGTTATCTTAGAATATTAATGGAAAGCTATACAGGTTTGTCATGCCTATCCCTGTAGAAACATACAGAACACCTTTATTGCGTGGCCGTAGGAAAACTGTAGCTTTGCGATGTGGTGCTGGGTCTTTGGGAACTATCTGAATGGGGTAGAAACTAAAGAACTTTCTCCACTGTTTAACCTTTCAGTTTTATACCAGTTACCCCAGTAACTGTATTTTTAGGAATTGATCATGATGAAATAATCATAGATGCAAACGGTTCTTGTCTTATATAGAACAGTGAAACACTGAAAGTAACCTAACGGGTCAGCAAGACAGACATGATTAAATGAACCCTGTGGAGCAATCACTGGATGGCATATCAGGCAGCCACTGTTCGTATTCTCAAAGGGTACGGACTAAGGCTCACTAAACACACGTTGAGGAAAGGATCACAAATTATATAGAAACACACGAACACACACACGTGTGTGTGTGATGCCCAGAAAAAAGGCCGGACTGAAATGTGCCAGAATGTTCCATGGTTATCATTGGAGGGCATGCTATAGGTGATTTTCCTTTCTTCTCTGTTCCTAGGAGTATTTTCTAAATGTTTGCACATTACTTTTATATTTAGTTTTTAAGAACAAACGTTCTAAAAATTTATGAAAGTTTTACTTTAAAATAAGATTTCTCTAAGTCTTTGTAAAACATACACTGGATTATTAAACTTAAAAAAATTTAGACTTATTTTTGTGATTAAAAATTTGATCTCATCCTTTGGAATAAAAGGTACCCTCCTTCACCCTGAGCATGTCTGTTCTCCCCGCCCCCTAGATCTATCCGATGGCCGTGGTGGCGACTGCAGAGAGGGGGCTGATTGTCTACCAATTGGAGAACCAGCCTTCTGAATTCAGGAGGATAGAGTCACCGCTGAAGCATCAGGTGAGTCAGACGTCACCTGCTGTATGCCAGACAGTGCTTGCACCTGGAATACGATTGTACTTTCAAAAACCAATTAATGTTTTTAAAGATAGTATGGGCAGGGTGGTTGGTTCTCCAGGGCTTGGCCAGGAATTCATGACTGGAAGGAGGAAGTGAGGACCCTGAGGTTGGCTTCTCTGGGTGACCCCTTTTGTCTCCATAATGCCTGGCACCTGCTCCTCCCCCACAGGAGTTTGGAAGTGGACCATTGCTGGGGATTCTTGGGTAGAGTTACAGAGACCCTCCTTTGAGCCACTCAAAGCTGAATCTGGATTGCCAGCAGTGGCTGGCTTCTGGGTAGCACGTTCACAGTTTAGAAAGCACTGCCACAGCCACTCCCACTTGTTTCCCTGGGTGGTGGGCCAGGCAGACACAACGTCCCTTTCCAGGGCAGCAGAGGTGCAGAAACCAGTGACTTGTAGAGGGGCTCCCACCTGGTCAGTGATGGCTGCCAGTCAGGGAGTGTGTCTTGCTGCCATCCCGGTCACCACGAGGGGCCGGGCAGGGTAGGGGCTGTTGAGAACAATTAGTTATTACACAGGAAGAAACTAAACGCTTGCTGGAGGCATAGAGACATCTTCTGTATCAAACATCTATCTGAGGGACATACTTCTGGCTTTCCTGAAAACTAAAATGGGATAAAAATTATTTATGTTAGTTGTGAAATGTTGTATTTTACCTTGTGATAATGTCCGTTTTTTTTTTTTTCTTTTGTTAAACTATAGCATCGGTGTGTGGCTATTTTTAGAGACAAACAGAACAAGCCGACTGGCTTTGCCCTGGGGAGCATTGAGGGAAGAGTTGCTATTCACTATATCAACCCCCCAAATCCGTAAGTGGGACTCTGGCAACTTGTACATTTTCACTTCAGGCTTTTTTCTTTTAAAAAGGAAGTTTTAGATGGGCCTTTGTTTTTCAGTGCCAAAGATAACTTCACCTTTAAGTGTCATCGGTCCAACGGGACCAATACTTCCGCACCTCAGGACATTTATGCGGTATGTTTGTTTCTTTCTTTCTTTCTTTCTTTATTATTGTGCTTTAGATGAAGGTTTACGGAGCAAATTAGTTTCTCATTAAACACTTCATACACATACTGTTTTGTGACATTGGTTGCCAACCCCACAACGTGTCAACACTCCTCTTGTCGACCTTGGGTTCCCCATTGCCAGCTGTCCTGTCCTCTTCTGCCTTCTCGTCCTTGACCCTAGGCTGGTGTGCCCCTTTAGTCTCATTTTGTTTAATGTACTTGTCTAATCTTTGGCTGAAGGGTAGACCTCAGGAGTGACTTCAGTACTGAGTTTTAAAAGGGTGTCCAGGGGCCATACTCTCAGAGTTTCTCCAGTCCATGTCAGACCTCTAAGTCTGGTCTTTTTTAGTGAGTTAGAATTTTGTTCTACATTTTTCTCCAGCTCTGTCCAGGATCCTCTATTGTGGTCCTTATCAGAGTAGTTGGTGGTGGTAGCTGAGCACCATCTAGTTGTGCTGGACTCAGTCTGGTGGAGGCTGTGGTAGTTGTGGTCCATTAGTTCTTTGGACTGATCTTTGCCTTGTGTCTTTGGTTTTCTTCATTCTCCTTTGCTCCAAAGGGGGTGAGGCCAGTGGAGTGTCTTAGATGGCTGCTCACAAGCTTTTAAAATGCCAGACACTACTCATCTAAGTAGAATGTAGAACATTTTCTTCATAAACTATGTTATGCCAATTGAGCTAGATGTCCCCTGATAACATGGTCCCCAGCCGTCAGCCCAGTAATCCAGTCCCTCAGGGAATTTGTATGCAGTATGGTTTAGAAGCTTAACTTTAATCTTGAAAAGGCAGCTAGAAACTAAACTTGGAGGTGGGTGTCTGAAAACATGGAGCAAATAGAATTGAGCTCTCTTTGAAGAGCTGTGGAGCGTGTGTGCATTCATGGTAGGAGGGAAGGGCTTATGCTGCAGGCTTCCGTTTTTGTGAACGTGTCAACTTACTCCATTCTGTTTGTTTCTAACTCGAGCTTAGAATGCTTTCTGGGAGAGTCTTCTACCTCCTTTGTGAGTGCGGTAGACCACAAGGCAGCTAAAACAGAATTGCTGTTTGCAAAAAAGAAAACGTCATTTTTCTGGGGCACATCCTTGGTGTTACTAGCACACACACATCAGTTCCTGTGACTTGTGCTTGTCACAGAGACGAGCGGTAGCTCCGGGTTGGCAGTAGGGTCAGGAAGTGTGGCTCACTTCCTGTGTGCCCAGAGGGCAGCCGCTCTGATGAAGTGACAGTCATGCATTTGGTTTCCAGACCAACACAGGCCACGTGTGTGAAGAATCTTGAGTTCTTTGCACCTCTGCTCTGCTTCTCATTGTGCATGGATTCTCGCAGGTCAACGGAATCGCGTTCCATCCCGTCCATGGCACTCTGGCAACGGTGGGGTCTGATGGCAGGTTCAGCTTTTGGGACAAAGATGCCAGGACAAAACTAAAGACTTCGGAACAGTTAGACCAGCCAATCTCGGCCTGCTGCTTCAATCACAATGGAAACATATTTGCCTACGCATCTAGCTACGACTGGTCCAAGGTGAGAACCTGCCAGGCCTGCCTGGTGCTCTGGCTGCAGATCCAGGCTCTGCCAGAAGGCCCGGGCTGGGATCCTGACTGTCCGTATTTGCCATCTGTCCTTGGGCCAGTCAGGTTCACCTCCCTGTGGAAGGAGTTGTCGGGGCCTTCCTCTCAGGGCCGGGAGGCTCAGTGACGTACCACATCTGCAGCCGTCTGCAGGCCTAGCTGGCTTCCCACAAGTTCTCTAGCTCAACTGAGGCGTAACGGAAACGTGGTAAACTCACACATTTAAAGTTCCGGCGCCTGCAGATACCATGAAACCATCTTCACACTCAGGATGACAAACATTTCACCTCCCCCAAAAGTTCCCTTGTGTATCACTCCCCTCCCCCAGACAGCCGTTAACCTGCTCTGTCACTATCGATTAGTTTGCATTTTCTACGATTCGGTATGGATGGAGCCATATTCTGCCTCTTTTTTTGCCTGACTTCTTTCACTCGAGCAATTGAAATTCACGCCTTTTGCTGCCTGGATTCCTGGGTAGGGACAGACTGCCACTTGTTTATCCACTCGCCTTTTGAAGCCAGGTGTTCCATTTTGGAGTTTGGGGCTTTGCCTGTCTGGGGCGGCAGCCACGTTGGGGCCTGTGTAGCAGCCTGAGGCCCTGGACCCCGGGGGCTTTGCAGCGGCTGCCTCCACAGGCTCAGCCCAGGGGCTGCAGCAACACTCTGTGTCTCAGTTGAGATACCGCCCCCAGGGCTCCGCGTTACCAGCACTAAAAAGGCTGTAGGAGATTGGGAGAAGTGAGAAAGCTCACTGCTTTAAGTGCTACTCACAGACTGAAGTCATCAGATTTATCTAGCCAGTCAATGTCATCTCATAGTGAGAGTTACTTAAATTCTAATCTTCTGTATTTAAAAAAAAATTCAGGAATTGTCTGCTTTTTTAGTTTAGGGAAAGAGTGTACAGTGATCTCCCACATGAAATCCGGGTCACCATCATTGCTGTGTCACTGCAGCATGGTGAGGCCGAGTGTGCCGGGGCGCTGTACCACCCTGACCAGGCCTCGTGGTTACCTGGGGCTCCTGCCTCCCATGCTTTGCCTGCTCATCTCTCTTCCCTGCCCAGCTTGGGTCTCTCCCGCACTCTCAGATCTGATCACGTCACCGACCTACTTACCACCTTTGTGGCTGCCACTCCTTTTCCCTGTGGGACATTCACGGCTCCTTCCTGCTTGGCTTCATCCTGATAATCCAGCCTCCCCCAGGGTTATGCAGCACCCCTTTCTCCAACACAGCCATGAGCAGAACAGCCCTTTCTCTAACACAGC
Source organism: Elephas maximus indicus (assembly GCF_024166365.1). Taxonomy (NCBI): domain Eukaryota; kingdom Metazoa; phylum Chordata; class Mammalia; order Proboscidea; family Elephantidae; genus Elephas; species Elephas maximus. The sequence goes on along the minus strand of NC_064843.1, from coordinate 11,887,546 downwards.
TACGAGTGGAACACCCCCTTTCCCAACACAGACACGGGCAGACACACCAGCTGCCACCTGTCCTTGTGCCCACTCCCTGCGTCTGGGTGGGGTGGGCTGTCCTGGCTGTGCTCTCACCCTGTGGTGTCTCAGATAGATGTCTCTTCTGTGAAATCTTAAGACAGAGCTCGTCATCCACGGCCCTCCCCAAGGGAATGCGGGGCACTCGACTTTGTAGGGAAGTGGCAGAAGGTTGAAAGGGCTTTAACATGAACACACAGATAGGTGAAAGTGTGCTGTCACAGGCTGTCCCTCCAAGCAGGACACTGAAACAGGCATCCACCAGCTCCTCAGCCTTTTCTCTGAGGACTGGGGTTTGGTTTAATATTTATTTCTCTCCGTCCTTGTTGCTGTCGTTTGGTTTTGTTCCCTTAGAGGGCTTATGCTTCAGCACATGGCCTAGGACCTGGCTTATAAAAAGTGCCCCCAAGATGTTAGCCACAAAATGCTTTTTAGTCATGAGCCTGTGGGTTTTCTTTCCTCTTTAGGGCCATGAATTTTACAATCCCCAGAAGAAGAACTACATTTTTCTGCGTAATGCAGCTGAAGAGCTGAAGCCCCGGAACAAGAAGTAGTGGCTGCGCCTTCTGGGCTGATGTGCATTGCGTCCCCTCTGCTCTGCCTCATCTGTGTGACTGGAGGGTGGTCATCCATGGACTTCACCCCTGAGGGAGCCATGGAACTGCTCAGCAGTCCAGCCCCGCTGGCAGCAGCCATTCACGGTCTCCATTCCACTGCCCGTTACAGGTTTCCCCCGAAACTTCAAGGGGTTGAAGTGACTGGGGGGGCCAGACTCCTGTGGGCTGCCACTGCCGGTGTTCCCTGTGTATCACTCAGCCCTGTGTACGTTAGAGGGCGGGAAGCGCCCTGTGAGCCCTGTACTCAGGCCTGTGTGCGTTAGCGGGGCGGGAAGCGCCATGTCAGCCTTGTACTGTACTTTGTAATAAAATGTTTTGAAGACTGCCTACCAAGCCATCTTTGTCCACCCCTTCTCTCTCCCCACCTCGTCTCTCTCAAGCCTTGTCCTGCTCCTCGTCAACATAGGGTTTTAATTGGCAGTTGCAGACCCCCTCTGGGAAATGCAGACATCTCGTACCCGGGAGAGGAGAGATCCTGAGCTGTGGTTTTTCCTGCCCTGTGGAATGCCTGACAGCTTGTCCAGGTGTTGGCAGACTGTGTTTGATCGTGTTTCCTCTCTCTCATCCTTTATTCCTATCTTGAACATTCCCATTTTTCCAGTTCTTCTAGTGACGCCAAAACAGGCCCGTTCTCTGTGCCGAGTGGACAAGCCTGGGAGGCCGAAGTGGGGGCATCTGTGTGAGCGTCCAGCCCAGGCCCTGCGTGGACATGCTCTTCACTCAAGCCCTCGGGCGCGGTAGCTTGGCTTTTGCTGCTTTTTTATTTCATGTAATTTAAAATTCCTGGTAAGCATCGGAACTGGATTTCAACTTCACAGTTAATTTTTAGTCTTGTATTTTTACCTTGTGATCCCAAATGCTTTTTATGCCTTATGTTTGGGGCTGGTGTATAAACTCTTGTTGAGTGTAAAATCTGGCATTGGGACCTTGTAATACGTGTTTGCCGACTCAGAAAAGAATGACAATAAAATTTTCTACCGGAAGACACTGCCTGCACGCAATTGCTTAAATTCTTTGGTAGTCAGACAGCAAATGGTTTCAGCCCCATTCATTCTTTGGCCCTTTCTTTTAGCCTAAAATTATTTTTTGAGAGAGAAAAAGGCAGGTGCACTAGAAAAACCTGAATTTCAAGGTAACCGTTGACAGCCAATTTTCCCTTGTGCTTATGAATCATCCCTGTGGTTTTACGATCTGTACTTAGGGGAAGGTCTAGCAGAGGAGACTGCTGCAGTGAGAGATTTAAGCTTGATCATCTCAGCCAGCTGCCATTTGAGGTGCGAGTAAAGGTACTAGCTTGAGTTCAGCTGTGGTTTCATTCTTTTTACAAGCTAGTCTCTGGCTGTGGTTGAAAATGACAACAGAGTAAGGAGTCTAAGTCGTGGGCCTCTTTTTTTTTTTAGTGTCCTTTTCCAGGATTGGACCTTGCTAGGGACTTTTTTTTTTCTTTTTTAATTGTACTTTAAAGGTTTACAGAACAAACTAGTTTCTCATTAAACAGCACACATATTTTATGACATTGGTTAACAACCCCATGACATGTCAACACTGCCCTTGGTCAACTTTAGGCTCCCTATTACCAGCTTCTCTGTCTCCTCCTGCCTTCTAGTCCTTGCCCCTGGGCTGGTGTGCCCCTTTAGTCTCGTTTTGTTTTATGGGCCTGTCCACTCTGGCTAAAGGGTGAACCTCAGGGGTGGCCTCATTACGAGAGCTGAAAGGGTGTCTGGGGCTCATACTTTCAGGGTTTCTCCAGTCTGTCAGGCCAGCAAGTCTGATCTTTCTTTTTAAGTTAGAGTTTTGTTCTACATTTTTCTCCAGCTCTGCCAAGGACTCTTTGATCCCTGCGAGAGTAGTCAGTGGTAGCCTGGTACCACGGAGTTGTACTGAACTCAGCCTGTTCAGGCCATGGTAGGTGTGGTCCGTTAGTCCTTTGGACTAATCTTTCTAAGGGACTAGTTTTTAATTGGTAAATTTAAAACTCCCTAAGTCCAAGGTTGGACTGCCAGAACCCAGGAGTGAGGGAGCTCTAGTGGCCCAGCGTGCTGGGAATATTGGCAGATGGGGCCAGGTGACATTTCTCTGTGTGCCCCACACCTAAAGCATAAACCTGCACCCTTGCTGGTGATGAGCCAGGAGCTACAGTCTGAAATCATCGAACTTAAGATAGTCGGGTTGTCTAAAAGCACGTACAGTCCTTGATCTCGTAAATGTTCAGTCCGCGTGGGTATCTGCACTGTGCTTTATATGCGGCAGGACACAGTGGTATTAGTAAATGGTTTTTAAAAATAATGTGTTCGCAGTGACAGCTTACACAGCAAATTAGGTTCCCATTTGACGATTTCTATATAAATTGTTCAGTGGCATTACTTAATACTTACCACGAAGTGTTAACATTCTCTTGAATTGCGTCCTGGTTGTTCCATTCCTCTTACTCTAGTTTCCCTGCCCCCTTATCTTCTCATCTTTGCTTTAGAGTAATTGTTGACCTTTTGGTCTTATACAGATTTTTTTTTTTTTAATTTGTGCTTTAGGTGAAAGTTTACAGATCCAGTTAGTTTCTCATACAGAAATTTATATGCATATTGTTATGTGACCCTCGTTGCAATCCATATAATGTGACAGCACACTCCTCCCTCCCCACCCGGCGTTTCCAGTGTCCAGCCAGCTCCTATCCCTTTCAGCCTTATTTCACCTCTGGACAGGAGCTGCCCGTTTAGTCTCATGCATCTACTTAAATTAAGAAGCACACCCTTCATGAGTATTTTATAATCCAGTCTAATCTTTGTCTCAAGAGTTGGCTTCAGGAATGGTTTTAGTTCTGGCTTAACAGTCTGGGGGCCATGTCTTCTGGGGTTCCTCCAGTCTCAGACCACTAAGTCTGGTCTTTTTACGTGAATTTGAGTTCTGCACTCCACTTTTCTCCTGCTCTGTCAGGGACTGTCTGTCAGGGCAGGCATATGGTGGTAGCCATGCACCACCTAGTTCTTTCGGTCTCAGGCTGATGGAGTCTCTGGTTTATGTGGCCCTTTTGTCTCTTGGGCTAATATTTTCCTTGTGTCTTTGGTGTTCTTCATTCTCCTCTGCTCCAGGTGGGTTGGGACAAATTGATGCACCTTAGCGGGCTGCCTGCTAGCTTTTAAGACCCCAGACGCCACTCACCAAAGTGGGATGCAGGACATTTTCTTAATAAACTTTGTCCCCCAAAGCCATGTTCCCCAGACCCTAGCCCCTGCTATTCCATGCCTCGAAGTGTGGTTTGTTCATGAAACTTCTTAGCTTTTGATTTAGTCCAGTTGTTCTGATTTCCCCTGTATTGTGTGTTGTCCTTTCCTTCGCTTAAAATAATTCTTACCTACTATCTAGTGGGCTGTTATGACTCGGAATCGACTCGATAGCACTAGGTTTGCTTTTTTTTGTTTGTTTATCTACTTAATGAATACCCCTCTCCCTCCTCCCCACCCTCATAACCATCAAAGAATGTTTTCTTCTGTGTTTAAACCTTTTCTTGAGTTCTTGTGATAGTGGTCTCATACAATATTTGTCCTTTTGCGACTGACTCATTTCACTCAGCACGATGCCTTCCAGATTCATCCATGTTGTGAGATGTTTCGCGGATTCATCATTGTACTTTTTCATTGCGTAGTATTCCATTGTGTGAATATGCCGTAATTTGTTTATCCATTTGTCTGTTGATGGGCACCTAGCTTGTTTTCATCTTTTTGCTACTATGAACAGTGCTGCGGTGAACATAGGTGTGCGTATATCTGTTTGTGTGACGGCTCTTATTTCTCTAGGATATATTCCAAGGAGTGGAATTGCTGGATCATATGGCACTTCTATTTCTAGCTTTTTAAGGAAGCACCAAATCGATTTCCAAAGTGGTTGTACCATTTTACATTCCCACCAGTAGTGTATAAGTATTCCAGTCTCTCCACAATCTCTCCAACATTTATTATTTTGTGTTTTTTGGATTAATGCCAGCCTCGTTGGGGTGAGATGGTATCTCAGTGTAGTTTTGATTTGCATTTCTCTAGTGGCTAATGATGGTGAACATTTTGTCATGTATCTGTTAGCTACCTGCATGTCTTCTTTGGTGAAGTGCCTGTTCATATCCTTTGCCCGTTTTTTTAATTGGGTTATTTGTCTTTCTGTTGTTGAGGTTTTGCAGTATCTTGTAAATTTTAGAGATTACACCCTGATCGAATATGCCGTAGCCAAAAATTTTTTCCCAGTCTGTAGGTTGTATTTTTAGTCTTTTGGTGAAGCCTTAGGGTGAGCGTAAGTGTTTGATTTTTAGGAGCTCCCAGTTATCTAGTTTCTCTTCTGGTATTTGTACATTCTCAGTTATGTTTTATATACTGTTTATGCCATGTATTAGGGCTCCTAGCATTGTCCCTATTTTTTCTTCCATGATCTTTACTTTTTTATATTTAGGTCTTTGATCCATTTTGAGTTAGTTTTTGTGCATGGTGTGAGGTATGGGTCTTGTTTCATTTTTTTGCAGATGGATATCCAGTTACGCCAGCACCATTTGTTAAAAAAGACTATCTTTCCCCCCCATTTAACTGCTTTGGGGCCTTTGTCAAATATTAACTGCTCATATGTGGATGGATTTATGTTTGGATTCTCAATTCTGTTCCACTGGTCTATGTATCTGTTGTACCAGTACCAGGCTGTTTCGATTACTGTGGCAGTATAGTAGGTTCTTAAATCAGGTAGCGTGAGGCCTCCCACTTAGTTCTTCTTCTTTAGTAATGCTTTACTTATGCAGGGCCTCTTCTCTTTCCATATGAAGTTGGTGATTTGTTTCTCCATCTTATTAAAAAATTGTCTTTGGAATTTGGATTGGGATTGCATTGTATCTGTAGATCACTTTGGGTAGAATTGACATTTTCACAATGTGAGTCTTCCTATCCATGAGCAAGACCACTTATATTGGTCTCTTTTGGTTTCTTGCTGTAGTTTTCTTTGTATAGGTCTTTAACATCTCTGGTTAGATTTATTCTTAAGTATTTTTTCTTTTGAGGGGCTATTATAATTGGTATTGATTTGGTGATTTCCTCTTTGAAGTCCTCTTTGTTGGTGTAGAGGAATCCAACTGATTTTTGTATGTTTATCTTTTATCCTGATATTTTGCTGAAATCTTGTATTAGTTCCAGTAGTTTTCTTGTGGATTCTCAGGTGTTTTCTGTATATATGATCATATCATCAGCAAATAGGGGATATTTTTACTTCTTACCAATTTGGATATGCTTTATTTCTTTTTCTTGCCTTAAATCTCTGGCTAGGATCTCCAGCCCAGTGTTGAATAAGAGTGGTGATAAAAGGCATCCTTTTCTGGTTCCCGTTTTTGTCCCAGGGCTGGTGGGCCCCTTTTGTTTTGTTTTATGGGCCTGTCTAATCTTTGGCTGAAGGGTGAACCTCGGGAGTCACTTCATTACTGAGCTAAATGGGTGTCCAGGTGCCATACTCTCAGGGTTTCTCCAGTCTCTGTCAGGCCAATAGGTCTGGTCTGTTGTACTCAGTTTTTTGGCTCTTTGTTGTGGAGGGATGGCGTAGTGCTTCCATCTATAGTGCCATGTTGGCTCCGCCTCCAGGGAAGGGTTTTTTTTTAACCCTAGCGGTAGGTTAGAGGCTTGCACTTAACTTTTGCAGATTCAACGCCGCTTCCCCCTGGTTCCACCGCTCCATTTCTCCTGGTGTGGAAAACGCATCCTGAGTGCCATTGCTTGCCTCACCCTACTCACACTAGCTGATCCAGCCTGAGGGTGTTGGTGCCGACCAAGTCAGGTCTGACAACGCCTCGCTGCTTCTGAACTCTCTCTCCCTCCTCCTGCCACTCAATCTGACTCCTCAACTTTGATGTTCAGGCCTCCTGGATCGTCATATATAATCGATTCATTTGTTTTTTCGGGCCTTTGTTTTAAGAGGGACCACGGGAAGTGTCTGACTACTTTGCCATCTTGGCCCCACCTCTCCAGATGGTTTTTTAATGGAGCACTGAACTCATGGTAATACCTTTATTTTGTGTGCCAATCTGTTATTTTGCTAAAAGGTGACCTCAGTTTCAGTTCAAGGTTTAGAGTATCTCAGGGCAATAGTCTTAGGGAGTCATCGAGTCTCAAATGGTCCAGTAAGCCTGAGGTTTTTTAGAATGTTAGCTCTGTTCTGTGTTTTTCTCCTGACCTAGCAGGGTCCATCTGTTGTGGCTCTGATCAGGATGGTAGGTAGTGGTAGCCGGGTGCCATCAAGTTCTTCTGGTCTCAGGGTAGTTTAGGCTGTGGCTCGTGTAGGCTGTTAGCCCTGTAAGCTATTTTTTCTGAGTCTTTGGGTGTCAGTAGATTTGATAGCATCTTCTAGTTCAAAAAAATAAAAGTGTAATCTTGACTCCTCTGATTTTAATAAATGTCAAGTCATATTCTGCCATTAAATATTTACTGTACACAGTTAAACATTCTTTTCTGACTCATGGCGACCCCACGTATTTCAGAATAGAAATCACACCACAGGGTTTTCAGGACTATGACCTTGTGGAGATAGATCACCAGGCCTTTCTTCTGAGGCACCTCTGGGTAGATTCAAACAGTCAATCTTTTGGTTAGTAGCCGAGTGCATTAATCCAGGAATTCCTGTTAAAAATAGGGCTCCTCCCTAATTCAAGGCATAAGCAGAATACAAAACATTACCAAAAATGACGAAGAGAAACCAGGTAACTGGAAGCTCCTAAAAATCAAACACCTATGCTCATCTAAAGACTTCACCAAAAGAGTAAAAAGACCACCTACAGACTGGGAAAGAATTTTCAGCTATGACATCTCCTACCAGCACCTGATCTCTAAAATCTATGATTCTGTTAAAACTCAACCACAAAAAGACAAACAACCCAATCAAGAAGTGGGCAAAAGATATGAACACACATTTTACTAAAGAAGATATTCAGGCAGCTAACAGATACATGAGAAAATGCTCTCATGCAAATTAAAACTATGATGAGATTCCATCTCACTCCAACAAGGCTGGCATTAATCCAAAAGACACAAAATAATAAGTGTTGGAGAGGCTGCGGAGAGATCGGAACTCTTATACACTGCTGGTGGGAATGTAAAATGGTACAACCACTTTGGAAATCTATCTGGCGTTACCTTAAAAAGTTAGAAATAGAACTACCATACAACCCAGAAATCCCACTCCTCGGAATATACTCTAGAGAAATAAGAGCCTTTACACGAACAGATATATGCACACCCATGTTTATTGCAGCTCTGTTTACAATAGCAAAAAGCTGGAAGCAACCAAGGTGTCCATCAACAGATAAATGGTTAAATAAATTGTGGTATATTCACACAATGGAATACTATGCATCGATAAAGAACAGTGACGAATCTGTGAAACATTTCATAACATGGAGGAACCTGGAAGGCATCATGCTGAGTGAAATTAGAGGCAAAAGGACAAATATTGTATAAGACCACTATTACAAGATCTTGAGAAATAGTATAAACTGAGAAGAACAGATACTTTTGTGGTTACGAGGAGGGGAGGGAGGGAGGGTGGGAGAGGGTTATTTACCGATCGGTTAGTAGATAAGAACTACTTTAGGTGAAGGGAAGGACAATACTCAATACACGGAAGGTCAGCTCAAATGGACTGGACCAAAAGCAAAGAAGTTTCCGGGATAAACTGAATGCTTCAAAGGTCAGTGGAGCAAGGGCGGAGGTTTGGGGACTATGGCTTAAGGGGACTTCTAAGTCAGCTGGCAAAATAATACTATTATGAAAACATTCTGCATCCCACTTTGAAATGTGGCGTCTGGGGTCTTAAATGCTAACAAGCGGCCATCTAAGATGCACCAATTGGTCTCAACCCACCTGGATCAAAGGAGAATGAAGAACACCAAGGTCACATGACAACTATGAGCCCAAGAGACAGAAAGGGCCACATGAACCAGAGACTTACATCATCCTGAGACCAGAAGAACTAGATGGTGCCCGGCCACAACCGATGACTGCCCTGACAGGGAGCACAACAGAGAACCCCTGAGGGAGCAGGAGATCAGTGGGATGCAGACCCCAAATTCTCATAGAAAGACCAGACTTAATGGTCTGACTGAGACTAGAGGAATCCTGGCAGTCATGGTCCCCAAACCTTCTGTTGGCCCAGGACAGGAACCATCCCCGAAGACAACTCATCAGACATGGAAGGGACTGGACAATGGGTTGGGGAGAGATGCTGACGAAGAGTGAGCTACTTGTATGAGGTGGACACTTGAGACTGTGTTGGCATCTCCTGTCTGGAGGGGGGATGGGAGGATAGAGAGGGTTGGAAGCTGGCAAAATTGTCACGAAAGGAGAGACTGGAAGGGCTGAATCATTAGGGGGAGAGTAAGTGGGAGTATGGAGTAAGGTGTATATAAGCTTATATGTGACAGACTGACTTGTAAACGTTCACTTAAAGCTCAATAAAAATTATTTTTTAAAAAAAAGGGCTCCTGCTTTCACTGAAAGTGGAGTAGATAATACCTCATAGAGAAGACAAATTTTGTTCTTTCACTTAAACTGTTTTCCAACATTTTATTATGAAAAATTTCAAACACACAAGAAGCTTGAAAGTACTTTGCAGCAAACACCCATATATCTGACATCTGGATTCCACTATTAGGCTAAACCTGCGAAAGCTGGAATTTCCTGTGTAAGGCAGAAACACGTCAGTGAAGGAAAGCTCAAATAATTTCCACTAACATAGGTGATAGAAAGGTGGTAAGATAGGACCCTGTGAAAGGTGGAAAACTTGAGAGACCCAGAAAAGCAAGGCAATCCTGTCGAGTTCCAGCACTCACAAGTTTCACTGTCACACCTTTTGCCCCTTTGTTCCATTTGGTTTCGCCAAGCTTTTTCTCCTACTGCTTGTTCCTATCACCGCTTTCTTGGTTACTAATGGTGGACACAGGCCTGGTGTGAGAAGTGGGTATTAGGATGATGCTGAAACAAGCCGTGTCTGGACTTGAGAGCTGACCACAGGAAGGCGCCCTCTCCGTTCTGCCATGCTTGGCCTGAGCCTGGGGACAGACACTGGACGTAGCACAGAAACATGGTGGCCTCGTGCGATGCCGTCTGCAAGCCTGCCTGTGGGTGACCACGTGTTTGTAAGCTGCTGAGGGAAATCCTCTTTTGGTTCAGGGGGAAACTGCGCCCTGCCAGACCCTGGCTGCGTTCCCGATGCCATTTGGACGTTGCTTCATCCGCCGCGGGCCCAAGACAAGAGTACGCCATGGGGAAATTGGGTGAAATTCCTTTCCAGAGATGGAAGAACAACAGGTGGACGGTGGGAACTATCGCCGTCGCCAGTGGAAACGACGGACTCCCACGCTAGACACGTTCCTCAGATGCGGCTAGTGCTTTCACCATGGCTTATTCTTCAGCTTGATCCACTTTTTTTTTTTTTTTTAAATAATTTTTATTGTGCTTTAAGTGAAAGTTTACTAATCAAGTCAGTCTCTCACATAAAAACTTACATACACCTTACTAGGTACTCCCAATTTCTCTCCCCTCAATGAGACAGCCAGCTCCCTCCTTCCAGTTTCTCTTTTCGTGACCATTTTGTCAGCTTCTAACCTGCTCTACCTTCTCATCTCCCCTCGAGACAGGAGATGCCAACATAGTCTCAAGTGTCCACCTGATGCAAATAGCTCACTCCTCATCAGCATCTCTCTCCAACCCATTGTCCAGTCCAGTCCATGTCTGACAAGTTGGCCTCGGGAATGGTTCCTGTCCTGGGCCAACAGAAGGTTTGGGGACCATGACCGCCGGGATTCCTCTAGTCTCAGTCAGACCATTAAGTCTGGTCTTTTTATGAGAATTTGGGGTCTGCATCCCACGGCTCTCCTGCTCCCTCAGGGTTTCTCTGTTGTGTTCCCTGTCAGGGCAGTCATCGGTTGTAGCCAGGCACCATCTAGTTCTTCTGGTCTCAAGATGAAGTAAAAAATTTAGTTGCCTTTCAAAAATAAATTTGTTGCTGCCATACCTTACGGTACCTGTTGCAATTAAGTAGATTCCAACTCGTAGCGTCCCTAAAGGACAGAGTAGAACTGCCCCATAGGGTTTCCAAGGAGCAGCTGGTGGATTCGAACTGCCAACCTTTTGGTTAGCAGCCAAGTTTGTTGCTGCCATACATCTATTTTAAAAATTCAGTCCATGGAAAGCTACTATCTCTTGCCCAAAGTTGAGAAATAACCATAAAAAGTAATACAATGAAGATAAAGCAATAAAAGTGAAACATGAAATAATGGAAGTTAAAATGTACCACCTAAAGTCACCTCCAAAGGGCAAACATAACTCACTGGACTGGAAAATTCTATCACCTGCTGCACTGAGTTGATTCCGAGTCCTAGCGACCCTACAGGACAGAGTAGAACTGCCCTGTAGAGTTTCCAGGGCTGTGATCTATACGGAAGCCAACTGCCACATCTTTCTCCCACGGAGCAGCCAGCCACTGCGTGCAAACCACCAACCTTTCAGTTAGCAGCCAAGCACTTAACCTCTTCGCCATCAGGGCTCCTAAAAATTTTTACTGAGGTTGATGTTATTCTAAGGCTACTTGATAGAACCCATCTGCCATACATGTGGGAATTTGGGAAATGATTTTTTTTTTTTTTTTTTATTCAGCCAAAATTTGTGTTTTCTTACAAGAAAGGCCTTTGTGGGAAATGAACCCAATGCATGACCTTGTGAGCTAGAGACTAGTAGGGAGCTCAGACACACGAACATCTAAGGCAGCATTTTCGAATTAAATCATGACCCATTCATAGGTTGTGAAATGAATGTCATGTTTGTGACTAGCTTTTTTTTTTTTTTTTAAATGGAGCCTCAGAAGAGTGCGGAATACCTTTGAGTACATCTCACATACCAGCAGTAAGCATTGTTCTGTAGGGCTTCATGTTTCCATCACATGTGTATGTATATGTCTTATATATTTGAGTAACATCTTAGGTTGAGACTTTTCTTTGACTCTTTACTTCTTGTGTGGCTTAGGATGAGTTCTGGAGGTTTAATTACCTGCCATGAATACTAGCCATGGGTGTCTCTCTGCATTCTCCCTGGAATGAGAGGGCTACTTCCCAAAATCAGCCAATGAAAACCCTATGGGTCACAGCGGCCCAATCCATAACCGATAGTAGGAATGGTGCAGGACTGGGCAGCATTTCATGTATTGCCATGAGTTGGGGGCCGACTCGACAGCAGCTCACGACAACAGCAAATCCTATTGTTTATGACATTTGCAATATCCATATAGCCTTCTATCCAGAATATGAGCTCTGGAGTCGGCCACCTGTGTTTACATTCCGGCTCTGTCACTTACCAACTTTGCAGCCTTGACCATGTAATTTAGACTTCGCTGAGCCTCAGTGTCCTTATTTGTAAGATGGGAAATGTTACAAGCAGCTGTTGTCAACGATTGATATGTGGGTGTTCAGCTTTAAAGCATGCAACGTGTTCCAATGGTTGGCCTGTGAGAAGTTCTCAAATGTTAGCTGCGGCTAGTACTGCCAGGTGGGGTGGTGCCCGTGGGAAGTTCCCTGTTCTGTGGGCCTCTGCTGTCAGTGTAGGACCTGGGACAAAAATGCCTTTAGATTGGGTGACCTTGAGCTCTTGGTTGTCTCTGAGAGGGACACCCACAGGGGAGGCTATGTTTCACTTGGGCCAGCAGATGGCGCCAGTGACCCCCCCCCCCCGGCCCCTCACCCCCCCCCGCCCCGGCCCGGCCATGTCCAGGTTGAAGCCCTGTTCTGTTTTGGTCAATTTTAGACTTGAGGGTATTAAAAGAAAATTGAGTTTGTCCCTCTCCATTTGCTCCTGTTACTAAGTTTTAAAGATATTCAGAAAGTGGAACTGAAGGATCATTTATGCTTAGAAAACGCTGATGGGGACAGTTTTTCAGAGATCCGTTTATTTAAATAAACTTAAAGAGTCCTTGTTGCTTTCCTCGTGGGCTGTAGAAGCCCCTGTTGGTATGGCAGGTCTGAGCGAGGGCTTACCCTTCAACAGGCCCTACCCTGCAGTGGTAGGGAAAGGTGGTTGTTGTGTGCCATCGAGTCGATCCTGACTCAGAATGACCCTATAGTGTTTCCTAGGCTGAAATCTTTATGGGAACAGATTGGCAGGTCTTTCTCCTCAGGAGTCACTGGGTAGGTTCGAACCTCTAACCTTTAGCTTCTTAGCTGAGCGCTTAATCATTTCACCACCAAGTCTCCTCAGGAAAAGAGTGGGAAACTCCATTCCTGATGAGTGTCGATGGCAACCAGAGCCATTTGAAGACTAGTTTTAGTATCGTTGTAGGCTCTAGGTGTATACTGTCCAATATGGTAGCCTTTAACCACATGTGGGGGCCCTGGTGGTACAGTGGTTAAGCATTTGGCTGCTAACCAAAAGGTCGGCAGTTCAAACCCACCAGCTGCTTCTTGGAAACCCTGTGGGGCAGTTCTAGTCTGTCCTGTAGGGTCGCTACAAGTCGGAATCCACTCAGCAGCAATGGGTTTGGCTTGGTTTTAGCCACACGTGACTCGTAGTGACCCCACACATGGCTACTGAGCACTTGAAACGTAGCCATTCTGAATTGAGATGGGCAGAAAGTATAAAATACACAACAAGCCATGGTATTTTTAATAGCATCATATGCATGCAAAAGCTGAACAGTGAATAAAGCAGACCGAAGAATTGATGCCTTTGAATTGGGTGTTGGCGAAGAATATTGAATATACCACAGACTGTCAAAAGAACGAACAAATCTGTCTTGAAAGAAATACAACCAGTACAATCCTTAGAAGCAAGGATGGCGAGACTGCGTCTTACATACTTTGGACATGTTATCAGGAAAGATCAGTCCCTGGAGAAGGACATCATGCTTGGTAAAGTACAGGGTGAGAGGAAGACCTTCAACGAGATGGATTGACACAGTGGCTGCAGTAATGGGCTCAAGCATAACAATTGTGAGCATGGCACAGGACCGGGCGGTGTTTTATTCTGTATTACACAAGGTTGCTATGAGTCGAATGGCACCCAATAACAAAAACAACACTACAAAAAAAGAATGTAAATATATAAATATAACGATTACATGTTGAAATGATAATATTTTGGTTAATGAAATTAACATTGTCACTTGTTTCTCTATACCTCTTGTAATGTGGCTACTCGACAATTTAAAATTACATTGTGGCTCACAGTATGTGTATTTCTATTTGACAGTGCTGCCCTTGGCCCTCTGACTTTGGAAGGTTTCACCACTCAACTCATCACATGAAATATTAAAATGCGCCCACACCACCTTAAATAAATATTCTTTTATGGCAAATTAAAAAAAAAAATTTTAATATTTTACTTATGAAATTATTTGGCAGTAATTTAACTTGCATATACATTCCTGGGTGGCACCAACAGTTAATCATTCAACCACTAGCCAAAACGTTAGTGGTTCGAACCCGCCCAGAGGCACCTCAGAAGAAAGGCCTGGCAACTTGCTTCTGAAAGGTCACAGCCTTGAAAACCCTATGGAGCACAGTTCTACTCTGCACATGTGGAGTCGCCATGAGTCAGGATCAACTCGATGGCATCTAACAACAACAACACAACAATTTAATTTACACTCGGCTGTGATTTTCCGGCTATCACCTTGAATACTAGGGAATTCTTAACAAAACAAACAAATAGTTTTCCTACAAAGCTGCACATTGTTTTCAAGTGTATTAAATGTGTTGGGACAATAGTGGTACATTTTGTAGATACTTAATTAAACTGATTAATTTTTGGTGGGCATTTTTATATTTTGAAGTTAACACTCTCTCTTTTTCTTCCAGGCCTTGAACATTTTTGTGGGCCCTTGAAAGTCCCAGACACCAGGTCCAGTGTTCTCAGGGTGGGGTGGGGGGATACCAATCCTGGCAATTTAAACACAAGCATTCTCTTTCCTTCAGAGGTGTGAGGTCCGTACCCAGAGGTTACCAGCATCTCACAGCTCTGCGGGAATTTCCTGCCAGCCAGAGGCAGGCCTGAGATGTTCAGACGACTTCACAGGTCTGTTCAGCACATAGAGAGCAGGGGAAGGCAGAAGAATCGTGTGGCTCTGTGTGGCTCCAGCGTGGAGGGTTTTTATCACGACAGGCGCCGTAGTCCCACAAGGCAAATACAAGCAGCGTAAATCGTTTTATGGCCTGGTATCTATAAGTCTATTGGGAATTTTGCATCGATATATTGAGAAATTTTACCTCTTTAAGGTGAGGTTGTTTCCAGAGCAAACAAGAAAAAACCTGTTAACATTTCAACCTATTTTAACTATTCAAGGTGATAGCCCCTAAAAAAAGAGCCGGCATGAATTCTTCTCCACCCCCAGCAAGGGTGAGGGGTGGGGGAGTGGAAATAGTGGAGGGAGGAAATAGAGAAAATGCCAAAGAAGAAACTAACAGGCCCCGCATCCCCTGGGCCAGAAGCAACACCAACATTTCATTTCCATCAACACCTTCCCTGTCAGCACCCCTCTCCTGCATCTTTAACTTCTCTTCTACCAGTCAGAATTGTAGGTCTCTTCCTCTGCTTGGAGCCCCTGGGTAGTGGTGAATGTGCTCAGCTGCTAATGGAAAGGTGGGAAGTTGGAGGTGCCTTGGAAGAAAGGCCTGGTGATCTACTTCCCAAAAATCAGCCTTCGAAAACCCTACTCTACACAGTTCTACTCTGACACAAACAGGGTCGCTATGAGTCGGAACTGCCTTGACAGCAACTGAACAAATTCTCCCCTGGAGCCTCCAGAAGGAACGCAGCCCTGCCGACATCTTGATTTGAGCCCAATGAGACTCGTTTTGGACTTATGACCTCCAGAAGTGTTAAGAGAATAAATCTGTGTTGTTTAAGCCACTGAGTTTGTGGTAATGTGTTACGGCCGCCCAGGGAACTCATATTAAGGGGTTCTTTTTTTACCTGGGGCCCTCAGACCCCAAAGAGCCCATGAGTGGAATTCTGGGGCCCTCAGACCCCCCCCCCTCAACCAGGGCCCATGAACGGAATTTGGTGGTAAGTAAACTTGAAGGGAAAAAAAGATCTTCATCTCCATGCGCCAGAGTCTGACAGAAATGGCTCCCTTGTGATCAGGAAGAGCAAACCTGCACGCTCTTAGCTACACCTAGGACTCTGAAGCCACAAGAAATCACAGATTTCAAACCACAAGACGGTTGTCACAGGCGTCTCGACGTAGTGTACCTGCTCATCAGTACTGCAGAATGACGGCACTAGGGGCCCCGCCACCAGGTCCTGTTACTTAATGCATTAATGAAGAAGCACACTCTTTCCTGTATCACACGTTGGGTTTTAATATTTGAATAACTGTGTTTTCATCCACAATTCTAAGAATTTTATTTAATTATTTAAATTTTACTTATTCTGTTGTTGAGAGTCTACACAGCAAAACATACATCAATTCAACAGTTTCTAGATGTACAACTCAGTGACACTGATGACACTCTGAGTTGTGCAACCATTCTCACCTCCTTTTCCAAACTGACATAAACTCGCTGCTCCTAAGGTTCCTACCTAACCCTTCCAGTTGTTGTCAATTTGATCCCGTGTAGCTAGATCTTGAAAGAGCACAATCCTCAAGACAGACATTCTTTACTAAATAAACTAAACTATGGTTTGATTTTAGGAACACTTCAGGGGATATTTTTGGTTTAAGGTTTAAAGATTATCTCAAGTTCAATAGTTTCAGGGGTTCATCCAGCTTCCACGGCTCCAGAATATCTGGATTCCATTACAATTTGAAATTCTGTTTTGCATTTTCCCCCTTTTGATCAGGATTCTTCTATGGAATCTTTGATCAAAATTTATGAATTTTTAAGTTTTTAAAAACATTACTCAGAGAAGGGGTCCAGGGGCTTCACCTGGCACAGGTGGCACACACAAAATTGAGGATCCCTGGTGAGGAGGCACAGGTTTGTGAGGTTGGGGCAGGGAGTGTGGCTGTGAGGGGCTGGACACAGGGGAGACTCTGCCTTGGGGAGGGGCAGGGAGGGTATCTTGAACAAAGGAAGTTGGGGCTTTTTCCCACCAGCAATGGGGAGCCACTGATGGTGGGTGAGAGAGGGAGGGTGTGGTCCCCACCTCCCCCACCAAAAGCTGTTGAGCAGATCGGAAACTGACAGGTGCCACCGGGTGAGAAAATGAAACCGCAGGAGTTCGCAATTACCGAGCTCCTGGCTTGTGTCGGGGGAGGTCAGCATTTCATCCTCACCAAGCCCTCTGAGGAAGTCACCATTGTTACGCCCATTCTACAGCTAAGGAAACTGAAGCCCAGAGAAGTCATTGCTGCAGCCAGATAGGGTCCCTAAGATGCAGCTGAGGATGAAGGGGTCCCCAGGCAAGCCACTCACTGTGTGATAGGCCAGGCCCAGAGATGACAGGGAGGGGTGGCAGGGAGGGGCTTACACAGCAAGATAGTGTAACTTACTGAGGCTTCGCTGAACGTTTTTAAAAGTTGAGACATCTGTTGTTTTTGAGTGCCTTCGAGTTGACTCTGATTCATAGCGACCCTATGTGACAAGGCAGAATTGCCCTATAGGGTTTCCTAGGCTGTAATCTTTACTGAAGCAGACTGCCACATCTTTCTTCCGTGGAGTGGCTAGTGGGTTTGAACTGCTGACCTTTCGGTTAGCAGTCCAGCGCCTAACCACTGCATCACCAGGGCTCCTTGACCCAGGGGGCAATCACCGCCATTTGACAGAAGAGATTGCCAGGGCCGCACAGCTAGTGGGGTTGGGGCTGGGAAGCCCAGCCACCTGGTTCTAGCCCGGTCGCCATCCTCTCTCTGTCCTGCCTCGGCAGTCCCACCCCACAGCATCGAGGACCACCTGAGGGCTTGCTCTGGTACCTGGGTCAAGGCTGCAGGCAGCAGGGACTCGGGAGCCCACCCTGTCCTGAGCTGCTGAGAAAGACTCACCCAGTCCTGGGTCCTCAATATCCCCTTGACAGAAATAGGCATCGGACTGTGTGGATATATGAATCACGTGAGCTGGGCTAGAGCTGTCAGTGCCCCTGCCCCAGCTGGGTCCACGGGGTGAGCCCCCACCTCAATCTTGGGGCCCTTTCCTGGTGCCCTTGCCAGCTCAGGTGATGCTGGGATGTGGAGAGTCACTCCCAGCCCCAGGTTATAACCCTGACCTTGCCTTGCTCTGGCTGGCTCTGTGGCCTTGGGCAGTTCATTTAGCCTCTCTGAGGTCGAACTTCCCATTTCTTACAGAGGGAAGACCAGGTCCTGCTCTGAAGGCTGCCTGGAGGACAAAATGGGATGATGGATCCAGCCCCGCCATTACTGCCTCGGTGGCCTTGGGGAAGCCACCTAACCTCTGAGTCCAGTCTCCTCCCTCATAAAACTGGGCTGTTTGAGGTTGTTGTTGTTAGATGCCATTGAGTCAGTTTCGACTCATAGCGACCTTATGTACAACAAACAAAACACTGCCCAGTCCTGAGCCATCTTCATAATCATTATGCTTGAGCCCATTGTTGCATCCACTGTGTCAACCTATGTCCATTGAGTGTCTTCCTCTTTTTTGCTGACCATCTACTTTCCAAGCATGATGTCATTCTCCAGGGACTGAGTTCCTCCTGATAATATGTCCAAAGCACGTGAGACGAAGTCTTGCCATCCTCGCTTCTAAGGAGCATTCTGGCTGTGCTTCCTCCAAGAGAGATTTGTGGGTTCTTCTGGCAGCCCATTGTATATTCGATATTCTTTTCCAACATAATAATTCAAATGCATCCATTCTTCTTTGGTCTTCCTTATTCATTGTCCAGGTTTTGCATGCACACAAGGCAAATGAAAATACCATGGCTTGGGTCAGGCTCACCTTAGTCCTCAAGGTGATATCTTTGCTTTTCAACACTTTAAAGAGGTCTTTTGCAGCAGATTTGTCCAACGCAATACGTCTTTTGATTTCTTTACTGCTGCTTCCATGGGCATTGAAGCCTCAAGTTGCAATTTTGAAGGGTTCTATGAGCAAAAATTGAACAATGCAGGAACCATCAAAAGAAGATGGAAGGAATACAGAGTCACTGTACCAAAAAGAATTGGTTGATGTTCAACCGTTTCAGGAGGTAGCATATGATTAAGAAGTGACGGTACTGAAAGAAGTACAAGCTGCACTGAAGCCACCGATGAAAAATAAGCCTCCAGGAATTGACAGAATACCAACTGAGATGTTTCAACAAACGGGTGCAACACTGGAAGTGCTCACTCATCTATGCCAAGAAATCTGGAAGAGAGACCAGAAGAGATCCGTATACCTATCTATTCCAAAGAAAGGTGATCCAACTGAATGCGGAAATTATCGAATATCAATAATATCACATGCAAGTCAGATTTTGCTGAAGATCATTCAACAGCGGCTGCAGCAGTGTATCGACAGAGAACCGCCAGAAATTCAAGCCAGATTCAGAAGAGGATGTTGAACCAGGGACATCATTGCTGATGTCAGATGGATCTTGTCTGAAAGCAAAGAGTACCAGAAAGACGGCTACCTGTGTTTCACTGACTGTGCAAAGGCATTTGACTGTATGGATCATAAGAAATTACGGATAACATTACAGAGAATGGAAATTCTAGAACACTTAATTGTGCTCCTGTGGAACCTGTATGTAGACCAACAGGCAGTTGTTAGAACAGAACAAGGGGATACACTGCAGTTTAGAGTCAGGGAAGGTGTGTGTCAGGGTTGTATCCTTGCACCATACTTATTCAGTTTGTAAGTCTGAGGTTAGATCACCTAATATATATACGGGCCTGGCCTAAAGCATGCACTCCAAGGGAACTCACCCTTATTACTAGTGGTGTGTGAGGATTAATTCACATCAAGGCACCCAGAACAGTGTGCTCAGTAAAGGGTGGCTCTGCCTCCAAGCCTTTGCAGCGCTGTCCTTCTGCTGATCACGTGGCTCTCATCTCACCGATTCCCCGAGGAATCTTCCCTGTCACTCGTGGTCTCTCTCATTCCTCTCCTTTGCACCTTTCTCAGCACTTGCCTGGGAAAAATAATGTAAGTATGACATTTATTCATTCATTGTCTCTCTCAAACCAATTGCCCATGAAGAGCCGATTCCCACTCATGGTGATCCCACGTGTGTCACAGTAGAGCTGTGCGCCAGAGGGTTTTCAATGGCTAATTTTTTGGAAGTAGATCACCAGGCCTTTCTTCCAAGGCACCTCTGGGTAGACTTGAACGCGTAACATTTCTGTGACAGCTGAGCTCAGTTAACAGTCTGTACTACCCAGGAACTCCAGTGTCTTTCTGTTGTTAGGTGCCCTCGAGACCATCTGGACTCACAGCGACCGCATGTGAGAGTACAACTGCCCCAGAGGGCTTTCTTGGCTGTAATCTTTACCGGGATCAGATCACAAGGTCTTTTCTCCCGTGGAGGTGCTGGGTGGTTCAGACAGCCGACCTTTCCTTTGAGCGCTTAACCACTGACTCACCAGCGCTTTATGTTGTCTTCTCATGCCTCCTAAAATGTCACGAACTTTGGACATGTTATCAGGAAGGATCAGTCCCTGGAGAAGGACATCATGCTTGGTGAAGTAGAGGGTCAGCAAAAAAGAGGAAGTCCCTCAGAGAGATGGATCGACACAGTGGCTGCAACGATGGGCTCAAGCATCACAATTATTGTGAGGATGGCACAAGGCCGGGCGGCGTTTCCGCTGTGGTACATAGTGTCGCTATGAGTCAGATCCGACTGGACGGCACCTGACAACAAAAATGTAAATTCTTGTAAATTTGTTTCCTCTCTGCTATACCCCGGGGGCCTGGAAGCCGGCTAGGCATCCCACCGACCCTTCACAGGTCGATGTGGGTGAATGGATGATTCCCAGGCAGGACTTGGTGACAAGTGGGAACGTGGGTCCGCCAGACGGGCGGAGACTCCGGTGACGCAGAAACCAAAAGGGACCCAGGGGACGAAAGAGGGAGTAGATGACCTGACCTGGGCGTCCGCTTTTTAAGACCCTGACGCTCCTCCGCCACCCTCTTCCCGGAACTCAGATGCCCCAGAGGCATCGCGTGCCCGCCCCCCCCGCCCGCCGGGGCCTCAACGATACCCGCGCCCTGCACTCCCCGGCTCTCCGACCCGCGTCCGAGCCCTGCTCTCTCCGGATCTCCGACTCCGAATTCGCGCCCGCGCCCTGCTCTCCGCGGCTCTCGGACCCCAAGCCCGCGCCACCGCCCTGAACTTCCCGGCTCTCCGACCCGTGTTCGCGCCCTGCTCTTTCGGTATTTCGGGCCACGAGTCCGCGCCCGCGCCCTGCACTCGATGGCTCCCCGACCCGTGTTCGCACCCGCGCCCTGCACTCGCCGGCTCTTGGACCCGTGTTCGCGCCCGCGCCCTGCCCTCGGCGGCTCTCGGACCCCGAGTCTGCGCCCGCGCTCTGCACTCGGCGGCTCTCCGACCCGTGTTCGCGCCCGCGCCCTGCACTCCCCACCTCTCGGACCCACGACCGCGCCCTGCTCTCTCCGGATCTCCGACTCCGAACTCGCGCCCGTGCCCTGCTCTCCGCGGCTCTCGGACCCCAAGTTCGCGCCACCACCCTGAACTTCCCGGCTCTCCGACCCGTGTTCGCGCCCTGCTCTCTCGGTATCTCGGGCCACGAGTCTGCGCCCGCGCCCTGCCCTCGGCGGCTCTCGGACCCCGAGTCTGCGCCCGCGCCCGCGCCCTGCACTCCCCACCTCTCGGACCCACGACCGCGCCCTGCTCTCTCCGGATCTCCGACTCCGAATTCGCGCCCGCGCCCTGCTCTCCGCGCCTCTCGGACCCCAAGTTCGCGCCACCGCCCTGAACTTCCCGGCTCTCAGACCCGTGTTCGCGCCCTGCTCTCTCGGTATCTCGGGCCACGAGTCTGCGCCCGCGCTCCCCGGCTCTCCGACCCACGAGTCTGCGCCCGCGCTCCCCGGCTCTCCGACCCACGACCGCGCTCTGGGCGGCCGCCAGGTCCGGGCCCAGCTCCTCGCGGCGCGGCACGTGCTTGCCCGGCGCCCCCCACCCCAGGCCGGCCGGGCCAGTTTCCGCGGGTCCGGGGCGGGAAGCAAACGAAGGGGCCAGCTGGGGACAGCCTCAGAGAGGCCACGTAAGAGGAGACTGAGGGCCGGGGAAGGAACCCAGTTGGCCCAAGATCCCATGGTCGCGGAAGTGACCATCTTTCCTGGGCTCTGGGGCGCGAGTCAAGGCCGCGCTTTAATGGGAATTTTAGGAGGGCGCTGCTGGGGGCGGGGGGCATTGGCCGGGCAGGAGAGCTCCCGCCCCCTTGGTTCCAGCTTGCCTTCGCTCAACAAACATCTCCCGAGCGCCGTCTGTTGGCCGGGCCCGGGATTACAGCATGAACAAACATCCAAGGTCCCTGCTCACATGGCGCCCACCTTCCAGAAGGGCAGGAGGCCTTAAAAAAAATAAAAACAAACGTTGCCATCGATTCCGACTAAGAGACCTTAAACAAGCAGGCAAATACGTATAGGACACAGGGCAGTGATAAGTATGGCGAGGAAAGAAAATAAAGTGGGATAAAGGGCGAGAGAGTGAGGGCCGGGGTGCGCGGTGTTTTTAAGGAGAGTGGTCAACGCCGTCTCACAGAAGGTGACATTCAGGGAAAAGCCTTTGGGGCAGAGGAAGCAGCATGTGCAAAGGCCAAGGGGTAGAAGGGTGCCTGGGTGGGGCGGGGGGGGGACGAGGAGAGAGAGCGCAGAAGAGGTCTCAGAGAAAGGTGTGTCCCTAGTGGGTCTGCCGAAGACCTGGGGTTCCATTCCCAGGTTGATGGGGGCTCGCGGGAGGGAAGGATCAGACTTTGCTGAGTGATGGGTGGCACCAGGGAGGTTGAGACTGGGCCTGCGCAGCCTGAGCAGAGAAGGTTCTGGATAAACACTTGAAGGATAGCGCTGAACCAACAAGCAAACACAAAGACAGCATTCTTCCCTCCTGCCTTGATGTCCCCATCGGGCTTGGCTACGGGGCACCATGCCCAGCCCCTGCTGCCCCCCCAACCGCGTCCCACCGTACCAAGAAGAGGCCGCAGGGTTTGGGGCCAGGAGTCACCCCACTTATAGCTGCAGTCCCGTGATGCACGGGGGGGTCACAACAGTTGTGCCTGGAGAAGAGGGCGGGTTTAAGACCCTAAGAGCTGGGTGACCCACGGTGGGGGATGCTGGTTTCAGGCCTGGCTTCACAGTTACGGGGCCCCACTTGGTTTAATGCTCTGCTGGTTGAAATTATTAATAGCTTTTGAACAAGGGCCTTGAATTTGCATTTTCAGGGCCCCATGAACTGTAGCTGGGCCTGCCTGGTGTGATGACCCTCTTTGTGCAGATGGGGGCAAGGACAAAGAGGGAACCTACTCTTCCCCCAAGGATCCACCACACAGATGGAAGAAGCCTGACGCCGGCAGGGCACCCGGTGTGAAGGACTTTTCAACAGGCCAGACCCACTTTCTCTGCCCATGGCACCTCCTTAGAGGGACTGCTGGGACCACCCCAGTGGCTGAAGTGCCTGCTCTGTCACAGCAGCCTGATTTCTTTTCTTCTGGTTTGTATACTGCAGACTTATTAAATTGTGTCGTATTAATAGAAGCTCCATGGGGGTGTGGAAACCCTGGTGGCATAGTGGTTAAGTGCTACGGGTGCTAACCAAGAGGTCAGCAGTTCGAATCTACCAGGCACTCCTTGGAAACTCCATGGGGCAGTTCTATTCTGTCCTGTAGGGTGGATATGAGTTGGAATCAACTCGATGGCAACGGTAGTAGTACCATGGGGGTGCAGATTGTGACTGGGCATCCCTGTAGCCCCCACACCTGATGCATAGTCCCATAAGAAACCAAACTCACATCAACTCTATATGACTGAGTAGAACTGCCCCATACGGTTTCCAAGGAGAGGTGGGTAGTAGATTCAAACCACTGACCTTTAGGTTAGCAGCAGAGCTCCTAATCTCTACGTGCCACCAGGGTTCCTGGTGCGTAGTAGGAAAAAAAAAAAAAAAATTTTTTTTTTTTTTTTGTTGAAGGAGTTATACTTACCTATAAAACAGAAATCATTTCACCTTTTAACTAATATGGTACATGGCTGCATCCTAAGTAGCCCTGGGATTTAAAAAAAAAAGCGAAAAAAATAAGCCCGTTACCAGAGTTGATTTGGACTCATGGTGACACCATGTGTTACAGAGTAGAGCTGCTCCATACGAAGTAGACTGCCAGGCCTTTCTTCCGAAGGACCAGAGTGGGTTCAAACCGCCAATCTTTAGGTTAGTAGTCCAGGGCAAACCGTTTGCGCCACCCAAGGGACATAGCTCTAAAATAAATATGAGTTGGAATCGACTTGAAGGCAACGGATTTTTTTTTTTTTAATGGAGTGCTAAAAACCGTTTACATCTAATGCACTGGACTGCAATCCACGCGGGCAGCCGCCTGGCCTTTTTGGTTCAGTGCCTGGAATCGTGCAGCTCAGGAAAGAAAGGAAGGAAGAAGAGGAGAGGGGAAGAGAGAGGAGAGTGAAGGGTGAGAGGACGGCAGAGGGAGAGAGATGGAAAGAGGGATGGGAAAAGTGAAAGACCGATCCACTAAGCTCGCCCCAGGCCCCACCGCCTTCCACCACGTGCGCGCCCTCCCGGCTCGTGGCATTGCTGGGCGCGCCTGGGCGGGGCCCGGACTACGCTTCCCGGCGGGCCCCGCGGTTCGGGGCTGGGGGAGGGGCCTGATCGGGGGCGTGACCCAGGCGTGGCCAAGCCAGGGGCGGGGCCGATACAAAGTCCTGGGGGGCAGGCGCGGGGCGCAGAGTCCCGGCGGCGCCGGCTGGAGCGCGGCGCAACGCATCGCCGCTGAGCGGCGCAAGCTGCGGGAGCGTGTCGGCTAGACGGCCAGCGGCCGACGGCGCCCTAGCTGTCCGCGCGCTGCCTGCCGCCCCCCATGTGCGCAGCCCCGCGGGGCCCCGGCCCGTAGGCGGCGGGCGCCCCCATGCTGCTGCAGCCCGCGGCGTGCGCCCCGAGCGCGGGCTTGGCGCGGCTCCCGGCCGCCCGCGGCGCCATGCACGGCTCGCAGAAGGACACCACGTTCACCAAGATCTTCGTGGGCGGCCTGCCCTACCACACCACCGACGCCTCGCTCAGGAAGTACTTCGAGGGCTTCGGAGACATCGAGGAGGCCGTGGTCATCACGGACCGCCAGACTGGCAAATCCCGCGGCTACGGCTTCGTAAGTGCCCCCGGCCGGCCGCTCATTATCGCGGCCCGGCCGCTGAGTCAGCTCCGGGCGCACGCCCAGCGCCCCGGCTTCCCGGGCGCCTCCCGGCCCGCACCTGCCGCGCGCCCCGGGCCGGGCCCGTCTCCACTAACGCCCCCAGGCCTCGGCTCCCCAGCCCCACCCCAGAAGGGAGACCCCACCGTGCTCAATTAGGACTTCTAATTTTGCGGAGAGGTTTTTCTGGGGCGGGGGGGCGGGGAGGACAGACGGCGTTTCTCGATGTTTGCTGGGGCCACAAGTGAGTGAGTGCCAGGGGCTCCACCCAGGGGTGCTTTGGAGCCCTTTAGCCTCCCCCGCCATATTCTCCAACAGCCCCTCAACTGCCCCAGATAAGTATCACCTTACGTTAAAACGACTCGAAGGTGCCGCTCCTACTTCCCTTTTGACCACGGTGCCCCCAGGCCTCTCCCATGCGGAAGTATCCGGCCACATTGGGGGGCAGGCCCGGCTGGTTCCCCTGCTTCCCTTGGGAGTTTATGTTTGTATCCCCCGTCTCCCTGGGAATTATTACTGTCCTTGACTGCAGGGTATCCCAGCACTTGAACTGGGAAGGGAGGAGCTGGAATTGGGGGGACAGCTTTGTGGGAGGGCCCTGGGCTGGGGTCAGAGGGGACTAGGTGATGGGTACCCTCAGTGGGAGGAAGGGGGCATTGGTGCTGGGCAGACCCTCTGCCTCCCCCCTGCCAAAGGGAAACCCCTGAGACCGTCTCTATTCCTCCAGGTGACCATGGCAGACCGGGGGGCTGCTGAGAGAGCTTGCAAAGACCCTAATCCCATCATTGACGGCCGCAAGGCCAACGTGAACCTGGCGTACTTGGGTGCCAAGCCTCGGAGCCTGCAGCCGGGTGAGAACGCTTTTCCCCGGGCTCTCTCCTTCCTGGGCTTCCTGTGGCTGTGGCGTCTGTGTTCAGCACAGTGTCTGTGGGTGGGAGAGGCCCCTCCTACCCTGCAGTGCAGTCAGCTATCTGTACCCCTAGAGCATCACAGAGTAGTGAGCCGCAGCTTCAGAGTTGCCCTCAGCCAGACCCCTTCCTGGGACAGGATGGGGGCTGTCACCCCAGGTTTTCAGGGAGGAAGTTGTCCCATCGGACTGGGTTCTTTTGGGGTTCACACGGGGCAGGGGCAGGAAGGGGACAGGACACTTGTTACTCCTTTGACTCGGGGAGGTGTGGCCTGTGGGCCAGCTCCCGTAGGAGCCTCACCGCTGACCCCTCTGTTGCAGGCTTTGCTGTGGGTGTGCAGCAGCTCCACCCCGCCTTCATCCAGCGGACCTACGGGTGAGTGGGCGGGCGGGCCGTGGATTCTCCTCGTGTGGGTGCCCCCAACCCCAAAGCTTTGGGTGTGCAGCTTGCAGTCACCCTTCCGTGTCTGGGCTCTGTTCCTTTCCCCGACCTTTCAGAGGCATGATTGCATTTTGGGGATGAGGTAGGATGTTGAGGGGACTGAGAGGAGGCAGGTGGCATTTCTCCATCCCCGTAGAGGGGCCGCATGGTGGGAGGTGGAGAACGGGGGCTCTGAGTCAGCCTGCCTGGGCTCACATCCTGCCCCCTCTGGTCACGTGACCTCAGGATACTGACAGCCTTGCTGTGATTCAAATTTGTTATCTATAAAATAGGGGCGCTGACAGCACTATTCTGTGCCTCAGTTTCCTCATCTATCAAATGGGAGTGATAAGAGATTACTGGGTGGTGCAAATGGTTTGTACTCAGCTACTAACTGAAAAGGTGGTTCGAATCCATCCAGTACTGCTTCAGAAGAAAGGCCTGGTGATCTGCTCCTGTAACATTACACCCCTGCAAACCCTGTGGAGCACAGTTCCACCCTGACACCCATGGGGGCACCGTGAGTCGGAGTTGACTCTATGGCACCAGTGTTTTAACAGCACTCCTGAGTTTGTGAGTAGAGGGCTGTCGAAGTGTTGGCTGATACCCACAGGAACTGGTGGCTGGGTTATTCTCTGGGTATCTCTCTGAGCTGTTCTGGTGCCCAGTAAATCGGGGCAGCTGGTCACTGTCAACCGGGGTCTGACATTTGTGAAGCTGGGACAGGTCAGATGTGACCAGGGCCAGACAGCACCTGCCCCAGTGGGCCCAGCCTATGGCCTTTTGTCTGACAGGCTTTGGCAAAGGACATCCACCCTTTCTCTGGCTGAAACCTTCCCCACCCCTGCCTTTTTCTTTCAGCAGCTGCTTGGGCAGGACACACACCCTGCAGGGGCACAAAGCACCCTGCCTGCGGCTTATTTCCCAGCCCCGTGATTGATGTTAGCTGTTTGCACCAGTGCAGAGGGAATATTGATGGGGTTGGGAGTCAGTTTTTCGTGGGGCGGGGTGGGGGGGACGGAGGGCGGGGCACTTATAAAGCAGGCAGCTTCTTTCAGACTTTGGGCCCTTCTTCAGCTATTGGGAGTCCAAAGCCAGGATTCTGGATCCCGTGCCTCCAGTGGGGTGTGTACCTGTGTGCAGGTCGGGGAGGGATGGGCAGCTGGAGGAGCAGGTTGGGTAGTGTGGGCCAGATGGAACGAGAGGGCAGGGGCAAGGGCTGCGGAGGAAGGAAAAGCCAGGCAGGCCCAGGCGTTTGGTTTGGGGGATCAATCAGACAACTGAGAAGTTGCCCACTTTGCTGGGCGCGCTGTCCTCGTGAGCAGTGGCTGCATCTCCACTGTGGCGTCCGCGGGCACTGGGTGCATCCAGGTTCAGCGGGAACAGCCGCGAGCTGCGGTGGGTGCGGGTTGTGGCCTGGGCCTCCTGCCTGTATGGATAGCTGGCAGCTCAATGACCTGTCCCAGTTTCTGGGCCTTCCTGGGAGGGAGCATGGGATGGCGGGGAGCAGGTGGTTCTGTGGTTCTTCTCGCCCCCAGGATCTATTTCATAATGTCTGGAGCTGTCTCAGAAGGTGTTGGGGACACCCCAGCCTTCCTGCCTTTACTTGGGTCTTCCTCTTTGGGGCTCAGGCCACACGAGGGAGGGCGTTTCTCCCGCCAGCTATGTTTAGTTTCCGTTGTCCTGGCTCTTTTCTTGTGGTGGGGATGCAGCACCTCTCAGGTCAGGGGTGAGCCTCCAGCGCGTGCAGCTTTTCTTGCACCTGAGTCCCAAGTCCTGTCTGTTCCCTTCCAGCTGGGACTCTAGTAACTGTCTTCTGGAGCCCACACATCTGGGTTCAAATCCTGGCTCTGCCACTTACTGGCTGGGTCTATCTTGCCCAGTGCCCTCCCCCTCTTAAGCCATTAGTTTTCTCATCTGGAGCAGGAATAGTAACTGCTTGAGACTATGCCCGACACGTGGGGCTGGGACTCTGGCCTACCAAGCTTTCATTCTGGCCTCACAACAGACCTCTGAGGTTGGGGCTATTACTGTTCTCACTTCACAGGCGGGGAAAGGAATCCCTGGGTAGTGCAAATGGTTAACACACTCGGCTGCTAACTGTAAGGTTGGTGGTTCAAGTTACCCAGAGGTGCCTTGGAAGAAAGGCCTGCCAGTCTACTTCCAAGAAGCTAGCCATTGAATACCCTACGGAGCACAGTCTACTCTGACATACGTGGGGTCGCCAAAGTTGGAATTGATTTGATGGCATCTGGTTATGGATGGTGAAACTCAGGCAAAGAAAGGTTAAACAAAACAGTGATGAATCTGTGAAACATTTCATGACATGGAGGAATCTAGAAGGCATTATGCTGAGTGAAATTAGTCGGTTGCAAAAGGACAGATATTATATAAAATCACTGTTATGAGAACTCAAGAAATAGTTTAAACAGAGGAGAAAGTATTCTTTGATGGTTATGAGAGCGGGGAGGGAGGGAGGGTGGGAGAGGGTTATTTACTGATTAGATAGTAGATAAGAACTACTTTAGGTGAAGGGAAGGACAACACACAACACAGGCGAGGTAAGCACAACTGGACTAAACCAAAAGCAAAGAAGTTTCCTGGATAAACTGAATGCTTCGAAGGCCAACGTAGCACGGGCAGGGGTTTGGGGACCATGGTTTCAGGGGACATCTAAGTCAATTGGCATAATCTATTAAGAAAACATTCTGCATCCCACTTTGAAGAGTGGCATCTGGGGTCTTAAACACCAGCAAGCAGCCATCTAAGATGCTTCAATTGGTCTCAACCTACCTGGATTAAAGGAGAATGAAGAATACCAAGGACACAAGGTAATTACATGCCCAAGAGACAGAAAGGGCTTCATAAACCAGAGACTCCATTATCCTGAGATCAGAAGAACTAGATGGTGCCCGGCTATAACTGATGACTGCCCTGACAAGGAACAGAACAGAGAACCCCCTGAGGGAGCAGGAGAGCAGTGGGATGCAGACCCCAAATTCTCATAAAAAGACCAGACTTAATGGTCTGACTGAGACTAGAAGGACCCTGGCAGTCATGGCCCCCAGACCTTCTGTTGGCCCAGGACAGGAACCATTCCCAAAGCCAACTCTTCAGATAGGGATTGGACTGGACAGTGGGTCGGAGAGGGAGGCTGGTGAGGAGTGAGCTTCTTGGATCAGGTGGACACTTGAGACTATGTTGGCATCTCCTGCCTGGAGGGGCGATGAGAGGGTGGAGGGGGTTAGAAGCTGGTGAAATGGACACAAAAGAAAGAGTGGAGGGAGGGAGTAGGCTGTCTCATTAGGGGGAGAGCAATTGGGAGTGTGAGCAAGATGTATATAAGTTTTTCTGTGAGAGACTGACTTGATTTGTAAACTTTCACTTAAAGCACAATAAAAATTAAAAAAAAAAAAAAAAAAAGGTTAAACAGCCTGTCCTGGGTGGCCAAGGTAATAAGTGTCCCAGGTGGGCAGACCCAGAACCCATGCTCTCAGGGGCTGCTCTTTGGGGGTGGGCTGCCCTGGTTCTTTCCCCCTCGTGGTCCCGGCACCCATCAGCAGTGCCCCACGAGAAGCTTGTCCAGGGCCGGTCACAGGTTTTACCGCTGCCGTTTGTTCCTGACTTCAGGCGACATCATTTTGTAACTTGATCCTCTCGCTGGCCATTTAACACCTGTGACAGTGGCAGAACCGAAAATCTATTTGTTGGTTACCAAGGGGTGGGAACCCAAACAGGGACAGGGGGCCAGAGGGACTGTCCAGCTCTTTGTTTCCAAGGACTGGTGAACTGAAGCCTCTCAAGAGTCATGTTGCCTCTGCTTCTGGAGACCCTCAGGGTGGCAGGAGGGTCCCCTGGGTGTGTTGCTACCAAGAGGTGGCCAGGGCCGGGCCGCCTGAGTCAGCTGTCAGCTCCCCGTGCCCACCTGCCTGGCCAAAGAGTTGAGCCTCAGCATCCCTTTTGTCTTTGCAAACAATCAGGCCCCGAGCGTGGCGTGGCCTGACTCAGCGGTCAGCGTTGTTTGCTGCGGGCTGGCGATGAGGCCTGGTCTGTGTTGGCTCAGGCATAGTGGGAGTCAGGAGCCCAGCAGCTCAGAGTTGTGACCGGTTAACCCCTCTCCTGCCTGACTGAGCTTGTTCCAGGCTTTCTGGCCTCGGTGGTGTGCCTTCAGCAGTCCTAAAGATCCCAGGGCTGGCCCTGTGTTGGGGCAAAGCTGCTGTGGAATGTTTGCGTGGTTAGTGGTGAACACCCTTCTGTTCTGCAGAGAACTTGTATACCTTATGCTATTTCGTGGGGTGCCTGTCCACCCGTTTTTTTCTTTGAGCTGAATGAGGCTTCTTGGGCTGTGCGTTTCTGTCATAGGACTGTGCGTGGGGCCAAGGGGTCTGGAGACGGCTTCCTTGCCTGGTGACCGGCAGCTGTGCCAGCCCCTCAGTGCTGAGTGGCCAACGCGGGAGAAAACAGACACGCTTTCCTCTGCTGGCCAGTGTGACGGTTAGAAGCCTGCAGGCAGGCCAGAAGGGCAGTGGTTTGGAAAAGCACAGGTCCAGGCCGAGCTCCCGTCTGTTCTGAAAGGGACCTCCTGGGTCCAGGGTGTCGGCCCCTCCTGGGCACCAGCATGTGGGACTTGCGGTTTATCCTGGGCCTGGCCGCACTTGGAGTCTCTCCTGGGCTATTTTTGACGGGCCAGCTGCTCTGGGCGCACACCCCACCCCATTCTTAAGAGGGCCTTGGTGCAGGCTTGGTGCCTGTGTGCTGTAAGCTTTGCTCTGTACCAGTGCTGAGACACGGGACCTGGTCCCCAGCACTAAGGGAGGGAGGGAACACTGCTGCGAGTGGAGGCTCCTGTGTGCTGGCGCCAGGGCTGCAGGGGCCGGCCCCTTCTCTCTGGGACTCTGACTGACTCCCCACTGTGTAGTGGGGGCCTTGACAGGGCCACCTCACTGGGCTGTCCTGGGGGCTGAGTGAGCACCCGTGGCAGGGCCTGTCACCCGAGGCCTACCAGCGGACAAGGAGTTGGTCAGTGATGCCCCTCACAGCAGCCCTGGACGAGGCCTGTTGACTGTCGGCCTGCGGAGAGTGACTGAGAAGTGCCTGAGCTCACACGTGGGGTTTGAACGGCCAGAATTGGGGCTTCAAGGTCACACCCCTCTCACAGGGCCCCAGCAGCCCCCCCGACCAAAGCTGGAGCAGATCAGAGCCAGAACCCCCAGGCTGATGATGGCCTGGGACCCTCTCTTCAAGCAGAGGAATGTGCCTACCCCACCTGTGTGGTTTCAGGGACCCGACACCCGTCTGTGTGAAGGTCCACGGGGCCACCGCGAGGCCATCTTGGCCACCCAGGGTGGCATCATACCGTCAGCCTGGGGGAATTCCGAGGTGTTGGGAAGATGAGGTTCATCTCCACAAGAGTGTGGAGCACATGGAGCTGGGGCGGGATGGGGCGAGCATAGAGAGGCTATTCCCAGAATTGTTCACTCAACAAGGTTATTGAGTACCTGTTGTATGCCAGGCCCTGTGCCGGGGGTACCTTGATTTTTCCTTGACTTATTGGTAGTTTAATAGTGTGTTGTTTAATTTCCATGTGTTCGTGTATTTTTCAGTTTTTTTCTGTTACTGATTTCTAGCTTCACTCTGTTGTGGTCAGAGAAGATACTTGGTATGATTTCAGTCTTTTAAAATATATCGAGCCTTGCTTTATGTGATATGACATATGGTCTGTCCTGGAGAATGAGCCATGGGCACTGGCCTAGAGCAGAATGTATGCCATGCCGTTGTTAGGTGAAGCGTTCTCTATCAGTCTGTTAAGGCTGGTTGGTTTATAGTATCATTCAAGTCCTCTGTTTCCCTGCTGATCTTCTGTCTCGGTGTTCTGTCCAATACCGAAAGTGCTGTATTAAAGATTCCAGATGTTATACTGGTGCCTGTTTCTCCTTTCAGTTCTATCAGTGTTTGCTTTATGTACCTGGGTTCTCCAATGTTAGGAGCGTATATATTTATGGTTGTTAAGTCTTCTTGATGTACGGAAGGTCCGTTTTGCTGGGGATTCTTTGGTGAGTCATAAAGCTGATTGCGAAGCACCCATCATCTCACAGGGAAGCCAGGCCATTGAAAATGCGCCTGGGGGCCAAGAGGGGGCACGATTAGGGACCTCCTTCCTGGGGCGGGGCAGTTCTGCATCCTGAGTATGGTGGGCATTCCTGGAACCTCTGTGGTGATGAAATGGAGTAGGATTACACACTGAGACGCACAAGGAAATTAGCTCCTGCAAAAATGACGCAGTCTCACCACAGTCTCGTGGAGTGCAGGGTGCCTAGGTCAGGGCCTTGGTTTTGATCATGTACGATGGTCACATAAGATGTCAGCTCAGGGGAGCAGGTGACTCACGGGTGTGGGGGCGGGATGTTGGTGCAAGAAACCTCCCTCACTAGTCTTGCAGCTTCTTGGGAGGCAATGATTATTTCATGATAAAGTGTAAAAGAATATAAAGCTGGTGGGGGTCTGAGAGTGACGGGGCCGCAGGGTACGTGGGGAAGGCCCCTCTGAGAGTGCAGGAAGCAGCCACTCCGTAGACACCTGGGGGCCCAGCAGGTGCATGGCGGAGGCTGGCAAGGGCAGGGCAGGAAGTGAGGTTGGAGTGGAGGTGTGGGGACTGGGGAAGGGCCGGCGCTCTCTGGGACTTCAGAAGCTGGTTTTTACTTGAGGTGTGGGGAGGACGGAGGCAAACAGAAAACAAGGAAGCAGGGAACACCTGAGATGGTGGTAGGACAATGGTGTGGGGCAAGGTTGGGGGGCCGGGAAATTCGCTGTTGTATGTTTGGGGCAGCGGTAGGTTCTGTGGGGATGCTGGTGTGGCTGGCATGCTGAGGAAAGGCATGGTGGCCAGGTGGCAGTAGGGAGGGGACAGGAGATGGCTGAGGGACTGGTGTGGCCCTCAGTGTCCCAGGAGAGCCTTTGGACAGAGGAGGACGAGGCCTGCTGGTAACCTTAATGCCTACTCTGTCTGCCCATCGGGGTCGCCTGGACAGCGAGTGGGGTGCAGCGTGGCCTGGTGCTGGAGTCCAGGCAGCAGGTGGTGGGCGACCTGGACCCTGGTGAGATGCGGCTGTGTTCTGGATACGTACTCGAGGGAAGGTGTGGTGGAAGAAGAGTTTGACAAGGTTCCAGAGCTTTGGGCCTGAGCCAATGGAAGGTGGGCTGACCTTGACTGGTGGGGTCGTATTATAGGTCTGGTCTGGGGGAATACCAGGAATTTGGGCTTGGATGAGTGAGAACTGAGATGATGGTTCTGGGCTTGGCTTCCTCCCAACGGAGCGAACCTTTTCCTGCGTCCTGGGGTCCGATGCCCACCCCGCGTGTTCACACCCCTGCGTGTTCTCGGAGACCCTGCCAACTGTGGCCCCATGTGCAAGGACAAAGCTCGAATTCGCTGCCCCCCTGCAGCTGGCCCCTGCACCCAGGGCCTCCAGGTGGGTGGCTGCCCTGCCAGTCCCATCACGGTGGGGACAGGGCCTCTAGAGACCAGTAAAAGTGAAGGGGCTCATTTGCCTGTTTTATTTTCGTTTTCAGAGGTGTCGTTGCTTTCAGGAAGTGAGCCCTTCTGGCCTGCCGCAGGTTGCTCTTGCTGAGAGTTTTGCTCTGAGTGAGCCGGCCACGTGGCTGGCTGCTGTCTCTGGGGTGCTGCCACGGATGGCTGATGTTAACACTGCCCGTGCCGCCTGGGTAGGGGGCTCTCAGACTCCTGCCCAGAGCCCCAGCCCTCTGCCTCAGAAGAGGTGTGACTCTTGGCCTCAGGAAGCAGCCAGGGTTGGTTCTTCGGGCAAGATGGCATCCCCTCTCCCCCACTTACAAATGGGGACACTGAGGCCAGAGAGTGCCTTGCACTAGCTCACATTGCTAGGACAGGCACGGCCAGGAACTGAGCTCAGGGTTCTTGCCACTGGGCCCCGTGTCTTCATCCAGGCCTTGTCATCTGGCGTGTTTCTGGCTGTGTGCTGCTAGCCTTGGCCGTGCTGGGCACAGGGCAGAGACCTCTGCCCATTCCCCTTCCAGCAGGGTCTGCTGGATGAATGCCTGGACCACTGCACACGGTTACCAGCTGCTGAGAGCAAGGAGGGAGACCCTGGTCTGGGCCAGGCATCCAGGGTCCCTCGTCTTCTCCTGAGTCATGGTGGTTCCAAACCTGGGGAGTGGCTCGCTTCGGCTCAGCCCTAACAGCTTCACTCCATGATCTGGGGTTTGTGCTGCCCTCCCCCGGTACCCAAGGGAGGCAGAGGACTCCGTGAGCCACCCCTCCTTAATACCACACCCCCCAGCCGGGTGCCTGCGCCCAGCGTTCGTTGTTCCTGGGTTCCTGGCAGCAGGAGGCGGCGTCTGCCCTGTCACAGCCCCTGAGCCCACTGGGTTCACTCACCGGCCTGTGCCGTGTGCCTGCCCACCAGCCGTGTGGCTGCATCTCTGCACGCACACTGGGTTCCGCACATACGCGGTAGGATGAATACTTTCGGAAAACCGACTGGCGTCTTGCGTGAACACCCCAGAATCCTGGTAGGGACAGCAGGAGGGTTTTCTGAAGAGAATGAGGGCAAGTGGAAAGTGGAGGAGGATGTTGTCAAAATGTTCTAGAGAAACTGAACCTCCTGAGGAAGGGATGAAGGAGCTTGGGGCCCTGACCCGGTCAGAGAGCTGCCTCAGCCGTCGCATGGTGCCCGGGCATAGAAGTCGGACAGAAGGTGAAAGTTCTCAAGGGCTGGTTTCAGAGCGCCTGGGGCATCCAGGCGGCTGCTGGCCAGACGAGACGGAACCCCAGTGGGTGGTGCTGGGCCAGCCAACCTTCGGGTCTCTGATCCCTCCCAGCCTTTGACTGTCTCTGGGTGGCTGGCTCACTTTTCCCACGAGGGTTCCTTGGCTCTAGGTGGACAGTCCTGGGGGAGGGGGACCTTCCGTCCATTGTGGCTGGCTGTGGCTGTCCTTGCCCTGCCTCAGCCCCAAGGAGGGGCCGTTGGTGCTTCTGAGTTCCCTGCAACAGTGTAAAGTGTTAAATCCCTGTCCTGAAGGTCAAAGGTGCCACATGTCCAGCAGGGGCCGGAGCTGGGCTTGAACTGAGCTGAGGCCACTATCCGCCTCCCTGCAGGTTGTCCCGGGCCTGCCCAGCTCTAGACGTTTGGGCAGAGCTGTGGGAGCCCTATCCCACTGGCCTCCTGGCCCAGGGAGTACCGCGACCTGGTGGAGTTTCTGTTGGATGCCTGCAAGGTGGAGGCCTGCTCCAGACTTTCAGGTGTCCTTGTGAGAAGGAAATAAAGCCGGTGGAGGGAGAGGGAGCTGGGGTTTGTTGGCCTTCTTCAGGAAAGGACTCTGGACTGAGGTTTGAGCTGTGGAAAGAAACTGCAAGCAGGGGGACCGGCAGGTACAAAGGCCCCTTGGTGGGCAGCAGGGAGTCTGGGAACAGATTGGGGCCAGGGCGGCGGGAGGGCTCTTGGGGCATGAGCTTGGAGAGGGTGGTTGAGCCTGCTTTAGGCAGCATGGTGGGAGCCATGGGGCGGGGGACAGTGTGGGATTGATTCTGGACATGATAGGGGCCGATGGAGGGGTCTTGTCTAGGGAGTGGCATGGTCTGGTTTTAAGAGGACCCCTCTGGCAGCTGGAGGGTGGGGCAGGGAGACCTGGGGAAGGCCACTGGGTGGAGTGTTGGCCTGGAGAGGCGCTGAGAAGAGGCAGAGAAACCCGGAGATGAAGTGGGAAGACAGGGTGTTCCCGCGGGACTCCTAGTAGGTCTGGGGACGGGCAGGCACACGCCTGGGCTGGAGAGCCTTTTCAGGGACGTGTGGCTGGGACTTGGGGAGCAGGGAGGTGTGTGGCCTCCAGGCTATGCCCTTATCAGAGGCCTGAGGACCAGCTAGGAGGGCAGTTTCAGCTCAGGTGGGGTGGCCCGTGATTCAGCAGGGCTTTGCTTTCCTACCTGAGACTTCAGTGGTTCACCTCTAGTCCTGTGTCTCTGGGTCCCTACCTGGCCTCACTCCAGGACTCCCACAGCTGGAGTGTTTGAGGGTGTGAGTGCTATAAGGATCCCCTGTTAACCCTTTGTGGTTTACAATGCTCTGCAGCAGGGTTTCTCAACCTCTGCACTGTGCCGGGGAGTTCTCTGGTGGGGACTGTCCTGTGCATCGTGGGACGTTTAGCAGCATCCCTAGCCTCTACCTACTAGATGCCGGTGGTATCTCACCGTTGTGACAACCAGAAATGTCCCTAGACACAGCTGCATGTCTCCTGCGGGTGACAGCGTCCAACTGAGAACCACTGCTCTGGTAGTGGGGGGTCTCATACACAAGCCTGTTGAGGTCGACCTCCATGAGACCCATTTTACAGATGAGAAAGCCGAGGCTCAAAAAGTTCTGTAACAATAACAAGAATGTTGATACATGGTGGAAAACGTAACTAATGTCATGGCACAAGCTGTGTAAAAATTATTAAACTGGAACCTAATTTGCTATGTAAACTTTCACCTAAAACACAGTTTAAAAAAATAGTCCTGTAACTTGCCTAAGGGTAGAAAGGCAGACCTCAGAGAGAAAGAAGGAGAAACTGCCCAGAGCCCCTCAGGTAGGGAATGGTGTCACAAAACCAGGCAGCCTTCTTGAAAAGGTGGGGCTCCTCCCTCCCCCAGGGTGGGCTTGGTGCACACAGAGCTGGTCTGAGGGCTTAGTGGGGAGCACAAGGTCCAGGGGCCCTGCGGGAATGTTCTCAAAGCCACCCGCTATGTGGCAGTGCTATGGGGCGGCCATGTCCCCATCTCTGTGTCTGTCTCAGTGTTTATCTTTCTGTCTGCCTGTCTCCGTATCTGCCTCATTTTTTCTGTCATTCTCTGTGTCTGTTTCTGTCTCATCCTTTCTCTGTTTCTGTTTCTCTCTGTCTTTCTCTGCCTCTCTGCCTTTGTCTTTCGTAGGAGTCTCAGCTCCCTCATCTGTGGAACGGGGTATCAGTGCCACGTTCCAGGCTGTTGAGGGGCTTGTGGGTGGCCCTGAGCAGGCACTGGGTGTTTCCTGCCTAGCCTGCGTTTATGGTTTATGGAGCGTGAGGGCTGGCGTGGAGCAGGGCCATGTGAACGTGAGCCTAGCCCTGCCTACCTGCCGGCCTCCCCCAAAGAGGGTGCTCTGTGAGGCCTGTGCCGAGCCCTGCCTGGAGCCCCATGCACGGAGTCTGTGGTCCCCGGTCCCTACTGGCCGACTTGGCAGCGTCCTGCGACCTAGCATTCTCATTCTTTCCTTGGGCTGCTCCCAGCTCCTTCCTGTCACCCTGACCTGAGCCTGGGGCAGTGTGGATTGTTCCAGTCTGTGACTGCTCTGGGGTCCTTGGGTGGGGACAGATGCCGGAGGCTGCCGGGTCTGGAGGCTGGGACTGGCACCCGGTCAGTGCGGACAGCTGTCCTGAGCATTGGTCTCCTTGAGTAGGTGGCAGGCCCCTGCGAGTGCAGGCCCTGCTGAGCCTCCTGGCTGTGTAACTGAGGCAGGCAGCTTAGCCCTCTCAGAGCCTCAGTTTCCCTCTGGAAAACGGGGTAATGACAGCATCTGCTTTACGGTTTCAAAAAGTTGTAACAGGCTTTTCGCATGCAGCCTGGTGGGCGGGCAGTGCGCTAGAGGCCAGCAGATGAATTGATACAGAGGGCAGCATCCCCGTGGTCCAGGACGGCAGGAGTGGAGAGTCCCTCTGCCCTAGCCTAAAACACCACGCCCACACAGGGTCCTCACTGACCGTTCCTCACGCAGAGCTCTGGTGCCTGACAGCGTCCAGCACCAGGTGGGAACCGGGCAAAACCTGCAGACACCTGGCCAGCAGGGGACCTCCAGGCAGGTGTGGCAGAAATCCGTACTTTTAAAGCCCCTGCCCCCAGACACTCCCACATGGAG
Organism: Elephas maximus indicus; assembly: GCF_024166365.1. Taxonomy (NCBI): domain Eukaryota; kingdom Metazoa; phylum Chordata; class Mammalia; order Proboscidea; family Elephantidae; genus Elephas; species Elephas maximus. The sequence goes on along the minus strand of NC_064843.1, from coordinate 11,849,350 downwards.
GGCGTCAATCCCTGGGGGCCTGTGAAATGCAGATCCCTGGACACCCCCCTGCCTTTGCAGGCCATGGGGGAGTCCTCACTTTTAGCAAGTACCTTGTGGGTATCTGAGGCAGGGGCCCACTGCTCATGTTTGGAGACATTCTGGGCACAAAGCATCCATGGCCTCAAACTAAGGAACGTTGGTGAGGTTCTGAGCTCCCGGTGGGGTTCAAGTGATGGGGGGGTGCTGATGATGGCAGGACTGCGTGTTGGGCACGGCACCAAGACAGTGATGCGTGTCAGTTTGCTTGTCGAGATCGAGAGGTGCAGGGAGGCCTCGGAGCCCAGGTTGGGGGTCCCGGCAGCCGCAGCCCCCAGTCTTCCTCGGCAGGTCTGCCTTTAACACGGAGCCCAATACCTTCCACAGGCAGAGCCCTCCCTCTCAGCTCACAGTCCCTGGGGGGCAGCGCTCAGAAATCCTGGGGGGCTGACTTAGGCATGACGCTCCTGAAGGCCGAGAGCCAGCGTAAGCAGAGGACAGGCCGAGGGCTCCAGGCAGAGGGTGAGACCCCCAGGTGGGAATGCCCTTAGAGTGTGAGGTGGGGCAGAGAGGGGGCAAGGAGAGCCGAGGCATTGCAGGGCTTGATGGTGAGGGTTTAGGGACCTGGTCTGAGGGTAGAGGGTTCAGGGGTCTGGTTTGAGGGTGGAGGGATCACTGGAGGATTCAGGGGTCTGGTGTAAAGGTGGAGGGGCTGTGGGAGGGTTCAGGGGTCTGGTCTTAGGGTGGAGGGCCCATGGGAGAGTTCAGGGGTCAGGTCTGAGGGTGGAGGGGCCGTTGGAGGGTTCAGGGGCCTGGTCTGAGGGTAGAGGGGCCATTGGAGGGTTCAGGGGTCTGGTCTGAGGGTAGAGGGGCCATTGGAGGATTCAGGGACCTGATCTAAGGCTAGAGGGGCCATTAGAGGGTTCAGGGGTCAGGTCTGAGGGCGGAGGGGCTGTTCTAGGGTTCAGGGGTCTGGTCTGAGGGTGGAGGGGCCATTCGAGGGTTCAGGGGTCTGGTGCAGAAGGGAGTGTCACATGGCTTGGGTCCAGGCAGGATTTGAACCCAGGCCCTGGGGGGCAGCAGAGGCTCCTGAGGGGAGGCCCATGTGTAGGGGAGGCATAAAGGAGGCGCCTCCACCCCCACCAGGCAACAGGGTTCCTGGCAAATACCACAAAAAGTGGGGTTGCAAGCCAGGCGCTACCTGTTGCCAGCTTGGATGTCTTGCTCTGGCAACTTCTGGAGACTGCCACTGGGAAGGTAAACAGAGCTGGGTGAGGGCATTGGCGGAGTGCTCCCCAGGCAGGGGAAGCTGGGAGACCCCCCAGGCCTGGAGAGAAGCGTGGACCTGACTGTCAGCTGCTTCCGTGGCGTTTGCCGCTGAGCCTGGGCAGCACACAGCCCTAGGGAAGGCTCGTGCTGCTGGACCTCAACCTCTACACCTCGTTGTTCACCCAGCTTTGCTCACCGACCAGGCCGGCTGAGCACTGACTCTCCTCTCCTCTCACCGTGGTGCTATGCGCTGGGCTAGGGTTTGTTCCGTATGTACATAAACCCAAAACCAAGCACGTTGTGGATTTGAACTGCCAACCTTTTGGTTAGCAGCTGTAGCTCTGAACCACCGGCTCTGGATGTCTGCACAGCATATACATATTGTGGCAAAATAACGTTTACCGGTTGCCTTCTAGCCAGCTCCCACTCACGGCAACCCCAGGCGTGTTACAGTAGAACCGTGCTCCACAGGGTTCTCAGTGGCTGATTTTTTGGAAGTAGATAGCCAGACCTTTCTTTGGAGGTGCTTCTAGGTGGACTTGAACCTCAACCTTTCGGTTAGCTGCCGAGTGCGTTACCCGTTTGTACCACCCAGGGACTTCTGTGGCAAAATAAATACACATAGCATAAAATTTACCACTTTAACCGTTTTAAAGTATACAATTCAGAGGCATTTAGTGGCATTCGTGATTGTGTAGCCATCACCACTATCTAGTTCCAGAACTTCTCACCGACCCAGTTGAAAACCTGCACTCACTAGCAGCCACTCCCTATTCCCCCACCCACACCACCGACAGCCACTCACTTGTTTTGTATCTCTGGGTTTCTCTTTCCTGGGCTTTCACGTGAATGGAATCATACAGCATGTGGTCATCTGTGTCTAGCTTCATTCACTCAGTATGTTTTTGAGGCTGTTCCCTGGGGTAGCATGAATCGGAACTTCATTCTTTTTGGGGGCTGAATACTATTCCATCGTATGGACATACCGCATGGTATTCATCCGTTCATCTGTTGATGGACATCTGGGTTGTTTCCACCTTTTGGCCATTGCGAGTTGTGTTTCTTGTATTTTTAGTTGTGCATGTGAATTCACTCTCCTGGTAGACATGTTCGGATCTGCGTGAAGCCCTCAGACGGTCTTCCTCCAGGCCTCCCCTCTGTGTGTGTTACATTGCACCATACGAAGGTGCTGGCAGTCGACTCATAAAATGGCCCCCTTCAGCCTCATCCATTCTTAGCGTGGGTGTGCATATTGTATTTGATTATTTTTGCACTAACAATATCGTCGTTTAGCATAAATACCACTGTTTTATGTAAACAGTGTCGCTGTTCTGATATGTGGTGGCGAGTCATGGGTGGAACATGGTCCTCGTAGTCCCCGTACATTCAGGCTGCCAGCTGTCTGGGAGGACACTGGGCACTGCTCTGTCCCCTGTGGACACACACTCGGGGTGTTTCTGATTTCTCACTGTTCCTGGGGTGCTGCTGAGAATAGCAAGTATATCTGCCTTTGGGCCGGTGCTGAGCACCTCGTGGGTACCAAGAAGGGGCCCTGCTGCAAAAAGGGAACACCCATTCTCAGGGGCCTGTTTGTTGCCAAATTTCTCTCCAAAAAGCTGCCCCAGTTTCTGTCCCTGCCAGGTATGAGCACTGGGAAGGAATGTTTTACTTTTTCTTCAAAGCAGCCTTTTTGGGGTGGGGGCAGGGTAGGGATTCTGGGTCCTGTGTGATAGGTGTGGACATTGAAATGCCAAGCTTCCCCAGGGGCAGCCCCTTACTGTGCAACTCACGTGGGCACTGGGGGGAGGCAGTGAAGATGCCAGTGCTGACGGCAGCTGCATCTTCCCCTGACCGGGTCACCCTGTCTGCCGCCATGGTCTCCTTTGGGCCGTAGGCCTCTATCCTGTGTTGCCCATGTCGGTGGCCCTGCTGTTACTGGCAGGCAGGGAGACTCAGGCCCAGCTACTTGCCCGGGGGCTGCCTCGTGGCTGCTTAGCAGAGCAGGCATGTGCCAGGCAGCCTGACTTGTTACCCTCAGTCTGACCCACGTCTCCATACGCTTCCCTGGGTCTCAGCTTCCCGCCTGCAATATAGTGGGGTGTTCACCCCTACCCAGGAGGCAGGGTGAGCTGCCTACTGTGCCCAGTCTGCAGGGGCCTGCCGTAAGCTGCAGCCTCAAAGGCAGCTTCCATGATCACCTGCAAGGAGGGGCTTGCATGGGGGCCAGAGCCCTGCTCCCAGGCCAGAGGTGGGGCCATACCCAGAAAATCCCAAATCCTTTACTTCACCAGCTGTGGGATCTTGAGTCCATTGCTTGACCCCCCTGAGCATAGTTTTCCCGTTTGTGAAATGGGATAATAATGTGGAGATCAACTTCACGGGCAGTCGTGATGGGTAGCGGAGTTGCTGCCTAGCACAGGCAGGGGGGACAGGTGAGCGCACAGGAGCTGCTGCTCAGGGCCGTGACTCCCACAGTCACCTTTATCTCCACCACCACGACCCTCGGCATTATTATAGGTTTTCATTCGCTCATTTATTCATCCAACAAATACTCGCTGAGCTCCTTCTGGGTGCTGGGATCTGTGCTGTGGCACTGGCGGTTTCGTTGGGGAGACAGACCACAGACATAAGTGAGTTAGGTAGGCTCTCACCTGGTGGCGTGTTCTGAAAGGTGAGCAGGAAAGGAGGGGGCAGACTGGCTTCCTAGGGGTACAACCCCTGGAGACACACAGACCTGTGCTCAGAAGAACCCCACCGTGGTTAGAGGCTCTGCTGTCGCAATCTTGAAATTCTCAGTTTTTAAAAAAAATTGTTTTGTTGTTGAGGATGCACACAGCAAAAACATACACCAATTCAAGTTTCTACATGTAGGGTTCAGTGACGTAGATGACATTCTTCAAGTTGTGCAACCGTTCTCACCCTTCTTTTCTGAGTTGTTCCTCCCCCTTTAACGTGAACTCACTGCCCCCCAAGATTCATATCTAATCTTTTGAGTTTTCTTTTAACAGTCGCTTTGATCCCCTATAGGTAGTACTTAAAAGAGTATAATGCTCAAGGCAGACATTTTTTACTAATTGAGCTGAACTGTTGTTTGGTTTTAAGACTTCAGGGGATATTTTTGGCTTAAAGTTTAAAGATTATCTGAGGGCAATAGTTTCAGGGGTTCATCCACCCTCCATGGCTCCAGAAAACCTAGATTCCATGAGAATTTGAAATTCTGTTCTGCATTTAGGGAGCCCTGGTGGCACAGTGGTTAAAGTGGTCAGCTGCTAACCCAGAGGTTGGCAGTTTGAACCCAGCAGCCACTCTGCAGGAGAAAGACATGGCAGTCTGCCTCTGTAAAGATTTACAGCCTTGGAAACCCTATGGGGGAGTTCTGCTATGTCCTATTAGGTTGCTATGAGTCAGAATCAACTTGACAGCAGTGGGTTTGGTTTGGGTTCTGCCTTTTCCCCCTTTTGATCAGGATTCTTCTATAGAAGCTTTGATCAAATGTTCAGTAATGAAGGCTGGGCACCATGCAGTTCTTCTGGTCTCATGACAGAGGAGGGAAATTCTCAATAATTTCTATAATTTTTTTTTAAATTGTGTTTTAGGTGAAAGTTTACAGAGCAAATTAGTTTCTCATTCAACAATTTATACACAAATTGTTTTGTGACGTCAGTTGCAACCCCCGCGGTATGTCAACACTCTCCCCTTCCATATCCCAATTCCCCATTTCCATCCGTCCATTTTTCCTGCCCCTTCCTGCCTTCTCATCATTGCTTTTGGGTAGGTGTTGCCCTTTTGGTCTTATATACACGATTGAATTACGAAGCACGTTCTTCACATGTGTTATTTTTTGTTTAATAGACTTGTCTAATCTTTGACTGAAGGGTGAACTTTGAGAGTGGCTTCGGCTCTGAGTTAAAAGGGTGTCTGGGGCCATAGTCTCAGGGGTTCCTCCAGTCTCTGTCAGACCAGTAAGTCTGTTCTTTTTTTGGAAATTTGAATTTTGTTCTACATTGTTCTCCCACTCTGTCTGGGACCCTCTATTGTGATCCCTGTCAGAGCGGTTGGTGGTGGTAGCTGGGCATCAATAATTTTTAAAGAAGAGGTCGCACACTTTCATTTTGCTCTGCACCCCCAAATCATGTAGGGGTCCTGTATGGGATGGATAGGCTGTGGGGTATAGGGCTGGGATGGGGATGCAGTCATTTGAAAAACAGGCATTTGAGCACAGACTTGAAGGAGGGCAGGAGGGAGCTGCGGGAGCTGAGAAAGCATGCTCCAGGTAGGAAAATATCCTGTGCAAAGGCCCTGAGGCAGGAGCACGGCTGTGTGTTCAAACCCAAAACCCAAACCCTTTGCCGTTGAGTCAATTCTAACTCGTAGTGACTCTATAGGACAAAGTAGAACTGCCCCACAGGGTTTCCAAGGAGCGGCTGATAGATTCAAACTATTGACCTTTTGGTTAGCAGCCAAGCTCTTAACTACTGCGCCACCAGGGTCTGTGTGTTCAAGGAGCACCATTATTGTCATCATTGTTGTTGCTCTGCCCGTCCTTACAGATGAGGAAAGAGAGACCTTGGGTGCTGGGGGAGACAGCATCACCCAACTCTCCAGGCTCATCCGCTGGACCCCGGAGCTGTGTTCCCCCACCTTGACCACCTGCCCCTGACCCCTCTCTGCCCACCTGCCCCGAGCCTTGACCTCTCTGTGCCCGCCTGTCCCTGACCCCTGACCCCTCTGCCCACCTGCCCCTGACCCCTGACCCTTCTCTGTTTGCCTGCCTACCTCTGACCCCTCCCTGTTCGCCCACCTGCCCATGACCCCTCTCTCTTTGCCCACCTGCCCCTGACCCCTGACCTCTCTGTTTGGCCCACAGGTTGACGCCACACTACATCTACCCACCAGCCATCCTGCAGCCCAGTGTGGTAGTCCCAGCTGCCCCCGTCCCTTCGCTGTCCTCACCCTACATCGAGTACATGCCAGCCAGCCCTGCCTATGCCCAGTACCCGCCAACCACCTACGACCAGTATCCGTACGCGCCCTCACCAGCTACCGCCACCAGCTTTGTGGGATATGGCTACCCAGCCGCCGTGCCTCAGGCCCTCTCAGCTGCAGCCCCTGCGGGCACCACCTTTGTGCAGTACCAGCCGACACAGCTGCAGCCCGACAGGATGCAGTGAGGAGCACCAGGGACGTCCCGAGGGCTGAGGTGGGCCAGCGGCCATGTGTCCCGGTGCAGCCTGGCCCCTGTGCCCCCAAGCACCCTGGGAGCTCCGCCTCGTCAGGAAGCCCGAGAGACTTTCTCCAGCTCTAGGACCTGTGAGGTCTCGAGGGAGGACTTAAGAAGAGAATGATGGAAGCTATTTAAAGATGCAACCCCAAATTCCTTGCACACATGGCAGCCTTCTTCCTGCACCTCACCCTACCCTGTCTGCCCTCTGGCACCCACGACATCCCCACCACATCCCCCACCGAGGCCGCCAGACCCTGCCCAGACCCAAGCCCAGAGGTGCCTTACTTGAGGGAAACCTAACAGAGAAGCTTGTGATGATGTATTGTCACCTGCACAAGCCCTGAGCCACAACCAGGGGTGTGCAGGACACGTTACTCCTCATTTTCTACATGATTGTCTGGTGAGGCTTCCTCAAGCCCCTAGACCACCCAGGTGCCCAAGGGCCCCCGGCTCTACGGGGCTGGCTGGACACCCTTTTTCAGTCGAAGCACTGCAACTTTTTTTCTTATCGTAATTATTTTGCTATTAAGAGATTTCAAATGTTCAGCCTGTGTTTTAAACGGAGACTCTCGCCACCAAGGATCCAAAACTTATTTTTGACTTTGAGGGATTTGCTTTGGTTGTTGGCCCTGCCCAAGGTGACAGTGACCAGATTTTTTCGTGACAAAGTGTCTGCTGGCCGGAGAGCTGGAGCCCCAGCCCCCGGTGGGGTGGGCATCGCTGAGAAGGTCCCTGTGTGTCCCAGATGCGGGGCGCAGCTGTGCGGTGACGCCTGCCTTCGTGCGAGCGCTGTGCGCCTTCTCGGAGGCGGTTGCTGTTTCGGAAGGTCATCACGGTGGTGCTTGTCCCCCAGCTGCCTGCACCTGCCGCGTGGAAGGGCAGAAGGAAGTGGGGCCCTCCCTGAGGGCTGGCTGAGGGTCTGGACCAGGCTGTCACCCAGTAGCAGGGTGGGGGGTGCTCGGCCAAAGCCATCGGCTCTAGGTGGCGCAACCCTGCCTTCTCCCTCTTATTGCCAACCTGCTGTATGCGGCCAGCCCTGAGGTGGAGCTGAGACAGGACCCTGTCTTGAGGGTGCATTTGAGTTGATAGGCTAGAAGTTCTGACACCGAGATGGGGCAGTGGGGGGCTGTGAGAGGCCTGGCCCTGCCCTGGAGGGGGCGCGGGGAGAGGAGGGCAGGGCCGGAGGTTGGGGCAGCTGAGAGTATTCCTTCAGACCTACCTCAGGCTTGCAGGAGGCCTCAGGGAGCTAAGTATGCCACACAGTTTGTGGCACCCGGTCCAGAGTCCCAGAAGATGAAGGTAGCTAATATAATATTTTTATTAGAACGTTCTGATTATAAAAATAAAAGTTGTTTCTTTAAAGAAAAAGTGGGTCTGTAGTTTTTCTTTCGTGGTAGAGCCTTTGACCCCACCCTTCTCCTGTGACCGGGGCTGATCCCCCTCACCCTTGATCCCCCACCCTTCTCCTGTGATGGGGGCTGATCCCCCTCAGCTTTGGTCCCCCACCCTTTTCCCGTGACTGTGGCTGATCTCCCTCAGCTTTGGTCCCCCACCCTTCTCCCGTCATGGGGGTCAATCCCCCTCAGCTTTGGTCCCCCACCCTTCTCCTGTGATGGGAGCTGGTCTCCCTCAGCTTTGGTCCCCCCACCATTCTCTCGTGACAGGCCGATCCCCTTCAGCTTTGGTCTTCCCTCTTGTCAGGACTCCTTGCTGGGGATCTGGGGCTTCTCACCGCAGCTGTTCATCGAGCACCTATTGTGTGCAGCTCTGAGGGGCCTCCAGAGTGACAGATGCATGCAGCCCCCCGCCACTGAAGTGGGTGAGGAGCTGGCACCCCACCTCGCGGGGTGCTGCCAGGCCTGGGCCTGTGGTCATTATTGCAGGCTTGACCAGGGCACTGCCATTGAGGTGGGGGCCTTCTGGGAAGTGCTGTTGGGGCCAAGCACCTGCTACCTGCCAGGCTCAATTGTTCATTGAGGGGTGTCTATCCGCCAGGCGTCTTGCTTTTCCGGGACAGGTGTGACCCTGCCCATGTGGGGGGCCAGTGCAGTCATTGGTACCAGTGGTTCAGCCCTCGTCCTGACGGGCCCAGCCCCACTAGGACAGACTTCTGAGGCCATGGAGAGCAAGGTGGGGCTGCAGGGGCAGACAGGTGTCTGTGGTGGCTGCCCCACCCTCTGGGATGCCCTGACCTGGGACCATCCTCCCTGCATTCTTTGGTGGGTCCCCAGGGGCCCCCCTGGCCTTTGCCAGTCACTTTGACATTGACAAGTCTCCCTTCTCTGGTCCAGGCTTATGGGGGCCCGAGGGAGGGGCAGAATCCCTGGCCACATCAGGGAAACCCCCCAGGGTTGGCTGTCCTCACCAGGCCCTTCCCTGTGCTGGCTCTGAGTTTGCAAACACTGGCAAGGGGTCAGGGAGACAGTGGAGGCATCCAGCTCAGGAGAAGACATTTGCTGCGGCCGATAAGGGCAGAGATGGGAGGGGCCTGTGGGCCCAGGGTTATCGGGCAGGCCACTCAGGTCAGCGTGTTTCCTGTCGCTATCAGCTGGGGCAGCCTCTGGGGCCAGCCTGCGGGAAGGCCTCGAGCCTGCAAACACCCCCCTGAGTCCCAGGGCTGAGGGCTCTGCACCACGGGGGGGCTAGGAGAGACATATCCAGAGAGCAGTTGAAGGCTTAGGCAGTGAGCTGGGTCTGTGTGTGTGGAGTGCAGCCAGGGTGGCAGTCATAAATGGCCACAATAACCGCCCTGCTGACATCTGCAGCTGCCCATCTGCCAGGCGCTGTGCTGTTCATGGACGTCTCAATTACCCAGTAATTGCAGCTAATTCTGTAACTGTCCCCATTTAGCAGACACGGAGAGGAGGCCTGTCCCCGCCTCCCCGCCTCCTGAGCCTCAGCTGTGAAAGGGTCATGATCATCCCCCTGGGGCAGGGACTTTCTGTCCCTTCGCTGCCGAGTCCCTAGCAGCTGGCACAGGCCTAGCACCCAGCAGGCATGCAGTGAGCGTGGGTGCAGGAGGCAGGTCTAGGGGTGGGGCTGGGCTGCCTCGGAGCTCCTTCCTGTCTGCGTGGGCCCTGCCTGTGAGCCTTGCTCCTACACACACCCAGAGGGACACACACATGCACACACACACAAGCACACACACGTGTGTGTTTATACACACAGACACTCCTTAACACCAGAAAAACTAAACCCACTGCCATTGAGTCAATTCTGACTTACAGCGACCCTATAGGACAGAGTAGAGCTGCCCCATTGGGTTTCTTAGGCTGTAATCTTTACGGGAGCAGATGACCAGGTCTTTCCTCCTGCAGAGTGGCTGGTGGGTTCTAACTGCTGACCTTTTGGCTAGCAGCTGAGCACTTAACCACTGCACCACCAGGGCTCCCCTTCTTAACACACAGACACATATACACACAAAGACACTGATTAACACAGACCCACCCAAGAGGGACACATACTCGTCTGTGCTCATATATACACACAGAGACACTCATTAACACACCCCAGAGAGACACACGTCTACACCCACACACGTCTGTGTTTATATACACACTCATTAACACAGACACATAAACATACTCCCCTCCACAAACACATACATACACAGACCCACACACATGCATACAGACACATATACATGCAGAGACACATGTAGAAACACACCCTCATGCACACATGCAAAGATGTAGAGATGCACAGACACATGCAATGTACACACAGACACACATGCACATGAAGACGTGACTGCATATATATACATGCACACAGACATATATGACTGTGCATATATAATACACAGACACACGTGCACACACAAGACACACACATGGCTGCATATATACAGACCCAGACACATGCACACACAGACATATGTGACTGCATAGACACGTGCACAGACACGTGACTGTTTACACACACACGTGCACACACAGACACGTGCATATATACACAGACACATGCACACACAGACATGACTGCATATATACACACAGACACGTGCACAAAAGACACATATGACTGCATGTATACAGACACACAAGTGCACACAGATGCGTGCACTCACAGAGACACATGTGACTGCATATAAACACACAGACGTGACTGCGTATAAACAGACGTGCACAGAGACATGTGACTGCATATACACACATGTGACACACGTGACTGCATATATACACACAGACACGTACACACATACGTGACTGCATATAAATACACAGACACACGCACAGACCCATGTGACTGTGCATATAAACACACAGACACGTGTGCAGAGAGACATGTAGGCATATAAACACACACAGACATGCACAGAGACACGTGTGACTGTGCATATATACAGACACGTGCACACACAGAGACACAGAAACAGATGGATTCTGTGATGGGTTCTGTGATTCAGGGCTTGAGTCGGGGTGGGCACATGACCCAATTTAGGTCAAGGAGAGTCAGTCCTGGGATTGTTGGGAAAGGAAAGCTGTCCTTCTGCTGGGGAAGCCAAGGTGGGAGTGGGTAGGTCTGGAGCTGTGGGGAGGAGGGGTTCTCCGTATGGTGAGGCAGCCTGAGAATGAAACCAACACAAGGCAAAGCAGAGCAGAGGAGTGGAGAAGGGCAGAGAGTGGGCCTTGGTGACATGGTGGGAGTCCCTTGATTCAGCTATGCCTGAGCTGGCCCCTGGCCTTTTTCTGTTATGAGAGCTTATTCCCTCTTTTGCTTACGTCTATTCAGTTTTGTTTTTCTGTCCTTTGCAACCAAGAGTCTGGGCATAATCTCAAAGGGCCTACATTACTTAGGATTAGATTCAGTGACATGAAACAGGGACCCAAAATGGCAGTGGTTCTTAACTAGTTACAAGTTTTTTTGTTTTTTTTTTCATGTAAAAGAAGTTTGAAGTAGGTGATCCAGGGCTTGGGAGAGAGCTCCAACAGTCAGCAGGAACTCAGGCTCCTTCTGTCTTCCCACTGCACCATTTTAGTATATAGCTTCCTCCCTTAAGACCAACTTATGGACCAGAATGGCTGCTGGAGCTCCAGCCATCATGTCCGAGTTTCAGGTAGCAGAAGGAAGAAGGGGAAGGCTAAAGGAATGCCTCAGGCTGAGTCATCCCAAGGAGGCTTCCTAGAAGTGGTACCCAATGTTCCTCTCCCATCTCGTGACTAGGACCTAGTGGCACTGCCATAGCTGACCGTGAGGGAGGGTGGAGAATGTAGGTGTTACCTGGGTGTGTTGCTACCTAGGACATAGAAAGCGCTCTGTCGCTAAGGAAGAAGGAAGGACTGGCCTTTGAGCAGACAACTAGCAGTTTCTGCCCCAGGGCCTTCCAGTGACCACACTTTGAGCTCAGGGTAATAAACCCCTGACTCACATGGGCTTTGTGATGACTGCTACTGTCTCAGCTGCGTTATCTCCTCAGCCTTCACTGTCCAGGGACCATCATTATTATGCCCATTTTACAGATGGGGAAATTGAAGCTCACAGGGCTCACCTGACTTGCCTGAGGTCACCTGGCTCCCTAGAGGCCATTCTGGGAGGACCACTCAACCTCCTGCCTCACCGATGGATTTGGGATTTGGTAAACAAGAAGCCTAGGGCAGGCAGCTCACGTGCGCAGACTCAAGGCCCCAAGTGCTCAGACGCCTTGGGTGGGATGCTGGGTGGGGTACCACTGGGAGGAAAAAGTTGTACTGTCATGATGTCATCCAGTGTGCGGGCCCTGCCACGCGTCAGTGTATGATCACCCCATTTTATGAAGGGGAAGCAGGCTCAGAGGCGCGGGGGGTTATGGTGGGAAGTAGTTGACCCAGGTCTGTCTGACTCCAAAGCCTATGTCGTTGGCCTCTGGCCACATGGCCTCTGGGAGCTCGAGGCTGAATGCTCTGGCCAGTGCTCAGTCTGTCCTGTATCTCCTGTGCCTCCTTCAGGCGGGTGGATCCCAGCCTGGGGCACTGCAGGCGGGAGCCAACAACCTCTGACTTTGTGGCTTTCTTGTCACTGCCTGTTCTTGGGTGATGGGCTCAGCATCCCCGAGTCATGGTTCCGTTACCATATACGGGTTAAAACCCCGGACCCACCTCCCAGGACTGTCGTCGTAAGGATTAAATGAGATGAATTAGGTCAAGTGCTTGGAGAGGCCTGGCGTGCAGCCGACGGCCCAGCTCACCACCCCAGCCTGCTGCCAGAGGAAGAGCCAAGTGAACCATGGGGTGGAGGTGAGAAAACCACCCGTTCATGTGAAGTCCTCTGCCTTCCCTGCTGCCCACCATGTACCTTCCTCACATCCCTCTCCCTGGCTGCTGAGTCACATTTATGTTTGTCGGGATGTAAACACCCAGCCATGACCCCCAGGCATCGGGTTCGGGACCATGCAGATACAGCGAGGATGACAAGGGCAGCTGCCCGGTGTGTCAGCACATGTCACGGGCATGGGGCGGGCACCTGGCCCCACCTCTAGGGCTGCCTGCTATGGCAGATAAGTGCCAAGCTCTGCTTATCAGCCCAGCTCCCCTGCCTGCTCTACCCCAAGCCTTGGCGTACACATTGGGGTGCACAGCTGCCTGGACATCAATGATGGGGCAAGCCCCTCTCCCCCCCCACCCCCCACCCACCAGACAGCTGAGCCTGGTGCATGAGAAACAACTCAAATGGGTCCCGGGTGCCTCCTGCTGGCTTCCTGGGCCCCAGAAACCGGGGCACTTTTGGAGAAATTAAAGATAAAAAAAATTTTTTTTTCTAAAATTATAAAATAACTCTATTGGAAAAAATTCAAAGAAGATTTATTAAAACAATCTATATGTATGTATAAAAAAGTGACAAAGGAAATAGACCTGATGTTAATGGTAGTAGGACTACAGGAGAGTTTTACTTTTTTCTGGACACGCATCTGTGTCTTTTGCAGCTGAGAAATAATTGGAGAATGAAATGTTTGGCATTTGAGTATTTGATATTATAACTGTGTGTGTGTACCCCAAATGCTAATGGGTACAGTTAATTGTGTCCATTGCCTTGCTTATATTGATCTTCTGGGTTTCTCTGATGGGCTTTAGGCAGGTGGGCTCCAGTCTGCTGTTCTCTTGCCTGTGGCAACCCACGTGATCTTTTGAAAAAGTAGCTCAGAACATGTTCCCGGGCACAAAAGTCCTTCTGTGGCTCCTCATTGCCCTGGAATAAAACCCAGCTCCTTGCCCTCATGAACTGTACCCTGTAGCCCATCTGATGCTCTTGAGAGCCACGCCCCTCCAACACCCTGCAGCTGGCTCTTTCTTGTTCTTTTGTCCTAGCTCAAAGGTCACCAGGCCTCAGCTCAAATGTCATGCCTTCCTGACCTCCTTATCTAAGCTGTCACCTTCACCCCCATCCTTGTTTTTTCTAATTTTTTCTTTTGGAGCAGCTGCCCCTCTTTTTGTTGCAGCCTTCTGGGACAAGGGAGGGTGGGCCATTGCCCCTGTCCCCTCCCCAGGCCTGGCCTCAGAGCTTAGTAGGAATGAGTCTGTGCTGCCTCTTGCTCCTCCTCGCAGCGGCTGGCTGGGATCTCTGAGCAGCACTCCTCCAAAAGCCCCTCTCCTGGAGGCTGGACAGACCCACCCCATGGGCCTCAGCCAGCCTGGCCCTGGCCCTCCCACCATCCCACGCCAGCAACGGTGCCCTTGGTACTGCGCCACCCAGAGGTCAGCATGCCCTGGGATGGCCTGACCCTTGTGCGGGTGTGGACTCAGCCTCTCCCCACCTTGCAAGCCACAAGTTAGTTCTCCTGAGCCAAGGGAGAGGCAAGCATCGCAGAATCCACCTGGCTCCTCGCACCCACAGGGAGGCACCACCTGCAAGCTGCCGTCTTGACTCTCAAGCTGAGTTTTCATCATAGCAGCCTCCAAGATAATTAGGGCATGGGAGGAGCCGTAGTCATTGACATAGGGTTGCATAGATTTCCCTCCTTACAAGCTGTGTGACCTCAGGAAAGTCACTGACCCGCTCAGAACCTCAGTTTCCCCATCAGTGAAAAGAGGATGAATACCTGAGTGTGCCCCAGGAGGCAATGTGGATAAAGCACTTCGACAGGGTCAGTTCTGGGGGGGTGGAAGGGGCAGAGGAGTGCCGTTGTTGTCATCATTGTGTGCTGTGGCTCAATTCCAACTCACAGCGGCACCGTAGGACAGAGTAGAACTGCCCCCATAGGGTTTTTTTTTTTTTTTTAATCTTTACAGAAGTAGATCAGCACATCTTTCTCCCACGGAGGGGCTGGTGGGTTTGAACCACCGGCCTTTTGGTTAGCAGCCGAGTGGTTAACCATTGCACCACCGGGGCACCTTTTTTGAATAAGGGACTCCACATTTTTATTTTGCAGTGTTGTTGGGTGCCATCGAGTCCATTCTGACTCTTTACAACCCTATAGGATAGAGTAGAACCCCCCATAGGATTTCCAAGGCTGTAAAAAAAAAAAAAAAAAAAAAAAAATTTTTTTTTTTTTTAATCTTTGTAGCTGCAGACTGCCACATCTTCCTCCTGTGGAGCGGTTGGTGGGTTCGAACTGCTGACCTTTTGGTTAGCAGCCGAGCGCTAGGCCACCAGGGCTCCTGGGGGAGACCAGTCCTTTATTATTATTATTCTTGCTTTGTTGTTAACTGCCCCATCTTGAGAAAGTGCCCTCCCCTGCCTGTAGGCCCTTTGTGTTGAGCGAGTCGGTTGCAGGGGGGCCCCGGCAACTCCACCGGCCCCAGTGCTGAGATCTTGGGACCTCGATGAGCCTGTGCCAACCCCAGTGCTAACCACTTGCTTGCCAGCTCCAAACCCAAACAGATGCCTGCTGTGTAATCCTGTCAGCCCAACCACACAGACCATCACAGTCAACATTAGAAGGGCCCTGGCAGCCTTGCCCGAGCAATCCCTGTTATCAGTGCTTCTCAGCCTGGCTGCACCCCAGAACCTGGGGAAACCTTTAACCACGCCCCTGCCCAGCCCCACCTGGCTCAACGGAATCCCAGCCTCCAGCAAAAGGGCCTAGTGTGGGTGCTTCCTGAGCTCCTGGTGATCCTAATGGGTAGTCTGGATTGGGAACCATTGTGTTTGTTTCAGTGGTTAAGCACTTGGGTGCTAACTAAAAGGTCACAGTTTGAACTCACCAGCACTCCACGGGAGAAAGACCTGGCAGTCTGCTCCCGTAAAGATTCCAGCCTGGGAAACCCTGTAGGGCAGTTCTATTCTGTCCTATAGGGCCACTATGAGTTGGAATTGACAGTAGTGAGTTGTCTTTTTTTTTTAATAATAATTTTTATTGAGCTTTAAGTGAATGTTTACAAATCAAGTCAGTCTGTCACATATAAGTTAATACACATTTTACTCCTTACTCCCACTTGCTCTCCCCCTAATGAGTCAGCCCTTCCAGTCTCTCCTTTCGTGGCAATTTTGCCAGTTTCTAACCCTCCCTACCCTCCTATCTCCCCTCCAGACAGGAGATGCCAGTAGTGAGTTTTTTATGGGATGCATATTTCAAGGAGCCCTGGTGGCACAAACCAAGACGTTGGCAGTTCAAACACACCCTGCGGCTCTGTAGGAGAAGGACCTGGCAATCTGCTCTTGTAAACACTGCAGCCAAGAAAGCCCTTTGGGGGCAGCTATGAGTGGAAATTGGCTCGACGGCACCTAACAACAACGACATACTTATTTCCTTTTAATTTTTTGAAATGTGCTTCCACCTGTCCATTTTTCCTTTGTTTTTCTGTTTTGTTTCTTCAGCAGTTAAGACAGACTCTGCCCTCTACAGTTTTGTGAAGAATTCAAATTTGTTTCCTTTTTAGCATTTTGATGGCTCAGTTTAGAAAATATTTTTTGTTAATCTACTCAGCCTATAGCTGGATTAGAGTGGGGGAGACGGGAGCTCCCTCTCCTTTCCTTTATGGGGTTCTCAAACCTTCCCATGAGCACAAGATGTGGCTGACTGTTATTTGTAATTTAAACCAATTTAAAAGAATACCACTCAGTGCAAATCAAAACCACAATGAGATACCCCTTCACACCCACTAGGAAGGCTATGACTAAAAAGTCAGACAATAACAAGTGTGGACGAGGATATGGAGAATTGAAGCTCTCACACACTGCTGGTGGGAATGTAGAATGGTGCGGCCGCTGTGGAAAACAGTCTGGCAGTTCCTCAGACGGCTATATGTAGTTGCCATACCACCTGGCAATTCTGCTTCTATGTATATACCCAGGAGAACTGAAAACATATGCCCACACAAAAACTTGTACGTGACTGTGCATAGCTGCATTATTCACAATAGCCAAAGTTTGGCAACAACCCAGATGTTTACTGATGGATGAGTGGGTAAACCAACTATGGTAAATCCTTACAGTGGAATATTTTCAGCCATTAACAGGAATGAAGTACTGATACATGCTACAACATGGAGGAACTTTGAAAACCTTATGTGGAGTGAAAGCAGCCAGACACAAATGGCCACATATTGTCTGATTCCATTCATGTGAAAACCCAGAATAAAGGCATCTATAGAGATAGAAAGTAGATTAGTGGGTGCTCATGGCTGGTGGTTGGCTTGCTGCTTGCCAGGCACAGCTTGATTACCAAGCAGGTCTTAGGAAACCAGCAAGGCAGGGTCCCCCCTACCCAAAATGAGAAAAAACTGTGAAAGAATTTAAAATTTTTAAAAAGCGTTTGAAATCACCAGAAGAAAAAAGCAGAATTTTGCGGGCCATCCCTATACTTATGGTTCACATGGCTTTTATTTTGCGTTGTGGGCAGGTGAGGGGTGGGGTGCCTCTTTCTCTTCATGGCTTGCACTGAGGTCTTCATTTGGCTGGAATCTTTGGGATTAAAGCATGAACAGGGGCCGAGACAGCCCTGAACCAGGAGTCAGCCCCTGGCCTGGGCCATGTCCTCACATCACACGGGGACACTCAGGAGCAGAACTGCCCCATAGGGCTTCCTAGGCTGTAATCTTTTTTTACATTTTATTTTGTTGTTGAGGATATACACAGAAAAGCATACACCAATTCAATAGTTTCTAAACATACAATCCAATGAGATTGACGACATTCTTTGAGTTGTGCAGCCATTCTCATCCTGCTTTTCTGAATTGTTCCTCTCGCATTACCATAAACTCACTACCCCTAGGTTTCCTATCTAATCTTTAGAGTTTCTGTAGTCAGTTTGGCCCCACGTAGATCATCCTTCAAAGAGCATAGTGCTCAGGGCAGACATTTTTTCACTAGTTAAGATAAACTATTGTTTGTTTTTAAGAAGACTTTAGGGGATATTTTTGGTTTAAGGTTTAAAGATTATCTCAGGGCAATAGTTTCAGGGGTTTATCCAGTGCCTTTGGCTCCAGAAAGTCTCAAGTTCATGAGAATTTGAAATTCAGTTCTACATTTCCCCCCTTTTGATCAGGATTCTTCTATAGAATCTTTGATCAAAATGTTCAGTAATGGTAACTAGACTGTAATCTTTATGGGAGCAGATTGCCAGGTCTTTTTTCCTGAGGAGCAGCTGCTGGATTTGAACTGCTGACCTTTTGGTTAGCAGCCAAGTGCTTAATGGTTGTGCCACCAGGGCTCCTTAGGAAAACCGCAGATGATTTGAAATCAGCAGGGGCTTTGGGGGACCTCTCCTCTCTCTCTCTGCCTACCTTGCCCCCATTCAACCCTGGAGGACCCAGTGGCTGCCTCGTGGGAGAGGGGAGGAGAAGTGGAGGAAAGGCAGGAAAGTGGGGGTTCCTGGGCGAGGAGAGAAGCCCTCCCTGAAGGGGGCTTGGAGGCCGAATGGCTCACTTGCTGACACCAGCTGCTGCTCATGTTCGGGAGTGCCTTGGAGGGCCCCTGTTATCCGAGTGGCCCCAGGTAGCAGATCTGCTTATTTCTTCCAGGGCAGGGAAGGAACAAGTCCCGGCCGGGGCAGACATGGGCGTGCCTGGCCCATCCATGTCAGTGTGGTCACTGCACCCCGCCTGGCACCCAGCGGGGTGCTAGTGGTACTGGCTGTACATGTGAATTCTGCACAATTTAACAGAGAAGACGTCTCAGGCAGAGGAGACGTTGGTTGGGGCAGTGGTGCGGCCCAAAGTCACCGGGGTTGGGGTGGGGAGGGGTTGGGGGTGAGGATGAGGGGGCGCATCTACATGAGAGAACGCACTGGGGACCGCACGCCCAGCCACGGGGTCAGGACCAGGAGCTGACGGGGAAAAGTCCGCTGGGTCCAGGCCTGGGAAAAGAAGGGAGAGTTCCTTGTCTGGGCACCTCCCCCAGGAGTCCTCCGTGGAGATCAGAGACGCCGTGGGAGAGTGGGACGACGTTCTCTTGGGAAGCCAGAGGTCTGCCTCCTTCGAGGGCTGCAGAATTCAGTTCTGGCCATATTTGCCTCAGAGCCAAGTGGCTGCCCTGTGGAGCCAGGGTATAAATATCGGTTTATTTACTCTTCGTCCCAATAAAGCATTCTTGGAAGAACAAAAGGCTTCCGGCTGCTGGGGCACAAGTTTGGAAACGCAGCCCTGGGGCAGGAGGTGGGTACATGGGGCTGTGCGGGGCCAAAGGCTCCCAGGGCTGGGAATGTTCTAGAACTTCTGAATCACGTTTGCAGGGGCCACTCAGGGGGCTCCTTTGCCAGGGGATTCACCTCCAGAAAGTAAAACAAGGCAGACTCTCAGTGAGAACGGACTGGAGCCCACCCTCCAGGGGCCTTCTGCAGCCATTTAACCAACCCCAGTAATTGTGCCCAGGTTTTCCCCCTGGGGAGCCACCACTTCCCCACTCCCAGTCTTGGGATTAGGTGGGTCCCAGTCCACCCTCAACTCCACTTGTTGTTGTTAGGTGCCGTCGAGTCAGTTGCGACTCATGGCGACCCCATGCAAAACAGAACGAAACACTGCCCTGTCCTGCGCCATGCTCACAATTGTTGGTATGCTTGAGCCCATTGTTGAAGCCACTCTGTCAATCCACCTCGTTGAGGGCCTTCCTCTTTTTCACTGACTCTCTATTTTACCAAGCATGATGTCCTTCTCCAGGGACTGATCCCTCCTGACAACATGTCCAAAGTATGTGAGATGCGGTCTCACCATCTTTGCTTCCAAGGAGCATTCTGGTTGTACTTCTTCCAAGACAGATTTGTTTGTTCTCTTGGCAGTCCATGGTGTATTCAATATTCTTCGTCAACACCATAATTCAAAGGCATCAATTCTTCTTGGGTCTTCCACTCATTGTGCAGCTTTCATACGCATATGAGACGATTGAAAAACGTCATGGCTTGGATTAGGTGCACCTTAGTCCTCAAGGTGACATCCTTGCTTTTCAACACTTTAATGAGATCTTTTGCAGTAGATTTGTCCAGTGCAATGTGTCTTTTGATTTCTTGTCTGCTGCTTCCATGGGTGTTGATTACGGATCCAAGTAAAATGAAGATGACTCCTCTTGGCCAACGGGAACATTGCATGCCCCCAGCCTCAGCTGGTTGACTCAGGAATGGGCATGTGGCACAGCCCACATATGCTGGGCTGGCTGG
Source organism: Elephas maximus indicus (assembly GCF_024166365.1). NCBI lineage: Eukaryota > Metazoa > Chordata > Mammalia > Proboscidea > Elephantidae > Elephas > Elephas maximus. The sequence continues at coordinate 11,829,335 of NC_064843.1, read as the reverse complement.
GAGAGGGGCATGTCCCCTTTCACGTGGACTTAACCTGGTGGGTGAGAGCCTGAAGCTGCCTGGATTACTTCATGGAGCCTAAGCACAAAAACAGCTTAGGAGGTAGAAGGGCATAGAGAGGAGAGAAATCAAGTCTTGATGACAATGACCTCATGACTGGCTGCTGGATCCAGCTATTCCTGAAGCCAGTATGTGAAAGCCAGTCATCGTTCTTTTGTTTTCATTAGACCAGCGAGCATATTGGTTTCCTATGGCTGCTGTAACAAATTATCACAAACAGTGGCTTAAATCAACATCTTTTTATTATCTCACAGTTTTGTAGGTCACAGCCCAGGCCAGTGTGACTCAGCTGGGTCCTCTGGTTAGGTCAAAATCAGTGTGGCAGAGCCGCATTCCTTTCCAGAGTCTTTGGGTATGAATCCACTTTCAAGCTCGCTCTGATCGTTCTTTGTGGTTGTGGGACTGAGGTCCCCATTCCCTGCTGGCCATCGGCTGGGACCCATCTTTTCTCCTAGAGGCCGTCCGTCTTCCTTCCCATGCTTTCCATGTGGCTCCCTCCAGCATGGTGCGTTGAGTATTCTCATGCTTTAAATCTCTGCAGTTTTCCCTTCTGCTGCATCTCTCTGCTTTTAAGGGCTCATGTGATTACACTGGGCTCACCCGAATAATCTAGGATAATCTCTCTATCTTAAGGCCTGTAAACCTAGTCACATCTGCAAAGTCCCTTCTGCTGTGTAACGTAGTCACAGGTTCTAGGGACTAAGGCATGGACATCTTTGGGCATTGGGGCCATTATTCTGCCAACCACAAGAGTTTGACTTGTGTTTTCTGTCATTTGCAATGGGAAGAACCCCGACTGGTTTGCCCTCTTGCTGGACTTGATTGGTTCATGCAGCTGAAAATCTCTGCTTCAGGAATGGCTAGATCCAGCAGCTCGAACACTGTCATAAAGACTCGAGTTCTCCCTATCTGTCAGGCTCTGCTGGTTCCATGCTTAGGCTCCATGGGGTGCCCCCTGGCTTGTACCCTCTGGATTGAAGTCCCCAGAACAGAAGATATGCCTCTGTCCCACCAGTGCCTAACCCCGGCCAAGCCCATCACAAAGGCATCCACCTCTATCATGCTGGGAGGTCTATCTCTGTACCGTAAAAGTTCCTGCCCGGGCTGGACCCTGGCTGTCCCTTTGATAAGCCTCAGATCTCTAAGTATTTTCCATGTAATTGATAGCACATTGAGCCCCAAAGACCCTCTTTTCCTTCCTCCCGCTATAATGACTTTCTCCTCTGTGCCAGCCGCTGGGGTGCAGCCGTGAAAAGGGGACCATGACCCCTGCCCTCACTGGCGCTCACGTCCAGTAACAGAAGCAAAGAGAAATCATTCAGGTACAGGCTGAGAGGAGGCAGAGAAGAAAGTCAGGTGTAGTGATGGGAAAGGTCAGAGGGGTCCAGGCAAGCCAGCGAGCAAGTGAATGACAGCCCCACTGGGGAAGAATCACTAGGGAGCCAGCAGAGGGAGGAGCCTTCCAGGGAGCGGCCACAGCATGTGCAAAGGCCCTGGGGCAGGACACGTTTGGCTGGGTTGGGGAGCTGCAGGGAGGCCAAGAGGGCTGGAACATGGTGAAGGGGAGAGGGTGAGCTGGGAAAGTGGGTAGGGGCATGGATGGGGATGAATAGCCCCCCAAACACCCCCATCCATGTCAAAACAGAAGCTATCTGTGGCTTTGGACTAGCAGCTTCTCGGGGGTTGGGAGCACAGGGCCTGACTCAAGCACCCCCTGGCATCTTTCTCTCTGGACCCTTCCTCGGTCCCCCCCCGGTGAGAGCCCTTCCCCCTTACCGCTGTGTTTGTGATTTTACGAGGCCATCGGCAGAGCGACTTCTGCTTTCACTTCCTGCCCAGCCTCCCAGAATATTGTTTGGCACCTCGTTGAGGTTTACACCTGGTGCCCCATTGTCCATTACCTGTCCTTGAGTGGGCTGTCTCAGACAGGTCCTACTGCGAGGGGGTGAGCCCATAGCTCCCCTTACTTTGCACCTCAGTGAACTGCCTTCTCTGGCCTCCAGCTGTTGGCAGTCACCTTCCCGTTACTAAGAGAGATGGCATTTGTATGTGACAGTAATAGCAGCTTCTATTGATCTATTTACTGAATAGGTCTCAAGGATTTATAGTGGAAAGCCTCTCCCCCAACTCTGTCTCTCACCCAGTTCTCTCCCTCTGTTATGGATTGAATTGTTTCCCCCCAAAAAATATGTGTTGTAAATCCTAAAGCCGGTGCCCAAGGCTGTAATCCAGTTTTGGAATAGGACTTTCTTTGTTACGTTAATGAGACCAAAACCGTGTAGGGTATGTTTTAAACCAATCACCTCTGAGATATAAAAACAGCAGAATAGGCACAGAGAAGGAAGCGGGGACGAAGGGAAAGATACACACCACATGAAGATCACCAAGGAACAGAAGCTGAGAAGACACAAGAGTTTCCCCTAGAGCCGGCACCTGAATTTGGACTTCTAGCCTAAGCTGTAAGAAAATAAATTTCTGTTTGTTAAAGCCACCCATTTGTAGTATTTCTGTTACAGCAGCACTAGATAGCTAAGGCACCCTCCAAGGCGTCTGAGGCCTCCAGTTGTGACGTGTTTCACTTTGTGGGGGTGTATGTCTATTCTCCCCCAAACCAGGCTTGGTGCTTTCCCCCTGTGAGGTACCTGGCCCTTTTCCCTTAGAGGCGTGGCGAAGATCCGCCACCGAGTACACCAGGGTTTGCCGGTCTGGTCCTTGGCTGCACTGCGTCATGAGCCGCCGGGTGAGTGGGCGTGCTGTATTTACCCAGCCCGGGACGGAGGCCTGAGTTGCATCTTTTGCTGTTTCTGGCAACTGTGAAATGGATCTCCTGGAGCAGGTGTACCTGACAAGGCTCATCTGCAAGACCTGCAGTGTGCCGGTATTTAACTGCCTCTTCTTTCTGGGCCCTCGCACAGCCCTGCTGAGAAGGCACAGTGGAGCCCAAGGACATGCTTTCTTGATTTTTCAGTGATTCAGTGGGACCTGGGCCTCCTGGAATGATTTCATGGTTATTTCATAGGGGTTTTCTATGGGCTCCCTTTAGAGACCTCAGAAATAACCATTAGAAACCAGCCGTTGAAAACCCCACGGAGCACAGTTCTACTCTGACCCACATGGGGTCACCATGCATCAGAGTCGACTCAATGGCAACAGATTTGGTTTGGTTTAAAGGAGACCCACACATGCCCAAAGGAACCCTGGTGGTGCAATGGTTAAGCACTCGGCTGTTAACCGAAAGGTTGACGGTTGAAACCCACCCAGCAGCTCCATGGGAGAAAGACCTGGCAATCTGCTCCTGTGAAGATTAGAGCCAAGAAAACCCTATGGGGCAGTTCTGCTCTGTCACACGGGGTCACTGTTAGTCGGAATTGACTTGGCGGCACCCAGCAACAACAACAGCAATGCACATGCCCAAACCAGCCTCAGAGGTCATCACAGGGTCTTCCCCTATCTGCTTCTCCAGCTTTGCTCTCACTGACTGCTGTCCGCTGACCCCTGGGTTCCTGGCTGTCACCAGGACACTGGTGCCATGCCCAGAGCCCTCACTGCCTGAGGGTGCTCACAGGGCTGCGGCCTGAGGGCTGCCAGAGGAGGCCGGGTGCCATGGGGGTGGGAATGGGCACCTTTGTACCCAACCTGCAGCCCCTGGGTCCTGACCCAGACCCGCCTGTGCTTACAGCCTCCCGAAGCCCCCACCGACCCTCCCTCACATGGAGCCTGGTGGGGACAGACGCCATCGCCTCACTCCACCAGACTCACTGCCACACCACCCCCACATCCTTGTTCCCCTCCCACGCACAACACCAAGACCTTGGTGGGTGTGAACAGAGACAGGCAGGTGCTGGGGTGGAGTGAGGTCGGTGGGGTAGAGAGGGAGGGTCTCCATTCCAGCGGCAGTCAGTCCTGCCTCCGATTGGGGCTTCGTGACAATTTCACCAGCCCTCAATGTCCCTCTCTAAATGAATTCATCCATGTGTTTGCTCATCATTCAGTCTTTCCCCACTTACTGAAAACCTACCAAATATATGGTCTTAAAGAGCTGTCGCGGCACAGCGGTTAAGAGCTACAACTGCTAACCCAAAAGGTCAGCAGTTTGAATCCACCAGTCTCTACTTGGAAACCCTATGGGGCAGTTCTACTCTGTCCTGTAGGGTCACTATGAGTTGGAATCGGCTTGATGGCAACAGGTTAGTGGGGAAGACAGAAAATACGTAAGTCATCACTCAGTTGATTGTTGAATTTCGGTTCTGATAAATGGCAGCGTGCAGTGCCCAGCTATGCCAGGTATATGCCCCCTTAGGGCCTTTGCACTGGCTGTGCCCTCTACCTGGAACACTCAGGTGTCCACGGGGCTCTCCCCTCACCTCCTGCAGGGCCCACCTTGAGGAGGGCTTCCTGACCACAGTCCCTTCCCCTCCCCAGGACCCTCTCACCCTCTCCTGCTTTATTTTTCTCCATAGTTCTTATCACACCTCACACCTTACACTCCTGTTAACCAAAACCATACCCGTTTCCATCGAGTCGATTCTGACTTACAGCGACCCTGTAGGACAGAGAAGAACTGCCCCATAGAGTTTCCAAGGAGTGGCTGGTGGATTCGAGCTGCCGACCTTTTGGTTAGCCACTGAACGCTTAACCACTGCGCCACCAGGGCTCCAAACTTACCATGTCACTTATTATTCCTTATTTGTCTTTTTATTGCTGATACTCTGGTAGAATGTGAACCCATGAGGAAGGCATTTTTTTTAAATTTTTGTTGTAGAGAATATACATAATAGAATATACACCAATTCAACCGTTTCTACACGTACAATTCAATGACATAGATGACAATCTTTGAGTTCTGTAACCATCCTCACCCTCCTTTTTTGAGTTGATCCTCCCTCACTGCCCCATGAGGGAGGCGTTTTGATCTGTCTTGTTCACCTCTCTATCTCCAGTGCCTAGAAGATTGATCCACACGTAATAAAAAAGTCCAAGCCCATTGTTCTGACTCACAGAGACTCCATGTGACAGAGTAGAACTGCCCCATAGGGTTTCCTAGGCTGTAGTCTTTACGAAGCAGATCACTAGGTCTTTCTCCCAAAGAGCAGCTGTTGGGTTCGAACCACTGTGCTGTTGGTTAGCAGTTGAGTGCTTAACCACTGTGCCACCAGGGCTCCTTCCACACATAATAGCTGCTCAATAAATATTTGTTGAATGAATGAGTCACTAGCTGGGGCCTGACCTGTCCAGGTATTCAGGGCTGGGGTGGGGGTGTCGAGGGGCTAGTTTTGTGGGGCCTTGAAGTTTGTACAAGGAGCCCTGGTGGTGCAATGGTTAAAAGTTTGGCTGCTAAATGAAAGATCACTGGTTCCAACCCACCAGCTGCTCCCTGGGAGAAATATGTGGCAGCCTGCTTCTATAAAGATTAAAATTAAAAAACCAAACCTATTGCTGTTGCGTCGATTCCAACTCATAGCAAATATAAACATTACAGCCTTGGAAACCCTATGGGGCAGTTCTACTCTGTCCTACAGGGTCACTATGAGTCGGAATCAACAGGAATGGACAGGAACGGGTTTGGTTTTCGGTTTTAAAGTTTGCCCAGTTTGGAGCACTGTCTCTAAGGAAAAGAAGATACAGTAAGATTAGGTTCAGGGCCTTGGAAAATGAGGGACCAAAGCCAAAGCTCCATTAACCTTGGGTAAGACCACATCTGCCTGCCATAGCCCCATTTAAGCTGAGACCTGAAGGCCAACTGGCCTTAAGGAAGGGAAAAGCATTCAAGGCAGAGGGAACAGCGCCAGGTAGCCAAGAGCCAGGGAAAGATGGAGGGAAGGCCTGTGTGGCTGCAGCTTGAGGGGCTTGAGGGGTTGGGATTTCAGAGTGAGGCCGGGCCTGACTGATGGCAGGACCAAGTGCTTTCTGACCCAGTCCCAGGCCTTCTGCCAGCTGCCTGGAATGCAGCTCCCCTGCCCTGGGGTGGCTACTCACCCCTACCTCACTAGGAGAGGTCCCTCAGGGCTGGCTGGGGAGGCCCTCCCTCCCCTTTCTCCATGCTTGCTCAGAATAAAAGCTCCCAGAGCCCTAGCTGGGGAAGTTTATCCTGGCCCTTGGCCACAGGCATCCATTTGCATAACAAATGAAACTCCCTGGGCTCCTGGGCTTCGGGCCCAGCTAGCCTGGAGCTACCTCAGTGACTTAAGGACACAGGCCAGGACTGGCTGCTGTGGATGCTGTCCCCCCTCTCCCCAGCCACCTAAACATCCCCCCTGGGGAAGGATGCCCTGGTCCCAGCCTGCTTGGGGTCCTCTCAACTCCGCCAGTTCTCCCCACCAGCCGGGGAGGCAACAATTACACAGCAAATAAACTATGCTGGCCGTGGTCGGCTCCCCATGTGTGTTTGGCATTTACAGCCCTTCTCTCCTTTAGTCCTCACAGCAGTACATTCACAGAGGAGGAAACAGGCTCAGCTACTACGAGGCAGAGCTGGGACTTGAACCCAGGCATTCTGACTCTAGACAACTGCTGTGAATACTTGACCATCTCTGGGTATGCAGTGGTCGCCCAGTAGTTGCGTGCTGCATGAATAGTTACCACCTTGACCTGAGCCCTCCCCAGCGCAGTCGGGGTGAGTGGGTGGCAGCTTCTCTTTCTAGACGGTGAGAGCCCCTGCGCCTGCCTGTCTGTGCTGCTGGTCTCCTGCTTGTTGCCTGGCATGCAGCACAGGTGCTCAGTGTCTCTGGAGGAAGTGATGAAATAAATCAATCCTGGGGCAACTGTCCTTTTTGCCTGGGTGATGCCTTTCCTCTGCAGCATCTTCCGGGGCAGGGATGGGGTGCTTCCGGTGCTGAGCAGCAGCCTGGGCCAAGTGGAGGTGCTGGCCAGGTTGCTGAGGTTCAGGGGGCACTCAGTGTCCACGAGCCTCGCTCACTCTGAGCTGGCTGGGGCTGCCACCTCAGAGCCAGCGAGTCGGCCTGGGGAGGCCTTTGGGGGTCTCACAGGAGGCCCCATTTAGTTTCTCAGGCTTTCCCTGGGTGGCCTCCCGGGCCCTTCCTGCCTCAGGACCTTTGCTCTTGCTGACTGCCCCCCGCCCCCTGGACATCTCCCAGCAGCTCTTCCAGGTCGGCTGCTTTCCTTCCTGTAGGTCTCGGCTTCCACGTCACCTGCTCAGAGGCCTTCCACGAGGGCTCACCTAATGTGGAGCCCCTCAGGTATCTCACTCCCACCTGTCTTCTTCAGAGCACTGAGCGCAGTTGGGAACGGCTTTTGTTTTCTTGGGTTTTGCCTGTGTCCTCTCTAGAAAGGAAGAGGGAAGAGACACTGGGCAAAATAGAGAGCCAGAGGGAGAGAGACAGAGATAGAGAGACTGACAGAGATAGACTGACAGAGAGAGGCGCAGGGGGAGAGAGACTGACTCAGAGGCAAAGACAAACAGAAACTGAAAGAAAAACAGAAATGGAGGCACAAATAGAGATGGAGACAGGAATGATGAGAGAGAGAGAAAGGAAATGAGAGAAAGTAACATGGAGGTAAAAAAAAAAAGGGAGGCGGGAGTGGGGGTAATGAAAACGTTCTAGAATTAGATTGTGGTGATGGCCGTACAATGTTGTGAATGTACTAAACACCACTGGATTGTACACTTTAAAAGGGCAACGTCCATGGTACGGGGATTAAATCTCATCAAAACAAATGAGTGGACATCACACAAATCCAAATCGAGATATGATCTGCGAAATTTCTGATCGGTACTTGTCAAATTCCTGGGTAGTGCAAATGGTTAATGCGATTGGCTGCTAACTGAGATGTTGGCTGTTTGAGTCTACCCAGAGGCACATAGGAAGAAAGGCCTGGCAATTTGCTTCTGAAAAGTTAGCCATTGAAAACCCTGTGGAGCACAGTTCTACTCTGACACACGTGGGCCTGCCATGAGTTGGAATTGACTCGGTGGCAACTGTTGCTGAGCTCCCGGCTTCAGGAGGGATAGGGCACATTTTACTTCCCTGGGACCCACCCCCCGCCGGGCACACAGTAGGTGATCAGTTAATGCTGTGTGTTTCTTGGCACCAGCTCACGGGATGCTACTGAAAGAACAGGATTTTTTAATCCAACAGTTTTCAAGCCCCTTTTTTAACCAGCAAAACCCACTTTTTAAAACAAAAAGATACAGAACTTCAGAGTATAATAAAATCAACCCCCACTATCACTACCCAGAACTAAAATTACCCAGAACTAAACATTTCCACTACCCAAAATTAAATATTATTAAGATTTTGTCATGTTTGTTGCTAGTCTTTTTTTTTTTTTTTTAGAAATAAAATGTTACAGATACAGCCAAATCCCTCTTAACCCCTCTCTCCTCCACACTCAGTGGGAGTGGAGCGCTGCCCCTTTCTGCCTGGGATTTTTTTCTTCTTTTTTTACTTCTTCTTAACTGTGGTAATTATATTGGTAAGAAAACATTTGCCATTTCTATAATCTTCACACATACAGGCTAGTGACGTAATTATGTTTGTTGTTTTTCCTCCACCCTTAACAGAAGCTGAGTGTCCCCTGATTTTGACTTATTTTTAATCCTGAACCTGCCTGGGTTTTTATCTCTATGTTTATGGTTTTAGTCAATCTGCAGTATTACTATATGTGCTTTGTTTAAATAGCCCGTATGTACGGCCCAGGATTTTTGAAGTGCTTCCATTTTGTGATTTTGCTGAACAACACATTAGGCCCACTGGTGGTGGTGGCAGAAGTGGGATCCATACTAAGTAAGAGCTCTCTTTCGGCTCTCTCTGGACTCAGCATTGTCACACGATGTCTTCAAAAGAATCGTAGGTGGAGCCACAAATTGTGGGGCATGGAGTGGAGGTTTGCTTCACTCCCAATTAAGACAGTCCCTAGGGTTAAAGGAATGCTGGGCACATTGCCCTATAGCCACCTGCGGGCACCTCTGGTAGTAATCACAGCAGTAAGGACAGCAGAGCTGGCTTCATGGATGTGGGACCCCTGCAGTCACACAGGGCTCGCACTCAGAAGGATGGCCCTTTTGATCAAGGGCCCCATTTTCCGTGGTTGGTTCTGACAACAATAGCGAACACATGCTGAGCCCTGGCCGTGCACTGCAGGAACCAGCAATAGCACTGCCTGATTGGATCCTCGCTACGATGTGGAGAGACAGGTGCAGTTATCGTCGACCCATTCTCCAGGTGGAAAAACTGAGGCTCAGAGAGCTCCTGACTCAGGAGCCCTTGCTCTGAATCACCACAAAATGCCCAGTTGGAAAATTGAATCTGATCCACCCCCTTTCTTTTGAAACTGAGGCCAGAGAAGCCAGGGCTTGCTCAAGGCACACGGATCTGACTGATCCCACAACCAGAGGCCACCTGCTTGGTCTGCCCACCTCCTGTTCCGCCTGCGGCCCTGCCCGAAAGCCTCGGGGCTGAATTCATTTCACTGCGTTTCCCTTTCCCGTGGGGACTGTCTCAACCGGGGGTGAAGCAAACCCTGGGGTTTTAATCAGGGCGGCCACTTCCTCCCCCAGAGAAGCCCGGCCCCTCTCACAACCTGCCTTCTATATTTAGACCCTGTCGGAGACTCTCGGGGTGTCACCTTCTCAGCCGGGAGGGCTGAGGTGTGGCTGGGCCTGTGCTGCTTCCGGCCCTGGGGAAGGAAGTTCCCGAGCTGTTTCCCAAGAACACTGAGGCCGGAGGGCCTGTGGGCAAGTGGTGAGTCAGGGATGCTCCAGGCCCCTCAGGGAAACAGGTTTCTCTACCTGCCCCTCCTCCACAGCCATTTGGGTGGGCACAGAGAAGCCCACTCCCACTTCTTTGTTCACTCATTGAGCCAGTGTTTGCTGGGGGCCTTCCACAGAGACAGAACTCTGTTGGTGCAGTGGATAAGCACTTGGCTACTAACTGAAAGGTCAGCGGTTTGAACTCACCAGCTGCTCTGTGAGAGAAAGATGTGTCCGTCTGCTTCTGTAAAGATTATAGCCTTAGAAACCCTGCGGGGCAGTTCTACTCTATCCTATGAGGTTGCTATGAGTTGGAATTGATTCGACGACAAAGGGTTTGGTTTTTGTTTTTTTCCTCAGGGAACCAGAGGACAAGGCCCCCGCCCTCACGGAGCTCGTGGTCCATTGGGAGAGACAGAAATAAACACGCAAATAAATAAAACACAGGAACAGGATGACTGGAGACTGTGGCCAATGCCATGACGGTGCTAAATCAGGGTGATGGATGGGGGGAGCAGCAGAGTGGGATAACCCCAGAAACGTGGTCAGAGGGACCTCTCTGAGCTGGACCCCGAGGGTGCGGAAGGGCCTGAATGGGAAGAGAGATGCAGGAGCGCTTAAGACAGAGGGGACAGCAAGTGGCAACATCCAGAGGTTCTGTGCCCAGCGTGGCTGGAGCAAAGAGGTGGAGGCATCACGGTATCGTGAGCTGGTGAAGCAGTTTATTCTGACCTCATTGGCTTGGAAGGAATGTTTCTTGATACCCAGGGATTCCTGAGAGCAGGTGGCACCTTTACACTTCCGTGCCCCTGAGTCACCTGCCCTGGTGCTCACCCAGGCTCACCTCTTGCTCCAAGAGAGTGACCGGGTCCTTTGGTCCCGCCTTTCTTACCCCCAGCCTCAGTTCCCCTAAGTTTGTCATGTCTGAGGAAAGCATGCCTCAGTTGGCAGGCTCTGAAGATGCTCCTTACGGAGAGCAGGCAGGGGTGGGGGCTCTCATAGACTTCTCAAGCTTCACACTCTCTAGGCTTTCCTTCCTACTCAGAAGATGCTCCATCGAGGACCTGCCTGTTGACACGCCTGAGGGACTGTCCCAGATAGTAAGAGCCAGCCCTGAAGCTAGCTGAGACCCAACCTAGGGAGGTGAATACGCCCCTTTATCCCAAGAAAATGCAGACAGATTACTGAGATATGGAAGTGTGCACAGCTTTGCAGGTAAATTAAAAAAATGCAAAGTCCCTTTATACACTGATTCAAAGAGAAAAACGTGACAAAATGATAAAACCCAGTGCTGGCAGGGATGATGGGAACAAGACACGTCAACTCTGCTGTCAGCAGATTCAGATTTTGAATCGGAAACAAGCTCTATAAAATGGTACATACCCTCTGGCCTAGCATGTCAGCTTTTGGGGAATGCTGTACCTGAGGAAATAAGCCTCAGGACATAAATGTTCATGGTGGCACTATGTAAAATAGTGGGGATCGGTGGCCCTCAATAACCTTTAAACCTTAAACCAGAAATACCTCCCGAAGTCTTCTTAAAATCAAACATTAGCTTAACTAGTAAAAAAAGTCTGCCTTGAACATTATGCTTTTTAAAGAACTATCTATATGGGATCAAATTGACAACAGCAACTAGAAAAATTAGATAGGAACCTTAGGGGGCGGTGACTTTATGTTAATGGAGGAGGAACAACTCAGAAAAGGAGGGTCAGGATGGTTGAACAACTCAAAGAATGTAATCAATGTCACTGAGCTGTACATGTAGAAACTGTTGAGTTGGTATATGCTTTTCTGTGTATATTCTCAACAACAATAACAAAAAATAAAAACATAAAATAGTGGGAGTTGGGGGGAGGATCCAGATGACATTTATGGAGTGCTGTCACTGTTTTAAATGCTGAACATGTACTGACTCTTAAACCTTACAGCCTCTCTGCGAGGTATGAACTAGTACTAGTGCCCCCATTGTACAGATGAGGTTCTGGAGGCACGTGAGGCCTGCCTCTCCCTTCCAGGTTATTCAGGTGGCCATTGGCAGAGCTGAGGTATGAACCCAGGCAGGCCCACCTGAAGTGTGGGGAATTCCCCCAACACTATTTCTCTCGAATATAAAAAAAAAAGCACAGTTGCCATTGAGTCGATTCTACTCATGGCAACCCCTCCTGTGTCAGAGTAGAACTGCGCTCTCTAGAATATTCTTTTTGGATTTATTTTTTTGTTGTGATGAAAACATACACAGCAAAACACACACCAATTCGACAATGTCCACATGTATAATTCAGTGTCACTGATAGCATTCTTCAAATTATACCACCAATATCACCACCCTTTTCCAAATTATCCTACCACCATTAACATGAACTCACTGCTCCCTAAGCAAAAATTCCCCTTTACCCCTACCTCCCAGCCCTGGTAACCGCTAATCATTTTCGGTTTCAATATATTTGCTGGAACCCCTGGTGGCATAGCGATTAAGTGCTACAGCTGCTAACCAAAAGGTTGGCAGTTCAAACCCACCAGCCAATACTTGGAAACCCTATGGGGCAGTTCTACTCTGTCCTATACGGTTGCTATGAGTTGGATTTTACTCCACGGCAATGGAGAAGAATGGGGGATGTATTTGCTTATTTCATCTAAGTGTGATCATATGGTATTTAATTTATCCTTTTGTAACTGGCTTATTTCTCTCAGCATAAAGTTTTCAAGGTTAATCCATGTTGTGGCATGTAGTTCCATAGGGTTTTCAATGGCAGATTTTTTGGAAGTAGATCACCAGGACTTTGTTCTTGGGTGGATTCAAACCTCGAACCTCTTGGCTAGCAGCTGAGTGTGTTAACAATTTGCACCACCCAGGGGTAGTATGAAAGGTGAGTTGACATTAAACAGAAGGTGACGTGTGCTCCATAGGGTCATGCTGTAACCAGGATGTGACCTGAAGACAAAAGTGTTACTCCCCCTTCTGCCTGGTGCTACATCTGAGCCGCTGCCCTGCAGGCAGGCCCTGGCCTGCGGCTCTGGAATGTGGGCGAGCGAGGATCCCAGAGACCTGCCAGTTGGTGGCCTTCTCAAAGTTGCCAGCCCAGCCCACAGACCCTGATGGCACACACTGTCTGTGTTTGCCCAAGGAACTGAGTTAACACCCTTCTCGCCACCTTAACGAGAGTCGAGCAGTTGAACTGATGTCCGAGAACCCAGTGTTTCCTTCTGGGCAGAATTCCCAGGGCCTCTAGGTTGTAGGTGCTGGAGGGATAGTGAAGGTCCTGGCACCGGCAGTTAGAAACTTGGCAATGCTCTTGGCACAGGGGCGAGGTTGAGCACGCCTGCTCCCTGGGAGGAGAATAACAGGAAGATACCCTTCTTGTGGTGCGTCGGATAGCACGTCCCTGGCTGGGTGCGAGAGCTGACGTGCACAACTCTCAGGAGCCATGACTCCTTTTCTTGGGGTCTCAGTTTCCCTATCCTATCTCTAAATGAATGCGATTGGTCTAGATGCGCATGTGCCAAAATACGGGAGCCGGCCTGCGTGGTCCCAGGATGCTTTACACAGGCACACGTGTGGCCCATTCCTTGTCAAGGATTTCCTATCCTTGTTGCAGCTCTGTGCTCTGGTCTTCATTACGCCCAACACTTGCCTATACCCATTTTTATCAGAGAACAAGCAAGCTTCAGGCTCAGAGCCGTGGGCAGGCAATGGAATTTAATAACATGGTTTGTTTCATCATGTGTATTTTGAGTTACCTTCTATTAGTGGCAGGTGATACTGGAATTCCATTTACACTGGTGAAGGAAAATTGCCTTTTAAAAAAACTTAAGTAAAACAAAAACATACAAAAAACAAGTCATCTTAAAGAAAAATATGAACCAAATGCTAGATCAGATGGAGATGGTCAAAGCCAGGGAGTCCCTCCTGTCACCCCCACCTTGGTCCCCAGGGGCCCCGGATGGCTGATTCATGAGTCTCTGGGATCTTTGAATTCTCCTCCTCTTCCTTCTTCCCTCCTCCTGTCTTCTCCCTCCCTTCCAAGTCAAGCCCAGGAGGCATCTCTACGTATCCAAAGCAAATCCTTCCCATTCCCATCTTAATTTGAGGGTTTCCCTGGGTGTTGGTTCTCCATTTCCGGAACCTCTCCTCACTTTTCTTCTCCTTCCTCATTTGCCAAATTCACCTGTTCTCACAGGAGCAGCCTGAAGAGCTTTTAAAAGATGTTTCACAGGCTCCCCGCCCCAGCCAACTAAATCAGAATCCCTGGGGTGGGGCCTGGGCACTGGGAATCCCTGGGGTGTTTTAAAGCTACCGTGCAGCCAGGTCAGAGCTGGTCCAGAGCTTCCTACCTTGGTGTCTTCCCTCTCCCCCCAGCCCAGACCCGTCATTTACCAGACCATCTTCTCAGCCTCGGTGATCTTGTTAGATGCAGATTCTGGTGTTGGTTGGGGCCATGTGGCCTGTCACATCTACTCAACTCTGTGTGTTAGTTAAGAGCAGTCGCAGACAATATGTAAGAGAATATGTAAAGCTGGAGCCCTGGTGGCGCAGTGGTTAAGCGATCGGCTGCTAACTGAAAGGTCAGCGGTTCGAATCCACCAGCTGCTCTGTGAGAGAACGATGTGGCAGTCTGCTTCCTTAAAGGTGACAGCCTTGAAAGCCCTGTGGGGCAGTTCTACTCTGTCCTACAGAGTTGCTATGAGTCAGAATTGACTCAATGGCAATGGGTGATGGATGTCCCAATAAAATTTTATTTACAAAGACAGGTAGTGGGCTGGGTTTGGCCCAGGGCAGCAGTTTGCTGCTCCCTGGTGTAGGCCATCTTCTCTGTGGTGGGCAGCTCTCCACAGAAGACCGTTATCATCATTGTGAGTGAGCTGAGGCTCAGAGAGGGTTAGCCAGTTGCTTTGGGTCACACAGCCAGTGAGGGCCAAAGCCAGGACTCAAACCCAGCTCTTCTAGTTGCAAAGCCCATGTCGCCTGGCCATAGTGAGTGAGTCATGGAAGCTGTCTGTGCCTCAATTTCCCCAGCATGCTAAGTCTCTAGAAGGCAACGACAGTCTCTCTCTGTATGTAACTGCATGCCAGCATTGTTGGAAGGTTAAATATGATAGTAACCGGCCCACCAGTGCTCTCTGGCTTTGCTCCTTGTTGGCAAGACCTGCTGAGTGACAGACCTTTCTCCTGACAGCGTGAAGCATTCAGGGAAATGATGGTGAACACCATTCTCTCTTAGTTTGTTCTCATTAATATTTTATTTTTGGTGGCAATATACACAACAAAACATACATCCATTCACAATTTCTACACATACAGTTCAATGACGTTGGTGACATACTTCACCTTGTGTCACCATTCTATCTCTTCCCAGATTGTGTCATCACCATTAATTTAGGCTCTCTGCCCCTTGAACTTCACATTGTGTCACCATTCTCACTATCTCTTCCCAGATTGTGTCATCACCATTAATTTAGGCTCTCTGCCCCTTGAAGTTCTCATCTGTGCTTTAGGTTAACTATTGTCTGATTAAGCTCATATGGGTAATTCTTTATAAGAACACTATGCTCAAGGCCAACGTTCTTTATTCATTGGGCTTAACTGTTGTTTAATTTAACAGTGGCTTCATGGAATAGTTTCAGTTCAGGGTTTAAAGATTATTTCCAGGTATTAGTTTGGGGGTTCCCCAGTCTCAGTGGATCCAGTAAGTCGGGTTTCTATATGTGCTCTAAGTCCTGTTCCATCCTTTTCCTCCAGTGGGGATCAGGATCCATCTGTTGGGTTCTTGAGCAAAACGGTCAGTAATAGTAGCTGGGCACCATCCAGGTCTTCTGGTCATGTGGTAATGGAGGTAGAAGTTCACAGAGGCAGTTAAACCTGCAGTCCATTTCCTTTTCTATTTCCTGGGTCTCCTTCTTTCTGTGTTGCTCCAGGCAAATAGAGACCAAATGTATCTTGAATGGCCACTTGCAAACTTTTAAGACCCCTATAGGCGCTACCCACCAAACTGGGAGATAGAACTAAAAAAACCAAAACCAAACCTGTTGCCATTGAGTCAATTCCAACTTATAGTGACCCTACAGGACAGAGTAGAACTGCCCCATACAGTTTCCAAGGAGTGCCTGGTGAATTCAAACTGCTGACCTTTTGGAGGTAGAACAGACACTCTAAAAACCACATTAGGGAAGAAGGAGAGTCAGGAATAGAAGGAAGAAATGGAATGTGTGGCTAATTGCCTCCATGAACAGCTGCCTCTTTTGCCATGAGACCAGAAGAAGTGGATGGTGTCTGGCTACCATTACTGAACATTTAGGTCAAAGATTCCATAGAAGAATCCTGATCAAAAGGAGGACAATGCAGAAAAACAGAATTTCAAATTCTCATGGACTCTAGACTTTCTGGAGCCATGGAGGGTGGATGAACCCCTGAAACTATTGCCCTGAGATAATCTTTAAACCTTAAGACAACAATATCCCCTGAAGTCTTCAAACCAAGAAATAGTTTAGCTTAACTAGTAAAAAAATGCTTGCCATGAGCATGGGCTTTTTAAAGAACTCTATATGGGATCAGATTGACAACAGCAACTTGAAAGATTAGATAGGAACCTTAGGAGGCAGTGAGTTTACGTAAATGGGGGACGAACAACTCAGAAAAGGAGGGTGAGAATGGTTGCACAACTTGAAGAATGTAATCAATGTCACTAAATTGTACACGTAGAAACTGCTGAATTAGTGTATGTTTTGCTGTGTATATTCTCAACAACAGCAAAAAAAAATAAAATTTAGGAAAACCGAAACAACATTAGGCCAACTGACTGGACAGACCCATGAAGCCATGACCCTAAACCTTTGAACCAAGAAAACTAATCCCATGAGGTGTTTAGTTGTACCTAAGTGGTATCAACAGGCACAGACTTTTTTTTTTCTTTTGACTGACATTGTAGTTGTAAAATTATATAAAACACTTTATTCTGGGCACTGCTCTTAACACAGCCTTGCACCCAGCAAGCTCCTGGCTGCTGCCAGCTATTGTGGCTTTTCCGTTTTACAGATGGGGCAACTGAGGCTCAGATGGTGGAGGCACTTGTTCAGGTCACAGAGCCTCTGATTTGAAGGCAGGTCTTTGTGGCTTTTTGTCTCCATCTGGGGGATGAGTCCTCCTCACCCAGCCGTTCTCGGGCCTGTTCCTGCACTCTGCATCCTGGAGGCTGCTTCCTGGCTGGGCAGCCCCCGCCCTCCCTTTGTTCGGCGGTCCCTCCCCAGGGGCAGGTGGCGTTGCCCTGGTGCCGGCAGGAGGCTGGGACAGGCTGCGCCCAGGTTGCTATTTGCTTTCCTCTCAGCGTCCCTTCCCAGCCTGGGCAGAGATGGGCATGGGGCCAGGTGTGCAGGTGGGGAGGATTAGGTGGGGGAGGGCACCTGGTTGTCCCCTCCTCTTTCGCCAAGCCCTGGGCTATACCTGGAGCCCCCTGGCCAGGCCATCTGCAGGTACAGTGACCAACTGTGCTGGCCTGCCCAGGATGGGGGTGGGTGTCCTGGGAAGCAGGACTTTCAAGTGCTGGGTAGCCAGGCACAGTTGGTCACCTACCTGCAGGAGACTCACATGGGTGGCACAGCAGGTGGGACAGCAGGTGGGAGGGGACGGGGTCAGCTACCCCAAGGACACTGGGTGCTCCCCCGAGCCCTGCTGTCTTTGGGGTTCTGGGTGGGCCTGGCTTTGGCATGAGACAGGACTGTCCCATCCCATGTTAGCTGAGTCACCTTGGGCAGGTCACTTCTCCTCTCCCAGCCTCAGTTTCCTCCTGTGTAAAATGAGGGTAAGGATTCCACCCTCCTCACCAGGATCCTGCTGAGTCAGATGAGAAAACAAGACAGATGGCCCTAAGCCGAGTGAACAGCCAATAGACGAGAGTGTGTGTGATTTAAAACCCAGCCGCCCACTGCCGTTAGAATAAAACCCAGCTCCCCAGTGGACCTCTGAGTCTCCTGTGACCCACCTGCACAGCCCCTGACTCCATCTCCTTCCACTCACCCTTGCTGACTGTGCTCGAGTCAGCCTAGCTGGGACCAGGTGTCTCCCTGCCTCAGGGCCTTTGCATGTGCTGCTTTTTCTGCCTGGAGCATCTCCCTCCCCTTTTTCCCAGGACTGGTCCTGTCTCATCTTTGGGCCTCAGCTTCAAGGTCTGAAGGAATGTTTGTCTCTTTGGAGATGGGGCCATTTCTGGCTGGCTCACTGTGATCGCCCCAGAGCCTCCGAGGGTGCTTGGCCCAGAGCAGAGCTCAGGACATTTGTTGAGTGAATGAATGAATGAATGAGCACTGGCCTGTGGGAGGGCTGCAGTGGCTGGAGAGGAGCCCAGAGCCTCTCCCTCCTTAAGGAATCCCTCTCCTTCTCTGGAGCCTGGTGGTGCAGTGGCTAAGAACTCGGCTGCTAACCAAAAGGTCAGTAGTTCAGATCTACCAGTGGCTCCTTGGAAACCCTATGGGGCAGTTCTACTCTGTCCTATATAGGGTTGTTATGAGTCAGAACTGACTTGATGGCGATGAGTTTGGTTTTTCTCCTTCTCTGAGCCTTGGATTCCTCACCTGTCAGCAGGGACAATAGGAGCGCCCCACTCATTGGTTTTTTCGAGGCACGAATGAGGTACCAGTGAAGGACCCTTTGTAGGACTCGGGACTGGCAGCTCTCTCTGGGGTGACCACAGTGCCCGCTTCACACCCATTTCCTCACGGAGGCCTCAGGGCTGCCCTGTGTGTGGTGGGCACGCAGACTCGAAAACTGAGGCCCTAGCACTCTGAGCTGGGGCAGGCCCCAAGCCTCCAACTGCCTCCCTCGTTGCCCAGGGCCCAGCTCGCCTGCCTGCCCTCCCTCCCACCTCCCAGAAGGGGCCTGACTGCCAAAGCTCCACAGGGCAGCTGGCTGTCACGTGCCCTCGCCCCTACCCACTGGAGGGGGTGCTCCCTGTGGGCCTCCAGCACATTGTCAAAGCTGTCAAACAATTTTCCTGCTAGGTTTTTACAAGAATCCAAGGCCTGCACCCGATGCCAAATACCCTCTTAAAACAATACCTCCGGGGCTGTGGGCCCAGCCCAGCGCCCGCCACCTCACCTCGGCCATATATAGGCAAAAGCCGGGGAATCCCTCCCCCACCGGGTTGGGATCCCACAGGGCTTGCTGCCGCCGGGGCCTGATCCAGGAGCTGTCCACACCCGCTGCCCTACAGCCACAGGCTGGGCAAGGAGGCAGGTGGGCGGGCTGCGGGCCGGGCTGGCGGAACAGACTGGGCAGCCTCCTGCTGCCAGGTCAGCACTCGCCGAGCCGGCCAACACAGGCTCTTACCAAATAAGGCTGGGCCTCGTGGCTGGCCAAGCTCAGATGTTCATCCTTCCCTCTGCTGTCTTACCCACCCCGAGCCCATGGACCCTCACGCTGTCTGGGCCTGCAGGGGCTGTAAGGGAGCCCCCACCCTCCAGTGAGCCTGAACCTGAACCTGAACCTGAACCTGAGCCGTGCGCCCAGTTTCCCTGTGAGAGGAGCTTCTATCTGGAACCTTTGGAATGTTCCATTTGGAACCTTGAGGGAAGGAAGGTGGAGAAGGCTCCTGGACTCTGGCTATAGCCGCAGGAGCCCCCACATCAGCTTCCCTGGTCTCCCCCTTCACCTACAGGTATATACGCACAGGTGTACACACACACACACACACACCTGGTGCAGGACACATCTGCCTGCTCAGATGTCTGCATGATGTGTGGGTCACCAGTGACCGGTCAGTCCTGGCCTATGGGGACAAAGGGCAAGGATGGCCAAAGGTTAGGGTTGGAGGCCAGCGGACTCAAGAGGAGGCAGAGGGCCCCTGGGCAATGGCCTCCCCCCGCGCCCCCGTCCCACGATGAGGAATTGACGTGGGCACTGGCTACAGACAGCATACCCTGCCCATGTATGCCAGCTAGAGCTGCATCCAGGGACAAGCAGCTGTTGCTGAGAGATGGAAGAGGGTGGGGCCCAGGGCTTGTCACGTGGGGGGTGCCACTTTGTGGTGTGGAGCTAGGAGTCCATTGCCTGGTTTCAGCACTCAGCTCTGCTTTGCTTCTCTAAGCCTCAGTTATCTCAACCTTAAAGTGGGTATAATACAAACCCTACCTCAGGATGATATGTGGAGTGCTGTCCTCGAATGGGGCCTGGCCCATGGCTAGGAGGAGGGCGAGGGAGGAGGGGGTGCTCTCTCTGCACCCCAACTCCGGCTCCAGCAGCCAAGGGCTCTGTCAAAGGTGGCCGACCCTGGGCTCCCTACAGCCTCTCCCATCTGTTCCCCTGAGGAGACCCGGACCTCTGGGCTCTCTGGGTGCTGCCCCAGCAACATCCGACTTATAAAACCTTGGGGACTAAGTGAGCTCCGGGGTGAGGGCAGGGTCCGTGCTTTCTTGGAAGACTGGGGGAGGCAGGGTCCGTGCTTTCTTGGAAGACTGGGGGAGGCAGGGGCATCCTTCTGTCGCTGTTCCCCAGTCCCCCCAGCTTGGCACCACTCTCTCCACATTCTCATTAGCCTGGGGGTGCCGGGTGCCACTTTGAGGCCTCCCAAGCCACCCCTGGGGAAGCAAGCATGTAGGTGGGGGTGGCCAGCTGTTGCTTGTGTGAACACACGTGAACGTGAACGTGTGGGGCACCATAAACAGCATGACAGCCCAGTGGCCAGTGTGTGTGAGTGTGCATGCAAGTGTGCGTGAGTACCCTGCCTCCAGGGTGGGCATGAGTGTGGTGGTGGACTAATTTGGCAATGGTTTCTCAGATATAACACCAAAAGCACAAGCAACAACAACAACAAAAAGTAAACTGGACTTCATTAGAATGAAAAGCTTTTATGCATCGAAGGTGCTATCAAGAAAGTAAGAAGACAACGCACAGGCTGATAGAAAATATTTGCAAATCATGTATCTGATAATGGTCTAGTATCTAGAACATATAAAGAACTCTTACAACTCAATAAAGAAAGGACGAGAGAAAAACAACCCAATTAAAAAATAGGCAAAGGACTTAAATCGACATTTCCCCAAAAACGATATACAAAATGGCCAATGAGCACACAAAAAGACACTCAGCATCATCAGTCAATAAAACCCACTGCCGTCAAGTCGATTTTGACTCATAGTGACCCTACAGGACAGAGTAGAATTGCCCCATAGGGTTTGCAAGGAGCGGCTGGAGGATTTGAACTGTCCACCCTTTGGTTAGCAGCCAAGCTCTTAACCACTATGCCACCAGGGCTCCATCAATCATTAGGGGAATGCAAATCAAAACCACAATTAAATACTGCTTCCCCTCCACCAGGGTGACTATAACTAAGAAAAACAAACAAGCAAAAATACCAAGTGCTGATGAGGCTGTAGAGAAATTGGCACTCTGGCCCATTGCTGGCGGGATGTGAAACGGTGTGGCTGCTGTGGGAGACAGTTCGGAGATTCCTCAAGAAGTTAAACATAGAATTACAATATGATCCAGCAATTCCACTCATGGATAGATACCCAAAAGATGTGAAAACAAGCGTTCAAACAAACAAACATGTATGCAAATGATTATAGCAGCACTGCTCAAAATAGCCACAAGGTAGAAAGAACCCAAATGTCCATCGACTGACGAATGGATAAACAAAATGTGGTCCATCCATACAATGGAATATTACTCAGCCATAAAAAGGAACGAAGCTCTGATACGTGCTACCACGTGGATGAACCCTGAAAACATTAGGCTGAACGAAAGAAGCCAGACACGAAAGGAGAAACACTGTATGATTTCCATTTCTATGAGATGTTCAGCATAGGCAAATCCATAGGGACAGAAAGCAAATGAAAACATGGAACACTTTGTTCAAAATTTAGGAAGTTCAAGACAGCAACGACAGAGCAATAAACCAAGCGCAGTTCTCACGCCTGTGAAGCCAGCCCTGCCCTCTCCCTGGCAGCTTGCTGGCCCATCAGACACTCCAGCCCAGGCCCTGGGTTCGTGGGTGTCAGTCTAGAATTCGTCGTGGTCCCCAGTGTCCAGGTGGGCGGTGGTGAGGTCAGCAGGAAGGGTCTGTAAAAGTCTGTAATGGTGGCACCTCCCTACTGTCTCCCCATCTTGGAAGCAGCCAGGAGCCCTGTGCCAGGATACCCAGCACCTCATAAAAGGGCTCCCCCTGCAGCTCCATTTCATTTAAGCCTGGTGGAGGTTTATTCTCACGGGCTGGAGAAAGTGAGGTTGTGTGGCTCCTATTTTTAACCAGCCTGGCAGGTGCTGGCTGAGACATGGTGGGTGAGGCTGCCGTGACCAGGACACCCGCTGGGCAGCTGGGATTGGTGACCAGGACACCCGCTGGGCAGCTGGGATTGGCTCGGCTGGACTGAGTGGGGCAGCCTCCCGGGATCCGTAGGGCAGGAAGGTGTGGGAGGGGCCAACGGGGCCTGAATGTCCCTGAGAGCCCCAAACTGCCGTTTTCTTCTCCTTGGGACAAGAAGGGGTCCCTGTGGGTGCTTGGGGCTCACCTGACAGCCGCCACCTTTA
Source organism: Elephas maximus indicus (assembly GCF_024166365.1). NCBI lineage: Eukaryota > Metazoa > Chordata > Mammalia > Proboscidea > Elephantidae > Elephas > Elephas maximus. The sequence goes on along the minus strand of NC_064843.1, from coordinate 11,807,049 downwards.
ACTTTGGCCTGAGGGGTGCAGGCACTCCTGGGGTTTCCCACCTTTCTCCACAGATCTCTGAGGCCCCGGAAACCACCTGTCCTTGCACTTGAACTTGGGACTGTTCTGCTTAGAACCTCAGCGATTCGCTCAGGACCTTGGGGTGCCCTTTATGATGTCTGCAACCCTCCGATCAGGCCCTCTCCCTGGAGTTCCTGCCGGTGTGGGCTGGATCTGGCCTGCTCACCAGGGTCCCCCAGGCTGGGCACAGCACGCCAGTGGGAGAGGAGGATGAGTGAGTGGCCGGGCTCCCTGGAGGTGAAGACGAGCAGGCCCCGTTTCCCAGCCAACCGGACCAGAACCAGAACCAGGAGGACAATCATCAAATCACTGGCTGGGATCACAACATCAGACCATAGTGCACTAACGAGTGCCAGCCGGGACTCCCAACCATTCGCCCGGTTGTTGTTTTTTAAAATAACTTATTATTTTGTTGTTGTTGTTGAAAATATACCCAGCAGAACATACACCAATTCAACAACTTTTACATGTACAGTTCAGTGACACTGATTACATTCTTGGAGTTGTGCAACCATTCTCACCCTCCTTTCTGAGTTGTTCCTCCTCCATTACCACAAACTCACTGTCCCCTAAGGTTCCTATTTAACCCTCCAAGTTGCTGTTGTCGGTTTGACCCCATATAGATAGTTCTTTAAAAGAGCACGATGCTTAAGGCAGACTTCTAAATGAGCTGAGCTTATCGTTTGGTATGAAGAAGACTTCATGGCCTGGTTTTTGGGGGGGTCTGCTGACGGGGTGTCCCTCATCTTTCTTGCATAAACCTCAGGCCCCATGCATCTCTGCCAAGTGCGGTTTCTTCTTTAAAGTGGAGGGAGAAGAGGTCTGTCCCCTGGGAAAACCAGCCGGGGCGCTTCTGGGCAGACCTCTGTGCTCCAGAGTAAACGTGTCCTTTCCACTAATTAATCAGCGGAGACTTATTTGGTGTGGACCACATGCCAGCCGTGCTGCTAGATGCTGAGAAACCCAAGGAAAAATGAGGTGAGGGAAATGCCGGTGTAGGACAGCAAGGTCAGTGTTCTGGTCGACTAAGGCAGAAACCGAGGCTCAGAGGGGTTATGTGTTGCCTGAAGCCAAACAGCGCATGCGTAACAGGCTTTGCAAAATTGAAAAAACAGGAGAACGGGGTGTCATTTGGTGGTTAAGACTCAGGTTGGTGCCAGCAAACCTGGATTCAAATCCCGCCTCTGGGGACCTTGGTTGGGGCTTTTCACCTCCTCGGGGCCTGGGTTTCTTCTGCCTCAGAAGATTGTACTCTGTCACATGGCAGCGAACCTTTTTGAACCTCGGTTTTCTCATCGGTAAAATGGGAACAATAAGATTACATCTTGTTCCTTCAGTCACTCAACAGGGACTTACAGAGCACCTACTATGTGCCATGCACTGTTGGATGTGCTGGGATACAGCTGTTAACAAAGAGCCCAGGGAGTTAGTGTGGCAGCCAATGGGGCCGTGGGCAGTAGCCTGGCCCAGGGCTACTTCACGAGCCAGGAGGTATGGAGTACGGCAGGGCAGGCAGCAGGGCTGTGCTGGAGGTGGTCTTGGCAAAACAGGACGATGGCCTGTCCTCAGCCTGCTGGGGCCTGGTCAGGGACATGAGGGGAGCAGAGATGAAGACTGGGGTCTGGAAGGAGGGGAGATGAACCGGGGGGGAAGGAGAGAAGAGGGGGGTTATCATCATGGCCATCCTTCTCAGAAGAAGAAATGACGGCTGTCATTAACTCACTTGTAGTCTAGTTGACACTCAGGAGCAGCAGTAAGGCAGGAGCCCATTTGACAGATGAGGAGACTGAGGCTCAAAGGGTGAAGTCACCTGCCTCAGATCTCACAGCTCATGGGGGTAGAACCTGGGTGGTCTTCCTCCACAGCCCAATCTTTTCATTTCAGAGGTGAGAAAAAGGACAGTGTTGGGGGGGCGGGGAGAAAGAGACCTGGAAGGAGGGTGTCTTAGCTATCCAGTGCTGCTATAACAGAAATACCACAGGTGTGTGGCTTTAACAAATAGAAATTTATTTTTTCACAGTTTAGGAGGCTGAAAGTCCTGATTCAGGGTGCTGGCTCTAGGGGAAGGCTTTCTCTCTTTGTCTGCTCTGGGGAAAATTCCCTGTCTCTTCACAGCTTCTGTTCCTTGGCTCCCTAGACATCTCATGTGGCATGGCATCTATCTTCCCCCATCTCTGCCTGCTTACTTCGTAGTTTATTTAATCTGCTCTTTTTATATCTCAGAAGAGATTGATTTAAGCCATACCCTACAGGAATATTGCATTATTAACATAACAAAGAAAATCTATTCCCAAAAGGGATTGTAACCACAGGTATAGGGGTTAGCATTTATAATACATATTTTTTAGAGACACGATTCAATCCATAATAGAGGGGAAGTTGCTTCTGGGGCTTTCTGGGCCCCTCACGTTCCCCGAGGCAGGACCTGGCCATCTACAGTGCTTCTCTGGGGCTTCCTTTCCTTCTTGCTCCCAGGGCCTCAGGCTCAGCCAAGCTCTCCCTACAAGCCCTTTGGCCTGGCCCAGAGCTCTGACACGTCCCAGCCTCCTGGGGTTGCGGGGGACGGGGGGGCGATGGTTGTTATTCTTCCCTGAAGATGGGGCCCCCACCTTGGGGTTGGAATCTCCTCTGAGCCAAGGGCCTGGCATCTCTGGCAGCCCGGGGCAGGCTATTTTTAACCTCGCATCTGGCTTTTATCCATGGCTGCCGATATGCAAGTGTGGAAGCCTTGGGTTCCTTCTGCCAACACTCTGAATGGACTTTGCGAATGAGCAGCGATGATGATAATCCAAGCAGGGGTTTGAGGGAGATACCCAGCAGGACTCTAGTAAGGGGAGGGGGTGAAAAAGCCAGAGCCGGCCAGGAGGTCTCAGCAAAGATGGCCGGAATTAGCAGGTGTCACAGAAGATGTGGGCTGAAGTTTGGGAGGCAAGAGTAGGATTTTCAGCAGCTTTGTGCCATTTATTTCCCACCTGGGAGGTAGCAGGATATGAAGGTGGAGAGCATGAACCGGGAAGTCAAACCTGGGTTTGAATCATGGCTGTCTTGAATAGTTGTGTGACTGGGTGTATCAGTTAGTAACTGCTTCATAACAAACCATTCCAAACTTAGTTGCTTAAAACCACATGATTCTGTGAGTCCACAATTTGCCTAGGCTCAGCTGGATGGTTCTTCTGGCCAGAGTGGGCTCCCTCATGCCTCTGTGATCTGCTGGTTTAGGGAGTGACTGACTGTTGTCAAAGTTGATGGGACAACTGCATCATGTGTTTCATTTCTGGCAGGCCAGCCTGGGCTTGTTCACGTGAGGGAGGCAAGGGCCCGAGAGAGTGGAAGCACGCAAGGCTGTTAGAGGCTGTGGCCTAGCATCAGCCCCATCACTTCAGTGCATTCTACAAACCAAAGCAAGTCACAAGACCAGAGTCCAAGGTGGGGAAACAGGCTCTGCCTTTTGGTGGGAGGAGCTTCTGAGTCACTTTGCAAATGGCTATGAATACAGGCAGAGGTGGTGAAATTCAGGCTATATTTTGAAATCCATGTACCACATTGGGCAAGATACCCAATCTTTCTGAGCCTTGGTTTCCTCTTATCCAAGATGCACAGCAAGCCAGCAGATAAGAAAACTGAGGCTCAGAGAGGTGATGCTTCTTGCCTGTGGTCACCCAGGCAGTAACCAGAACGCAGGATTAGAACCCAGGTCTAGTCTAACTCTAGGGCCCATGCCCTCAGCTACTGTGCTGTATGACCACCCTAGGCTGCTCCATGCTCACAGTAAGGGGTGCTATTAGAACCCCATCTTGTGGGCAAAGAACTGAGGTTCAGAGAGTACACTTCACTTCAGTCCCACTGGGTATTATGGATTGAATTGTGTCCCCCCAAAATGTGTGTCAGCTTGGCTAGGCCATGATTCCCGGTATTGTGTGGTTGTCCAATGTTTCGTGATCTGATGTGAATATCCTGTGTGTTGTAAATCCTAACCTTTCAGATGTTAATGAGACTGGATTAGAGGCAGTTATTTAATGAGGCAGGACTCAAATCTACAAGATTAGGTTGTATCCTCAGTCAGTCTCTTTTGAGATATAAAAGAGAGAATCAAGCAGAGAGGAGAGGGACCTCATACCACCAAGAAAGAAGTGCCGGGAGTAGAGCACGTCCTTTGGACCTAGGGTCCCTGAGCTGAGAAGCTCCTAGACCAGGGGAAGATTGATGACAAGGACCTTCCTCCAGAACCAACAGAGGGAGAAAGCCCTCCACTGGAGCTGGCACCGTAAATTCAGACTTCTAGCCTCCTAGACGTGTGAGAGAATAAATTTCTGTTTGTTAAAGCCACACACTTGTGGTATTTCTGTTATAGCAGCGCTAGATAACTAAGACGCTGGACTTCCTTCCTTCCCTCCTTGTACCCTCTCCTCCTACCTCAGGTCCCTCATACTTTCTTTTCCCTCTGCCTCTCCACTTTGCCGAGTCGAGGCCCGTTCACCCAGCAAGTCTTACCTCAAACCCCACTTCCTCAGTAAGCCTACTTAGACCCCCAAACTGGACTGCATTCTCCTTTTACATATTTCCTGCATTTGCTTTCTATTGATGCCATAATGAGTTACCACCAACTTAGTGGCTTAGAAGACACCTGTTTATTGGCTCACAGTTCGCTGGAGCAGATGTCCAGGGGGCTCTGCTAGCCCTCTGCTCAGGCTCACAACCAGAATCAGGTATCCATTCAGGGGACCTCTGGGAAGAATCCATTTCCTGCTCATTTGGTTGTTGTCGGAGTTCAGTTCCTTGCAAAGCCAGAAATGCAGAACCAAGTCCTCACGCTGCTGTCTCTCTGGTTCTCTCTCCTGACCCCTCTTCCACTTTTAAGGACCCTGGTGATTGCATTGAGCTCACCCTGGCTTGTAGCTGTTGATTGTTATCTAGTCGATGCCAACTCATGGCGACCTTGTGTGTGCAGAGTAGAACTGTGCTCCACAGCGTTTTCAAGTCTGTGACCTTTTGGAAGCAGATCACCAGGCCTTACTTCCGAGGTGCCTCTGGGTGAATTTGAGCCACCAGCCTTTCAATCAGTAGTCCAGCATTTAACCATTTGTACCATCCATGAATGGGACAAGTGCGGGATACCCCCAACTCTGTGGCAGCTGATTAAAAAATCCTTAATTCTATCTGCAACCATAACTCCCTTTGCCATGCAACCCAACGTAGTCACAGGCTCTGGGGAATAGGACTTGGGCATGTTTGGGGGGGTGTTATTCTGCCCACCATGCTTACCTTCTTGATCTTTTCCATTGTAAGCACTTATCGAATTTGTAATTACACATACATTTGTGAAATTATTTGTTTTCTGTCTGCTCCCTCCCAAGACCCTCAGCTTCCTGAGGGATGGGGTACCCACTCCCACAGGCCCCCGAGCCCTGAGCGCAGTCCCTGGTCCACAGCAGGCACTCAGTACAAACTCCGTGAACCAACAGCAGGACTGGGGTTTGAACCCATGCCTCTGTGTCATTACATATCAGCAAAGGGGGTTGGACGCTCAGTTATCCCCTGCCCCAACAAGCCCGCCATGTCCACTTGCACAGGTTGTGGACTGCCCCACTCTGGGGCACTGCTCGTGCAGCAGTTCCTGGGACCCTTGCAGTTGAGTGGGGCCCAGGCTTAGGCTGCCCTTCTGGTCATCCAGAAAACCAGAAAACCAAAGCAGTTGCTGTCGAGTTGATTCTGACTCATGACTCATGTGTGGAGTCCCTGGGTGATGCAAATGCTTAATGCACTCAGCTGCTAACTAGAAGATTGGTGGTTTGAGTCTACCCAGAGATGCCTCGGCAGAAAGGCCTGGCAATCTACATCTGAAGAAGCAGCCACAGAGAACCCTAGGGAGCACAGTTCTGCTCTAATGACATGAAGGCACCATGAGAGAAGTCCAGAGAGCTGTAAGAATCCTGATGCCCAGGTCACACTCCAGACTCTCTTGGTGGCACCCAGGCATTTGTAATTTTGAAGTTCCCCAGCAGACTCTAAGGTGCCCCCAAGGTGCAACCCCTCCTCCCCAACAGAGACGGAGGGTTACCTAATCTAAGGAGGGGGAGCCCCTCCAGGCAACATTTTGTAAGTGAGGCTCAGCAGCTGCAGGTGACACCCTTGCGGCCCTGTTCACAGGCCTCTTTTCCTCACCGCTTGCCTGTGGCCAGCTCTCGGGCATCCTGTGGCTAAGAAGCCACCTGCACCAGGCAGCTGCCCATATGCACCCAGAGGATGGTTTACAATGAGCCATCACCTGGCTGAATCTTTCTGGGTGTCCAACTGCTTCAGCCCAGCCGGGGAGGGGCAGGCAGAATGCGTCCCCCAGAAACCATGCTGCTGCATCTGTTCTCGGGAGTCACCCGAGAGTTGCTTGGCCAATTTGCTGGCACAGTAGTCAGGAATCTTCTCTGAGGGCACCGATCACAGCTTGCAAGGCCTGGGAGTCTCCCGTGTGGGCTTGTGATGAAACATGCAGCTGCGTGCAGCCCCGTGAGATAAGGCAGCTGGAGTAACCCTGCCTCTAGGGCATTGCGCCGTCTACTCGGCCACGTTTCCAGGTGCTTCCGCCCTGCCTGCTCGGCACCCGCATGGGGGCGGCATGGGGGCTGGAAATGGACTCTGGTCTTGGGACTAAAGGAGGCTCACACGTGCCATCATTATGAGAAGGAGGGAAGAACGCCCCTCTCTCCCAGCGCCACAGGGTGGGCCTGTGGTCGTGTCCCTTGTCCTACCCAGCAGAGGGAACATGTGGTCCCCGAGCTCAGGGATGAAGCCTCGAAGGAAGGCATTTACGTGGCCCCTTTTTTTTGTGCGTGGCCGACACAGCCTCGGCCAGCCCTGAGTCCAGCCGCAGAAGCCCCCAGGCCGGCCGCCCCAGCTCTTGGCATCAACCCTCTGCCCTCCGCCGGCGCTGGGGCCCAGGTTTCCTTCTGCTTCCTCATCAGTGAAGCTGGCGGTGGGGGCGGGGACGCTCAGGGCCCGCAGGGAGGGATGGCTGAACCTCATCTCTGCACGCATTGTGTGTTGTGTGCCGCGGCCACTGAGGTCACCGGGAGGGGAGACGTTTTTAGCTGCTAAGGAGGAGCCGGAACTCTGCAAACCACATTCTTATCTGCTCCCCAACACAAGCTGCAACTTGGTAACACTCGTGGGCAACTTGAGTTGGACGGTTCTTCATTCACTTATTTGTTCATTCACTCTTTCACTCATTCATTCATTCAACGAATATTTCGAGAGGCCTTCTCATTCGTCAGGTCCCAGAGAAGGGACAGGCCGAGACTCCTCCCCTGGAGTTCGGGTCCCACAGGGGAGCCTGGTGATATGTCAGCAAGCAGGTGGTGTGTGCACTGCGGCGGGTGGTGAGAAGCTGGGCAGGGGGCTGCAGAGTGGGCAGGAGCCCATGTTGGACAGTGGTCAGGGAAGGCTTCAGGGGAGCTGACACTTGAGTAGGGACTTGAACTGAGGGAGGGTTGGAGGTGGAGAGCTGGGGGAAGGGCATGCCAGGCAGAGGGAACAGCCAGTGCAAAGGCTCTGAGGCAGGAGCAGCAAGGTAGCCATTGTGGCCGGGGTGGAGAGAACGCAGAAGACCGTGGCGGCGTGCTTCTCCTTCACTGCACGTACCAAAATCTATTTAAATAGTTATGTCTGTTATTGTTTGTCAATGGTATGTCTCTGTTGCTAGGATACAGGGACCTTCCTGCCTTGTCTTCCATGATGTCTCCAGCACTTGTGTTGGTCATAAGTGTTTGCTGGTGGAGGGATGGGCCTGGCGTGAGAGAGAGGTTTGGACAGTGCCCTGAGGTCAGGTGCCTCGGCTACTTTAGAGAGTCTGCCTCATCGGAGAAGAAGATAAACCAACTGCTTGAGCCATTGGACATGCCAGGCATTGCTCACTGCGCCCACTGCCTGCCCAAGGGCAACTCACAGTAGCCATGTTTTGCCACTTAATCCCACCCCCTCTGAGCACAGCTAATGGACCAGGAGTGTGCAGCTGACCCAAGGGCAGCCAATCTGTTGGCACTAACAGATGAGCTGAGCCAATCGAAATCTCCCTCAGGCATTTGTATTAAGAAAGCCCAAGGTGGCGATGGTTACGCAACATGGTGGATGTAATTAACGCCAGTGAACTGCATGCAGAAAAATGGTTGAAATGGCAAATGTCGTGTTATATATATATTTTTACAATAATAATAATAAAAAGGCGGGAAGTCCAAGGATGTGAGCCAGACAGCAGCAGAGGATGAATCTGAACGTTCACGGGGCCCAAGCAGGCCAGAGGGGCCGTGTCGGAGTCCTAGGTGTTCTCCCAACACGTCTAGGCACACGCCACCTTAGGGCCTTTGCACTTGCTGTTCCCTCTGCCTGGAATGCTTTTCCCCCAGGTGACTGCTGGGATCGCCCTCTCACCTCCTTGGGCCTTTATTTTAATGTCATCTTTTTGGAGAAGCCTCCCCTGACCCCCCTCATTTATAACTGCACCCCCGGCTCCCTGCCACCACAGCCAGTTGCCGTTGAGCCAACTCCAACTCATGGCCGCCCCCACGTGTGTTGGAGTAGAACTGTGCTCCATAGGGTTTGCAAAGGCTGGTTCTTTAGAAATAGATTGCCAGGCCTTTCTTCCACAGTGCCTCTGGGCGGACTCAAACCTGTAATCTTTCTGTTAGCAGCCCAGAGTTAATCGTATGCACCACCCAGGGACTCCCTACCCATCCATAAATACTTCTATCCGTGGTATGCATCCCCATCTGATGCACTTGGCTTCTTTGTTATTTGTGGTTGACTTTCTTTCCCTTGATAGAATGTAGGGACGCTGCTCAGCGAGGAAACAGGCACAGGCCTGGGGTCTAGGACCTGGGCTTGATCCTAGCCCTGCCACCTCTTAAGTGGGTGATCTGTGTAAGGGACCCCCTGGCTGGACCCAGGTTTTCCATCTGCACTGTCAGGGCCACACCCAGAGGCTGTTGTTGAGGCTGCAGTGGAATAATGCAAGTTTCCCACGACACGGCTTTGTGAACTGTGAAGGGCTGATGGGTTTGCAGGGCTGAACTGTGAAGGGCTGATGGGTTTGCAGGGCTGAACTGTGAAGGGCTGACAGGTTTGTGAACTGTGAAGGGCTGATGGGTTTGCCTTTGTTCTAGGAAGGGAAAAACCACGAGGCTTCCAAATGGAAGGCTTTGAGCATCTGTGTATTCCACATGCTCCAAGGGGGTCCATTTCAAAATCTCTTCTGGCAAGTCATGCCTTCTCTTGTCGCGATTCTGATCAGAACCCAGCCTTCCTCAGAGAGTGGCAGCTCCATGGTCACAGCCCAGGATCGAGCCCCGAGACCCAGTAGGCAGAGTGGTTGGGGGCGGGGGTAAGGGAACACGGAGTGCCTGCCCCCTGCCTGGGACAGAAGCATGTCCTGTGCTATGAGAGGAATTTCTTCCAGGGTCACAGAAGGCAAGCCTCCTAGTGAGCCTCTGGTCACCCACTGGCCATCAGCCACTGGTGGGCTTGTCTCCTGCAGCCGCCTGTAATGATGTGTCTTTTCCCAGAGCCCCTCTCCTCTCACACTGCCCCACTGACAGTGGTGTGGACCACTCTGACCTCTAGACTGATTTGCACTTTGGCCAGTGGGGAGCCCTTGGGAAGGCTGAGGGGGCCAGGCTACTTGGGGTATGGGCAACTATGAATGGATAGTGGTCTTGGATTTCGCCCTCTAAAAGCAGAGAGGCCCTGAACTGGGCTGGCTTCATGGACTTGTGGCCCCGGCTCTGAAGTTTGGTTTAATGCTCTGCTCCCGACATTTTGAAATTCTTAACAGTTTTTTTTGAGACTATACACAACAGAAACACGCCAATTTAACAATTTCTACATGCCCAATTCATTGACATTAATTACATTTTTCAAGTTGTGCAACCGTTCTCACTCTCCTTTTTTGAGTTATTCCTCCCCCTTTAACATAAACTCACTGCCACCTAAGGTTCCTATCTAATCCTTCTATTTGCTGTTATCAATTTGATCCCATATAGACAGATCTTGAAAGAGCATAATGTTCAAGGCAGACATTCTTTACTAGTTAAGCTAAACTATTGTTTGGTTTGAGAGGACTTCAGGGGATACTTTGGGTTTAAGGTTTAAAGATTATCTCAGGGCAACAGTTTCAGGGGTTCATTCAGCCTTCATGGCTCCAGAATGTCTTGATTCCATTAGAATTTGAAATTCTATTCTGCACTTTCCCCTTTTTGATCAGGATTCTTCTATACAATCTTTGATCAAAGTATTCAGTAACGGTAGCCGGGCACCATCCAGTTCTTCTGTTTTCATGGCAAAGGAGGCAGCTGTTCACGGAAGCAATTAGCCACACATTCCATTTCCTCTTCCTGTTCCTGACTCTCCTTCCTCTGTTGCTCCAGGTGAATAGAGACTGATTCTTGTGCCCTACAGGGCTGCTTGCAAGCTTTTAAGACCCCAGGCACTACACAATGAACCAGGAGACAAAACAGAAGCATTAAACATGTTATTAGGCCATATAACTGAGATGTCCCATGAAACCATGACCTTAAACCACCAAACCAAGAAACCAAATCCCATGAGGTGTTTGGTTGTGCATAAGTAGCCTAAGCAGCTAGTTTTTTTTCATTGTTGTAAATATGTGTATCATACAACTTTGCCAACTCAGCTTTTAGCAGATGTACGACTTACTGACAACAGTCACGTTAATCGGCTGTGTAACACCCTCAGTCAGTGCTATTCCATTACCATAAACTGAGACTCAGTGGACATTCTGAGTGGTTTTGAACAAGGGCCCTGTGTTTTCAGTTTGTACTGGGCTCACAAATTATGTAGATGGTGCTACCCGGGTGAGGGGGTTCTTTAAGAAAATTCTGAGTACCCCACCGTGGGGTGCTTGGATTTAGTTTCTCAGAGACATTTGAGCATGTCCGACTCCTCCTGAGTGGTCTCCTCAAAGTGGCCCCGGGGAGCAGGGTTCATTTACCCCAGTTCAGGGTTCCCCTCAGAACTGCCTTCAAGTCCATCTCAGTCCTTGGCCATGCCCCACTTTTGACCCCCAAGCTTTTTCTTCAGTGTTTGACCTTTCCCCAGCTCACGCTCATGATCTGTGTGCAGTGTCTGGCTAAGCTCCTCTAACGCAGTATCTCATTTAGTCTCTATACAGGCTTATTTTGAGGAATTGACTCACGCACCTGTAGGGGCTGCCAAGTCCAAAATCTGTAGGTCAGGTGATAGACTGGAACGTCCCACAGTCTGGTGTCTGAAATCTGTAGATCAGGTGATGGGGAGGGGAATTCTGGGAGAAAGCAGGATCCTCCCTTGGGAAACCTCTGGTTTTGTTCTTCACACCTTCAACTGATTGGATAAGGCTCACCCACAGTGTGGAGGGTGATCCGCTTTACTTAAAGCCTACTGATTTACTTAAAGCCTACTGATCGCATGTAAATATTTCACATCAACATCTAGGTAAGTGTTTGACCACTGGGCAGCACAACCCAGCCAGTGGACACATAGACTAGCCATCACAGTTGACAAAGTGCTAGGCCCTTGGGAGGTGCTCAAGAAACATACCTGTCGGTTGATTGAATGAGGGAATGAATGGATGAACAGAAACAGCCCTTGCTCCTCATTTTTCACAAAGTGAAAGGGATTTTTTAGTGAAAAAAACAGGTAGTGGGAGAAGTTTAAATCTGGAAGTGGATTGGGCAGTTTTAATCCAGGAGGTGGGAATACCAAAGTTCCTACCAGAATAAAAATCGTGTTCTCTCCATCCCACCTCTGGCTCACCCGCCTTTGTGTTATCTGCCTGCTTGATTTGGGGGAGAATATATGGCCCCTATGAGTCAAAATCGACTCGATGGCACTGGGTTTGGTTTTTTTTGGTTATGGACACCAAAAGGAGCCCTGGTGGCGCAGTGGTTAAAGTGCTCTGCTGCTGCTAACTGAAAGGCTGGCAATTCAAACCCACCAGCCACTCCACAGGAGAAAGATGTGGGAGTCTGCTTCCATGAAGATTACAGCCTTGGGAGCCCTGTGGGGTGGTTCTGCTCTTAGGGTCGCTGTGAGTTGGAATCAACTCAGTGGCACCCAACGACAACATGGACACTGGAGAGGAATTTTAAAGGACTTCGTCTCCCCTGTGGCTCTGGGAGCCCACGAGGGTTAAGAACTATCATTTGTCAAATTTTAATTTGCCCCCAAAGAGTGGATTTAATCTCTGAAAGATAAGCTTGCTCAAGGAGAGGACCAACAGCCTGCGCCTGGAAAGGCCTGGTGGCTGCTGCTCTGGTGTGACTTGTGTAGGCCCAGCCGAGGCATGTGTGAGAAGAAGGTTTCAGGACTTTCTCTAGGAGTCTCAGATGCCAAGTTTCGGAGAGGCTTGAAGATGAGCTTTTGAGACATGGCTCAAAGCAGGTTTAGCATGATGCCTAGGGTCAGCCGCCCTCACCTGGGGTCAGACACCTTCACCTGGGGTCAGCCACCCTCACCCGGGGTCAGACACCTTCACCTGGGGTCTGCCACCCTTACTTGGGGTCAGACACCTTCACCTGGGATCAAACACTTTTACCTGAAGCCAGACACCTTTAGGGTCAGACACCTTTATCTGAGGTCAGACACTTTTGCCTGGGGTCAGATGCCCTCCTCTGAGGTCACACACCTTTATCTGAGGTCAGACACTTTTACCTGGGGTCAGCCATCCCTGCCTGGGGTCAGCCGACCTCAGGGTGAGCCCGGTGGAAAGTGCCAGAGCCTCTGAGCCAGAGGTCCTCATTCTGATCCTTTCTCTGCCACTAACAAACTACAGCCCTAGGCAAGTCACTCCCCTCCCCACCATTTGAGCCTCAGCTTCCGCATCTGTAAAGTGAAGCAGATTGTTGCCTTTCAAGCTTGTATGTATGTAGGTACGTTAGCTGTGCAACCTCTCCCCCAGTGTCTTAGCTATGTAGTGCTGCTATACCAGAAGGGCGTGGTTTTAATAAACACATTTATTTTCTCACAGTTTAGGAGGCTAGAAGTCCAAAGTCGGGGCATGGGCTCTAGGGGGAGCTTTTCTCTGTATGTTGGCTCTGGAGGAAGGTCCTTGTCTCTTCTGAGCTTCTGCTCCTGCGTGATTGTCATGTGGCTTGATGTCTCTATTCCCGAATTTCTGCTTCTTTCGCTGCTGTTTAATCTCTTTGTGTCTCAAAGGAGATTGACTCCAAACACATCCTACACTAATCCTGCCTCATTAACAGAACAAAGGCAACCCATTCCCAAATGGGATTATAACCATAGGCACAGAGGTTAGGATTTACAACACACATTTTGCGGGACACGAATCCATCCATAACACCCAGGATTAAACACCTCAACTGGCCGAGGACGTGCTATTTGCAAACGCCTTTCCACTCTCCCCTTTTCTCTGCGAGGAATGAAATCTCATGGAAGGACCACTGCCCACGTGGAAGTGGTGGGTCCACAGCAACTTGTTCTTCTGGGATCACCAGAAGCTCACGTTCTCACTTCCAAAACGGCGCATGGCGTGAGCTGCGAGTGAGATTTAGCTTGGAAAGCCTTTCCCCGCTCAGGGTCTGGCAAATGGGAGGAGAGATAAGAATGGCTGCTCATCTCAAGTGAAGGTAGCATGTTCAGGTTATGTATAAATTCCCTGCAACGACAGGTGGCACCCGCCACCCATCTGTCAGCGTGTCGTACCGTGGTGGCATGCGTGTTGCGGTGATGCTGGAAGCTGTGCCACGGGAATTTCAAATAGCAGCAGGGTCACACATAGTGGGCAGGTTTCAGCAGAGTTTTCAGACCAAGACAGATTCGGATGAAAGGGCTGGCAATCTGCTTCCAAAAATCAGCCAATGAAAACTTTATGGAGCACAACAGAGCATTGTCCAATAAAGTGGTGGAAGATGAGCCCCCTAGGTTGGAAGGCACTCAAAATATAGGGTGGCCACAACAATGGACTCGAGCATACCAACAATTGTGAAGATGGCGCAGGACAGGGTAATGTTTTGTTCTGCTGTGCATGGGGTCGCAGTGAGTCGGAGCCAACTCGACAGCAACTAATGAAAACAAATAGCACAATGATGAAGGTCTTCTTACACAGTTTCCCCCACCCCCCAGGCTTCACATCCCTGGAGGGCGCATGCTCTCACCTCTGCCTTCCTTGCTGTGAGTTGTTTTTTGAGGAAGCTCCTCTCACATCCTGCAGTCTGACTTGACCAATTTCCTGGCTGAAATCAGGCCTCTCACAAACACTGAACCACAGCAGCCTCACATACTGGAAGTTGTCCCACCCCCATCCCTCTTTGGACAGACAGGAGGCTCAAGGACAGACAGAGGGACTGGCAGAATACTCAGGCGTGTTGTCCTTGGGCAACTGATTTCTTCAGACCCCAAGAAACCCTGAGTACAGGGGATTTCCCAAAAGACAGCCTCAGTTCCCTGAGGCAGCATGGCACCACACACCCTTTGGACTTGGTCCAAGGGTGGCATCTCAGCCCACTTCAGTTTCACAGCACTGGAATCTGCCCTTTCACAAGCTCCCCGGGCACTTCTGTCTTAGTTACCTAGTGCTGCTATAACAGAAACACCACAAGTGGGTGGCTTTAACAAAAAGCAACTGATTTTCTCACAGTGTAGGAGGCTAGGAGTCCAAATTCAGGGTGGTGGCTCTAGGGGAAGGCTTTCTCTGTCGGCTCTGGAGGAAGGTCCTTGTCTCTTCTGAGCTTCTGCTCCTGGGGCTTCTTCATGTGGCTTGGCATCTCTCTTCCCCACCCGTGACATGTTACCAGTCCATAATAGTCATTAACAATTAATCCCTCAGTAGGCAAAGAGTCCTCAGGGGGAGGTTACTCAGGTACCAGCCATTCAGGTCTGCTGCAGGTACCCATCTGATCTGGTCAGGTTCTTCAAAAGTCATCTCAGCTTCACACTTTCTGGTATCTCAGGTGGAACCCAGACTTTGGGGTCAGACGGACCTGTATTCAAATCCCAGTACTGGGCCTCTGTGGCTGTTCAATTTGACAGTGATTACCAAGTGCGAATTACTGCCATCAACGCGGGAGACCTGGGTTGGATTCCACCCGATGGACCTCAAGTGCAGCCCCCACCCGTCTGTTAGTGGTGGCTTGCCTGTTGCTACGATGCTAAACAGCTTCGGCAGGGCTTCCAGACTAAGAAGAAAGGCCTGGAGGTCTACTTCTGAAAACCAGCCAGTGGAAAAACCAAGGATCACCACAACCGATCCAGAACTGATCAGGGGGATGGCGCAGGGCTTACGTGTGCACGGGGTCGCCACGAGTTGCGAGTTGCGGGCAGACTCCAGGGCAGCTAACAACAGGCACTATGTGCTTTGCATGCATAATCTCATTTGATCCTTAAAACAACCCAGTGGGTCACGACCAGCGGCAGTGCCTGGGGACTAGGGAGTGGGTGTTACTGGCCGACACCCTACAACGCACAGAACAGCCCTCCAGTGAAGACGCCGGTCATGCCCAGGCTGGGAGGCCCGCGGCAGCCTAGTTACTCTTATTGTCCTTATCTTACGGATGTGGACACCAGGATTAAAGAGGGGAAGGAGACTTTCCAAAGCCACCACCCAAGCGGTGAATGATGGCGCCGTGATGGCCCCTCTCAGAGGCTTGCTGTAGGAATCCAACAGATCACTCAGTCAACCAATTTTTAAAAAAAATATTGTATTACATTTTTGATGAAAGTATACACGGCGAAACAGGTTCCCATCCAACAATTTTTACACACAGTGTTCAGTGATACTGGGTACATTCTTCAGTTTGTATCAACATTCTTATTATTTTTGTTCTAGTTGTTCCACCCCCAATAATTTAGTCTCACTGCCCCCCAAACTTCTCATCTATGCTTTAGAGTTTAACCATTTTCCATTTGGTCTCATATCCAAAAACCAAAACCAAACCTGTTGCCTTCGAGTCGATTCTGACTCCTAGCGACCCTGGAGGACAGAGTAGAACTCCCTGATGTGGCTTCCAAGGAGCGGCTGGTGGGTTCGAACTGCCAACTTTTTGGTTAGCAGTCGAGTTCTTAACCACTCATATCCCACCCAACCCTCATATAGATAATTGTTAAAAGAGTGCCTCTCTCAAGGGTGAAATTCTTTACTTTTTTGAGCTAACCTGCTACTTAGTTAATAGGTGATTTCAGGGGATGGTTTCTGTTCAAAGTTTAAAGAGTGTATTTCAGGGCAATAGTCTCAGGGATTCCTTCAGCCTCACTGGGTAGAATAAGTCTGGATTCTATCAGTGGTTGAAGTTGTGTTCCACATTCCAACGAATTTTTTATGAAGTATCTACAGTGTGTTAGGTGTTATGTAGGCATGTGCTGCACACAGTAGGCATTCAATAAATGCTGCTGCTGATCACAATACAGGCGCACAGCATTTGTGATCACTCAGCAGTCTATCACGACCATTATCTATGAAGCGCCAATGACACCAGTCCAGCTATCCTGCCATTCCCGTTTTGTGTTTTCATTTGAATACAAAGGTGCTGTTGTGGGCAGCTGGCTGGTGCTTCCGCTCCTTGCTTGGCGCCAAGTTCCAGGCCTTGGTGCAGAGCCAGGCTGCCTTGGCGGCTCCCCAGAGCCCCTGGGTTCATGGCCTGGACAGCACCCCAATGTGCCCATCTGCGGCTTCCCTGGGATAAACATCTTGACAAGGATGGGGCATGTTTGCAGACCTCAGCTTTGGAGGACACGGAGCGATATCCCTGGTGTAGCTCCCAGCCAACACACCTGGCGGCCCGCAGTCCTGGGACACACGGACGAAAAAAAGGATTAGCTGTTTATCTGAAAGTCAGATCGAACTAGGCGTCCTGTGTTTTATCTGCAGCTCTACATCCCCATCACCCCACCCCTTCTCCTGCTTCATTATTTCATGTGAACTTTTTATTGAGGTGTAGAATACACACAGAAAAATAGATAAGTCATACGTGACTAATCTGTTGATTTCCACCTGGCAGCTCAATCCCTAGCACATAAAACCGGAAAAAGCCATTTGCTGCGGAGTCCATTCTGACTCAGGGTGACCCCATGAGTGTCAGACCAGAACTGTACTCTGTAGTATTTTCAATGGTGGGTTTTCCTGACGTAAATAACCAGGCCTTTCTTCCAAGGCACCTCTGGGTGGATTTGAACCTCCAACCTTTCAGTTAGCAGCCCAGCACATTAACCATTTGCACTACTCAGGGACTGCACACCAAAAAAACCAAAAACTCACTGCCATTGAGTCAATTCCGACTCACTTCGACCCTAAAGGACACAGTAGAACTGTCCCTTAGGGTTTCCAAGGCTGTTAAGCTTTACAGAAGCAGACTGCCACATCTTTCTCCCATGGAGCCAATTGTGGGTTTGAACCCGCTGACCTTTTCGGTTAGCAGCCAAGTGCATTAATCATTTGCAGCACCCAGAGACTGTGCACAATAGGTGCTTAATAAGTGTTTTGGGGAAAAACCATCAGCCCTGCTCTTCCGTGTATGGCTCAGCTGAGGGTTTGCCCAGGGACAGGCCCATCAAGGGCTAACCGTGGAGCCCCAAGCCTGGATTTGCCTGTATTTGACTGGCGACCCAGAAGCAACTGCCATGCAAATATTATGGAAATATGCTCCACCGTCCCAGACTCCACGCCCCTCCTCCCTGCTCCCTCTGGCCTTCACCTGCATGGAACATTCTATTTATAGCTGGACAGGCTGCCCAGACTTTCTGCAGACAGTCGCCAGTGGGGACATTCCTGGGGTGTCTTGAGTGCCTCCAATCACCCCCCCTCCAACTGCCAAGCCTGGATGGGAAATGATGATAATGCAATTCCCAACCCGGCCCACACGACCGGGCCCAGCCCTCCTCAAACCTGTGCTGTCAGAGTCCTGTAAAATGTCACTTCTTGCTATTTAGGGTCACTGAAAGCCACCGCCAGGACACATGGTTCCGAGGGAACCCAGCAGCTAGCACAGAGGGGAGATGGAGGCCCCGTAGGCAAAGCCAGCCTTAACTGCAAAACGAGCAGTTGGTAATAATAAGAATGTAGAATGTTCACATGGAAATGCAGATTTCTTGCTTCTCTTTAAAAATTCTTTGGCTCCAGCCCCCCCTAGTCCCTGCCGACCCCTCTTGTCCATTGCCTGGGCCCTTGGCTCATTTTGGGTGCCTGCCCTGGTGGCACAAACAGTTAAGTGCTCATCTGCTAACTGAAAGGTTGGCTGTTTGAACCTACCTGGTGGCTCCGAGGAAGAAAGGCCTGGCGGACTGCCTCCTTAGAGATTACAGCCTTGGACAGCCTATAGGGCAGTTCTAGCCTGTCACATGGGGTTGCTATGAGCTGGAATCACTCGACGGCACCTAACAAAAACAACAGCCTGTCCTGTGGGCATTGGAGCTTGGGACTCTGGGGGGACTTGATTCTTTCCTGGTGGCCTTGTTGCTTGAAGAGGGTCTTAGCAGGGAGGGTCACTGTTGTCCACCAGCTAGGTGGCCGGGGCAGGCAGATTTCTCCTACTTATATCACAACTGATATACAAGGTCCATTTAAAAATCCAATCACATCACAGGTGCAAAGTTCTCCTTCTGTGTAAATAACTCCCCTCCAAATCGACTCAGTTCCTCCAAGTCTTTTTTTGTGTGTGTGTTAGCAAAGTGTTAAAAGCGAATTAGGACATTTTAAATTAAGGTTCGGAGTCCCTGAGGGGAAATGGCTATTAACTGAAAGGTTAGCAGTACCTAGGAGTGTACCCAGAAGTGCCTGGGAAGAAAGGCCTGGCAATCTACTTCTGAAAAGCTGGCCATTGAAAACCCTGTGCAGTGCAGTTCTACTCTGACACACACGGTGCCGCCATGAGTCGAGGTCAACTCATCAGTGACTGGTTTTGCTTTGTTTTTGGTAAATTAAATGGTAGGAGTTACAAAAACCACAAAACCAAACCCACTGCCATGGAGTCGATTCCAACTCACAGCAGCCCTACAGTACAGAGTAAAACTGCCCCATAGGGCTTGAAGGCTGTCATCTTTACGGAAGCAGACCACCCCATCTTTCTACCGAGGAGTGGCTAATGGATTCAAACAGCCAACCTTTTGGTTAGCAGCTGAGTGCTTTAACCACTGTGCCACAGGGCTCCTTTAGGAGTTGTAAACCCGCCACAATAGCTCAGTTATATCTAATTTTGCAGAGTCCCTCCTGTTCCACGCAGTGAAACGCACGCCATAAGTGGCCATAAAGTGCCAGGCAGGGGAGTTGAGACTTGTGGCTGTAAAAGCGCACACTTGGCATGGCGCCAGGTCCCCAGGTTCTTAGCCTCACCAAGGGACAGCGCAGAGACCGTGGTATCAGCACTCCGGATTCACGTTCTTTCTCATACTCGTCTCAGCTTCCCCGTCTGTAAAATGGGAATGGTGACCTACCTCACAGGTGGTTCTGTGGATTCCCTCAGACGATGCCCGCCCTTGTGTGGCGTAGACCGGCGCTAAGGTTATCAGTGGCTCTCCTAGTGTCCCTACTGCTGACTGAGGTCGTTCCCGATAGTCTTTTGTTCTCCTGGAGAGCTCTGAAATTCTGCACCACAGCCTTCCTTTCCTTTTGTTTCCCTCCTTCCCTTCCCCTCTCTCCCTTCTTGGGTTAGAGACCTGGAAGTGGCATGAATGTTTATGGTGGGCTTAAGTCAAGTTTGGAAACCCTGGTGGCGTAGTGGTCAAGAGCTATGGTTGCTAACCAAAAGGCTGGCAGTTCGAATCCACCAGTCGCTCCTTGGAAACTCTATGGGGCAGTTCTACTCTGTCCTGTAGGGTCGCTATGAGTTGTAATCCAGTTGATGGCAACAGGTTTGGTTTGTTTTTTTTTGGGGGGGAGTCAAGTTCAAGCATGGCCAGTATGAGTCTGAGGATGGCAACCCTGCCAGGCTGGGATCTTGTGGGAAGGCTGGGGCCATTATCTCGGCACCCTCCACCCCAACATCTGCCCCACAGCTGGTAGAATCTAGTGTGGATTTGGGTCTGGACTAGGAGCCTCTTTGCATATGCAAATGAGCACTCAGCCCCCCCCCCCGACCCAGGTGGCTGCACCTGTCCACCTGCACCTACTCAGGATGGGGTCCCTCCAAGGGTCAGAGCTAGGGACTGTGACTAACGGTTGGAGAGGAGCCAGAATCCCCTGGGTGTGTGTGGAGGAGACATGGCTGGCTTTTCCTTCCCTCCCTCCCTTCCTCCCTCTCGTCCTCCTTCCCTGATTCTCTTTCTCCTTCCTTCATTCTTATCACCTTCTCACTTCCCTCCCTCCCCCCGTCCCTCCTGCCCCCATCCACACCCCTAAACCCCAGGGAAGTGACAGGCCAGCTAGCTAGGGGTCCAGTGGGGTTCACAGAGGTGTGTTTGGCCTCTCTGACTCCACAGTTTAAATTGTGAGGGGGCAGAAGGCTATAGGGATTTACATCTTTGGGCTGACCTAACTCTTCATTTCCCTTGACAAGAGGCAGCAGGGCCTGCGGTGAAGCTGGGCTGTGGCTGCCGCTCTCCTGGTGCCTCCCTGCTATCTCCTGAGTGATGCTGGGGGTGGGTGCGGATGGGGATGGCCCGGGGCACTCTCACAGCCAAGGGTGGGGGCTCAGGCAGGGGTGGGGCAGAGTCGGAGGTATCTTCGAGGACCCTCTCTGGTGGGAGGCCCTGGGCCAGGAAGGGCCCCGGGGCACCCTCAGAGGTGGGACCAGGCCAGGAGCACAAAGACTTCCCGGCTAGGAAAGTCCAGAAAAATGGTTTCTTTGGGGTCCTGAGGGTCAGTGACACGTTTGTCGCTGTTTTGCAAGTCTAAATCCTATTGAGAAAGCCCCATGCTGTGAGCTGGGCTGCTTGGAAATACTGTGCGTTATTAGGCGGCTTGCTGTTCGGGAAGGAATTTCAGTGCCCCCCCCCCCCGCCCCCACCCAGTAAATGAACTGCGATTGGTTTAAAGGAATGGCTTGGGCTTCCCACCTCTTCCTACAGAAAGCCTCAGGAGACAAAGAGACTTGTGGGAAGCGATAGGTTAATTTTGTGTGGGCTTTTTGTAAAGTTCCAGAACACAGGCTAACGCCAGCTTAGGTGACACCACGGATACTGACTTAAACCCCCTGTGAGTGTGTCGCTTTTTAACTCATGTTAAAAATTCAAATACATTTTTAAAAAACAACTTCACAGTGCTGCTCTGGTAAATGGAAACCACCATCACTTGCCAAAAATTGTGCTAACCACCATCGTTGCTGGACGCATCATCTGAGCCATCCCTGGGTGGGGCAGGTGTGGCTGCGCACCGTGTAAAGTGTCTGACACGTTCGTCCTCAAGGAGGTTACCTGTGAGGCTGGCCCATCGGCCCTATTTTATGGGAAGCTGAGTTGAAATCCGCCCCGTGTGTTCGCAATAGGGGTACCCACTAAAGGCACAGCGCCTACTTTAATCCTTTTTTTTTATTGCTCTGGGTTGTCACCTTCCCTCCACTCTTCCCTTGTTTCATCTGCTGCTGTTCATCCTTAAAAGTTTAGAAACCTGGTCCAGCATCATCCGCTCCCCCTGCCAATGTCAGCTCTTAGGCGCCCACCTTTGCCTGCAGGTTAATGCGTCTGTACTGAGCCTGCAGTAGGTGCTCAGTAAATACTTGCTGAATAAATGAATGAGAGAATGAATGAATGAAAGAAGCAAACGCAGAAAGCAAATTCCAATTCAAAGCCCATCATAGGTGAGTCTCCCATGCCCGGCAGGACTTAGGTGGTCCCTGCCTCCCTCGGTGGAGTAAGTGGTTAAGCACTCAGCTACTAACAGGAAGGTTGGCGGTTCAAACCCACTCGAAGGTCACTCAGAAGGCCTGGCAATCTACTTCCAAAAGATCACAGCCCCTGAAAAACCCTATGGAGCACAGCTCTACGCAGCACACGTGGGGCCGCCATACGTTGGGACAGACTCGACAGCAACAGGGTTGGTTTTTGGTTTTGCCTCTCGTTTTGGTATGAAGGGCTTATTTTAACAGGCTGCCACCCCCAGCCTCCTTCCCTCCTCTATGAGATGCGGGTGACAGTAGGAAGGGGACTATGTTGTACCTCCCTCAGGAGGCTTGGCAGGACAAATGTTAATACAGTAAAGTACTAGACCATCGCTTGGCACAGAGGAAGTGCTCAAAACTGTTATGCCGGAAACAGTTACCATCGTCATCATTGCCATTCATGACAAGAGATACTGGTCTTCCATTCACTTTAGTGTTGGCAAGTTTTATCTTAAATGTATTTGATTTTTAAAAGTGAGTTGATTTAAAAAAAAAACGCCAGACCAGTGGTAGCCAGGTATGGCTCAAATCCTGAGGCGTATTGAACGACTGGGTGATACAATCACTGGGGGCAGCTTCTAAAAAACAGTGCCCAACACCTGGCCACCTGGAGCTGGCGATCATGCTGCCGTCCATGTGGCTTGGCAGTGAGGCCCTGGGTGCAGAGAGGCCAGGGTTCTCTGGAGGAATGGAGATGCCTTGCCTGGGACCCCAGATGCACCACCTTGGGGTCTTCCCCACCGCCCCCACCCTGCTAGGAGCACGCAGCTGCTGTGTCAGACCCCACTGGTATTTTTAGCAGGCAGCCACCAGCAAGTCCTACTCTGCACTCATGCGTCAGAGTCCACTTGTCAGCAACCAACAACGGTCTAGCACACTGTGAGTTCATAATGTTGCATCCTATTGTATATCCCCGAACGCTCCTTAGAAGTGAGGATGGCAAGACTTCGTGGAGAGACTTCACCTCATGTACTTTGGACACATTATTAGGAAGGACCAGTTCCTGGAGAAGGACATCATGCTTGGTAAAGTAGAGGGTTATCGAGAAAGAGGAAGACCCTCGATGAGACGGAGTGACACGGTGGCTGCAACAACGGGCTCAACCATAGCGACAATTACGAGGACGGTGCAGGGCTGGGCAGTGTTTTGTTCTCTCGTACACAGGGTTGCTGTGAGTTGGACTCGACAGCATCTAACCACCACCACCAAGCATATCATGGGTTAATGATATTGTATCCTATTATATACCAATGTCTTTGGGGTCATGTTCCAAATTTCCAGGCACACAGATAGTGTGAGGTCAGCAATCGTGGTCGTTTCTAGCAGACGCTTGGCTTTAAAATTGTGCTGGGTCGCTGGGATCTCCAGCGTCCACCTTTCGGTAAGTGCTCCAGCCGTCTTCCCGACTGACTGGGGGCATCCGTGCACCAAGCTGTCCAACTCCTCCCACACACCCCTGCTTTCAAATGTAAGCTTTGGGGGGAGCTGAATCAGGGGGCTGCAGACTAGGTGGCAATTTTCCGTGGCTGAGACGGGCCAAACGTATTTGCTCCTATGGTAGTTGCTGTTAGGTGCCGTTGAATCGATTCTGACTCATAGTAACCCCATGTGACAAGGAAGAGCCTCCCCATGGGGTTTTCTAGGCTGTAATCTTTATGGGGGGCAGGTCGCCAGAGCTTTCTCCCGCAGTGTGGCTGAGGGGTTTGAACCGCCATCCTTTCGGTTAGCATCCGAATGCTTAACCTTTTGTGCCACCAGGGCTCCTTATTTCCTCCTGTATCCCATTTTAAACCCATTTTTGAACTCCCAGCATGCAGCTATCTTGAAATTCTTCTATCCCAGCAAGAAACCTGGGAGAGCCTGTGAGACAAAATTGTTTTTATTTCCTCCTTAAGACAAATTATTTAACTCACAAATGGCTGCTTTTATCTAATGGAAATATCCTTGAATCACTTTTATTTTCCTTTTTTTTTTTTTAATTTTTATTCTGCTTTAAGTGAAAGTTTACAAACGAAGTCAGACTCTCATACAAAAATTTATAAACACCTTGCTATATATTCCTAATTGCTCTCCCGCTAATGAGACAGCACACTTCTTCCCTCCACTTTCTTTTCATGTACATTCAGCCAGCTCCTGAACCTCTCTCCCTCTCATATCCCCTTCAGACAGGAGATGCCAACATAGTCTCATGTGTCTACTTGATCCAAGAAGCTCATTCTTCACCAGTATCATTGTCTATCCCATAGTCCAGTCCAATCCCTGTCTGAAGAGTTGACTTTGGGTATGGCTCCTGTCTTGGGCTAAAAGAAGGTCAGGGGACCATGACCTCCAGGGTCATTCTAGTCTCAGTCAGACCATTAAGTCTGGTCTTTTTATGAGAATTTGAGGTCTGCATCCCACTGTTCTCCTGCTCCCTCAGGGGTTCTCTGTTGTGTTCCCTGTCAGGGCAGTCATCAGTTGTAGCTGGGCACCATCTAGTTCTTCTGGTCTCAGGATGATGTAGTCTTCATGTGGCCCTTTCTGCTTCTTGGACTCATAATTACCTTGTGACCTTGGTGTTCTTCATTCTCCTTTGATCCAGGTGGGTTGAGACCAATCGATGCATCTTAGATGGCCGCTTCCTAGCGTTTAAGACCCCAGATGCCACCCTCCAAAGTGGGATGCAGAATGTTTTCTTAATAGATTTTATTATGGCAATTGACTTAGATGTCCCCTGAAACCATGGTCCCCAGACCCTTACCCCTGCTACACTGCCCTTCAAAGCACCTTGAATCACTTTTAAAATTGCTTTGTCAGTTTGCACAGATCATTTCAATGCTAAAGCACCTTGGCCTTATTTTTATGGGGGAAAGCAGTTCTCAGGCTTTGACATAATAAACATCTTTCCACAAACGAGTAAATTTTTTTTTATTGTGCTTTATGTGAAAGTTCACAGTTCACATCAGTTTCTCAGAGAGAAACTTACATACGCTTGATTATGTGACCCTAGTTACTCTCCCTACAATGTGACAGCACACTCCTCTCCTCCACCCGGTATTCCCTGTGTCCATTCAGCCAGCTCCTGTCCCCCTCTGCCTTCTCATGTCCCCTCCAGACAGGAGCTGCCCATTTAGTCTCATGTGTCTACTTGAGCCAAGAAGCTCACTCCTCGCCAGCATCATTTTCTGTCTTATAGTCCAGTCTAATCTTTGTCTAAAGAGTTGGCTTCAGGAACAGTTTTAGTTTTGGGCTAACAGAGTCTGGAGGCCCTGTCCTCTGGGGTCCCTCCAGTCTCAGCCAGATCATTAAGTCTGGTTTCTTACTAAAATTACAAGTAAATATTTTAATTTTCTCAAATAGCCATTAAATGAAAAGGCTACCCTGAAAAGCAGGGTGAAACAAAGCTCTTTCTATCGACTGTAGTGGCCGATGCTGATGGATTTAAAGTCAAGTAATTCATTGTCTAGAGGGCAGTGGTGGTTCAGCTTTAGAACTCTCACCTTCCGTTCCCACCTAACACACCTCCTGTGTGGGCATCACCCGTCTGTCAGTAGAGGCTTGCGTGTTTCCATGGTGTTAAACAGGTTTCAGTGGAGCTTCCAGACTAAGAAGAACTAGGAAGAAAGGCCTGGCGATCTATTTCCAAAAATCAGCCAATGAAAACCCTCTGGATCACAACCGGCCCCCCATTAGTTGGGAGTCGACTCAACGACAGTTAACAATTCATAATCTACTATGCTACTTTCTATTGTTGTTTTTCCTGTTGCCACTGAGTGGATTCTGACTCATAGCAACCCTACAGGACCCCACAGGACAGAGGAGAACTGCCCCGTAGGGTTTCCCAAGCTGTGGTCTTTACAGAAGCAGACCGCCACATCCCGTGAGATGGCTGGTGGGTTCAGACCACAGACCTCTTGGTTAGCAGCCAAGCCTTAACCACTGCACCACCGGGGCTTCTTGCTATTGCTTTACTGCTTTCGATAGCTCAGGCCTTGGGGTAGGATTATAGTAATTACCAGGATGAGTCTTCTCAGCAGTGACCTTTGGACTCGTATGCAAACCGCCATGCTTCATCAAGTGGAAGCAACAGCACCGCGCGTTCCCTGGCTCATTCGTTGCTGGCTCCAGAGGGGATCCTGCACCAGGAGGGCTAAGTGCACCTTTCCGCAGGGTCTCCCCATCGGCTTCCAGCCATTGTGCCCGATCAAGGTTTTCTTTACTGTACTTTTTGCCTCAACAAGCAAACCCTACAGTACTGTACCTGCATTGCATGGAAAAACAAGCACCCAGGTCTTCTGAAGTCCTAAATCGTGCATACTGTAAAAAAAAAATGACTTCTAGAAACCAGGTTCAGAGCCGTAGTCATGCCTTAGAAATGGCGCCAAAGCTACTAACAGTAGCATCACAAACTAGGTTGCCACTTAAAACCCATGTGTACCTGATGTTCTGTGCTGTTGATTCCGACTCACAGTGACCCCATGTGACAGAGGACAACTGCACCACATGGTTTTCTAGGCTGCAATCTTTACGGAAGCAGGTTGCCAGGTCTTTCTCCCGTGGAGCCGCTGGGTGGGTTCAAACCATCAACCTTGCAAGTGCTTAACCATTGTACCACCAGGTGTACTTGATAACTCAATGAAAAATAAGCGGCAATAAAAGGATGGGGAAATATTGAAATAGCCAATTAAAATAAGCCAAATGTTCTAAGGCTTTAATTGAATATGTTTTATTATAAATAAGGCTGCCAATTCAGTGATGGAAACCCTCAATGTGGTTAAGTGCTACGGCTGCTAGTCAAAAGGCCAGCAGTCCAAATCCACCAGCCGCTCCCTGGAAACTCTATGGGGCAGTTCTGCTCTGTCCTATAGGGTTGCTATGAGTTGG
Organism: Elephas maximus indicus; assembly: GCF_024166365.1. Taxonomy (NCBI): domain Eukaryota; kingdom Metazoa; phylum Chordata; class Mammalia; order Proboscidea; family Elephantidae; genus Elephas; species Elephas maximus. The sequence goes on along the minus strand of NC_064843.1, from coordinate 11,780,323 downwards.
AATCAACTCGAAGGCAACGGGTTTTTTACTGAGTGATAGTTATAAAGAATACATTCAAGATCTATCTACATGGAATCAAATTGACAAGAGCAACCTGAAAGGTTAGATAGGAAACTTGGGGGCAGTGAGCTTATGTTAACGGGGGAGAAACAATTCGGAAAAGGAGCGTGAGAATGGTTGCACAACTTGAAAAATGTAATCAAGTCACTGAATTGTACATGTAGAAACTTGAATTGGTGTATGTTTTGCTGTGTACGTTCTCAACAACAAAATAAATAAAATTAAAAGATAAAAATAATATCATCTTTGACTAGACACGCTCTATTTACTTATTTGAGAACCTTAGGGCATTTTGTTATTTAACAGTGAGTGGAAAAACCATGGGGCCTGCTGAGTTTCATCCAGTGGTGGGAATAATCTCCTGCCAAAAAAACTTTAAAGGTGGTAGTGAGAGACAGGAGCCACTGTGTGGTGCAGATGGTCAACGCGTTTGGCTGTTACCTGAAAGGCTGGAAGTTCGAGTCCAACCAGAAGTGCCTCAAAAGAAAGGCCTGGCAATCTACTTCTGAAAACCCAACCACTGAAAGCCCTGTGGAGCACAGCTCTACTCTGACACACACGAGTCGGAACTGACTCTACGGCAACTTGTTAGTAAGAGACAAGAATAAAGTTAAGATCTGTACCCTAAAAAAAAAAAATAATAAAAAGGATACATTCACAGGGGCTAGTCAGTAAGACTATCACTGATTATCAGAAAAAAAATGAACATTTATCCTGGCAATTGTATCCGGAAAACAAATTCTTGCCATCTTCAAAATGTAGACTTTACAACAGAAATGACTCCCGTCTCCTAAGCCCTCCTCCACCCCACCCCTGCCCCAGTACCCAGCCTTTTTCAATGACTAATTTCAAACAATGCCAGGCTGTTGGATGCGTCTTCTAGCTCTTGGGTTTGTTTAAAAAGCATCCTTTATACAGTGAAACTGTTGTCAAACACTGTTGTAATTTAAACGCCCTCCCCCCAAACCAGAGACGTTAAATTGTGCAAGAGGTGTGCATTCCAGAATTATCTCCTCAAAACTATTTTAACGCTAAAGTGCTCCCAGGTTAGGTCACCCATCAAGCATTCTGAAGCCTGGAGCCTATGGACGTTTCCACACTTCCAGGTTTGTAAAGGCCCCCCTCTTACCTAGCAGCCTCAAGGGCAGGCCAGCCTCCTGTTACTATCAATACAAACCACTTCTATTTACCTTCTGCACGGTGTGAAATTAATATTAATACAAGGAATAGCCAAGATTTCGCTGTAACTTTGGGTTGTTAGTCACAAAAATTCCTCAACAGCGAAATGGGTCTGGCTCAATGTCTGAAAAGAAAGATCAGACTGCCCTCTTGTGGGGATTTCTGTGTCTGTTCCCCTCTTCCACCTCGTCGTTGCCATGGAGTTGATTCTGACTCAGGGAGACCCCATGTTACAGAGTAGAACTGCTCAAGAGGGTTTTCTTGGCTGTAATTTTTTTTTTTTTTAATTAAAAGCATTTTGTTTTTGTTGTTGAGAATACACACAGCAGAACATACACCAATTCAACAATTTCTGCACGTACAATTCAGTGACACTGACTACATTCTTTTAAGTTGTGCAGCCATTCTCACCCTCCTTTTCTGTGTTGTTCCTCCCTCATCAATATAAACTCACTGCCCCCTAAGGATCCTATCTAAACTTTGGAGCTGCTGTTGTCAATTTGATCCCATATAGACAGTTCTTAAAAGAGCACAATGCTCAAGGCAGACTTGGCTGTAACTGTTATGGAAACAGATTGCCGGGCCTTTCTCTCATGGAGCCGCCAGGTGACTTGGAACTGTCCACCTTTAGGTTAGCAGCTGACCGCAAACTACTTGCCACTCAGGCTCAAAGGCACTGGGAGTTCACTTCGGGAACTAATGAGATTCACCCTTTACCCCGGTGTTTGGTGGGAGCCTGAATACAAAACGGAAGCAACGTCCACCACCTGCATTTTGTTCTGTATAATACCTCATTGTCTTAGTCATCTAGTGCTGCTATAACAGAAATACTGCAAGTGGATGGCTTCAACAAACAGAATTATATTCTCACAGTCTAGGAGGTTAGAAGTCCAAATTGAGGGCATCAGCTCCAGTAGAAGGCTTCTGCTCTCTGTTGGCTCTGGAGGAAGGTCCTTGTCATCCATCTTCCCCTTGTTGAGAAGCTTCTCTGGCACAGGGATCCAGGGTCCAAAGGCCTCACTCTGCTCCTGGTGCTGCTTCCCTGCTGCTATGAGGTCCCCATGGCTCTCTGCTCTGGTCGCTTCTCTTTTACATCTCAAAAGAGACTGGCTTAAGTCACTATCTAATCTTATAGATCTCATCAATGTAACCGCCGCTAATCCATCTCATTACATCATAGCGATAGGATTTACAACACACAGGGCAATCACATCAGAAGACAAAACGGTGGACGATCACACAATACTGGCAATCACGGCCCAGCCAAATCGATACATGTATTTTTGGGGGACACAATTCAATCCATAACACTCATCCAGGCTATATGTGCTGCAATGACTCTTTTTTTTTTGATAAATAAAATGAGAATAAGAAGTTTATTGGTGGGGGAACCCATGCCCGGAGCAGCCAGGAAACTGGGGTGGGCTTTGGCCCCAGGATGCCTGGTCACAGTGGTCCTAGACCGGGAAAGGGAATGACCCTGGGAGCCTGCACTTGCTCTTGTCTGTGACTGAAGGGGAAAGCAGCAGGCTCTATCTCATCTAATTCTTTGCCGCAGCAAAGGGAGACATCTGCTTTGCTCTGGATGATTCTGTGTGGGAAGCCTGGCTGGCTCACAGGTGGAGGTAACGATTCCTGCTGGCTGGCACGCAGGCCTGGGAGCCAGGTACCCTATATGCAAAGGCTTGAGGCACCGGCTGGAGGAGAACAGGGTTCCTGCCTCAAAGAAAGATGGTACAAACTTGTTTGCGTGAGCTCAGAGCTGCAGCTTCCTAAATAGGAGGGCTCTGCTCAGAGTCCTCAGAGCCAGCTGTGCCCAGAGAGGAGGTGGGAGGTGCCTGGAGGAGGTATCTCAGGGCTGGGTGCGCTAGGGCTCCTCAGGTGGAGAAGAGCAGGGTTGTCAAGGTTGTACATGGTCCCTGGGGTTGCCATCCTCATCAAGGTGGGCTCTCTGCAAAGCAGAGCAGCAGAGCCCTGTGAAGCCAGTGGTCACAGGTCCTGGGTACAGCTCTCTCCATCTGGAAAAGCACAGGTAACCCTACAGGGCTCCAAGTGTGCTGGGGCAGGCCCACCTGTTCCTCCCATGTTCCACCGTCTTCTGTACAGGTAGCGATGGCTGCCTCACGGCTGCACTGGGCTTCCTCTCTGCACTGTCCGAGGAAAGCAGTTGGTCTGCAGTACCTCTCCTCAGCAGAACGGTGAACAACCATATGTCTACACTTTCTCCCTAGACCCCAGTAGGATCTTATGCCCTTCCCTGCTCCTACACCTGTTTCTATGCCCCAAGCACCTAGCTGTTCTCAGGTTTCCATTTAGGGGTTCCTTACCCCACATCCAGGGCGATGGTGGTTCAGCCGTATAACTCTTGCCTGCCGTGTGGGAGACCAGGGTTGAATTCCCCGCCAGTGCACCTTGTTCACGGCCACCACCCATCTGTCAGTGGAGGCATGCGGGTTGCTAGGATGCTGAACGGGTTTCAGTTGAGCTTCCAGACTAAAGACTAAGAAGAAAGGCCTGACGACCTACCTCTGAACATCAGTCAATGGAAACCCGATGGATCACAACCGTTCAACCTAGAGTGTTCTCTTCCACTGTGTATGTCACGAGTCGGGGTTGACTGAACGGCAGTTAACAACGATGCCCCATATCAAGGTGCAATCCTAGAAGAATGTCAATTTTCCTGGGAATCTAAAAGATCCAAACGTTAAGCTAGCTTGACAAAAACTAAACACAAATTAGCGTAAGCAAAAAGGGAACTTGTCAGCTCACGTAACTGGGAGGTCTGGGGCTGGCTGGATCTCGGGGCTTGAGCAACATTGTCAGGGTCCCCTTATTCCCCATCTTTGGCTCTGTTTCCTGCTGGGTGTTGGCATCATTATTTTTAATAGATGGGATTTATCAGGCCAGGGAAGATGGCTGGGGCCAGCTCTAGACCTACATGGTTCCTATTTGGCAACACCATTAGAAAGATAACTTTTCTTTTCCAATTTCATTTTTTTTGTTGTTCTTGTTGTTCTATTGTGCTTTAGATGAAGGTGTACAGAACAAGTTAGTTTCTCATTAAACAATACTCATAGTGTTTTGTGACACTGGTTGCCAACCCTGCGACGTGTCAACACTCTCCTCTTCTTGACCTTGGGTTCCCCATTTCTATTTGTCCAGCTTTCCTGTCTCCTCCTGCCATCTCGTCCTTGCCCCTGGGCTGGTTTGCCCATTTAGTCTCATACACATGGTTGAGTTACATGTATTACTGTTTGTTTTATGGCCCTGTCTAATCTTTGGTTGAAGGGTGAACCTCAGGAGTGACTTCAGTATTGAGCTAAAAGGGAGTCTGGGGGGCCATACTCTTGGGGTTTCTACAGTCTCTGTCAGACCAGTAAGTCTGGTCTTTTTTTGTGAGTTAGAATTCTGTTCTACGTTTTTCTCCAGCTCTATCTGGGATCCTCTATTGTGATCCCTGTCAGAGCAGTCGGTGGTGGTAGCTGGGCACCATCTAGTTGTACTGAACTCAATCTGGTGGAGGCGGTGGTAGTTGTTGTCCATTAGTCCTGTGGACGAAATCTTTCCCTTGTGTCTTTGGCTTTCTTCATTCTTCCTTGCTCCAGATGGGGTGGGACCAGTGGAGTATCTTGGATGGCTGCTCACAAGCTTTTAAAAGATCCCAGATGTTCTACATGCCAAAGTAGGATGTAGAACATTTTCATTATAAACTAGTTATGCCGATTGAGCTAGATGTCCCCCGAGCCCATGGTCCTCCTGCAATCACTTATCAAAGTCTGTTTCTGAAGAGTTTTTGGTGATGTTTAGGTGCCAACTGTGCTTTCATTTTTCAAATATGTTTCTGACATTTTTCCTTTTTTAAACTCTACTGAAGCTGGGCTGTAAATATCGTATTTTTGTTCATTTTCAATTTTAAAATATTAGGAAATAAAGATATACATGCTGTTTAGAAAGGGCCACATGAACCAGAGACTACATCATCCTGAAACCAGAAGAACTAGATGGTGCCCAGCTACAACCGATGACTGCCCTGACAGGGAACACAACAGAGGACCCCTGAGGGAGCAGGAGAGCAGTGGGATGCAGACCCCAAATTCTCATAAGACCAGACTTAATGGTCTGACTGAGACTAGAAGGACCCCAGTGGTCATGGCCCCCAGACCTTCTGTTGGCCCAGGACAGGAACCATTCCTGAAGCCAACTCTTCAGACAGGATTGGACTGGACAACGGGATGGAGAGGGATGCTGGTGAGGAGTGAACTTCTTGGATCAGGTCGACACTGGAGACTAGGTTGGCATCTCCTGCCTGGAGGGGAGATGAGAGGGTGGATGGGGTTAGAAGCTGGTGAAATGGACACAAAAAGACAGAGTGGAGGGAGAAAGCGGGCTGTCTCATTAGGGGGAGAGTAATTGGGAGTATGTAGCAAGGTGTATATGAGTTTTTGTGTGAGAGACTGACTTGATTTGTAAACTTTCACTTAAAGCACAATAAAAATTATTAAAAAAAAAAAAGATATACATGATGTTTAAGGCTGCCAAACATTCAAAACTATTTACTTTCCAAGCACTACTAAAATCAACATTCATTTTGCCCGTGAAGGAAGAAAAATCCTACCAGCTTTGATTCAAAGAAGCTATTTTTTAGGATTATCCTTCACATATAACAAGAACAGTAAATCTGAACGCATTTCATTTTATTGAGTGATGCAAACCAGCTTTAACAGGCAAATAAGAAGAACCAATCACAAAAACTCAAATAGTCACAATGGTAGCATCTAAGGGACCAGAGAATTTAAGTCTTATTATATGAATTCATTAATTTGCTGGCATGAAGAGAATGTAACGGCTGGGAAATTACTTCCAAATGTTGACCCTGAACAAGTCTTCTGAATTTGGGAAATTTTAACAGATCAAAATGTTAAGAATTTGAATTTGAACTTATCAGTGATTTTACAATATGTAAAAAAATTCTAATATATCAAAAGTATCTGTTTAACTTAGAAAAGAAGAAAAGTCTGGCTCATTATAAAGACAGGTGCTAGTTAACTTTAAGTGCTAAGAAGGCATTTCCCATGCTGCTACTGTGTGCTGCTGGAGTCAATCCTGACTCACAGCCACCCTAGAGGACAGGGTAGAAGTGCCCCACAGGGTTTCCAAGGGTGTAACCTTTACAGAGGAGTCCTGGTGGTGTAGTGGAAAGCTCGGCTGCTAATCAAAAGGATGGCACTCTGAGTCCACCAACCACTCCTCGGAAACCCTACAGGGCAGTTCTACAGGGCAGTTCTACGCTGTCCTACAAGGTTGCTATGAATGGGAATCGACTCAATGAGCACCCATGAGCACGCAGTCTTCATGGAAACAGACTGCCACATCTTTCTCCCGTAGAACGGCTGGTCGGTTTGAACCGCTGACGTTTTGGTTAGCAGCCTAGTGCTTAACCACCGTGCCACTAGGGCTCTTTCACATTCTGCTAGAGGCCAGACAGCCTGTTCAACTGCCAAAACAGAAATACTAATTACGAGGCATTATAAAAAGTCCAAGTTCTTAACAAAAAGACATTTTCATCATCAGGCTTTTATGTTTCTTCTCACTATGAAATTATTAAAAAAAATGTAAACAAAAGAGTTTCAGCAAAACAACAGGGCTATAAACTGATATACTAATAAGCAATAACAGAATATAGCTGGAGAGATTTCCTATCTGCCAAAGAACATAATTAAGAATGAATACAAATCGGAAAACAAATTCTAAAAGTGAAGCTTATTCACATATGGAAATAAAATATATTATTCATTATTTTCTAGCCTAATCTACAGTTTTTCATTTTTTATTCAGTTTTTATTTTCATAAAGTCAAAATCTTTTTGACTGAATTTAGAACTAATTAAAAGCATTATAGTAATTTAAAATTGTGTGGAAAATTCATTTGTATGAATGAAATTCATTTACATGACTGAAAAAGGACATAAAAATGAATCTTTTATGTTTAAAAATTATAAAAACACTTGAAATATCATGGGTGTGTACAATTCAACAGAAACTTCCAGCTTTGACTTTTTGCTTAAGCACTGAATAATCCAAACCCAACCCACTGCCACTGAGTCAATGCCAACTCATAGCGACCCTACTGGACAGAGTAGAGCTGCTCTATAGGGTTTCCAAGGCTGTAAATCTTAATGGAACCACACTGCCACATCTTTCTCCCGTGGAGCGGCTGGTGGGTTGGAACTGCTGACCTTTCAGTTAGCAGCAGAGCGCTTTCACCACTGTACCACCAAGGGCTCCTAAGCACTGAACAGTTGGTCTATAAAACCAAAAAAATCAAGCCTGTTGCCATGAATCAATTCCAACTCACGGTGACCCCGTGTATTACAAGGTAGAACTGCCCCACTAAGTTTCCTAGGCTGTAATTTTTATGGAAGCAGATGGCCAGGCCTTTCTCTTCCGTGATGCCCCTGGGTGGGTTTAAACTGCCAAGCTTTTGGTTTGCAGGACAGCACAAACCGCTTTTGCCATCCAGGGACCTCAACTGGTCCATATTACTGTTGAAATAACTATTACCCCAAAATCATTTCTCATTCGTTGCAGGCCACCTCACCAATACTAGCTGCATTCATAGGTCTGAGGTGTCATCTTCCGATTCAAGACATAAGCCTATTACGAAATAACCTGCAATGTTTTTTGACAGATCTAGGCCGAAAGAGGCAAACAATTCTAGGCTCTACTTCAAACTTCGGAAAGATTGGGGCCAAGCGTTGCCATGAACTTAATTCTAAAAAGATGCAGAAATTGGAGAACGTGCTTTAAGAATTACAGACTACCGACGAGACCCCCATCTCCATCACTTATCCATCAGGTTGAGGATCATCTCACAGGTCACGTCCCCCTTGGGGTCTTTGCCTCCTGTGGAGTCGCCAGGGACCATCTCGCCCGGGTCCTGCCGGCCTCTCACCACGGACACCTCCTCAAGCATCTCCCGGTCAGCAGCCGCTTCTGGGGAAAGAGACCTGGTTAGTACGCTGGGAGCAGAGACAAGTAAGCAGAACTGGTCAACTGTGCAAATGTCTTTTGGAAACAATCACTTAATTCTAAAGACAGCAGCAAGCGTTCTAGAAAACAGCCTTTGGATTTAAAGGGGAGTACAGGCATTCTGGAAGGAGCCCTGGTGGCACAATGGTTCAGTGCTCAGCTGCTAATCAAATGGTCAGCAGTTCAAACCCACCAACTGCTCCACAGGGGAAAAACCTGGTGATCTGCTCCTGTGAAGATTACAGCCTTGGAAACCCTATGGGGTAGTTCTACTCTGTCCTAGACGGCTGCTGTAAGTTGGAATCAACGCAACCGCACACAGCAACAATACAAGTATTCTGCTCTTCTTGACCTGCTTAAGTCAGGGCTTCTCAAGCACTACTGACACTTGGGCCGATGGGTCTCTGTGACGGGGGCTGTCCTGTGGGTGGTAGGATGTTGAGCAGCATCCCTGGCCTCTATCCATGAGATGCCAGGAGCACCTTCCCCTCCCTGAGCTGTGACAACCCTCAGTGTCTCCAGATGGTGCGGAATCACCTCTGGCGGAGGAGCACGGGCCCATGTTGTGGCTGAGCTGATCACCTACGTCTGGTTTCTGTCCCACCTCCCACCCCCAGTGACATGGCCAAAATGAAAACAGCTGCTGGAAGGCCTTTCCACTGAGAACTCACTAGGGGTCAAGAACCACTAGGACACACTGTGGGCCACATCCAGATCCACAGCCCACCCACCCACACTCCAGGAGCCTAGGAACCAGTCAAGAAGGGGGAAGAGAGTGCCCTTAGGTGTCTGGTTAGCAGGGAAGCCGCCTGCTTACACAGAGTCTGCCCCACCTGCTATCCACCGTGGGCCTCTTACATGGAGGCTGAAGGACTAGAGGCTTGAACTTCCCTACTCGTTCTTCCCCCATAAAGGACACGTTCACGAGTCTCTTGTTTATGGACAGGCAGTGAATGGACAGCCCCTGCCTGGCCAGGTCTGGAGCAGGTGCTGGATGAGGAGTGAGTCCCGGGGAACAGGTCCCCCAGAGGGCCCAGTACACGTGAGGCGAGAACTCGGCCAAGTCCTACACAGGAGAGGCCCAGCCCTGGGGGACCCACTGAGGGGGCTGGAGTGAGGCCTTAGAGATGGATGGATGGACAGAGGAGCAGGCGTCGGTCACCCAGAGGCTCCAGGCAAAGAGAGGAGCAAGGGACCGAGGGTCCAACGGTCGGAAGGGGAGTCGGGGAGCTGGGGCTGGCCATGCTCTGGTCGAATCTCAGAGTGTGGGGTGCCAGAGAAGGGGCTGTTGGTGGTGATAGGTGAGGATGGAGGGCCGGATTGTGCGCTAGAAGGGCCTTCAGCTCTGAAAAGAGGTGGCAGGAGTCCCGTCCCACACTGCCTTCGTGTGAGGCTGTGTCCTGGGTGGCAGGAGCGGAGAGGGGTGTACTTGGGGATGGTGTGGGAGCCCAAGTCCAAGGTCGGGGGCAGAGTGGTGTCAGTGCTGAGTGGGGGGCATCACAGAATCAAATACCAACATCATCAGGTGAGCAGCAGAGAACAGGGCGGTGATGGGAGGGGAAGAAGAGAGCATAAGATGCACTTTCAAACAGAGTGAGTTTGAGACAACCAAGTAGAGGTGCTTGTCAGGTGGGCGAGTACTTGCATCCAGCCTTCGGAGGCCACACAGGGCTGCAGTCCTGCACCAGAGACTTGTCCACAGGTGGTAACTGAGGCCAGGGGTGTGGGCAAGGGTGCAGGTGTGGGTGTGGGTGTAGGTACAGGTATGGGCGTGGGTGGGTGTGGGTGCAGGTGTGGGCATGGGTGTGGATCCACGTGTAGGTGTGCGTGCAGGTATGGGTATAGATGTGGATGTAGGTGTGGGCACAGGTGTGGGCGCCGGTGTGGGTGTGGGCACAGGTGTGGGTGTAAGCCCAGGTGTGGGCATGGCCTAATGGCCTATGGAAAGCGGGCAGAGAAGGCAGTGAACAGTGAAGGTGGACGGTGTGTGGGGAGAAGACAGAGGGCCAGCTGAAGAGGAGCAGCTCCGGGCTGGGCATGGAGAGGCAGCCACGAGGAGGAGGTCAGGGAGATGGAGCATCCAGCTGCAGCGGGTGCAGGACAACGGTGGCTGGTGGCCTCAGGTGGTGATGGGGACAGAACCGGGGGGGCGGGGGCGGACCGAGGCGGGGGGGGGCGGACCGAGAGAAGCCATCCCGGTCCCTGGCAAGTCAGAGCAGAAGTCTTCCGAGATGGGGAGGATCGTGAGTGGAGGGAGGAGCTTGTGTTTCCTCTGACAGGACACACCTGGGCACCTGTGGAGCTTCAGGGAAGGATCAGGCTGAGGGGGCACGTTGGGTCTTCAAGGGAGAAGAGTCACTGATGGGAAAGGGAGGACCGAACCCAGAGACAGGGCAGTGGCCCCTGCTCCATAAAAACACTAAAAGTCAGGTTTACAACCACACTGGCATGAAGACAACTAAGATACAGCAGATTCACGTTTTATATCCATTATTATTACCCAGCTTTTTTCCGACTTTACAAGGAATAAAGCATTTCTAGGGCCCAGGTACTGAGGGGCCTTCAGGAGAGAGAAGGGAAGCATGGGGGTGGTGGTAGATGGGTGGCTGATGGGTGGCTGGGTGCCCTTATGCTGTGAGGAGGGAAGTGAGGCCTTGCCCAGCCAGGTGTCCAACCTCAGCCTTTGAGTCAAAGCCTTTCCATCCTGACCAGGTACCCTGGCCCTCCACCCTCTGTGAATCTCATGTTTTGACACTGGATGATGGGGTCCCCAGGAGGGACTGCAGTGAGGCCACAGGGACACAGGTGCAGGCTGCAGACCAGTGCCCAGTATGTAAGGAGGGAGGAGGAAAGAAAAGTGCCCCAGAGCTGGGCAGTGAGCGCTCTTCTGGAGAGCTTTGAGCCACGGCCGCCGCACAGGCACAGGCTGCAGAGGGTGGCACACAGCCAGAGATCACGTTTCCCCAGACAGGTGAGATGCAGAGGAAGAGTGGCCTGGCCTGCTGAGAGTCACAAACGAAGGACCCCCGAACCTACTGCACAAAGAGGGCAGGGCCGCAGAATGTAGACAGGCATGAGTGTCAGATAAACAACAAGGAGCTTTTAGTATATATACCCCAGAGTGCGTGGGATATACTTAACCTAAGCAGTTACTTGGAGCCCTGGTAGCTCAGTGTTTAAGAACTTGGCTGCTAACCAAAAGGTCGGCAGTTTGAATCCACCAGCTGCTCCTTGGAAACCCTATGGGGCACTTCTACTCTGTCCTATAGGGTTCACTATAAGTTGAAGTCAACTCAATGACAACAGGTAAGCAGTCACTCGATGTTTACCCAAAATTCAAGTTTAACTGGGTGTCCTCTACTTTATTTCACATCTCTTGAAGGAATAAAAAGGGCCGGTAGCTGGCTGTGGGAACACGCACAAGTCAAGGACTGGGGCTGGAATAAAAATTTAGAGTGACACTGAGGAATAAGGATGCCACGCAAACACTGCCTCTTGTTTGTGTTGTGAGGCCGTCTGGTTTCTGGTTCTGTTCTGTAGTTCTAAGTTCTCCTATGAAAGAAGGGAAATCAAACACCAGCACAAGAGCTCGGTGGCCCTTCTCTTAGGAAGTCCCTGGGTGGCGAAAACAGTGTGCACTCAACTATTAACCTAAAGGCTGGTGGTTCAAACTTGGTGGTGCTGCGGAGGAAAGGCCTGGCAATCTGTGTCCATAAAGATTACAGCCAAGAAAACCCTATGTGGCAGTGCTGCTCTGTCACATGAGGTTGTCATGAGTCAGAACTGCCTCGACAGCAATGGGTCTGGTGTTTTGCAGCGTGACCACTTGCCCAGTCAAGACAACCACCTGTTGCTAAGCAAATAACTCTTCTCTGCTCCCTGGGCCCAGGAGATACAGCCTGTGACACCAGCGGCATCTCCACCAGCTGACTAGACAGACTGCAGAGCAGAGGCCACGGTCGCCCACCTGTCCCGCAGCCTTGCCAACATGTCTCCCAACGACCCCAGCAGCAGGAGTGTGCGGTGGGTGCTGCAGCAGACTTGCAGGGTAGCCCTCGCTTCATCCCCACCGCCGACCTGTGAGGTGGGTGAATAACTGTCCCTGTGTCACCAATATAATCAAACCGGCCAGAAAGTGCTGCCCAAACCCTGCCCATATGACAGGACGCAGAGCTGGCTGTGGGCCAGGACAGGCCCTGGAGCTGCCTCCCTGGGTGGAGGGGGCACCAGCAGGGTTTCCGGGTGCGTCCCTTGCCTGGTGGCTCTCAGACAGAACCCAGGGAAGCTTATAAGGAGGAAACCACTGTCACATTAAAAACGAATTCATGAAACGAGGTACCGTCTTCCTTCACGGCCTCTCTCGGGCCCGTCTGCTTTCTCCTTTTCATCCTTCTTTCCTTTCCGGAGGTGGCCGGCTTTTCCTGCCCCGAGTCACAGTTCTCTGAGTGCCTGCGCATGTTACTCTGTTCAGGGAAACGACATGAGGACACACAGTGAAAGTCGGCATCGCCGAGCAAACGCACTAGAACACAAAGAGACGGACTCTGGGGAAACTGAGCCAATGGTCCAGTGCATTTTTAGAAAACTTTTTCGTTACTATTGATTAATGGTATACCAGCCACTTTTTGTGCAGTGGTTAAGAGCTGGGCTGCTAACCAAAAGGTCGGCAGTTAGAAGCCACCAGCTGCTCCCTGGAAACTCTATGGGGCAGTTCTACTCTGTCCTTTAGGGTCGCTATGAGCCAGGAATCAATACAACAGCAATGATTTTGCGGGGGTGGGGGTAACTGCAGCAGCAAGGCGTTACTCTAATGCATTTAGTGACAAGGTGGGTTCCTTCTGAAATGGATAAAGCTCAGCAGACCAGGGCTGGAGCCTCATTGTTGTGTAGGCTGAGCATTCTATTAGGTGACCCTTCCTAGATGCATTAGTTTGGTAAACTTTTGCCTTTATTTCTGACATAAAGCTTGTAAGCATAATTATGGCTTCTCTGTGTGATAGTTGGGGAGCCCTTACGGGTTTGTTTTGGTTTTTCTGTGTTGTGTTTGGAAAACCAGAGGCTCCCCATGTAACCTAATGGAAAGGTGCTTGCAATATATGATTTCTACAGCTCTCACTGGCCTCAGCGCCACTCGCCTTACTGGTGGATTGCATTACCAGATCGTATTTCTCAAAATTTAAACACACTCAGTAAGCACGCATTCCGATACTGAAAAAACATGACATCCAAAAAAAAAAAAAAAATTTAGGGAGGAAAAATAAAGCAACAAAGGGTTTTAACATACCATTCAATACAATCCACGCCATACGGCTCACCCATTCAACGTGCACGACTCCGAGTTTTTAAAGAATGCGTATTTACAGGGTTATGTAACCATCCCCACAATAAATTTTAGAACATCTTTGTCACCCCAAAAAGAAACCCTGTAACCATTACTGGGAGTCCTTGGGTGGCGCAGTTAAAGGCTCTACGCTAACCATCAGTTGGAGGGTCCAGTCCACCCAGAGGCACCTCAGAAGAAAGGCCTGGTGATCTACTTCCAAAAAACCAGCCACTGAAATCCCTATGGAGCGCAGTTCTACTCTTGACACACACAGGGTGGCCCTGAGTCAGGGTCCACTTGATGGCAGCTGGTTTGCACAGTGTTAACTGTTAGAATAAGGACCCCCGGTGGTGCAACAGTTAGTGCTAGACTGCTAAAACTGAAGGGTCAGAAGTTCGAGCCCACCCAGTGGCTCTGTGGGAGGAAAGACCTGGCGATCTGCTCCCATAAAGATTACACCTAGGAAACCTTATGGGGCAGTTCTACTGTTACGTGGGATTGCTATGAGTCGGAGTCAACTTGACAACGCACAGCCACCAACCATTAGTCACTCCTCACGTCCCCCTCCCTTCAGCCCTGGCCACCACTAGTCTACTGTGTCTCTGTGGATTTGCCTCTTCTGGACATTTCACAGAAATGGGATCATAGGATAAGTGTCTATTCAGATCCTTTGGCCATTTTTAAATTGGTTGGTTGTTTGTCTTTTATTATGGAGTTGTAGGAGTTCTTTATATATGGTAGATACAAGTCCATATGCTTTCCTGAATGATAGGAAAAAGCTTCAAAGCTTTTCATTTTTTTGTTCTGAGGAAATCTACTTGGCTGACCCACTCTTCTCTCTGCTTTGTTTTTTCACACCCAAGAATAGTTTCTTTACAATACTAACTCAGAATTAATGATACTATTTTGTGGCATTGCCATCATTCTTATTTGAAATTTTGAACTAACAGTTTTCTTTAATATTCCTGAACTACCCCATTATGCTACTCAGGGCAACGCACCTGCCCTATTTTCTTTTAGAGAAGGCATAAAGTTTTCCCCACAGGATGAGCAAACTTCAGATCATCTGAAAATTTTTAAAGCTGGACCAAAACATGTCATCCAAAGATCTACCTAACTATCTGTGGTAATTTTAAGATGTCCACAAATTCTTTGGTACTCTTCCCTTCAAGAGGGACTTCATTCCCTTCCCCTTCAGTGGGGACTAAGGGACTTGTGTCTAATGAACAGAAGTAATGGTGTGTCATTTTCAACACTAGGTCATGAAAGGCACTGCAGCTTCCTCCTTGCTCTATCTCTTGGACCACTCAGTCTGGGGAAGATGCTGCCACGTTGTGAAGACACTCAAGCAGTCCTATGAAGAGACCCACAAGGTGGGAACTGAGGCCTCGTGCCAAGGGCCATGTGAGGGAGCCGCCATCTTGGAAGTGGATCCTCTGGCCCCAGTCAAGCCTTCAGATAACTGTAACTCCAGCCAACATCCTGTTGGCAATATCATGAGAGACCATGAGTCAGACCCACCCAGCTAAGCCACTCTAAAATTCCTGCACCACAGAAACCAGGAGAAAATGAGTGTTTGTTGTTTAAAGCCACTATGTTTTGAGATAATTTGTTATTAAGCAACAGTTAACTAATACAACACCTAGAAAAAATAAAACAAAGGAGTAAATCTGTTTCTTAGCACAGTACCAAAAACACTATTCTAAGAACACCTAGGGAACGTTTTGAACACTGTGTCCTCTCTGTGAAGCGGCCGAAATCTGGTTCATAAGAACAATTTTGAAATGTTACACTAAAAGCAGAGGTTCCTTGCATGGGTTTAGGAGGCCTGAGAACTTCCTGAAAGTATTTTCAAGATTTTGTGTGTCTCAGGGGAGGGGCGATCACCCTTTCATAAGATTCTTCAAGAACTTTGTAGCTTCCCCCAAAATTAATAAGCACTTTCCTAAGACACAATAGTTGCTACCTTACGTCCTGGCAAGTTTCTAAAGTAGCGTCTAAAATCTATATGGTTTTCACTGGCTGATTTTCAGAAGTAGGTCACCAGGCCTTTCTTCCAAGCCCATCTTAGTCTGAAAGCTCCGCCGAAACCCGCCTGGCATCACAGCAACACACATGCTTCCACTGACAGATGGTGGTGGCTGTGCATGACAGGCATCGGTTGGGAATTGAACCTGGGCCTCCTGCATGGAGGGCTAGAATTGCACCACTGCCCCCTGGTAAGTAAGCTTACCCAGCGGGAAAAGGCTTTGCCACATTTGGGGCATTCGTAAACAGTCGGGATGAAATCGGAATCATGGTATTTCTTGAAGTGAGTATTTAGAAGTTGCTTCTGCCGGAAACGTTTATTGCAGGAAAGACAGGCAAACGGTTTCTCTCCAGTGTGGGTACGCACGTGAGCCGTCATATGACGCTCCTGGCAGGGGGAAAAAACAGTTTATGTAAAGTGGGTACGCACGTGAGCCATCATATGATGCTCCTGTGGGGGGAGAACAGAGTTCATCTATGTAAAGTGGGTATGCACGTGAGCCGTCATATGACGCTTCTGGGGGAGAACACAGTTTATCTATGTAAAGTGGGTACACGTAAAGTGGGTACGCACGTGAGCCGTCGTGATGCTGGAGGGGGGGAGAACACAGTTTATCTATGTAAAGTGGGTATGCACGTGAGCCATCATATGATGCTCCTGTTGGGGGGAGAACAGAGTTTATCTGTGTAAAGTGGGTACGCACGGGAGCCGTCATATGACGCTCCTGGGGGAGAACGCAGTTTATGTAAAGTGAGTAAGCACGTGAGCCGTCATATGATGCTGGGGGGGGAACACAGTTTATCTATGTAAAGTGGATACACACGTGAGCCGTCATGACGCTCCTGGGGGGGAGAACACAGTTTATCTATGTAAAGTGGGTACACACGTGAGCCGTCATGACGCTCCTGTGGGGGGAGAACACAGTTTATCTATGTAAAGTGGGTATGCACGTGAGCCGTCATATGATGCTCCTGTGTCGGGGGGAGAACACAGTTTATCTATGTAAAGTGGGTACACACGTGAGCCGTCATGACGCTCCTGTGGGGGGAGAACACAGTTTATCTATGTAAAGTGGGTACGCACGTGAGCCGTCATATGATGCTCCTGTGGGGGGGGAGAACACAGTTTATCTATGTAAAGTGGGTACACACGTGAGCCGTCATGATGCTCCTGGGGGGGGCAGAACAGAGTTTATCTATGTAAAGTGGGTACACATGTGAGCCGTCATGATGCTCCTGAGGGGGAGAACATAGTTTATCTATGTAAAGCAGGTACGCACGTGAGCCCTCATGACGCTGGGGGGAGGAGAACACCGTTTATCTATGTAAAGTAGGTACGCATGTGAGCCCTCCTGACGCTCCTGGCGGGGAGGAGAACACGTTTATCTATGTAAAGTGGGTTCGCAAGTGAGCCCTCATGATGCTCCTGGGGGCGGGGGAGAACACCGTTTATCTATGTACATAGACATTATTTATTGTTTAATACGTTTTTTTCTCTTCCCAAACGTGAGTGTGCTGATAAGCAGTCATTCCAAACACTTTCTTGACAAAGCACGACTAAATCTCTCAGCGTATGGCCTTCTTCAAAACACACACCCATTCCCTACCATTAAGTTAAGGAGCTCTGGTGCCGCAATGGTTAAGCACTCTGCTGCTAATCAAAAGGTTGGTGGTTAGAACTCACCAGTGGCTCTGTGGAAGACAGACCTGGTGATGTGGTTCTGCAAATATTTACAGCCAAGAAAACCACACAGGGCAGTTCTACTCAGTCACATGGGGCGGGTATGAGTCGGAATCGACTTGATGGCAAACCACAACAAACATCAAGTTACAAAGTGCTTCAAATAATTTCCTGTTGGTTTTCCAGTCCTATGGGGGTGTGGTACCCCAGACTGGGCAGTGAAAGGATAAACGTTTTCTCCTCTAAAACAGATCATGTAGGGAAAAACAAAAACAAACACTTTCTTTGATGGTTGCCAGGGATGGGGCGGGGGAGGAGGGAAAATTATCAGATAGAAGACGCATGTGAATTCTGGGGAAGGGACAGGCAATACACAATATGGGGGAAGTCAGCAAACATGACCAAGGCGCAGGAGGACACTGATGGGAATGCAAGAACGAAGGGCAGCAACATAATCACTACAGGACAGAGGATCCTGCAACACTAGGGTTAACAAACACGAACTTACAAATGGATATGCAGCAAGATACACGCGGCAAGAGGTGTGGGAGGGCTTAAGGGAACACACCCACCTGCAGATAAAGGTCTGGTGGTGGATATTTCTACATACATAACTGTTGTTGCTGTTAGGGGCCGTCGAGTCGGTTCCAACTCACAGCAACCCTATGTAAAACAGAACGGAAACACTGCCTTGTCCTGCTCTATCCTCACAATCGTTGCTATGCTTGAGCCCACTGTTGCAGCCACTGTGTCAATCTATCTCCTCGAGGGTCTTCCTTTTTTTCACTGACCCTCTACTAAGCATGATGTCCTTCTCCAGGGACTGGTGCCTCCTGATAACACGTCCAAAGTGTGTGAGATGAAGTCTCACCATCCTTGCTTCTAAGGAGCATTCTGGCTACATGTCTTCCAAGACTGTTGCTCTTCTGGCAGTCCATAAGATATTTTATACTCTTCACCAACACCATATTTCAAAGGCATCAATTCTTCCTCAGTCTTCCTTATTCACTGTCCAGCTTTCACATACATATGTGGGAACTGAAAATACCATGGCTTGGGTCAGGAGCACCTTAGTCCTCAAAGTGACATTTTTTCTTCTGAACGCTTTAAAGACGTCTTTTGCAGAAGATGTGCCCAATGCCCATACGTCTTTTGATTTCTTGACTGCTGCTTCCGTGGGTGTTGATTGTGGATCCAAATAAAACGAAATCCTCGACAACTTCAATATTTTCTCCGTTTATCATGGTGGTGTTTATTGGTCCAGTTGTGAGGATTTTTGTTTTCTTTATGTTGAGGTGTAATCTGTACTGAAGGCCGCGGTCTTTGATCTTCATCAGTAAGTGCTTCAAGTCCTTTTCGCTTTCAGCAAGCAAGGTTGTGTCATCTGCATAACGCAGGTTGTTAATCAGTCGTCCTCCAATCCTGATGCCCCGTTCCTCTTCATATAGTCCAGCTTCTTGGACTGTTTGCTCAGCATACAGATTGAATAGGTATGGTGAAAGGATACAATCCTGACACACACCTTTCCTGACTTTAAACCACGCGGTATCCCCTTGTCCTGTCCGAACAACTGCCTCTTGGTCTATGTACAGGTTCCTCATGAGCACAATTAAGTGTTCTGGAATTCCCATTCTTTGCAATGCTATCCGTAATTTGTTAAGATCCACACAGCTGAATGCCTTTGCATAGTCAATAACACACAGGTAAACATTCTTCGGTATTCTTTGCTTTCAGTCAGGATCCATCTGACATCAGCAGTGACATCCCTTGTTCTATGTCCTCTTCTAAATCCAGCTTGAACTTCCGGCAGTTTCCTGTCGATGTACTGCTGCAACTGCTTTTGAATAATCTTCAGCAAGTTTTTTTTTTGCCTGTGATATTAGTGATATTGTTAGATAATTTCTGCATTCTGTTGGATCACCTTTCTTTGGAATGGGCATAAATATGGACCTCTTCCAGTTGGTTGACCAGCTAGCTGTCTTCTAAATTTCTTAGCATAGATGAATGAGCGCTTCCAGCACTGCATCTCAGTTGGTATCCTGTCAATTCCTGCAGCCTTGCTTTTCACCAACACCTTCAGGGCAGCTTGGACTTCTCCCTTCAATACCATTAGTTCTTGATCATATACTACCTCCTGAAAAGGTTGAACGTCGACCAATTCTTCTTGGTACAGTGGCTCTGCACTCTTTCCATTTTCTTTTGATGTTTCCTGCATCATTCAATATCTTGCCCATAGAATCCTTTACTACTGCAACTCGAGGCTTTAAGTTTTTCTTCAGTTCTTTTAGCTTGAGAAACGTTGAGTGTATTCTTCCCTTTTGGTTTCCTAACTCCAGGTCTTCGCGCATGTCATCATACTACTTTACTTTGCGTCTCAAGCTGCCCTTTGAAATCTGTTCAGCTATTTTACTTCATCATTTCTTCTGTTCGCTTTAGCTACTCTATACTCAAGAGCAAGTTTCAGAGTCTGTTCTGGCGTCCATTTTGGTCTTTTCAATCACCTTTTGCTTTCCTCATGTATGATGTCCTTGATGTCATTCCACAACTCGTCTGGTCTTCGGTCATTAGTGTTCACTGCATCAAATCTATTCTTGAGATGGTCTCTAAATTCAGGTGGGATATACTCAAGATCGTATTTTGGCTGTTGTGGACTTGTTCCAATTTTCTTCAGTTTCAACCTGAACTTGCACTGATGGTCTGTTTCGCAGTTGGCCTCTGGCCTTGTTCTAACTGATGATATCGAGCTTCTCCACAGTCTCTTTCAACCATGGAGCTGATTTGATTCCTGTGTGTTCCATCTGCTGAGGTCCACGTGTAGAGTTGCCAGTTGTTGAAAAAGTATTTGCAGTGACAAAGTCATTGGTCTTGCAAAATTCTATCATGAGATATGTGGAGTTGTTTCTATCACCAAGGTCATACTTTCCAATTAATGATCCTTCTTTGCTTCCAACTTTCGAATTCCAATCACCAGTAATTATCAATGCATCTTGAATGCATGTTTGATCTATTTCAGATTGCAGAGGTTGGTAAAAATCTTGTTTCTTCATCTTTGGCTTTAGTGGTGGTATGCAAATTTGAATAACAGTCATATTAACTGGTCTTCTTTGTAGGCGTATGGATATTACCCTATCATTGACAGCATTGTACTTCAGGACAGATCTTGAAATGTTCTTTTTGAAGATGAATGCTACACCATTCCTCTTCAATTTCTCATTCCTGCCATAGTAGACCATATGATTGTCTGATTCAAAACGGCCAATGCCAGTCCATTTCAGTTCCCCAATGCCTCAGATATTCATCTTTATGCATTGCATTTCATTTTTGACAACTTCCAATTTTTCTAGATTCATACTTCATACACTCCACATTCCTGATATTAATGAATGTTTACAGCTGTTTCTTCTCATCTTGAGTCATGCCACATCAGCAAATGAAGGTCCCATCCCTGTCATTAAGGTCAACACCACTTTGAGGTGGCAGCTCTTTCCTAGTCGTGTTTTCAGTGCCTTCCAGTCTGAGGGGCTCATCTTCCTGCGCTATGCCAGACAATGTTCTGCTGCTATTCATAACATTTTCACTGGCCAAATTTTTCAGAAGTAGACCTCCAGGTCCTTATTCCTAGTCTACCTTAGTCTGGAACCAAAAACAAAACAAATAAACTAAACCTGTTGCCGTTGTGTTGATTCCAACCGATAGCAACCCTTTAGGAAAGAGTAGAACTGCTCCATAGGGTTTCCAAGGAGCAACTGGTGGATTTGAACTGCCAACCTTTTAGTTAGCAGCCAAGCTCCACTGAAACTTGTCCACCAAGAATGACCCTGCTGGTACTTGAAATACTGGTGGCACAGTGTCCAGCGTCGCAGCAAAACGTAAGCCACTACAGTACGAAAACTGACAGACGAGTGGATAGTGAGTAGAAATTGTGGGGAACTGGGACAAACATAGAGTCAAGCAAAAGTACAAATTTTGTTTTACTTGAAATGCAATGATTATTCAAATTAAATCCACAACCATTTCTGCATTACTGTTAATAACCTAATTGATGGTCTTTCTTCCAATCTTTCGGTTGCCAACTTCACCAACCCCTCTTCCTCATCACCCCCACCCAGGACTGCATACCCTGGTCTCTCTCCCTGACTTTCCAGGACCAGAGCTGCTAAGGACACCCTGCAGGGTCCCAGCTTCACCTCCCACCTGTGCCCCTAGTCAAGGCACACCTGGTTGCCCACTGCTCCCCCAAATACCTGTGGCTTCCATCTGGAACCCTCCTCCTCTCCAAGTCTTCTCTCTCTCTCTCTCAGGAAGCTCTCTGAGTGCCTTTTAACAGATCTGACTCTAGGGCCAAACCTTAGGGCCACAGGAAATTCTAATACTCGCAATCTATTACAACAATTCTCTGTCCTGTACTCAAAGCATTCACTGTTTCCAGCCCACGCTCTGATACACAAGAAGTGCTAACTTTCTCCTTCTGTCACCAGTGGCAAAATATTCCCAACAGCACACAATGCTTCAACGGCAGCCTTCTGAGCTTTTGAGATCCCCCTGTGCCCTTAAGGAAACCCAGTGGTGTCGTGGTTACTTGCTACAGATGCTAACCAAAAGGTCTGCAGTTCACATCCACCAGGCAGTCCTTGGAAACCCTATGGGGCAGTTCTACTCTGTCCTTTAGGGGTGCTATGAGTTGGTATCAACTTGATGGCAATTGGTTTTTTTTGTATACTCTTCAAAATTCCTGAAGACCCCAAAGAGCTTTTGTCTATATGGGTGGTATCTATTAATATTTACCATATCAGACTTTGAAACTGATAAATTAAAACAAAATTATTTATCAGTTTATTTTAAAATAACAATAAGCCAACTATATGTTAGCATGGATAACGTATTTCTGCAAAAAAAATCTGTTTTTCAAAATAAAACAATTTAGTGAGAAAAATGGTATCGTTTTATATTTTTGCAAGTGTCTGGCTTAATAGGTAAGGCTGCCAGTTAAAACACAGGCTGCAGTATTTGAGAATCACTTATACTAAAAAAACCTTCATTGCTTATCTGAAATTCAAATTTAACTGGCGTCCTGCATTTTTCTTTGCTCAGCCTGGTTATTGTTGTTGCTAGTTACCACGGAGTGACTTCCCATTCATGGTGGCCCCACGCGTGCAGAGTAGAACTGCTCTGTAGAGTTTTCAAGGCTATGACCTTTCGGAAGCAGATTGCCAGGCCTGTCTTCCAGGGTGCTGCTGAGTGGGTGAGTGGGTTCCAGCCGCCAAGCTTTTGGCTAGTAGGTGAGTGCTTAACCATCTGCGCCACCCAGGGACTTCTGCTCAGCCTGGTGTTGTGTGCTCTTGAGTCAATTCCAACTCATAGTGATCCGATAGGACAGAGTAGAACTGCCCGATAGGGTTTCCAAGGCTGTAATCTTTACGGGAGCAGATCACTAGGTCTTTACTCTTACAGAGCAGCTGGTGGGTTTGAACCGATGACCTTTTGGTGAGGAGCCGAGTACTACACCACCGCATCACAAGGGCTCCTTGCTCAGCTCGGCAGCCCTATGGAAAAAAGACTGCTGGGCTCTCCTCGCTGCCTCTGTCTTTGGTTTGCTAGCGTATGCTGTTACACGCGAAGGAAATTCAGTCTCACGGATACGTAGTTGGAAAAGGAAGGGGAATTTTAATTGCTTTTTCAAACAATTGTCGACATTCGTCTTTGATATTATGCCAAAAACTCAACAAGTGGTAACTTTTTTTCTGAATTTTATTTATTATTGTTTTTGAGAATATACACAGCAAAACATACACAAATTCAGCAGTTTCTACACGTACAATTTAGTGACATTGATTACATTCCGCGAGTTGTGTTACCATGCTCGCCCTCCTTTTCTGAGTTGTTCCTCCCTCATTAACATAAACTCACTGCCCCCTAAGGTTCCTATCTAATCCTTCAAGTTGCTGTTGTTAATTTGATCCCATATAGTTCTTAAAACAGCATAATGGGCAAGGCAGAGCTTTTTTTCACTAGTTATGCTAAACTATTGCTCGGTTTTAAGATGACTTCAGGGGATATTGTTGTCTTAAGGTTTGAAGTTTATCTCAGGGCAATAATTTCAGGAGTTCATCCACCCTCCATGGCTCCAGAAAGTCTAAAGCCTACAAGAACTTGAAATTCTGTTCTGCATTTTCCCCCTTTTGATCAGGATTCTCCTATAGAATCTTTGATCAAACGTTCAGCAAGGGTAGCCGGACACCATCCAGTTCTTCTGGTCTCATGGCAAAGGTGACTTCTTAACGACTGGCTGCAATGTGGAATCTGAAACTCTATCAGTGAACTTTTTGTCCCCTGACATGTTAGAACCCACTGTCCTGCCTTCCACTTTGAGTGTGTGGTTTTCTAATATGACACGTTGGCCATTAGGAAAATACTAGTGTACTGAGTTATGGGGATCTTCTAAAAGTTGACACATTTCATTATGCACTATCGAAAACAATTTCTGCTTTCTTAAAATCATCCAAATCTCTTCAGATAAGTCTCCAAGCACATTGGAAAGCTGTCATGCTCACAGGGGCAGATACGTGTTCTAAAATCTTAACTGTCTAATTCTAATTTTCTCTTGGAAGCTGAAACTGTCTCACTCGCAACAAACGTCTTCCTTGAAGTGAGACTCACTTTGCTCATTTTGGGGAAAATGTCCACCAAATAACCAACAGCTGAACAAACACTGACTGTCTGCCACTAGTTCTTCCTACGTGAAAACGGCGCTCCACGAGAAAGTGACCATTCAGCTCACGCCCCAGCCAGCCCCGGTCCTTCTCCTCCCAACAAGCTTGTGCTTCGGAAGACAGTACAGATGCTCTATGCAGACTTTCCATTCGCCACGTGGGATATTAAAAAGTTGAGTATTGAGGGTCAAAGGTCTACGAGGTGAATAACTTGTATGCCTCCTTGTTGTTGTTGTTGTTAGGTGCCGTCGAGTCGGTTCCAACTCATAGTGACCCTCTATACAATAAAATGAAGTGGTGCCCGGTCCTGTGCCATCCTCACAATCACTGTTATGCTTGAGCCCATCGTTGCAGCCACTATGTCAATCCATCTCCTTGAGGGTCTTCCTCTTTTTCACTGACCCTCTACTTTCCCAAGCGTGATGTCCTTCTCCAGGGAGTGGTCCCTCCTGATGACATGTCCAAAGTATGTGAGATGAAGTCCTGCCATCCTCACTTCTGAGGAGTATTCTGGCTGTATTTCTTCCAAGATGGACATATTTGTTCTTCTGGCAGTCCATGGTATAGTCAATATTCTTCGCCAACATCACAATTCAAAGGCATCAATTCTTCTTTGGTCTTCCTTATTCACTATCCAGCTTTCACATTCTTATGAGGTGATTAAAAATATCACGGCCTGGGTCAGGCACACCTTAATCCTCAAAGTGACATCTTTGCTTTTTAACACTTTAAAGAGGTCTTTGGCATGCTTCGTTAACGACATTCTTAAGTAAGGCTGCCCTTTCCTCGTGCTGCGAGGGCACGAAGGTGGGGGGTTGCTGCTTCCATTCCAGGTAAAGCACCACCGCTGCCTTTGCGTCAGGGCAAATATCAGCACAGCGACAGGGCATGATCATGACAACAGTTTGGATTTCGTGGACGCTGGTGAGCCCCAGGGACCTCCAAGGGCCTGTGAACTGCGCTCAGAACTGCTCTTTTAAGGCACTGGCTCATGGCTGCTTCCTGGGTACTCAGCGGCATCTATTACATCACAATAAAACTCAAACCAGTTGCCGCCAAGTGGACTTCCACTCAAGGCGACCCCATGTGCTCAGAGTAGAACTGTGGCCCCCACAGCTTTCAGTGGTTGATTTTTTGGAAATAGATGGCCAGACGTTTCTTCCACGACACTGCCCGGTGACTACCTCCACCTTTTGGTTAGCAGTGTATTGTGATACCTGTTTTTGCATCACCCGGGCACCCTCTATTATGTCAAAACATGACTTTTTCCAAGTGATTAAGAGAATCCCTCCCCAACCCTTCCCTCTTCGGGATTCCACTGCTTCCCACTGCGCCCCAAATGGACTGAACCCAATACCTGCTTGCAGGCATAGCTGCAGTGTTCACACTTGAACCTCTTCTCATTCTTATGAGTTTTCTGGTGCTGGATGAGGGCATAGCGTTCGTGGAAGACATCAGGACAGTAACGGCATCGCATCTCCGCAGCTCTGTACGTATGCAAGTTGCGCAAATGGACGCCTGAAATAACCACAGGACACTGCATGTTAGGCAGGTTCCCCCGACCCTCCAACTCCGGGTTTCTCAACCTTAGCACTACTGATATTGGGGCCGGATAACTCTCTGTTGTAGGGGGCCTTTCTAGGCATTGTAGGATGTTTAGATGTTTAGCTGCTTCTCTGGCCTCTACCCACTAGATGTCAGTAGCACCCCAACAACCAAGACATCACCAAATTTCCACAGGGGTGCAGAACTGCACCAGAATGAACCCCTGGTCTAAATGGACAGCACACAGTACTGAAATGTCCTTTTAATATCCTTTCAATACAAAGTCGACTTTTACATAACGTAGGTCACACTGGACCTAACGTGTTTACTGGCAAAGCACCCTGAGAGCCTTATCACGATGTAGATGGAGATTTAGAATGACATTAAAGAGGTTTTACATGGCAAAGACACAACCTCCGTATTTTCACTTAAAGACCATCAGCCAAAAAGATAAAAAAGGGTCCAGCTGTTCTTTTGGATGTCAGCGTCCTGCTGCGTCCTACGTGGCAATGGGCCTGAGATACACGGTGAGGTCAGGCTGGACACGCTCACGCATCATTTACGCTCAACCGAGTCAGGCTTTTTGACAACTGCACAATGAGGTACACCCCACATGTACCGGCTCAGCCCCCCAAAGGGCCTGATTTCTCTTCTAGTCACAGGACGGAACATTTGCACGTTCAACAAATGGGAAATACGGACACTGTCACCTACCTGGATGTGCCGGAAGCCATATTACCTTGCCAGGTGTCAAACACTCCTGTCTCTTTCTTAGCTACTCATTCGATACCCTGCCCCCTGTAGAGTCCCACCGGGGCGATGTTTTGTGCGGCTGAGGGGAGCTACCCTGGTGGCATAGTGCTTAAGAGCTCAGCTGCTAACCAAAAGGTCGGCAGTTCGAATCCACCAGCCATTCCTTGGAAACCCTACGGGACAGTTCTGTTCTGTCCTATAGGGTCGCTGTGAGTTAGAATCGACTCGATAGCAACAGGTTTCTTTTTTGGTTTGGTACCTCCAGTTAACACTGACACGGTCAGAATGAAAAAGAAAACTTAAGACTTTGTTAAGCTCCTCCACCCTTTCTGAAGTGTTTTCAAAACAGTGCATCTTATACCTGGGACCTCATTGAGCAACCTGGTAAATTTTTATTTTTGCCAGCATACTTCGAGTTACCACATCATCATCATATATTCTGGAAAAAGAAAAAAGATCATGGGAAAAGGGAGGCCCAGGAGTCCTGAAATGCGGAAGAAGGGGCTCGCTCACTCTTATTCCCTCCTCTCCCCACCGCTAAATATCAAAAAGACTTCCTTGCAGGCAGGATGAAATCCAAACTCCTAAGTCTGGCACCCAGAGTTGCTCATGACTTAGTCCCGCTCTTGCCATCGAGGGCTTACCGTGTTAAAAAAAAAAAAATTAGGAGGTGGTTTTTCATGGCACCTGGCTGCCTCTCTTACTGGATCGAGCTCCTGAAGGGAGAACCGTACCCTGCTTCTCACTTTTCCTAACTCTGCTGTGGGGGTGTCTTGTGCACAGAGCCAAAAAAAAAAAAAAAATCCGAACCATTGCCGTCGAGTCGATTCTGACTCACTGACCCCAGAGGACAGAGTAGAAATGCCACATAGGGTTTCCAAGGAGCAGCTGGTGGATTTGAACTGCCAAACTTTTGCTGTAGTCTACAGGACAAATAGTCTGCACAAACCACGGCCTCATCTACCCTGAGACCAGAAGAATTAGACGGTGCCCGATTACCACTACTGACCATTCCAACCAAGGCCACAATTAGATGGATCTTGATAGAACGGGAGAATAATGTAGAACAGAACCTCAAAGTCCTAAAAACAAAAACAGATCTACTGGACTGGTTGAGACTGGACGACTCCCCAAGAGTTATTCAAACCTTGAATTGAAACCCTTTAGCTAAACATCAGATGGGCTCAAAAAATAATGAATAACACCCATAAACCCTGTGATCCTTTAAACAACTGTCTATATGAGACCAAATGGTCAACAACCACTTTAAAACAAAGATGAGAAGGTAGGGGGGTAGGGAAACTAAAAAAAAATGAACGAAAATGGAAAAACCAGAAGGAAAGTAATGAAATGTTCGGGCATTGTGAAGAGCATAAAGAAAGGTACTGGACAACTTGTGTAACAACTGTTGAATGGGAACCTCGACTGCTGTGTAAACCTTCAATGAAAACACAATAAAATATTATTAAAAAAAAAAACAGGCCCAATGTGATATAAAATAATACCCAAAAAGAGCCTTACGGGCGAAAAAGTCTGAGGCCCAGGCACATGCTAAGAAAGTGCACTGGCACAGTGCCGCCGCCAGGTGGCACCACAGGACCGCTGGAAGAAAACCTCCCAGGGAGCAGGTCCTGAAGCCCAACTCCATGCAAGTTTGCAGAACAAACTACAGTAAAAGAAAGGCCATCACCAGACCACTCACGCTTGACTACTAGCTGAAAGGTTGGTGGTTCAAACCCTCCCAGAGGTCCTCGGAAGAAAGACCCGGTGATCTATGGCTGAAAGGGCACTCCTTGAAAATGCTACGGATCAGCTCTACTCTGCGCACATGGGGTTGCCGCGAGTGGGAACTGACTCAACAGCGACTGGTCTGGGGTTTTGGTATATTTGATATGGAGTCCTTGGGTGGCGCGAACGGTTCGGCTGCTAACCAAAAGGCTGGCTGTTCGAGCCCACCCAGATTCACCTCAGAAGAAAGGCCTGGTAATCTGCTTCAGACAAATCTACTCAGACACACATGGGGGCGCAGTGAGTTGGAACCAACTCAGTGGCGACTACCAGCAACAGCGCACTCACGCAGGTCGCTTTTCCTGGCGATGATGGTGGCGCAGTGGGGACACTCGTACTTGGGGACGTTCTCGCTGTGCTTCTGCAGAATGTGGATCTTCATGGTGCCACTCTGGGTGAACCGTGCGTGGCAGACGTGGCACTCGTAGGGCTTCTCACCTATGACACAACACCACGAATGACCGTCTAAGAGTGGGCTCCCCTCCCAGAGGACACCTGGATCTGAAAGCCTCTCTTTTGTTCCCAGGGCTTCTTCCAACCCCCTCCCTGTACCTTTAAAGCCCCGGTTAGTGTAAGGCTCTAGGTCAAGCACAGGTGCAAATGTGTCAAGTACAGATGTGCTGACAATGGCCTGATATGTGACCTCCCTGACAGCTGGAGGCTGCTCATCATTTCAAGATACAGCTCTAGTTGGTATCTATGGGGCTGTCCGCCCACTGCTGCTGAGTGTATTCCGACTCCTAGCAACCCTATGGACAGAGTAGAACTGCCCCACAGGGTTTCCAAGGCTGTCAATCTTGAGGGGAGCAGACTGCCACATTTTTTTTTTTTGCATTTTGATATTTGAATATTTATTTATTTTTTATTGTTCTTCAGGTGAATGTTTATGGAGCAAATTCATTTCTCGTTAAACAGTTAACACACAAATTGTTCTGTGACACTGGTCGCCAACCCTGCAATGTGTCAACACCCTCCCCTTCTCAAGCCTGGGTTCCCCATTTCCATTCTTCCCGTTTTCTTGTCCCTTCCTGCCTTCTCGTCTTTGCTTGTGCGCTGGTGTGCCTGTTAGTTTCACATACATGATGGAACAATGACACACGTGTGTCACTGTTGGTCCTACAGACCTGTCTAATCTTTTGCTGAAGGGTGAACCTCAGGAGTGACTTCGGTACTGGTGGCCATACTCTCGGGGCAGACTGCCACGTCTTTCTCCCTCGGAGCCGCTGGTGGATTTGAACCGCCGACCTCTCAGTGCGCAGCCGAGTGCTTTAACCACTGTGCCGCCAGTGCTACCTCTTGACCTTAACCTTGAAAGCCTTACCGGAGTGCGTCCTCATGTGCCGCTTGAGCTTGTAGGTGTCTCTGCTGGCATAGCTGCACAGGTGACATGGGAAAGGACGCTCCCCAGTGTGGGACCGGGCGTGGCGCTTCAGCTTGCTTACCTAGTGAGCAAAGGAAAGACGTGACTGTGACGTGGCCAGAGCGCCCCAGATGACAGAGGAGAACTGCCCCACAGTGCTTCCAAGTAGCAGCTGGTGGACTCGAACCGCTGACCTTTTGGTGAGCAGCCAAACGCTTAATGCTACGCCACTGACTGTGATAGGAACTTACAAGTTGTAGAGTCTTAAACCAATCAGCACTATAAAAACTATCTAAACGTGTGAGATTTTGAACATATTTGATCAGAACATATTTCACACACTGAAAAACACGACGAAGCCGTTTCTTTTTATTTTGTCAAGGGCAATTTTTTTTTTATTCAATGTGTATCAGCGCCTTTGGGGGATAATGAAGAGTAGCTTTAAGAGACATTCCTATTCAACTTCCCTTTTCGAAGAGAAAATTGAAATCCAGCTGGTCAATGCCTGGTGCGACTTTACTACTATTTCTAAGGCAACATGCGCTCAGTAAGGCAGAGTATATATCATATCGTACAGGCGCAGGGACCAGGACGTTCTCTTTTGTGTAAATAAAGTGAAAACCTTTAGTCTTTGTTGTTGTTGGGTACTGTCAGTCGATTCCAGCTCATAGCGACCCCATGTGACAGAGTAGAACTGCCCCCATAGAGTCTGCAAGGCTGTAATCTTCGTGGGAGCACACTGACAGTTCTTTTCTCCTCCAGAACTGCTGGGTGGATTCGAACCAGCAATCTTTTGGCTAGCAACAGAGTGCTTAACCATTGCATCACCAGGGCTCCTTCAAATCCATTTTTGTCGAGTCGATTCCAACCCATAGTGTCCCCGTAGGTCAGGGTAGAACTGCCTCACGGGGTTTCCAAGGCTGTAATCTTTACAGAAGCAGACTGCCACATCTTCCTCCCGTGGAGCAGCTGGTGGGTTCAAACCACTGACCTTTTGGTTCGCAGTTGAGTGCTTAACCACTGCGCTACCAGGGCTCTTGAGTGGATGGGATACCCATGTAAAGCATTCGCAGTTACAAGTCCTGAGAGCCCCACCCTGACTGAGCCCCTTCTGATGGCACATGGGTTGAGGGCGCCTGCCTTATTAATAAGTACAAGTACCGTGTGCGTTACTAGCTGCCGTGGAGGTTACTCCTAACGACCCCATGTATGTCAGGGGAGAACGGCTCCATATGGTTTTTGAGGGTGCATGTCTCGGAAATAGATTGCCAGGCCTTTCTTGCAAGGCAGCACTCAGTCCTGGCAGGACACCAGCAGACAGGCCACTGCCAGCTCCGGATTCTAAGATGGCTTCGTGTTTTGAAATCTCTGTTTTGTGTTCTCGTAATTAATACAGCTGCAACCTTTAACTGAGATGAGAAATAAAATTTAAAAATAGCAATAGCAGAAAAAAAATTCTTGGAATGATTCCGACCCCGTTGGTGAAATTCCCCTATTTATGAAACACGGTTGCATCATTATTATATTTAGACTTTAACTGCTCCTTTAACTTAGTTCTGCTTGAGGGGATTGATGATCCCTTTCCAAATGGGCTCAAAACCAGGGTCCAGCAGGCTTCCTAAGAAGTGGTGGAGCCCTTAAAAACTAACTGCTAGAAACCGGCATTGAAAAGCAAATCGTAGGTCTCTGCCGTGATGTCTTTCACAGTACTGCTGAACTTCTTACCCGCTGCCATCAAGTCAATCCCAACTCTACAGGGCAGAGGAGTTCCTAGGATTTTTCCTATGGTTTCCATAGGATTTCTTAGGCTGTAATCTTTATGCGTTAGGGCACAGTGGTTAAGAGCTAAGTCTGCTAACCAAAAGGTCGGCACTTCAAATCCACCAGCTGCTCCTTGGAAATTCTATGGGGCAGTTCTTCTCTGTCCTATAGGGTCGCTATGAGTCACAACTGACTCGGTGGCAACAGTTTTTTTTTTTTTTTAATCTTTATGGGAGCAGATCACCAGGTCTCTTCTACTGCAGAATGGCTGGTGGGTTCAAACTGCTGACCTTTTGGTTAGCAGCTGAGCGCCTAACCACTGCGCCATCAGGGCTCCTTGCTAAACCTCTTATAGGGTATAAGCAAAACAATCTAGTGAACTGAAATGACATGTAGCTGAAATTTGAAAAGGGCAGTCTCTTTGTAACTAAAATTGCAAAACGGCTATGTTTAAATTTTCAAGCAAGTTGCTTTGTATCTGACCAAGCAGCACTGAGGTAAAAAAAAGTAAGCTACAAAAATTCGGCTAAAGCTCAGACTGGATTGGCAAATCCAGTTCGATTTTGTGGATGTGAGTTCTGCATAAAACACGAGGTGGGACTTTTTAACAAACGTGGGGGTTGTTTCTTGAGTACGAGTCATCTTTATTCGTCATTTGTACACCTTTATGTATTGGAAATCCAGTGTCCTATTTTAAATTTAGGAAGGAGATGGTTATTTCCTGTATTGATTTTATATGAATAACGTCTTTAATAAAAATCATTTTATGATGGAGTCGAGTGTTGGTCTAATGTCTAGAGCTTTGACGGCAGCTTCTCACTCCGCCAGCCTGAAGTGTCAGGGAAGGGCATGTGCTCACCTCCACGCTGGCATACTTGCACATGGAACACTTGAAGGGCTTCTCGTGAGTGTGTCTGTAACGCCTGTGCCGGATCAGCTCTCCACTGGTGACAAATGCCATGTCACAGTCGCCACACTTGTGCGGTCTGGTGCCTATAAAAACACACAGTTTATACTTGTAATACAAAATTAAGCCCCCAAATTTCCTAGGAGTTCATAACTTATGAATTACATTAAGCCTCTTGAACTCGTTGCTGTCCAGTCGATTCCGACTCACAGCGACCCTACGGAACAGAGTGTAACTGCTCCGTGGGCCTTCCAAGGCTGTAACCTTTACAGAAGCAGAATGCCACATCTTTCTCCCGCAGGGCAGCTGGTGGGTTTGAATTGCCGATCTCTTGGTTAGCAGTCCATTGCTTAACCACCGCACACCAGGGCTCCTCTATACTAAGCCCAAGATGCTTTAAAAATCAAGAAAAGGCTCTTTTCAACTATAAATATCAGTGACCGTTGAGTCGACTCCGACTCACGGCAACCCTGTGTGTCAGAGTGTATATAACTGTGCTCCACGTGGTTTTCAATGGCTGGTTCGTCAGGCGTAGATTGCTAGGACTTTCTTCTGAGGTGTCTCTGGGTGGACTTGAACTGCCAACCTTTTGGTTAGTAGCCGAGTGTGTTAACTCTACCACCCAGGGATTCCAATCCATGTATACCATAGACATATGGAGGAAAGTTTTTGTAATATTTAGTAATTGTAAGCAAAATGTAAGAAAAAGACAAAATCAAAGTTTGAAACAAAGCGTTCTTTTAACGTAGATACAGGTGGGTCTGTGTTCTTACACGAGCCTTAACACACATCCTTTGAAGGAAACACGCTTCCCAGCGATTTCACCTGTGTGGGTGTTGACGTGATTTCGTAGCAGAGTGACGGTACGGAAAGCTTTCAGACAGAGGTGACATGTATGAGGCTTTTCATTGGTGTGAGTTTTCACATGACGATTAAAACTCGAAAGTCTAGCAGAGGTGAAGGTGCAGATATCACAACGGAAGGCTCGTTTTACTCCTACAGGAAGAAGATACAGGGTGTACGTGTTTGTAAAAATCTGTCTCTGGAAGCATATGTTCGAATTCCACTTAAACCCTTTTAACATCTTGGCACATCCCTTTAGCCTAATGTGGTAGCTCAACAATAGGATAAAACCCCAAAACCCATCTCCATCGAGTCGATTCCAACTCACAGCAACCCTACAGTACAGAGCAGAACTGACTCCATAGGGTTTCCACAGCTGTCTGTCGCCTTTATGGGAGCAGACTGCCAGGTCTTTCTCCCGTGGAGCTGCTGGTGGGCTTGAACTGCCAACCTTTTAATTAGCAGCTGACCATTTAACCACCGCGCTGCCAGGGCTCCTTCAACAATAGAATATGCTATTTGTATTGACAAGCTATCTAAACATTTCAGGACAAAATCTTCTTGGATGGTGGTATGGACTGAACTGTGTCTCCCCAAAACATATGTTGTAAATCCTAACCCCTATAAGTCGTTATAATTCCATTTGGGACTAGGGTTATCTTTGTTATGTTACGGAGGCAATAGCAGTGTAGGGAGTTGTCTTAAATCAATCTCTTGAGACATAAAAGAGCAGAGTAAGCAAGCAGCAAGCAAGCACAGACAGGGAAGACAGATGCCACCACATGAGACCTCCAAGGAACCAAGAAAAAGAGACAAGGACCTTCCCCCCCAGAGTCCACAGGGAAAGACTTCCCCTACAGCCAGCACCCTGAATTCAGACTTCTAGCTTCCTAAACTGGGAAAATAAATTCCTGTTTGTTGGAAACCCCAGCAGTGTAGAGGTTAAACGCCTGTTTGATAAAGTCACGCACTTGTGGGATTTCTGTTACAGCAGCACTAGATGACTAAGACAGATGGCAAGTAAGACATTTTCATTAGTACAAGATCAGTTATTTTCCGTCTCCAGCCGTATGGTGGACTAGGTACCCTGACCATCCTTCCTGCTAAAAAGAACTAAAAATGCTAAGGGAAAAATGTCTTTATGTTTTAGAATGCCTTACAAGTAGCGGGGAACACAAGATGAAGCTGAGTGCCTGCCCCAACTGGGGAGTTCAAGAAGACCAAAACCAAAAACCTTCAACTAGATTCTGACTTACGGCAACCCTACGTGTCACGGAATAGAACTACTTCATAGAGTTTTCTTTATAGAAACAGATCACCAGGCCCGGGTGGGTTTGAACCGCCAGCCCTAAAGATTAGTTGAGTACAGATCGTTTGTGCCCAAAAGAGATACACTTTCAGTACGGGAGTGCAGTAGAGATAGCCCACCCCAGCCTCTGCGTCCCCCACCCCAGTCAGGGGACTGCAAGGGAAGTGGTGTAGAACAGCACCGTCCAAAACAACAGCCGCTATCCACACATGGCTAGTTAAATTTGAAAGTGAAATAAAATAAAAAATTCAGTTTCTCACTTGTAATCCATATTTTAACTGCTCCATAGCTGTAGGGGGAAACCCTGGTGGCATACTGGTTAAGAGCTATGGCTGCTAACCAAAAAGGTCAGCAGTTTAAATCCACCAGTTGCTCCTTGGAAACTCTATGGGGCAGTTCTATTCTGTCCTATATAGGTTGCCATGGGTCGGAATCGAGTCGACAGCAATAAGTTTGGTTTTGTTTTTGGTATAGCTGTAGGGTCGCTGTGAGTCAGAATCAACTTGATGGCAACAGGTTTGGTTTTCATAGCCACGTGTGGCGCGTGGCCACAGTACTGGACAGCGTAGATGCTGAGCATTTCCATCATCATGGAAAGTTTTAGAGGGCAGTGCTGGTCTAGAATCTTGGCATTGATAGAGGAAATATTCTCCCCAAAGAAGCTGGCTCCACAGGTGGTTTGCAGCCTCCACTAACATTTCCTGGGTGGTCCCAACAACATCTATGGGTGGATCGCCTTGAGATGGCCTTAGACCGTCAATGTCTGGCAGAAGCCAATACAAGGCACCCTTGAAAAACCCAGGCATCAAAGAATTGCCACAGGTGAAGCTCCAAAATACTACAAGCTCTCAGTGAATAAACAAGGTGCCAAAAGCGAGAGCGGCAGGAAAAAACAAACAGAAAAGTCAGACCTGCAAAAACTCCAGGTTTTCTCAAAACGCAAAACTCATTGCCATCGAGTTGATTCTGGCTCACTGTGACCCTACAGCACAGAGCAGAACTATCCCATAGAGTTTCCAAGGAGCGCCTGGTGGATTCAAACTGCAGACTTCTTGGTTAGCAGCCTTAGCACTTAACCACTACACCATCAGGGTTTCCACTTCAGTCAGGTTTTACCAGTCTGCTGTCATGGAGGGCTGGACTTTTGGAGTTCCTCCCTCTGCCAGTTTCGCTGATATCCCAGCTGTGTTGTGTTTGATCATCCTAAAAAAACTTCAGTCCAGCCCCCCATGACAGCAGACTGGTAAAACCTGTCAGAATCAACTTCTGGAACTCTGGAAATGAATGAACCGAAAGCTTGCCACAACCTAACCCAGTGCCACCCAGTGCCATCGAGTCGATTCCAACTCATAGTGACCCTATAGGACAGAGTAGAACTGCCCCATAGAGTTTCCGAGGAGTGCCTGGCGGATTTGAACTGCCAACCGTTTGGTTATCAGCCCTAGCACTTAATCACTACGCCACCAGGGTTTCCAACCAGGGAAGTGCTTAGTCAAGAAAAACTGGCTGATCATCTCCATAAGAACAGATTTGGTGACAGGGACATTTACCCTGGCCCCAAGCACTGCCTCCCCAACTCAACAGTAACCTCAAAATGGCAGCCCGAGTTCCCAGTACTGGTGCCAAAGACAGCAGAATGGGCCTCGTTCACAGAAATCGCAACCATTTGCTTTGAGCTGTCTTTTCATAGCTGCTTGGTCATTTTAAAGGAGCACTAGTGGCACTGTGGTTAAGCACTCATCTGCTAACAAAAAGGTGAGCAGTTCAAACCCACCAGCCGCTCCTCAGGGGAACGATGTGGCAGTCTGCTTCCATACAGATTACTGCCTTGGAAACCCTACGGGGCAATTCTACTCTGTCCTATAGGGTCACTACGAATTGGAATCAACTCGAAGGCAACAGGTTTGGTTTTTTGGGTCATTTTTAATCAACTCTTGCTCTTGTGATTTCACTCTCCTTTGTTTCTTTACTTATGTTGGACATTTATTTACTTATTTATTTTTATTGCACTTTAGATGAAGATTTACAGAACTAGATTCTTGTTAAACATTTAGTACACAGATTGTTTTATGACACTGGTTAACAACTCCACGACACGTCAACACTCTCCCTTCTCGACTTTGGGTTCCCTGTTACCAGCTTTCCTGTCCCCTCCTGCCTTCTAGTCCTTGCCCCTGGGCTGGTGTGCCCCTTTAATCTCATTTTGTTTTATGGGCCTGTCCAATCTTCGGCTGAAGGGTGAACCTCAGGAGTGACTTCATTGCTGAGCTGAAAGGGTGTCCGGGGGCCATGCCCTCGGGGTCTCTCCAGTCTGTTAGGCCAGTAAGTCTGGTCTTTTTTTTGTGAGTTAAAATTTTGTTCTACATTTTTCTCCAGCTTTGTCCAGGACCCTCTATTGTGATCCCTGTCAGAGTAGTCAGTGGTGGTAACCAGGCACCATCTAGCTGTGCTGGACTCAGTCTGGTGGAGGCCATGGTAGATGTGGTCCATTAGTGGACACTTCTTTTTATATTCTGGATTCTTAAAATTAAAAAAAAATTGAGAGATATTCACGTAACATAATATTCAGACAAAGTGAACACTAACCAAAAGAAAATCGTTATGGCTCTGTTCATATCAGACAAAATACCCTTTGAGAGAAGGAATTATTAGATAGCAAGAGGATTACTAATAACAATGTTGTTGTTGTTGGGTGCCATCAAGTTGATTTTCGACTCACAGTAACCGCATGTGACACAGCAGAAATGCCTCACAGGGTTTCCTAGGCTGTAAGCTCTATGGGAGCAGATTGCCAGGTCTTTCTCCCGTGGAGCTGCTGGGTGGGCTCGAACCACCGACCTTTCAATTAGCAGCCATGTGCTTAGCCATTTGCGCCACCAGGATTCCTTTCACTAATAATCATAAATGGTTCAATTTCCCCAGAAGAGACAATTCTAAACTTCTTTGCATCTAAGAAGTTAATTTCAAAAAAACACAACAAAAATGGAAAGAAAAACCTACAGTGGGAGATTTTTAACATATGGTATTCGATCAACGAAGCAGAGAGACAACCAGTGAGCATCTCTCCAGGACGCTGTGCCCAACAACTCCAGAATAAGTATTCTTTGTGAGCACCGAAGCGCATTTACAGAATCGATCCCTATCTGGGCCGTAAAGCAATTCTCAACACATTTCAGAGCACCGGTACCTCACAGGCCTTGTTCTATGGCCACCATGCAATTAGGTTAGAAGTCAATAACAGAAAGATAACAACAAAATGCCCCTCACTTGGAAGGAAAGAAACACTTCCAATAACTCAAGAGTCAAAGTGGAAGTCATAATAAAACTCAGGAAGACAAACCAAATGATAAAATACTTTCAAATATTGTGGGTCATAAAATCGAAAATTTAGAAAGAACTTTATAGTCTTAAACAGTTATATTCGAGATGAAGAAAAGGCTGAAAATTAATAAGTCAAGTAAGCACTTAGCCTAAGAAATCAGAAAAAGATCTGCAGACGAATTCAATGAAGGTAGAAGGAAGAAATTAAGATACCTTTAGGAGTCAATG
This sequence comes from Elephas maximus indicus, assembly GCF_024166365.1. Classification (NCBI taxonomy): domain Eukaryota; kingdom Metazoa; phylum Chordata; class Mammalia; order Proboscidea; family Elephantidae; genus Elephas; species Elephas maximus. The sequence goes on along the minus strand of NC_064843.1, from coordinate 11,742,499 downwards.
AAATAACTATAAATGGATATCAAACAGGGGTCCAGGCAACCAGATGTCAGTTCTTTGAAAAGACTAGTACAACTAACAGTTGGTTAAGTGCTTGGCTACTAGTTGAAACGTTGATGGTTCAAACCCACTCTGAGGTGCCTTGCAAGAAAGGCCTGGCAATCTGCTTCCAAAAGATCACAGCCAAGAAAACCCTATGTCGCCATGAGTAAGAACTGACTCCACGGCTACTAACAACAACAACAATGCAATCGATGATACCTTGGCAAGACTGACTGAGAAAGAAACAAGAGGCACAAACCAGCCATCATAGACAGACAATATTAACTTCACTGGCTCACACAGCTCACTTCCAGCTGGGACAAAGATTGAAACGTGAAAAGCAAAACTATATAGCATTTGGAAAACAATATACAACCACGTATTTGCAGATTTTTTAAACAAGATTAAAAAAAAAAAGTCAGAAAGAAAAATATTGGGAAATTCAACTACACTAACATTAAAATCTTTTTTTTTTTTTTAAATCAGAAAACACCATAAAGATTAAAGCTACACACTAGGAAAAGCTATTTGTGACAAAAATAGTTAACAAAAAACGAATACCCAGAATTTGTAATAAACTCTTACAAATTGCTAAGAAAAAGAACAAGGGCCCAATAGAAAAACGGGCAGAAGACTTGAACAGGCACTTCACAGAAGAGAGTACCAGGAAGCCTGTAAACAAAAGAAGGCTCTCAACTTCACATGGAACCGACTGTTTTGGGACGCTGCTCAAAGACGAACACCCCATGACCAAGCTTATTCCACCCCTATACGTCAGGACACCCACGCAAAAACTGTTCCTCTGACAGTAACAGCAAAAACCCAGAACTGCCAACGTCCATCAGTCATGGTGTGAATAAATCGGTATAGCCAGAGAATTAAACACGGGAGACTTGGTCGCACAGTGGTTAAGAGTTATGGCTATTAACCAAAAGGTCAGCAATTTAAATCCATCACTCACTCCTTGGAAACCCTAAGGGGCAGTTCTGCTCTGTTCCATAGGGTCGCTATGAGTCGAAACTGACTCTATGGCAATGGGTTTTGGTTTTTGGATAGCTGCTCATGACATAGATGACTTTTAGGGACATATTAAATGAGAGAAAAAACCACGTTGTTTAGGGACGCAGGCATTTGTGGTCAAACAATAAAGAGGAGCAAGGGGATTGTAAGCATAAAATCTGAGGGCAAAGGGCAGGCACGTTATTCGAAGGGCATCCAGGGCGTGTCAAAGGTCACGGTAAATTCTTTCCAAAACTGGGTAGAAGGCTGTTGTTGTTGCGTACCGTTGAGTCAGTTTTGACTCATAGTGACCCGATGTGACAGAGTAGAACTGCCGGTAGGGTTTCCGAGGCTGTAATCTTTATGGGAGCAGGTCACCGGGTCTTTCTCTTTTGAAGCCACTGGGTGGGTTCGAACCACCAACTTTTCAGTTAGCAGCTGAGCACTTAACTGTTGTGCCACCAGGGATTCTTAGGTAAAAGGTACACAAAAGTATAGTTTGTTGTATTACACTTATACCTTATATATATTTTATTCATGTTTTGTAACTGTTGCTGTTGTGTGCCGTCAAGTCGATTCCGACTCACAGCGACCCTACTTAACATTTAATGAAAACAAAAGTTAAAAAGACACCTTCACACAACCGGATCATGCCAAGAGATGTATGAAAATCACCTCTGTTAGAGTCCACACATGGCCAAAAAGCAAGCAAGCGAGATCGTTCTGAAGTCAGGCTGTGAATACTCAGGTCAGGATTAAGACTTCCTGAGCCATGCACAAGGACCCTCAGATCCCACCTGTGTTACCAGTGGCGTCTCTAGGGTTGGCATCACCCAGTGCGGTACCTCACGGTGTCACCCCCCAGGGACCTCCTCCCGTACCAGACCCTACAAAACCCTTAGTAACGTTTTTTGTACTAACGTTACTAGTAAGTCATAACTCCCATTTAGCACTCCTTTTCCTTTAATTACTACTTCATTTCTCAAAAAAACTATTGGTACAGGCTCACAGATACTAATTATCACATGTCACAGACTGAATTATGTCCCCCAAAAATGTGTGTATCAGTTTGGCTGGGCCATGATTCCCAGTATTGTGTGGCTGTCCTCCATTTTGTGATTGTAATTTTATATTAAAGAGGATTAGGGTGGGATTGTAACACCCTTACTGAGGTCACATCCCTGATCCAATGTAAAAGGACATTCCCTGGGGTGTGGCCTGCACCACCTTTTATCTTACAAGACATAAAAGGAAAGGGAAGCAAGCAGAGAGTTGGGGACCTCACACCATCAAGAAAGCGGGGAGCATCCTTTGGTCCTGAGGTTCCTGCACTGAGATGCTCCCAGACCAAGAAGAATGATGACAAGGACCTTCCTCCAGAGCCAACAGACAGAGGAAGCCTTCCGCTGGAGCTGACGCCCCGAATTTGGACTTCTGGCCTACTGGGCCATAAGAGAATAAACTTCTCTTTGTTAAATCCATCCACTTGTGGTGTTTCTGTTATAGCCGCACTAGATGACCAAACCAAACCTGTTGCCATCAAATCGATTCCAACTCATAGTGACCCTACAAGACAGAGCAGAACTGCCCCATAGGGTTTCCAAGGAGCAGATGGTGGATTCGAACTGCCGCCCTTGTGGTGAGCACCAGAAAAGCTGACAAATTCAGCGACAATAAAAACACCAGCAGCAATGAAAACAACAGCCAGTGTTTGTAGCAGGTGCAGACAAACCACGTGATTCAAAATGCCACTGTAATTGGGTGATACTGACAGCTCTGACTAGAGCGGACCAGAAGGTCTGAAAAATAAATTAGGTATATTGTAGGCATATTGACGCATGTAAATTCGTCTTATGAAAAATGTTTTTGTCGTTTCAAGTAACTACAGGGCTATTTCTATTAAAAAACAATAAATTTCTGCTGAAACACTGTACAGACATTTTATAGACTGTCAATTGGTGTCACCCCTTGACGGTGTCACCTGTCCCGGTCTGCACCCCCCCTACACCCCCAGGAACATCATTGTGTGTCACAAAGCACCTGCGAACCCCTCCCACATCAGTGTTCTCAGGTGGCATCTCAAGGCTGAAATGTGGAGGCAAACGCCTTCATCTGGACTCAGAGCGCTCAGAAAAAGCACCTCTGAAAGGCTGCTGCCGTCCCAGTGCTTTGGGTTCTACACCCTGACCACCCTGGGATACTTTACAGTTCACCTTAACTGTGCTGGTTTTTGTTAGGTGTCATCGAGTTGATTTCGACTCTTAGCAATCCCATTTGGCAAAGCAGAACTGCCCCATAGGGTTCTCTAGGCTGTAATCTTTACAGGAGAACCCTGGGGGTACAGTGGTTAACAGATCAGGTGCTAACCAAAAGGTTGGCAGTTCAAATCCACCAGCTCCGTGGAAGCCCTATGGGCACTTCTACTCTGTCCTGTAGGGTTGCTATGAATCAGAATCGGCTCAAAGACAATGTTCTGTTTTGTTTTTTTAATCTTTACGGAAAGGAGCCCTGGTGGCACTTGGCTCCTAGTGGTTAAGGGCTTGGCTGCTAACTGAAAGGTGGTTGCTTAGAACGCACCAGCTGCTCTGGGAGAGGAAGATGTGGCAGTCTGCTCCTGTAGATTACAGCCTTAGAATCCCTATGGGGCAGTACTACTCTGCCCTGTAGGGTGACTTGACTGTAAGTCGGAATCTACTTGATAGCAATGGGTTTGGTTTGGTTCAATCTTTACAGGAGCAGACTGCCAGGTTTTTCTCCTGCAGAGCCGCTGGGTGAGTTCGAATCGCAGAGCCACCAGGGCTCCTTTAAATGTGCTTCACCAAAGAGATTTTTTCCGTTGCAAATTTATAATAAAATACTAACAGTGGCCATATCTGGGAGGAGAGATTATGACGATTTTATTTTTTTCCTTTCATCCTTCTCCATGTTTTACAAAGCTTTGCCAGAGATCACGTTTTCTTTACATAATTTGAAAAAAAAATAAAAAGCACTTCCCTTTCCTTCTACACTACTGAACCTTGTGTTCCCCCTCAACCCTTCATGCATTCCTCTAAAATCTTTTGCATTTATAAACCATTCTGGTGACCACTAAAACTGTATCCACACAAAAGCTGAACTGGAGACCTGAGATAACGATTCAGGTAGCCAAATACCCACAACTCCCGACAACCACTTTTCTAGTTCAACTGTGCCCCCATAACGCAAGGCTTGGGTAGATTTCCGCAGTCCAACGCTGAACAGGAAAAGAACTTTGAGCGTGCATACAGCATGCCTACTAGTTAAATCATTCAGTAAAGACATTCTGGTGTGTTCAAGGCGGTAGACAGTACACGGAGCTCAAGACCGAGGCTATGAGCTCAGCATCCCATGGGCATTCTGGTCTGTTACTCCGTCCCTAGCCAGGGACTGGTCTTGTGCATTTGTAGTTAGCCACAGGGGAACAAAACAAGAAAATGCAGATATATTAGGTCGAAGCCCTAACCACCAGCAGAAAGCTATAAAACGTAAAGCCTAGTGGCAGTGCGTACACAAGCTGATCTCCAGTCCAGGCCCAGCTACTTGGCTCCACCTAGCTGCTGTTGGGCAGGAGGGAACAGGCACCCAGTGTTGACAGCTAGGCCTAGAAACTGGGGCTTAGGGGGTGAAATTTCTTGATTTAAACAAGTGAGAAGCCAATACAAATGAATCCTTTCTGAAGGTTGGATTCATCCTGTGGGCTGCTGGGATGCAATCTCCACTCTAAAACGGCTTCAAGGAAGTCCCTGAGTGGCACAATGGTTTGCAGTTTGCGATCGACTACTAACTGACAGGTTGGCAGTTCCAGCCCCTCAGAGGCGCCGCAGAGATTTGCTTCCATAAGAGATCAGAGTCAAGAAAATCCTAGGGAGCAGTTCTACCCTGAAACACACGGAGTTGCCATGAGTCCTAGTCGATGCAACAGCGATGGGTTTGGTTTTTGGGTTAATGGCTTCAAAGTCCTCTCTAACCTGACCTGACTTCCCTCTCCAAGCACTGCTCCCCCCGCCCACCCACGATGCCCTCAGACACAGCAGAACTACCCATACTTTTCCAGAGCTACATGCAAAGGCCATTTCCTGATGCCTGGAATGGTGACACCCCCCCACCCCTTACTGGCTTCCTCCCCAGCCTTCCCAAAATGGCTCCTTCCTTAGAAACGGGCCTCTGCTGCCCCCTGCAGGAAGGATTACTCCTATCCCCGCCAGCACCTGCTCTTGCCTGCCTCAGTCAGGGGTCACCAGAAACCTGTACCAATTGCCCTCGAGTTGATCCTGACTCATGGTGACCCCATGTGTGTCAGAGTAGAACTGTGCTCCACAGGGTTTTCAATGGCTGATTTTTTGGAAGTAGATCACCAGGATTTTCTTCCGAGGTGCCTCTGGGTGGACTGAACCTCCAACCTTTCAGTTAGCAAGCCAGCGCATTAACTGTCTGTGCCACCCAGGGACTCCACATACTGTCTTCTAATTGCTTCTCCACCCCGCCCCTGTGAGACTGCAAACTAGGGGGCAGAGACCAGGGCTCAGACCTCTATTTCGTGCCCAGTGTTTTGCAGGAGCACTCTTACCATGCTTTTAAAAACATTTGTATGCAACATGCAAAACCCTTTTGGATTTGATTCACAATACACAACACTAGTTTACAATTTATTCCATTCCTGACTTTCTGAAAGCAACTAAAAGTCAACCCTGGTGGAGCAAATGCTTGGCTGCTAAACGAAAGGTCAGCAGTTCAAATCCGCCTAGTAGCTCTGCAGAAGAAAGACCTGGCAATCTGCTTCTCTAAACATTACAGCCTAGAAAACCTTATGGAGCAGTTCTACTCTGTCACATGGGGTCACTATGAGTTGGAGTCAACTCGACAGTACCTAACAACATAACAACAACAAAAATCAGCCACTTAAAACTTCAATTACCCTGTCTGTACTGGGCTGAATACTGTCCACCCCAAAATTTACATCTACTTAGAACCCATGAATGTGACGTTATTTGGAAATAGGGTCTTTGCAAATACAATCAAGTTAAAATCAGGATTAGGGTGGGGTCTCACTCCAATTCCAGGTGGGGAGATTCGGAGATGTCCATACACAGGGGAGATGGTCACACGAGACGATGGAGGCAGGGATTGGGGTGCTGAAGGTACAAGCAAAGAAACGCTAAGGAATGCCAGCAACCACCAGAAGCTGGAAGAGGCAGGGAGGGATCCTCCCCTAGGGCCTTCAGAGAGAGCATGGCCCTGCCCACACCTTGATTTCTGACTTCTGGCAGCCAGAACTGTGGAAGAATACAGCTCTGTTGTTTTAAGCTACCCGGTTTCTGGTACTTTGTTACAGCAGCTGCAGGAAACTCATACACTCTCCTTTCCATAAAAAAAAACCTGCAGACCACTTTAACGTAAAATCTCTTGTACAAGATGAACTGGCCTACCCTTTGTCTTTCTCCGTTTTTTTGCAGATTTGGGTTTTTCAACACTAGCTTCACTGGGCGAAGGTTTATCTTCTCGCTCTTCCACATGCAAGCTGGAAATTGTCAGGACAATCTCGTCACTTCCTTCCTCACCCGGCCTGGCCTCCACGAGGAAGAACTGCTCTTCTGCTTGCTCGGGGAGTCCTCCTCCCACCGGCAGCTGGGCCGCCTCCTGACCTCCCTCCAGCTACCAAACAAAAATGAGAATTCAAACAAATGCAACGCTCTTCATTACAATCTGATTAAACTCTGCCTCGGTCCAACTGTGGAGTACATAATGAAAACCAAAACTTAAAGAAGTGTGGCAAAGCATTCATTGCAACCCTAATGCTGAGTATTTAGCATCACAGGTTTGGTGGTAAAACACCACATTTTTTTTTTTTAACCCAATGCACTTTATAATATTCTAATTAGTATAGCTTTTTAAACCCTTCAAAAGGAACATAAGGTCTTCCGCGAAGTATTTTTACTGGTTGTGAATTTAAACTACAAGATAGCCTGTCCATACATGGGACTGCATATAAGGCAACTTAAAAAAATGGTTTTCATTTTTTTTCCCCCATGAGAAGGGTCTGTTTGTTCAAACCAGCTCTACCCTTACCGGTCCAGTACTTCCCGCCGGACTCAAGGCAAATGTGAGGTCCTCACTGGCCTCCCCGCTTTCCTCCAGCACCTGGAACTGCACCACCTCCGTCTCCTGCAGCGAGTACAGCTCGTCCTGGATACTGATGGTGACACACTGGTGCACGGTCGGCTCAGGCCCCTCACCCAGCGGGGGCTGCAGCCACAGCAGCGTCGGCAGCCCGCTGCCCACCGGCTGCACGGTCACCTGCACCTCGTCTTGGGGCTGTGCCGGCAGCCAGCTCATCTGATTCATCGCCAGGTCTTCCGAGGTGAGGTGCACCGTCTGCAGCGTCAGGACGTGCTTCTCGCTGTCCTCCACGGAGGCTGACACCAGCTCCAGCTCTCCCTCGAGGATTCGGGGCAGCAGGGCCCGGGGGACAGCCTGGGCCTCCATGTTCCCGGGGCTCAGCCACTCCCTCACTCTGCACACCCCGTCCTCTTCCTCCCGGGCCTTTTCTGAAACCAACTCCAGCTCTTTAATTTTGGTGAATTGATCAGAAGGGACAGGGACTTCGGTTGCTGCCATTATGACTGGGTCTGCTGGAGAAAGCTTAGTCTTAGTAGGGATCAGGCGGTGGGGGCTGCCCGCCTGTGGGATCCAGCAAGGTTTGGGCCTCAAAACGGGTTGGGCCTACTAGGGGTAAGGACTAAACACACTTGGTCTAGGCCCGGGAAGGGCTGAGCCTAAGTAGGATTTAAGCTGAAGCAGGCTTTTGCCCAAAGGATTCTAGAATGAAGAGCTTTGGGGCTGAGCAGCTTCTGGAAAATGCACATTTCTAGGCCTATAAGGTTTGGGGCTTGATCAGGTCTTTGAAAAATGCACGTTCCTGGGCCTAGAAAGTCGGGGCCTGATCAGGTCTTTGGAAAATGCACATTTTAGGCCTAGAAGGTTTGGGCCTGAGCAGGCCTCTGGAAAACGCACATTTCTAAGCTCTGCAAAGTTGGGGCCTGAGCAGGTCTTTGGAAAACGCACATTTCTAGGCTCTGTAAGGTTTGGGCCTGAGCAGGCCTTTGGAAAATGCACGTTTTTGGGCTAGAAGGTTGAGGCCTTTACAGGCCTTTGGAAAACGCCACCTTTCTAGGCCTAGAAGGTTGGGGACCCGGCAAGCCTTCCACCATCGCACAATTTCAGACTCTGCAACGTTTGAACCAAGCAGGCTTTAGGGGTGGTGGCCTGAGGTCCACAGAGACCTGGCGAAGGTGATCTGAGGCCCCGCAAGCACATTCTGCAGGGTCGGGAACACCCCGCCCTCCCGGCTCCGCCGCAACGCCGCCCACGCGCCCTTCCCACGCCCACGCCAGGAACAGCCCGTGCGTGCAGAGCTGGCCCAGAGTCGCGAGGCGCCCTCACCACGAGAGGCGTGGCCTGAGCGTGGCCCGCCCCGTCCCGCGTGGGCTCCGCCTCGTGCCTTCGGCGCCGAGTGCAGCTGATGCCCCCCGAGACGCTGGTGCGAGGGGCCAGGTGGCAGTGCGCAGGCGCGGGAAGCGGGGCAGGGGGATGTAAGGGGCGGAGCCAGGGCAAGGGAGGATCTTAGGGGAAGGGGGTGCCTAGTAGGGACCTGGAGGGGGCGCCCGACCGACGGGGTGGGGAAGCTGACAAAATAGGGATCTGGGCAGCGACCTGAAGGGGGTGCCCGAGAGACCGGGGGAGAGATGGTCAAGGGCAGACTGGGTGGAGGAAGGTCCTGGTGGGGAACTTGGAGGGGGCGCCCTACGGAGTGGGTGGGGGAACTAAGACGATAGAGACTTGAGGGGGGAACTGAAGGGGGCGCTGAGAGACGGGGTCAAGGAGATAGAGAGGGTAGGGACAGGGAGGGGGGAGGAGGAGCCTGAGGGGGAGCCCGAGAGTTCCGGGGGGAGGGGGGAGATGGACACGGAGAGAACGTAGGGGGGAGGGGAGACCTGGAGAGTCTGGGGGAGCCTGGATGGGACGCTGACATACAGGGGAGCGGGCCGGAAGGGAAGGAGGGACCTGGCGGCGTCTCCCGGAACCTGGGGGTGTGTAGATCTGTGATGGGGGGAGAGGTGGAGGGGAGAAGGCACGAGGGAAACTGGCAGACAGATGGGGAAAAAGAGGGACCCGAGCAGTGTGTGTGGGAAACAGGAGGCAGGATATAAGAAAGGTTAAGTGGGCAAGGGGGCTCTAAAGGGCAAATAGTTACTGAGAAGGAAACCGCAGGTGTGAAGAGATACTTGCCCGGGTCCTGAGAAACCCTGGAGGGAGCCAAGGACTTCGTGATCAAACATGGACGGGAGAAGAACCAGAGGGAACACACCAGGGGGCGGTGGGGGGCGACAGCGGAGATGAGGAGAAGGAACAGCTAGGCCCAAGGAGGAGATGGGGGCGGTGTGAAGCGCAGAAATGGGCAGGGGAGAGCGATGCGGAGAAGGAGAGGGTGGCCTGAGGGGCGGCCGTGGGGGAGGCGGGACCACCCGTTCGGCCTTGGGTCTCTCCTGGCTCTTTTGTTGGTGGCGGTAGCGGCCATAGAGGCGGCTCCAGTTCGTGGCGACCTTGTGTACCACAGAACGAAACCTTGCCAGGGCCTGGGCCGTCTTCATAATCCTTGGTATGTTTGAGCCCGTTGCTGCAGCCATTGGGTGAATCCGTCTCATGGAGACTTTATAAAATTCATTTTAAAAGGGCTCATTGAAGGCTGGTGGGAGGGTGAGGGAAAGTAAGGAATGAAGGAGAAATCGAGATGAAGAGAGGCGTTTAACGGGAACAGTTGAAAACTCAAAGGAGGAAAGCAGCCCTCTGGGAAGGCTAATGGAGCCAGGAAGAATGACCTGGACCAAGAAAGGACTTTAATTTCGCCAGCAACCTAAGTGGATTCTTCTGTCACAGCCAGGGAATTTTCTACATCCCTAAAAGTGCTTTCTGTATGTTTGCCCCTTCTCCACAGTTTTTTGTGTTTTATTTCACATTCTTGCACACAGTAAGCACTCAAATATTTTTCTTCTCCAATTTATTTATTTACTTTTTTGAACATTTTATTGTGTTCTGCGTGAAAGTTTTCACAGCAAAGTAATTTCCCACTCAGTAATTCATACACGCATTGTCCTGACATTGGTTGCCATCCCCGCAGGGTGTTAGTAGTCTCCCCATTTCCACCCTGGCTTCCTCATTTCCATCCCTCCAGTTTACCTGCCCCTCCTTGCTTTCTCATCTTTGTCCCTTTGGTCTCAAGTATAGTTGATTGTTGTAAGGAGCACATTTGTCACGGGTGTTATGGTTTATTTTATAGACCAATCTATTACTTGACTGAAAGGTGATCTCTTGGAGGGACTTCAGTTCCAGATTAAAAGTGTGTCTTTCTTTTCTTTTCACTTTCAATAGTAAAAACCATACAACTAAATTCAGTTTTAAAAGAAACCTCAAGTACCCTCAGTAATGTGTTTGTTGGTTCAGCTCTTCTATCGCTAGCTTTAACATTGCGTCTGGGATTTCTATAGCACATATGCTATCCAGAGAAGATGAATATTTGAAGGTCGCTGGGGAAATTGTGTGTTATACTAACTTCTCTTAAATCATTTAAATGAGTTTTTCTGCTTAAGCAGTCACCACCTATTTAGTGCCTTCTCAGATAATTTTGCATTATTGCTGTAACAGTCATGCGGCTAGAAAGTTTTGTCAGTAATTATACTATAAATTTGTGTTTAGAAATTTCAAATACCAATTAAAAAAACATTTTTTTAAGAGTGGAGGGAGAGAGTCGGCTGTCTCATTAGGGGGAGAGTAATTGGGAGTATGTAGCAAGGTGTATATAAGTTTTTATGTGAGAGACTGACTTGATTTGTAAACTTTCACTTAAAGCACATTAAAAATTATTTTAAAAAAACATTTTTTTAAATGGATGTAAGGCCACAGAGAGAAGAAACATGGATGGGAAAATGAGTTAGACTTAGAAAAAAAGTAGAGGCTTAGAGGACTCCCTAGGTAGTGCAAATGGTTAACACATTCAGATACAAACTCAAAGGTTGGAGGTTCAAGTCCACCCAGAGATGCTTCTGAAGAAAGGCCTGGAGATCCGCTTCTGAAAAATCAGCCACTGGAAGTCCTATGGAGCATAGTTTTGCTCTGCTGCACATGGGGTCGCCATGGCCAGGCCATTACCCTGGGCCATGGCTGTGGATGGGTTCACGAGATCTGAGCAGCAATATTTGGAGCCCAACTGTAGGTCAAATTAATATCCTGGCAGTGGGCTCAACTGGCCATCTGCAAAGGACTCTAGAATGGCAGAGCCTCACCACAGCTGTGTGGCTATCTTCTGGGATGCCCTGGCCACAAAGAGGATGCTGCCTCTTAAGCGGTGTTCATTCCTTGTTCTTGGCTGCGGAGCCTGAACTGACCCTCTCCTTGGCCTGAGAACCTCCCAGGGATAATCTGGTGACAGAGAGGGGCCACCTCGGGACATTTCCTGCTAATCGGCCTGAGGTACACGGGAGACTACTCAGAACAGTAGGAGATGTGATCCTATTTGTACCCTGAGTGTATGGATCAGTTCCTACCAGTTAAACTTTCAACCCCTGTGTCTCCTACAAATGCTGGGGGTTATGGCAGGCCGGCCCGTGTCCTTCCAGTGCCTGTCAGAGAGCTGTCGGTCCGGTATCTCCTCCAGTATCAGGACCAGGATGTCAAGGGACTCATGTGATTGACAGCTGACCTTGGCCTTTCCCAGCTGCTCGCAGGCATGTCCCTTGAAGGCACAGTCCTCACCGTAGCACTTGTATGTTAACATTGCAGCTGGTTGTGTTCCTTGGCACTTCTACATTTTCAGGTTTGTGATCAGCCAGTGTGGCTCACAGGAAAGAAAGGGCTGGTTGAATTGTATGATGCAACGCCACACGAACTAGGAAAAGCGTAGGCCAGGCTAGCACTTGGTTGTTCAAGGCAAATGTTCCAGAACACTCTTTTCCAGACTGCTCTTTTCGTTGAGAGCATCACTACAGCATTCGCTGACCAGGTATCCAGGGTGTGTGTGTATATGGTATATAATATATGACTATTTGGAAGTGTAATAACTTTAGATATCATACCCGCTGTTGTCGATTTGATTCTAACACATGACAACCCCATGTGTGACAAAGTAGAACTTCCCCATAGGGTTTTCTTGGCTGTAATCTTTATGGAAGCAGATCGTCAGGCCTTTCTTCCACAGCACCACTGGGTAGGTCCAAACTGCCAACCTTTAGCTTAACAGTCAAACTCAAACTGTTCGCACCACCCAGGGACCTTAGTAACTTTAAGACCAGAAACCAAACCCATTGCTGTCAAGTCTTTTCTGACTCACAGCATCAAATAAGCCACATGAAATATGTTTGAGACAAAAAATAAAATAAAATAAAATAAACCAGAGGCCTACAGGGCAGCAGCGAACAAGGTAGGCTGGTGAGTGTTAAGTCACCATCTTTTAGAAATATTCTGAGTCTGCTCACTGCTTCCAAAGTAAGTGTCGTGATGTCTACCACTTAATTACTCCCTGTCCCCTCTCCCCCAGGCGGAGTGTAAAATCTTTCTGAGGCTTATGGTAAGCGTCCCAGTGTATGGGTTACCCAGGTGAAAAAGTTGTTTGATAAGAAAATGAAGGGGGAAGACTGGACTTGCCTGATAGTCTTCGTGAGGAAGGGGCTTGAGCTCAGAGTGCTAAGCCCTTGATATGAGCTATGTCTCAAATCTTCCAGAAAGCCCTAGAGGGGAGCAGTATCGTAATCCCTGTCATGGGTTGAATTGTTTCCCCCCAAAATAAGAGTTGCAAACCATAACCCCTTAGTGGTTATAATCCCATTTGAGAATGGGGTTTCTTTGTTATGTCAATGAACAGTGTTAGTGTAGGGCATGCCTTACATCAGTCTCTCTTGAGACATGACCTGTTGCCCCGTGGAATCCATTCCGGCCCATGGCGGTCCTATAGGACAGAGAAGAACTGCCCTATAGGGTTTCCAAGGTTATAAATCTTTACGGAAGCAGATTGCCGCATCTTCCTCCTGCAGAGTGGCTGGTGGGTCCAAACCGCCGACCTTTCAGTTAGGAGCTGAGCATTTAACCACTGCACCACCAGGGGAAAAGAGATTAAACAAGCAAGCAAGAGAGCTGAGATAGGGGAAGATAGATGCAAGGCCACGTGAAGATCACCAGGGAACCCAGGAACAGAAGCTGAAAAGAGACAAGGACCTTCCCCCAGAGCTGACAGAGAGAGAAAGCCTTCCCCTAGAGCCAGCACCTTGGATTCGGACTTCTAGCCTCCAAAACTTGAGAAAATACATTTCTGTTTGTTAAAGCCGCCCACTTATAGCAGCAGTAGGTAACCAAGACAATCTCTTTTTTTAGAGGAAGAAATAGAAAGGTTAAGAAGCTTGTCCAAGTGGTAGGAGCTATGCTTCAGAAAGCCCTGTCTTAAATACTGTATATAATGTGCTGTTTATTATGTTTACTGTGAATTGTATTATCACCTGCCACATGGAAAAGAATATATATACATAAACGTTAGAGGAGCCCCTCAGGGCAGGGATCTTTGTCAGTTTTGCTGACTGGTGTACTTGGAGTGCCTAGGACAGCTCCTGGGATATAGAAGGCCCTGGTCACTCTTTGTGCAGTAGCTGAACGTATCCACTTGTCACCCTTCACCACTCTTCTTGATCACCTCTAGCATCCCTGAAGGGTGAATATGAGTTTTATATCTTATAACCTTACATAAATATCATGGTGGTTCTTCTCTAGTTGCTCCCCAGTGATATTTACCTGAACAATTTATTGATGCTTCTGACCTCATAAACTGTTCAGGAACTTTTTTTATTTCATTAAACAGTTGTTTGTTCATGCAATAGGTATTTAGAACCAGGAACCAGTGTCCATGGGTCGATTCAGACTCGTGGAGAGCCCACGTGTGTCAGAGTAGAACTGTGCCCCACAGAGTTTTCAGTGGCTGATTTTTTGGAAGTGGATTGCTAGGCCTTTCTTCCGAGGCTCCTCTGGGTGGACTCAGACCCCCAGCTTTTTGGTTAGCAGCCGACTGCTTTAACCACTGGCACCACAGAGGGGTCCATGTTGTTGTTAGGTGCCACTGAGTCGATTTTCGACTCATAGTTACCCTGTGTGACAGAGTAGAGCTGCTCCAGAGGGTGTTCTAGGCTGTAGTCTTTACGGGAGCAGATTGCCAGGTCTTTCTCCTGAGGAGCTGCTGGGTGGATTCAAACCACCAACCTTTCTGTTAGCAGCCAAACGCTTAACCACCGTACCACCAGAGCTTCTTAGGGGCTGCATAGGTATATTATAGTTACTCTGGTATCTACGTTGTTGGGACATGGGCTTTTCTAAAATGTAGTCTAGAGCCTCGGATTTCCAACACTGGCCATTTCCCTAGGTGGACTGCGGGAATATTGCTGCTTTAATGTTAAAGAGAATTTAATGCAATACGGTGGGAGGTAGTTCTGGTTAAGATATGGCAGTACTACCCCAACTGCATAGGTGCTACAATCAGCTTAATTCTAAGGAAAAAGACCTTGAAAGTGAGTTACTGGGCACACGCCAAGGTTTCCTGTTGTGTGCTCGCTTCTGTACTTACCTATAACTTTGAAGCCTGGCTGGCGACTGGTACTTAAACTGTTTCTTAACCCGCTCCTGCAGTTTGGCACCTCGGAGTGTTATAAAGATCGTTTGTATCCCAAAGTACATAAACAGCCGAGCTCTTTTGCCTGAAGCGTTATCGCGATCACTCTAATTTCAGCCAATGGGTCACGCAGGCGTGTCCATTTTGGAACGCGTTGGGTTAACCTTTGGGCAAATGTTGTTTTTATGCCGATCATTATACTTTGAACTTTGTTTTGAACACAGAGAGGCTATCCTCTCATTTAACGAGCAGTTCAGCAGTGCTCGGGTCAAAGGAGGCAGAGGAGAGGATTCTTAAAATTGTTTGGGACGTTTGTGAGGAAGGAGGAGGCAGAATGCAGGGATAGGAATTTGACTGTTATGCAAAAGTATACCAGGTGTTCTAGAACTGTCCAGAACTTTCTTGGTATAACCTCTACCTTGAGCTTATACGCAAAGAAACATACGATGAATGAATGAATGAATCTTTATTATGTTTAGTCTTATTAAATGGAATCTAAAAATAAGCATCTTAGGGGGGAAATTTGGAAGGACATACTCCAACCTAATAATGGTAGTTAATTTTGGGGGTGTTGGTGTCGAAGGGACAAATGTGAAGGACTACTTTTTTTCTTTTCCACAATTTGTTTAGATAATGCAGTTTTTTTTTGTTAGAAAAAAATCTTGGAGAGTCAGATAATATTCTGAGGGTTTATGGGCTGTGCCCTGTGTGTGCCTACATCCTGAGCTTCTAAATTCCTAAAATTTCTAAGCCTCGCCCTTCAGCATCAGGAGGTAGACTACCATGGTAGTAAAGGTGGTATTCACCTTTCCAGCTGCGTGGCCTTCAACTGGCTACTTACCCTCTCTGAGCCTTTATTTTCTCATCCGTAAACTAGTAATAATCTTAGCCCCCTCCTAATATCATCATTATGAAAAATAAATAATTCATGTCAAATGCTTAAAAATAACACAATGCTTGGGGTATAAAAATCCATAGCCATTGAGTTGATTCCAACTCATAGCGACCATAGAGGACAGAGTAGAACTGCCCCATAGGGTTCCCAAGGCTGTAAATCTTTATGGTGGCTGCAACAGTGGGCTCAAATGTAGCAACAGTTGTGAGGATGGTGCAGGACCGGGCAGTGTTTCGTTGTGTTGTATATTGGGTCGCTGTGAGTTGGAATTGACTCAGCTGCACCCAACAACAACAGCAAATCTTTATGGAAGCAGACTGCCACATCTTTTACCCACAGAGCGACTGGTGGGTCTGAGCCACTGATCTTTTGCTTAGTAGCCGAGTGCTTAACCACTGTACCACCAGGGCTCCTTACTTGGGGTATAAAAAAAAACCAAACCAAACCCACTGCCGTTGAGTCGATCCCGTCTCATAGAGACCCTATAGAACAGAGTAGAACTACCCCATAGAGCTTCCAAGGAGCGCCTGGCGGATTCGAACCGCTGACCTCTTAGTTATCAGCTGCAGCACTTAACCACTACGCCACCAGGATTTCCTACTTGGGGTATAAAAAAAAAATAGCAGGTGCCAAATGAATGTGGGCTATTTTATTATTGTTTTCACTCATTTAGGTAACAATTGTTATTTATAATAAAATTATTCAAGTGTCATTGGAATGCTGAAATTCGAGCTTCACTTTTTAGATTTCTTTTGTTTGTTCTAAAATTAAATCTTCCTTTTAAGAAATGACATCCCTAAATCTTCTAGCACAGAACAGAGCAAATGGAGCTATTTTACATTTTTATATTTCTCAAGTCAGGTTAGCCTTGGAAAAAGGGCTACATTTGGTGGCATGGTTTAATCGTATACCTCATTCCAAACCCAAACCAAACCCGTTGCCGTCGAGTCGATTCCGACTCATAGTGACCCTATAAGACAGAATAGAACTGCTTTATAGGTTTCCAAGGCTGTAATCTTTATAGAAGCAGACTACCGTATCTTTCTCCTGTGGAGCAGCTGGTGGGTTCGAACCGCTAACCTTATGGTTAGTAGCTGAGCTGATCAGCTTTCAACCACTGTGCCACCAGGGCTTCTCATACCTAATTAGAGTCTGCTATCGTACTACAAAAGGGGACTAGGTTTGACAGTGATTGATACTGAGGTAGTTTGGGGCCACCCTGCTTTTTGTGGAGGTGACTCTGCTGTTGTTGTCAAGATTACTGGTGACTCCACGTTGCTAGGTCCATGCTCAGTTCTCAGGGTTCACCGTACTCTGCCGATCAGGGGCATTTGATGCTGATGGTCACTAGTTCCTCTAGCACGTGCTTTCTTTGTTTGAGTGATGGGGTAATAATGGTCTCTCAAAGATGTCCACGTCCTAATGCCTGGAACCCGAGAGTATGTTACCTTACAGAGCAAAGGGGGCTTTGCTGATGTGATTAAAGTAAGGATCTTGAGATGGGGAGATTATCCTGGAATATCTGGGTGAGCCCAGTGTAATCACAAGGAAGAGAGTCAGACAAAGTCATGTGAAGATGGATACAGATTGGAAGATGTTACGGATTGAATTGTGTCCACCAAAAAAGTGCTGTAAATCCTAACCTCTGTGCCTGTGGTTATGACTCTACTTGGGAATGGGTTGTCTTTGGTATGTTAATGAGGCAGGATTAGTGTAGGGTGTGTTTTGAGTCAATCTTTTTTGAGATATAAAAGAGATTAAAGAAGTGGGCAAAGGAAGCAGAGATGGGGGAAGAGAGACATCATGCCACATGAAGATCACCAAGGAGCCAAGAAATACAGTCTGAAGAGACAAGGACCTTCCTAGAGCTGGCGCCCTGAATTCGGACTTCTAGCTTCCTAAGCTGTGAGAAAATAAATTTCTGTTAAAGCCACCCACTTGTGGTATTTCTGTTATAGCAGCACTAGATGACTAAGAAGATGCTATGTTGCTGGCTTTGAAGATGGAGGAAGGGGCCATAAACCAAGGCATGCAAACAGCCTCTAGAATCTACAAAAGGCAAGGGAGCTGATTCTCTTCTAGAGCCTCCAGAAGGAGCGCCGCTCTGCTGACCCGTTTTAGACTTCCGACTCCAGAGCTATAAGAGAATAAATTTGTGTTGTCGTAATCCTCACTGTTTGTGGGAGTTTGTTACAACAGCCACAAGGAACTCATACAGCTTACGTCCAGGATGCACCACACTGCAGGTTCTCCTCCTTCCTGGCTGGCTACTCCTCCCTCCTGGCTGGCTACAGCTTAGTCTCTGATGCTGTTTGCTTCTCTCTCTGACCTCAGCAAGAGTTGGAGGAGGCGGCCCGGGGCAGAGCCCTTGATTGTCTCATCCTGTCTCCATGCTTCCAGTGCACCACGTGTAAATACGTGATGGCTCCCGAGTGTCATCTCCAGAGAAGACGGCTCCCTTTGACTCCAGACTCTTGCCCATCACAGTCTGCTCCGCATCTCTGCCAAGTTATCTATGGAGCCGGCGTAACTTGGCCAATGCAGAACTTGTTTAAGAATATTAATTATTTTTTAATGGCAGTGCAGACGTGGACAACAAAACGTTCGCCAATTCAACTGTTTTTGCGTGCACAACTCAGTGACATTGGTTCCACTCTTCACGGTCGTTGGCATAACTCCTGACCTTCCCACAATCCCGCTTCACCTACAGTCTTCCTGTCGCAGCCAGTGTGGATCCTTCTGGATGCTCTAGCCAAATGCCTCAGAGCTACCCTCTTTCTCTCACAGCTGCATCCACTCCATCTGCCTTGAAAGTATCTTCAGAATCTGGCCATCCCTCCCTACTGCCCCGCTCCTGCCCTGATCCAGGCCACCATTGGATCACACCTCGTCTCAGAACACCACCATGCCCCACAAAGAGCCCTCAGGAGGCTTCCAGGTGCTGGGAGAAGGCTGCGCCACGCTTCCTTTCTCTTCTTAGACTTCCCCATAGACCCCTCTCCTCTCTCGCCTGCCCCTGCACTCAGCCCCCCTGGCTGTTCCTCAGATACCCCAAGCAGGGTGTCCCGTCAGGGACTTTGCACTTGGTGTTCCCTCCATGTGGAACATTCCTTCCTTGCATGGGAACACAGCTTGTCCCCTCCTCTCCTGTGAATCTGTGTCAGCTGGCCCTCTCTGAGGCCTTTCCTGATCCCCAGATTTAAAATTGCAACCCCCACTTCCCTTGTTATCTTTATTTTTCTCAGCATCGAGAAGTTGCATCATCTCTTCCAAAAATTGAGCACTTATGGCCTTGTAACATTAACTGCACTCAAATGCCTGCCCACCCCCCGGCCAGGTTCTTCTGTTTTCCTTGCGCCCTTTGTTCTCTTCCCAGGGCCTCGATCAATGCCTGGCACATACGAAGAAGGATTCACCAAATGCCCGTTGAATGAATGAACCCAAATAAATTGTTGTGCAATGATTTTATGCAGTAATTTTACCTGGCAATTAGAGCTGAGTGTTCAAAATAAATGTGTTTCTAGAAGCTTTGTCATCTATATTTGTTTAATGTAATAGGCACCTAACATTTCTTTAACTCCTGTATTTGTAGAACTTACAAGTGCCATGTGAAAAAGATGAAAACCCTTAATAAGGTAGACTGCCACAGCAGCTGCAACAGGGGGCTCAGACATAGCAATGATTGTGAGGATGGCTCAGGGCCAGGCAGAGTTCCGTTCTGTTGTGCACGGTGTCACTGTGAGTGAGAACTGACTCGATGACACCCAACAACAACAACAAAAGTGCTGTATACATAATAAAGCAATATAAAGTAGAATCCCCAGACTGAAGCTTGAAGTATATTCAGAATTTACATTGACTGCCAAAAGTACCTCTGGCTTTTCATTGTCACATGTTCCAAGATACATTTTTTACAGAATTGAAATTTAGAGTCATTTGTCTGGAAGGGGGCGGAGACAGTTTGCGTTTGGACACGGTCCAGTTGATAAGAGGACTGATAAGAAGTGATCGCCGTATCTTCTGTGCCCGTGGGAAGCTTGCTGACACGGACACTTCTCCTTCGAGGCAGGGCCGGCCTCCTCTTCAATTGTGGATCCTTGGGGGCTGTCCCAGGAGTCGTAGATGCAAATGGCTAACGGGTTCAACTGCCACCCAGCGGTGCCTCAGAAGAGGGGCTGGGGATCCACTTCCAACACATAAGTCATTGACAGCCCTGTGGGGCACAGCTCTACTCTGACACATGCAGGGTCACCATGAATCGGGGTGACTTAATGGCAGTGGGACTGGTTTTGGTGCATCGCAGTGCGCTATCAGATATTTGTGAAATAGAAGAAAGAGCTGACTGAATGGTGACAAGAAGCCCCAAGGAACTCCTGGGTGGGTGGGTGGAGGCTGGAGGGGAAGGAGAGGGCAGATTTCTCAGAGAGTGCCGTGGAGACCAGCGGAGCACCCCGGGAACCGGGAACCGGGGCTACCCTAGGGACAGAACATTCTGTGGAGCAGCCTGCCTCCAAATTTCTTTTAAGGGCAGAATTGTCCTGATGTGATATAAGAGATCACCTTGATAAGTTTTTTGTGTAGATTCTTGTAACCCCCACCACAATCATGACACAGCAGTTCCAGCACCAAAAGCCCCCCTGGCGACCTCTGCCTAGCCACACCTACCACCTCCCCCATCCATATGGCCGTAAGTACTTAACACCCCGGGAATTGGCAGAGATCTTGGGGAGGACATTGGCTTTCTCGGGAGACCCGCATGGGCAGTTCCTGCCTCTCTTGCCTAGGTGTTAAAGGCCATCTGATGACTCAGGAATTATGCTGATACACTGACAATGGCACAAGCTTTAATGCTGAATAGCTCGTACTCCAAAGTCCTCTCGCTGCACAAAGTCTTTGGGGCCCAACCTTAGCCCGCATGGGGAGCCAGCCACTGGATAAGGGGAAGGGACAGTGTGGAAGAGCAAAGTTGTGAGGCTGGGTCCTATAGAGGGGAGACTAGGGGACCAGGGGGTGGCGAGGCCTTAGGACCCCCTTTAGCAGATTCGTTTTCCTTACAACTCCTGAGCCCTGCCCCATGCCTGGTGGCTGTGATGGCTTACATAGGGCATCCCGAGATGATACAAAAAACCAAAACCAAACCCATTGCTGTCAAGTGGATTCCAACTCATAGCAACCCTAAAGGACAGAGTAGAACTGCCCCATAGGAGTTCTAAGGAGTGCCTGGTGGATTCGAACTGCTGACCTTTTGGTTAGTAGCCATAGCTCTTAACCACTATGCTACCAGGGTTTCCCAAAGTGATATATGACTTTTTAAATGTAGGACAACGTCGCAAAGTCAGACGCCTGTAGGGACCAGGCAAGTCAATGACTTTGGCAGCTGGAGAGTGGCTAGTGTCCTCTGCCAAGGGGGTTGCTGCTCCCAGCTGCAGTAGACCAGAACCTCGAAGAGACACATGCTCAGGGTAGCCAGCAGTTGCTTTTGTAGAAAAGACAACTTCTGGGATCGTAAGTTAAATATCCAGATTTTTAAACCCATAAACCTGTTGCTGTCGAGTCAGTTCTGACTATTAGTGTCCCTATAGGACAGAGTAGAATTGCCCCCCTAGTATTTCCAAGGAGTGCTGGTAGATTCGAACTACAGACCTTTTGGTTAGCAGCCATAGCTCTTAACCACTGTGCCACCAGTGGTAATTAAGTAATTAAGTAAAAAAATTCAAGTTCTCTTGTTAACTAAACAAAATGTATGTATGAGCCAGATGTGGCCCGAGCCAGATGTGGCCCGAGCCAGTTGGGGACCTCTGCTCTGGGCTAATTCTCTGTTGGCCCTTGTTTTTCTGGAGTCATAGAACAAGAAGACACAAAAAGAGGAAGTTGAATGGTTGATTCAGTGGATCATTCCAATAGCATTGGTGAGGACTGCGTTAAGTTATCAAGTCCCTTTTTTCTCCGAGGAGAGCTCTGGACATGATAACATTTGCATTGTGCTTTGAGGCTTCCAAATTCCTCTACACTTCATCAGTTTACCTCCTAGGGAGACGGGGGGTCGGTAGCTTGTCTCAGGTCACAGGGCTAGAAGGAGGCTGTAGAACCAGGACTGGGGCTGCCTTCTGCCCACGTCTCAGAGTCGGGACAGATGACCAGTCAGCAAGGTCCACACAGACCTGCTTGTGTTCACCTACTAACCTGTAAGGCACCATGTGGAACTGTGCGCTACAGATTAGTGAGTAAACACAAGCCTGTGCGTGCTTGCTTACTGGTTGTCCACCCCACAGCATGGGCACAAAGCCTTCAACGCCTACACTCCTTTCTTGGGCTCCCTCTCCCCAGCCAGCGTGTGTAGAGAGCAGTGGAGTTTCTTGGCCCTCCCGGACTGGCCCCGACCTGTGGGGTTCAGCCGGCTGCTCTACCCCTGTGAGGTGGCCTCGAGGCCATAACTCCCAGTCCCCTCGGTCATTTTCAGCCCCACATTCTCCTCGTGGGACCAGCACCTTATCCATCTGGGAGCTATGCATTGTCGTGGCCTGTTTTAGTTTGGGTTTCCCTGGAAGCAGAGCCTGAGTCGAGGGCTTGGGGGCAGGTGGTTTATTTGGGAGAAGAATGCGGGAAGCAGTGAGAGAGTGGGGAGGATGAAACAGGGAAGAAGGGAAAGCCAGTGTAAGGGTGGATTATTGAGGGTCCCCAGAAGCTTCCAGAATGCCTCCAGATTGTCCACCTGAAGGACCATAGAAGTGGTGTTCCCCCGACAGTTCCCTTCATTCATAGGTGAGGGTTGCTCCTGGGGAGGCGCCCCTCCACTTCACGATTGTGCTCGTACACGGGCACTGGAGGCTCCCAACTTTGCGGGAGGTTCTTAGCAGGAAGAGAAGACCCTCTGAGCTCCCTGCCACACCTGGGAGTCTGAGTACACACCAGCTGCCTGCCACAGGTGCACACAAGATCAGGGTGGGGCACCAAAGGGCTCCTGCCAGGGCCGCCAAATGCAAGACAACTACCTCTGGTGGCCGACCAAAGGGATAGTGCTCTTTCCCAACATAGGGGAGTTGCTGGCCAGGCTGGACCTATTGTCAAAGTTGAGAGGATAGTGCGTCTTCTTGAGGGACTTTGATGGGGAATTTACGTGCAATTTAAACTGTGATCAGAGCCTAACCCCCACATAGTGTTGTAGGGAAGAAACATCATAAAGTTTAGTAAAGCAAAAAGAAAGTTTTATTTGGCATATATTCAAAAAGGCAAAAGTAGGAAACAACCATGCTGCCAGAGCCACGTCTGCGTGAGTCCAAGGAACCTTACAGAGTCATCAGTATGTATTAACGTTACAAATGGGCAAAACCATTGAAAGCTTCACCTTTTCACAAATTGGCTATAAACTGTGATCCTTCATTTTGAATTGTCCCTCTCAACACTCATTGGTACAGGTTTCAGTAAGGATAGTCAGGAGGGTCTTCATTGGTCTAACAAATATTCTATTCACTAAATGCTAATAGAAAAAGATACGAGTGGAAAGTTTTTTGTGTTCCGTTTGATTGGTTTATGTGAAAGCTTCCCTAAAAAATATTTTCTTACCTAAAAGGTAATTTCCAAGATGGTCCTATCTATTGTCTTTATCTCAGAGCCCAGTTGATGTGTCCTTGTGAGTCCTTGTGAGCCCTTGCGAGCCCAGCTCCAATTGGGTCACATTTTCTATGCTTAAGGACAGGGAATAATGATTCCAATATTATTTCCTAAATCGATAGGACAAGACTCCCCCTTCTCTCTCTTATAGGGAGTTTTACTTATCACTCCCAAACACACCTTGTCGCCATCTGTGCCCAACATACACAGAACACACATCGCATCCTTGAAGACTCCATCAAATCTCCCTTCTGTGTCTGCATGGGCCACACAGGATGCCTCTTGAAACCTCCTCCCCGTCCTCCCTGTTCTCAGAGCCCTTCTCAGGTTGGGGAGAGGCAGGGACCAGTTCCTGTAGGGCCTTGTCGGCCACGGGAAAGAGTGTGGGCTTATTTCTGGTTTGATAGGAAGCCATTGCAGGAGCCTGGGTGGTGCAGGTGGTTTGTGATCGGTTGTTAACCTAAAGGTTGGCGGTACGAACCCACTCATCGGCTCTGCGGGAGAAGAGCCTGGTGAGCTGCTTCCGTAAAGATTACATCCAAGAAAACACTATGGAGTGCAGTTCTACTTTGTAACACTTGGGGTCGCCATGAGTCAGAGTTGACAGCAACAGGTTTGGTTTTAGGAAGCCACTGGAGGGGCTTAAGCTGGGGAGTGGTATAAACCAATCTGTGTTTTAGAAACTTATTTTCTTATGCCCCGTCTTGTGGTTCTCTGTAACCCCTAGGCTACCTAGGGTGACATTTTTGACTTAGTGACTGTAGTCATAGTATTTGCTCTTTGGAATGTTTGTCGACTTTCCATTTCCAGCGAAGAGAGTGGGCTGATAATGCAGAGTCCTGTCCACTGCTCGCTGCGCCAGACCATGACGAGGTAGGGGAGGCAAACTGTCCTCTGTGTCTCCCAGTTTCAAGGAAGCGATCCTTGTTTTCTTGTAGCCAGCAAAATCCCAGGCACGACTGGGCTTATCGTCTGTCTCCACCGAATGGCACATCCATCAGATAGGTTTTTCTTATCGGGTTATTGCTAATGGAGGTGATCACCCGGGACCTGTTTAGTCTTTATTGCTTTTTAATAGCCTGGACTGAAGAGTAATGAAATAGCCTTTGGTTTGTTAACCTCGAAAACTGGATCTAGAAGGCCAGGATTTTGGCTCCTTCTTTTTGGATTGGCTCTGGCTTTTAATGTGTTTGATCCAGCTCCTGCCAGCAGCTTCTCTGACCTCACACCTCCTGCCTCTCCCTCCCCACTCCCCTACGCCCCTAACCCAACCTCCCTGGTCCCGGTCAACTTCATACTCTTGATGTCAGCGGGTCGTCCTTCAGATGTAAAGGTGGCCTTCATCTTGTCAACAGTGTGCTTTCTCCTTGTAGCTAAATAACAAATTGGCTAAAAAAATAATGAATATCATCCGTAAGTATTGTCTGTGCGCCTTTAAAAAGGTCACCTATATGAGGCCAAGTGGTTAACAATTATTTAAAACAGATGAGAATGTAAGGGGGCAGGGAAGCGGAACAACTGGAAAGGAAACAGTGACAAGGTTCACGCGTTGTGAAGAATGTAACCAGTGTCACTGAGCAACTTGTGTAAAATTGAGTGGAACCTAAACTGCTGTGTAAACCTTCACCAAAAACACAATAAAATATGATTTAAAAAAAAGTACTTTCTCCATCATAACTGCTGTCTAAAAGAGTCCCCTCCCCAAGGCATGACTTTTGTCACAGCACCATGTTTTGTTCTGTTTTCATCTATTTCTTATTTATGTGTTTACTGGTTATTGTTTTCCCTTTGGGATGTAGGATGCAGGAGAGAAGGGTCCTAAATGTCTTGTTCCCTCCTGTGCCATAGAGAGATGGACAGTGCCTGGAATTCATCTGCTGAACGAACTCAAGGAGTCCAAGTGTCAAATCCATGTGTATGTCTTTAAGTTCCTATCCTGAACTGGAGTGAGGGCATTGCCGTTGCTCTTGACCTTAACAACAGCAAGCATAGTGGGTATAACTCACCGATCTCTGTCTTCTCCGTCATCAGCCCTCTCTGCCAAGCATTTAGCTCTCGAAGATGGACTAGAATATTCCATGACATTGAGTCTCCCAGGACATCCATGGCATGGATGTGGAGGTGGAGGGCTCCTGGCTCCGAAGTTATCATGTTGTTGTTGGGTGTCGTCAAGCTAATTCCAACCCATAGTGACCCCATGTGACAGTAGAACTGCCCCATAGGGCTTTCTTGGCTGTAATCTGTAAGGAAGTGAATCGCCATCTTTCTCCCTCGGAGTTGCTAGGTTGGGTTCAAACCGCCAACCTTTCAGTTAGCAGCAGAGTGCTTAACCGTTGCACCACCAGGGCTCTGATGCCCTTCAGGCATCATATACCTGCTTTCTCCCTAAGGATGTTCCCTGGCCCCTTTCTGCTGATCTCCCAGGAAGTCATAGACTAAGCCATCTTTCAGCAGTTAGGCTGGACTTCGGTTGTTTTGGGAAGATGAATTTGGAGGTAACTTTCTAATTACTAACAGTTGTCACCTAAACAGGGACAAAAGACTGCTGAGTCCTTGCCTTGGCACCCACAGGCCCTCTCTGCAGTAGAAGTTAGCCGTTGTGCCTTCATGATGAATGCAGAGAGTCAGCGCCTGAGAAACCAATTAGCTTTCCACTTCTTTTGGTAATGCCGGGACAGTACTGGGCACAGTTTGGCTGCCTGAGATTGGAGTTCAGACAAGGACAGGCCGCGGAAGTCAAGCTAGCAGAACTGACCGGAGGAACCAGCTTCAAGGACGTGTGTGTTCTTATGGGCCTCAGAATGCTCATCTTAATTGGATGGAACACTTCTGGGCCTAAATCAGTGCTAACGCTAAAGATGCAACAGCTCTCGACGCCTGTTCTAGATCGCAACGCCTAAAGAGATCACTGGGCATATTTCACAGGAGCTTTCATCTGCAAAGAGAAGATTTTCTGTACAGTTGCTATGTGCAGAAATGTCAAACTTACACAGACCAGTATTTATAAGTTGGCATTTGTATCTTTCCTGCAACTTTTTTGTGTGACATTTTGCTCCTTTTACTGTTGCATTTTGTCAGGGGTTGATGTCACAGAAGGCCTGGGGGTCACCCTGGAACTGCATCTTGGGCTCAAGGTCTGATTTTCCTCTTGGAGGTCCAGAAACTAGATTCTGTCATATCACACGGTGCAAGTCACCAGACTCGGAAGGCACCTGCATATAAACCAGGACACTGATTTCTTAACGTTCAGCAAAAGCTCTACCTTTCTAGAAGCCAGACCCCAAAGCTGCCACCCAGGGCATCCCATTCCCTGCAGCGACTGTGGATAGAGACACCCAAGATAGGGTGGGAAGACGGATCTGGTACCAAATCCCAGCTCCCCTAAGGACCTTGGGCAAGTCCCTGGCCTGTCTGAACCTCAATTTCCTCACTTGTGAGATGGCAAAGGTGCCCCCTGTTCTCAGGGGTATTAAGAAGATTAGACAAGAATGCATATGTGACCTGCTGGGTATAAGAATAAGTATTCAGTCATTTCAATAATTTGATAATTTTAAAAAATAGCTGAGAGTATGGACTTTGGAGTCGGTGTGAGAATTCATGACCCAGCTTTGTGACCTCTAATAAGCTGCTTAATATTTTGGAGATTCTGTTTTGTCATCTCACTTGGAGCCCTGGTGGCGCAGTGGTTAAGAGCTCCACCACTAACCAAAAGATCAGCAGTTCTAATCCACCAGCCACTCCTTGGAAACCCTGTGGGGCAGTTCTGCTCTGTCCCCTAGGGTCGCTGTGAGTCAGAGTCGACTCAGTGTCAACGGGTTTGTTTTTTTTTAACTTGGGATCAGAATGCCGTCTCCCTCATAGACTTGCCGCTGCTGCTGCTGCTGTGATGGGAATTGAATAAGGTACTGTATGGAAGCACCTAGCTTGGTGAGCGCATGCCGGGACGTGGGAAGGGCCCAGACGCGTGGGCACTGCCGCTGTGTGGAAGCACCTAGCTTGGTGAGCGCGTGCCGGGACGTGGGAAGGGCCCAGACGCGTGGGCACTGCCGCTGTGTGGAAGCACCTAGCTTGGTGAGCGCGTGCCGGGACGTGGGAAGGGCCCAGACGCGTGGGCACTGCCGCTGTGTGGAAGCACCTAGCTTGGTGAGCGCGTGCCGGGACGTGGGAAGGGCCCAGACGCGTGGGCACTGCCGCTGTGTGGAAGCACCTAGCTTGGTGAGCGCGTGCCGGGACGTGGGAAGGGCCCAGACGCGTGGGCACTGCCGCTGTGTGGAAGCACCTAGCTTGGTGAGCGCGTGCCGGGACGTGGGAAGGGCCCAGACGCGTGGGCACTGCCGCTGTGTGGAAGCACCTAGCTTGGTGAGCGCGTGCCGGGACGTGGGAAGGGCCCAGACGCGTGGGCACTGCCGCTGTGTGGAAGCACCTAGCTTGGTGAGCGCGTGCCGGGACGTGGGAAGGGCCCAGACGCGTGGGCACTGCCGCTGCTACCAGGAATATTCGTGGTTGTGGTAGCA
Organism: Elephas maximus indicus; assembly: GCF_024166365.1. NCBI lineage: Eukaryota > Metazoa > Chordata > Mammalia > Proboscidea > Elephantidae > Elephas > Elephas maximus. The sequence goes on along the minus strand of NC_064843.1, from coordinate 11,714,727 downwards.
GAAATAGTAATAGCTGCTGTGGCACCACAGCAACAAAAACAAAACTCCCAGGAGGTGAAGGCAGTTGAAAGCAGTTGCTGTTGAGCAGACCCCAACTCATGGCGACCCGGTGTGTGTCGGAGTGCAGACGGCCCTTGGGTTACCAACACCCGACTTAAACGGACAACTTGTACTTACGAACAGACTGCCGTAAAGCCTATCATATTAACATTTTGAGTTAAACACAGACAGTGGTTCATAATAATGAACTCATGTACTACTTTGTGACAGTCTTGAAAACGTTTCCTGGTTTGGAAGCGTTCCTTAAATGTTTTTATATGCATAAAAGGTAAAATACACACTTTAAAGACAGATGTGGAGCTTTGGTGGCACAGTGGTTAAGATCTCAGGTTGCTAACCAAGAAGTCAGCAGTTCGAATCCACCAGCTGCTTTTTAGAATTCCTGTGGGGCAGTTCTACTCTGCCCTAAAGGGCCGATAAGAGTCGACTCAGTGGCAATGGGTTTGGTTTTGGGTTTGGATAATAGCTGTGGGGAAATACGTGCCTATTTAAATCCTGCCCTACTTACTTAATGTGTTTGAAAACAGCTGGTGCACTTAAGTAATTTCCACGGTCCGGGAGATCCTGTTGACACTGAATTTGCTTAGCAAAGCCTTTCTTTAAAGATCTTAAAAGGTAAACTTTAACCGGGTCTCTGTCAGAATGACTATAATTAGAGGCACCCAGATTGACATGGTTTTCTTAGCCCACTTCTGTTGTGTTGTATCTCTCAGTTTGGCCTTTCTCCATTTTTGAGACGTGTGACGTTCACACATATTTGTAGAATCCTCAGGTACTGAAGTGGAGTGCCCAATTTTAACTGTGTTCTGGCTTACCTGCTGATTTTTAATCAGAAAAAAAAAAATTGTAGAAGGGAATTATTATTCGTTTTCGAAGACACTAGCCCCCTCTCTGTCTTCCTGGGGCATTGGAGAGTTGCCAGACGCTCTATGGAGAGAGGGGGAGACGGGTGCACTAGGAGATTAGGATTTTTTAAAGCATTGATTCCTCTTCCAGGTACTAAAGACCTCCCATGTGTTGGGCATTTTACGTTAGTTTGGTCGCTAATTGGAGGACTGTGAAAATTACCGTGGTTTGGGAGGCACAACTGTGAGCAGGACTAACCAAGTATACGCTCCACCATCTTTGCTTTACCTGCACAGGCATTTTCTAAGACATTCCCTTAAGTTTGTTTGTTTTCACTTTGTATAATTTATTTTGTTTTTCTTGTTCTTGTCGAGAATATATACAGCACAAGGTACACCAATTCAACGGTTTCTACATGTATAATTCAGTGACGTTGATTATATTCTTTGAGTTGTGCAACAATTCTCATCCTCCTTTTCCGAATTGTTCCTCCCCCGTTAACAAAAACTCACTGCCCCCTGAGGTTCCTATCTGATCTTTCAAGTTGCTGTTCTCGGTTTAATCCCAGATAGACAGATCTTAAAAGATCACAGTGCTCAAGGCAGACAATCTTTACTAGTAAGTTAAACTGTTTAGTTTTAAGAAGACTTTCAGGGGATATTTTTTGGCTTAAGGTTTAAAGATTATCTCAGGACAAACTAGTTTCAGAGGTTCATTCAGCCTCCATGGCTCTAGAAAGTCTGGAGTCCATGAGAGTATGAAATTCTGTTCTACCTTTTCCCCCCTTTTGATCAGGATTCTTCTATAGAATCTTTGATCAAAATGTTCAGTAGTGGTAATCGGGCACCATCCAGTTCTTTGGTCTCGTGGCAAAGGAGGCAGTCGTTCGTGGAGGCAATTAGCCACACATTCCATATCTTCCTCCTATTACTGACTCTCCTTCTTCCTCTGTTGCTCCAGGTGAGTAGAGACCAATTGTTACGCTGCATTTCCTAAAGTTTATTAAGACCTCACACTTAGACATGACTGTTGGAAAGAGTTTTGGTTTAGGAGTCAAGAAACCTGGATTCTAATCCTTGGACAAGTCTCCTAACCTCCCAGGGCTTCCGTTTCCTCATCTAAATATTAGGGAATTAGGTGAAAAGATTTCTGGGGTCCTTTACAGCTCTTACTACCCTGTGATTCCAACTTTCTCTTCCTCTTATTTCTCTTAACAAGGGTCTCCCTTAAAAATTCCACCCCGGCATCGTCTTGCCAGTACTTACGTGAAGAGAACTTATTTTCAAAGGAGAGTGAGAATGGTTGCACAACTCAAAGAATGTCATCAACGTCACTGAATCTACACGCGGGAATTGTTTAGTTGGTGTAAGTTCTACTGTATCTATTCTCAACAACAACAAATAAAATAATTACAAAAAGAAAGAAAATATGTAGGGGTAGTATCTTCTAGAATCTGGTTATGCTTACCAATGTTAAAACAAGGACATTACAAAAATTGTTAAAAAGAGAGCTGATTTTCCATGACTCCTTTTGTAATACAAACAACGAGCTTCATTTGTATGTAACTTTGAGCGTTTCACATATTGGGTTTCCTTTGAGCGGGGCAGCCTTAAAACAAGAAGTTCTTAATTCTTCTTAAACCACCCAGTATGATTCTAAAAATACCTGGAAACCCCTCTCGCGGACTCTCTGAACTGTGAACATTCACTCATGTTTATGTACCCTTTCTGGTGGCTGTGTTTCCATTCAGGCCAGATGGAAGGGAGGAGTGTCTTGACTTTTGTCTTGGGTCCAGTATCTGCCTGTGAGTTAGATTTTTCACCTTTGGTCCCTTCCTGGTTCCTGTTTATCTCTCTCATCCCCAGGTTCAAAGGAACTTGAAGACACTCTGTACAGCACTGCATTTCATTAAATGATTCCTCCCAGTGAAAAGCAAGGCTGTATACTTGAAGTGAAAGTTGAGATGGTTCTGCAGTCCTCCCCTGATAAAGGGAGTTGACAGCATCCTTTTTTTTTTTTAACATATTGTTTTTTCTTTTTTAATTTTATTGTTATCGTTGTTGAGAATATACACAGCAAAGCATACACCAGTTCAACAGTTTCTGTGTGTACAACTCAGTGACATTGATCACAGTCTTTGAGTTGTGTATCCATTCTCACCCTCCTTTTCTGAGTTTTTCCTCCCACGTTAACATAAACTCCCTACCCCCTAAGTTTCCTATCTAACCTTTCGAGTGATGGCTCCTGGTTTTAACTGGAGCTGACATCTGCAAGTTAGGGGACAAGGAGGCCAGTAAGGAGGGAAGAAAGCCTGGCAAAGGAGTTGTGTGACAGTCGGTAAAGGTTAGCTATGACTCACAAGATCAAGGTAGGAAACCAAGTAATAAAATAAGTGCATAATAGTGGGTTGCCTGGCAGACAGTGGGGTAAAACTGAAGTGACAATGGAATGCGGCAGGTGGGCTGAGTGACAGAAAAGAGTGGGTGAGAGGGAGAAATAAAGAGAGAAATCATAAAAGCCAACACAGAGGGGGCGAGCAGAGAAGTTTGTCACTTTGTCTTAGGAGAAATTAAGAAGCCAGACAAATTACAAGTACTCTCGCCCTTGAAAACAGTCTGAACCTGGCACCCCTGGGTGGCCGCAGATGGCGGGGGAGGGTCCTGTGAGTTGTATACTCAGACTGCACAGGGTGACAGGCAGAACTTGCCCACATTGACAGGTGTGGAAGTGCAGGGCCCAGGTGACATTTGGGGTGTTTTTGGATCTCCTTGGTCCTCCTGTCCTGAAAGAGAATAGCAATTTGAAATAGCTGACATTTAATGTGGGTCAGTGTTTACCCAGGGGCAGTGATGGCTCTGTGGGAGCATTCTGCCCTTCCATGTGGGAGACCCAGGCTCGATTCCCGGCCAGTGCACCTCATGTGCAGCCACCACCTGTCTGCCAGTGGAGGCTTGTGTGTTGCTGTAATGCTGAACAGGTTTCAGCAGAGCTTCCCAGACTCAGACAGACTAGGAAGAAAGGCCTGGCGAGCTACTTCGGAAAGTCAGCCAATGAAAACTCTATAGATCACAATGGTCTGATCTGCAACCGATCATGGCGATGGCACGGGACCGGGCAGTGTGTTGTTCCATTGTGTGTGGCATCATTGTGAGTTGGGGATTGATTCCACAGCAGCTAACAGTAACAACACCACAGCAGCCTGATGAAGTAGGCGCTGTTCTTTTGCCCGTATTTCAGATGAGGAAGCTGAGGCGAGTAGCTTGCTCAAGATGACACACACAGCGGGGATTCCCTGCTCCCACCCTCACTGCATCCCTGCCTAGGTGGCCTGCTGAAGCCACTGTGTCCCTGGTTAAGGTTGCATCTCTCAGTGAGGGCTGCCGGGCAGTTTCCAGCTACAGGGAGGGCATCTGGACCCCCTGGACTCAGATGACATGATTTCACTTGTCCTATCCCCGAAAGGAAGTGGACGGGGCCACCCTGAACACTGTGCCCTCTTTGGCCCTGGGCTGCCTTTTTGCCCGGCATTGACAACGACTTCATCAGGCTCTCAGTCAAAATGCTGCGTTTCCCAATCAAGCCATGTGCCTCCATGTCTCAGGGACAAATTTCACAAAGGAATCCACCACACTCAAACGCTGTCAGCCTGGCCAGGCCTGGGAGACCTGCACAGGCTCAAAAAAACCACCAAACCCAGTGCCATTGAGTCAATTCCAACTCATAGTCATAGCAACCCTATAGGACAGAGTAGAATTGCCCCATAGAGTTTCCAAGGAGCACCTGGCGGATTTGAACTCCCAGCCGTTTGGTTAGCAGCCGTAGCACTTAACCACTATGCCACCAGGGTTTCCTGTACAGGCTCAGAGGAGCTTAAAGTTCCCAGAGCAGCTTAGCCCTGGAGCCATGCAGAGAGATGGGGCTCCTCCCACCAGCACACCCTTGAGGCTGCACCGGCTTGTGTAATCTGCTAGGCCTCAGTTGGCCTCTGTAAGTTGAGGAGGGAGTCATCCTCCTTCTGGAAGTTTCTCTTCAGTTCTTGAATTTCATGACTAAGTAAAGAAAGTACTGTTTCAGTTACTTAGTGCTTCTGTAACACAAATACCACAAATGAGGGGCATGAAAATCTGTTTTCTCACAGCTCCGGAGGCTAAAAGCCCAGATCATGGTCTTGGCCTTCTCAATTCCTTCCTTGGCAGCAGCCCCAGGCGTTCCTTGGTTCCTGTGCCATCCTCACACGCACCAGTCTTTCCCGTGTGTGTGTCTAATCTGCTGTTTTTTATAACTCAGAAGTGGTTAGATTTACAGCCCACCTTACTTGGGTGTAATCTAATTAACAAAGAAAACCATCTTTGCAAACACTATTATGTCCACAGGTACCAAAAAAATCCACAAACACCTGTTTGCACTTGAGTGGATTCCAACTCACGGCCACCCGCTGTGTTACAGAGTGGAACTGCTCCGTAGGGTTTTCTTGGCTTTGATCTTTATGGAAGCAGATTGCCAGGACTTTCTTCCAAGGCGCCAGTGGGTTGGTTCAAATTGCCAACCTTTAGGTTTGCAGCAAAGCATGAACTGTTCACATCACTCGGGTACAAGGGCCAAGAATTCAACACATATGGGGTGGGGGGGGCGGTGGGGAATTCAGTTCATAACAGACAGATTCCTGTAAAATTGATGTCAGTGTCTGAGCCAGCTGACTCAGGTGTGGGCTCTGAGCTTCCTCTTACAGAGAATCCCGTTTGGGGTCAGCACTCTTTTTTCTGTTCACCCTGAGGCAAGACCTCAGTAAACTGCTGTGGACCGAGCCATTTCTGCCCTGGTCCTCATGAAAGAAAGAATAACCAGGTCCACGAACCAAAACCACAGAAGTTCCTCGTTGGTCGTCCAGGCCCAGTTAATGTTTCAGGAGGATAATAGTAGACGTAATTTATTTTCAAAGTACAATTTTATTATATCTGAATGCAAAAAAAGTAAGGTAAATCTCCTGTTGTTCCATAAGAACCATATCATTTTTATAATACTGCATCATTGTGGTAACCATTCTACCACAGGTGATGAGTATGTGATTGCATGTCTCATATGTTAGCATATTATAATTTGCCACGGAAACTTTGCTCTTTATCCCTGAATTTTCATACTTCCAGTATTGAAACACTTTTCAATGTTTTCTAAAGTTAAGTGGCTCATTCAGGCTTAGGTTGTGGGCATTTTGCACCAAATCTGTATTTCTGCCGTTGTCTGTCTTCCCAGATGGTAAATCACCCTGAAAGGTTTAATGAATAAATTAACTCATCGTGTCCGGAGAAGAGTCCCATTAGAACTGGGTGTGTTTGGGTTACCGGCGTTTGGCAAATGATGACGGACGACCTCATGATAAAAGACGAACACAGGCCTCTCCAATGCTCTCCTTTCTGACTCATCCGAGTTTTTATCGATTAGGTAGCTTATGTAAGAGGGCAACGCACGTGAAAGGTCTGATTAATTTTGAAAACGTCACTGAATCACTAATACGAAATGTGCTTTGCTTCGTGCTTTTATGTCTAAGGTGATGCAGGCACAGGCAGAATCTGTGTGCTTGAGTGGCGTCACTGAGCCCCCCGTGTGCCGGCGGATGCCGGAAGCCCACACTGGAGGGCGTACCCCGCCGCCCCCCTTGCCCTCCTTGATGACAGTCAGCTGCAGTGATTCCCAACAGGGCACATTTGGGGCAGGACAGTGTGTGACTCTGTCCAGCACTTTGTAGGACCCTGAGTATCCCTGGCCCTAACTCTCCAAATGCCAGTGGTGCTCTCCAATACCTGTGACAGTCAAGGAAGCCAACCCCCACATTTCCAAAGGCAGCCCCATGGTGGTGGTGCAGGCTCTGCCCTGTGGGACAGCACATTCAAACAGTTCGGTTCTGCCGGGCTCTAGAAGAGATGCCATGTGTCCACATAGCTGAAGTCAGAATAGCCAAACCAGTTGTCCTCCAGTCAGCTCCCACTCCTGGAGACCCCACGTGTGTCAGAGAAAACCTCCGCTTTTCAGGGTTTTCAATGGCGGAGACCCAACGTGTGTCAGAGAAGACCTCCGCTTTGCAGGGTTTTCAGTGGCAGAGACCCTACGTGTGTCAGAGAAGACCTCCGCTATGCAGGGTTTTCAATGGCCGATTAGCAGAAGTAGATGTCCAGGCCTTTATTCCAGGGGACTTCTGGGTGGACTCAAATCACCAACTTCTTGGTTAGCAACTGAGCACATTCACTGTGCCCACCACGCAGGGACTCTTGATGTGTTTGTTGGTGGATGTCTTAGTCATCTAGTGTTGCTATAACAGAAATATCACAAGGGGGTGGCTTTAACAAACAGAGATTTATTTTCTCACTATTTATGAGGCTAGAAGTCTGAATTCGGAGTGCTGGGTCTAGGGGAAGTTTTTCTGTCTCTGTCAGCTGTGGAGGAAGGTCCTTGTCTCTTTGAGCTTCTGCTCCTGAGTGATCTTCACGTGGCTTGGCATCTATTTTCCCCCCATCCCTGCTTCTCTTGCTTGCTTGTTTAATCTCTTTAATATTGCAAAAGAGATTGACTCAAGATATACCCTAATCCTGCCTCATTAGCATAACAAACACAACCCATTCACAAATGGAATGATAACCACAGGCACAGGTTAGGATTTACAACACATCAAAAATGGAGGATAATTACATCAGATCACAAAATGGAGGACAACCACACAGACTGGGAGTCATGGCCTAGCCAAGATGACACATATTTTGAGGGGACACAATTCATTCCATGACAGTGGGTACTGAGAAAAGGTCATATATGAATCGTGAGAAGGTCCAGCCATGCACAAACCAGAAAGAACACTCCAGGCAGAGAGGATAGCAGGTGCAAAGGCCCTGAGGTAGGAATGGATTTGGCTCGAGGATGTGGCCAAGCTGAACTCACAAAAGGGACTCTTAATTTGAAGTTCTAAGGGAATCCTTATAGCCCCCAAGGGCTGACCCCCATTTGGATCCTGAGGGTGCAGTTAGCAGATGGAACAAGTTAAAAAAACAACGGACTGCATTTTTCAGGATTCTTCTATTTGCTCTATGTCCCCTCACCCACCAAAGCAGTTAGCATGCTGTCCGGCCTGGTGAACTGTGCTCTGAAACGTGTTAATAAATGTCGCAGATGCACTAGAAAGTGGAATAGAATAGCCCTGGGCAGACCTGCAACAAATACATGCCTTTCTGTTGATATACAAATACCTACTACACCTAGGGGAGTTCCTGGGGGTCTAAAAAGGTTAAGCGCTCGACTGCTAACCACAAGGCTGGCGGTTCAGACCCACTCAGAGACAACTAGGAAAAAAGGGCTGGCGATCTGCTTCGGAAAGGTCACAGCCTTGAAAACCCTTTGGTGTGCTGTTCTTTGCACACACGGGGTCTCCAGGAATCGAAATGGACTCAACGGCAACTGGTTTTTGGTTTATCTGCAGATATTCACAGAGATACCCCTTTCAGGCCCTGCTCCATTCCCATGGAGAGTTAGATTTCATCTCTGACTCTGTCTTTTCTTTCTTTTTTTTAGGAACAACATATGTCACATGAAACTTTTTTTTGACATGACAATACCTGGAATAATTAGATACATAAAGAACAATGACGAGCGAAGCCTTTCTAAGTGTATTTTGAGCAGTTATTATCCACCATCAGTGCCTTTCAAATGTCACCAGGGCCTTTGTGAAATGCTTGTCTGTTTGTAGAGAAGGAGAAAACTTTTTCGCTGTTCTCCTCCAAAGTGATTGAGAACATTTGAAATCTCCATATTGGCAAGTCGCTCCAAAATAAAAGTGCTTAAAGCCTCTATTTTGAAAAGCCTGAACGGTGTCCATCAAAGCCACCTTGGAAAAAACATTCTCCCGGGTTCTTCCTGGAGATGTCAGCTCTGCTCTGATTGAAATGATGTGACAGCTTGCCAGAAGACACCTGATGAGAACTGCACTCGATTGTTAAAAGTACAACAAAGAAAAGTCCAAAAAGTTTTTTTTTCCAAAGAGTTTATGATCGATCATTCACACGAGCTGCTTTATATGTGGCTGCCGACTGAATGCAGTTAGTTCATCGCTCTCTCCTTGTCTCCTGGTACAGATGGAGACCGTGAAGATGTTTTCACATAAAGGACACCTGGAACTTTCACCTGAAAGGAAAAACACAAAGGCCAAGACTACTCGGATGAGCTTCACGCACTCAATATTGTTGTTGTTAGGTGTTAGGTGCCCTCGAGCTGGTTCTGACTCATGGCAATCCTAGGTATACCAGAACGAAACATTGCCTCCTTCTGTGCCCAACTCACAATAATAGTTATGTTTGAGCCCATTGTTGCAGCTACTGTGTCAGCCCATCTCATTAAGGGTCTCCCTTGTTTTTGCTGACCCTCTGCTTTACCAGGCATCATGTCCTTCTCCAGGTGTTGGTCCTTCCTGATAACCTGTCCAAAGTAAGCAAGACTAAGCTGGTATAGGGACCAGGTTACATTTCATTCTGGTATACAGAAGGTTGCCATGAGTAGGGGCTGACTCGATGGCAACTAACAAGAAGCAGAGCCTGACCGGTGCCAGGAGTAGGAACCCTGCAACAGGGCAGCTGACCTCACACATCACCAAAGATGTGGTGAAATCCACATTAGTAAGTGGACACAATTAAGCCCGAGCGCACCTTGCTTACTGGTTAATCTGGCCCAGGGTATGGACACAGTCAGGAAGCCTCCGCTCACACAGCCTCCTTGCCCAGGAGAAGTTGAGCCCCGACGGGTGGAGGCCCTGAGCACATTGGTAATGCAGCCAAACCCATTCCTGTCGAGTTGATTTCAACTGGTAGTGACCCTGTAGGACGAGGTAGAACTGGCCAGTAGGGTTTTCCAAGGCTGAAATCTTTACGGAAGCAGACTGCCACATCTTTCTCACTAACCTTGGGGTTAGCAGCTGAGCGCTTTACCACTGCACCACCAGGGCTTTTTGGCGATGCAGCTGGTGTTGCGAATCCACGGGGAGGAATCGAGTAATGGACTGCCATGTTACCTCTCACCAGGTTTACATTAATGTCTTCAAATATTCCCGTTAGTTAACAGTGATGGATCAAGTGAAGATATTATTAATAAAAATTAGGTACCTGGATTGGGAGGAGAGAATTTTGTTCGCAGCTCAGCATTTAGCAAAGGGCAAATGAAAAAAAGATATTTTCAGTGGCTTGAAATTGCAATGAGTCAGGCCACTTATCAAAGCTGTCAAGATGAGGCTCCTCCAACCCCCCGGCAGCGTTTACCAACGTTCACAACACGCGTCCTGCTAATAGGAACTTGCTCGGCTGTAACTCACAAGACTGTGAAAACAACTCTGGCTATTTAGCGTGCCCATTTTATCGAATATGCATGGGTCTCGTAGCCCTTGATGCTTGCAATTATGGGAATGCACTGAGGGGCTTTTGGAAAAGTGAGCAACGTAGGTCTGAAAAGATGCCTGCTTGGGGTGGCTTTGGATCAGCCCAGCAGTGCGTGCACTAGGGAGCTGGTGGAGCAAGGGAAGGGCAGCGTCAGGCGTGAAAAACGAGTGGTTCCGTCAGGTACAAAACATAAATCCAATTCATGGAAATGAGAGGGAAGAAGCGGAGACGCGAAAGCATATGGAAAAAGTTCAGCGGAAACCTGAGGTGATGCCACCATTCCTCTATGATTGGAGATTTATCAGAGGGCAGGTGCATTTACTGGGTGCATTTGTTGCCCCCACAATGCACTTGGCACGTGGCCATAAGCAGCCTGTAGACCTGCCCAGCTGGGTTTGCTTGGCAGGCATTTGCTGAGCATCTACTACGTGCCAAGCATGATTTCAGGTGCGGAGGGTGCTAAAAGGAGTGAGAAGGGTGCTAAAAGGAGTGAGGAGGAAGGCACTTTGATGGCAGGGGACTCTGGCTTTGCTTCTTTGAGCCCTTCTCCATGCTGAGCCCCCCATGGGAGCCAATTGTTAAATAAATTTGTACCCATGAAAAACTGTGGTGCTGTGAAGTCAGCCTTCCTGACTCTTGAGGACTCTCTGCATAGGGTTCTCATCGGTTGTTTTGCAGAAGTAGATCACCAGGCGTTTCTTCCTAGTCCATCTTAGTCTGGAAAAAAAGCTCCCCTGAAACCTGTTCAGCGTCACAACCTGTTCAGCATCACAACCTGTTCAGCATCACAGCAACACACAAGCCTCTGCTAACATGTGGTGGCTGTGCATGAGTTATGTTGTCTGGGAATCGAACCTGGATCTCCTGCATGGAAAGTGAGAATTCTACCACTGAAACACCACGCCTTCAAACATGCCAGGCACTATTTTAAGTGCATTTTCTTGGGTGGCCAAATCCAATCCTTGTAATTCTGATGAAGCAAGTACCATAATTACTCTCACTTTACTGATGAAGAAACTGAGGAAACAAAGTTTATGGCTTGACCAAGCTACTTGGCCAAGATATAAGTTGAAGCGCCTGCCTCCAGCATCCATGCTGTTGACTGCTACTATATATTGCTTCCCTAATACGCACCTTGGGCCCCACCTACAGCTCAACAATATCAAGCCCATCCCGATGTCTGATGACCTTCATGGCCGATGGGATCCACTGCTCGGTGAGGTTGATGACCTCTGTATAGAAGTTGGTGTCCAAACATAGGGTTCTCACCCACTGATTTTCAGAAGCAGATTGCTAGGCCTTTCTTCCTAGTCGGTCTTAGTCTGGAAGTCCCTCATTGATTTTCGGCTCCCCAGTAGTCAGCCTGGTATTGGAGAGGGAGCCTCAAAGGGCTTGTGAGCGGAGTCCAGGCCTGAAACCATGCCCTAAAGCGGGCAGGGCCTGGCTGTGCTAGCTCAGGGATGCATCACAGCTTCCTGGCACCAAACCTCAGGCCACTGTAGGCAGAACTATAGGACTAAGATAGAACCCAATTTAATTGAAAATTAAAGAATTATGGAATCTACCTCATATGAAAGGAGCCCTGATGACACAATGGTTAAGTGCTCAGTTGCTAAGTGAAGGGTCAGTGGTTTAAATTCACCCAGTGACTCTTCAGAAGAAAGACTGGTGATCTGCTTTCGTGAAGATTATAGCCAAGAAAACCCTATGGGGCACTTCTACTCTGTCACATGGGTTCAACTCAACGGTACCCAATAACGACATCACCTGTGAGAAGGCACAGTCCCCCCACCCCGACCTCACCACCCCACTTATCATTTTCCTGCCGGAAACACCAACTTACTGAACTAAAGCCCCTGCATTGGCACTGGTTTGTGATTCCATGTAGCCAGAGAAAATTTCTTACCCTCTCAACAATTTCACTATTTCTTTAAATATCCCAAACACCAGAATGGAAGCTGCTTTCCTACTTCACCATTTGTCTTTCTGGATTGCAGCTCCAGAACCACATAGGCTAGTTCTTGAAAGGGGGCTATGGGTTGCCATCTTTTTTTTTTTTTTGTTGAGAATCTACACAGCTAAACGTACACCAACTCAACAATTTCTAGATGTACAATTCAGTGACACCGATGACATTCTCTGAGTTGTGCAACCATTCTCACCCTCCTTTTCTGAGTTGTTCATCCCCCTTAACATAAACTCACTGCCTGCAGGATTCCTATCCAAACTTTTGAGTTGCTATGGCCAATTTGATTCCATATAGACAGTTCTTAAAAGAGCACAATGCTTGAGGCAGATCTTTTTTACTACTAGTTAAGCTAAACTATTGTCCAGTTTTAAGATTTGAGGGGCTATTTTTGGCTTAAGGTTTGAAGATTATCTCTGGGCATTGGTTTTGAGGGGTTCATCCAGGTTTCATGGCTCCAGAAAGTCTAGATTCTAGGAGATTTGAAATTGGGTTGGCATCTTTTATCCCTCAGCTTCTGCAGTCATTTATTACAAAATTAGCTTTTTTTCTGTGTGTGTGAAGATCGACCATCTTCTGCGTCAGGATGTGAGAACGGCGGTGGTGAGGGCCTCAGTTTTCACGATATTTCAGCATAAATATATTTCAGGTTTCGACAATTAGGTCAGATGTCCCAGTCTCTGGCAAGATGTACTGGCAGGGTCCCCACCTCTGATGATCTGTCCCCAGATCTTGGCAGTGTGAACCTCCACCCCCACCCCCTCGGAAGAGGAGGTATGAGTTAGACTTCCTGAGTTTTAGAAATTATCCCAGCATGGACCAAAAAAGAGGTTTTTGTTCTGAGCTGCACTGTTACCACGGTGGGAAGAACAATTTGCATAGTTACCAGGGAGCACTGAGAAGGGTCTCGCTTAGTTTCCAAGCAATTATCATTATTTCCAATAGAGTTAACCGTTCTGCAAAGTGGATCCATTTTCTCGCCACAGGATAAGTGAGTTGGATTGTTTTTGTGTTAACTATGCAATTAGTTCTTCCTGCCGACGTTTCGCCTGGTGCTGCTGTCTTTTATCAGGGTGTGTGCTTGGAACAGTGTTCAGTGGCAAATTTGTTCTCATTTTGTTCGTTGAACTCGCAGAAGGTGGACATTGTTACTGTGGTGCTTTGAGTTGGAAGGGTTGTGTTAGTTTAAAGATGAGGAAACCAAGACCGGAGAGGACAAAGAAGTCTCCCGAAGGCTCTGTCTGTGATGAGCAGTGTTGGCAAGGGCCCATCTCTCCCTCTGCTGATTGGCGTGTCCATCTGTCTAGAGCCCCATGCGGATGGCATGGGCATTTTACAAGACCAGATGGAGCACGTCATACAACTACTGCCATCAACTCAAAAAGTCAGATACAAACAAAGGCCCAGAATAAACGGCAATGGTGGAAGATGGGCGGTTTTGGAAAAAATCTGAGGATGCTGTGATTACAACGTGCAAAATGAAGGAGAGAACCAAGTCAGGGTTGTAAAAAATTACAGCAAATCTGAATTTTTAATTTTGTTGGGTCTTAACTGATGAACTGTCCTTTTCGCCTTACGTAGTTGTTATTGTTGTTGGTGGCCATCGAGTTGGCACCGAATCACGGAGACCTTGTATATAAGCGAATGAAACACTGCCTGGTCCTGTGCCCTCTTCATGATTGTTGGTGTGTTTGCATCTTCCAGCATCATGTTGGACAGTGTTCTGTTGTGATCCGTAAAGTCTTCACTGGCTGATTTTCGGAAGGACCTTTCTTCTTAGCCTGTCTTAGTCTGGAAATTCTGCTGAAACCTGTCCCCTGTGGGTGACTCTACTGGTATTTGGAATACCAGTGGCATATAGCATCATAGCAACCTGCAAGCCACCACAGTGCGAGAGGTTGACAGGTGAGTGGTGAATGTAGTTGGGGACCTAACTACTTAGCTTGTTCCTTCAACCACCCGTTATAATCTGTGCATGTGGCACCCAAACAAAGAATTCCCAAGCATCCAGCAAGAACAGAGACAGCAAACACGATGTCAGAGTCATCCGAACCAGATAAAAGGGGAAAGAAACAAAAACCAAACCAAAACAAAATCAAGGCCATCATGGACTTTGGAATCCACAGCAGTGAATGTGTACAGTGATGAAGCGAGATGACTTTACAGCTGAGTAGGCCTTAGATCACCACTCGTCTGTCAGTTTCTTGCACTGTGGTACATTTGTCATACCAGATGTGTTAGGCTTAGTTCTCTACAGAAGTAAAACCAGTGAAATGTATATGTATAATTTTTTTTTTTAAATCTCAGGGAAATGGCTCATGCAGTTACACAGGCTGGTAAGTCCCAAGTCCATGGGTCAGGCATCAGGCTGGAGGCTTCTCCTGACTCACGTAGCTGGAGAATCTGACGAACTCAAGTTTGGCAGGTCAGATAGCAGGCTGCTGGCTCACGGGCTGCAGAGGTTGACAAACCCCAAAATTGGCAGGTAATACAGCAAGAAGCTGGCTCAAGTCCCGAGAGCAGAGTTCAGATGGTGACGAGCTGGATGTAGGATCCAGAGTAAGCAAAAGCCAGCGAGCTTTGCCAAAACATCCATATATTGGATACAGGCCACACCCCCAAGGAAATTCCCCTTACAACTGATTGGTGATCATATCAGCTCACATCATGGAGGTGACTATATCATTACATAACTGCCACTATGTAACTGAGAATCACGGCTCAGCCGAGTTGACCCACAACCTTAACCATCATAGTCCACCCCTTGTCAACTTGTTTCTTGTACATATCTCCTTAACCATACACAATCTCTAAATAAAGACAGTTACAAAGTCATACGTGCTCCTAACAGGATACAACTAACGTGTACAATCAAAAACACACCATCCCCGTTTACATCTTATATTTTATGAGTGAAGAAAACAAATATTTGATGTGCACATACAAGGAAGAAATACTCTCACCAATTACAGTCCTTATTTCTGCAACTGGCCACATGGTTATAACTGGTATTTAGAACTACTTTTTTCCATCACCCGTTCCATATTCCCTGTACCCTCAGCAAGTACCTCAGCTGGTGGTTCTGTTGTACATAGGGTGGCTGTGAGTCGGAACCAATTGCATCTCACAACAGGGCCTTCGAGTGTATCTCTTCCACTTCCACCCTTGCCGGGTGAGGAAAGTGAGACCCAGACAGGTTTGAGAAGGGGCAAAAAGGAAAAGAAAAAGGAAAACAAACCAAAAACCAACTGCTGTTGAGTCGACTCCAACCCCTGGCAACCCCGCATGTGTCGGAGTAGAAAGGTGCTCTGTAGGGTCTTCAGTGGCTAATTTTTTTGAAATAGATCACCTGGTCTTTCTTCCAAGGTGAACTCGAACCCCCAACCTTCTAGTTAGCAGCCGAGCACATTAACCGTTGTATCACCCAGGGACTCTAGAGGGGCAGAGACCAGAAACAACCCAGGTCTCCTGAGTCTTAGTTGGGTGTGGACTGGGTTGGCCTGGCTCAGTCAGGACGCTTCTAGATGTAAATAACGGGCAACCAGACTCAAAATGACTTCAACGAGTCTTCTTTGAACCATGCAATAGTTTAGCTTAACTGGTGAAGAATGTCTGCCTTGAGCATTGTGTTCTTTTAAAGAACTATGTGGGATCAAACTGACAATAGCAACCCGAAAGGTTAGATAGGAAGCTTAGGGGACGGTGAGTTTATGTTAACGGGGAGGAACGATTTGGGAAAGGAGGTTGAGAATGGTTGCACAACTTGAAGAATGTAATCAGTGTCACTGAATTGTACACGTAGAAATTGTTGAATTGGTGTATGTTCTGTTGTGTATATTCTCAACAACAACGGTAAGATAAAATAACAAAAAATGGCTTCACGGACGAGGAGTTCTGTAATTTCCCACTGTCCAGAGGCGAGCAGAGCAATTTTAGAATCTGAGTGCCCCAACTTGAGGGCGATTGTCCTGCCTTGGCCCTGTGTTGCAGTCTCCTCTGTATCAGCTAATTGTCAGCAGCTTGAGGGCGGTGAAGGCTAAAGGGCGAAGCCACTCCCAGAGGCAGAAGCAGGTGGACCTACAGTGGGTGTGATGCTGTAACGTCATCGTTTCACCAAGGCCGCGGCTCTCTCAGGCCACTTCATAAACCTGGCGAAGAAACCTCCTGAGAAAATCAACAAGATTTTATAGCCCCGCTGTTCCCATGGGTCAGCAAGGGTTGAAACGGGAGGTAATTAGGCCTCTGAAAAGTTCTAATACCTGGATATTGGCATTTATTTACCATGTCTTGAGTGTAAAGCTTTGCAGCTAAAATCATCTTTTATTAACTGTATTCAGGCAAGTGGTTTAGCTCTAGATCCATTTCAGTTTCTTCATTGTGGAAAACATAAGCAAACAAACAAAACCACAGCCCTCTAGGGGAAAGACACCTTAATGATGTAATAAGTTGACCCCACATCTTCAAACTAAAAAATGGACTATGTAATCTTTTTTTTTAATTATTATTAATTGTGGTGAAAACATACACGGGAGAACGTACATCCATTCATCGGTTTCTGCCCATACAGTTCAATGACATGGACTACATTCTCCACATTGGGTCACCATTCTTGCTCTCTCTACCCATGTTGTTCCACAACCATTGACTTAGACTCCTTACCCCCTGAGCTTCTTATCTGTGCTTTAGCGTTACTGTTGACAGTTTGATCTCATACAGACAGTTCTTTAAAAGAATAAAATTCTCATGGTGAACATTCTTTACTGGTTTAGCTAAACAGTTGTTTAACGATGGCTTCAGGGGATAATTTTTTTTTTTTAATTTTTTTATTGTAGTTTTTTTTTCTTTTACTATGCTTTAAGTGAAAGTTTACAAATCAAGTCCGTCTCATACAATAATTTGTATACACCTTGCTATGTACTCCTAGTTGCTCTCTCCCTAATGAGACAGCACGCTCCTGCTCTCCACCCTAAATTCCCGGTGTCCATTCAGTCAGCTCCTGTCCCCCTCTGCCTTCTCATGTCCCTCCAGACAGGAGCGGCCCACATAGTCTCACGTGTCTGCTTGAGCCAAGAAGCTCACTCCTCACCAGTATCATTTTCTGTCTTATAATCCAGTCCAATCCCTGTCTGAAGAGTTGGCTTTTGGAATGGTTCCTGTCTTGGGCTAACAGAAGGTCTGGGGACCACGGCCTCTGGGGTCCTTCTAGTCTCAGTCAGACCATTAAGTCTGGTATTTTTACGAGAATTTGAATTCTGCATCCTACTGCTCTCCTGCTCCATCAGGGATTCTCTGTTGTGTTCCCTGTCAGGGCAGTCATCGGTTGTAGCTGGGCGCCATCTAGTTCTTCTGGTCTCAGGCAGATGTAGTCTCTGATTTATGTGGCCCTTTCTGTCTCTTGGGCTCATAATTACCTTGTGTCTTTGGTGTTCTTCATTCTTCTTTGCGCCTGGCGGGTTGAGACCAATTGATGCATCTTAGATGGCCGCGTGCTAGCGTTTAAGACCCCAGACGCCACTCACCGGTGGGATGCAGAATGTTTTCTTAATATATTTTGTTATGCCAGTTGACTTAGATGTCCCCTGAAACCATGGTCCCCAGACCCCTGCTGCTACTACTCTGACCTTCAAAACATTCGGTTTATTCAGGAAACTGCTTTTGGCTTAGTCCAGTTGTGCTGACTTCTCCTGTATTATGTGTTGTCTCTCCCTTCCCCTAAAATAGTTCTTGTCTACTGTGTGGATACCCCTCTCCCTCCCTCCGTCCCTCCCTCCCTCCCCCGTCTTGTAACCATCAAAGAATATTTTCTTCTGTGTTTAAACTATTTCTTGAGTTCTTATAATAGTGATCTCATGCCATATTTGCCCTTTTGCAACTGACTAATTTCACTCAGCATAATGCCTTCCAGATTCCTCCATGTTATGAAATGTTTCACAGATTCGTCACTGTTCTTTATTGATACGTAGTATTCCTTTGTGTGAATATACCATCGTGTATTTATCCATTCATCCGTTGATGGGCATCTTGGTTGCCTCCATCTTTTTGCTATTTTAAACAGTGCAGCTATGAACATGGGTGTGCATATATCTGTTTGTGTAAAGGTTCTTATTTCTCTAGGATATATTCCAAGGAGTGGGATTGCTAGATCATATGGTAGTTCTATTTCCAGCTTTTTAATGAAGAACCAAATCAATTTCCAAAGTGGTAGTACCATTTTACATTCCTACCAGCTGTATGTAAGTGTTCCAGTCTCTCCACAGCCTCTCCAGCATTTACTATTTTGTGTTTTTTGGATTAATGCTAGCCTTGTTGGAGTATTTTTTATTGTACTGTAGATGAAGGTTTATAGAACAAACTAGTTTCTCATTAAACAGTTAGTACACATATTGTTTATGACATTGGTTAACAACCCCACAACATGGCAACACTCTCCCTTCTCATCTTTAGGTTCCCTATTATCAGCTTTCCTGTCCCCTCCTGCCTTCTAGTCCTTGCCCCAGGGCTGGTGTGCCTCTTTAGTCTCATTTTGTATTATGCGCCTGTCCAATCTTTGGCTGAAGGGTGAACCTTCATTACTGAGCTGATAGGGTGTCTGGGGGCCATACTCTTAGGGTTTCTCCAGTCTCTGTCAGGCCAGCAAGTCTGGTCTTTCTTTTTGAGTTCGAATTTTGTTTTACATTTTTCTCCAGCTCTGTCTGCAACCCTCTATTGTGATCCCTGTCAGAGCAGTCAGTGGTGGTACCCGGGCACTGTTTAGTTTCAGGGGATAATTTTGGTTCATGGTTTGGAGATTTTCTCAGAGCAATAGATTTGGGGGTTCCTCCAGTCTCAGGGAAACTCTGGTGGTGTAGTGGTTAAGAGCTCAGCTGTTAACCAAAGGGTCGGCAGTTCAAATCCATCAGGTGCTCTTCGGAACCTCTATGGGGCAGTTCTACTCTGTGTTATAGGGTCACTAGGAGTCAGAATCGACTCGACGGCAACAGGTTTTTTTTTTTTTTTTTTCCAGTCTCCATAGGTCCAGTAAGTCTGGATTTTAAGAATTTGAAATTCTGGGCTACATTTTTCTCCCCTTTTGATCAGAATTCACCTACTGATTCCTTGATCAAAACATTCAGTCATGGTAGGTAGCTGGGCACCATCCAGTTCCACTGGTCTCATGTAAGGAGGCAGTTGTTCATGTGTTCATGGAGGCAATTAGACCTGCATAGACTACATGATCTTTTAAAGACCCTTTCAGTTATATTGTCCCATGGCAACAAAATAGAAACTTGGCTCATTCAACTCTATAAAATTACCCTCTAGATTGCAGAGACATTGCGATCGCCCCATAAATGTAGAACATCTAAATATTTGTCCCTAACAAACACAACTGAGGTGGACGACCTGGATCACGGGGCAGGATCATTGCAAGTTGGACAGAGCTGTCCTGCTCTTGGAAACTTTCACTGTGGATCCACTGGGGTGTCGATCTAGTGGCAGCCTTGGCAGTTGAGACCTGGGGCTGACTGGCACACAAACCTTTGGCCCCAAGGCTAAGGGTTTACAGTGTGTTTTGTTTCTATTACCTTCTGAAAAACCACTGCTCCTCTCCTCACCAGGTAGGGGCCATGGCCTTCCCATGAATTCAAGTTCCTGAGTGGAGGGGCATTTTCAAAGTCAGTCCCCTGGGTGGAATGAACCCATTCCTGTCAGCCCATCAGTCGGAGGTCATGGTTTCCCAGTTAAGGGCCTTCACTAGTAAAATGGCATATTTGCCCTCTGTAAGCTTTTTTTTTAAGCTTTAGTTGTTTCATCTCTGTAATGAAAGAATCGTTTAAGATTGGTGGATTTCCAACTTTTTCCAGCTGTGAATTCCTTGTACAAATAATCCAATACAGAGGCCTAATATGTACAGTGAGAGTCCCTGGGTTGAACAAAGAGTTAATGCATTCAGCTGCTGATCGAAAGGTCGGAGGTTTGAGTCCATCCAGGGGTACCTTGGAAGAAAGACCTGGAGACCTACTTCCCAAAACCCAGCCACTGAAAACCCCACGGAGCCCCGTTCTGCTGTGATAAGCGTGGGGCTGCCGTGAGTTGGAGTTGACTCAACTGCAGCTGGTTGTTTAGTATGAACAGCAGGTCAAGCCAGACATATTGAAGAGGGCTTTGAGTACTTCTCTCTCAGCCTTTTCCTGTCCCCTTCTTTGAGGGGGCCCAGGGGAATCCCCTAAAGCCCCTCAGAGCACAATTTGGAAACGACTGGTCTTGATTCTAGATGACCTCAAACACTAATATGGCTGGTCTTTGGAATTTGTTTTATTGGCCTCGAGGTAACCAAGAAACACAAAGATACGTTGCAGTCCAGCTGTTCTCAGCATGCTACTCTGTGGCCCCACCCAAGTTCACACCTTTGTTGTCCATGGTTCACCCGGAACACGGCCACATCCCACCCCAGCCTCACCTGGTCACACCTTTTGAATCCCAGTAGGCCGCGCCCTTGCTTTCATGCTGCCTCTTGGCTGTTCCATCTCTTACGGGGTTTCACAAAGCTGTGCACAGGCTCACTGTCTCTCTTCTGCCCAGTGCTTCCTGATAGCCCATAGGTGGAACAGCTGAGGCCCTGGGCCACACAGGTGGACAACTAGGCTGACCCCTGCCTGCGGCTTCTTCTCCACGAGTGGCTGATCCACAGAGTGCACCAACAGACCACGATGTGGGGGCACAGGGGACCTGGGCCGGGAACTCCCCTAGGGTCCCTGGGCTGCTATGTTCGCCCTCCACTTTGAGGGCAGAGTAAGAGCTCATCGCTGGAGGAATCTCACCCCTGCTGATCTCTGGGCCATGTCCATGCCACCGTTGACCATGGCCTGCCAGTGCCTGCCCTCCTAGGGAGCGTGGACTATTGACTTGGTGGCAGACTACACACTAGTCTCCCTTGATTAGACCCCTCACGGAGGTCTGATGGAAAATCTAAGGTTCTGGCATTTGGGTTGTCTCTCCAGCCTGACCTGAAGTCCTTGAGGAAGTTGTTTTTGAAGAGCATAGTGCTCGGCTGTACAGATGGCTACGTAATCTGCAGGGCCCCTAATCACAAAGTGGGAAACAACCATTTCCTCTCTTCACGTCTCGCTCTGACCTGTCAGGGTGCTTTTTATTTGCTAGTTGATGCCACACTCTGTTGGGCATGGGGTACTCAGGGGCGAGGGCAGACTCTCACAGTCCCGTGACTCAGTGTGGGTGATCAAACCCAACCCCGATGGTCTTCACACGCCCCATGGGGGCAGGAAGCTACAGTGGTCCCTGGATGGGGGTGGGGGGACAAGGGGGCGGGCAGCCGGGAACCCATCCCAAGGAGGTGGGGAGGTGACAGAAGGCAGGACCGTCAGTGAGCTGAGTTGCATGACCCATCATCCCGTCAACTTAAAAAAAAAAAAAGTTACCGTGGAGTCTTTTTCAACCTGTGGTGACCCCATGTGCGTCAGAGTAGAACTGTGCTCCATAGGGTTTTCAATGACCTTTCTTCTGAGGTGCCTCTGGTTGGACGCGAACCTCCAACCTTTTGGTTAGCAGCTGAGCGCATAACTGTTTGCACCACCCGGTGACTCCTACAAAACACAAATTCAAATATAATATTACTTAGAATTTCAAGATGGTGACTTCAGAGCATTAAACCCCAAGTGTGCGGTTCCATTTTGAGTGTCCGTGAAGCTGGCTGAGCTGAGTATACAGTAGGTGCCCAATATGTGCTTGATAACTAGGTGTTGGGGGTATATAGAGAAAAAGAAAGTCAAAGTCAAGGGGCTCAGATTTTGGAATCTTTCTAGAGAAACGACTGTACTGGTCAGTACTGGTTGAATGAATGAACATACTTGCTTTGAGCCTCAGTTTCCTGACCTATAAAATGGGGAAGATAATAGAAGTACTTACCTCAGAGAAGATCGTGTCGGGCATGCCATTCCTGGCACACAGTGAAAGCCCAATACTATTAATACTGTTTTCTCCAGTTTTGTAGGCATAGTAGTCAGTTCATAAATGTTTAAGCTGAGGATTCCTAGAGAAAGTGAGAGTTCAGCAAATTGTACTCAAAACTTCCCTTTTTCAACCTGTTTGATTATCTTATATCAAGGAAGGATAAAGCTGGTGTAGACATGTTGTTTTTGTTAGCTGCTGTTGAGTCGGTCCCCCACCCGATTCCTGGTGACCCCATGCACCGTTGTGATCCATAGGGTTTTTTTTTTGGCTGAATTTCAGAAGTAGATTGCCAGGCCTTTCTTCCTAATTTGCCTTAGTCTGGAAGCTCCAATGAAACCTATTCAGCATCCTAGCAACACGTAAGTGTCCACTGACAACCAGGTGATGGCTGTGCGTGAAGTGCATTGGCTGGGAATCGAACCAGGGTCTCCCATATGGAAAGCAGGAGTTCTACCACTGAACCACCACTGCCCCTTGGTACACACGTAGGAGGAGTGAAAAGAGATCAATAATAGAGATCAATAATGGAGTTCAATAATAGAGATCAATAATAAAAGAGATCAACAACGACAACGTGTGTATGGAACCTCAGGAAGGAGGTAGGGTTAGGTTTGAAACTATGTTTGCAGTGTCAGGTCTTCCTTTCTCCTTCTTTCCCCAAAACAGTGTTGCCTCCAGGCTCAACTTTTTCTAAGTTTCAAAAAAGAAGAGCTTTCTTGGAGCTAAGAAAATATACACTCAAGTAGCTCTTGAAAAGCTACGGGCGGGGTGTGGGGGGGTCCCTCTGGCATTTGCCCCAGGAAAGACAAAGGTATTGGCTGTATAAGCCAGCTGCTATAGCCAGCTCCACCCCCCACCCAATGCACAGAGAAAACCCACCAGGGGTCTGCCTGGGGTCAACTGGGGACTTCACAAGTAGGCTGCCAGTTTGGCTAGTTCAGCACAGTCAACCAAGTTGGTGGTCCCATGGAGAAGACACGCTGCTTGGCTCAGCTCCTTGAAGATGTTGCTCAATGAGTCCCTGTTTGGGTCAGGGAGCTTCCCAGGGCACAGGAAATTGGGGCCTCAGGTTGCAATTTTAACTGAGGGACACGGGAGCTTCGGCTATACTTTTGCCTATGTGTCCCAGACCCCAGCTTCCACTGGTATCATTTGCTTTTTCCAGGGAACTCTGTGCTTTCAGGTGGATTCGCAGCAATATTTGCTTTTTAGCATTTTTGACACGGGACAGTTGCAGAAGAAGAACGCCATGGTTCTGCACTGGGAGTGTAAGTAGTTAGATGGCTGGATGGAGGGCTGTGATGGTTAACGTTGTGTGTCAGTTTAGCTGAGCCATGATTCTCAGTGGTTTGGTTGGCAGTTATGTAACGATGTAGTCATCAGTCCTGATGTGATCTGATGTGATCAGCCAATCAGTTGTAAGGGGAATTTCCTCAGGGGTGTGGCCTGCATCCAATATATATGGATGTTCTGGCAAAACTTGCTGGTTTTGCTTGCTCTGGATCCTGCATCCAGCTCATCACCATCTGACCTCCAGTTCTTGTGACTTGAGCCAGTGCCTACCATATTGCTTGTTGATCTTGGGATTTGTTGGACTCTGCAGCTGGTGACCCAGCAGCCTGCTGTCTGACCTGCTGATCTTTGGCTTTCAGCCCCCACCAGCTGTGTGAGTCAGAAGAAGCCTCCAGCCTGACACCTGACTCACAACTTGGGACTTGCCAGCCTCTACAGCTGCATGAGCCATTTCCTTGAGACAAATCTGTCTCTATAAAAATAGATATATGCATATATATATGCTTCACTGGTTTTTCTTCTATAGAGAACCCAGCCTGAGACAAAGACAATGGTGATTCTCTGTTGCTATATTTTAACTTGACCTAGGTGTTTCTCTCCCACAAGATTCAGCATATAAACGCCTTGAATTGAGAGGTAACATTAAGGACTGCAGACAAGCTCAGGTCTTGTTTTCAATCTGTGTGCTCTTGCAGGAAATCAACCCATTACACTGTTATCAGCAAAATGGAATCTCTCCCAGTTTGGAGAGATGAAACACACAGCTATAAATGTGTGTTTTGCATATTTATGGTTGCCTCTGAATGGGTAGTTTCACTGATGTCAGATGCTAAGAAAGTGCCCCTTAGCAACTGGGTCTTACGCAGTTGTTGGATTTGGACAAAACCCAAACTTACATATGGATAACAGTGCCACTGGTTATAGATTATAAATGGGAAATGGAGTTCCTGGGTGGTGCAAATGATTAATATGCTCGGCTGCTATTCAAAAAGTTGATGGTTCAAGTCCACTCAGAGGTGCCTTGGAAGAAAGGTGTGGCAATCTACTTTGGAAAAATTAGCCATAGAAAACCCTGTAGAAACTAAATGGTGCCCAGCTACCATTACTAAACATTTTGATCAAAGATTTTATAAAATTCTGATCAAAAGGGGGAAAATACAGTATGGAATTTCAAATTTTCATGGAATCCAGACTTTCTGGAGCCATGGAGGCTGGAGGAACCCCTGAAACTACTGCTCTGAGATAATCTTTAAACCTAAACCTCAAACCAAAAATATTCCCTGAAGTCTTCTTTAAACCAAACAATAAGTTAGCTTAGCTAGTGAGGAGCATCTGCCTTGACCATTGTACTCTTTTAAGAACTATGTATATGGAATCAAATTGACAACAGCCACTTGAAAGGTTAAATAGGAACCTTAGAGGTCAGCGAGTTTATATTAATAGGGGACGAACAACTCAGAAAAGGAGTGTGAGAATGATTGCACAACTTGAAGAGTGTAAGTAATGTCACTGAATTGTACAGGTAGAAATTATTGAATTGACCTGTACAAGGTAAGGTGGTGGAAGCTCCATAGACACATCCAAACTCCCTGAGGGACTGAATTGCTGGGCCGAGGGCTGTGGGGACCATGATCTCGGGGAACATCTAGTTCAATTGACATAACATAGTTTATAAAGAATATGTTCTACATTCTACTTTGGTGAATAGTATCTGGGGTCTTAAAAGCCTGTAAGTGGCCATCTAGGATACTCCACTGGTCTCACTCCTTTGGGAGCAAAGAACAATGAAGGACACTAAGATACAAGGGAAAGATTAGTCCAAAGGACTAATGGACCACAGCTACCACTGCCTCCAGCAGACTGAGCCCAGTACAACTAGATGGTGCCCGGCTAGCACCACTGACTACTCTGACAGGGATCACGATAGAGTGTCCTGGACAGAGCTGGAGAAAAATGTAAACAAAATTCTAACTCAAAAAAGAAAGACTAGACTTGCTGGCCTGACAGAGACTGAAGAAACCTTGAGAGTATGGCCCCCGGACACGCTTTCAGCTCAGTAATGAAGTCACTTCTGAGGTTCACTCTTCAGTCAAAGATTGGACAGGCCCACAAAACAAAATAAGACTAAAAGGGCACACTAGACCAGGGGCAAGGACTAGAAGGCAGGAGGGGACAGGAAAGCTGGTAATAGGGAACCCAGAGTTGAGAAGGGAGAGCACTGACATGTCGTGGGGTTGTTAACCAATGTCATAAAACAATATATGTACTAACTGTTCAATGAGAAACTTGTTTGCTCTGTAAACCTTCATTTAAAAAAAGAAATTATTGAATTGGTACATGTTCTGCTGTGTATATTCTCAACAACAACAAAAATAAAATATAAAAAAATAAAAGAAAACCCTCTGAAGCACAGTTCTACTCCGACACCCAGGGAATCACCATGAGTCAGCTGGACAACAACTTATTTTCCCCCACGGGAAATCATTCCAAACTAAATAAAAGTGCCCCATATTGTATTTGCAATGGAAGACCCAGTTGGTTAAGTCTGAGTAAGTGACACACAGCGATGCGCTGCTGGTTTGAGTGGACGTTGGTGATGCAGGCGTGCTAACACAGCCCTGCGCCTGGTCCTCCCTGTGCTCCTGGGCTGAGACTGTCATTCGCAGCACCTTGCATTTACCACGGTTCCTTAGGAACTGTCTCAGCTGGCCATCCTACGCCCACGGGGAGAAGGGAAAGTCCGGACCTGACCTCACCTGAGGCCTAGGGCCCCCCTGAGCTGTTTGACTCGCTGTGGGCGGCTGAGTTGGGTCCTCCCCCCGGACTTCTCACCCAGTGCTCTCTAAACTCCAGGGAGCAGCTTCCATAGCTCATTAAACCAGACCGAAGTTCTCTCGGTTTGCAAAGCAGATTCTTTGCGGCTG
Source organism: Elephas maximus indicus (assembly GCF_024166365.1). Classification (NCBI taxonomy): domain Eukaryota; kingdom Metazoa; phylum Chordata; class Mammalia; order Proboscidea; family Elephantidae; genus Elephas; species Elephas maximus. The sequence goes on along the minus strand of NC_064843.1, from coordinate 11,688,286 downwards.
TGATAAAGGTCCCACTGTTCAGGTGTAATCTAGCAAAACCGACAAGCCTCCTTCCATCCCCAAACTCTTAGACTTGCAAGCCTGGTGAAAAGTATCTAATTAGCTCCAGGAAAAGCAGCACCCAGACCCAACCACTGGAGAACACATGGAAGGTTCCAGAAATGGCAATGGTAGCTCATGAGGGGCAGTGTGATGGGGTACTCAGAGCCCAGCTTGCCTGAGTCCCTCTGCTGCCCACAGTAAACACTTGATGAAGTTATTTGCCCCCAGTTGGACCTGATGCTGCCCATCTTTGCCAATAAGCCACCCGCTGTCCCACATTAGGGTGCCTTCTACGTATGAGCCTTTGGCTGTGGGGTGACACCTCATGTCTGTGGTGTTTTGTCAACCAGCAGCTGTCGGCACATACAACAACCCTTGAAGCCCAGAAGGGGCTAGGGCCAGGGTGGTCCTCGATCCCACCTACCCCATGGGGGAAGGGTCCTGTGTTTTGCATCAGCAGCGCACTGAGCCAAAGTTTAGTCAATCAAAAGTTGTGTAAGAACTTACTAGGTTGGTAGGTCCAGGGGCCAGAGGTCACCTGCATTCATGGACAAGTTTCTGTTCAATGATTATCTCCCTGGGATTTATCGTGGTGAGCTGATCCAAGATTTTTTGATTCAAAGCATGACCGTCAGTGGCTGGGATCCAAAGAACTGCCCCCTGACGTAAGAGGCGAGCCTCCTTGGGCCCAGCCAAGGGGCAGGGCCTTCTTCCTCAATAGTATTTAAAGCCAGGAGGTCCTGCTGCCAGGCATGGCCTTCCCACTGGGAACACACCCTCAGCAGCAGGGAGAACCCAGAAGGAACCCTGAATCTCTGATTGAGATCATCCCAAGGGGAGAAAAGTAAGTAGGGCCTTTATATTTACATTTCTAAAAATTGCAAAGACGACACAAACTCTTTTTCTCTCTTCTTAGCACGAGAGCGGTCTGGTGCTGTGGAACCCAAACAAAGCACATGAGGTGTGCATGACGGTGTCTTTGGGTGTTTGGTTCAGGAGCCTGTGTTTTTGTTCCAGGAGACCTCTGCGTTCGTGCCTGTGAGCCCACATCTGCAGAAATGCCTCCTCAGCTGCAAAACGGCCTGAACTTCTCTGCCAAAGTCGTCCAGGGTACCCTGGACAGCCTGCCATCGGCAGTGAGAGAGTTTGTGGAGAGCAGCACCACGCTGTGCCAGCCAGACCACATTCACATCTGTGATGGCTCTGAGGAGGAGAACCAGCGGCTTCTGGAGTGCATGGAGGGGGAGGGCGTGATCAAGAGGCTCAAGAAGTATGACAACTGGTAAGTGTGCGCACAGCTCCCGGCCGCTGGCTCATGCCTTCCCCACCATCCCCTCGGTATCAGGAGAGAGTTGACTGAAGACCTGGTTGTGGGCAGTAGACTCTCGAATAACTTCAAGCAATGGTTCAGAATCCCGGAGGCTTGACTTTCATGGCGTTGGTGGGGCAGCCCAAGCCTTACATGAGATGGCGTGTGCAAAAGCTCTTTGCAAAAAAAATAAATAAAAATAACCCTGTCATGTTTTGTCTTGTGTTTTTGAGCCTCTTCCCTCCTGCAGACAGGGCCCTAATAATTGACCAAAGTATGTCACGTCTTGAGTGTGGGAATAACAGTCAGGCACAATAAGACAAGATGAAACAAAACGAAAGCTCTTTGCTGACTACATCACTGATTGCAATGAAAGAAAGGCAATCTTTGTCCTAAAAGACTAACTCCCAGTCAAGTAAATGTCCATGGGCCATGTCCTGGCTGGTCTGGCTGCTCACACCTACTGAGCATCTTCAGTGTGCTCAGCAGGCCGCTAGGCATGGCAAAGAAGACAAGCATGAGTGAGACTGGTCCATTCCCAAACAATGCTTGGTGGAAGGAGTCCTGCTCAGAGGCGCAGCGCAGGTGGACAGCCCTTCACCTTCCTTCCTAACCCGTATGTTTTTGATGTTTGCAGCTGGCTGGCTCTCACTGACCCCAGGGATGTGGCCCGGATTGAAAGCAAGACCGTCATCATCACCCACGAGCAAAGAGACACAGTACCCATCCCCAAAACTGGCCTGAGCCAGCTGGGCCGCTGGATGTCAGAGGAGGACTTTGAGAAAGCATTCAGCGCCAGGTTCCCGGGGTGCATGAAAGGTGAGCAGAACATTATTCAATTGGGCAATGTCCGCAAACCTCTCATTGTTATGGCTATCTTAAAATGGCAATTCTGGCTATTTCCAAAATACCAGCCACTGAAAACCCTAGGGAGCACAGTTCTACTCTGACACAAATGGGGTTGCCATGAGTCGGAAGTGACTGATGGCAACTGGTGACTCTAGACAGTAATAGAACTCTTGTAGCCTCGGGTGTCTTTAGATTCCGTATGTGAAATCAGCAATGTATTCAAATGCACATCTGTTCTGGTTTTATGGACTGTCTTTGCACATGGACTTAAAAGAACGTGGTGGAGCCCATTGTACGTGAATGAAAACGCTTTCACTTTTGCATGCTGTTCACTTTCTAGTGGACTCTTCTGTATGTGGGGGATAGTGGTAGGCAGGGTGTGATGCTGTAACTGGGTCCCCCTTCTCACCAGTCCCCACTGACCCGGTCCCCAGGTCGCACGCTGTATGTCATCCCGTTCAGCATGGGGCCGCTGGGCTCGCCTCTGTCCAAGATCGGCGTCGAGCTGACGGACTCGCCCTACGTGGTGGCCAGCATGCGGATCATGACTCGCATGGGCACCTCAGTCCTGGAGGCGCTGGGTGACGGGGAGTTTGTCAAGTGCCTGCACTCTGTCGGCTGCCCTTTGCCTTTGAAAAGTAAGCTTTCTATTTCAAAGTGGAAAGTTCAAGTTACCAAGCAAGGTGGCCTTTAGCTCAGGGACCTGCTGTCCATGTTCCGGGGACCCCCAAGCAGGGACATGGTATGCTGATGGGGGACATGTCCTCGTTTCAGGGCCTTTGGTCAACAGCTGGGCCTGCAACCCGGAGCTGACTCTCATAGCCCACGTGCCCGACCGCAGAGAGATCATCTCCTTTGGGAGCGGCTATGGCGGGAACTCGCTCCTGGGGAAGAAGTGCTTTGCTCTGAGGATGGCAAGCCGGCTGGCCAAGGAGGAAGGCTGGCTGGCAGAGCACATGCTGGTAAGAGCATAAAACCTGTTGCCATCAAGTTGATTCTGACTCACGGCAACCCTACAGGACAGAGTAGAACTTACCCATAGAGTTTCCAAGGAGTGGATGATGGATTCAAACTACTGACCTTCTGGTTAGCAGCTGGGCTCTTAACCACTGCACCACCTGGGCTCAAGGATGAGGAGTCTTAAATGCACCCAGGCCTATGACATGACAGTTCTCATCAGGCATGACCCAATGCGCCCTCTCCGTGTGTAGGTTCAAGGAGAGGTTGGAAAATTCCATCAATAGGTTCAATCCACTTGTCCACCCCCTCTTGGGGGACCCCAAAGATAGTGGGAATTCCTTTGGAATTCATTACTTTGTAAATGTTACTTGGTACTGACGCCTGAAGTAGACCTTTTTCGTTTTGTACATCAGTGGGAGATTTTTATTAAATATATTATGGTACCTTCATACAATGGAATACTATGCAGTCAATAACAGGAATTAAACAGATCCATATATATATATAGATATGGAAAGAGGTCCACGATATATGGTAAAGTTAAAAAAAAAAACACCATAAATAGTTGTATAGATTGGTGAAAAAGATTTGAGAAGCTATGTTCTCAGGGCTTCCAGGCCCGTGGGGTTGCCGTGACTCAGAATCCACTCTACGGCAACTGGTTTGGGTTTGGGTCAGGCACATTCGCACCTGAAGTCCTAACCACTGGGGGAGAAATGTGCAAAGATCTTACTGAGAATTGGATCTCCAACAGATCCTGGGCATCACCAACCCTGAGGGTGAGAAGAAGTACTTTGCAGCAGCATTTCCCAGTGCCTGCGGGAAGACCAACCTGGCCATGATGAACCCCACGCTCCCGGGGTGGAAAGTGGAGTGTGTCGGGGATGACATCGCCTGGATGAAATTTGACCAACAAGGTAACTCTTTTAGACTTGGCTACCATTGGTAAAAGGAGCTCTGGTGATGTAGCGGTTAAGAGCTCAGCTGCTAACCAAAAGGTTCGTGGTTCGAACCCAAGAGGCTGCTCGATGGGAGAAAGATGTGGCAGTCTGCTCCTGTAAAGGTTACAGCCTTGGAAACCCTGTGGGACAGTTCTGTCCTGTCCTGTAGGGTTGCTGTGAGTCAGAATCAACTCGACAGCAACAGGTTTTTTACCATTGGTAAAAATTGGACCTGGGTGAATTTTTGACCTTCAAGGCACACCAAACTCTTCTAAATCCACAGTATTTGGATTTTTAATTCAGTTATTTCAGACTATGCATAGCTTTAGGAATACATATTCTGTAAACATTCTTTCATTTAATATCACATCTGGATGGAAATGGAGCCATATGTTGCTGTTTGTTTACATACACAAATTTGTTAAAATAGTATTGGTGGAAAATTAATGAGGAGAAAGAGTTGTAAAAGCCTCACAGTTTAATAAAATGCTTTGATGGAAAAAGATCAGTGCATATTCTAGGAATCTGTTACCATCAAGGTGATTCCGACTCATAGTGACCCTGTAATGCAGAGTAGAACTGCCCCCATAGGGTTTCCAAGGAGCAGCTGGTGGATTCGAACTGCTGACCTTTTGGCTAGCAGCTATGTTCTTAGCCACTGCACCACCAGGGTTGCATTTTCTAGGGAGGAAGGAAAAAAAAAAAAAAAAGAGCTGAGGACTTGGTACACAAATTAGCCCAGCAAGATATGAGTATAAATGGTATACTTTCTTTAGCACTCACTTCTTCTCGGATCTAAACTTCTCCAGGTAACTTAAGGGCTATCAACCCAGAAAATGGCTTTTTTGGTGTTGCTCCTGGGACCTCTGTGAAGACAAACCCCAATGCCATCAAGACTATCCAGAAGAATACAATCTTCACCAACGTGGCTGAAACCAGTGACGGGGGTGTATACTGGGAAGGTATTGACGAGCCTTTGGCCCCTGGCGTCACGCTCACTTCCTGGAAGAACAAGGAGTGGAGCCCGGAGGATGGTAAGCCCCCTCGGAGGACGTGGTGCTTCTGGCCGAGGTGGGCGCCATCTCTTCAGCCAACCACTGAGCAGCCTCTTGCTCTCTTATGTTCTAGGGGAACCCTGCGCCCACCCCAACTCGAGGTTCTGCACCCCTGCCAGCCAGTGCCCCATCATCGACCCCGCCTGGGAGTCTCCGGAAGGCGTGCCCATCTCGGGCATCATCTTTGGGGGCCGCAGACCTACTGGTGAGGCTCCCCTTCACTCAGGCTGGGTTGTGAGAGGGCTGGCTGCAGAAGGACGTGGTAAAATCTCTCCCTTTCCGTGACTTGTTAAAACCACTTGCTGTCAAGTTGACTGCAACTCCTGGCGACCCCACGTGTGTCGGAGCAGAACTGTGCTGCACAGGTTTCCAAGAGCTGATCGTTTGGCGGTAGATCGCCAGGTCTTTCTTTTGAGGCACTTCTGGGTGAACTCGAACCTCCAGCCTTTCAGTTAGCAGCCAAGCACGTTAACCATTTGTACCACCTAGGGCCTCCATGGCCTTGACAGAGGGTCCCAGAGATCAGGAGCTTCCTTTCAAAATCCCGGGATAATTGCCAAGCTCCAATGTAGAACCAACGCTCCTGGTCACCTTGAACCTATCTAGATCTTTGATCTAATGTAGCTTTGCCCAAATTTATTTTCCCGGAGTGGTCCTGGCAGTGTAATTTCGAGTTAGCAGTTTTTTGTGCTTTAGCTCTGTGAATGCAAAAGTAGCTAAATTAGAAAGATTCTGTTTTGCTGCATGCTTCCAATTTGTAAGGTGACATTTTTAGCCCAAGAGTCAAAGCCTTTAAGAAAGATTTCTTTATTTTCCTGCTAAAGGTGTCCCTCTAGTCTATGAAGCTCTCAACTGGCAGCATGGAGTATTTGTGGGGGCAGCCATGAGGTCAGAGGCCACAGCGGCTGCTGAGCACAAAGGTAAATCAAAGTCAAGGTTTAAAAACACAAAGGAGGGTGATTAGTGCTCTGTGTGTGTGTACATGGAGAGAGAGAGAGAAGAAGCGAGAGAGAACCAAGCATGCTGATCTCAATGATAAATGGTAGCCAGTCTTGCCCATTGAGAGTGCCATTTACCAATGGAGCCCCCTCTCTGTTTAATAGGCAAAGTCATCATGCATGACCCTTTTGCCATGAGACCCTTCTTTGGCTACAATTTCGGCAAATACCTGGCCCACTGGCTCAGCATGGCCCAGCGTCCAGCAGCCAAGCTGCCCAAGATCTTCCATGTCAACTGGTTCCGGAAAGACAAGGAAGGCAGATTCCTCTGGCCTGGCTTTGGAGAGAACTCCAGGGTCCTGGAGTGGATGTTCAAGCGGATAAATGGGGAAGACAGCGCCAAGCTCACACCCATTGGCTACATCCCCGCGGAGGATGCCTTGAATCTGAAAGGCTTGGGCAGCATCAACGTGAAGGAGCTGTTCCATATCTCCAAGGAGTTCTGGGAGAAGGAGGTGGAAGACATCCAGAAGTATCTGGAGGAGCAAGTCAATGCCGACCTCCCCTATGAAATCGAGAGAGAGGTCCTAGCCCTGAAGCAAAGGATCAGCCTGATGTAACCAGAACCTGAGAGCTTAGCCTTCAAAATCATCCCCTTTCCAATCCATAAGATGCACAGAAGCAAAAGAAGGTGGGCCAGAGTGGACCCCACCAGCAACATGATAATGACCACACTGATGAGCAGATCCCAAAGGCACACTTTAATTTTTCAGATAGGAGTCATAGAGTACCAGCTAGTAACCCGTGTGATTGGGAGGGAGAATCCTAGCATGTCTCCAGTATCCATTATCCAGTGCACATTCTGTTTAACCCTGAGGACACTCAGGCATTTACGCTTTTTTTTGTCTTTCACTTTAGCTATCTCAGTTAGCTGGAATGCACACACACAAAAAATACTTGAGCTGTATATATGCGCGCGCGTGTGTGTGTGTGTGTGTGTAAGTACTGTTATCTAAAATATATTTTATATCTTTGGACAAATCTTGGGAAAGATTACCTACTAGTTGTTGCTAGAAAGAAATGTTGCCTTATGACTAATACATGTGTTTAAATTATTTTTATATACCATTGTTCCTTACCTTTACATAATTCAAATTTTCTTCCCCTTACCACTTCTTGTAAAAATCACAAAATAAACTTTTATAGAAAAGGTGGATTTCCTTTGCTTTTTCAAACCACCTAGAAGATAGATCTTTCTGATTAAGCAACTTATGATCCAAATTCCAACCCCCCAAAAACAGGGGGTGTTTAGGGTCACGCTCGAAGAGGAGGTGAGTTGAATGGCCAAGGCCTGAGCAGAGAGAATGAGAATACGGAGGCCCCCTAGAGACACATTTGGAGTTTTTCTTGTTAGCTGCCATTGAGTCCGACCCTGGCTTCTGGCGACGCCATGAACAACGGAATGGAACGCTGCTTGGTCCTGTGCCATCCCCACAATTGGTCGTAGACTGGACCATTCTGATCCATGGGGTTTTCACTGACTGATTTTTGGAAGTAAATGGCCAGGGCTTTCTTCCTAGTCTGTCTTAACCTGGAAGCTCTGCTGAAACCTGTTCAGCATTGTACCAGGAATGGAACCTGGGTCTTCTGCACGGAGGCAAGAATTCTACCACTGAGTCACCAGTGCCCCCTTTAACATCGTTCAGTACGCAAAATGGTGGGCCTTGTGTAACCGGAGTGGGGTGAGTTTAATATGGAAATTTGGGTCTGGGGGCCCTGCCATCCACAACAATTACATGGTGGAGAGTTTCACAGGCTTGCCAGTTATCTCTTTTTTTTAAGCAAAACTTTGTCGTCCACAGGGGAGGAGAGAAGGGCGAAAAGTGTTTTTCAGAAGAAAAGACCAGTGGTATCTACCATTGCATAGGCACTAACTGAGCTCTTTCTGTATACTGAGCATGGTGCCCAGCTCAGCAGGCTATTGTGAGAAGGCACAGCCCTCACCTGGTCTCCTTTGCTCCATGTGTTTATGGGGTGTTCCAGAACAATCCAAACAGACCATAAACTTTTATGTTGCACATTCACTCTGTAAATAAATGCTACTGCCCTCCAGTTGGTCCTTCCTTCTGGACGCAGGCTGTTAACTGCGCTTTGACCTGCACCACGCCCGAGCAAGCAAGCTGTTCCCACTGTGGTAACCTCAGGCTTCCACACCTTCACAACTCACAACCACCCGTTCCCCTACAGCCCTGTGTCCCTTACAATGGCTCCCCGTGGAAGGTGAAGCAAGAGCCCCTGACTTGACAGGTGGGGAAACTGAGGCCAGGAGAGCCATTGGAGCCGAGGAATGAGGAACAGCAGCTGGAGTTTTCTTCCCTTAAAGGCACAGAGCGTCTCATTCTAACACCAAAACCAGAAGCCCTCGTGTGCAACGGTTAAGCGCTCAGCTGCTAGCCACAGGGTTGGAGATTTGAACCCACCCAGCAGCCCCGAGGGAGAAAAGACCTGGTGATCTGGTTCTGTAGAGATTACAGTCTAAGAAACCCTATGGAGCAGTTCTTCTCAGTCACATCAGGTTTCCATGAGCTAAAATCCACTCTGTAGCACCCAACATCAAAAGTACTGATGGGGAGAAAGCCATTTAATTAATTAAATGCTCCCTGCTGTATTAATTCGAATCAGCACCTTTCAAACGTGCTACTGCTTCTGGCTGCAGAGCACTCTCTCTCTCTCTTTTTTTAAACTGTGCTTTTTTTTTTTTTTTTTAGATAAAGATTTAAAGAACAAACTAGTTTCTCATCAAACAGTTAGTACACACATTGTTCTATGACATTGGTTAACAACCCCACGACATGTCGACATTCTCCCTTCTCAACCCTGGGTTCCCTATTTCCAGCTTTCCTGATCCCTCCTGCCTTCCAGTCCCTGCCCCAGGGCTGGCGTGCCCCTTTAGTCTTGTTTTGTTCCATGGGTCTGTTCGATCTTTGGCTGAAGGGTGAACCTGAGGAGTAACTTCATTACTAAGCTGAAAGGGTGTCCAGGGGCTATACTCTCAGGGTTTCTCCAGTCTCTGTCAGGCCAGAGAGCCTTATCTTTCTTTTCGAGTTAGAATTTTGTTCTACATTTTTCTCCAGCTCTGTCTGGGACCCTCTATTGTGATTCCTATCAGAGCAGTCAGTGGTGGTAGCTGGGTACCATCTAGTTGTACTGGACTTAGTCTGGTGGAGGCCATGATAGATGTGGTCCATTAGTCCTTTGGACTAATCTTTCCCTTGTATCTTTAGTTTACTTTACTTGTCCTTGCCTCCGAATGAGTGAGACCGGTGGAGTATCCTAGATGGCCGCTCACAGTCTTTTAAGACCACAGACATGTAGAGAACTCTCTTGAAATGTGCTCTGACTCATAAGATGAATGTCTGAAAGAGAAGACAGGAGGCTCTGTGTCTGAGGCTGGGGCAGGTCCCATCCCAAGCCACCTGGCCGCCATGTCTCCATCTGTCGTCGGTGGCCTCCAAGGCCGATCCTCAGACCCCCAAGAGGGCGACTGGGACACAGCTTGGGCACCATTGCTCAAAGGTGGGCCTGTGCCCCACTGTCCCATCCTAAGCCTTTAGTGGTTGCTATTCCCGTTTGGGGGGGGGGGTGCGGCTGTCTCATGGAAGCCCCCTTAAATTCCTGAGCAGCCTTGCTTGGGTAGGACCACGTGGCTGCCAGGCTCTGGAAGCCTGGGGGGCAGCCTGGAGGAGGTGACTTAAACAGAATGGATGTTTGCTTTTGGCCCACCACTCTGGGAGGTAGGTTTAGAGTTGGAATGGCAGCCAAGCCTCCTGTCACTAGGCCAGCCCTCCCCATGGCCCCACGTAACCCAAACCAACACCAGATTGACATCTTCTATTGGAATGCAACAAATGAACTGCTCCCTGACGCCCCGTGTGTTCCCGGAGTTGGGTTGGAGTGTGGGTTAAAGACCACAACACAGTAGGTACACAACAAACATTGAACCAGGACAACAAACCTGCCCTCCTCAGGCATCCAGGGGAGTGTTGTAGGTAGGTGGGGCTGGGGAAGGGCAGGGTAGGTGGGTGGTGCACACTTGGGAGACAGGAGCTCTCTTCTTCTCTGTTGGGGTCAACTCTGACTCCAGAGTCCAGATCTGCTCACTTGCCCCTCTGGGCCCCCCACAACATATTCCTCCCTGAAGGCAAGGTGCTGGCCTTGGAACGCCGGAGTAGGGCCCTGGCAGCTCCCCTTACCTGGCTGCCATCCAAAGGACTCTGGGCCAGAGCAGTGACCTCTGCTTGGACACCATTGTTGACAATTGCAGTAACAGGGCTCCAAGTGACATCAGCTATGGGAAAGGACTGGGCATCTGCTTCTTCCTTCCTGCCTTCCTGCTTTCCTGGGGTAGGGGGTGGGGGTAGGTAGTCAACTCTGGCAACCTTGATCAAATCCCACCTCTGCCTCTGGCCACGTGTGTTAACCTGTGCTACAACCACACCCCTTGCAGGGTACGATGAGAATGAAATGAAAAACCCAGCTCAGCATGGACTGTGGAGTCAGGAGGGTCTGATTACAGTCACAGCCTGCCTCTTTTCTTTTCTTTTTTAACTTTTTGTTGCTATCATTGAGAATATACACAGCAGAACATATACCAATTCAACCATTTCTACATGTACAATGCAGTGACATTGATTACATTTCTCAAGTTGTGAAACCATTCTCGCCCTCCTTTTCCAAATCATTCCTCGCCCATTCACCTAAACTCCCTGGCCCCTAAGGTTCCTTTAGAGTTGCTGTTATCAATTTTGATTCCATATAGAAATTTCTCAAAAGAGCACAATGCTCAAGGCAGACATTCTTTACTAATTAAGCTAACTTGTTTGGTTTAAAGAAGACTTTGGGGAATATTTTTGGTTTAAAGTTTAAAGATTATCTCGGGGCAATAGTTTCAGGGGTTCCTCCAGTTTCCATGGCTCAAGAAAATCAGGAATCCACGAGAATTTAAAGTCCTGTTTTGCATTTTCCCCCTTTTGATTAAGATTTTTCTATAGAATCTTTGATCAAAATGCTTGGTAGTGGTAGCTGGACACCACCCAGTTCTTCTGGTGTCATGGCAAAGGAGGCAGTTATTGATGGAGGCAATTACTCACACATTCCATTATTTCCTCCTGTTCCTGACTGTCCTTCTTCCTCTGTTGCTACAGGCGAGTAGAGACTAATTGTTGTATCTCGGACAGGTTACCTCTTACTAATAGTGCGTGACCCTGAGCCTCAGTTTCCTCAACTGCAAATTGGGATAAATAATCGTAGCTTCCCCAGGGGTTGTTGAAAAGATCAAGTGAGATGATGCAAAAAAGGGACATGGCTTGTAACAGAGGCTGGTGCACGGCAGCTGTTACCATCGTTATTTTACCCCAGGTCTTCAGTGTGGCTGTGTTGGAATGACATCCGGGACAGGGAGCTCACTCCCTCCAAGGCAGCCAGCCCACTGATGAGCCGCTTGGCCCAGGCATAGAAGCCTGCCTTCCGTGCAGTGTCCACCCACTGCTCCTGCTTCCACTGTTGATTTCAAGAAAAGAGATGAAGGGTGGGACTGGAAAAAGAAGCCAACCAGAAAGACTGGGAGCATTCTTCTTGAGGAGCAAGACCCTTCCCCAGGGGCAGCCCCTTCACCCTCCTTGAGTATCTTAGAAAAAAGCTCTTTAGCTTGTACCCAGTAATTCTAACTTTCCATCATCCATCTACCAGTTTGTTGTACTGTGGTGACTTGCATGTTACTATGATGCTATAAGCTATGCAACCGGTATTTCACATAGAAGCAGGGTTACCCATGCTTGACAGGTTTCAGCGGAGTTCCAGACTAAGACAGACTAGGAAGAAAGGCCTGGCAATCTACTTCCCAAAATCAGCCAATGAAAACCCTATGGATCACAACAGAATATTGTCTGATACAGTGCTGGAAGATAAGCCCACTAGGTTGGAAGGAATTCAAAATACACAGTGACCACAATGGACTGGCTCATACCAACCATCGTGAAGATGGCGTAGGACTGGGCAATGTTTTGTTCTGCTATACATAAGGGCACCATGAGTTGAAGTAGACTCAACAGCAACTAACAAGAACAACAACAACAAACTCTAAGAAACTTATCCTGAGGGAAAATCGTGGACGCGCTCACAGATTTAACTACGAGGATTCTCATTGCGGGGTTGTTCATAAGGGCCCAAACGCAGGAACCAAGCCAAATACTCAACAGCAGGGAATTGCTTAAAGAAATGGAGTCAGCCGACTTGGCAGCCGTTATAAAATGACTCGACCAGAGATAATTTATTGACATGCAATACTTGCCACCTACTGCCATGTGAAAAAGGAAGGTAATGAAAGTGTATTGAGTATTTTGTAAGTCTGCCTAGAAAAAAATTCTGGAAAAATATATCATAACATGGTAATCACGGTGATTTCTGGGAATATAAAACCAAACCAAACCTGTTGCTGTAAAGTTGATTCCGGCTCATAGCCACACTATAGGACAGAATAGAACTGCCCCATAGGGTTTTCAAGGAGTGGCTGGTGGGTTCGAACTGCCAACCTTTTGGTTAGCAGCCAAGAGCTTGCCCACTGCGCCACCTATAGGTGATTTAAAAAATTCTCCTTTTGGCTTATTTCTGTCTCCCACTGTTTCTACAATGATTGTATGTTGGTTGCGCAGGAGGAAAAAAAATAAACGTGACCATGTTGTAATGGTCGCATGGTTCCCTGCCACCTTGCTCAGGCACCAGACACGCCCCTAATGTCTGTGGCGAGGCCGCATGGGTTGTGGCTGGGTGAGCACCCTGACTGCCCACTGTCAGTCGGTGAAATGGACCCTTCTGGGCAAATGAAACCTGTGCTGGGTGCGGGTGGGAGTGCATCCACATCGTCAGTATTGTCACGGAGTTGTTTGGGTCTATAAATACCCCCAGGGGCCATTCAGTGCCAGGCCTCCAGGTGAGGCAGGTGACCCAGCCAGGCCCTATTCTGAAGCCTCAGGCAATTGGTGGGGGTTTTGGAGAGGCGCAGAGCAGACCCTCGTCAAGGTCAACAATAACTTACTGAGCGCCTACCGTGTGTCACACCGGGGTAGTCCTCCTAAGAGAGCGTGAGGGGGTGAGGTCACCCCCTACTTTACACCAGAGGAAGCTGGGCCAGACGCCAAGCTTCACAGGTTCCCCTGGCCAGAAAGGACTAGATCTGGGGTGAACACAGCCCCCCACCCCTTCTCCACTCCTCAACTCTATCTAGTACCACCACCCGTTGCCATCCAGTCTCCCTGACTCCTGGGTCAGAGTAGAACTGCAATCCACAGGGTTTTCAATGGACAATATTTCAGAAGCAGACCGCCAGGCCTTTCTTATAAGGCACCTCTGGGTGGACTCGAACCTCCAACCTTAAAGTTAGCAGCCGAGCATGTTAACCATCTGTACCACTAGGGACTGACTAGCGGTGGCAAACCCAGAGCTGAGGAGGGGGAGGTGGGGTGTCCAGGTGCATCTTTGAGAGGGCCCTGTGTGAAGCAGATAGGCTTGCCAGCCGGGATGGCGAGTCTGGCCCCGTTCCAGTCGACATCAAGCCTTGTAGAGCCTCCTCCTTGCCAAGCACTGTCCAGGAAAAGCAGAAACTGCAGTGTGATGCGTTTAGACTGAGAAGGCATGCAATGACCCCATCAAGGTTCCTGGAATCCAAAGCGGTGTTGGAGAGAGCTAGACATTGGTGCTGTTTCCAGGAGCGGTGCCGAGCCACTGAGCAAGAGAGAACGAGGGGAGCACGTGGTGACCTGAACATGGTCACCAGAACTCAGCAGGAAACGGCACCCCCCACACCAACACTCAGGGCTGGTGTTCATACGGGGGGTGCTGGAAGTTAAGAAGATGAAAGCCTCCCACTGGATGCTGAAGAGTCACTGCCCAGCCTCTGACTGCCCCCTGCTACCCGCCTATCCCAGGCCCTCCCCCAGGGCAAACAGGTCCTCCCGCACAGCTGAGGGGCTCCTGAACCTGTCTCTGGAATCTTCTCTGAGTGATCATTGTCTCCACCAGTTGTTAAGTATTTTGAATGTCACTCCTGCTCCATCCCCGACCCCGACCCCACAATGCATCGAAGCTACACAAGCTCCCCCAGAACTTTGCTGCAAACTGGGGCCCTCGGCAGGGAAAGGGACTTCCCTGAACTGAGAAAAACCAACCAGCTGCTGCTGAGTCGACTGACTCGTGGCGACCCTATGTGTATCAGAGTAGAACTCCACGGGGTTTTCAATGGCTGACCTTCTAGAAGCAGATCTCCAGGTCTTTCTTTCAAGGTGTCCCTGGGTGGGCTTCAACCTCCAGCTTTTCAGTTAGCAGCTGAGCAAGTTAACTGTTTGCACCACCCAGGGCTTCCGTATTGAACCCTGAGTCAACTGCCTTTACCCCAACGGACTAACGTAAAGTTTCTCCCACGAGTGAAATGGGGGCTTGAGATGGAGACAAAGTTCAGACCAAGGGAAAAAAGAAAGCGTTTCTGCTCTGTCGAAGTTTTGCCTTGAGTTTCCTCACCCCAGCTCACACAGGAAGCTCACACAGGGTCCTGGGGGAGGCCACCACAAGGATCCTTGTTAAGGGGCCCCCTGACATGGCTGTGCGGATCCCAGGGAGAGGGCCACGCCATCCATTCAATTCTGGCGGTGACAGCACAGCTCCCACGCACAATGTTCTCCCTGACATCTGTGCCCATCCTTCAACAGTGGGCCCAGGGTTTCCGCCACACCGCAGGGCTGGGACTGGGGGCTGCTGAAGCGCACCAGCAGATGCCATGTGGTCCACAATTGGGCACACAGAGCGCCCGTGGCAGCCGAGAGCCCATTTGCCTCTTGGACACTTGCCAGCGTCTTTGGGCTGATGTGTAATCCTGAGGTCTTGCATGTGTGCCACCTGCTTGGCACGTGGCCGGGTGAGCAGCCCCTATGTAATGGGCTATGCAAATGTCTGCGTATGTACGAGGCATGCTGTCGTGCCAGCCGAGTGCAGAACCTTCTCCAGGCGAGGCAATTTGCAGCAAGATATACTGTAAATATTTGTTCAGCCCGGGAAAATGACTTTAATTGCATAATTAAACTTGCTGTAGATGCCGCTTCCGGACACAGACCGGAGACAGGGCTGAGGCCACAGCTGTCCTTCGGAGTGTGTGGGATTGAGGGGCTGACGTTTGTTTGCCCTGACTCCTGTCTTGGAGAACAGTTGAGCAGGTGAAAGAAAGGAGCTTGGGGAGAGGGTCGCTATCAGGAGAGGAAGGAGAGAGAAGGTCCCAGCAGCATGGGGACTCCAGCTCCTCGGACAGGAGTCAGCTTTGGGTGTTCCAGACACTCTCGCACACACATCAGCTTCACAACTTTTTGGCACAACAGTGGACACTGGCCACTTGAGCAAGTGATCGATTACTTAAGTGAAAAAATCCTAGTAGATTGAAAGAAATTTGTTTTGAAAAGAAGCATTGCATCACAACTGCAAATTAAAAACCAGTGTTCCTTGCTAAGGTAACCATCAGAATAAATACCATGCAACAACAACAACAACAACAACAGAGCAGCTGCTGTGCCTGCTTATGTACAACCAAACACCTTGTGGGATTTGGTTCCTTGGTTTGGAGGTTTAAGATAATAGTCTCATGGGACATCCCAACCATTTGGCCCAATATCATGTTTAGCGCTTCTGTTCTACCTCCGTTGTACAGTGCTTGGGGTCTTAAAAGCTTGCAAGCAGCCATCCAAGGTACAACAATTGGTCTCTATTCACCTGGAGCAACAGAGGAAGAAGGAGAGTCAGGAACAAGAGGAGGGTATAAAATGTGTGGCTAATTTCCTCCACGAACAACCGCCTCCTTTGCCATGAGACCAAAAGAACTGGATGGCACCTGGGTATCATTACAGAACGCTTCGATCTATGATTCTATGGAAGAATCCTGATCAAAAGGGGGAAAATACAGAACAGAATTTCAAATTATTATAGAATCCAGGCTTTCTGGAGCTATGGAGGCTGGATGAACCCCTGAGATAATCTTTAAACCTAAAACTTAACCCAAAAAATAGCCCTTAAAGTCTTCTTTAAATCAAACAATAAGTTAGCTTATAGAGAATGTCTGCCTTTAGCATTGTGCTCTTTTAAGATCTATCTATACGGGATTCATTTGACAACAGTGACTTGAAAGGTTAGACAGGAACCTTAGGGGGCAGTGAGTCTACGTTAATGGGGAAGGAACAATTCAGAAAGGGAGGGCGAGAATGGTTGCACAACTTGAAGAATGTCATCAATGTCACATGTAGAAATTGTTGAATTGGTGTATGTTCTGTGTGTGGTCTCAACAACAACAACAAAAACAAATTATAAAAATAAAAAAGAACAAATACAATGCTAAGTGAAAGAAACCAGTCACAAAAGACCCATAGCATATGATTCTATTTATACGCAACGTCCGGAGGAGACAAATCATAGAGACGGAAAGCAGTGGCTGCCAGGGGCTTGGGCAGGGGGAAGGGGAGGTCTTGCTAACGGGCCCGGAGGTTCTTTCTGGGGTGATGAAAACATCCTAAAGTTAACTGTGGTAAGAGTTGCGCAACACTATGACTGCATTAAAAATGCTTGGATTGTATACTTTAAATGGGTGAATTTTATGGTATGTGAATAATCTCAATAAAGCAGTTAAAAAAAAAAAAGAGTAAATACAACGAAAACCAAACAGTGTTATTTAATGTGAGTTAGAAACCCATCACTTGCCAAGGGCTCCAAGGGGAGCCCTAGGTTCATCACGTTAAAACGAGGCTCTCCTGGAGCGGAGTGCAGTCCCTCTCATTTTATGCCAGGTCCCTGTGCCTTCCCAAATTGTCTCACCAACCAAAGAGGGGAAACTGAGGCCACAGGGTAGAGATCTGGCAAAGTCACGTGGACAGCCAGTGGCAGAGCTAGGACCTCCGGGAGCTCAACTTCCAGGCTGACCTACCAGCGTGGAGTCCATGGCCATGGCCCCAAACCAGCTCTCGTTCAACAGAAGGAAGAAGCCCAGAGCCAGGAGGGCAGGGTCCTCACCCGAGCCCTTCTGGGGATCAGAAAACCCACCCCAACTGGCTTAGACACCAAAGCAAGCTCATGTAGTGGAAGCCCTCGTGGCACAACGGTTAAGCGCTCAGCTGCAAACCAAAAGGTTGGCAGTTCAGACTGACCCGGCGGCTCCCCAGGAGGAAGACCTGGCGATCTGCTCCCGTAAAGACTACAGCCTGTGAAGCCCCACGGGGCAGTTCTACCCTGTCACGTGAACCTGCTTCGAGTTAGCATCTACCCCACGGCACCTCACAACAGCAATCGCAGCAGCACAACGGGGCATTAGGCAGGCCCGGGTTCGATTCCCGGCCAATGCACCACACGCACAGCCGCCACCGTCTATCAGTGAAGGCTTGTGTGTTGCTGTGATGCTGAGTGGATTTCAGCAAAGCTTCCAGACTGAGATGGTCTAGGAAGAAAGGGCTGGCGATCTACTTCTGAAAATGAGCCCCTGAAAACCCTGTGGATCACAACGGTCTGACCCAAAACTGTTGGTGCAGGACATGGCAGTGCCTGGTTCCTTTGTGCTCTGGGGTGTCATGAGTCAGAGGCCAACTTCCCGGCAGCTGACAACAACAGGTGTGGCTGGACCCAGGGCCTCCAACAATGGCAGGAGGGTCCAGCTTCCTCCTACCCCCTCCCTGGATGCATGTTGTTGTTGTGTGCCATCGAGTCGATTCCTACTCATAGTGACCCCATGGGACAGCATAGAACTGCCCTGTAAGGTGGTCTAGGCTGTGATCTTTATGGGAGCAGATGGCCAGATCTTTTCTCCCACAGAGCCACTGGTGGGTTTGAACCACCAACCTTCATGGTGATTCAACATTAACCAAGTACTTAACCATTGGGCAACCAGGGCTGGTTTATAAAATAGCAACTATCCACTACAGCCACTAAACTCCCCGTGTCATCTGGGTTCAGTCACTTCCTCTCTGAGCCTCGGTTTCCCCATCTATATGAAGTATTCTACTTTGCCCTTGCCATGAGGCTGGAGCCACAGGGGTCTTCGGTGGGACCCTTAGAATTGGCATCAGTGAGCCCAGGTCCAGGTGGCATGGAGGGTGACAAGGCAGAGAGCCTGTCCTCTGCTGGGGCTGACTTCAGTGACGCGCACCTCATTCTTGTCTGAAACCCCGCCATTGGGGGTGACGCCTCCCTGCTCCCCTGTCTGCCCGCTGACAACACAGTCACAGATGCTGGAATGGGAGGCTCCAAGTCATTGGCACCAGGTCCCCGTAGACCCTCTGTCCTGGCCCAAAGCCTGGTTCTCCCACTGGCCCCAGAGGAGAGGCTGGACGGGTTACCCTGCTGCTGGCTCTTTTAGCTTTGGAGTAGAGTTCGCTGGTTAGCCCAGACTACAGAATAGTTAGCTGTCTTCAAGAGAAAACAAATAAACAAAACCAAACTTATTGCCATTGAGTCCTATCCGACTCACGGCAACCCCACATGTTACAGAGCAGAACTGCTCCAGGGGGGTTTTCTTGCTATAATCTTAATGGAAGCAGATCTCCAGGTCTTTCTTCCTTGGTGCTTTTGAACCACTAACCTTTAGGGTAGTAGTCGAGTCCGAATAGTTCTCGCTACCCAGAGACCTCCTGGGGAGGAGGGGAGGACCCACTCTGTGGTCCATCTTGACCACAGGGAGGCCAGCCTCTGGGAGCCCTTGGCTGCCATCCACCATCCTGCAGGGTCCAAGTCTCCTTCGGGGTGAAGACAGCCCTGCATCCTGTGGGATGTCAGCCTACAGTTATGAAATTCCCTGACAACACTGAGACTCTGGGTTCTGGGTGAGTGGGCACTCGGCCACCCAGGCCACTGAGACCAGCCTGATCTAGTCAGGGTTGGCACTGACCCCCTCCCCATGGCCCCTTGGTTAATAGAACACTTGGCCCTCGGGGATAAATCCGGTCAGCCCTGGTGGGCATGATGGCTGCAGCTGTCTGTGTGTCTGTCTGGAGCCTCAGCAGGGGCTTCACCCCCATTAAGGGCAGCGACCAGGGAGCCAGCCCTGCTGACTCATGTGGCAGCTGCTCCCTGTTACATAAAAGGGAGCTAGGAGCCATTAGCCCTGAGGAGATGAAATTTACATTTTGAATTAACTCAGATCATCAGAACGCTTCCTCTCGAACCCAGGGAAATTAAACAGGAGTCGGAGGGAGCCGTGGGCTGCGAGGCAGGGGCTTAGCCGAGCGTGCCAGATTGGCATCCTCTTTTTGTTTTTTTCCATCGGCTGCAGGCAAAGGGGATGAGAGGACACTAAGTGAAGTCAGCCCAGGAGAGGGCGAGATGGGAGGATGAGATTCTCTCTCCCTCTCTTTCCTCGGGCAGAAGCAGCCCAATCAATCTGCATGGCAGAATGAAATTCTGATCGTCTGATTTCCTCCGTCGTTGCCTCCCTTAATAACGGTTATTTATCGAGCACTTACTGTGTGCCTGACACTTGGCTAAACACTTTCTAGATAACGCAGAGGTGGATTTGTTCCCTCCCTGCGGTGTTCCTGGTGGGGAGGGAACGTTTGATGGAAGAGGAGAGAGATTTCAGTAACACGAGGCAGTGAGTCATGTCAGAAAGTTTTGTTTGGCTTTGAGATACGCCACGGGGACCAGAGGTCTTCAGCAACTCCCTCGAGTGTGGTTCTTCCATGGTCTCTATGAAGAGCACCCTCAACAGGTGTGCAATGCACACCTTCATCCAGCCACCCACAGAGAGTCTGCACTCTGTTCCAAGTCAGAATAAAACTCACAGTTTGGGATGAGGACTCGGTGGAAAAGGGGATGGCATTTGCACCTTCCTTTGGCCTCTGAGTATGTATGTCATTAAATTCTAGTGGGTTTTTATCCTTCCTGGACGGGGATGGTTTTAACCCACCAGCTGCTCCTTGTAATCTTTACAAGATTACAGGCTTGGAAACTCTATGGGGGCATTTCTACTCTGACCTATGGGGTCACTAGGAGTCAGAATCGGCTTGATGGCAATGGAACATGGGCAAAAGTGGTGCAAATGGTTAACATGCTTGGCTGCTCACCAAAAGGCTGGAGGTTTGAGCTCATCAAGAGGTGCCTCAGAAGAAAGCCCTGATGATTGACTTCCAGAAAATCAGCCACTGCAAAACCTACTCTGGCGCACATGGGGTCGCCGTGAGTTGGCACTGACTCTACAACAACTGGCAGACGGGGCAGGGTTGTCCTTCCCGCGTTTGCGCATCAGAGGCATTGCGTCACCTACACCTCCCAGCAACCCTGTGGGGCCGGTCCTCTGTTTACGTGACTCTTGGCTCCGTGGACAAATTGACTCCCATGAACTGGGCTATAACTCACACTGTCCTGATACTCAGTCTTGATCCACCCTCAAGCCCATTACGTCCTGAACCCTGATGGATCAGAGATGGTTGGCCTCCTTGTACCAAGGGCATTTGTTCTAGCAGAGAAGGTATTATTCCTGGGGTCCCTCTAACCTGTGGGGTTCAGTCACTGCACAAGTGTGGGGTGCAGTTACGGAGAACTCAAGTCCACGGCTGCTTACGGCAGGGTCAACTTTCTTGTTGCTGAGTAAGAGGGTATGTGCTTGAGTTTTTACTGATGAGTGAAATGCCTGTGCCATTCCCAGGGGCCAACCCAGCCAAGGATGGCTGGTCTCCAAGATCAATCCGTCACTTTCCAATGAATAGTTATTGAATACCCTCTGACTGTCTGGCACTTAGAGTCGGCCCGAGTGCTTAGAGAAGCTGATCAGGACTGTCCTTCTGATGAATCGGTCCCACAGGAGGCCCTGTCCTTTCCCAGGGTCACTAAAAAATGTCAAGCCTCAAAATGTCAGGAGCAAGATTTCCTGTGGGCAAGAATCTGCAGGTTCGCTTTCTGCCCCATTCAGAACTGCCTGGTGGTCAGTCTCCTGGTCCCCATCCCTGCCCCAGACTGCACAATTTCACCTGGGAGGCTGGGAAAAGGTGCCTTCCATTCCACCTTAGCCTGTGGCTGGAATGTAAGTGGGGGTTAGGAAATATGACATTTGTTGGGTGGAAGTAATATTATCATCCATCCATCCATCCATCCATCCATCCATCCATCCATCCATCCATCCATCCATCCATCCATCCATCCATCCATCCATCCATCCATCCATCCATCCATCCATCCATCCATATCTCCCAGGGGTCTCTTACTCCAAGAACTCATGGACGAAACTTCAGCCAACAGGAAACTTGGACAACCTGAAAGTCTAGAAACCTGGCAGCAGGATCCAGAGTTTGCCTGACTGGGGCTCAGAATAAGTCTCCCTCTGTGGTTAGTTCCTGTTGCCCACTTCTGTCCCTGCTTATCCACAGAGAACAAATTGATGGTAGGGGGGACGGGGCAGAACAACTTCCTGGGGTCTGGGGTCTGCCCTCTGGCAGGAGAGAAGTCTGAGTCTTTTGTGGCTTCAGACTTAAGTGCTTGCCTGCTGTTATGCTAAAAAATTCAGCATCTGAAAAGTTCCAGGCTAATTTTCAAGGGGGAAAATTAGGCGAGAAATGGCTTTTTAAAACACGGAGAATCTTGTGCTTAAAAACTTGGTTGCCAGGGAAA
This sequence comes from Elephas maximus indicus, assembly GCF_024166365.1. Lineage (NCBI taxonomy): Eukaryota > Metazoa > Chordata > Mammalia > Proboscidea > Elephantidae > Elephas > Elephas maximus. Next base: position 11,666,520 of record NC_064843.1, on the reverse strand, counting down.
CTCTTTCTCCAATACTTGCTTGCCACCGAGTTATAAATTAAGCCCCCTATCGGAAGGATAATTAAGGTGATTGGTGGCACTGCTGCAGAGAGAGAATGTGGCCAGGCAACTGAGGGGGAAGGGGCCCCCAACTCTTTAGGGCACACATTCTGCTGAGCCCTGGGCCCATTACTGCAGGCGAGGAGCTTGAATGCGCCTTTGGAGGAGGACGCAAACCAGCAAACAGCAGTGTGCCATGTTCTGTGAAAGGCCAAGCAAGCCATCCCTGAAAGAGAATCAAATGTCATGCTGCTACCCTGATGCTTTCCAATAGGTGAAAAGCTGTGTGAGTCAGTGAATGAGCGATTGTGAAGGCTGTGCTGTTCTGGCCCCCTGCAGCAGGGTTAAGGGATGTAGTATGGGGCAGAAAAAAAAAAATTACTTTTTATTTTTTTTTATGGGGCAGGAGCCAGGGTAATTCTCTTCCACCTTCAGATAGAGGCAACTTAGCACTCAGTTTGTGGTCCCAGCCATCCAGCAATATATCTGTCCATCTGTCTGTCTGTCCATGTGTTCGTATATCTAATTGTCCATACAAAATCCATCCATTCATCATCTATCTACTTACCAAGCTAGCCATTCACTCATCTGTTTATTCATCCACCCATTCATCCATGTGATTACCTGTCCAGCTCTCCATCTACTTCCCCCACCCCCCCACACACACATAGTTGAGTGCATCTATCCATCCACCTCCATTTGCCTGCCCATCTAGGCATCCACCCACCTACCCATCCATCCATCACCCATCCATCACCCATCCATCCATCCATCCATCCATCCATCCATCCATCCATCCATCCATCCATCACCCATCCACCCATCCACCCATCCACCCATCCACCCATCCACCCATCCACCCATCCACCCATCCACCCATCCACCCATCCACCCATCCACCCATCCACCCATCCACCCATCCACCCATCCATCCATCCATCCATCCATCCATCCATCCATCCATCCATCCATCATCCATCCATCCATCCACCCAACTACCCATCCATCTGCCCACCTATGCAGTCAATAAACACTTACCAAGCACCTATGATCATAATAACAGTAGCTTCCATGCATGAGTGCCTACGGTATGCCAAGTACTTTCCAGGCACATCTCCTTCATTCCTCCCCTCTGTACTGTGACTTGGGTGCTATTATTATCCCCATTCTACAGATGAGACTACAGAGAAATGAGTTCTTACAGCTAGCAAGAGTAGGCTCTTGGGCTTGAATCCTTGTCTACGCCCTGGGTGCAAATCCCCACAGGAGGGGGCAGTGGGCTTGGACACCCCCATCAGAGTGCTGAGCCCTCAGAGCAGGCCTTGGGGAGGATGGGACCTGAGGGCATGGGTAAGTACTAGGAAGGAGGCCAAACCCCAGGCTGTGGGGCCTGGGGGCTCTGGGAGCCACGTTGTGTTATGGGGCCTCTGACCTCCTGCCCCAGTTCCCCCACCCCCTGGCCTGCACATATCTGGCCTCTTTCCCTTCCTGTGGGGTAAACACTGCCAGCGTGGTCAGGGAGCCTGGGCCAAAGTGAAAAGTCCATGGGCCAGAGACCTTCTGACACCACAGAGGTTGAGTCCCTACAGTGCTGTGCTGTTCCCAGAAGCCTGGACCTTTCCCCCACAGAACTTAGACCTACTTCCTCTTCCCCTCCCCAGGGTGCCTGGTGGACAGGCTGGTACACCCCCACTGTGTGTCTCTGCCCTCCCCATCAGCCCCCTTCGCCTCCTTGCTAACCCTCTTCCACCTCCCAGAATTGGGCAGGTGGTTGCTGCTCCTTGATCTCCGCATCCCTGCACAGGAATCCCGGGAAGTGGGGAGAGAGGGGGGTGCTTGTCCAGCACTCCCCTCGGCCAGGCTGTGCAGGGCTCAGGATGCCCCATCCCAGTTGTTCCTCTCCATCCCTAGAGGAGCAGGTTGCACTCTTCCCATTTTGCAGAGGAGGAGACTGAGGTTCAGAGAGGTAAGCTGGCTTCCCAGGCTGGACAGTTGGTTTCTAAGGAGCGGAGTCTCATCTTGAACCCTGACACCAACATGCAGGCATCCTTCATGTGGGGAGCAGAAGCTGGAGCTGGCTGCAGAGGGCATGGTGAAAGAGCTGCGTGGTCTTGGGCAGGTCACCCAGACTCTCTGTGCTTCGGTTCCCAGTTCTGCACAGAGGTGGATAGTAGGAGCTGCCTCACAGGGTTGGGAGGCCTCACAGAAAGATAGGGAACTCTCAGCACGTCGGAGACACTTGGTACTTGGTGGCCCTTTCTGACTATCGTCTTCTCTGTACCCAGGAGTTCTGCTTGGAGGAGTCTGTTGGGCAAAAGGGCCCTGCCACGAACCCTTCAGTTATGCCCTGTCTCCTAGACCTGGAAGGGCACTCTGTGGGCTGGCAGCTTTCCGGACCTGGGGAGTGGACTCCCCTCGGTGTGTCCTTCACAGCCCCCTCACAGGTAGGACCTGGGGACAGGAGTTATGAGCTTATGATGGTTTGAAGGGGTTAATGAGCACTGTGAAGTGAGCCACTGAGCAGCAGGGACTGTTCTGTACTTACTTATCTCCCCAGGGCCCAGCACCAAACCAAAACAAACCCCTTTGCCTTTGAGTCCATTTCCACTCAGAGTAATCCCACAGAACAGAGTAGAGCTGTCCTGCAAATCTCTACAGCAGCAGACTGCCACCTCTTTCTCCTGAAGAGCAGCTGGTGGGTTCGAACTGCCAACCTTTCGGTTAGCAGCCCAAGCACTTAACCACTGCACCACCGGGTCTCTTCCTGTTCTCACTCACCCACCCAGCGCTGTCCAGTCAATCCTGAGTCATGGCAACCCTGTAGTATGGAGAAGAACTGCCCCATAGGGTTTCCAAGGCTGTAATCTTTACGGAAGCAGACTGCCACATCTCTTTTCCATGGAGTAGCTGATTCAAACTGCAGACCTTTCGGATAGCAGCCTGAGTGCTTAACCACTGCACCACAAGGGCTCCTCCCATTCTTACAGACCCTCTCAAATCCCACCAGAAGTCTCCCAGAGGGCATTCCTATTTCGTTGATGAGAACACCAAGAGGGGCTTGTTGCCAGCACCACCATCTTTCTCCTCCCTTCAAGCACCCCCAAATCAGGTAATGATTACAGGAGCAGTCCTGCCTGTCACAGGATCACAAGCCCCCGTCGCCCAAGATCCCCAGGTCAGCAGAAGGAAGTGGTGCTAGATCCCATATCTACAAATAGGGAAACTGAGGCTCAGAGCTGGGCAGGGGGCTCGGAAGCCTGTCACATTTCTCTCTCACTGCAGACAGCCAGAGTCATCCAAGGTCACCCAAAGCCGCCACCGCCGCCGCGGCGGCAAGATGACAACAGCCTTCTGCCTTCTAGTCAGGTCCTGCTCCATCACGACGCGCCGCGGAGGGGGGTGCGGGGGCCGCCGGGGACCTCTTTAATTCATGAGTTACTGGCAGAGGCACCATCTCGGGGGAAGATTGATGACCGGCTGCAGGTATTGGTGGGCGGATTCATAAAGCTGTCGGCAGCGGCAGTAAATCAGATGAATATTCAAGATTCTGCCTCAGGAGCCCTCCAGCTCTGGCAATAACAAGACTGATGCGGCGGCCGCGGCCTCAGAAGCCCCCGCCGGCCCAAGGCAGCCTCCTCTGCTCAGAACTTCTGCTCCAGCTCTGCAAACTCGGGTAGCCCAAGATAGGGACGGTGGTCTGCACCCCAAACCCACCCAGAGATGCCCTTTTAAGGGTGCTTCGGTATTGAGGCTTGACTGACATGCAGTCACATACACAGGTTTTGTGTGTGAAGGGTGATAAGTTGTGCACACCTGTGTGAAACCACCACCTGGATCAAGATCTAGAACATTCCATCACCCCAGAAAGTTCCCTTGAGCCCCTTTCTTATTAATTCCCACTCCCAGCCCCAGCCAACCACTCATCTTCTTTCTATCACTGTAGATAAACTTTGCCTTCTCCATAGTAGACTGGGAATTCCACGATAAACATGCAATCACACACCATATGCTCTGGTGTTTGGCTTTTTTAGCTCAATATAATGTCTGTGTAAAGGAGCCCTGGTGGTGCAACGGTTAAGCACTCGGCTGCTCACCAAAAAGTCTGCAGTTAGAACCCCTCAGCTGTTCCTCGGGTGAAAGACCTGGGGATCTGCTCCCATAAAGATTGCAGCTTAGGAAACCCTATGGGGCAGTTCTGCTCTGTCACACGGGGTCGCTATGAGTGGGAATTGACTCCATGGCAACCCACAACAACGACAGGGTCTGTGAGCTCTGTCCACGTGGCTGCACACAGTAGTGGTTCACTCTTGGGTTCTGCTGTGCCGTCTGCCCTTGCGACATAAAGCGCTGTGGGTTCGGACCTTCCCTGTTAATGGCTACCTGGGCTGTATCCAGCTCTGTCTGCGTGGAGGAAGGCTGCTGTGAGCGTTCCTCTGCTGGTCTTTTCATGTACTTTGTCTTGGGTAAATACCTGCTGGTGGAGCTGCTTGGGATGTATGTTTAACTTTGTGAGAATCTGCCAGAGAGATTCCAAGTGGTGGCTGTGCTCACCAGCAGGGGGCAAGAGTTCCTCAACAAGTCCTCAGGCCTACCATTTCCAGGACGCCCATCCTGGTGGGCACTGAGCAGCCCTTCCCCGTGAGACCCCCTTTTTTTTTTTTTTTAAACTTACAAAGTCTCCGCTGGCCCTGGATGGGGTCAGCCTTTTCCCTCATGTCACAAGCAGATGGGAAAGCAGTTCGTCTTTTTGGCTGAGTTTAGGAGCCCTAAGATCATCCCTCCAAACTGGGCTGAAGCCTGTTCCTGGGCTGAGGCTTAGCTATGCCCTTTCTTAAAACCCTCCCGTGGCTGTCCCCTGCACTGAGTATGAAATCCATACTCCTGTTCGTGGCTGCAAGGTCCTTCACGATTTGACCCTGGCTGCCTTTCTGGCCTCATGGAAGGCCACCATCCCTCCTGCTAACCCTGCTGCAGCCTGCTGGCCTGGTAAGCCAGGTCTTACCTCAGGACCTTTGTACTGGCTGCTCCAGTGTCAGGGTGTTCTTCACCACCTTTCTGCATGGCCAGCTCCTGCTCATCTGCAGGCTAGGCCCAAATGTCACCTTTCTGGACCCCCCCCCCATCTAAAGCACCCTCCCTGAGGTGGTCCCCTACCTGGACCTGCACGGTCCTTGTCACAATCTATATTCTTTCCCTCTCACTGTCCCTCTACTCCAGGAGAGCCGGGACTCAGATGTCTTTTGTGTGGCCACATCCCCAGGGTCTAGAACTGAGCCAGCACGTAGTAGGTTCACATCAATATCGGTGGGATCAACAAAGCCCCCGGCCTGAGACCCCCAAACCTGCTTGCTAGGACCCCTCTTTTGGGAGTGTGCCACTGCACAGATTGAAGGGAGCAGAGACTGTGCCCTTTCACCTTCCAACAAGGCAGCCAACCATCTGGGATGTGGGACAGACCAGGGCGAGTGGTCACCTGTCTTCAAACCCCGAGAGCCCTGTGGCTGTGGTCTAGGGGGCGCAAGGGCATGGAGGGAGTGTCAGGGCCTGACAGGCAGAGCAAAGATGACGCTCGGAGATTGGAAGGAGGGGAGAGAGAAGAAAAGGCAAGGCTCCCATCTGCAATCTACAACCCTGCCACCGGGGGCTTAACATGTGTTAGGAGGGGACAGCCCTGACAGCAAGAGGGCCTGGGCTGAGGTGCCCTGGTCACCCAAGACCCTGGGCACTGCCTCTGGCCTCTGGTCTGGCCTCTAGCTAACAGAAGCTTCAACCTGGCTGTGGGCTGAGACTCTTCTGCCTCCCCAGAGATGGAGCTTAGGAGAACCCTTCGAGGCTGCTCTGTGGGGTGAGAGAGACCAGAGGCCCTGTGTGGAGAAGGATATGCTTCCTCTTCCCTCACCCCTGCCCTCCCTCAGGGTCTCATGGGCTCTCTCAGGTGAGACCCTGAGGTGCCAGGATCATAGAGGCCCCCCACCCCATCTTTCTGAGATCCACTCTGGTCACAGCCATGTCCAGGTGGAGGTGTCGCCCCTGCCTTCTACAGGTTGGGGCTGGTATCGTCATGGACTTCATCTTGCAGACAAGGAAGCTGGGGCTTACCAGGTCAGGAGCTGGTGAGGGGTCTTTGAACCCCTGGTAGGAAAGCTCTGGGCTGTCTGCAGACCGGTCTAGACTGTGTGGAGTGCCTCCCTTTTGGGGTTCCCGCCCTCCCAGTGGGCAAAAGGAACGCTCTGGCCTTGTCCTCATCTAGAGAACATGCCCCCATTTCCCAACTATCAAAAGATGGGCTTTTTCCCTAATTCTGGGCTGTAGTGTTCTGTAGGCATCAGCTGACCCTACAGGCAAATACTCTGTTTAGTGGGAACCTGTAGAAGTCAACCTCTCAGAGACCTCCCACCCCACTGGGTTTCCACACACCTGGGCCCCCTCCATCCTAGCATGAGACCAGCCCCCGGGGCTCATTAGAATCCCAGAGGCCACAGCCCCCCAGGGTGGGAAGCCACTGCAAACCTCACCCCACCTAGGACCTCCACCCCTGTGTGACCCCACCCTGGGTCAGCTGTTGATGGCCGACACCACCCCCTCCCCAGGCGTCTCTCCTGGGAGCTGATCGTCTAACAGACCCCAGTCCTGGCAGGAAGGGAGCTGTTCCCTGGGTCCTCTCTTGGCAGGTCCTGCCAGTAGCCCGGATTTCTATTTACAAATATCAGTGCTACCCATTAAGGCCTCAAATCAACTCCCTAAAAGGCAGCGACCCCCCATTTCCCCCCTGTGGAGACAAAAGTTTCTTCTCCTAGACTTCTCAAGTTCAAGAAAGAGCCTTAGCAACAAAGGCACGTCTCCGGCCAGACATGTGCGTCATGGAAAAGTCGGCGGCCGGTGATTGGGCGGCCTCTGCTGCAGTGAGCTGTCCCGGTGCGTCTGAAAAACAACATAATGTATTCCTGTCTGCAGCTCTGAGCAAAAGCTCATTTCGTGTCTTGTGTTTCCATTTCCTGGGGATTAATAAGTGTGGAGGGGGACTCGGGCTTTGTGCCGAATATTTATTTAGTCAATATACACATCAATTTAGCAAATTAGAGATTGCAAGCCATTTCTAAGCAATGCTGTAAAAATAATAGCTGTACTTTAAACTTGTAATGGATTTTGGTGTGGGGGGGTGGCAGCTACGTGCTCACCCAAGTTCGCTTCTCCTCAAACTTCAGAGACTGTTTGAGTCCTGGGGGGGTGGTGGTGGGGGGAGCCTTGTTGGAAATGCAGGTGTCTACAATCCAAGATTGGAGACACAAGATAAAGGCCCTAGGGTGGGATTCTGGGGCACTTTTGGGTGAAAGGACCCTGGGTTTACTTCTGATGCTGGGTGGTGGGCCAGGGCAGGGGTCTCCTCAGCACTGCTGATATTTGGGACCAGTGATTCTCTGGAGTGGGGGCTGTCCTGTGTGTTGTACGGTGTTAAGCAGCATCCCTGGCCTCTGACCACTAGATGCCAGTGGCACTAGGTCCCCCACCTGTTTGTGACAACCCAAAATTTCCCCAGACAATGCCAAATATTTCCTGGGAGGCATATGGGCCCGGGTTGAGAATTGGTGTAGGACAAGACTCACAGCCTCCCTAAGCCTCCTTTTTCTCACAAAGACTCAGTTCTCATGAGCAAGACTCCCACCCTGCAGCCCAGTGAGAGTGGCCACTCTGCACCTTTGACAGGTGCAGAAACCACAGCTCAGACAGGTGCACCTGGGGTACACGGTTGGCGTGTGCAAGCCACTCCCTGGTCATTGCCATGATCATTGGCTCCTTCTCATCCCTCAAGCCTCGGGTCAAATGTCACCTCCTCAGAAAGGCCCTCCCTGCCTCCCTAGCTGGGTGGGTGCTCGTCCTCTCCCTCCTCAGTGCTATTTCTCAGGACAGTACTGTTTTCTTCACAGGACTTAGCCCAGTCAGCATCCTGCTTTTGTGTGTGTGCTTACCTGCTGTTTGTTTGTGTCCCCCCCCCCCCAGAGTGTCCCCTGCTCTTTCCCCACAGCCTGCTACATCGTGGGTGAATCAAAGACTAATAAAATGACCCATCTGAAAGCTTAGTAAGGCAGAGCTGCCGGCTGCCCTGCCCCATCCATTATCCCCATATGCCTTAGTAATGAAACCACTACATTTTAGCTGGCACAGGGATGTGCATGTGGTCAAGTGCTGGCCGTGAGATGTGAGTGTGGAAGTCTTATGTGTGGCCTTCCAGGAAGTGTCCTTACAGGGACAGAGCAAGCTCCTCCCTGGCCCCCTTTTCTCTTTCTTCATGGCTGGACTAGGGACATGATGGCTGGAGCACAAGCAGCTATCTTGGGCTATGAGGTGGAAGCTCCGTGGAGATGGAGAAGCAACATAGTAGAAGGAATCTGGTCTTTGGTGACTTCTGAAAGTTGTCTTACTACCTCCCTGGGCTTCCTCCCTCTGATCTTCTGTTACCTGGGGTGAAGTAGTCTTCTGTTTTATTTAAGCCACTCTGACCCTGGGTGTCGATTCCACCCACCACAATGAATCCCAATCAATGCTCTAGGATCCTGGAGTGCCCAGGTTGGAGGAGGAAGCAGGTGTTAACTCTGCCCAGGTTGTTCTCAGATTGAGGGTTCCATGGGGCCCCTCAGTTAGAAGGAACTCCCACTCATATGGTCAGCCGATCCCTCCAACACCCTGAGGTCAGAGACTGTTGGTGGTCCCACATGAGAGGTGCACCCTGAGGCTCAGAGTGGCACGGAGCTGGGATCAATCTTAGAAGAGACACAACAAGAATGTTCCTTAGAATCGAGAGGGCAAAACTTCGGCTTACTTACTTTGGACAGCAACAGGAAGGACCAATTTCTAGAAAAGGACATTGTGGTTGGTAAAGGAGAGGATCAGAGAAAACAAGAGACATCCTCCATGAGATGGACTGACGCAATAGCAGCAATAATAGATCAGACATAGAACGATTGTGGGGATGGTGCAGGGCTGGGCAGAGTTTCGTGCTGTTATACAAAGGTCGGGTGAGTCAGAGCTGACTCATAGCAGCTAACAACAACAACAAAGCCAGCTCATGAGCTTTTTCCTTAGATGAACCTACTTCCTCTCTGACTCAGTCCAATTATTTATTCACTGATTCATTCTATGCCTACCACTGTATGTTTGGTAGAGGCTGGGGACAGGGTGGTAAACAGTACGGCTCCTGGACCCCTGGGGTGGGACAGAAAACAAGGAAACAGACACAAGATTACAAACAATGCTAAAACCAAACCCCAAAACTAAACCCATTCCCGTGGAGCCGATCCGACTCATAGCAACCCTATAGGACAGAGTAGAACTGCCCCATAGGGTTTCTAAGGCTGTACGCTTTATGGAAACAGACTGCCCATCTTTCTTCCTCAGAGCAGCTGGTGGGTTCGAAGTGCCAAACTTTTGGTTGGCAGCTGACTGTTTTAATCACTGTGCTAAGTAGGAAATAAATGGGTGATGGGGTCAAGAGTGACCGAGTAAGTGGGCGGCTTCTGAAGGGGAGAGACAGGAGTGCCATCTGAGGTGGCTAGAGACCTGGGAGGGGGGGAGTGAGGCTGGGAAGAGCCGGGGGTGTGGACTTTTGGCCAGGAGGGACTCCAGCCTGTTAAAGGGCAGCTGGGACAGGAGGCAACCCAGCCTAGAAGGAGACTTGGCCAGGAGCCCAGGCCCGGCAGACCCTGGGGAAGAAAGAGCAGGAGGGGCTGGTGCTATGGAAACTCTTACCTTGTGCTTTGCGCATTGTAGCAGATCGTGGGTACCTGCTCGAGTGCCTCAACACCCACCCAGTGACGTCCAACAGCAAGTGCCTGCGACCCCCTCCCCATTTTGCAGAGAACACGTTGGGGATGGGGGTGGGAGTGAGTCAGCAGTGTGGCCCCACCCTCTCCTCGCCTCTCCCTGCCTGCTGGGAGGGTGAAGTGGGATAAAGTGCATGTATGAGCTTCCTGCGGCCACTGTAACAAAGTGCCACAAACCAGGTAAAACAACAGAAATGTATTCTCTCACAGTTCTGGAGGCCAGAGGTCTGAAACCAACGTGGGCAGGGCCATGCTTCCTCTGGAGGCTTCTTCCTTCCTCCTCCAGCGTCAGGTGGGTTCCTGGCAATTCTTTGTGTTCCCTGCTTGTGGCAGCTTCACTCCAATCTCTGCCTCTATGGTCACATGGCTGTCCTCCCTTTGTGTCTCTGTCTCTGTGTCTCTTCTCTTTGTATACGGGCACCAGTCATATTGCACTAGAAACAAACAAACAAAAAACCCAGACATGTAGTGGTCAAGCAAACAAAAAAAACCCAGACATGTTATGGTCAACTCTATTTCTACTCACAGCGACCCCATTGTTACAGAGTAAAACTGCTCCACAGAGTTGCCTTGGCTGTAATCTTTGACGACTATGAATCTAGGAAAATTGGAAGTCGCCAAAAATGAAATGGAACACATAAAGATCGATATCCTAGGCATTCCCTGCCCTGGTGAGCTGAAATGGACTGATATTGGCCATTTTGAATCAGAATATCCTATGGTCCACTATGCCGGGAATGAGAAATTGAAGAGGAATGGCATCGCATTCATCATCGAAAAGAACATTTCAAGATCCATCCTGAAATACAACGCTGTCAATGATAAGATGATATTCATACGCCTACAAGGAAGACCAGTTAATATGACCATTATTCAAATTTACTCACCAACCACTAATGCCAAAGATGAGGAAACTGAAGATTTTTACCAGCTTCTGCAGTCTGAAATTGATCAAATACGCAATCAAGATGCATTGGTAATTCCTAGTGATTGGAATGCAAAAGTTGGAAACAAAGAAGAATCTGTAGTTGGAAAATACGGCCTTGGTAATAGAAATAACGTTGGAGACCAAATGATAGACTTTTATAAGACCAACAACTTCTTCATTGCAAATACCTTTTTTCTTTTAACGACATAAACTACAACTGTACACATGGGCCTCACCAAATGGGATCAAATCGACTACATCTGTGGAAAGAGATGATGGAAAACCCCAGTATCATCAGTCAGAACAAGGCCAGGGGCGAACTTGAAAAAGACCATCAATTGCTCATATGCAGGTTTAAGTTGAAGCTGAAGAAAATTAAAACAAGTCCATGAGAGCCCCAAATATGTCCTTGAGTATATTCCACCTGAATTTAGAGACCATTATGAGAATAGATTTGACAGATTGAACACTAATGACCTAAGACCAGACGAGTTGTAAGATGATGCTAAAAACATAACACATGAAGAAAGCAAAGGGCCATTAAAAAGACAAGAAAGAAAGAAAAGACCAATACAGATGTCAGAAGAGACTCTGAAACTTACTCTTGAAAGAAGAGTACCTAAAACAAATGGAAGAAAGGATGAAGTAAAAGAGCTAAACAGAAGATTTCAAAGGACACCTCAAGAAACAAAGTGTTATAATGAAATGTGCAAAAACCTGGAGTTATAAAACCAAAAGGGAAGAACACACTCAGCATTTCTCAAGCTGAAAGAACTGAGGAAAAAATTCAAGCCTCGAGTTGAGGCTTCCACTGGGAAATATTGAACTATCCAGGAAGCCTCAAAAGAACATGGAAGGAATACACAGAGTCACTGTACCAAAAAGAATTGGTCGATCATTTCAGGAGTTAGCATATGATCAAGAACCAATGATATTGAAGGAAGAACGCCAAGCTGAGCTGAAAACACTGGTGAAAAACAAGGCTTCAGGAACTGACGGAATACCAGTTGAAGATGTTTCAACAAACGGATGCAGTGCTGGAGGTGCTCACTCATCTATGTCAAGAAATTTGGAAGACAGCTACCTGGCCAATCGACTGGAAGAGATCCATATCTGTGCCATTCCAAAGAAAGGTAATCCAAAAGAATGCAGAAATTATTGAACAATAATTTTCTACAGAAGTAAAATTTTGCTGAAGATCATTAAAAAATGGTTGCAGCAGTATATTGACAGGTAACTGCCAGAAATTCAAGCCAGATCCAGAATAAGCTGTGGAATGAGGGATATCATTGCTGATGTCTTATGGATCTTGGCTGAAAGCAGAGAATACCAGAAAGATATTTACCTGTGTTTTATTGACTATGCAAAGGTATTCGACTGTGTGGATCATGGCAAATTATGGATAACATTGAGAAGAATGGGAATTCCAGAACACTTAATTGTGCTCCTGTGGACCCTGTACACAGACCAAGAGGCAGTTCTTCAAACAGAACAAGGGGATACTGCGTGGTTTAAAGTCAGGAAAGGTGTGCCTCAAGCTTGTATCCTTTCACCATACCCATTCGATCTGTGTGCTGAGCAAATAATTCAAGAAGCTGGACTATGTGAAGAAGAATGTGGCGTCAGGATTGGAGGAAGACTCATTGAAACCTGCGTTATGCAGATGACACAACTTTGCTTGCTGAAAGTGAAGAGGACTTACTGATGAAGATTAAAGACTACAGCCTTCGGTATGGGTTATATCTCATCGTAAAGAAAACAAAAATCCTCACAACTGAGCCAATAAGTAACATCATGATAAACGGGGAAAAGACTGAAGTTGTCAAGGGTTTCATTTTACTTGGACCCACAATCAACAGCCATGGAAGCAGCAGTCAGGGAATCAGACAATGCATTGCACTGGGCAAATCTGCTGCAAAAGACCTCTTTAAAGCATTGAAAAGCAAAGAGGTCACCTTGAAGACTAATGTGCGTCCGACCCAAGCCATGATGTTTTCAATCGGCTCATATGTATGTGAAAGCTGGATGGTGAATAAGGAAGCCCTAAGGAGAATTGAAGCCTTTGAATTATGGTGTTGGCGAAGAATACTGAATATACCATGGAAGAAGAATGAACAAATCTATTTTGGAAGAATTGTAGCCAGAATCCTCCTTAGAAGCAAGAATGGTGAGACTTTATCTCACATACTTTGGACATGTTATCAGGAGAGACCAGTTCCTGGAGAAGGACATCATGCTTTGTAAGGTAGAGGGTCATTGAAAAAGAGGAATTATGAGGATGACACAGGACTGGGCAGTTTTTTGTTCTGCTGTACATTGCATCGCTATGAGTTGGAACTGATTTGACGATACCTAACAACAACAACAATCTTTAGGGAAGCAGTTAGCCAGGCCTTTCTTCCATTGTACCACTGGGTGGGCTCAAAGCACCAACCCTCAGGCTTGTAGTCGAGCGCAAACCTGCCTGCACCACCCAGGGACCTATTGGACTAGAGACCATCCTGAATTCAGGATGATCTCGTCTTAACTATTTACATCTGCAAAGACCCTATTTCCAAATAAGGTCACACCCACAGGTACCAGGGGTTGGACTTCAGCATATCTTTTAGGGGGGACACAGTTCAGCCCACTACAGCATGCAAAGCTTTCAGTACAGGCTGACACCCAGTAGGTTCATTACAGCCCTCTCCTGCCACGGGCCATTCCTACCTGTGCCTCCCACCACTTTCAGATGGGGCTGTTTTCTCACTGGGGCCTGGCTTCCGGACAGCTGCCAGCTCAGAGGAGGTTTGGGACGAGGTTCGTGGTGGGGATGGTTGCCTCTATGAACCCTGGCTCCCTGGGTTCCGTGCTGGCAAGCAGCTCCTCCCAAGGAAGGCCTCCAGGTTCAAAATTGACCCCAAGACAGATGGAACTGTGGTACCTCGTGGACTTGGGGAAAACACCAGCCCCTTCCTTGGGTGCCGGCCAGCGTTGGGGACTTCCACTGTCCTGGCAGGTGGGAGGGTGTCCACCCCAGTGTCCCCTTTGCTACCTGCTGGGAGAGGGCTTTACAGGGCCTTGTTTTTCTTTACTAAAGTCCTGAGCACTGGAGAGTGAGCCGAGACGCAATGGGGCTGAGGACTGGGAGGTCCCAGCAACAGATCTAGCCCCGGCCAGCTCCGTTAATCATTCCCTGTTCAGCAGGACTCTGCCTGGGTGAGTTTTCCAGGGCATGGGGGTCCTGGCCCAGCAGGGGTGTTTTGGTGACTTCCCCAAGGAAGGGAGGAAGAGGGTCATGGGGAAGGAATGAGCTCCCCATGCTGGAGGTAGCCAAGGGGAAGCCCCGCCAGATGCTGCAGGGTGACTCCTGATGAGCTTGGACCACACCCCTTCCAGCACCAAGATGGGGTGGAATGGGATTGGATGCAAAACGGGGGGGCCTGTCCAACCGCAGCGTCAGTGGACAGTCGGCAGTCTAGGCAGACTGCTGGTTCACTCCACACCTATGGAGTGCCCAGTGGGGTAGATACATGGGCCACACACAGGAATAAGGAAATAACAGCATGGCTAGAGGTGGATGAGATAAAACCAGGAGAGCCCCGACATCTACCCGACAGACGCCCACCTCCAGGTGATGAGAACTCTTCTCATTTCCACTTCCCCACGAGGGCCCTGAGGTCAGGTCCTTCCCTGGCTGTGTACTTGTCATCAACAAAGCAGGATTTGAACTGGGGCCTCTGGCCCCAGGGCCAGTGTATGAGGCTACGTGGGGATGGACGGCCTGGAATGGAGATAGACAGGCAGACATGTCCCACCCCCAGGTACCCCAGCCCAATGGCCAATTTCCCTTGACTGGGTGCATGGGGCAGTTGGGGGACTCTTGGGGACACACAGACCCCAGGGGATGCCCAAGGCCAGGAATGAGACCGGGACACCAGCGGGATGGAGGGGACTTCACTGGGAGGAAGCCTGGGAGGCAGGTAAAGCCCCCTCCAGGCCTTGGCAGGACCAAGCCAGGTGGGGAGCTGGGCCCACTGATGCGGGCTCAAGGCCCCGGCCCCTGCTCCCCTTCTCTGCAGCTCTGCTCTTTGCTTCTCTCTCACGGGATACCCCCGAACTCTGTCTCTCCAGGTCCATGTCCTAGATGCAGTCAGGCTCCACTGACCATCCAAGACCAGGCTCAGAGGCCAACCAACAGACCCGTCTTGATCCCAAATTTCTAGGGATTAGGCCAGACGTGTCCCTTCCGGACCCAAGTAGCTGTGGCACGGGGGGCACGTGGCACAAAGGTGGTGCCTCCATGGGGGGCAGACAGCTCTCAGAGGGGACATGTACGGTGCAGATGCCTGGCTCCTCCCAGGAAGAGGCCGGGAGGTGTGCAGACCTGGGCCACAGATGAGGTGGAAGGGTGCCCCTTGGAGAGGGAACATCATTGCACAGAGGCAAGGGCAAGGCCCAGCTGTCCCCAGGACTGGAAGGAAGCAGCTGTGTGCCCTTGTAGAGCTGGGGTGGGGAGCAGAGGAGGAGGGGCAGGGTGGCAGGGTTGGCCCTGATCCTGCAGGTACTGGGGTGCCACCGAAGGCGTGACAGGACCTGAGCTGCATTTCCAGGTCCCCGATGCTGTGGGTGGGAGTGGGAGCCCTGGTGGTGCAGTGGTTAAGAGCTCAGCTGCTCATCAAAAGGTCAGCAGTTGGAATCCACCAGCCGCTCCTTGGAAACCCTATAGGGCAGCTCTACTCTGTCCTGTAGGGTCGCTAGGTGTCTGAATCAACTCCACAGCAATAGTTTGGTTTTGGTTTGAGTGCTGGGGTGGGGGGGGCGGGGGCGGGGAATGGCTGGAGGGGTGGAAAGACCCCGGAGGGGAGCTTCCAGGAAGAGATGGTGGTGGCTGGACTTGGCAGGGGGTGGGGGGGGACACATCTGGAAGGGGGAGGAACCAGTGGACTTGAGGATTTTAACAAGTGAGTTTTGACAGGACCCTTCCTGGGGAGGGCAAAGGATCAGCAGATGGCCTGGGGAAGAAGCCAATGAGCAGGCCGTGGGGACGCCCAGGGGCCGATGTCCAGGCAGTGGGTTGGAGAGACCCAGGGACCCGGGAGCCGGGGTTCCTGCTCTCTGAGACACCCCTGTCACCAGAGACCTCGCTCAGAGCTCCAGGGAGGACCTTCCCACCCCTCACCAGGTCGGGGGGCAGAGTGGGCAAGGGTGTGGGGGCTGCTCAGTATGTGTGGGCCTGGGGGCTATGACTGAGGTTTAGGGTCAAGGGCAGAAAGGTGTTTGGTCTGGCACAGCAGAGTGGAGGGGCGGGCCAGGGAGCCATGGTCATTAACCCCACCCCCCCCACCTTAGGTGGAAAGTCCCAGATGGTCTGTGCCTACAGCTCCCTTGGATGTCCCCTGTCCTGAGCCAGAATCAGGTGGAAAACTCAATGCTTAACCTGGCCACTCCAGCGGAACGTGGACCACTAGCGTCAGCACTTGGACCCAGGCCTGCTCCCCGTAAACACCCAGCCCCGATGAGGTCCCGGCTCAAAGTCCCCATCTGGTCAGCGGGATTCCAGTTCCAGTCATGGTCCAGGGTCCGCGTTGGATGCCTTCTGTGGGGTGTCTGGTCTCCAGGTCACCTGAAGGTGGGCATGGAGACCGCGGGGTTCCCGAGGAGGAGTGGAAGCAAGGGCACAGGAATGAGGGGCTGAGTCACCGTCTTAGGGACTCCCAGTTTAGTGGAAGAACAGAGACCCAAGCCAAGTCTAAGCCTGTCCTTCTGCTGAGGTGCGAGGTCACACTGATGGGGTTCCCCCCCTTACAGATAAGGAAACTGAGGCATAGAGGGCACCCACAAGCAGATGCAGGGTGGGAGTGGAAAACCAGGTGTGCCTGGGAAGCCAGGTGTGCCTGCCTGGAAGCTGGGTGTGCCTGCATCTGCCCACCTGCCACCTAGTCCTGTTACCAGAAGGGAGGAGGCTTCGAGGCAGCCCGCAGCTCACAGGGCTCTGCTCTGGGCTGGCTCTGTCTTGTCCAGAGTCAGTACTTCCTCTACTCATGCCTGTCCACCCGCTTTAGGTGTTTGGGCTCGGAGGACCCCACACAGCCTGTGAGGTCTGTGCAGATGATACAGGCACAGAGAGGGTCTGAACCTGTTCAAGACCACACAGCTCAGGGGTGGGGTTTGAGCTCAGCCATTTGGCCCCTCCAAGGCAGTTCTGGCGCCAGGCCCCTGCCGTCGGGAAAAGGTAGATTGGAGGCCTCGGTTTATCCCGAAGCCCTGTTCCTGCTGGGCTGAGGCCCAGAATTGCTGTCCGCTCCACGCTCAGTAAGATAACAGTCACCAAGACCAGCCAGAGGGCTGGCTGTTGAATGCTGATTCCTGGGCCATTCTCCGGCCCTGCTGGAGCAGCACCTCTGGGGCAGGGGCCCTGGAGTCGGCATTTTTATCCAACCCATTAGCAGATGTGTATACACACAGGGTCTGAGGACCACCAGGCATGACCCTGGCCAGGACAGTGAGGTCCAACAGGGTAGAAAAACCCCGGTGAGGAAAGCAAGAGCCTGGGCTGGACACACAGAGCTGCAGAGTGTGGGTAGAGTTTTTAGGACAGAGATAAGGTTTGACTAGAAGGGCCCAGGAAGGCTCCATGGTGGGAGTGGAGGTGGGGTGGGGTCTTAACAAAGAGCTCAGTGGGCCAGGTGAGAGGGAGGGGCTTCCAGGTGGAGGATAACCCCCGAGCAAAGGTGGGGGCTGGGGCATCCCCAGACTGGAACGATCGGGCTCGGAGTGTAAGGGATGGACCAGTTTTAGAAGGCCTCAGATGACAGCCTAATCTTCTGGGTTTCCAAACCCCACTAGGCATCAGAGCTTTCTGGAGGAGCTAATTCATTTCTTCATTCAGGAAATTTAGATCGACTCCCTACTGTGAGCCAGGAGTCCTTGAATGGTGCAAACAGTTGACAAGCTTGCCTGCTAACTAAAAGGTTGGAGATTCAACTCTGCCCAGAGGTGCCTTGGAATAAAGGCCTGGTGATCTACTTCCTAAAAGTCAGCCATTGAAAACTCTATGGAGCACAGTTCTATTCTGACACATATGGGGTTGCTGACTCAATGGTAACTGTTTTGTTTGTTTGTTTGTCTTTTACTGTGGGCCACACAGTGTCCACAGCACTGGAGCAACCATGGAGAAGCTGACCAATGAGGTCCTTGCCCTGGTGGAGCTGAGAGTGTAGTTGAAGGAGACACAGTAATTAAAGGAACAAGGAAATGAAGTAATCACAGATCACTCTGGGTGCTTAGAAGGTAATGGATCATGAGGTGTGATGGAGAGAGCCTGGGGTGACAGGGAGCACCCCTCTAGGGAGGGGATATTTGAACTGAGGTTCCACAGATAAGCCAGAAAAGACAGGGAGGAGAAGGCAGAGGAAGCACGTGTTCAAAGGCCCTGGGGCAGGAAGATGAGTAAATTCATGGGAGGAAGCTGGAAAGAGGTCAGTGGGTGAAGCCAGAGGTTGCAGAGGGGTTGGGATTGATTCCGAGCACAGAGAGTTTTCAGCAGGAGAGCCCCTAATGAGGATTACATGAAATGCAGATTCCTGGGCCCCACCCAGACCTGCTGGACCAAAATCCACAGGGACCAGGCCTGGGAATCTGCCTGTGCAGACACATGGGTCTTTGGGAATTTGTTGGACAATTAAGACGTCCTTGTGTAGGAGGGATTGGCAAGAGGGAGAGAGAGGGAGTCAGAGAGACACACAGGGAGGAAATCAGAGACAAAAAGAGACCCAGAGACAGACAGACAGACAGAGACAGGCAGGGAGAGGCAAAAGCTGCCAAGGCTGCTGTGCAGAACCCAGGGTGAGAAGGGGCAGGACACCCGCTGGAAGGAGAGGCTCAGAGACCCCTGGGAAGGAGCTCAGGACAGATGGACTCCAGTGGCCCATGTGGGGGATGGACTCAAGGGTACCTGAAGGTCACTTTGGGGACACACCACTGGGACAGATTTGCAGCATGGCCACCATGCTCTGCAGAGGAACTGCTGAACTTGGGGGCCTGGCGTCCACAGAATTGGGGTGAGGGGTATGGGAGGGTCCCAGAGTCAGAAGCTCCAGCCCTGAAGGGACCTTGGGGACCAGCCTCCGCCCCGGGACTCCTGGATGAGTTGAGCCTGACCCCTGGCACAGGACCTCTGATCCTGCCACCCCTCTGCCCCACGAATTCTGAGAGCTCCGCTTGCAAAGACAGATCAGGGTCGCCACCTGGTGGTCAGAGCCGTCACTGCGGCCTCTTCAGCCCAGGTCTGGGTCCCCAGGGTCCAGGGGGTCTAGGGCTCTGGAGGCTTCGCAGGCCTGTCCTTGCAGGTCACTTTTGTATTTGTAGATGTTTGTAGCTCCCCAATTAATATGTGCACCTTGAAGATGAAACAGAAAGCCCAGTTGAAGCCGAAAGAAAACTAGTCACCTGGAATTCCACACCCACAGAGTCTTTTGATTTCCTTCCAGACTTTTTTTCCAAACCCGTACATTTTTTAATTCAAGAAGCAACAGACTCCAGGTAGACTTCTATACCTGCTGGGTTCCTTTCCCACCTATCTGTAGATCATGGAACTCTTACAGTCTGTGTGAGCAGCTGTGAGCCCTCAGGTGTAGCGGGAGGGTGACGGGCTGACCGAGCCATTTAGGCTGCGTTCATAGAAGCAGAGCGGATCCTCCACCCAGTTTTGGGAGTTTTCCTGCCCTTGGAGAAGACTGGAGCTTCCAAGCCCTGGGTGCCGTGATGGAATGAGATTTTCACAAAGCCGCATTTGGAGACAAGCAAAATGGTCCTGGGGACTGACCCCACTCCTCCTGGTGTCTGGGAGGCTCTGGTGAGGCCTAGGTTCCCTCGACTGTGAAATGGGCTCAGTTACCATACAAGGTCCGAGAGGAGTGGAGGGACGAGAACTCCGAGGATCCCGTCTGGCAGCAAATCTGGCTCCACCAGCTATGGGGCTGTGGGTAAACTCCAGAGAAGGCGTCAGGGGATGGTGGAGGGGGCTAAGCTACATGGTGTCGTTAAATTACACTAGATTAGATCAAACGGGTGCTGTCCTTGTGACATCGGCTGTGATGGAAGCCAGAACCACAGTGAGGACGACAGCCATCCCTCCTGTACAGAAGTTTTCTTCCACACCCACGGGCGGGAGTGCACCCACTTGGCACCCACATCGTGCCCTGGGTTTAATCCTAGCAGGGTATTTACTGGCTGTGTGATCTTGGGGAAGTAGCTTACCCTCTCCGTGTCTCAGTTTTCTCACCATGGGAAGTGGGGGAATAAGCCCTTCATTTACGGTGTTGGTGGAAGGATTAAGTGAGCTGCTGTGCGTAGGGGTCCAATAAACGTCAGCTACTGCTGGGGGCTCAGCTCAGGATGGTGCAGGTAAGGTCCTTGGGGCCGCAGGAGCTGAATGGGGACTGGGGGGAGGGGGCGGGTTGCAGGAGGTTTTCCCCACTGAGAAAGGGAAATTTACCCTTGCAGAGCTTGGATTTGCCACCACCCACCCGTCACCCCCATTCCCCACCCCGACTTTGGGGAGCTGGCATCAGCAAGCGGCACAGCACCTGTAACCTGGGCTTAGGAGGTCGTGCACCCGCCCCCAGAACTGTGGGGGAAAATGTGTGTCTGGCTACTTTTTGGTGAGGGGATGGGAACTCTCACCGGGCCCCTGCCCCAACCCAGGCTCCTGACCCTCAGGTTTGCAAGCCAGCCAGGGAAAGCAGCGGCCAGGCCGTCAGTGACCGGCAGAGGGCGCTCGGCCCAAGGCTGTGAATGTGTGGGAGCTGCAACTCGGCCGGCGCTGAGCTCACGGGGCTGGGCTGGGCTCCTCCTGGCCCTCTGGCCACTGAGACCTGCCAGAGGATGCGTGTTGGGGCGGTGGAGGGGTGGGGGCCTCCAGCCCCCCCGACCCCAGAGTGAGGCTCTGGGTCACCGTTATGGACCCATCTGTGCCTTCTGTGTGCCCAGCTGGGGGTAAACCTGGGCATCTCAGCCTGGCTGCTCCTTGGGGTCCCTGGGGGGGGGGGGTGCATTTAAAAACAGCCCCGATCGGCCCCACCCTGGAAACTCTCAGGCCCAGGCATCTGCATTTGTTGAATGCTCCAGGGCTGAGAACCCCTATGCGTGGTCACATTTCATCCCCAGGATACACTTGACCAGGAGGTCTGCTATTGTCCCTAGAGTCCCCATTTACAGGGGAGGAGGCCTCAGTACACAGTGGGCACAACTGCCGCTGCCATGAGAAGCCGCATTTTTCTTTAATCTCCATAACATTAATGACAACGTCACCTAGGACATTTGGAGCTGGTTGGTTCTCCACTGTGGGGACTGTCCTGTGCATTGTAGGATGTTTAGCAGTGTGGTGGGCTTAGTAATAGCTCTCCAAAGACAGACTGGTCCTAACCCCGGAACCTATGTTACCTCACGAAACAAAACAGATTTTGCAGGTGTGATTACGGCTCTTGATATCGGGAAATGATCCTGGGTTATCCAGGTAGGCCAGTGTAATCACAAGGGTCCTCAGAAGAGGCAGACAGGTGGGTCAGAGAGAGAAAGAGACAGAGATTGGAAGAAGTGGTGCAACTGACTTTGAACATGAGAAAGGGGCCTTGCGCCAAACAACCAGGCGGCTTCTAGAAGCTGGGAAACCCTAGTGGTGGAGTGGTTGAGAGCTACGGTTGCTAACCAAGAGGTCGCAGTTTGAATCCACCAGGCGCTCCTTGGAAATTCTGTGGGGTGGCTCTACTCTGTCCTTAGCATTGCTATCAGTCAGAATCAACTTGATGGCAATGGGTTTGGTTTGGTTGGTTTTCTAGAAGCTGGAAAAGGCAAAGACTCAATTCTGCCCTACAGCTTCCAGAAGGAGCCAGCCCTGCCAACACCCTGATTTAGCCCTGTGAAACCCCTTCTGGACTTCTGACCTCCAGAGCTGTAAGAGAATACATGTGTGCCGTTTTCTAGCTACCATGTATGTGATGATTTCTTGTAGCCACCATGAAAAGCAAATACAAGCAGTGTTCCTGGCCTTTGCAGCCCTGGTGGCACAGTGGTTAAGAGCTCAGCTGCTAACCAAAAGGTCGGCAGTTGGAATCCCCCAGCTGCTCCTTGGAAACCCTGTGGGGCAGTTCACTCAGTCCTGTAGGGCCACTATGAGTCAGAATTGACTTGATGGCAATGGGTTTTGGTTTGCTCATTCTTGGCCCCTACCCACTAGATGCCAGTAGCACACCCTCCAAAAACATCTCCACATGTACCTTGGGGCAGCATCTGGCAAGTGGGGACACTGAACAGGTGGGGACACCGAACTGCAGTCACTCTTTCTTGAGTCCTTTCGTTGGCTGACACACACGTATCACAGCATCTCACTCTCACTAACTTCAAGGGGGGCACTTCAGTTGCCTCCCGGCCCATTCTGCAGATGAGAAGGCTAAGGCACAGAGTGGTTAAGTGGCCTGCTGTGTGTGTTGGCGGGGGCACAAACTGGGAGGGCAGAGCCAAGACTCCTGTCTTTAACCTTGAAGCCTTGGCTCCAGGCTCCTCAGCCAGCACCCTCCCCGTGCCCTCCACCAGCAGGGGGCACTGGCTCTGCTGTCCCTGGCTCAGGCCCTCCCTCAGTGGAGCTCCTGGGGGCTCTGCAACCCAGGTAAGGGACAGCTACCCCTCTGGCACCCCAGTTCTTGGGCTTCCTGGAGAAGCTGATGGGGTGCAACTGATGTAGGCAAGGGTCAGAGGGACCTGGGGGTGCAGGGGTGGTGGATGAGCAGGTGAAACAGGGACGCTGACCACTGGGAGCAGGGCGAGGCATTGAGAGCCAGGCCATGAACTCTGTCCTTTTGTGTCTTTTCTATAGAACACCACTTGGGTGGGTTAGGATCCACCTCCAGTATGAACCCATCACTGCTGAGTCGATTTCGACTCATAGAGACCCTATAGGACTGGGTAGAACTGCCTCATAGGGTTTCCAAGGCTGTAATCTTTACAGAAGCAGACTGCCACATCTTCCCATGGAGTGGCTGGTGGATTTGAACCGCTGAACTTTTGGTTAGCAGCCGAGGGCTTAACCACTGTACCACCAAGGCTTCTTGACTCCAGTATGACCGCACGTTAACTGATAACACTGTCAAAGACCCTATTTCCAAACAAGGTCACGTTCACAGCTACTGGGGGTTAGCACTTGAGTATACCTTTTTGGAAGGCACAGTTCAATCCACGACAGGGTCCACCAGTTTCTTTCTGAGAAAGGGATGTGGAAGGAGAGCCTGTGGGCTGGTGCACTGGAAAAGGTCCTTATCTGTCCTCTCACTTGAGCAGGGGGATGGCAAAGCTGGGGAAAAAGGCATTTTCCTGAAGAATTCTGAAGACATTGTCTTCCAACTGCCATGTTGACATTGAGCCACCCTGAGATTTTGATTCCAACAATTTTTTTTTTTTGGTAGGGAACCATTTTCATTTCATCTCCAAAGGCTTTTAGAGTCTCCTCATTAGCCTAGTTTTCCGAATCATAACAGATGCCTTGGTGGGGCTTTTGCATTCATTGCACCGAGTGCTAGGAGGACCTTCCCATCTAGAAACTCATGGGCTTCCATGCTGGGAATTCTTTGTGTGTGTGTGTCATTTGTTTGATAATTCATACCTTCCACTTTTTCCATGGGGTCCCTGAGTGGTGCAAATGGCTAAATGCTCGACTACTAGCTGAGAGTTGGCAGTTCAAAACCCACCCAGAAGTGTCTCAGAAGAAAGGCCTGGCAATCTGCTTCCAAAAGGTCATAGCCCTGAAAACCTTGTGGAAAAGTTGCACTCTGCACACATGGGGTCGCCATGAGCCAGGAACGACTTCATGGCCACTAACAACAACTACAGCTTTTTACATACTTTCTATTTATGAAACATAGGCCTTGCTCAATTGATCTTCTAATTTTCACCTCTCCTCCCCTCCTCCTTACTGCCCATTAAAAAATAAATCTTCACTATCTGGGAAATTTTTCTTAACTTTTTCTTCCAACTCTGCTATTGCTTTTTTAAAATTTCCAACTTTCATACTTATAATGCCAAGGAACTTGTCCTTGTTCTCCTGAACTTCCTTTTTCTGAGCAAACCATTCATGTTACCTGGGCACGATACCCACTCCTCCCTTGGAGACTGTTAATGACAGAGCTTGTGAAGTTTTCTTCTGTTCACTGCATTTTCTCTATTTCCTCCTTTTCTATGTTTGTTTACCTTTTGTCTGAACTTCTTATTGGAAGCTTTTCTCAGATGTCTGGTGAAAATACTTTTTTTTATGTGCTGTTGTTGTTCGGTGCCATCGATTCAGTTCCGACTCATAGCGCCCCTATGTACGACAGAGCAAAATATGGCCTGGTCCTACACCATCCTCATGATCGTTGTTATGCTTGAGCACATTGTTGCAGCCACTGTGTCAATCCATCTTACTGAGGATTTTCCTCTTTTTTGCTGACCCTCTACTTTACCAAGCATGATGTCCTTCTCCAGGGGGCTCATCCCTGCTGACATGTCCAAAGTATGTGAGATGTAGTCTCACCATCCTTGCTTTTAAGGAGCATGCTGGCTGTACTTCCTTCAAGACAGATTTGTTCATTCTTTTGGCAGTCCATAGTACATTCAATATTCTTCTCCAAACCATAATTCAGAGACATCAATTCTTCTTCCGTCTTCTTTATTCATTGTCCAGCTTTCCCATGCATATGAAGCTATTGAAAACACCATGGCTTGGGTCAGGCACACCTTAGTCTTCAAGGTGACATCTTTGTTTTTTAACACTTTAAAGACATCTTTTGCAGTAGATTTACCCCATGCAATGGGTCCTCTGATTTCTTGACTGCTGCTTCCATGGGTGTAGATTGTGGATCCAAGTAAAAGGAAATCCTTGACAACTTCAATCTTTTCTCCATTTATCATGATGTTGCTTATTGGTCCAGTTGTGAGGATTTTTGTTTTCTTTATGTTGAGCTGTAATCCATACTGAAGGCTGTGGTCTTTGATCTTCATCAGTAAGTGCTTCAAGTCTTCTTCAGTTTCAGCAAACAAAGTCATGTCATTTGCATAATGTCGGTTGTTAACGAGTCTTCCTCCAACTCTGAAGCCCCGTTCTTCTTCATATAGCCCGGCTTCTTGGATTATTTGCTCAGCATACAGATTGAATAAGTATGGTCAAAGGATACAACCCTGACATGCACTTTACCTGACTTTAAACCATGCAGTATCCCCTTTGTTCTGTTCGAATGACTGCCTCTTGATCTAAGTACAGGCTCCTCATGAGCACAATTAAGTGTTCTGGAATTCTCATTCTTTGAAATGTTATCCACGATTTGTTATGATCCACACAGTCGAATGCCTTTGCATAGTCACAGGTAAACATCTTTCTGATATTCTCTGCTTTCAGCCAGGATCCATCTGACATCAGCAATGATAGCCCTGGTTCTACATCCTCTTGTGAATCCAGCTTGAATTTCTGGTAGTTACCTGTCAATGGATGGTTGCAACCACTTTTGAATGATCTTTGGCAAAATTTTACTTGTGTGTGATATTAGTGATAAAAATACTGTTCAATAATTTCCACATTCTGTTGGATCACCTTTCTTTGGAATTGGCGCAAATATGGATCTCTTCCGGTTGGTTGGCCGGTAGCTACCTTCCAAATTTCTTGGCATAGACGAGTGAGCACTTCAGCACTGCATCCATTTGTTGAAGCACCTCAATTGGTATTCTGTCAATTCCTGGAGTCTTGATTTTCACCAACACCTTCAGTGCAACTTGGACCTCTTCCTTCAGTACCGTAGGTTCTTGATTACATGCTTCGTCCTGTAATCATTGAATGTCAACCAATTCTTCTTGGTACAGTACTCTGTGTATTCCTTCCATCTTCTTTTGATGTTTCCTGCATCATTTCATATTTACCCTTAGAATCCTTCAGTGTTGCAACTCAAGGCTTGAATTTTTTCTTCAGCTCTTTCAACTTGAGACATGTTCTTCCCTTTTGGTTTTCTATCTCCAGGTCTTTGCACATTTCATTATAATACTTTGCCTTCTCAAGCAGCTCTTTGAAATCTTCTGTTCGGCTCTTTGACTTCATCATTTCTTCCGTCCATTTTAGCTACTCTATGGTTCAAGAGCAAGTTACAAAGTCTCTTCTGACATTCATTTTGGTTTTTTCTCTTTTTTTTTCCCGTCTTTTTAAAGACCTGTTTCTTTCTTCATATATGACGTCCTTGATGTCACTCCATAACTCGTCTGGTCTTCAGTCATTAGTGTTCAATGTGTCAAATCTATTCTTGAGATGGTCTCTAAATCCAGGTGGGATATACTTGAGGTCGTACTTTGACTCTCACGGACTTGTAATTTTCTTCAACTTCGGCTTGAATTTGCAGATGAGCAATTGATGGTCTGCTCCACAGTCAGGCCCCAGTCTTGTTCTGACTGATGATATTGAACTCTTCCATAGATGTAGTCTATTTGATTCCTGTGTATTCCATCTGGTGAGGTCCATGTGTATAGTCACCGTTTATGTTGGTGAAAAAAGGTATTTGCAATGAAGAAGTTGTTGGTCTTGCAAAACTCTACCATGCGATTTCATCGTTTTTATTACCAAGGCCATATTTTCCAACAACCGATCCTTCTTTGTTTCCAACTTTTGCATTCCAAACACCAGTGATTATCAATGCATCCTGATTGCATGTTTGAGCAATTTCAGACTGCAAAAGTTGGTAAAAATCCTCAATTACTTCATCTTTGGCCTTAGTGGTTGGTGCGTAAATTTGAATAACAGTCGTATTAAATGGTCATTCTTGTAGCCATATGGATATTATTCTATCACTGACAGCATTGTACTTCAGAATAGATCTTGAAATGTTCTTTTTGATGATGAATGTGTCGCCATTCCTCTTCAATTTGACATTCTTGGCATAGTAGACCATATGATTGTCTTATTCAAAATGGCCAAGACCGGTTCATTTCAGCTCACTAATGCCTAGAATATCAATGTTTATGCATTGCATTTCATTTTTGAAATGCACACGGACAGAGTCTCTCAGAGAGATGGAGAGAAAGAGTCTTGGATCCAGCCATTCCTGAAATTAGTTATCCCTGGATTTTCCATTTACATGAGTAAATATATTCCCTCTGTTTAAGCCACAGTGAGCTAGGTTTCTGTCACTGCAGCCAAGTTGCTCCTGACTTCCTCCTAGATTCTTTTTGCTGCTCTAAGCCTCTGATCTTGGCTGGCTGCTAAGACCCCACAGTTGAGGAGTCCTGCCTGGGCTCATCTGAGAGGAAGAAAACACCTGAGATGAGAAAACAGAACTGTATTTGCAAGCAGGTTGTGGTGGTTTTGGAAAGCCATTTCCAAGTCATCGGGTGAATTTCTCCTCCCCCCACTCAACTCTGGAGGTTGCAAGTTCTGTTTGCACCTGTCCTGGGAGGGGCAGGTGGGTGGGTGAGCTGGTGAGAGTAAGGGCTGGGTGGGGGCAGTGTGTGGTGGTAGATGGGACTTAATTATTTTCTGCTCTTCACGGTAGCTAGTTCATTTCCTTCCTGAAGAGAGCAGCGTTGACCTTCACCTCCAGCCCCACCAACTGGCAGCAATGCCTTGTCAGTGTGTTTATGACAAATTAATTGTGCAGAGGGGGGAATCTCACTGCCAGGTGGATAGTGCTGCTGGGAACGGAGAGGACGCAGGTGGTGGATCAGCCGGCGTTCTGAGAGTCCATTTTTATCTCCTGGCTGATATGGGGCCTGTTAACCACAGACCTTGGGCAAACTCTGAGGTAAGCGAATGGTTTTCAGCTCACCACAGAGGAAAGGCAATCCCAGAAGCAGCAAACCAACCTTAAGTTCAACCCATCCTCATATCTGGTGGCTTGAGTTTGCAGACCAGACATCCCAGGAAGGAATGATCACCACGGTGTTTGAAATAAGTTTGCCCCCATTAAACAAAAGAAACAAAACTGTTGCCATCCAGTTGATTCCAACTCATGGCCATTCCTTGTGTTATAGTGTAGAACTGCTCCATGGGGTTTTCTTGGCTGTAATTTGGGAAAAAGGAGGCCGGGTGGTGCAGTGGTTAAGTGCTTGGCTGCTGACAGAAAGACTGGCTGTTCAAACCCACCAGTCACTTGGGGGGGGGGCGGGGGGAGATGTGACATCTACTTCCATAAAGATTACAGCCTTAGAAACCCTATTAGGCAGTTCTGCTGTGTCCTATAGGATTGCTATGAGTACAAATTGAATCGATGGCAATGGGCTTGGTATTTAATTTGGAAGAAAGTCTAGCACCTCCTGGAGAGCTTATCAGGGAGCTTGTAGGTGGTTTGAGTCCACCCAAAGTGCCTCAAAAGAAAGGCCTGGCAATCTACTTTTGAAAAACAAGCCATTGAAACCCCTGTGGAACCCAGTTCTACTCTGACACACACGGGGTCACCATGAGTCAGAGTCAACTCACTGGCAACTGGAACCCAGTTTGCGCTAGACTATTAATTTAAAAATTAGTGGTTCGAACCCACTCAGGTTAGACTGGGCACCTGAAGAGACTGCCTGTATGAGGTCAGTCTCAGCTGGGACCTGAAGGCCAAGCAGCAAGAGCTAAGGAAAGGGGGCAGGAGAGGCCAGAGGAACAAGCTGTAGTAGGGGAGCGGAAATCTGACTCGGCTGGTTTCAGCACCAAAGGTCTCCTAACGGACAAGTGCAGGGACAAAAGCACTTCAGGAATGTCTGCATTCAGGAGCTCAGTGTCCCTGCACTCTGCCTTTAAGAGGCACACCATATGTGCTGGCACCTGCTCTGAGACCCTCTCAGTCAAGCTGGGAGCGGATACGTGGGCTTGTTCAACGGCCTTCCCCACTGACCCCTTGCACTGAGTCAGCCTCACGGGCTGGGCCTTCACTGGCCCGCGTCAGAGGGGTCTGCCTGAGGTGTGCGCGTGCATGCGAGCGTGCCTGCGTTGAGGGTGTCAGGCCTGCCCCACCGTGTACCACCTGGCTGATCTCTGCTTTCCTGTATCCTCCTCCATCCTCTTTTCCATGTCTAAAAGCTATCTCCCATCACGCTCTGTCCCCAAGAGTCCCCCGTCCCCGGCCCGGCCATCGGTTTTCACTGGCAGTATCTCGGTGCCCACGCCTCTTTTGGGGAACTCGGCCTTTGCGAACCCGCGGCCCTGGCGGCCATGTTGAACATGTTGAACAATCCTGCTGATTGGCCAGGAGAGGTCACCTGACCTACAGGCGCCCAATGGCTTCCACGGGGCCTGGCGGAGGGATCTGTCGTCTTGAAGCTCAGCCGAGAGACTGAGGCTGAGTCGAGAAGGTTCTAGAAAGCCCAGATGGTCGCCAAGAGGTTGGATGGCCAGGATGGGTCTTGGGAAGCCAGGTCTTGAGTGAGGAGAGCGGGTGGCCAGGGTAGAAGGAGCCGTGAAGTGGGCCCACGGGGTGTGGGGACGCCAGGTGGACCACCCTCTCTCAGCACACGAGGGGCGCCAAGGTAGTCCTGTCTGCCCGTCCCTTGCCCGAGAAGACACCTGCCAGAGCCACTGCAACCCCAAATCCAGCCCCAAATGCTGATTCAGTGGACGCATCAGGAAGCAGAGGGGACAAAAAGGCGTTTATGGGACTGGGACCACACTGCCCAGAGTTCCAGCACTCGCCTCCTCCGGCTCTCCCACGAGTCCACACCGCTGGCGGCAGCTTGTCCTCATCCCACCTCCCACTAACTTCCCTCCTTGGGGGCTCTGTCGTCTGCAGGTGTGGCGTCCCCGCTTCCAAGAGTCAGGGCTTCCATCTTGGAGTTGAGCGTGGTGATGACGCCAGGGGTGGCCTGGCCGACGTCGCCCTGGAAATCGCTATCAGATCGCGCGGGACCAGCATCTGGGGGAAGGGAAGATGGCGAAGGGACGTTGGAGCCATCAGACCTATGTTAACTGGGGTTGAAGCCGCGTGTCCCCACCCACGGGCTCGCCAGATGGCCCGACCAAGTATCCCCTGCCCTGGACCATCGCAGGCGCTCCTGTTCCCGTCCCCCCCCCCGCCCCGCCCCCTTTGGCCTGTCACCACAGTGTCTTAATCGCCCCGCCTCACGGGCTCTGTGAGGTGGGGCGGATGGTCTGTCCCCCGCTGCGGCCCCGCTCATCATATCCCTGTTGGCCCCAGGCCGTGATTCTGAGCATGTCAACTTTACTCCCTCCTCATGGCCTTTGACTTACCTCTCTCAGGTGAGTTCCGGTCAGGCCGGCGCCCCTGCTGGTTCCCACGCCCACGCCCGTCAGTCCCTTCAGGCTGACCCCGCTGGTCCCCACACCCACGCTGTCGGTCTCTCACTTCCAGGTGCACCCCGCTGGTCCCCACGCCCACACATCAGCCTCTCACCTGCTGTCTCTTGTCTGTGTGTGCTACCTGCCAGATACCCACCCCACGCCCGCTGGGCCATGAGCCTCCTCTGTGCCCCTGCAGCCCCTTCTCCCCCTCCTCAGGCAGGTGGCACTGCCTGGCTGGGCAGCCAGCTGGAGCAGCCCATGGGCCAGGTGCTGAGGCCAGTAAGGAATTCTGCTAGGATTTTCTCCTTTTTGTCCTGCCCTCCCCGGGCTCTAGCTTCCCTTGGCTACCCAGCCACGACTGTGTCTCCCACAGCCCCCACAGCTCAGAGCAGAAGTGCTGGTGGGCTTCATAAGGGGGGGTATTGCTGGCCATCTGGACCCTCTTGTTCCTCTCCTTGCTGTGAGGAGCTTGAGCCCACGGTCAGGGGTGGAGCCCTAGGGATGGCTGAGCACGAGGTAGAAGGAACAGGGATCTGTGAATGACGTCAGTGGCAGCCCCCTCACGTGGACCTGAGAGAGGACTGAGTGTCAAGCAGGCAGGACCACACGTTTGGGGTCTCTGCTGCAGCAGGCTGGCCTGATCCCGGAGAGACAGTCTCATGGGCTGTGGATCCCCTCTCTGGAGGCCTAAAAGGATGATGAGGACTATGACGACAGTCACAATAGCTCCCACTGCTTGAACGTACCAGGCATGGGGCTGAGCACTGGGGTGCTTATCCACCCCCCGCAACTGTAGGAGGTACAGGCTGTTGTCATCCTCACTTTACAGATGAGGGCTTGGAGGCTCAGAGAGCTAAGTGACTCGGGGTGGGTCCCTTGGCTAGAAAGATTTGGCCACGGACAGTCTGACTCCAGAGCTCCTGCTGTCTACCGTCACCCCATGCTGTTACCCAGACTCCAGGAAAGAGGAGTCTAGTGAATGAGTGTTGAATGAATGAATGAGAGCGAGAGAGAACATGCAGGGGTCCACTGTGGCCCTGGGCTTACCTTCATTCTCCCTCAGCTCCCCAAGGTCCTTCTTGTTTCCTTCCAGACCAGCTGACCCGTCCGTCATTTTTGTTACTTTTGCTGACAGTGGTGTCCTCGCACGCTTCATGTGGACTTTCTGGGGCTCGTCCCCCTCTGACTGAGGTCCTGGTTTGGGCATCTGCTGTTTAAATGAGGCCTCTGCGCTAGGGGTGGCAGAAACTGTGGATCGGCCAAAGAGACAGATGCCAGGGCAGGGGTGAGCTGGGCAGTGACCCTGGAGTCCGACCCTCACCTGGCTCACGAGCCCTCGTGGTGGACCCTCCCCTTGAACATCCTCCCTGCAGCCCATGCTGTACTTGGCCCACAACCCAGGGAGTCACTGCCACATTGCCCAGCCCCTGCCCATACCATTGCTCTCCTGGGATGCCCCCTCTCTGCCCCTGGTAGGCCAGCCTTGGCCTCACCTTGCCCTACCCCTCAGACTGGTGTCCCTCCCCCTCCCAGCAACTGCCCTCCTGAGGGTCACCACCACCCTGCCAGCTCCACCTCTGATGGTGTCTCCCCACCTCTGGAGGCTTCTCCTGGCATGCCTGGCTTTCCTTCTCCTCCTGGGTGTTCCCCTGCAGGCCTCTTTGCTGTTTCTCTCCCTCAGCCCATGTCTGGATTCCCAGGGCAGCAGAGGACTGAGACCCCGTGGTCACTGAGTGGCCACAGTGCTTAGAGGGCACCAGGTCCCTTTATTGGCTCCTGTCCTCTCTGCTCCTTGGAAGCATTCTTCCCAACTGCAGCTGCCTCCCCACCCCTGCTTCTCCAGGGAGACCAGGCCCATTTTACAGATGAGGAAACTGAGGTCCTGAGGTGGGTCACGGAGGATGGGAACCCAGAGTGCAGGCTCCAGAAGCCCTGCCTGTTGTACTCTGTGGTATGGTCTCCTGGTGGAAGGACAGGAATTTCCCATCATGTCTCTCCCCCTACCAGAGACTCTGGTTCAAGACCCTTCAGGGGAGGGGGATTGGGGTGTGGGTGAGGCCGGTTACCTGGGGGGCTTCTTGTGGGGGTATAGACAGGGCTTTCGTCCAGGGTGCCGTGGAGGCTCATCTTGTTGTGGTGTCCTAGCTGCACCTGTTTGCAGTGCAGCATATAGATGTCCCGCGATCCCCAGGCACTGGCCGGGGCCTCCTGCATTGAGGGATCACCTGGCGCCGTTGGAGGTGGTTGGGGAGGTGCCGTGGAGCCTGGCAGGGAGGCAGCAGCATGGTCTTCCTGGAGGGAACTCCAGATGTCCCTGCTCCCCACACACAAAGTCCTGCCAGATGGGAGAGGCTGGGCTCTGAATTCTCCCTAGACCCCATCAGACTGGGAGCCACCAAACAGAGCTTGGAACTGGCTCGTTTAGGTTTGAACCTTTGCTGAGAATTTGCATTTCTGACAGGTTCCGAGGAAGTTGTACGAAAGAATCACCTGGAGATCTTGTTTAAAATGTAGATTCCGATTCAGTATGTCTGGGGTAGACATGCAAGCTCTCAGCTGGGAACTTGTTAGAAATGCAATTTCTCAGCAGCGGTTCCAACCTGAATGAACCCGTTCAAGGGCTGCAAAGTCAGACTCCAGTCTGGAGGGGACGGGGCAGAGCTGAACAGTTAGGGAATGAGTGTCACTGGAGCACTGGCAAGCCCTAAAGGTGGGGGCCTAGTTCTGCTGCAGTGTTTAGTCTCCTGACCTCATCGAGGGGAAAGTCTCCTTCTGCGGTGAGCTAGGTGTCGTTAACGCCTCCAGACGAGTGCTCAGAGCCGCTGAGAGGCAGAGCTATGACCTTGTTTTGTTTTCCTGGCATGGGCTTCATGGTTTTCAATTTAAGGTAATGATATGAAATTTTAATTTAAGATATATTTGAGTAAAATAAGATGAAGCATTTAAAAACATTACTCAATAATCAGACATGGGCGTGGTCAAAATCAGGAACGTGGTACACAAAGGACCAACATTTGGAAAACATTGACCGAGATTCTAGAACAAAGTCTTTCAGAGTTGGGGAAACTGAGGCCCAGTGTGGGGAAGGGCTCCTCTGACCCTCATCGCAAGGCTGGACAGATGGATGGCCCTGTGCCCTCCAGCCACAGTGCCTGGTACAGAGGAGGCACTCAATCTCCAGGACTGTGTTTCATCAAAACGAGGATGCTACTTCAGGTGAGATGCATCCCTATTTACAAGATGTTAAAACGTGAAAAACAAAATGTGTGTCTCAGAACAAATAAAATACGGTAGTCTGTGACATTCGGCTGGGAGAACGAATTGAGTTCCATTTGTCATGGGAAAAATATAAGGTCCCATTGAAAATGAGGCAAAAGGTATTGGAGTGGAGAGAAAGCTGGAGAGGTTTGATCTAAGTACAAAGAAGGACTTGCCCTTCCTCTGGATGACAAGTCCAGGACCAAGCCATGAAAGTGGTCCTTGGAAATCTGAAAGCCACCCTTTCTCTTTGGAGAGTTAAACCTACACCACAGCCCATTACCCCTCAGGGGGTGCAGGTGCCCTTCCAGGTCCCCTCTCCTGAGTGTAGAGGGCTTACCTCTCTCCTCAGAGGCTGTGGGTTCCTGCATGATGTTAGTGTGTCCGATCTGGATGCCCTTAGAGTTATTAATGGAAATGTGGCAGCTGGATCCGGTCTGGACGATCATGTTGACTGTACTTTGCTGGTAAATATTTTCAAAGGACTGATTTTTCCTTCCAGAATCTTCTGCAAAACAGTATTTCACTCAGCCCCTGAGGTCACCTTTTAGCTAAATAACAGACTGTTTCACAAAATAAAGGTTATCACCTGTGAGTCCTGTGTTCCTTTAAGAAAAATCATCTATACGAGACCAAACGGTCAACAATTAAACAAAGATGAGAATGTAAGGGGGCAGGGTGACTAGATGAATGGAAACGGAACAACCAGAATGGAAACATGGGGACTGGTCACGCATCGTGAAGAACATAACCAATGTCACTGAACAATTTGTCTAGAAACTGTTGAATGAGAACTTAACTGCTGTGTAAACTGTCACCAAAAACACAAAATCAGAATTAATGATATTTCATGCTATCCATTTGCCTTTTTTTTAGGGAACAGAGGTTACAAATACTAGTTGGCAGCACCCCCATCTCCTGGGGAGCTTGTTAAAACACAGATTCCCAGGCCCCCACTCTGGGGTTCTGAGTCAGTCGGTCTAAGGTAGACCAGAAACCAGCATGGTTCACAAATGCAGCCGCTTATCAGCACTGTTTGGGAATTGCCAAGACAAGCCACCCTTTCTATGTGCCCTGCCACCCCCATGGCCAGGCCACCCATCATACTGCTGGCCGGGAGAACTGCAGGAGCCTCAAGCCACTGCCCCCATCCACCGTCCCCGCCACCCAGGCATGCACAGCCCTGACCACTGAGCTCCAAGGCCCCTTCTCCCTTCAGCAGTGGCTGCAAGATAGCTGTCTGGGGGCCATGTCTGGCCACTGATATATTTAGTTTGCACGGCATTTTTAAGGGTTCGAGTTCATCACCAATGTTTAAAATCTGACTGCCGTTCCTTCCTTGAAACAGTCTTAGGATGCTGAGACCCCTTGGGGATCCATGAATGGGAGGGGTCAGCCCCACATGGGCAGGGGGCACCTGCTGGGCTTTGCCAACTCCGTAGGGCTGTAATGGGATCTTCCTGGGACCCTTCCTCTACAAATCAGTATTTAAAAGTACGTTATAACGGTATTACTGCAAAGATGAATATAATCCAGGCTGGATACATTATTAAAAAAATTAGATAGGCATTATTACTATAACATTAATTTTTATCTTCTGATTTTAAAGGAAATTAAAATGTTTTTGTGGACCTCTAAAAGTACTGTGTCTGAGAGAAGTGGGCTGTGGGACTCTGCCCTCTGAGTCCCTGAGCCCAGCCTTGCCTTCTGTTCCGGCAACTTAAAAACCCCACGTTGGGCAAAGCACTCTATGAGACCTGCCACCAAACTCACACTGACCTCCTGCACCCCAGGTGATGAAGTTGGGAATGGGCCCTCCCCTCCCCACCTCTCTGCTTCTACAACTGTAGGCTTCAGGCCACGCCTCCAGGAAGCCCTCCCTGGTTGCTGCCCCCAGCACGCCTGCCCTCCTGGAACCTGCTGGAACTGCTGGGGCATGTCTAACAAGACAGAGTAGACAGCAAAGACCCTGGAGGGTAGTGGTTTCCTCCACAGCTCAGATCCCCTGCCCTGGTCCAAGTGCAGGCAGCAGGTGAGGGCTCACCTGGTCGATAAATCGCCCATGTCTTTGAGTTCTGGTCAAGACTTAGGAGGTGCTTACTCCTCATTGCATACAAGTCTGGGTTGACATCTTTCGCAGTCTTCATTCCCAGGGCCTGGGCGATGTTCAGGGCGCCCCGGGGCCCATCCGCTGCCAGCAGTCTGTAAATTGCTTCCTCTGGAAGGCAGCAGGCCGGTGGTTAGGAGGGCCCCCGGGGTCTGGGTCAGCTCCAGCACCCACTGGCTCTGTAACCTTGAGCGAGTGATCTGCCCCTCTGTGACCAGTCTCCCCAACTGTAAAATGGGCATCATAACTGCACCATAGAGGTGGTTCTGAAAATCCATGTGTGATGGACACAAAGTGCTTTGCACAGTGCCTAGCACATGGCAGGTGCACAGGTGATGTTAACTGTTGATCCAGGAGTCGTCCCTGGGTGGCGCAAATGGATAACGCACTCAGCCGCTAACTGAAAGGTTGGAGGTTCGAGTCCACCCAGAGGTGCCTCGGAAGGAAGGCCTGGCGATCTACTTTCAAAAAATTAGCACTGAAAACTCTGTGGAGCACAGTTCTACCCTGACATACATGGAGTTGCCAGGAATTGGGGTCGATCAAAGAAATAACTATTGATCAAAGACATAATTCCTTGGCCATTTAAATTCTTCATTGTGAAGTCTGAGCCTGGCCTCTGAACGCTGTGAGGACCTAGTGGCCGTGGGACATGGCCCTGATCCATCCTAACATCTCAAGTGACCCGGAGGGCTTGGGGGAAACAGGCCAGGTGCTGAGAGGAAAAGAAGATGCTTACCCCGCTCACTGAGTGGGGACCCCAGGCTCCGGGGAATGTTGGCTGCGGTTTGCAGGGGTTTCTGGGCTGGAGAAAGAAAGATGGGTCAGGCGGCTCAGCTTCCTTTTCTGTAGATGAGGGAGTTTTTTCCTAGGGGAGAGTTATTTTCTGTGAAGTAGAACAGAACAGAAGAATAGTTCCCTCCCAGGGTTGCAGAGAGAATCAAGTCAAATGACCACGAACCCCTGGGCAGAGCCTCCTGCATTGTAAGCACTCGATAACATCAGCTCTTTTTGCTTTTGGCCCTCAAACTAGAAAAAAAGGTGTGGGGGTGGGGGTCTAGAGTGATATCGGAGGCCTGGGGGTGCAGTGGTTAAGAGCTCAGCTCCTAATCAAAAGGTTAGCAGTTTGAATCCACCAGGCACTCCTTCGAAACCCTGTGGGGCACTTCTCCTCCGTCCTATGGGTCACTGTGAGTTGGAATGGACTCAGTGGCAACGGGTTTTTTTTTTTTTTTTTTTAGAGTGATAGTAAGAAGCCCTGGAGGTGTAGTGGTTAAGTGCTCGGCTGCTAACTGAAAGGTGGGCTGTTCGAACGACCAGCCACTCCACACGAGAAAGATGTGGCAGTCTGTTTCCGTAAAAGATTGCAGCCTTGGACACCCTGTGGTCTCTATGAGTAGGTCACTATGAATAGGAATAGACTCGACGGCAGTGGGTTTTTAGGGTATTACTTTGTTCTATTACTGTTAGCTTTATTACTATCATTATTATATTCCATAGAAGTCCCTGGGTGGTGTGAATTGAATGGTTAAGTGCTCAACTACTAGCCAAAAGTTTGGCTCTTTGGACCCACCCAGACGCACCCCGGAAGAAAGGCCTGACAATCTGCTTCCAAAAGGTCACAGCCTTGAAAACCCCATGGAGCAGTTCTACTCTGCACACGTGAGGTCGCCATGAGTCAGAATCACCTCAACGGCAACACAATTTTCTGTCACTATTATCAACGTTTTGCCAGCACTGGGCTGCGCACTGTGTGTAACCCTCTCGGCAACCCTGTGAAGCAGCCTTGGCCAGGAAATGAAATCAAGGCTCAGCGAGGGAACAATGGGAGTGTGGCAGAGCCCAGCGTGAAGCCAGGTCTGTGGGCCGGAATCTGGGCTTTTCTGTTGCCTGATGGCTTGTGCTGAGTCCTACCCGCCTCCTCCGATGGCCGGTTACCACGGCTGGGCCCTGCCTCGGCCAGCTCTGAGGGAATCACAGCTCCAGTTCCATCCCCAGGCAAGCACCAGGTGGCGGGGCCTGTGAGGGTGACTGTCGACACAGCCTTCATTCGGTAGAGGACTTGGTTGAGCTCCTTCTTGGACACTTGGCATTTCCTCACCAGCTGGACAGTCTTCACGGGGGAGGCAGCCTCCCGCAGCACCTGCAGAATTTTTTGCTCCAGGTCGCCTAGGCGAGAAGGAAGAGGGGCAGAGATGATGTGAGTGCCCCCACCACCGAGCCCCTTCAAACAGGGCCCAGGGAGAGGCCGGGGGCAGAGGCCTGGCAGGCACCCAGCATAGCAGCAGGGACAGCCCCTTCTGCTCAGTGAGAGACACCTACCATAAAAACCAAACCCATTGCTGTTGAGTCGATTCCGACTCATAGCCACCCTCTAGGACAGAGTAGAACTGCCCCATAGAGTTTCCAAGGAGCCCCTGGTGGATTCAAACTGCTGACATTTTGGTTAGCAGCCATAGCTCTTAACCACTACACCACCAGGGTTTCTGAGAGATGCACAGGGCAGACCAGAAACAGCTGTGACTGACAGCTGAGTGGCTGGAGGAGGCATCCAGAGGAGAGGCAGGGCCTTGATGGGGGAGGAATGGGCTGTAAAGCAGGAGGGGGAGAGTGAAGGAAAGTCAGTTCCTGAGGACGTGGCATCTGTGTTCTCTGGTCCCCATCACTGTCCTCCCTGCAGAAGGAAGCCGCCCCTCCTTGGAGCCTTATGAAGTAGGAAGTAGCCCTACGGTTAACCTCCATCTCAGCCAGAATCCTGATAGACATTCAGAAATAAATCTTTCCCCTGAGGCCCAGGAGACCCTACTCCTGGGTCTCTCTCAGATCTCAGCAGCCTGAGCATGAATCTGGATCCTTCTGCACCTACAAGGTCCTGGTCTCCACCTCCCTGACTTCCCTCCAGGTGTCAGCCCCACTTGCCCCTGGGTCTTTCTACATGTTCCTCGGCCAGGGACACTCAGCCCTCTCTTCCCTGTCCAATGACTGGACCTCCAGCTCTCGCTGACACTGTCTTCTTGGGAAGCTCAGCACAGGTGGGTGCTCTTTGTGTGTGGATCCCCTGAGAATGTCCCCAAGGATCCCCTACTGTAATCCCCTGAGGCATCTGGCCTGTTTCCTGTGGCACCTCCATCTTAGCACAGTGCTGGACACATAGTAGGTGCTCACGAAATGGCAGTGAGCAGGTGAGTGAGTGAGTGAACGAGTGGGTGAGTGGGTGGGTGAGTGAGTGAGTGGGTGGGTGGGTGGGTCAGTCAGTGTGTGAGTGAGTGGTTGGTGAGTAAGTGGGTGACTGAGTGGGTGTGTCTCTACCAGGACAGTTGTCCTGGTTGGTGAGTGAGTGGATGAGTCAGTGGGTGAGTGGGTGGGTGAGTGGGTGGGTGAGTGAGTGGGTGAGTGAGTGGGTGGGTGAGTGAGTGGGTGAGTAAGTGGGTAAGTGGGTGACTAAGTGAGTAGGTGTGTCTCTACCAGGACAGTTGTTCTGGTCGGTGAGTGAGTGGATGAGTCAGTGGGTGAGTGGGTGAGTGAGTGAGTGGGTGGGTGGGTGAGTGAGTGGGTGGGTGGGTGGGTCAGTCAGTGTGTGAGTGAGTGGTTGGTGAGTAAGTGGGTGACTGAGTGGGTGTGTCTCTACCAGGACAGTTGTCCTGGTTGGTGAGTGAGTGGATGAGTCACTGGGTGAGTGGGTGGGTGAGTGGGTGGGTGAGTGAGTGGGTGAGTGAGTGAGTGGGTGGGCGAGTGAGTGGGTGAGTAAGTGGGTAAGTGGGTGACTAAGTGAGTAGGTGTGTCTCTACCAGGACAGTTGTTCTGGTTGGTGAGTGAGTGGATGAGTCAGTGGGTGAGTGGGTGAGTGAGTGAGTGAGTGGGTGGGTGGGTGAGTGAGTGAGTGGGTGGGTGAGTAAGTGGGTAAGTGGGTGATTGAGTGGGTGTGTCTCTACCAGGACAGTTGTCTGCCCAGCTGACCCAGGGCAGGGTGTGGGTGACTCACCATGGACCAGCTGACAAGGCCTCAGTTCTCCTGCCCTGACTTTAAGGAGCCCTAGGCAGCCCACCCCATCACCCCTGCTCCTCCCCAGGGGAGGATCTCAAACGTCAAAACTGGCTGCTCTGCAGAAAGCCAGACCCAGAGGATTAAGTTGGGTAGAGGTGGTACAGGCACGCCCTGGAGCCACCAGCTGGGGAGAGCCCACAGTGGGTGGAGGCCTTCCTGTCATCAGGAAGTACCTCACCCCCAAAATCCCCAAGGGAGGCTCACAGTAGGCCCTTTCTGGGGCAGTGGCCCACCCCTTTCGATCTAGGTTTTTCTTTCCTAATGGGACGCTCCTTTAGGTGTCTTGGCTCCCTCGGGCAGGGCTCAGTGGGGGAGGGGATAAATGGAGCTCCCCTTGTGATCAGGGAAAGAGCAAGTACAGACCTGGGAGTGCTGCCCCTTCATGCAAAGTGACACCCCCAGTGGGAAGTGACACCTCTCCAGCTGGCTGCACACCTGCTCTTTGGCTGGTTTGGAGGAGTTTTGGTTCTCGCAACGCCTGCTCAGGAGGTTGGCTCCACTTCACCTCTCCCTTTGTCTCCTCCTAACTTCCCCGACACCAAAGGAGAGGTGGACCCTGAGAGTCAGTGAAACCAGAGCCCTAGGGCTGGCTGGCTCAGGCTCCTGTGTGCCCAGCTGATATGCCTGAAAACGGATGTTGTAAAAGGGACCGAGTGTAAGCGACCAGTTGTAATGGAACGGAAATCAGCCAGAGGAGAAAAAAAGTGAGAAAAGCCTTTACCAAGTGCCCTTGCCTGTACCTGCAGGGGCCCCACACTCTGCCGGCCCCCTCCCCAGCACACCCTCTTCTCCTTCAGACCCTGTAATGGGTGCTTTCCCAGGGTTCAGCCACTTATTAGCTGTGTAACCACTCAGTGCCTCAGTTTTCCCCATCTGTGAAATGGGAATAATAACAGTGCCTACTTCAGTGAAGCGGTTCCACTCTGTCCTATCGGGTCGCTATGAGTCGGAATTGACTCCACGGCAGTGGGTACTTCAATGATTGTCGTAAGGATTCAACGAGACAAGAACTTGAAGCACCTCCAGGCACAGACCACGGGGCTTAGTGAGTGCCTGAGCCCAGGATTCAGGCACCATTAGCCTTTGCGGTTCTTCCAGGAGGAAAATGTTATCTGAGGCAAGAAGGAAACGGGGGAGGGGGGGACACACTCACATACACATCTTATCAAAGCAATGCCCTTGCCTCTCAAAATGAGTATAAAGAACAGTTTCCAAGCCCAGCTCCCACACTCGCCAGCTGTGCTAGCCCCAAGAGAGTCCCTTTGGCTGTGTCATCTGTAAAGCGCCGCTGCAGGCTGTGTTGCCAAGATGCAGGCAGGTGTGCTGTGAGGTGTCTAGCACATAGTCAGCTCTCTAAACAGACTCTCCTTCTTCCTATTACAGGTGTTGTTTAGGATACTGTTGTCATCACCGCTGTCATCTGGGCCAAGGAAAGGAGCCAGAAAGAGAAGCTCATATCCCACCCTGACCCCCAGGCTTCTTTGGAAGGAAGAAGTAACTACCTTTTTCGCCTGGGTCAGCAGGGGTCTCGGCCATACTGAACGGTGGCCCCGGGCTCTTGGTCTGGTGAGTCCTTTCGTGGGTGAGTCCGGTGCTTCCTGTGGTTCTTCACTCATAAGAGAAGTCAATTCTAGCTGGCGGATGTCAGCTGCTCACATCTCGGAAACAGGCCTAGCCTGTCTGGTTTCCTGCCAGCCAAACCTGATGAATTTTCTACAGAAACAGAAAGTGAAGCTTCTCCTTGTGGATTTTGAAAGAAACGAAATTGAAACCGAAGATTGATAGGCGGGACGGGGTGGGGAGGATGGGCTTGGCATGACCACAACAGCCCAGGGAGCTCCCGCACCATGCCCAACCCCAAAGCACAGAGGAGACGTTCGTGTGCCTATCAAAGTGACAGCTCTTTTCAGTGAGCACCTACTGGGCACTCCCAGCCTTGTGTGCCCCTCTACCTGGGCCGGTATTGTCTTCTTTCCTTGGAGGGGAAGCTGAGGCTGGGCCAGCAAGGTCTCAGCACAGGCAAAGGCAGCCTTACCTGCTACTGCCATGTGTTCCCTGGTCTGTAAAATCCAGACGTCTCGGGTGAACCACTCTCAGCTCACAGACCACATCAGCTTCCCAACCTCACGCTAGAACCTGCTGAATAATGTCAGCATAACAGATTAGAAAACACCTTCCTGTGGTCACTTCACAAATATCCCCTGAGGTTAACATCTGGGGGAGGGGGTACTCGGTGGAGCCTGGAGCCAGGATGCTTGGGTTCAAACCCAGCGCCACCATCTACTGGGTGTGTGACCTGGGGCACGTTACTTAACCTCTCTGTGCCTCAGTTTCCTTGCCTGTAAAGTGAAGTTAATACAAGTACCTGCCTCACATTGAATTGTAAATGTGGAAGTTGTTGTGTTTGTAGATGCTATACTCTGTGTATTTTCACCACCATAAAAAAGAGAGAGAGAAAAAAGAAAAAAAAGTATTCACTTTATGGGGCCCCGATCAGACTAGATGGGTTAACCCACTGACCAACCTCCCCCTCCCCGCGGTCTGCGATCATAACCTCATCTATTTCTCTAGTAAAAGGACTTTGATAAATTTTCAAATTTGGGGCCGGTGACCCCAAAGCAGTTCAGAACGACCATTCTCTTCCAGGCTACACAAGGGGAAACTGAGGGCAGCCCAGAGGTCAGGAGCTCAGCCCCAGAAATCTCTGGACTCAAGGAGACCCAGGGCTCTCCTCTGAGTCTCAGCACAGAGGGCTGGGAGGGTTTGCAGGTCCATGCGCACTTGGGGGACCCCTTCCCCCAGCAGTTCTATGCAAGGAGGGGCTTAGGGACAGCAACTGGGATGGAGGAGTCCTGAGGTTCGCTTGAATGTGTCTTTGCGGAGCAGACAGGAGGTGCCCACCTAATCTGAGCGATTCCCAGTCCTGGCTGCAGGTTAGAACTGCTCAGGGAGCTTTAAAAACCACT
Organism: Elephas maximus indicus; assembly: GCF_024166365.1. NCBI lineage: Eukaryota > Metazoa > Chordata > Mammalia > Proboscidea > Elephantidae > Elephas > Elephas maximus. Next base: position 11,624,098 of record NC_064843.1, on the reverse strand, counting down.
GGTGTCTGGCTGCATCCAGACCGTTAAATCCGCACCTGAACGGCGACCTCATAGCAGCCGAGGTAGAGAGTCAGCAAGTGTGGGCCAGGTCTATAAAAACAGCAAACCACCACGACATTTAGTTCCCCTCCATGTATAACTGAAAAGGAGCAGGTGGTTTAGGGTACTCAGGAGGTCACAGAGGCGCCCTCGGGAGGGTCTTGGGTGCAGCCCCCAAAGGCAAAGCGGGCAGCGGAGAGGGCGCAGTGCCAGGACTGGCCACCAGGTGGCGCCGGCTCACCAACCTGGGCTCTGGCACGGTCGCTCCCGGACCCTCTGATTTAGGAAAGAGGACCACCACCTCAGGTGAGGACACCCTATCCTGCCCCCCGCCTGGCCCCCGTCCGTCCTCCGTTCTTCAGACTTCCTGTCCTCGCATGTGTTGATCCATCATTCTTTCTATATCTGATAGAGTCAAGATCCCAGTTCTCTAGCTAAACCTCTCGAGGGATCCTCAGCCCTCATCGGACCGGCTTCTCTGCGACCACTGGCCCTCGGGAATCTTCTCTCCTCTGGCCTCCAGGCCTCACCCCTGGGTTCTCCCTCCTCCCTGGCAGCTCTGCTCTGGCTCCTTGGTCGGGTCCCTGCCTGCTCCTGATCTTTCAGGGTGGAGACCCAGGGCTTGTCCCTGACCCTCTAGGTCCCCAGGGGACGTAAAGCTTAATCCTGAGGCTCTGATGTGCTTCTAGAAAGACCGCTGTGCTGCACTGGGGGAGGCTGGTGCCCTTCTTGACCGGTTATCTGGCCTGTGTTTGGAAGGTCCCATCCTGTCCCCACTGCCCCTGGAGCTGCTTCTAGGAGCTGGGAAGGCCCAGCACCCCAGATGAGCCGCTCTGTCTTGCTTCCTTCCCAGCACAGAGTTGGAATGCAGCTCCGCGCCTCCCTAGCTGTGTGAGGCCACCTCTCTGAGCCTCAGCTTCCCTAACTATAAAATGGAGAGAATAACTAGCACAGAGCATTGCTTTCTGGCATGTGGTATGTGCTCGCAATATTTGCATAAGTTAGAAAATGTGACGTGATGTGTCTGTACAAAATAACTCCAGGCACTGAGAAAAAAAAGAAATAATTAGATTTTAAAATAAGAAGTAAATAAGTAGGTTTTTTAAAAGGAGAGAGGAGAGAAAACCATTAACGTGGTGGTTTCCACCTTCTGCTAGATTCCTCACTCCACACATGTGGAAGGGAAGCCCAGGATCTGCTGTGAGCATCTCACAGGCACTCACTGCGATCCTTACACTTAAAGACTTCCATCATCTTGTATCTCTCCTCTTGATTTAAAAGATGTTCAAGGTAACAATGACTATAAGTGATTGTCTCAAAGTTCACAATACAGATGCTTCTTCCTTTCTCCCATACCGTCTGGGAGGTGGTCTAGGTTCAGTGTGGCACACTCTGGTGTCAAGTCCCAGGATCCTTCTTTCTCATTGCTCTGCAGCTTGTGGCCTCCACTCCCAGGCTTGCCTTATGTTCTAGAGTGGCTGCTCAAGCCCCAACCATCACATCTGCATTCCTGCCAGTGGGAAGGAAGAAAGGGAAGGAGAGGAAGTATGTCTCCTTTAAGATCACTTCTTGGAAGTTGCATCTACCTTTTGCTGACATCTCCTTGTCCAGAGCTTAGTCTCATGGCCCCATGCATCTGAAGGGATGGTTTTTACTCTGGGTCACATGAGCCCAGGTAAAATTAAAAACTAGTTGCCATCAAGTCATTTATGGCTTGTGACAATCCCATGTTTATCAGAGTAGAATTGTGCTCCACAGGGTTTTCAATGGCTGATTTTTCAGAAGTAGATCACCAGGTCTTTCTTCCGAGGTGCCTCTGGGTGAACTCGAACCTCCAACCTCTTGGTTAGCAGCTGAGTATATTAACTGTTTGCACCACCCAGGGACTCCCAGATAAAACTGGGAGTTCTATTACTATAAAAAGGAGCCCTGCTGGTGCAATGGTAAGTGTTCAGCTGCTAACCAAAAGGTTAGCGGTTGGAACCCACCGTTGGCTCCACAGGAGAGAAGACCTGGCGATCTGCTCCATAAAGCCTAGGAAACCCTGTGGGGGCAGTTTTACGCTCTCATACAGGGTTGCTATGTGTGGGAATCAACTCGATGGCACCCAGCAACAACAACAACATGACTGTAAACTAAAGGACAGCGGATGTTGTGGACACCTAGCTGTTCCTGCCACTGTGATGGTCCCCTAGGTACAGAGCCAGGCTGCCATCTCCATGCTTTTACACGTCTGCTCGCTGGAAGCTCCCTATTGAGCAGGTGCTGTGCTGAGCTCCAGGAGGCTGAGTTCAAGCGCAGCTTCTCAACTCTCAAGAGTCTCCAGTCCAGTGTGGAAGGCGAAGGGGAAGAGGAAGGCAGGCAGGTGTGGGGACCTACTCCCGCTCCTTGGGAAAGGACTTCAAAGGTCGCCGCAGCTCCAAGATGGCGCCCTGCCTGCTGGAGCCCAAATCTTTTTGCCTTGGAAAGCACGCTTTCTTTCCACGGCTTGTGTTTTTCTGGAAACTACTAGAACTCTCCTCCCAAACCAGATGATAATTACATGTTACTGATCTCGAGTCTTTAAATTTCTCTCTCCGCCTTTTAAAAGAGATATTTTTACTGCACATTGTGTTGGCAAAACCCAAGTCTCCTTTCTACCAGGCAGCCTGGATTTTATTTTCAGATTATCTCTGTGAATTCACGGCGGGGAGACAAAAAGGTCTGAAGGCACTGAACGTGGATAATTACTTGTCCTGGGTCGGGGGCAAAGGTCAGAGACGCAGAGGTAGCGGGGGAGGAGGGCTGCCCAGGGTCACATGGTGGCGGCCATCAGTGAAGCCAAGCTCGGCACAAAGACCCAGCAAAGCAGGTATGTTCAAGGTGTGGGCTTTCTGCTGTGGTCCCCAGGGAAGTGGGTCCTGGCTGCTGTCCAGTGTCCTTCATGGTGTCCCCATTGTTCCTCTGTGTCCGCTGGAGCTGGACAGACCTGGGATTCTGGTCCTGGTGCCTCCACTTCTTACCTCTGTGCCTTGAGCAAGTCACTAACTTTTCTGAGCCTCAGTTTCTCCTTCTGAAAAAGGGGATCATAGTAGTGCCTACCACATGAGGAGGCCCCTGGGTGGCGCAGATGGTTTGCACTCGACTCCTAGCCTAAAGGTTGGTGGTTCAAACCCACTGACCAGCTCAGCGGAGGAAAGGCCTAGTGAACTGCTTCTGTTAAGATTACAGCCAAGGAAATCCTATGGAGCAGTTCTACCCTGTAACATGTGGGATCGCAGGGATCAACTCAGCAGCAACAGGTTTAGTTTACGTGTCACCTCATGAGGTTGTTGCTAAGGTTAAAGGAGATCCTACAACTGAAGGGCCTGGCAGAGCACAGAGCACATAGTAGGTGCTCAGTAAAAACAAGGTAGCTGTATTCTCATTCCTCAACTGTCCTTCTCTGGTAAGAAGGCAATCCTATTTATTCTTCTGGTCAGACACCAAGTAATTCCTTGTTCCTTCTTCTACCAGGCCCCATGCTGGGGCCTGCAGGGTGGGTGAAGGCCCCCCAGGTTGGGTCCTTGCTCCAATTCCCACTCTGCAAAGGTGGCCACACTGCCCGTTCCAGGGGTGGACAGAGTCCCCAGCCCACCGTTCCCAGTGGCACTGGCCCAGTAAAGATCTGGGTGGGGCACCAGCAGTACCTGCTCACAGATGGCTCATAGGGTCAAGGAGGTGGCAAGGGCTAGGTCATGCTGGGCCGTGAGATTTTACCTGGGGGCAAAGAAAGGGTTGCAGGAAAGTTTCATCCCAGGTGTGTTGGGGATTTGGGAAGGTCGCCCTGTCTGCTGGGAGAATGCTTGGGAGGAGGTGGGCAAAGGGAGATCCATGTGACATTGCAGTGGCTGTACCACGTCCAGTGGAGAGGGCTCGGCCAGCACGGAACTGTCTTCAGACACTTCAGGGCCCCTCCAGTGCTCTTTAGAAAGCCCTTCCAAGTTCCAACAAATATGGTGAAACAAATTCACACCTAACTTTTTTTTCTATAATTGAAAGACTTTGTATAATTTTGCTTCAAAAATTATTTGCCAGGATAGGGGAGTCGGAGCCAAGATGGCAGAATAGACAGACACTTCCGGCGAGCCCTCTTTACAACAAAGACCCGAAAAAACAAGTGAAACGAGGATATTGGTGACAAGCTGGGAGCTCTGAGCTTCAAAGGCAAGCTTAGAAAACGAACAGAGGGGCAGGGGGCAGAGGAGGCCATTCAGAAGCGGAGAGGAGTCACGGGACCTGAACCGTGGGAAGCCCTCAGGTACCGGCGTGGTGGCAGTGGCGGCGGCGGGCTGGTACTAGCGTTCAGCTGCAGTTTCCTCAGGGAGAAGCAGCCAGCCGCGCAGCCTACTCACACCTCTGGAACCCGAGGAGAATGGTGCTCTCGGCAAAAGCTAAGTACTTGCGTATATTTTACAGTGTCCCCCCACTCCCAAGCTGGCTTCAGCGGCTGAACTCCCGGGCCCAAGATAGGCCCTGTTGAGCACCGAGAGCCACCCTCCTGGCCTTGCGGAAGAGAAAAAATTTCGAATTGGGGGAAAAGATAATTTGCCTGCCACTAACCGGGGGAGCTCAGGACAGAAGCAACTCCTGTCCAGGCAAAAACGGTCTGCGGATTTTGAGTACCTTTTCCCTCTGCATGGACCTGTATGGGCCTATTTCAGGTGAATAGGCCCTCGTTGGCAGACTCCAGCCATTTCAGCTGCGTGGTGGAGAGGTGGGTGTTTGATGTTTGACATTGCTTTCCCTATTAAAAAAGGTCCTTACCTACCCACATCAGGGGCCTAAGGACTGGTAGCTCCACTCAGGTCACACAGCCACCAGTGACAGGGGTCCAAAAATAACTGGTACCTCCCAGTCCTTACAACCAAAAACATTGGGTGTCCATGGTCCATCTGTAGAACCCAACCACCTGCATGCTCTAGGGAACAGGGACATGCTTTCCTCAGAGACTCTTGGGGGTCAGTTCTCAACCCCCTGCCTTGTTCAGAGCATGACCCCCTGCTGCAATCAGATACCGGTATATACGCCAATCACCCCTGCCCCTCTGAGACTGTAGGACAGAGCCTGTACCACATGCTTGATGATCAGCTACCTGGAAACCTAAGCTGAATTCATACAGGAAAACGGAATGGACTCCTAGATTGATATACCTGAAAACAGCTCTAGCCAGCTGGGGACAGGACACCAGAGCTCCAAAGGCAAAAATAATCAAGCTAGCTCACTCAAGCAACCCATAGGGGTATACCAAAACAAAACAAAGCAAGCAGCTACGACAAAGTAAGTAAATATAAACTGACACAACAACTTATAGATGGCTTGCAGACAGCAGTCAATATCAAGTCACGTAAAGAAACAGACCAGGATCACCTCAACAAACTCTCTAAACAAAGAATCCAGGGATCTTCTAGATGGAAGTGCATTCCTGGAATTACCAGAGGCAAAATACAAAAGTTTAATACACAGAACCCTTCAAGACATCAGGAAGGAAAGGACGCAATATGCAAAACAAGCTAAGGAACACACAGATAAAGCAATTGAAGAAATTAGAAAGATTATTCAGAAACATAATGAAAAATTTAATAAGCTGGAAAAATCCATAGACAGACAGCAATCAGAAATTCAGATGATTAACAATAAAATTACAGACGTAGACAACTAAATAGAAAGTCAGAGGAGCAGAATTGAGCAAGTAGAAGCCAGAATTTCTGAAGTTGAAGATAAATCACTTGGCATTAATATATTTGAAGAAAAATCAGATAAAAGAATTTTAAAAAATGAAGAAATCTTAAGGATCATGTGGGACTCTATCAAGAAAAATAACCTATGAGTGATTGGAGTACCAGAACAGCGAGGGATAACAGAAAATACAGAGAGAATTGTTGAAGATTTGTTGGCAGAAAACTTCCCTGATATTGTGAAAGATGAGAAGATATCTACCCAAGATGCTCATTGAACTCCACATATGTTAGATGTTAAAAGAAAGACACCAAGGCATATTAAAATCAAACTTGCCAAAACCAAAGATAAAGAGAGAATTTTAAGAGCAGCTAGGGATAAATGAAAAGTCACCTACAGAGGACAGCCAATAAGAATAAACTCGGACTACTCGGCAGAAACCATGCAGGCAAGAAGGTAATGGGATGACATATTTAAAAATTGAAGGAAAAAGATTGCCAACCATGAATCATATATCCAGCAAAGCTGTCTCTTAAATATGAAGGTGAAATTAGGACATTTCCAGATAAACAGAAGTTTAAGGAATTCGTAAAAACTCAACCAAAACTACAAAAAATACTAAAGGGAGCTCTTTGGTTAGAAAATCAATAATATCGGGTATCAGCCCAAGACTAGAACACTGGGCAGAGCAACCAGAAGTCAACTCAGACAGGGAAATCCAAAAAACAAAGAAAGGTTAAAAAAAAAAAAAAAGCTCAAAACAGGGTAACAGCGAGGTTATTATATAAAAGAAGACAACATTAAAACAATAAAAAGGGACTAAGAAATGTAATCATAGACCTTCCATATGGAGAGGAAGATAAGGCGATACACAGAAATAAAAGTTAGGATTAATTTTAGAAAAATGGGGTAAATAATAAGGTAACCACAAAGGAGAAAAACTATCCCACTCATCAAAATAAATTACAAGAAAAAAATAGAGACTCAGCAGAAACAAAATCAACAACAACAAATATGAGGAAAGGACAATATATAAAGATAATCTACACAGCACATAAAATTAAGTGGGAAAAAGAAACTGTCAACAACACACAAAAAGACATCAAAATAATAGCACCAAATTCATACCTGTCCATAATTACCCTGAATGTAAATGGACTAAATGCACCAATAAAGGGAGAGAGAGTGGCAGAATGGATTAAAAAACACGATCTGTCTATATGCTGCCTACAAGAGACACACCTTAGACTTAGAGACACAAACAAACTAAAACTCAAAGGATGGAAACAAATATATCAAGCAAACAACAATCAAAAAAGAGCAGGAGTGGCAATATTAATTTCTGACAAAATAGACTTTAAAGTTAAATCCATCAGAAAGGATAAGGAAGGACACTATATAATTATTAAAGGGACAATACACCAAGAAGATATAACCATATTAAATATTTATGCACCCAATGACAGGGCTGCAAGATACCTGAAACAAACTCTATCAGCATTGAAAAGTGAGATAGACAGCTCCACAATAATAGTAGGAGACTTCAACACACCACTTTCGGTGAAGGACAGGACATCCAGAAAGTAGCTCAATAAAGACACGGAAGATCTAAAGGCAACAATCAACCAACCTGACCTCGTAGACATATATAGAACACTCCACCCCACAGCAACCAACTATACTTTCTTTTCTAGTGCACATGGAACATTCTCTAGAATAGACCACATATTAGGTCATAAAGCAAGCCTTAGCAGAATCCAAAACATTGAAATATTACAAGGCATCTTCTCTGACCATAGGGCCATAAAAGTGGAAATCAATAACAGGAAAAGCAGGGAAAAGAAATCAAACACTTGCAAACTGAACAATACCCTGCTCAAAAAAGACTGGATTATAGAAGACATTAAGGATGGAATAAAGAAATTCATAGAATCCAATGAGAATGAAAACACTTCCTATCAGAACCTTTGGGACACAGCAAAAGCAGTGCTCAGAGGTCAATTTCTATCAATAAATGCACACGTCCAAAAAGAAGAAAGGGCCAAAATCAAAGAATTATCCCTACAACTTGAACAAATAGAAAGAGAGCAACAAAAGAAACCCTCAGGCGGCAGAAGAAAATAAATAATAAAAATTAGAGCTGAACTAAATGAAATAGAAAACGGAAAAACAATTGAAAGAATTAACAAGACCAAAAGCTGGTTCTTTGAAAAACTCAACAAAATTGATAAACCATTGGCCAAACTGACAAAAGAAAAACAGGGGAGGAAGCAAATAACCCAAATAAGAAATGAGAGGGCGATATTACAACAGACCCAACTGAAATTAAAAGAATCATATCAGATTACTATGAAAAATTTTACGCTAACAAATTTGCAAACCTAGAAGAAATGGATGATTTCCTAGAAACACACTACCTACCTAAACTAACACAGAGGTAGAACAACAAAATAGACCCATAACAAGAGATTGAAAAAGCTCCCAACAAAAAAAGGCCCTGGTCCGGATGGCTTCACTGCAGAGTTCCTCCAAACTTCCAGAGAAGAGTTAACACCACTACCAGTAAAGGTATTTCAGAGCATAGAAAAGGACAGAATACTACCAAACTCATTCTATGAAGCCACCATATCTCTGATACCAACACCAGGTAAAGACACCACAAAAAAAGAAAATTACAGACGTATATCTCTCATGAACTTTATTATTTATTTTATCTCTCATGAACTTAGATGCAAAAATCCTCAACAAACTTCTAGTCAACAGAATTCAACGACATATCAAAAAAAATGATTCACCATGGCCAAGTGGGATTCATACCAGGTATGCAGGGATGGTTCAACATTAGAAAAACAATTAATGTAATCCATCACATAAATAAAGCAAAAGACAAGAATCACATGATTTTGTCAGTTGATGCAGAAAAGGCATTTGACAAAGTTCAACACCCATTCAGGATAAATCTCTCAGTGAAATAGGAATAGAAGGAAAATTCCTCAACATAATAAAGGGCATTTATACAAAGCCAACAGCCAACATCATCCTAAATGGAGAGAACCTGAAAGCATTCCCCTTGAAAACGGGAACCAGAAAAGGATGCCCTTTACCACTGCTCTTATTCAACATTGTGCTGGAGGTCCTAGCCAGAGCAATTAGGCTAGACAAAGAAATAAAGGGCAACCAGATTGGCAAGGCAGAAGTAAAATTATCTCTCTTTGCAGATGACATGATCTTATACACAGAAAACCCTAAGGAATCCTCCAGAAAACTACTGAAACTAATAGAAGAGTCCAGCAGAGTAGTAGGATACAAGATAAACATACAAAAATCAGTTGGATTTCTCTACACCAACAAAAAGAACATGGAAGAGGAAATCACCAAATCAATGCCATTTACAGTAGCCCCCAAGAAGATAAAATACTTAGGAATAAATCTTACCAGAGATGTAAAAGACTTATACAAAGAAAACTACAGTACACTTCTGCAAGAAACCAAAAGGGACCTACATAAGTGGAAGAACATACCTTGCTCACGGATAGGAAGACTGAACATCATAAAAATGTCTATTCTACCAAAAGCGATCTATACATGCAATGCAATTCCCATCCAAATTCCAACGACGTTCTTTAATGAGATGGAGAAACAAATCACCAACTTCATATGGAAGGGAAAGAGGCCCCGGCTAAGTAAAGCATTACTGAAAAGGAAGAACAAAGTAGGAGGCCTTTACTCTACCTGATTTTGGAACCTAGTTATACTGCCACAGTAGTCAAAACAGCCTGGTACTGGTACAACAACAGATACATGGACCAATGGAACAGAATTGAGAATCCAGATACAAATCCATCCACATATGAGCAGTTGATACTTGACAAAGGCCCCAAAACAGTTAAATGGGGAAAAGACAGTCTTTTTAACAAATGGTGCTGGCATAAATGGATGTGCATCTGCAAAGAAATGAAACAAGACCCATACCTCACACCATGCACAAAAACAAACTCAAAATGGATCAAAGACCTAAATGTAAAATCTAAAACGATAAAGATCATGGAAGAAAAAAAGGGACAATGTTAGGAGCCCTAATACATGGCATAAACCGTATACAAAACATTACTAACAATGCAGAAGAGAAACTAGATAACTGGGAGCTCCTAAAAATCAAACACCTATGCTCACCCAAAGATTCCATCAAAAGAGTAAAAAGATTATCCACAGACCGGGAAAAAGTTTTTAGCTATGACATTTCTGATCAGCGCCTGATCTCTAAAATCTACACGATACTGCAAAAACTCAACTACAAAAAGACATATAACCAATTAAAAAATGGGCAAAAGATATGAACAGATACTTCACTAAAGAAGACATTCAGGTAGCTAACAGATACATGAGGAAATGTTCAAGATTATTAGCCATTAGAGAAATGCAAATCAAAACTACAATGAGATTCCATCTCACGCCAACAAGGCTGGCATTAATCCAAAACACACAAAACAATAAACGTTGGAGAGGCTGTGGAGAGATTGGAACACTTATACACTGCTGGTGGGGATGTCAAATAGTACAACCACTTTGGAAATCGATTTGGCACTTCCTTAAAAAGCTAGAAATAGAACTACCATACGATCTAGCAATCCCACTCTTTGGAGTATACCCTAGAGAAATAAGAGCCTTCACACGAACAGATATATGCACACCCATGTTCATTGCAGCACTGTTTACAATAGCAAAAAGATGGAAATAACCAAGGTGCCCATCAACGGATGAATGGATAAATAAATTACGGTATATTTACACAATGGAATAAAGAACAGTGATAAATCTCTGAAACAGTTCATAACATGGAAGAATCTGGAAGGCATTATGCTGAGTGAAATTAGTTGCAAAAGGACAAATATTGTATAAGACCACTATTATAAGAACTCGAGAAATAGTTGAAACAGAGAAGAAAATATTCTTTGATGGTTACGAGAGAGGGGAGGGAAGGAGGGTGGGAGAGGGGTATTCACTAATTAGATAGTAGATAAGAACTACTTCAGGTGACGGGAAAGACAACACACAAAAAAAGGTGAGGTCAGCACAACAGCACAACTGGACTAAACGAAAATTAAATAAGTTTCCTGAATAAACTGAATGCTTCGAAGGCCAGCATAGCACGGGCGGGGGTTTAGGGACCATGGTCTCAGGGGACATCTAAGTCAATTGGCATAATATCTATTAAGAAAACATTCTGCATCTCACCTTTGAGAGAGGTGTCTGGGGTCTTAAATGTTAGCAAGCGGCCGTCTAAGATGCATCAATTGGTCTCAACCCACCTGGACCAAAGGAGAATGAAGAACACCAAGGACACAAGGTAATTACGAGCCCAAGAGACAGAAAGGGCCACATAAACCAGAGACTACATCAGCCTAAGACCAGGAGAGCTAGATGGTGCCTGGCTACAACCGATGACTGCCCTGACAGGGAATGCAACAGAGAACACCTGAGGGAGCAGGAGAGCAGTGGGATGCAGACCCCAAATTCTCATAAAAAGACCAGACTTATTGGTCTGACTGAGACTAGAAGGACCCTGGTGGTCATGGCCCCCAGACCTTCTGTTGGCCCAGGACAGGAACCATTTCCAAAGCCAACTCTTCAGACAGGGATTGGACTGGACAATGGCTTGGAGAGGGATGCTGGTGAGGAGTGAGCTTCTTGGATCAGGTGGACGCTTGAGACTATGTTGGCATGTCCTCCCTAGAGGGGAGATGAGAGGGTAGACGGGCTTAGAAGCTGGTAAAATGGACATGAAAAGATAGAGAGCGGAGGGAGGGAGTGGGCCATCTCCTTAGGAGGAGAGCAATTGGGAGTATGTAGCAAGGTGCGTATAAGTTTTTGTGTGAGAGACTGATTTGATTTTAAACTTTCACTTAAAGCACAATAAAAATTAAAAAAAAAAATTATTTGCCTACGAGAAATTCATTAATTAAAATTGGCCACAATTTCTCCACCAAGTGTCAGATGTTCTCTGGAATTCTTGCAAAGTGAGAAGATTTTGCTCTTAAATTCTTTTCAAATATGATGAAGGGTGATGAAATTTTTATGACTACTAAATGGAACAATTAATAAAGTTGACATAATGTTAGGGTTTCTAGACATTTAATTAAACATTTATTGATTCTGATTTTGCAGGATTTTTTTTTTTTCTTTCCTGATTTGGAACTCAAGTGTTTTCCAAGGCTGTTGAAGAGATCGTAAGCCTGAGGTTCTAAGATGTCCATGCCTAGATGATAAGATGGGGAATTGGAGACGTGAATCCCAGAGATGGGATTCCCGCTCTTATCAGGCCTCCAGACCGGGCTGAGCTGGAAGGGTTGCTGAGTGTGGGGTGGAGATGGGGCAAGAGTTGACCCTTTTACTTTTCAATTGGTAACTTCTCATTTGTAAAGGGTCTCCTGCTCTGTCGATACCCTAGGCATTAGTGAGCTGAAATGGACAGGTATTGGCCACTTTGAATCAGACAATCATATCGCCTACTACGCTGGGAATGACAAATTGAAGGGGAATGGCCTGCCGTTCATCATCAAAAAGAACATTTCAAGATCTCTCCTGAAGCACAACGCTGTCAGTGATAGGATAATATCCATATACCTACAAGGAAGACCAGTTAATACGACTATTATTCAAATTTATGTGCCAACCACTAAGGTGAATGATGAAGAAATTGAACATTTTTACCAACTTCTGCAGTGTGAAATTGAACAACCATGCAATCAAGATGCATTGGTAATTACTGGTGATTGGAATGCAAAAGTTGGAAACAAAGAAGATTGGTAATTGGAAAATATAGCCTTGGTGATAGAAACGATGCCAGAGATGGCATGGTAGAATTTTGCAAGACAGACGACTTCATTGGAAATACCTTTTTCACCAATATGAACGGCGACTATACACATGGACCTCACCAGATGGAACACACAGGAATAAAATCGACTACATTTTTGGAAAGAGGTGCTGGAAAAGCTCAATACCATCAGTCAGAACAAGGCCAGGGGCCGAGTGCAGATCAGACTATCAGTTGCTCATATGCAAGTTCAAGTTGCAACTGGAGAAAATTAGACCAAGTCCACGAGAGCTAAAGTACCACCTTGAGTATATCACACTTGAATTTAGAGACGATCTCAAGAATAGATTTAACACTTTGAAAACCAATGACCGAAGACTGGATGAGCTGTGTAATGACATCAAGGACATCACACATGAAGAAAGAAAGAGGCCATTAAAAACACAGTAAAGAAAGAAAAGACCAATATGAATGTCAGAAGAGACTCTGAAACTTGCTCTTGAATGTAGAGAAGCTAAAGTGAAAGGAATAAATAATGAGGTAAAAGAGCTGAACGGAAGATTGCACAGGGCTGCTCGAGAAGACAAAGTATTATAATGAAATGTGCAAAGACCTGGAGTTAGAAAACCAATAGGGAAGAACATGGTCAGTATTTCTCAAACTGAAAGAACTGAAGAAAAAATTCAAGCCTTGAGTTGCAATGTTGAAGGATTCTATGGGGAAAATGTGAAACGACGCAGTAAGCATCAAAAGAAGATGGAAAGAATACATGGAATTGTTATACCAAAAAGAATTAATCAATGTTCAACCATTTCAGGAGGCAGCATATGATCAAGAACTGATAGTACTGAAGGAAGAAGTCCAAGCTGCACTGAGGGCATTGGCAAAAAACGAGTCTCCGGAAACTGACGGAATACCAATTGGGATATTTCAACAGGTGGATGGAGTGCTGGAAGTGCTCACTCGTCTATACCAAGAAATCTAGGAGACAGCTACCTGGCCAACCGACTGAAAGAGAACCCTATTTGTGCCCATTCCAAAGAAAGGCGATCCAAGAGAATGTGGAAATTACCAAACAATATCATTAATATCACACACAAGTAAATTTTTGCTGAAGATCATTCAAAAGCAGTTGCAGCTGCACATTGACAGAGAACTACCAGAAATTCAAGCCAGATTCAGAAGACGCTGTGGAACCAGGGATATCATTGCTGATGTCAGATGGATCATAGCTGAAAGCAGAGAATACCAGAAGGATGTTTACATGTGTTTTATAGACTGTGCAAAGGCATTCGACTGTGCAGATCATAACAATTTATAGAAAATGTTACAAAAAATGGGAATTCAGAACTTTTAATTGTGCTCATGAGGAACCCATACTTAGACCAAGAGGCAGTCATGCAAACAGAACAAGGGGATAGTGCGTGGTTTAAAATCAGGGAAGATGTGTATCAGAGTTGTATCCTTTCACCATACTTATTCAATCTGTATGCTTAGCAAATAATTTGGAAAGTTGGACTGTATGAAGAAGAACATGGCATCAGGACTGGAGGAAGACTCATTAACAACCTGCAATATGCAGATGACACAACCTTGCTTCCTGGAAGTGAAGAGGACTTGAAGTACTTACCGATGAAGATAAAAAACTACAGACTTCAGTATGGATTACACCTCAACATAAAGAAAAAGAAAAAAAAATCCTCACAACTGGACCAATAAGCAACATCATGATAAATGGAGAAAATATTGAAGTTGTCAAGGATTTCATTTTACTTGGATCCACAAACAACGCCCATGGAAGCAGCAGTCAAGAAATAAAATGACACATTGTACTGGGCAAATCCGATGCAAAAGATTTCTTTAAAGTGTTAAAAAGCAAAGATGACACTTTAAGGGCTAAGGAGCCCAAGCCATGGGTGTTTTCAGCCACCTCATATGCATGCGAAAGCTGGACAACGAATAAGGAAGACTGAAGAAGAACTGATGCCTTTGAATTATGGTGTTCGTGAAGAATACTAAATATACCAGGGACTGCCAGAAGAACAAACCTGAATCTGTCTTGGAAGAAGTACAGCTAGAATGCTCATTAGAAGCAAGGATGGCAAGACTTCATCTCACATACTTTGGACATGTTATCAGGAGGGACCAGTCCCTGGAGAAGGACATCATGCTTGATGAAGTAGAGGGTCAGCGAAAAAGAGGAACACCCTCAATGAGATGGATTGACACAGAGGCTGCAACAGCGGGCTAGAACATAACAATGATTGTGAGGATGGCACAGGACCGGGCAGTGTTTGGTTCTGTTGTACGTAGGATTGCTATGAGTCAGAACCCACTCGATGGTACCTAACAACAACAACATCCTGCTCTGCAATTTGACCCAAAGATCTTCCCTAAAAGACCTGGTGACTGCCCACCCACACCGCTAACCACACAGGCTGGGCTCTCCGTGCCTCCCCCCAGTGAGGCTGTTTCTCACTTTGCTGGCCACCACTTAACAGCTTGTTGTTGCCTGAGTCTGGGTGCCCCCGGAAGCACACCTTGGACCAGAGATTTGAGCTCAAGTTTATTTGGAGGAGCCCTTGTGCCACAATGGTTAAGCACTCAGCTTGAACCCACCAGCCACTCCACAAGTGAAAAGACCTGGTGATCTGCTCCCATAAAAATTACAGCCTAGGAAACCCTATGGGGCAGTTCTACTCTGTCATGTGTGGTCTTTATGAGTCAGAATCAACTCCGCATCCCCCAACAACAACAGTTTATTTGGGAGGGGATCTCAGGAAGCAGTGGTGGGGGAGTGGAGAGATGGGACAAGGAAAGGATGGAGACCAATCAAGGGTGTGCTATCAGGCAAGTTACCACTGTGGGCACCTGGTGCTCCATCCCACTGGGGAAGGCTGGGAGACAGTGTGGAACGCACCTCAGAGTTATCCACCCGAGGGCGAGGGAGCTGGGCTGTTTATCCCACACTCCCAGCCGTCAATGGTTGAGGTCACTCCTGGGACAAACTTCTGGCATGCTGCATGCATGGGCAGAAAAAGTTCCAGAGGCCAGAGGAAAGGTTTGGGCATCGTGGAGGAGCCGGAAGATGGGCCAGTGTGGACAGAAATGGAAAAGCCAAGAGAAGATGGGCGGGGTAGTTGTCTGCACAAGCTGTTTACCTGGGAACTGAGGCCCAGGGGTTGACTATGGCTGCTTAGCCGGGAGGAGGCAAAGTGGGAGGATTTGAATTCAGAGCAAATGACCTCAGAGCCAGAGCCCCCAACCCCGATGCTTTGCTACTTCCACTGCATTTGCTGACTATTGTAAAGAGTCCATAAAGGAAAAAAAAAAAAAAACAACCGTTGCCTTTGAGTCATTTCCGACTCATAGCGACCCTACAGGACAGAGTAGAATTGCCCCATAGGGTTTTTTGTAAAGCCGTAAATCTTTACGAAAGCAGACTGCCACATCTTTCTCCCCTGGAACAGCTGGTGGGTTCGAACTGCCGACCTTTTTGTTAGCAGCCAAGTGCTTAACCACTGTACCACCAGGGCTCTGTTGTAAAGAGTACGAGGTCTAACTCCAAGAATTCTAAAAATTCATGTTCAGATTTGCTCTCTCAATCAAGTTAGATGCTTTTAAAGACAAATTTAATTATTTTGAGCTCTAGAAAATCTTCCACTAAGTTGAACACCGTGGTTTCAGCCGTCTAAAGTTATCAGTCATAAGGGGACAGGTGGGTGGGGGTGGGGAGGGGGGGCAAAGCATGTGAACACACACACACACACACACACACACAGAGAGACACACACACACAGACACACACACGGGTGCATATTTATTTTAAAGATGTACTTGAACATTTAAAGGGACTGTTTGTTACCGACTGGGAAGCTTTTACAATATTTTGTTTTATTTTTAGCAGCAGTTCTTTTACTTCGGAACAACTGTACCAAGTGTTACAGAAAATGCCTTGCTGATTTGGCAGAGGTTCGCTGTGTGTTCTGTCTGACGCGCTGGCTCACACATTCTTCCTCACACCGAACGTTCCGTCTATGCCTGCGACTGAGACAGGGAGCCAGACACACACGCTGAGATCATCTCAACAAACAGCGACTCAAAACCAACGTGAAGGAGTCAAACCTGGAGGGAGGATCTGGTCCAGGCGCCGCTGAGTGCAAAGGAAACCGCGTTGTACCCACAGCGCAGGCATCTTGCTGTATTGACAAAAATCTGTTTTTGTGATAGTTGTGGGTTAAATTGTGTCCCCCCAAATGTGTTGGAATCCTAACCCCTATACCTGTGCAGGGTCCCTGGTGCAAATGATTTGTTCTTGGCTACTAATTGAAAGTTGGTGGTTCAAACCCACCCAGGGGTGCCGGGGAAGAAAGCCTTTGGAAAGATCCGCTTCTGTAAAGGTTACAGACAAGAAAACCCTGTGGAACTTGGTTCTATTCTCTAACACATGGGGTCACCATGAGTCAGAACTGACTCGACCGCAACAGGTTTGGTTTTTGGTTTTTATACCTGTGGATGTAATCCTGTTTGGAAATAGGGTTTTCTTTGTTAATGAGGTTCTAAACCCAATCACTTCTGAGTTGTAAAAACAGCAGATTAGACACAAAGACAAGAATACACACACAGGGAGAAGGTAGACGCCATGTGGGAATCGCCAAGGAACCAAGGAACACCCGGGCTACCGACAAGGAAGGAATCCACAGAGCCGAGAGCCTCCCTGATCTGGACTTTCAGCCTCCAGAACTCGGAGAAACAATAACCTGTTCTGTGAAGTCACCCACTTGTGGCATTTCTGTCACAGCAGCACCAGGTCATTCAGACAATGAGAAATGCCTTTACTTGTCCGGTGTAGTGGAATCCGCTGTTTCAGCCACCAAGCACCCAACCCCCTCCTTCTGGTAAAATCACCCCACTTTTCCTTTGGAGAACCACCTCTCCCCCATCAATTCACGTGGCCCGATGGAATGGATCCCACGTCCAAGGTTCAGGGTAGGGTGCGTGGCTCAAGCCTGGCCAATCACAGCATGCTATTCTCCTGGCTGCAGTGATTGGCTCAGGGATAAGCACATGACCTAAGCCAGGCCAATGAGATTCAATTCTGGGACTTTAGCCGGAATGACTGGAAACAATTTCTCCCCACTGGATTTGGAGGTGTGAGGAAATGAACCTGGAGAGACAGTGGTGCCAGGTGAGCGGAATCTGCCTGAGAGGGAAATCGGCAGTGAGAACAGCAATGTGAGAGTGGAGGCAGGTGCCTTGCGAACATCACAGTGGGCAGCTGGACCCTTGGCATGCAATCTGCCCAGCTCCAGTCTGTGGCCGCTCAGTTTCAGTAGCTGTTAAGCCAGTTACTGTTTCTGCTCAAGGCCACCTGAGTTGTGCTTGGATCACTTGCATATAAAGAATTAAGTGATACATAAATGTTATTCAACAAACAGAAGATTAAAATAGTGGATGAACTGGCTTCAGGTCACTGGGTGGACATCCAGAGCCGAAAAGCAATTTTGAGATTATAGTCAGTCCAGCCACCACCTGTCTGTCAGTTTGTTGTACTGCGGTGGCTTGCATGTCACTATGATGCTGGAAGCTTTGCCACCAGGATTCCCATCACCAGCAGGGTCACTCATGGTGAACGGGTTTCAATGGAGCTTCCAGACTATCACAGACTAGGAAGAAAGGCCTGGTGATCTGCTTCCAAAAATTAGCCAATGAAAACCTTGTGTACAACAATGATGACAAAAAAAAGAAGATAGCTGCTGAGTCTCCTTATGTACAACCAAACACCTCACGGGATTTGGTTCCTTGGTCTGGAGGTTTAGACTCATGATTCGTGGGGCAGCCCAGTGAATCGGCCTAATAACATGTTTAGTGCTTCTTTCTACCTCCTAGTTTGTTGCACAGTGGATTGGCACAGGAGCTGCACTGGTGACTCAGACATGGTGGTGATTGTAAGGATGATGCAGAAGTGGGCAACATTTCCTTCTGTCGTGTGTGAGGTAGCCGTGAGTGAGAGTTGACTCAACAGCAGTTAACAACGATGGTTAGTCCAGAGAACCTGCGGACCCATCCTGACCCATGGGCTCTGCTTGTTCACTTCCAGTGATGAGATGTTCATTACTGGATTGTTTATAAAGCTGAAGACAGAGCAAACAACCTAGATGTCCAACTAAAGGGGACTGGTTTAGATAAATGAGGCAATCTATACAATAGAGTATTCTGAAGCTATGAAAAAAAATGGCATATGGAACTGTACTTATTGGTATGGAGAGACGTTCACAGTATGTTAAGGAAAAATGTTTATAAAGCTATAGTCTGATTCCATTTTTAAATATACGGTGTGTGTTTATTATGTATAACACAGAAAAGTGCCTAGAGACATAGCAATGGATTATCTCTCAGTGACTCTATGATAGGTGATTCGCATCGTTCTGTATTTTCTCATTTTTTCTATAAGGAACATGGATTACCAGTATAATAAAGATAATAACAGAAGTCAGTGATTTATACTGAACAGAGCTTTGCGATGCAACGGGCAGTATCTGCACAATCACAGCGGCATAAATACCCCTTACTTGAGTTTCAGTTTTAGAATCAACTCACAGATAAAGCACAGAATTCATTACACTGCAGGGCAGAGCATGGGTGCCATTAACCTTGATACATGGGAAGTAAAAATAGAGACGACTGAGGAACACAGCAAGTGAAGGGAGCGTGGGGCGGGGGGGCAAGCCGAAGACAAAGTGTGGGGCACGGGGTCCTCAGCTTACCAAAAGGGGAGTTTAGAGACGCTGTGCCCCACGTGTGGAATAACATTAGACCCCACAGACAACCACAAAGAAAACCCCTAATGGCAATATTCCTACATTGGGAAGAACCGAGGTGTGAAGGGGCAGGGGAGTCTAGGTGCTAAATCTTAACCTTTCGAAAAGCAGAAGGTCAACAGGAAACGTCTGTAATTTGAAGAAACCACGGAGCGGGGCAGAAGACCATTATTTTAGGGACTAGGTGGTAGCTCTCAGAAGAAGCGTGAGAACCAGGTGCTACCCCTTGAGGACCATTGCTTTTGACCAGCTGCTTTCCTTTGATAAAAATTTAAAGTTACACTCAGTTGATAAAACCACTTTTTGACATTGTCCACAGATGCAGCAGACGGTAAGGGACTGAGTGCCGCTGACCTGTTTGCTGCTCTTGGCAGGAGCCACGGGGCAGGCCTTACTACTCCCTGTTCGCCAGGAGGAAAAGGGACCCTGACAGCTACCGTTTCCTGTTTCACTGAAGGAAAGGGACCCAGACAGTCACTGTTCCCTATCTCACTAGAAAGGAAAGGGACCCAGAGAGCCACTGTTTCCATTTTTCATCGGGAGGGAAGAGGACCTAGAGAACCACAGTCTCCTGTTTCACTGGGAAGGAAGGGGACCCAGAGAGCCACTGTTTCCTGTTTCAGTGGAGGGAAGGGGACCCAGAGAGTTGCTACATGGCAGCCAGCTGACCTCAGGCAAAGCCTGTCACAACCTGGTGGCTGTGGTCCCGGGACTCAGTGTGGTGGATGAGAAGGCAAATGTCAGGGTCCTGCAGCCCCGGGTTCCATGCTGAAATTTATCTTCCACGAGCTCATGCCCGAGCCACGCTGCCTCCCCAAGCCTTGGTTCCTTCACCTGTAAAATAATGGTTCTGGCCACCCCTCCCTCAGACAGGGTGAGGACTCAGGCACAGTTATGTGTAAAGAGCTTTGTACCAGGCCTGGCACTGAGCTAGCGTCCAGCCAGCTGGAGCTGTGTCAGGCAAGGCCATGGTGTGGGTAAAACCTACCAGCCTGGCTTGCTATTTTCTGACCGGTGAGTCGGGTGAGGGGTTCCCCATCGGTAATTTGGGCATCATATGAGGACCTGCCTCAGTCCCTGGGAATGTTAGTGAGTGTCCACTGTCCTAGGACGACCCTGTTTCCTCCTGGCCTCGCTGGGCTGCGGGGTATGAGCAGGGGAGGGGCCTTCTGAACAAATGGAGGGATGTCCCTCCCTCAGCTCACATCACTTTCCTATCTGCCCCACAGATTTTGAAGGTGTTGAGGGGGCACCATAGGCAGTGGAATGGAGTATGCCAGGTCTTACAAGCAGATGGCCCTGGGAAGCCAGCTGACCCCTCTCTGTCTCAGTTTCGATCTCTGAAAAATGGGATGTTTTGAGAATGATAGGAGTTGGGGAGCTCTGTAAAATAAAGGGCGGGCCACGTCCTCCTTCATTCTGGGAGCAGGTGTCTGCCTCCCACAGCGTGAGACAACGTGGCTGACCCTGGCCCTGACCTCAGCAGCTCAGTGTCCTGAAGGGGCAAGCCACAAACCCCACATGCAATGCAGTGGCTGTGTCAACAGAAGTGACACACAGAAACACAGATGGGAGGCAACCAACCCAGCCCAGGGCATCCTGGAAGACTCCCTGGAGGAGGTACTGTCTGGATTGGGCCATGACGCTTGCACAAGGACTTGAACAGTGAAGGGGCCTGGAGCGCAGGTGCTGCCTGTGCGCTCAGCCCAGGACATGGATCAGAGGATGGGACATGATCATGGCACCCTGGCAGCTCCTTTGGCTCCACAAACAAGGTTCAGTGGAGGCAAGAGACCCTCAAATGTCCAGTGACCAAGGGATGCATCTGGCCACCTGGGAATTGATCCAGAAGGTTCAAGGGGCATTTGACTATAACATAAAAACCCTGCTTGGAAGCTCATTTTATTAGTAAAAGCAGCTAACATTTGTGTGGGCCCGTCGAGGACCTGCGGGCATGATCTCAGGCTGACATCCACATATCCTGCAGATGAAGTGACTGAGGCTCAACTGGGACAGTAAAAGGCTGGGGTCCCAGAGCCTGGCTGGTGTTCAGCACAGGGGACCCTGCCCTCTCCATGGATGAAGGCAGTGATGGGCTTGTCCTGTGTTTTCTCCCCAATTCTTTGTAACCTCTGAGGTTCTTCCCCCGAGAAAGACTGAAGGTAGATGGGTACCGAGTTTTTCTGCCTCGGGGCAGCAGGCTACTCTGTTTTTACCAGTTGGATGTTTATAGGGCTCTGCAGTCCAGGGAAAGCAGCTGTGGTGGCGCAAGAGGTTTGCACTGGATTTCTAACCTAAAGGTTGGCAGTTCAAACACACCTGGAAGCGCTGTGGAAGAAAGTCCTGGCAATCTGCTTCTGTAAAGCTGACAGCCAAGAAAACCCTATGGAGCTCAGTTCAACTCTGCAAGAAATGGGATTGCCATGAGTCGGAACAGACACGACGGTGAGTTTGGTTTTGGTGGTCTGGGACCCCGTAGGAAGCCCTGGGGCTGGGGACAAACAGTGTCATCTCTGGGGGTTACCGTATTGGCGGGTGTTTTACTTTGATCACCCATTAAAGATGGTTCCCTCTAGAAACAAACGAGACCGTTTCTGTGGAGTGCACTGTGGATGTCCCCCAGACCCCGTGGATCCCCCTTAGGGGCTGTGTCCCACCCCCAGTTTCCACATGCTTGTCTGCTAATGCCTGGCACCTTGGACTAGCTTCAAAGGACCACCCTGGCCCCTTTACTGCTTCACTCTTATGTGCAAGAGCCAGAAGGGCTGGAGAATCCACCTCTCCCGAGGGTGCAGCTTAGGCTCCAGGTTGAGGTGGGGACTTTGCCTAAAACTGCCCCCTTGATTGGGATACCCCCCTTCTGTCCTGCTTTCCTGGCTCCCTTCCCTGTCTCCCCTGGGAATGTGTCCATCATACATTCATGTGTCTGGGAGAACCCCACCAAGAGCTGTTTCTTTCTTGCAGACCTTATCAGAGCTTTCATCATGCGACAATGAATAATGATCCTCCAGGAGAGAGAAACAGCATGCGATGCTTTGCAAACCCTCTTAACCCCAGTAACTTCCCTTTTTATTAAAACCACTGTCTGGTCCAGTGTTTTCACCAGACTTAAAATCAGAGGTGGAACAGATTTTCCAAGGCCACATAGCAGCTCCAAGGGATAGCTTCTCCTCACTAAATGCACCTGGGTGGGTTGTTGTTGGGGGCGGTGGTGGGGCTGGGGGGAAAGCAACACAGCCAAAGAAGTGAAAAAAAGCCTCGTTCCAAAGGATTGTAAAATTTATTGTATAAGTATTGCAGCTTTTCAGAACGTCATCTTTGCCACTATTGATTACTGATACAAGCGATTTCATTGGATCTGTGGATTAGCATCCAAATACAGTCGCGTGGAGCAGCAACAGGGGTGCTGTACCCAGCGTGCTGTGGGGGGCTTACAGAAGTTTAACTCCAACACAACTTGGGAAACAGGGCTGCAAAGGAAGCGGGATTCCAACACCAAGAAAGCGACGCCATGGCGTTGTACTCAGTACAACAGAACGTGGCCAACACATCAGGCAGGCAGACGGAACGCGGCGCGGCCTTCTGAGCTCTATGGTACAGCGAATGTGAAGCACATTTTTCCGAAAAAACATCTCCTTCTGTATCATTAGGGTGTTCTATGGTTCTGGAAGCTTTGTGTTGCAGGTAGGAGAAAAAAAAAATGCTCTGAGATGTACCACTCATGGGGACGGCTGACAGGGACAGGGAGTGGACTCGACCTGGGGACAGGAGTCACTTTCAACTCTGCAAAAACACTGGGTGTTTCCGGGCCAGGAGGGTTCTAGTGCAATTGGCTAAGTCCATCTGGTAGACCCAGGCTTGGCGGGGAAATGGTTTTCCTTCTGAGGAAACACGAGTGAGAGAAAGCCAGCTTGGCCACTTCCTCTTGACCCAGGATGGGATGGCAGGCAGTCCTGACCCCTGAAACCCACCTGGTCCCCCTACCAGCCACCCCGAGGACTACCACCTAACTTCCAAGGGGAAAAGGGGGCTGTCGAAGTGTGCTCAAATGCTTTCCAAAGATAATGGCGCTGCAGCCAGTATCTCGAGAAGAGGGTATGGTCTGGCAGTAGTTTCTGGACAAACAGTTCCTCTGGTTTTCCTGGGACCTGCCCTGCCTCTGACAAGCTCCCACCCCCATGAACTTCTGCCACTGTCACGCCTTGGGCACCAGGCCCAGGGACAGTGCAAATTTACCTCCTGGACTTTAGCACTGGGTTGCAATTTGGGGTGCACACTCTGCCCTCAAGCCAGCCAGGTCAGTGACCTGCCCCTCCTTCCTTCCTCTAGCTTGTCGCAAACAGCAAATACAGAGCCCACAGCGAGGCAACAGGATTCAAGTTTGGCTCTAGAGGGCACGGAGCACACTTCGACCTGGCTTTTGGCTGATGCCACTCTAACAAAGACTCACGTCCAGGTTTTGGACCCAGATATGAGTGATACATAGAGCTTAACGCGGCTGGAGTGGTGGGAGGGGGTCCTCACAAAGCTGGGCACATCCAAGGGAGGGCAGGAGCGGGTGTTGACAGGGATGCTTCAGTAGACTCAGTAGCCCTTTATTACCGCTGTCCAGGGGCACCCCCCATTCCACCCTGGGAACAAGGGGGCCAATGCTTCCTCAGTAAGGCACTAGAGAGACACTTCACATAAAGATACGCTTGTAAAAACTTCATCTATAAATGTGCCCCTGTACCTTTCAGAACAATCTCTCTGAATTTTGCTGCATGGCCTTCTAGGAGAATCCTCTTCGAAAGAGAAACGACATTGAGGCTGAAGGCCCCGCGGAGAGGCAGGTTCTGATGTTATCAAGGTACAAGGACTTCCTGCCAGGCAGGTCAGTGGAAAGCTCAAACATCACCTATTGGTCTCCATCTTCCTAAAATATATATATTGTGTGTGTCTATATATATATGTGTGTGTGGATATATATATAAATAGAGTTCAAATGGTCGGAACTTCAAAACTGTTCTCAGGTTTCTGTTTTTCAAGTAATAAAAAAGTTGTTTAAAAACAATAGTTATTGCCTCATATCTTCCTTTTATGCTAGTCTACTAGTCAGCGTTCTCCCAAAAATAAAGACACATGCACAGGGTGGGAGGCAGGGGACTTCTCTTCCTACCTGGGCGAGAGGGTCATGCCATCAAATACTAGCACATCCTTGCACTTAATGCCAAAGGAGGCCAAGCTCCACCCACGGTCCCTGGTGGGCCTCCAGAAGCCCCCACTTCTCTCTCCTTCCATAGTGTCTATCTACACCCGCCTGTGCCCACCTGCATGCCATCACCAAGGGGTCCCGCCAACCCCAAACCGACTCAACAAAAACCTTGTAAACAAGAGTTGAGCCCGACAAAGATGCTCATGAAAACACAGATAAATAAACACACCAAAAGTGATTGTTTCCGTGGGGGAGGGATGGGAGGGTGTGGAGGAGAAGGTAAGGAATTCTGCTTCTAAAGCATAAAGCGCGGGTTAGTGTTGGTTTGTTTTTCTCATTTTAATCCTTTCACATGTCCTGGGAGAAACCTGGGCGTGTCACCTTTTCATCTTGGGTCTTCTGCTGATTGGCCTCAGTAGGAAACAGACAGGGAGGAGCTCAAATTCCTAATACTTTGGACTTTTCCTATACACCAGGGTGCTGTGCCAACCTTTGCCGATACATGCCGGGCCAGTGAGTTGCCCCAAAGGTGTGCCGCCCAAACAAGCACCTGAACCTCTCGGGTGGGTTCCTGGCTGCAGCTTCAGGGGGGCCACCGCAGCCCCTTCCCACGGGGACCTTCATGTTCAAAAAGTAAAAGAGGAAGAAAAACTAAGATTCCTTCAGTAACAGTTTATTTTCATTTCGGAAAAGTCACCACCTGGCACGTGGCGTTTCTGGAGCAAGCTTCCTATTTCATCCGCAATCCAAAGGCTGTTCTGGGTTTTGTTTGGATTGAAACGGCCAGAAGCAAAGAACCGCGCCTCCTTCGGTAGGGAATGTACAATATGGCAATAGTCTACCACTAAACAGAAGCATCACCATCCTGGACAGAAGGACATCCCGGGGAACTCACACCCTTCTGCCTAACGTCTCCTCTGCAATGCCCACATTTCTCCCTTTAAAGTCTCAACAGACACGACAGAAGTTTCCATCCAACAAGCACTGACATACTTATATTAAAAAATAGTGCAAAATCTCAACATTTATATAAATAACTCTAAACCCCTGCTTTGTAATTTTTTTTTTTTGTACAAGGTAATACACACTTTCTGAGTTGGCACTCAAAAATTGCCATTTTTTTTCTCTGCTAGTTCAGAAAACGACTTTTTTTTTTAATAGGCCTCTTCTAATACAAAAATACTCCTGCCCTTGCACATACAGTTTCTCTTATTTTATATATATTTATATATATAATATTGCAGATCTTTAAACCAAGGTTTGTGCAAATATGTCTTTAAAGTTAAGTGAAATAATCATAAACAAAAAGAAAATAAGCATTCACGCACACAGCTCAACTAGAAACAAAAAAACACTAGTGTAGGATTTTTTTTCCTCTTTTGCCTTCAAGACACAGCTCAACAAAGAAACGTTTTTTTTTTGTTTGTTTTGTTTTGTTTTTTGCAAGCTTTCTAGCTTGTGCATTCAGACCAAACAGAACATGTAAATATTTATACACAGAGAGATGAGGGAAGGATGGGTACGTGTCGTGTTTTCTGTGTCATCCTGTCCTCTCTCTCTCTTCTCCTAAGAAGTGCGGAGTGTTGTGCCTTTTCACCTACGGCTGCCCCAGCCCCTGGGATTCCTAGAGAGGGTGTCCTTTCTGTTTATCCTTCTCCTTGCTCCAGACCACTGTGCTCTCCAGGTGCGAGATGTGTGCGGGGTGGAGTCGGCTGCCCTCCAGCAGGGAGGGTGGCCCGCTGCCCTGCTGGTGCTGGAAGGATGCAGACCCAGGGTAGTGCCCAATGACCTCACTGTAGGTGGGGGGAGGCCCCTCCATGCGCCCACCACTGCCGTAGCATGTGGCACTGATGCCCGAGTTACTGCTGGGGGGGCAGGGGCCGCCCAGCAGGCTGCTGTCCATCAGGTCGCTGTCGAAGATGGTTCTGTTCGGGGGCGCACGCACCGACTCGCGGTTCAGCTCCAGCTGCTGCTCAGGGTCCCGCAGCTGGAGTGTGCAGGGGCCCTGGTAGGGTGGGGGCTCCTCGCCATCCGACAGCGAGATGGTGGGCGGCAGGTCAATCTCATGCTGCAGGTATGGGTAGGTGGGCTGGAAGCGGTGGAAGCGGTCCCGCTGGGTGAAGGGGGGCACAGTCAGGCGGTCAGCAGGCCTCGGTGGGGCATAGATCTGTGGCTGGGGGGCAGAGCAGAAGGAGTGAGGTGCTGTCTCCAAATGGGGTCCCCAGATGCAGAGCCTGAGGCAAGAGCTCAGCTCTGCTCCCAAGAGAAGGAGAGAGGGGGAAGGAAGCGGGGTGGAGCAGTGGAGGAAGTGAGGTGCTGCCTCTGACTGAGGTCTAGACTGGGGTCCCTACACGCAGAGCCTGAGGCAAGAGTTCAGTTCCGCTCTCTAGGGAAAGGGAAAAGGGGAAAGAAGCTAGCACTGCTGCAGAGGGAGCTGAGCAAGGACTGAGGTCAGCAGTGGTTGAGTCCTAGCCGGACCCCTCGGGGAGCCCCGGAGCATAAAGAGCGGCCCCTGCACTGGCACATTGCGCTGATATTGTGGACTACGCCCCGAGGGTGGGGAGCATACATCTCCCAGAAAGGAGACTCCCACCAGCCAAAGGTAATTGTTCCCAGAAGGGTGGAGGTGGGTGCCTGGCCTGGGGAGGGGGCCCTGGGTAGGGGGTGGGCGGAAGGTCTCACCTCTGGGATCCCGCTGCCAGACATGGTGCTCTCTGAGGGCCACAGGCAGCCTTCCTGCGTGGGGAGGAGAGAGTGCCAGCAGTGTCAGTGGGCTGGCAGAGGCCAGAAAGCAGGGGCTGAGATTTGGTCTTGACTCTCAGGCATCTCATCCTGAACTAGATCCTGGTGCCGTCTGCTGCTCCTTCTCCCCACTTGGTCACCCAGTCCAGGCCCTGGACATCTCTCACTGGGATGCTCACGCCTGCCTCCTTCCTGATCTCGGCTCCCACTGCTATCCCTGAAAACCCACCACTCACCCTCATGCTCTCCAAAGACACATATGATTCACGGGTCTCAGCAGCTTCCCACTGGCCTTGGAATACACCCAAATCAACTCTTCAACTGGCTTCCAACAAGGGCCCTGCCAGTCTCCACTGTGCCAGCTGGACGACCCTGGACTAGTTATTCCACCACCATGTGGCAGTGCCTGCACCCAAAAATGCAGACAGTACCTGTCTCATGGAGGCGTTGACGAATTCAATGCTCAAACATTAAAGCCCCTTGGGCCACATTCAACACCCACAAGTGTATAAAAGTGTCCACTGTTAGTACTGCTCTCGCCTCAGCTGAACGGCCTTCTGTCTGGTGCGCTAACAGGCTACGCTGTACCTCAGGGCCTTTGCACTGGCTGTCCCACTGGATGGCCAGGTCCTTTCTGTTTTTCAATTTCAGTGTCCCCTCCAGTCTGTCTGACACTATTTTACCTAAAGGGCCCTTTCCCAAAAACTATCTTGCCATCCACTATTTCCTTCACAGCGCTTAGGGCTGTAATTGTCTCGTCTACGTGTTTATTTACCACCGTTTCAGAGTCTATCTCTCCCTCTACATTGTCAGCCTCTAATTACACAGTGGTTAAGAGCTCGGCTGCTAACTAAAAGGTCAGCAGTTTTAATTCACCAGCCACTCCTTGGAAACCCTATGGTGCAGTTCTACTCTGTTCTGTAGGGTCGCTACGAGTCAGGATCTACTCAACAGTAACGGGTTTAATTATAGACAAAGGAGCCCTGGTGGTGCAATGGTTAAACGGTTGGCTGCTAATTGAAAGATTGGCGATTTGAACCCACCCAGTGGCTCCACAGGACAAAGATATAGCAATCCGCTCCTATTAAAATTATAGCCTAGAAAACCCTATGGAGCAGTTCTACTCTGTCACATGGGTGCCTGCGAATTAGACTCGACGGCACCTAACAACAATCACCAATGGAGCAGAGCCTGAGAACGGCCAGGCACTCACTCCTCCTCACAGAACAATCGTTGACCAGTTCACCCATGTGCAATGTGGTTCCGCTTCTGTGCCAAGCTCTGGGCCAGGAGCTGGGGACAGAGCTGCCACTCCACAAGGCTATCGTCCTTTGCCCTGGAGCTCCAGGGCGGCCCAGTGGTTCCTCCTAAGAACCCAGGGGGCTGGTGCTGGACACTCAACTGCCCAGGTGCAGTGGGCTGTGTGGGCTCTCTGGGGGTCATCTCAGCTCCTCACAACACCCTTGTGAGCTCAAGTCACACTGCACAGGCCCCTCACTCCCGGCCCGGAATAGCCTGGTCAGGGCCGCCCGACAGAGCCTGGGGCACAAGGGCAGGAAAGCACCGGTATGCTCCACACGCCCACAGCACTCGCCCTGACTGACGGAAAGACTCTTCCCGGGCTCCAGGGAACATCTCCCAGCTGAGCCAAAGTGCTCGTGAGTCCCACCTCATGGGAAGAAAGCTGAGGGCCAGGAGAGCAGAACCCAATGCCAGGATGAGGGATAAGCCCAGACGCCACCGCTGTGCAGCAGTAGGGGAGGGGTCCCTTCTTTTTCTTTTAGCTTTACAACTTTATTGAAATATAATTGACATACAATAAACTGCACTGCTGTCAAGTCGGTTCCAACTCATGGTGATCCCACGTGTGCAGAGAACTGCTCCACAGGGTTTTTAAGTCTGTGGCGTTTCAGAGGCAAATCTCCAGGCCTGTCTCTGGGGGCGTTTGAACTGCCAACCTTTTGGTTAGTAGTCCAATGCTTAGTCATTTGTACAATTTGGTCAGTTTTGTCATGCACATATATACCAGGGACACATCCTCACGATCAAGATGATGAACATATCCGTCATCTCCAAGTTTCCTAGGGACATGCTTTCTTGAGGGCTCCCAAGACAGGTAAGACTTATATCTCACCTGTGCCCAGGGGACTGCGATCCCCTGTGTGGCCACAAGGGGGCTTCGTGGCACTCAAAACTGTCTCATCAGGAAGGCACTAATTCCAGAGACTCATGGTGGGTTGGTATGTCCTAGGGGTGGAGAAGCCAGGAGCCACACCATTACTGTTCACATGGCATTGATGGCTACTTTGTTACCGATATATAAAGTAACGCCATATCCATCACAGCCTCCGTGCCAGGCACTGTGCTGAGCCCTTAAAGGACCCTCTCAATTCTCCCAACAAACCTACACAGCAGGTCCCACCGATTCCAGAGCCTGTGAGTGAGATCAGTCAGCTGGTGAGAGGCAGTGCCAGACCCACACCCTGGCTGGCTGCCTCCAGGCCCCTTGGAGCGGGCAGGGCCCTGGATGAGTCAGACCCAGCCGGGCCCAAGAAGGCCTGGCCAGGTCCCTTGCCCTGCCACGTGAGCACCAGGAGCCAGAAGGGGAAGCTGGTGATGTCCTGGGGTGGGGTGCAAACAGCCCCAAGGCCAGTGTGGATGAAATGTAATCCAGACAAGACCCTGCCCGGTACCCTCTCTGCCATCCTGAGGTCCTGCCAGCCCCTTTCCACCACTGCCTCCCAGTCCCCTGCCCTGCCTAGAGGTTCTCTGAACAGAGGCTTTAGAAAACAACAGTCAACACCCAGGGACCCAAGAGGAACAGCAGCCAGCCTCACGCTGCCTACCTCCTCCTCCAGGGATCCTTCCAGGCAGCAGCCACTGGCCCCGGCCCCCTGCAGGCTCCCGCCATCCCAGCTTCACCTGCGGGACGCTCACTGTGCCCAGCAGCTGTAAGGTGCCAAGCTGAAGACTCCTGCCCAAGGCCGCATCTTCCTCATTTCGGCTCCCTAACTCAGGAGGGTCACCCACGTCCTTCCTGATGCAAAAGCCAGACCCATGGGATTGTTCCTGACACCTCCCTCCTCTCCCCCAATTCATCCCATCATTCTGACTCCCTGGATTCTCCCTCTCACCCACACACCTCTCCCTCACCTGAGCCCAGGTCCCAGCACCTCTGCCTGGTAGACTAGAGAGGCCCTGGAATCCCCGGCTTCTGACTTAATGTGCATGAACCAAGTGAGCCCAAGCTAGTGAAAATGCAGATTCTGAGCTAGGGCCGGGGACTCTGCATGCCTCAAAAGCTGCCAGATGCTGCTGCTGCTGCTGCTACTGGTCTCAAGGCCCTAAAGGGTCTCCAAAGACCTCTCAGCCCCCACTCTTGCCCCCCATGATCCTTCCCCACATAAGCCAGAGTTACCTCCTTCACCCACACCTGACCCTGCTACTCCGGGCTCCCTACAGAGGTCCCTGCGTGGTGCAAGCAGTACGTGCTGGACTACTAACCTAAAGGTTGGTGGTTCCAACTCAACCACTGGCGATCTGCCTCCATAAAGATTACAGCCAAAAAAACCCTATTGGGCAGTTCTACTGTCACATGAGGATGCCAGAGTTGGAATCGATTCAAGGGCAACGGTTTTTATTTATTTACTTATGGCGGGGGGAGGCTCCCTACAGTCTCCAGAAATAGTTCCATTTCCCTGTCAAGGCTCACACACCTGCAGACCTCTGCAGGCCTGTTTTCTTAAAACTGCCTACTGCCCTTAACAAGGGTGTTTCTACCTGTAGAATGGGCCCATGACTACCCAAGATGCACTGCGTGAGGGCTGGGAGCCTCTTTGTGGGCACGCAGTAGGGCCCATAAACAAGCTCTTGCCATCTGGCCTCTGGGCCTGGCACCACCCTGCCCTCTCTCTCCTGAACCTCCCCAGACCCTCAGGTGCACGTAGACACGCTACTGGAGGCCTCGCTGGTCCCCAAGGCCAGGTGAGGCGCCTCTTCAGGGTCCCCATAGTCCCCTCCTCGAGTCTCTCAGCGAGGTCACGGGGCAAGATGATCAGGTGCACCCTGTCTGGAGGAGGTGCCCTGGGGGAGCCAGCACATTCTACCTCAGGCCTAACGAGGCTCCGTGTTTACCCAGCCAGCATCCCCAGGGGCTCCAGCAGGCGGCTGGGTAGATGAGGCCTTCCAGGTGGCCAGCACCCCACTCCCTCCTCTTTCCTTTGAACCTCAGGTGTCCTGGGGAGCCAGACCTGACCCCTGACCTGTCTTGGCAACAACATCTGGTGCTGCCCACATGGTGGGCCGGCCCTGCATCATCCCACCACGTTGGGTGGCCGGAAGAGGCTAGCACCACCTCGCTTTACAGATGCAAATACAGAGGCTCAGGCAGGCAGGTCTGCCCTGCCCTGGAGCACGGCCTTCCATGAGCTTCCGGGTCTTTCTTTGCCCAGCACTGCTGGGAGGAGAGATGAGGCTGTGGCTCTCCAAACACCACCCACAAACAGCATGGCCTCAGGGAGTGCCCCCAGCTCTCTGAACCCTCGCTTCTTCCCTGTAAAATGGGGCGAGCCCTCTAGGTCCCCAGGTGCTGCAAGACCCACTGATGGCAGATGCTGCCCACCACTGGGCTGGCAACAGCAGGTGAAGCCCAGGTGAGCGTGGGCTCCAGAGCCAGGGCTCCTCCAAGTAGCAAATGTCAGCCCTCAGATATGCTGGGCCTGGGGGCCTGCTGTTACTGATGGCGGGACTAGTGAGGAGATGCTCCTGCCCTGCTGTGACCGCCCTGGTGACGCACCTCGGCTGGCTCTGATCAAGAGCAGAGACGCCCAGACCTGCCACGGATAGGGCTACAGTTCGGGCCACCGCCAACAGGCTCCTCGGCCAACCTGGCGCAGCCCCATGGCCTCAGGGAACTGCCAGCTCCATACTTTGTCGAAGTCCAGCACCTGGCTACCCTGGGGCTTGGGATGTACACTGGGCCCACACAGTGTGCCGCGTGCCAGCCTTCTCCCCGAAATTCCCAGCTGTCTGTCACCAAGCCTGTTCCTGTCTCAAGTTGTTAACTGACACATCCCAGCAACGAGATGGAAACCAGTCAGGATTTACTCCTTCCTCTTTCATTCATGTGCCAAATAGCACCCCGCACAGGGGCAGAGGTCAGTCCCAAAAAGCAAGACAATGGAGAGGGGCTGGGGTCTGAAGAGGAGGCAAGTTCCTCACCCACCTGGTGGCCCCATCCAGCTCCTGAGTTGAATCCTTGGAGCCCTGGGGGTGTTTCTGGACTTCTAACGACATGTTGAAATGCAATCTCTCAACTAATAGCAAGGATCCCTCCACTACATCGTGTTCTGCCCTTTTTTCTACCCTTCCTGCCCCCCTCTTCATGTGGCTAGCTTCTCTTCATCTTTCAGAGCCTGGCCTGGCTGTCCAGGCTAAACCTCTCCATCACAGCCCTCTTAATTGCCTTTAGAACTCTCAGCATAATTTGGAAGTATGTGTGTCTGTCTGTCTAGACCCAGGGCAGTGGCCTTATGGGGCTTGTTCACGGGGTCAGCTGTGTTCTAGGCACACAGTGGGTGCTTGACGGGTATTTGTCAAATGGATAGATGGATGATTGAGTGGATGGGCAGATGAAGAGATGTGTGGGTAAATGAATGGATGGATGGGTAGATGGATAGATGGGTGGGTGAAAGAATGGATGAGTGGGTGAATGGGTGGATAGATGAACGAATGGGTAAACGGATGGATGGGTGGATGGGTGGGTGGGTGGATGGATGGATAGATGAATGAGTGGGTAAACTGAAGGATGGATGAACAGATGAGTGGCTGGCTGGATAAATGATGGACGGATGAGTGGGTGAAATCCTGTCACGGTCAGTCAGCATTTCATTGAATCGCAGGGAGGCGATCTTGATCATGAACCCCCGTTGCTTGGATGAGGATCAGCGACTTGCTCAAGAACGCACAGCCAGGAACCGGCGGCGCTGGGATTAAACTCCAGGCCCAGGAAGGGTCTTTTCCTGTGTGTTGTGTTGTGACCCCAAGGCACTGTGACTTCATGCTGCAGCACACCTACAGGGCATCTGCCAAGGGTAGTGCTGCACCTCCTCATCTGGCCCTCTGGGTCCTGCTGCTGCAGGACTGGAGGCACCTGGCTCTTCCCCTTCCCCCACCTCTGCCCTACCTGGCACAGAGTCAAATGCTGGCTCCTCAGCCCTTCCACCTTGGCCCCTCAGGCCTTTTCCTCAACACCCTTTCCTCCATCACCTGCCCCAGGTACCAGGTACGTAGCATACCTGATTCAGGTGAAAACAAACCACTCAGCTGGGAACCACCCCTCGTACTTCTTCCCTTATCGCCACCTAAAGGGCTCATCTCTGCTTACATTCCAACTCCTCCTTAGAGCACCGGCTCTGTGCCAGCAAGGACCTCGTTTGCCCTGTGACCATGTGTCCCCAGAGCCTAGGACAGGGCCTGGGGCACAGCAGATGTGTGGTAAGAGGTTGCCAAGTCAACCAGGTAAATGCGTGACCATGAGCCTCTCTTCCCACCCTGCCCCTCCCAGCATCTCCGGGGACCACCCAGCGGGCCTGTTGCTCCCATTTACAGAAACCCACTGATCTGGGTGGGTTTCTGTTGAATTTGGTTTCTGTGGGGATCCGTCCAGAGAAGGGGGACACTCACAGAGGAGAGGGCGTCTTCTCTGCGGCGGCCCTGGCTGTGCCGGCTGATGAGCGACCGTGCGGACATCTTGTAGTGGCTAAGCAGGCACGTGATGACCACCACCATCACCATCATCACCACCACGATGATGATGATCTGTACGAATTCCAGCTCCGCTGCGGACACAGGAAAGCATGGTGAGACCCGGGACCCCATGAGCTCCAGCCCAGCTGCGACACAGGAAACACGGTGAGACCCAGGAAACACGGACCCAGGACCCCGCTGCCACCAAGCTCAGGGCTCACCCCACCCCCTGCGGAACTCCATGTCAGTAAAGACCCACTAATGTGGGGGCGTGGTTTTCACAGCCAGAGAAACTCAGGGCACACTTTCCCAGCAGTCACCCAATGATGACGCCAGGGTGGGCGTGGGTGGGGGAAGCAAGCGCTGCCTGTGGGGGCAGGGCGGTGGCACCTCCATCTAGAAACCGACCCCAAAGAGGGAATTACGGGGGTTTAGAACGAAGCCCCTGCTCCAGCTCTCAAAGCCAAGCCAACTTTTCCTCCCCTCACCCCGGGGTCTGGCCTGCATATGTTTGTCCTCGGTTTGACGAGCCGCCCCCTGCAGGGCAGGATTGGTCCGATTTTGTTCATTGTATGCCCAGTGTCACAGCATAAGGCCGGCCCTCCAAAAATACCTC
Source organism: Elephas maximus indicus (assembly GCF_024166365.1). Classification (NCBI taxonomy): domain Eukaryota; kingdom Metazoa; phylum Chordata; class Mammalia; order Proboscidea; family Elephantidae; genus Elephas; species Elephas maximus. Next base: position 11,589,425 of record NC_064843.1, on the reverse strand, counting down.
TCCCACGAACGGGACCCTTGGCCGGAAGGTCTGAGCCCAGGGCCGTTTCCTCTATCGCCTGCCCCTGGGATCCTCACAAACACACCAGTCCAGCACACAGCTCTCCTAAATACACACACACCCCACACACACCCACATACAAACATTACCAAATGAACACAGACAGACAGACCCATGCACACACGCACCCCACCCTCGATCGGCAGGGGTGTATAAAAGGAACCCCTTTTTGGCGAAAATGTCTCAGAAAAAAAAAAAAAAAAAAAAAAAACATTTTCCAGGTGGCTACAAAGGCCGCAATTTTCGTTTTTTAAAAAAGTTTTCCATGTGGCTTTGTTTCTCCCCAGGAGAGGAAAGCCCCCAAGCACCGGCAAAGCAGGAATGCTGTTTTGACTCCGCTGCAGCCTGCGGCTTTTGCTGATGCAGGTGGGCCTGGGAGGGCGCAGGCCAGCAGTCGGTAAGGTCAGTGCCAACGGAGCCCTCAGCCACCGAGCAGGTGACCGGGCATGAGGAGGTGACTGGCATCAGGGTTTCTGCCTCCCAACGGGGGTGCATTGGGATGCTTCTCCCCCAGACCCAGGAGTTTCTGGGGTGGCCTGGATGCTAACAAGCAGTTAAGCGAGGCCCCCCAGGGCCCAGGTTCAAGCCCAGTGCCACCGACTCAGCGCTTTCTCCTCCCAAGAGAGACAAACCCAAGGTGGAGGGGGGAGCAGACCAAGGCAGGCACCTGGGAAGGCCTGGCCCAGACAGACCCCAGGCCCTCGAGGGCCCACCCTCTTGCCACTCGCCTCAGTTTCCCCATCTGTGAACCCAGGCTTCCAGCAGGAAAGCGAGGCGCTGCCTAGATGGGAACACCCCCATTTGCTGTAGCAGAATTGGTTGCTCCTCTCTGAAGCCCTGTGGCTCCCCCCTTTCCACACTGACAGTGGCTTCCCGTCCGTCACCCCACGTCAGCACCCCACGTCAGAGGCTCCGTCAGGGGCTCTGAACTGTCCCTTCTCCTGCCACTTTCTGCATCTGTCAGCTGCTCAGCCCAGTCCCTGCGCACTTGATGTTATTCTGTGGGTCAGTGCTCCTCCCTGGGGGCGACTTTACCCCCCAGGGAACACAGAGCAGTGTCTGGGGACATTTTAGGTTGTCATGGCTGGGGGAAGAAAGTACTATAGGCATCTTACAGGTGGAGACCAGGGATGCTGCTCAACACCCTAGAGTTCCCAGGACGGCTCCCAAAGAGAACCATCCAGGCCACATGTCCCTGGCCCAGGCCTAGTGTGCCTCTGAACAGGATGCTTTTTATTTTTTATTGTGGCAAAAAAACATATAACATTTGCCATTTCTACATTTATGTGTATGATTCAGCAACATTAATTATGTTCGGTACATGGTTCGACCATTGCCCTCATCTGTTTCCAACAATTTCCGCCGCCCTGAACAGAAACCCCGTGCCACCCGAGAAGCCTGGCCAATCTGCCCCACCTCTGCACCAGGGCAGAGACTGGGGTCTGGGATCAGGCCGGGTATCTGGGCAGGAGGAGTCAGAGCTAACCAGGGACCTTGGTGTGTTCTCCCCAAGCCACCCGCAGTACCTTTGCTCTAATGCCAGGATGCAGAGCTGTGGGTTGGCGAAGGCCTCAGGGCCTGGGTTGTGTGACCACAGCTCCCTCTCCTCAGACAGGGCCAGCAGCCCGGCCTGACTGTGGGGCCAGGTCCCGTCTGTCAGGGCCGGGATAAAGCCACTCATTCAGGGAAGGACAAACAGGGCCTGCTTTGTCCAACGCCCACCGCTCCTTCTTCCTTGGGGGGCTCTGTAGCTCCGCTGACCCCCAATCCCCATGCACTCTTCACCCCAGTGGGGGCCGGGGAGTGGACACCCCTCTCGGCCCCTCCCCCTGGCTGGGGACATGCAGGGAGGCCAGGCTGTCTCCAGGGCCCTGCCCATACCAGGCCTCCTCCTGGCATTGTCCTCCTCCTGGCATTGTCTGGGGCTCAGGTGACAGCGGCGAGATGGCGGCTGGGGCTGACGGGCTGGGGGCTGCCTGGCGAGGTCAGGATGTGAGGGCTATGGATGTGGCCCCTGAGAGCCACCCTGGTGCGGATGAAACCCACCCCTGTCCTCCTGACCCAGGCAGGCTTGGCCGAGCAGGCTGGAGTATTTGATTTCTGGGTGCCTGTGTCCGAGAGTGAGAAAACCTCTCCCAGAATTGGGTGCAGGTCAGAAATGAGCACAGGGCTTCTCAAAGGGTACATGTGACCACCAGGTCCCTGGGCCACTAACCCCATGAAGACCAAAAAACCCAGTGCTGTCGAGTCGATTCCGACTCATAGAGAACCTGTAGGACAGAGTAGAACTGCCCCATAGAGTTTCCAAGGGGCACCTGGCAGATTCGAACTGCCGACCCTTTGGTTAGCAGCTGCAGCACTTAACCACTATGCCACCAGGGTTTCCATCCCCCGTGAAGACACAGGCCTGGAAAACTCACCTGGGCAGAGGAGGGAAGAGAAAAATAAGATTGACTGCAGGCTGTACTTCGTGAGTAAAAGCCTAAGGTCCCAAAGGTTACCAGGACTCAGGGCTATGGCTCAGGGGAGCCCCTGCTCCAGGGGAGGCAGACCAGCACAGCCCACAGTCCATTGTTTTGGGCTCTGGGCCTCCTGGGCAATCTACTCCACCTCTGAGTTCATCTCGTTCCTCAGGCAAAAGAAGACCACTGGCACCTGTCTGCGGGGCTGGGCGTGTGCTCAGCCCAGAGAGGGGCGCCCCCTAAAGGCTCACATTATTAATGGGGGGGTTGTTCACCAGCATCCCAGTTACAGCAGGATGTGACGTGAGTGTTGTGCGTCCACCTGGCTGGGCTGTGGTGCCCAGGTGTTCAGTCACACAGGATCCTAGATGTGGCTGTGAAGGTATTTTGTGGGTATAATTAATATTAACACCAGTTGACTTTAGGTAGTAACCCTGGGTGGCCCAAATAGTTTGCACTGGACTAGGAACCTAAAGGCCGTCGATTTGAGCCTACCCAGCGGCTCCTCTACCCAGCGGCTCCTCGTTAGAAAGTCCGGTGGTCTGCCTCCGTAAGGATTACAGCCAAGAAACCACACGGGGCCCTTCTACTGTCACACATGGGGCCACCACGAGTCAGAATCAACCTGACGGTAATGGGTTTGGTAGGAACGGAGATCACCTTCCACGGTGGGTCGCATCCAATCAGTTAGATGCCTGAAGAGCAAAAACAGGTTTCCCACAGAAGAAGAAATTCAGCCTCAAGACGGTAACCTAGACACCCTGCTGGCGTTCCAGCCTGACAGTCTGCCCTACAGATTTCAGACTCACGACCGCAGTATCAGCTAGACTTGTCAGCCCCCACGATCCTGTGAGCCAATTCCCCAAAATAAACCATAAACATATATCTGTATCTCTCTCTCTCTCTCTAGGAAACCCTGTTGGCGTAGTGGTTAAGAGCTATGGCTGCTAACCAAAATCTACCAGGTGCTCCTTGGAAACTCTATCTGGCAGTTCTACTCTGTCCTATAGGGTCACTATGAGTCGGAATCAACTGGATGGCAACGGATTTGGTTTAGATAGATAGATAAAATGGGTTTTATCTATCCTGTTGGTTCTGCCTCTGCCTCTCTGGAGAAACTCGGCTGACACAGCCCAAACCCAGAGCTCTCAGAGACGTCGCTGAGCAGCTCTGGAATTGCAGACGAAACAGCCCCTCACAGAGGGTCACAGAAGGCTTCCTGTAACTCGGGCCTGGGGACTGAAAAAGCAGCTTTGTCTGATGGAGAAGGGTGAGCGAGAGGTGAAGGAAGGGAAGAGGAAGAAACAGCCTGAGCAAAGACTTGTGAGCAGGACTGTGCAGATTATTCCAGAACCTGCCCAGGCATGCAGGCGGCACAGAGGCCCCTTGGCCAGCAGTCGATTCACCCCATCTGTGTGACAGAGAAGACCCGGGCTGGTGTTTCGGCCAAAGAGGTTCTGAGGTCCCTACGTCTAACAGTCACCCTCACCAGGCCCCGATGGGAAGGAGAGCTGGTGAACAGCTGGGGCTGTACTACTTCTGGCAGCATCTGGGACCCCCAGATGAGCCCACTGAGGGCCACCCCTGGCCATGGGGTGCTGGCACTCTGGTCTGGCCGACAGCATCCCCCCCGACGCAAATCCATGCTTCCACACCCACAGGCCGTTATAGAGTATTATCTCTTTAGTGAAGGAGCCCTGGTGGTGCAGCGAAGAGCTCAGCTGCTAACTGAAAGGTCGGTGGTTCAAACCCGTCAGCCGCACCGCAGGAGAAAGATGTAGCAGTCAGCTTCCATAAAGATGACAGCCTTGGAAACCTTTGGGGGCAATTCCTTATAGACTCAACATGGGTCCGAACGACCTGACGGCAACGAGTAGTAGCAGTACTTCTTCAACAAAGCACCTCGGGTGGCGCAAACAGTTAAGCACTCGACTACTAGCCAAAAGGTTGGCGGTTCAAACCCAGAGGCACCTCAGAATCGACTCAGCAGCAACGATGTTATTCCTTCCACACAACCCGAGCTCCTCAGCCGGGCTCCCAGGGTCTAGGGATTGAAGGCAGGCCCCTGAATCAACCTCCCTGCAGCATCACCTCATCGCAGCCACCCCGCACCCCAGGTGCTGCTTGTCCACAGCCGCCCTTCTGCACCCCCGCCGCCACCCTGGGCCTGGAGAGTCTGGGGTCCGGTCAATCCTCAGTCCACAAAGGCAGCTCTTGGGGACCCTCGGGGTGCTGACCCACTCCGAGCACCGGGCCATGGGAACAGGTGCCTTCTATGGAACAAACACTGCGTTTCTGTCATTTTGTGCTTGGTCTGTGCTCCTGTGGGGGAGGGGCAGGGAAGTGGCTCAGGTCATTTCTCTTTGTAATTTCCCCCTGCGGTGGGTGATGAACGTGGCAGGCTCTCAGGGATGACCAAGCCCAACCTCACATGCAAAGTAAGGTCACTCTAATTTAATTTACGGTCCCCTTTCCTCGTGAATAATTTCAAATTAACAGGCCCATCCGCCTCATTGGAGCACCCTGGCCCTCCCTTCTGTCTTCTCCGGAGACACATGCGGTCACTTTGAGGTGTGTGCCACACACCCCGGTCCTTTCCAGGTTCCATGTGGGACTCTCCCTGTCACCCTGCGAGAAGCCTGGTGGTGCAGTGGCTAAACACTCGGCTGCTAACGGAAAGGTTGGCAGTTGGAACCCATAAGCCACTCCTCAGGAGAAAGATGTGGAAGTGATTCCAGAAAGGTGACAGCCTTGGAAACCCTACGGGGCAGTTCTACCCTGTCCTATACGGTCACTATGAGTCAGAATTGTCTCAGCAGCATGGCTTTAGTTTTTGGTACTGGTCACCCTGTGAGATAGGTGGTGACACCATCCCATATGACAGATGAGGAAACCGAGGCTGAAAGGAGAGGTGATGGGTCCCAGGCCACACAGGCCGAAGGCTCACATTTCTCTGATGCCAGAGCCTGTGATTTTACTGCGAGGTCAGACCTCTGTTCCACACGCAGCCCTGAGCACCACGGCAGAACCTCAGAGGTGTCCTGGGTTCAAGCAAAGACTCAGGATGAACACAGTGACTGCAGGGGGAAGCATATCCACCCCCTCCTCCCCGTGGGGTGTACGAAGCCAGCCTGTGTGGCCTGTGGTCCCCACTTCCCACCAATCACAGGGTGATTAGGAAGGACCTGGATGCCACACTCTCCGGCACCTCCCACAGCATGAGAGGACAGTCACAGTGCCACTTCCTGCCACTTCCTGGGTGCCAAGCAAGTGACACCGTTCTGTGACAACATTCCCCTCCCCTAATTCTCAAGGCCCTCCTCTGAGGGACAGCATCAGCCCCAATCACAGGCTAGAGTCTCAGAGTGGGCACATCCGCACTCACAGGCACGCAGCCTCCAGACCCAGGCGCTTCACCTACCCTGCCTTCTCTCAGAATAAGGTTTTAAAAATAAAATACATCAAAGTGGGAAGGAATCAAGATGTCCTCCAATAGATGAATGGATAAACAAAGTGGCACATCCATACAGTGGAATATTTTTCAGCGTTGAGAAGAAATGAATTCTCAAAAAAAATTCTCAAGCCACCTTAAATGCAAGCTGCTAAGTGCAAGAAGCCAGTTTGAGAAAGCTACACAAGGAATCATTTCAGTTGGATGACATTCTGAAATTGGCAAAACTACAGACCGTGAAAAGACCAGTGGCTGCCAGGGGTCGGGGGCCGGGTGGGGGATGAAGAGGTGGAGCTCAGGACATACTTAGGGCAGTGAAACTATTCTGCATGACATCGCAGTGGTGGATACATGACACTACACATTTGTTAAAACCCACAGGAACTTACCAGAGAGTGAACCTTTGTGTGAACTGTGGACTTCAGTTAAGAACGATGTATCCATATTGGTGTATCAATTAGAACAAATGTTCCACAGGAGTGCAGGATGTTAATAACAGAGAAGTCGCCTGCAGAGAAGCGGGTGTATGTGGGCACTTGAAGTGCTTGGTTGCTAACCAAAAGGTAGGCAGTTCGAACCATCAGCTCCTGTGCGGAAGAAAGATGTGGCTATCTGCTTCTCTGCTCCCCTAAGATGACACCCTCGGAAACCCTATGGGGCAGTTCTACTCTGTCCTATAGGGTCACTGTGAGTCACAACTGACTTGATGGGCAATGGGTTTTTTTTTTTTGTTTGTTCCTTTATGCATAATTTTTCTGTAAACCTACAACTGCTCTAAAAAATAAGTCTTTTTAAAAACTGGAAAAAAAGACACTACATTAAGAAGGAAAGCAACTGTACAGAAATACAGTTATGAAACTACCAGCCAGATTTGTGAGACAGGAACAATACGTGGGGGTGCATTTGCGACAGAGGAATATTATACCGTGAAATACTGCTTTGTGGTGGTGTATCAACCATCCCGGTTCTCAAGTTCTGATAAGTGTAAAGGACAGTGGTGGTCTGATCGACAATCTGTGGTTTCCACAGGTGACCAAGTCACAGGCAAGGCCAGTGCCACTGTAGTTTGGCACCTACCTTCCTGGTGGAGGAGCCCTGGTGGCAAAGTGGCTAAGAACTTGGATGCTAACCAAAAGGTCTGCAGTTCAAATCCACAAGCTGCTCCTTGGAAACTCTATGGGGCAGTTCTACTTTGTCCTATAGGGTCGCTATGAGTCGGAATCGACTTGACAGCAAGGAGGTTGTTGTTTTCGTCCTATGTGACTCGTCTGCAAACTGGGGAGGTGGCTGTGTAGAATATGCCCACTAGCACACCCAGCACGCAGGGCTGTAAGTGGCGCTGAGCATCACTGAGATGGCGGTTAGCAATCAGCGAGATCTGCTGTCCTCAGCCGCAGCGCTGGGCAGACTCCACCTGGCTCCTGCAGCCCATGGATGCTTCCAGACCAGACGACCCCCCCCCCCGCCTGCCCCCCTCCTTCCTGTTAACAAGCAGCCTGTGCACGCGGCCCTGTCTGGCCTCCTGGCTGCGCACCGAGGAATTAGGAATTGGCACTGTCTGAAATTTATGAAAATCTAATCTTGTTAGGCCTGCTCGATGAGACAGGCCAGGCGGCCTCATTGGCCTCATTGTCATTCGAGGGGCCCAGCGGCCTGGGGCTTCCAGCCACCTCATTTCTGCCCCGTCCCCCACCACCCGCGCCACATTTGAATAAGAACCCAGCTCCCACCACCCCCACCCCCCAACTTCAAATAGAACCAGACGGAGAGGGAGGACTTTCTGATGCTCCAGGTGCCATTTCCTGCACTCCTGCCCCTCTTCCGCCCCTCAATGGCATGTTTATTTCTAAGGGGAGGACTTTCTGTGGGTAAAAAATGATCAGGTCTTTCTCCTGAGGCTTGGGGGTGGGCAGCCATTCTAGGCTGACTTTTAAAACCAGCCTGACTTACTATGTGCCAGGCTCGATCCAAGGTACCCGGCACCCACTACCTCAACACTAACACAAGCTCGGAGAGGGGCAAGCCCCATGGTGGTCAGCCCTAGGAAGTGGGGGATTATAGGGGTCTGGCCCTTGAACCAGGGCCCAGGCTCCCTGCTCTGCTGTTCGTGGGAGAACTGTAGGGTCCGTGTTAAGAGCATGAGGTTTGCCCCCAGGAGTCCTGGGTTCAAACCCCAGGTTTGCCACTTACTGTGTGGCACTATAGGGTCGCTATGAGTTGGAATTGACTTGATGGCCACTCAGTGTCCTCATCTGGGGGAATAAAAGGAGGGGCAACCCAGTCCCCACTTCACGTGGGTGTCATGGGAGCTGTTGCTGTGTGCCACACGGGACCTCATGTGTATCAGAGGAGAACTGTGCTCCAGAGGGTTTTCAATGGCTGTTTTTTTTTTTTAAAGTAGATCACTAGGCCTTTCTTCCAAGGCACCTCTGGGTGGACTTGAACCTCCAACCTTGCAGTAACAGCTGAACTCAGTTAACAGCTTATACAACCCAGGGACTCTGTTGTTTTTCTGTTGTTGTCGTGCTGTGGAGTCAATTCCGACTCACAGCAACCCCATGTGAAAGGGAAGAACTGCCCCATAGGGTTTCCTAGGCTATAATTTTTACAGGAGCAAATTGCAAGGTCTTTTTTCCTCGTGGGTTTGAAACGCTGACTTTTCAGTTAGCAGCCAAGCGCTTAACCACTGTACTGCCAGGGCTCCTCGCTGCAAGAGCTACGTGAGTTAATTCGAAGCCCACATTTCTGGGACAACACGCCTTTAAGTAAGAACTCCAGACCCTGGGCTGTCGGAATCCACAGCCAGGGAAAAGACCCACCCAAGGGGGCCCTCCGCCAGTGTTTTATTGACAGTGTAAACAGGGAGCAAAATAACACCCAAAATTCCCAAGTGTGAGCCTTTTTCCTGGCACGACTCTGGGCGTTTCTCTGCACACATATTTCCCCTGGGCCTCTCCCTTTCGTTCACTCTGCTAACAGCTTGTTTTCTGTTCCATCAAAACACCAAGCTCGGTTCCACCTCAGGTCCTTTGCATGGCCATCTTTCCAACAGCCACAAGGTTTACTACCTTAAGGACCTTCTGTTCTCTGCTCCAATGTCACTTCCTCAGGGAAGTGTCCCCTGAGCACTCTGTCTGAAGCAGTCCTAAGCCACAGGGCCCCCAATCCTGTACAGCCCAGTTTTTCTCTGAAGCACTCATCGAGAAGGTTCAACTGTACATTTCCTACTTCTCTCTGAGCTCAGCAGCTAACCAAAAGGTCGACAGTTCAAATCCACCAACCACTCCTTGGGAACCCCATGGGGCAGTTCTACTCTGTCCTATAGGGTCGCTATGAGTTGGAATCGACTTGATGGCAATGGGTTTGGTTTTCTCCTCATTATAATTCTGGTGTCACTGGGGTGGAACCCCCGCTTGCCCCAGATGGGAGAGAGGCAAAGCTGCCATCAAGACAAGCCCACACTGTTTTCATTTTTTAAAAAAGCATGTTTTCTGTCAGCCGTGGTTACCCTCGGGGAAGGACAGCAGAGGGAAAAAGGTAACTGTCCACGCAGCACAATTCTGCCTCCTCAGCTTTTTCCAAGTGCATATAACTATGTATCAACAGCCACTACCAACAGTGGTACATATAACTACGTATCAGCAGGCACTACCAACAACAGTACATGCAACTACGTATCAATGGCCGCTACCAACAACAGCAGTAAAAAAGGGGAAAAGATGTAAGGCTCCCCAGGTTGGCAAGGACTGCTGGGGGCGGATTCCAACAGATGGTGGGGGAGCCACAGAGCAGGTGGTCTCTTAGTGGCCCTGGGAGCGTCCGATACTGTGCCGTGAATGCCTTTGGGGGGGCAGGAGGGACACCTGGCTGCCCCACCAGGAGCGCTTGGTGATGTCCAGGTGCCAGACAGCCATTTCCCCCCTGGCACTGACCTTCCCATCACCTGCGGGGTGAAGGACATACCGCCAGAGGCTGGGGTTGCCCTGTGATAACCAATGAACCTTTGCCTCTGCGACAGCACTGGGCTGGACAGTCAGCCACTACAGGGAGAAAGGCGTCCTCTCTGGACCTCCACACTAACTGTCCAGCCAACAGGACAGCAGAAATGGATCTGAGGGTACTGGCTCACCGTCCTGCCTCCCAGCCCTCTGACTGGGGTGCCCCTTCCAGCCTTTCTTCACCTGGCTGACTTAGGATAATCCCTCTTCTCTTCTTCCTTGCCTTCTTTCCCTCCATCCTGCCTTCCTTTCATCCAAGCATCCATCCTTCCATCTAACCATCAATCCATCCATCCTGCCTTCCGTCCTTCCATCCATCCGTCACTTGTTCATCCCTCCGCCGCCCTCCTGCCCTCCTACCCCCCCCCCTTCCTTCCTTCCATCCATCCATCCCACTAAGTGCCAGGACCAAGACCAAACTCAAGAATGATGTCCCTGACCTGACCCCGCCTCTGGTCGCACACACACATGCACACGTAGGCACACACACACACACCCCCTCACAACAGGCTCCCACAGCACACCATGCTTGCCCATCATAAACCTGTCATGCTCACGCCTGGCAACTCTTCCCTACCTGCCTCCCTCTGGGGGTGGGCATCTCAGGGATGGCACATGCCCACTAAGCTGTCATCCCCCACCTCTGTATTCCCCTGGCCAGGTCTAGACTCATTTGTGTCTGCCTCGGGGGAGGCAGAAGCATCTAGAAGCACTAGGGACCACACTCAGTTAACATGTTCTAATTAGACAATAAATACAGGGTCAGGTTTAAAGGACCTTTGAAAGATAAAGTATTAACTCCGCATCTCCCACCTGTGGCTCCTTTGAGACGGTGTGACACTCTGTGTTAGTTCACAAAGATCACTCGGGTGAGGGGTTGAACTGCCTTCTCAGACCCCATCGACAGCGTTTCATTCTTGGGGCCTCAGGAGTCCCCTGAACAGCACAAGCCCACGCCTTCACCCTGTGCTCCCTGGGTCATCTTTCAGGAGGTGGCCTCCCAGGGGCAGCAGCTGCAGGGAGGGCGAGCTGGTGGGGAAAAGGCGGTGAGACCTGGACTCCAGGGAGAGCTCAGCCTGATAATCAGTTTAGAGCCTCGTGATTAAATGCTCCTTTAATGAAAAAAGACAAAGCAGCACCTTTTATCTTTCTTGCTATTATCCAAATGGAAAGAACTAATGGGTTTTTTTTTTTTTCCTTTTGTCACCATCATTGAACATCTTTAAACACCCAGTGTCAGCAAAATACCAATCCTGTTGGAGAGATATTGGCAGGATGGAGCAAATCCCCGACGACAGACCACTTCTGTCGGTGGACACGATGGAGGCAAAGGGAAAGTCGTTTAGGATAAATCAAAAGCGTTTTGTTAATTGTGAGAGCAGGGGGTGAGGGGGTGTTTACAGGGGAAGCAAGTGTGTCTGCCAGCGGTAGAGGTAACTGCCCCAACTCTTCACGGAGCAGATTTTGGTAGTACCTCTCAAAATTAGGAGTCCTGGTGGCGCAGTGGTGAAGCATTTGTCTGCCAACCAAAAGGTCTGCAGTTCGAAACCACAGCCCCTCCTTGGAAGCCCCATGGAGCAGTTCTACTCTGTCCTATAGGGTCACTATGAGTTGGAATCAATTCAACAGCAACAGGTTTGGTTTTTTTAATCAAAATCAAGGAGTTTTGAGTGCAAATGGTTAATGTGCTCCGCTGCCAACCCAAAGGTTGGAGGTTCAAGTCTACCCAGAAGTGCCTTGGAAGAAAGGCCTGGCGATCTACTTCTGAAAAATCAGCCATTGAAAACCGTCTGGAGCCCAGTTCTACTGACCCGCACGGGGTTGCCATGAGTCAAAACTGACTCATGTTTTTGGTTATCAAAATTAAAAATGCACATCGCCTTTCAAACCAGCCATTCTTACTTCCAGGACTCTATGCAACAGAAATAGTCAGAGAAAGGCCCAAAGACATGTGACAGGGTATCACCCCAGTGGTGTTTTCAATGTGAACAGCCAGAGCCCACCTCAACGGCACCTGACAAGTCCTGGTGTGTCACATGGTGGAATACGAGGTGGCCACTTAAAACCAAAAACACCAAACCAGTTGTCATCGAGTCGATTCTGATACATGGCAACCCCGTGTGTGTCAGAGTAAAACCGCTCTACGGGGTTTCCAATGGCTGATTTTTGGAAGTAGATTACCAGGCCTTTCTTCTGAGGTGCCTCTGAGTGGAAATGAACCACCAACCCTTGGGTTAGCCACCGAGCATGTTAACTCAGGGACTCTGACCACTTAAATGCAGAACGTAAATCTACATCAGGTTTCTCAGCTTGGGTCTACCACATTATTTGACATTTTGGGCTCAATAATTCTCTGTTGGGGGGGTAGGTAGGAGCTGACCTGGGCATCGGAGGATATTTAGCAGCATCCCTGGCCTCCACCCACTAGATGCCAAGTACCACTACCCCTCCCCAGCTGTGACAACCAAAAATATCTCCACATATCACAAAGAGTCCCCACACCAGAGGTGGGGGTGCATAGATATTAGCAATTATCGGGGAGAAGAAATAATAAAACCATACAAAAAAAAAACCATAGAGCAGTATATAAAATACCGACCATTTTATAACAAAAAGACGGCAAAAATCCAATTGACAATGATGGCTACTTCTGGAAGATGAGAATTATGCTGCTTAACTTTTTATATTTCTATATTGTTTGCAAAGGAGCCCTGGTGGTGCAGTGGTTAAGCGCTTGGCTGCTAATTGGAAGGTCAGCGGTTCAATCCCACCAGTCGCTCCACAGAAAAAAGATGTGGCAGTCTGCTTCTGTAAAGATTCAAAACAAACCAAACCCATTGCCATCAAGTCAATTCTAACTCATAATGACCCTACAGGACAGAGGAGAACTGCCCCATAGGGTTTCCAAGGAACAGCTAGTGGAACGAGCTGCTGACCTTTTTGGTTAGCAGCCGAGCTCTTAACCACTGACCCACCAGGGCTCCTCAACAAGCCTAGACAACTGTAATTTAAAATACCCTTTAATGATATACCAAGGACCCTCTTGTGTGCGTGCGTATGTGCAGGCGAGCTGACAATGCAACTCACAGGGCCTCGCCGCACAGGGGGCTCCGCATGCTCCCTGGAAACCGGCAGATGTTTCTCTCAATTACCGAGTTTCAAGAGCCTGGTGTTTCCCGACATGAGCGGGGCCGGGCGAGGGGACGTGCAGAGGCTCCATCTCCAAGCCTCTGGACAAAAAGCGCCGCTCTGAATTGGGGGCACAAAGCAGCAGTACTTAGCTGCCTCTCAATAGCTCCTCATTCAGCTGAGGGGCCTCCTGGATGTCCGCCGCGTGCTGGAGGGCCTCGAGGGTCAGCCTGCGCTGTTCTCGGCCTGACTGCCTTCCCGAGGGGCCAGGGTGGGCGGGCAAGCTGGAGACAGCCAAGGGCAGACATGGGGAGAAGCTGGAGGGCATGGAGGGTCTGCATGGGCTCCCGCTCCCAAATCTGACTCATCAGCACTCGTGGGCAGCGGAGTGCAGTGGTCAGTGGGAACGCCGGGGCGCCTGCAGCATCCAAAACCACTCCGACACGAGCCAAACACGTGATGAAGTCAGGAAGTAATTTCACTCTGTGTGCCTCAGTTTCCTCATCTGGAAAAGGGGGACACACTAGCCCACCTCACGTGGCTGCTGGCGGATGAAGTGGGAGGACCGAATACACACTCTGTGCAGAGGGCATGCCTGGTGCTGAGTCAAGGGCTCAACAAGCAGCCTTGGTTATTAATGAGGGCTCCTTGCTAGGATGAGTAGCCGGCCCTCCTGGGCCCCCAGCCACCCATTCTGACCCCTAATTTTCTGCTGCTGCCGCATGTTCCGCTCAGCCTGCCGGCCTCCTGGTCCACCTGCCTCCTGCCTCCTCCAGTCAGGACTTGGTGGGTCCAGGAACCCCTCCAGCCGCCCCTGCCCCTATGGTCACCTCCTTCTCTGGCTTGCTTGGGCACTTCTAAGCTCTCCACATAGCTGGTGGTTAATTATGTAATTACCACCCAGGACATCTGCTGTGCCTTCTAAGAAAATACCTTGTGTCACCTCTTAGCCTTTCCTAGGTCTGTGTCTTGTCAACAGGGCCAGCTTAGCCACTCCGTGCAGGCGACGGCTCCCTGTGCTGCAGGCCTCCTCAAAGCCAGCACGGTCTGGACAAGCAGGAGCCCTTCTCCCAGTTTTTGGACTGGTGGGCTCCTCTTCCCCCTTCAAAGCCCAGTCCTGGATGCCCCAGAGCACGTTCTACATCTTTCTACCACGGTGCCAAGCCTAGACCACAGCCAGGTGGGGCTCCCAGCCCCAAGGAGCACAGTGTCACCTACCTGAGTCACTGTTACTCCACCCAGTGCACAAAGAGGTGCTCAGGCCGACACACAGGGTCAGCCAGGCAGGGAGAAGCCTGCTACCTCCAAGGCCACGCCGGGGGGTCCAGGTGGGGCCTGACCTGCTGCCCTGGACCTAATGTCCTTGAGCAACTCCTTCACCAGCTCCTTCCCCAGCTCAGGGCCCATGCTCACGGAATGGGTGGGAAAAGGGCTCCGGGTGCCGGATGCACAGTAAACCCACAACAGAGCCGAGAGCCACCCTCGGCACTGCCGTTCAGGAACAATTTGCCGAGACGGCATACCAATCCCTGCACTTCGAGCCTAAGGAAAGGGCCTTGCATAGAGGGAAGGGGCTGGATGGAAGGAAATCTGCTCTCAGGCAGCCAAGTGTGGGGCAGAACAGGCCCGTAAAACCACGGCAGCGGCCCTCTGGAATGCGACATTCAGCACCTGCCCTCAGCCCCCATGCCCGGGAGCCGAAGGTGCCTGACTTTTTCTGGATCTCTCCTTGGGGGTTTTTCAGTCTCATTCATTCTGTCAAGCAGCAAGTACCTATTATGCACCTACTGTGTGCCAGGCCTTGATCTTGCAGCCAGCCAGAGCCTGGCCCTGGGGAGCTGAGGTCTTCCAGGGCAGCTGATGGCTTTAAATCCGACTGTATCTGACCTTCCCGGGCAAGGTAATTGGATAGATCTGTGCCCCCAGGAACCTGGCTGGATTCTATGTGGGCAGATCTACGGTCAGCAACCCGCAATCTTCCAGACGTGTGCACAGCCGGTGCACGTCAGCACATCACATACAGGTTTCTGTCGGCTCCCTCAGCTCTTCCCACAACCCTCCCAGAAAGGTTCCCAGCATTACCGTCACTGCATTTCAGGGAGGACGAAACTGAGGCTCGGGGAGGCAAATGACATGCCCAAGATTAGGTGGACTTTAGCCCACACCTGTGACCGGAAGCCTGATTTCATCTTGTCGCAAAAGTGGATGAGAAACTGCAACGGAAGTAGCAGCCACAAATTACAGCCTCTCTTGGCAGCCCCAGCTCCTAAACCCGGCGTTAATGTCCTCGTTCCTTTCTGCCTCCTTAAATCTGTCCCTTTCCTGTGTGTGTGTGTCTGTCTGCCCGTCTGTATCTCTTTTATATGTCTGTCTGTCTGTCTGTCTCTCTGTGGTCTTAATTTGCTGAGTCTCTCCCTAGGTCTCTGTCTATATGAGTCTCTTCCTCTCTCTCCCTTCGGACAAAAACCAAAACAAATTCCAAGGAGACGTCACAAGCCCCCCGGAGCCCAGCCCTCTCCCCACCCCATGCCCATAGGCAAGACTATCCCAGCTCCTGGCATCATTTCCTATTGAAACATCTTCCAGAGGGAGAAAATCTCAAATGATGGGAACACTGTCCTCCAAGGGAAGCAAAAGAAGCTCATGTAGGCGTCTTCTCTCCAAGTCAGGGATACAGCAAAGCTGTGGGAGGCAGGCAGCTGGCTCTGGATTCAAATCCAGTTGCTGCCACTTCCTCTAAGCATGGCTCTGGTCGGTGTCATAGCCCTCTTTGCCTTGGGTTCCTCACCGTAAAGCATGGGCTGGTCACAGTGTCTGCCTCACGGGATTGTTTCAGGATTAACTGAGCTAATACGTGTGCAGTAGCTCTCCGAACATTAGCTGGTACATAGTAGGCACATAATAAATGGTGGCCGTCATTTGATTACAAAGCAGGCGCCTCGCCCGACTGGGCCAGGAGTGAGGGGTACAGCAAGAACATCAGGCATGCGTTTATTAACGATCCAGATCGGCTGATGCTTAGCAGGTAAATTCAATTTATATGGTAACGACCAGAGTAGAGAGAGGGAGACGGGGAACGGCAAGAAAGATCCAGAAGCCAGAAAAATCCATCAGCAGATAGAAGACGCAGGAGCCAAGCATCCGCCTGTGGAGCCAAGCATCCGCCTGTGGAGGCTCAAGACAAGTTGGCTGTAGGTCTTCTCTCTCCAGCCACAGGAAAGCTGCTTAAAAGGGGAGGAGCCACAGGAGACTGTAGTTATATGGGTCCAAAAGAGAGATGATCTTAAGACCAGAAAAACTGGACGATGCCCAGCTACCATCACTGAACATTTAGAGCAAAGATTCTATAGAAGAAAACCCGTCGCTGACAAGTCTATTCTGATGCATAGTGACCATCCTGATCAAAAGGGGGAAAATGTACAACAGAACTTCAAATTCTCATCTAGATTTTTTAGAACCATGGAGGCTGGGTGAACCCACAAAACTACTGAGTTGAGATAATCTTTAAACTTTAAGCCAAAAATATCTCCTGAAGTCTTCTTAGCGCCAAATAATGGTTTAGCTGAACTAATAAAGAAGGCCTGCCTTGATTGAACATCGGGCTCTTTTAAGATCCATCTACATGGGATCAAACTGACAACAGCAATTTGCGAGATTAGACAGGAACCTTAGCGAGCAGTGAGTTTATGTTAATGAGGGAGGAATAATTTGGAAAAGGCAGGTAGAGATGGTTGCACAACTTGAAAAATGCAATCAGTATCACCGAAATGTACATGAGAAACTTGAATTGGTGGGTTTTTTGCTGCGTATATTGTCAAAACAACAACAAACATTTTTTTAAAGGTAGCTGATCATCTGCACAGGGACTCTGTAGAGGTCTCCCACGGTGAGAGGGTCACATCTCAAGAGCAAAAGGTTTTTCTACCTGTCTGTCCTCTCCTGTCTCCCTGCTTCCTCAGATACACACCACCTCCCCCAGTCCATTCTGCACCTGTCAACCAGGTGATCTTCTAAAAACATCAACTGAATGAATCACTCACTCCCTTTCACATTCACCTTCAACCCTACGAAGCCTAAGTACTTTCCTAGCTCACCACACTCCAGCCACACTTCTCTCCTGTTCCTGCCCCAGGGCCTTTGCACGTGCAGTTCCATCTATCTGGAGCACTTGCTCCAGAATTTTGCAGGGTTTTGCAAAGAGGTCACCCTATGCCAGGTGTCTGCCCACCTCAATCTCCCCCTGATGCCCATCCTGACCACAAGGGGGCAGTGCAGGGGACAGTGAGAAGCTGGTGATGTGGCTCTGCCACAGTTTGGCTGTGGCACGGCAGCTTTTTGAGGCCCCGCTTCCCTCTCTGTGCACAGGACAGGTGAGAGCCCTGCCTCCTCAGGCTGTTTGAGGACTGAACCAGTAACTATCTGTAAAGTGCCCAGAATGAGACCAACATGTAGCAAGCCCACATAAGTGTTGGCTGCTACGACAAGTTAGCCTCTGTGCTAATCTGCTTGCGCATTTGAGAGGGCCTGGCTTAGCTTGGAAACCCTGGTGGTGTAGTGGTTAAGTGCTATGGCTGCTAACCCAGAGGTCAGCAGTTTGAATCCACCAGGCGCTGCTTGGAAACTCTGTGGGGCAGTTCTACTCTGTCCTATAGGGTCGCTATGAGTTGGAATCAACTTGACGGCAGTGGGTTTGGCCTAGCTTGTTCTCCGCTGTACCCCTGCCTGATCTCATTTCTCCTTCCCTCCCCTTGCTCACAGCACTCAAGCCACACTGGCCTCTCTCCTGTTCCCACCTCAGGGCCTGTGCACACACAGCTCTGCCTGGCACAATATATCCTCAATGACTATTCCAACAGAGAAGGGATCCATGTCTAGTGTCCGTTCACCAGGATTCACCTCTTCCCAGAGGCAGACATGGGTGTTGGCTGAAAGTGAAGGGTCTTTGACAAAAGTAGACATACACTCACCATTCGACCCAGCAACTGCACTCCTGGGCATTTATCTCAGAGAAATGAAGACTTATAATTCACACAGAAACCCTTTCATAAATGTTTATAGCAGCTTTGTTTGTAATAGCCCCCAACAGGAAACAACTCAGATGCTCTTCAATGGGTGAGTGGTTAAATGTGATTCACCCAGACCAGGGAGTACTACTCAGCCACAAAAAGGATCAAGCTGTTGACACATACAACAACGTTGGTGGGCCTCAAGGGCATGACCCTGTGGAAAAAGCCTAGCCCCAAAGGTTACACACTGTATGATTCCATTTATGTAACATTCTCAGAATGACAAAATGACAGTGGTGGAGAACAATGAGTGGTTGCCAGGGGACCGGAGGCGGGGACGGTGGGTGGGAGGCAGCAGGCGGGATCTTCATCACGGGACTGTTCTGTCTCCATCGTGATCGTGGTCACACAAGTCCACACATGTGATCGAACTGCATAAAACTAAATACACACACACACACACACACACACACACACACACACACTCAAATGAATGCACGAACATGGGACGTTTGAGTCCAGTTGGTGGATTGTAGCAATGTCGATGTTCTGGTTGGGGTGTTCATCTATAGTTAATCTATAACAGTAAGATGTTACCACTGGGGGAAGCGGAATGAAGGGTACAAGGGATCCCTCTGTATTATTTCATACAACCGCACGTGAATCCACAATTACCTCAAAATGTAAAGTTTTTAAAAAAGGTTGGGGGGGCCTCCCTTAGGGTTGCTGGCATTCCCCTGGCAGAGAACAACGCCGGCACCCCCAAGCGATCCTGGGGGCCCACACACTCCCCTGGGCCGTTGTGGCCCAGGGAGGCTTGCTCACTGGGAGGAGGGTATGCCTGAAACAGAAGCCACCCCCCTCTCCTGGCCTCCCTCATCTCCTTCTCCAGCATCTGCCATCTGGCTGGCGCCACCAGCCAAACGAAACCATCTCGGCTGTCAGCTTTCCACTTGCAGGTCTGCCTCCCAGGCTTGAATGATTAACTTCCAAACACCCCATTTAAAATTTAGAAACAAGGAAGATTTTAAGCAGCCTCAAAGCACAGGATCTTACTGTCTTACCCAAAGCTGGGAGCAAAGACTCTCCAACCCCTTCCTCAAGGAGAGGCCTGAGCCTGGGGAGGGAGAGCAGCATGGGTGTTCCCTGAGAAGCAGATATGGCGACTGCAGGCCCCCGGAAGTGGCCGTTCCAGGGACAGAAAGGTGCAAGGACTTGGGGATGTCTGAGCAACCGAGACACCCAAGCATCCCCTTTGTCAGACACTGCTCACTTCTTCTCAGAAAATGGGAACTGAGCTAGAATCAACACGGGCCAACGAGCGTGGTCCTCTGCATCAGCAAGTCACAGCCAGGCCCCGTGCTGGGCACAGGAGTCAGCATGAAGGAGAAACAAATACCTGCCCCCAAGTTGTTCAAGTCAACCTGGGGAGACCAGGGATAAGCCAGTGGATGAACACGACAAACACAGCAACTAACAGTGCCATGACGCTAATAACTGAAGGGGTGACGGAGACTTCCTAGGTGGGTGGGCAGGGACAGCCTCTCCAAGGAGGCGGCCCTAGCTGAGACCTGAGAGATGAGGAGAGCTGAGCAAGACCACACCTGGCTGAGCAAACAGCAAGTGCAAATGTCCTGGGGTAAGAACATTGGCCACCAGGGGAAGAAAGAGACTGACGCTTCTAGGTGCAGAGTGAGGATCTGATGAGGAGCTGGTGGCAAACTCACATTAAGACTTCTGGGGGTGGTTGTGTATGTGTGTGCAAGGAAAAGGCAGCACAGACAACATGAGTGTGAAAATGACTCAGGCATCGTCTCGGCCTGTGGGTTTCCAAACAAGGTCACCCAGCAGAATACCAGTGGCAATGCCTTAAAAACACAGGGCACTGAGCCCCACACCCAACAGACCAGGAGGGAATCTTTGCAAAGTGGGTCTAGGGACCTGCAGGAAAGGGTACTTTTCACCATCACCCCACTTTGAATTCACTGATCTGCATCAGGCTTCCACTCCTTTGGCTGGGGAACCATTTCTTCCAACAGACCCTAATGCTGAAGACTAGTATTCAAATAAGTATGGTAGAAGGGAAAGGAGAGGGACAGACGCCTGGTGCCTTGAGTGGTTTAAAGATCCCGAGGAACTGGGGTCTTGAATGAGTCAGGGAAAACCCAATGCCATGCCTGCTACATGCTGGGTGTCTGGGGAGAGAGGGGGGCAGCTTGAAAGCTCCTGAGATGTGCCCAGTGACAAACGAACTGACCAGGGAAGGGCAGGCATTGCTCAGTCACGGTCAAAGACGGGTAGGGCAGGTGCCCTGTGCCCGCCGGGCCTGTGGGTACAGGCTGACCACCCCAGTACCCTCCTTCAGACCAGCACCATGAATCATCCCTGGAGGATAAGTGCCATGAGAATCACCACCATGTCCGTCTTTTCGATCAGGTCTAGACATCACATGGCGTCTGGCTCACCAAGCTCCCAGTCAGATCAGTGAATGGAAAGAAGGATTTCTGCCCACTGGGCACACCAGCTGGGTGAATCTCAGCCTCTACAGGCTCAGCCAGGCCCGTGCTGACAGCTTTAAGTGTCTTATATGACTCCAGGCTCCCAACAACCCTCACTGAGAGTCCTAACCAAAAAAACAAAAACAAAAAGACCATTGCCGCTGAGTTGCCTCCGACTCACACTGCCGCTATAGGACAGAGTATGGCTGCTCCGTAGGTTTCCAAGGCTGTAATCTTCACAGAAGCAGGCCGCCACAGCTTTCTGCCCGGCAGCAGCGGGTGGGCTCAAACCAGAGACCTTTCAGTTAGCAGCTGAACGCTTCACCACTGCGCCCCCAGCCTCAGAAACCCTACAGGGCAGTTCTACTTCCTCCTATAGGGTTGCTATGAGTTGGAATCCACTTGATGGTAACGGTTTGTTGGTATGAAGATAGCAGCAAACAGTTAAATCGCAGGCAACTGGTTTAAAGAATAACAACAACAAAAACCAGTCTAAAAGCTTAATTTGAAAGCAGACTAAGAGTGGCGATTTGTTTAGGGAACACACGAATGTCTGTGAGGGGTGCGGCCACAGCGGATCACGGGGTTATCACGAGTGCCTGGAATGGGGAAAAAAACCCAAACCCACTGCTGTTGAGTGGATTCCGACTCAGAGCGACTCTGTGGGGAGAGTAGAACTTAAAATTGCCCTACAGGGTTTCTAAGGAGCGGCTGATTAGCCATCAACAAAAAAACCCAAACCCACTGCCATCGAGTCTATTCCGACTCATAGCAACCCTGTAGGACAGAGTAGAACTGCCCCATAGGGTTTCTGAGGGGCGGCTGGTGGATTTGACCTGCCGTCCTTTTGGTTGGCAGCCCAGCTCTTAACCACTGTGCCACAGTAGGTGCTTAATAAGTGCTTGTGAGATGAATGAGTATACGAGAGAGTAGGGCGGCACCACTGCTTTGCAGGCTCTTTTCTGCAGGAAGGTGAACGAAGCCAGCCACACGTGGGGAACGAGTTACTTCCAGTCCTGGGTCAGGCAGAAAGGAGATAAAGGGTTTCTGAAATGGGAACGTTGGTCTGTCTGCAGGAAAATCAGTCTTCACGGTGACATCGCCAGCCTCCAGCTTTTGCACGAAAAGAGGTGCCGCCTGACAGCAACTTTCCCAAACACAGGAGGCTGTTGGCTCGGAGGCCATAAGAAACCAAGTTGCCTCCTGGGTCTTCATAAAGACCCAGAGTGGGCCTGACTGGGCGGGAAGCTCTGCTTGGCTATCTTTATGCCGGTTCTCCAAGAGAAACACTTTCCAGATGCCCTGGTCCTGGGACCCCCACCCACCCACCCACCCACCCTAGTTTGACCAGGGACAGGGCACACCAACAGAGCTCCATCTCCCACACCTGTCCTCCACTGAACGATGTGTTGGGAAAGAGTCTGAGGCTGTGTCCAGGCCCGCGGGAAAGCATGCTGTGATAGATTAGTGATGTCTGCCTCGAGTGCTGTCGTCACACAGAAGGCAGGTATCTGTGTTTGTGCCTGACTTCACCAGTGCACTCCCTCCATTTAGGTTGAGTAATCGCAGGCGGGGCTGCAGGCTGGTAATGAGAAACCCTTGCCAATGTTGTCTCTGCCACTGGATCTACCATGCCCACCAAATCAGCTGCCTTGGCCCCTAGCCTCTGCTCCTATAATTTGCAGGTGAAAAAAAAAAAAGCTGCCCAGGGCTTTCTCTCTGTGAGCTGCACCCATGATAAGGCTAACAAAGCTCCACCAGCGTGATCCTAGTGAGGGGAAGGGGTCCTTCCAGACTTCTCTTTCTTTTTTAACTTTTTATTTTGAGGTAATTGTAGAATTACACGCAGTTGTAGAAATAATGAAGAGTGGCCCAGACACACTTCCACAAACAGTCACATCTTACAAAACTCTAAGCAACTCGGAGACCCTTCACCCAGCTCCCCCCAAGGATGACATCTTGCAAAACTGTATCAGCAGTGCCACCCGGAGACACTTCACCCAGCTTCCCGCAATGGTGGCATTTTGCAGAACTGTATCAGCAGTGCCACCCAGAGGCCCTTCACCCAGCTTCCCGCAATGGGGGCATTTTCCAGAACTGTATCTCTAGTGGCGGTGCTTCCAGGTACATCAGAAACCTCTGGTACTTTTTATCAACCCTCATTGTACAGAGGAGGAGACAGAAACTTGGCCAGACCCTCAGTCAGGGTGACAGTCAGCAGATGGCCAAATGTGATGGCCCCATGTATCATAACAGACCCCACACCCGGCTCAGCATCTTCCCTTTCTTGAGATCCCCCCGAGACCTTCCCACTGCCGGGCCTTCTCAATCCTGGGATTTCAGCAGAAGTGTCAGCTCTTCAGACCGCTCCCCAGGCCCCCCCTCCCCAGGGCAGGGTCACATGACCCTGCTGTATTTCCTCCCTTTTGTCACCAGAATCAAAGTAGCCCTGGTGGTGCAGTGGTTAAGCACTTGGCTGCTAACCAAAAGGTCGGCAGTTCAAACCCACCAGCCACTCTGTGAAAGAAAGATGAAGCAGTCTGCTTCCGTAAAGTTTACAGCCTTGGAAACCCTAAGGGGCAGTTCTATACCGTAAGGTCACTATGAGTCAGAATTGACTCCCTGGCGATGGGTTTGGTTTTAGCATTGTTTACTCTATAATCACGTGTCTGTTTCCCTGTTTTCTGTCCACCCCAGGATTCCAGGAGCCCCCCTGTTTACCACCCTGTCCCCAAGCATACAGTGGGCATTTACAGCATGAATGAATATATGAGTGGACTGAGAGTCAGAGGCAGCAGGGCCATCATCTAAGGAAAACACTCATGAACTGGTTTTGTTGTTGTTAGCTGCTAGGAGTTGGAATCAACTCGATGGCAACAGATTTGGTCACCAGTATCAGGGGCCCTGGTGGTGTAGTAGTTAAGAGTTCGGCCGCTAACAAAAGGTCAGCAGTTAGAATCTACCTGGTGCTCCTTGGAAACCCTATGGGGCAGTTCTACTCTGTCCTATGGCGTCTTCTATGAGTTGGAGTTATATTGACAAACGGGTTTGGTTTTGTATCTGAAACTATGGTGACCATCTGCTCCCCCACCTTCTATAGCCTGTGTTCCCTGCCGGCCGACAGTAGGTCTGTTTCATCACCATCCCATCCCCAGCTCTCTCAGTGGCACATAGTAGGAGCTCAACTATTTGATGAGTGACCAGCAATGGCCAATTCCTCAAACACTCCCACCCTCTTTCCTCACACAAATATATACACGGCTACATTCAGCTGGGAGCCCCTGGGCAGTGCAAATGGTTCACACCATTGGTGGCTAACCCCCTGGGTTGGACATTCGAGTCCACCCAGAGGCACCAAGGAAGAAAGGCCTGGAGATCTACTCTGAAAAATAAGCCACTGACAACTCTATGGAGCACAGTTGTACTCTTACACATATAGGGTGACCATGAGTTGGAATGTACCCAACAACTGGTTACATTTAGTTGGGAGGCTACAGTGTAGCAAGGGTTCAGGTTGGGCACCAAGACTTGATCATAGTCTGAATGGTCCAGATTATTTCTCTTCATCCCCAGTCCTGAACCTCAGCGTTCTCATCCATGAAATGGGGAGATGACACTAAGTTCCCTCACAAATCTAAACACAAACTCCCCGAAGAATAGGGGGCCCAGACCCTGGGTCTTTGTGGAGTGTCAGAGGGGATGCCCAGGGCGCTCCTCCTAAATCCAGTTTCCAGTTCCCACTCTCATAAAAAGGTGCTACAGTAGTGAGGGGATCCTTGGTGGCACAGTGGTTAAGCACTCACTGCTAACCAAAGGGTTGGCGGTTGGAATCCACCCGCCTCTCCTCAGGAGAAAGATGCAGCTGTCTGCTTCTGTAGATCACAGCCTTGGAAATCCTATGGAGTAGTTCAACCCTGTCCTGTAGGGTCTCTGTGAGTCAGAATCGACGATGGCAATGGGTTTTTAGAGTGGTGGGGAAACAGGACCCCTTACCCAGCCCTCTGCACTCTCTGAGTATGAGAAGACCCCAGAGACGGGGCGCCAAGAGGCACTGCTGCTCTGCCCAGTTGGGACCCCCACGTCTTCATTTTTTGGATTTTCACAAGTGCTCGCGACAGCGTCCACACCCTGTTAACAGAGTCTGTGTCCCCAGCCACCAGCAGAAGCCAACCCATCCCGGATGAAGGAAAGTTCATCTGACGAGCTATAAATATTTCTGCTCGGGCTGCTGGGAGCTGGGCTTTCTGCATGAACAGGCCCTGCAGAAAAGGAAGGCGGCCCGCCAGATTGGTTTCGAATTATGAAAATAGATGCTGTCGCCCAGCCACATCTGTTTTGCCTGACAAATGATCAGCAATTCGCCTCCTGAATAAGGCAGCACGCAAGAACATCTTCAAACCCCAGCTTCTCCAACCCTCCAGAAAAGAAAGGGGGGAAAAAAATCCCGGCCTTTCGGATTTGAGCTTAAAAAACAGACTTTTCTTCAATCTCCTCTCTCAAGCTGCAGGCTCTTGGGGGTTTGTTCCACGGACATCCCTAAACCCAGCTTTCAAAGCTCAGCTCTCCCTGGGTGCGCTGGAGCTGCTCACGTTAGAAGGAACGGGGAGCCCCCCAGGAACCTTAAAAAAGAAAAAAAGACCAGCAGACATAAGATCAATTATAACAAAGACCAAAAAAAAAAAAAACCCAAGCCTTAGGTCAAGGGTGCATTTTGGATATACCGAGAAAGATCAATTTTTGGAGGGAGAAATCAATATCAGTGCCACTTGCTTCTCTATGCTGTCTGGGTGACCGGATTAATACAATTACTTTCCTTTAATTACTCCAGGACAGACCCAATTAGGGCACTGACAAGTCTGCCAGTCTGTGGAGTCCAAGTCTTTCTTAAGGAACTTTCCGCCTCGGGGACTTGGTGGACAAAGATCCCAGGCAAGCAAGGATGCTTTCACGCATTGCAAAGTCAGTGATGGAATTTTGGACCTCTGTTTAAAAAAAAAAAGGCCCCCTCCCTTCGAAAAGTGGAGCCCTGGTGGCACAATGGTTCAGAGCTGGCTGCTAACTCAAAGGTGGGAGGTTCGGACCCATCCAGCGGCTCTGCAGGGAAAAAGACCTGATGATCTGCGAACTTGGTCACCCGGCTTCTCCCTTCCAAGTCCGGACTTTACAGCTTTCCAGGCTAACAGCAATTAAGAGGAAAAGTCCCAGCAGCTTCCCCAGCTCTCAGCCCCAGGAGCGCATTGTTAACGCCTGCATAAAGCTGGTCATAAACCCATGCCCAACACAATGGACAAGCACTGTCAGGGCCGCTCCTGCACATGGGTTTTTTCTTTTGGGGGAGAAAGGGAGAAACAGAGGACCAGGCCAAGAAACCTGGAGTGGTACAAGGCATCCACCCTCTATCTCCAGCACAAGAACTGTCCAACCCCCCACCCCAGAAGTAGATTTACATGCTGGACTTGCTTCGTCTGGCAGAAATGAAAGGCAGTTTAGGGATCCCAGGAGACATCTGGTTGACTGCCTGCCCCAAATCCCCCTCCTCACCTCTCGTGCCCCCTACCATGTAAAACCCAGAGGGCAGATTGATGATGCCGTGGCGGTGGGTGGAAATTTATGGCTTTTTGGCTGGGTCAACAGCAAGGACAATCGTTTCCAAGGGAGGGGGTGCTGGGGGCTGGGGGGGAGGAGGGGTCAGGGACATTCTGTACCCCTCACTCCAGAAGGGAGTCCAGGCACCTGCCTCACTCCTGACTCTGGATTAGAGGAACCCTAAAACATGGCTGGACTGGGACTTCCATGTCTCAAGTCTACTGACTGGGCTTCCCAGTTGCCTAAGAAGGGGGGCAGCTGAGAAGAGCCCCACACCCCACAGAGCCTGAGAGGAAGCCTAAGTGGGCCCACTTCTTTGGTTTCAGGTAGGACAATGACTCCTGGGTGCCTGTGTTCAGCTCCTCTGAAGATGGGTGGTGGAGAGGTTGGGGGGGCCAGGAGACCCTTCACCCACGCAGCTTGCCCCCTCTTTTCACTCTGGCAACAATCACCTAGTTGCTATGGCAATGAGGTTAATGAATGCATCTATTCCCCATAACTAAACCCTCGGACCCACTCAAGTCGCCCTGATAGGTTTATCCTTAAAAGGCAGCCTCTGCTGCTTAATTGTCTATAGGTGCCACAAAAAAAATGAATGAAAAAGGAGACACAAAAAAAGAAGTAGGGGGGAGTTGCGGGGAGGGACAGGGGTCTCTGCCCTCCGCCCCAGGAGAAAACCTGGAATGTCACTTCGTTTTCTTTGGAGATGGTATAAAATTAGCACACTCAAGGAAATGTGTTATAAACACAAAGGCACTTCTAGGATGTAAAACACCTTCACTGAAGGAGGAACTAACCGCTGAAGAACATTCTTGAGAGGGGGTGGGGAGGGTGGTCAGATGACTGGAGGGGGCGGCGGCTGCAACCTTCCCACTGAGTGTCCTGTAACTGCAGGGAAAAGCCATTTCCCCCGTGATTGTACATCTGCAGGGCGTCTAGACAGTCATAAAGAGGACAATTAAAAAAAAAGAAAAAAGGCTGCAAGCCAGCCGCAGCCGCCCCGTGTCTCCTGCGCGCCACCGAGCCCTGCTGCAACCCTGCGCTTGCGGACCGAACAGGCAAAAATTATAAAAACAAGAAAAGCCAGTGTGGGTTGGGGGTGGGGGGGGGCCGGGGAGTCTGGGCTGAAGAAAACCATTTATGAGCGAGTGTTTGGAAATTCCGCCCTAAATAAGCTGGTAACTGAATTCAACCTTGTCAGATTGCTCTCCCCTCGGCAGACCAAATATTCCGCTGGCGTGCCGTCTAGACACGGATAACAAAGGACTTTTTACAGCGCCCAGAGACGCGCTGACAAAGTAGCCATTTAAGGATGCCGTATTGCTTTCTCCGTCGAAAACAATTTGTCAGATGGACTTAAATGAAAATGCTAAGTTATCGGTGTGCCTGGCTCGGAGTCCGCCAGGGCACAAGGCGAAAGCTGGCTACTCTGGAGAAAGAGAAAACAGAGAATCTCGGATTGAGATGCATGGGGATCGCTCTTAAAACGGGACTGTGCAGGGATGACCAAGAGGCAAATAATTTGCCAATAATTCTCACTGTTTTTGTTCTAAGAAGCCAACTGCTAAAATGTTCCTAACACCTGGGAGCAGCTATTTCTGTGTAGCACTGTGCGCTTAAAGGGGGGGACACAAAGGGTTAAATGAAAATGCACGGGGGTGGGGGGTGTCGAGAACTGTCTCCACCTGCCTCCAAATGACACTATGAAGTGTAAATGGGAGGGATATGGTGTTGTCCCCAACTTGCACTTGGCAGGCGAGTGCCCTTGCCCTCTGTTGTACAAACCCCACTGCCATACAGTCTATTCCAACTCACGGCAACCCTATAGGACAGGGTAGAACTGCCCTATAGGGTTTTCTATCTTTAATCTTTATGGAAGCAGATCTCCAGATCTTTTCTCCTGCAGAGCAGCTGGTGGATGAAAACTGCTGACCTTTCAGTTAGCAGCCCAGCACTTAACCACTGCAGCACAACCAGGGCTCCTTGGTTGTACAAAGGGTCCCTGCAAAATGGACCACCCACAAGCATGCAGGGACACACTCAGGGTGACCCCAAACACCCTGACACTCAGCAGTGTGCCTCTATTCAGCCAGACGCTGCACCCACAACCTCATGGGGCCTTAACGCAAGGCAGCACAGGCCTTGTTAGAACGCCCACCGTCTGCTGGGCCACAATCTGAGGCTGCCAGTCAAAGATGGAGCCCCTTCATCTCAGGATCGCCAACTTCTAGAGCAAGGCTGGTGCCCACCAGGGGTCCAACAAGGAGTCATTTGTTCCACAAACTTCCAGCACCTTCTCTGCCAGGGTGCCGGTGAAACTGTCCCTTCCCTTAAGTTCCTCTTGTCCTTGGTGGCAGCTGCTATTTTGGAGACTTGCTCTTCTTCCTTCCGTCCTCTCTCCCTCACGCTCTCTCTCAAACCTGGCAGAGTCCAGACACTAGAGCCAGGCAAACTTTGATCAAACTCCAGCTTCACCACTTCCAAGCTGGTTGGCCTAAGCCAAGTCACTTCCCTTTTGAGCCTCAGTTTCCCCAACTGTAAAATGGGTTCCCAGCCACTTGCCCTGAGGGGCTGTTGTGAGGATTGAATGCCCTTGCATGGCCAGCCACCTGCTCAGCATCGCCTATCTCTTCCCAGAGTGAGACCCTGCACAGGGCCATTCCCTGCTGTAAGCCTTCTGGTCTCATCCGTGAAATGGGGCTGCAGTAAATACCTGTCTCACATGCAGCCCGTGAGGATTTAATGAGACTATGCATGTGGTGAGTTCAGCTAAACACTGGACACACAGGGAATACTCCATAAACAGAACAATTACGCTGATCGGCATTCCCACCAATAACTGCTGTCTATGCTAATCCAGCTGGAGGAAAGTGTTCAACGAGAACCCGTCCCGGTGGTCATTACAGTGACCCCAAACTGCTAAAAAAAAAAAAAGTTGTCAGACAAGTAACTAAAGATTTGTTTCCTCCTTTTTATGTTTTTGGTTCCCATACTCTTACTATCAATAATTGCTCTGAAAAGGCTGTTCCCGACCTTCACGCCTCCTGCAGCAAACAGTCCGGATCTGCTATCTGAGGTGGAGACTCTGGTTCCAACGCAGAGAGGTGGATGGGGTGTGCATGTTCTAGAAGACATTGCCGACATGGGGGGCGGGGAGGGTAAGCGCTGAGGGAACAGACAGGGTTCTCGCTTTCAAGGAGACCATTTCCTTCTCCTCTGGCTGGGAAACCAGAGCCCCTTGTGATCTCTGTGCCTGGTCCAGGCCCAAGGTTCTCAAATAATAGCTAGAGAAAAGGAGCGCTGGTGGTGCAGTGGTTAAACGCTCCACTGCTAACCAAAAGGTAGGCGGTTCGAACCCACCAGCAGCTCCACGGGAGAAATATCTGGCAGTCAGCTGCCATAAAGATTACAGCCTAGGGAACCCTACAGGGCAGTTCTACTCTGTCACATGGGGGCGCTATGAGTAAAAAATCGACTCAACAGCACCTAACAATAGCTAGAGAGACCATTTGACTCAGCACTGTCAGTTAACAGACGGACCCCGGGGCCAGAAGGGGAGTGACCTAGTCAGGACTAGACAGAGCCCAGCTACCTCTTGTACTTGTGATTCTCGCACTGTGCACTCCTGACGCCACCCGCACCTCTGGTAACCACGGCAGACATCACTAATCAATCACTGCACTCTTCCCAAGGGCTCTGCCAGCCAGACAAATGAAACTTTTTTTTGCCAACTGTTCCCCCAAACCCAGTTGTCAGGAGTCTTTCACCTGACAGGAAATGATAAAAGCCCAGCAGGACAAAGCCAGGGGCACATGGGAAGCAACAGAGCAGCTGGGCCCGGGAACCACCATGCTTCCACAAAACACTGAGCTTCTGCAGCTTGACACACAGGGGCTTGCGCTCGGCCTGCTGTCCTTAGCCCTCCTCTGCTTTTCCAAACTCACCCCAAACCCACCAGGGCCTCCCAGGTGCCCCACGAGGCGCAAGGACCTCATTGTCCACTTTGGGGGCTCCCTGTCCAGGACACAGCCCTAACTCTGGCTGTGTGAATCCCCCCCATCACATCACTGTGGCCTGGGATCCCAGCAAGACGGCCCTCACCGGCCCCCCCGGCCTCCAGGCCATTCTCCACACGGCCGACTTGATCCCGCCTCCCCACCCAAGCTCTCCAGAACCCGAGAGGCAACTCCAAACCACTCCAAGCCCCTGGAGAGCCACTGGTCCTCACAGCCCTGTCCCTTCCCGTGCCCCGTTTTTCCCTCCAGTTGCAGCCACTGCAGCTCTGAGGTGTCAGGAAGCACCCGCACCCTCATTTCTGACTCCAGTATAGATTCTTCGTCCCTCGGGATAAGCTGTTTCTTCCCACCTGGGCTGAACCAACCAACTTCCCATTTAACCTCCACTAGGTAATGATGCCAGAGCACGCTGGGGAGGGAGCTTCGGGGCCTGGACTAAGTTAAAGATAGGCTTCTCAGCGTCAGCAACACTGACACTTTGGGCCAGATGGTTCTCTAGAGTAGGGGGCTGTCCTGGGCATTGTGGGATGGTTAGCGGCATCATTACCCACCAGATGCCTACAGCATCCCCCAAGTTGTGACCACCAAAGATGCCCCCAGCATTGCCAAATGTCCCGGGGGTGGGAGGGGGGGAGACAAAACCACACCCCAGTGAGAACCCCTGGAAGTGACTTACTGAGAATGGCAGACACCAACAGTGCCCACAGCTCCCTCTGAGCCACGCACTGCAACATGAACTAGCTTATGTCACCCTCCTGCTGGTTCTTCTTCTGAGGAGCTACTGTGACCATTCTTGGCCCCATTCTACAGATAAGGTGACTGAGGCTCAAGGGGCACAGCCCTCATGAGTCAATATCTAGGGTCTAGAGCTGGAGGCCCATGCTGGGGATTCTGCAGCTGTCCTTGGCTGGCCCGGGCTCCCAGACAGCGACACTCAGAGCTTCCTGTCACCAACAGCCACGATGACAAGGTGGCTTCAGGGTTCACATTTCCTGGGGGGTGGAGGCCGGGGAGCGTGAGTGGCTGTGTCTCATCTGGCGAAGCTCTGTCTCTGGGGCTCCGTGCTGCTGCTGGCAGCCAGCCCCAGGCGTCTTGGCGTGGACGTGGGGTTTTCAGATGGTGTTGGCTGGGCGCTCCCAGCATGCAGGCAGAGTGAGCAAGGGCTTGGTTGGGTTTCTAAGGGCGTTCCTAGTGGGGAGCCACCTCAGACACTATAAACCAGGCAAATTTTGACAGTAGGGCTGGTCACTTGCCGGGCAAGGGGCTGTCTCCTTTGACGCCGGCTCCCTGCACCCTACTCTTTTCTTCTGTCGGCAGAGAATTCTTCCTGCCTCAGCCCAAATCCCACTTTCCGGGCCGCTCGCCCAACCCCTGACCCTTGGGAACAAAAGGGAGAGCAAGTGTCTAGACTGCCGTCTGAACGTGAGAAGGGGGTATCGTGCAGCCAGCAAGGAGGCCTGGCCTTCCCAGGGGTGCCGTGAGGGTGGCTCTGGCCCAGCAGGAAGGGCCATGACCTGGTCCACCTCTCGATGACCACAAGCTGCCTGTCCCTCTACAGATAAAAGTGCAGCCAGAGCCCAGCCTGGGGACCGGACTTGGGTCACTGCCAAGACTGGAGACACGAATGTGGGGAAGATGCTCGAGGGGGTCTCCTCACCATCCTGAGCCCAGGTGGCACCCCCAAACACCAGCTCTGAAATGTGACTGTTGGTTTACAAGCTCCATGTGTATTCCTGGCTAGGATGACAAGAGGACAAGGGTCCCCACAGGAACCTGGGGGTCCTTCTGCATCTGGTTCACAGGCCCACTACAATGCAAGCCTTGCTCCATGGGGGGAGAGGACGCGTTCCAGAGACCTGCATGGCCCACTGTGTGACCCTGGGCCCCTACTGGCCCTCTCTGGTCTCAGGGATCGCTCGATAAAGAGTGGGGCTTGAATCCAATCTGTGGTTTTCAGACTCGTTTTCCCCAGAAGCAGCCTCAGGTTGGAATGGAGTCTCACTCCGGGCCCGGTCTGTCAAGGAGACATACAAGCCAGGCTGCAGGGGGGCCCAGAGGCCAGTGGACGTCTCCCCCATACAGCTAAGGTCCATGGGGCTGACTGCTCCAAACACCGGAGTCTGCCTCTGCTTCTCTGCTCTAAAAGGCAGAAGCTATTTGCATCACCCCATTTTACAGGGGAGAAGAGCAAGACTCCAAGAGGCGGAGCCACGGGTTAGTTATCAAGGCAACTAGGACCCAAACCCCTGTCCACCAGTCTCCAGCCCTGGGGCCTCCCTGCTGCAAGCCTGTGTCCTCCCATACCACTCCAACACTTAAGCCAAGAGAACTCCCATCCCAACATTCTAGCCAAGAGAACGTCCCCATGGGGCCTTCTGAGGCCCAATCCCACCCGTCCAAGGAAGGAGACCTGGGCAGAAGGGATCCAATCAGAACCTGCTTGTTCTTCTTCCTGCAGCCAGGTCCCTGCCCACCCCCAACCTAGCCACCAGCCCATCAACAGCCTTCCAAGCAAAGTTCAGAGACAGGCTTGCAGACCCTGGATGGCAGAGCATTAGCAGTGTTTTCAGTCAGCATGGGTGGGGTCAGAGGCATTTTGACTTGTTACCAAATTCTTTGAATTTTTTTGTTTGTTAAATAGGGAGCATATCTCATTCTTGCAATCAGAAGAACCGGGTTATTTCCACTGTGAAACAAAACGCAGACTTTTGTACCCAGGCTGCAGGGTCCTGAGGGAGAGCTGGAGACAGCTGGCAGGAGCTTGGGAGGGGTTCTCTGCTTGGAATCTGTCCTAGTCCTAAGCGACCCATCAGAGGGGACAGTTGTACATCAAACGCCCCCAAGGCCCAGCCGAGCCAGAGCCTCTGCGGACATGAGTGTTGCCAGTTCCCCAGCCGGTTTGCATCCATGCAGCGGGGCCTCTTCAACTCTCCCGGGGGAAACTTGTAAAAATGCAGCCCCTGCACACACCCCACCCCATAAGTCTCTCACTGTCTTTAGAAAGAGTTTCATATTTGAGAGAAGAACTGGGCCAGATAAATGACGGTGTGTCTGTCTCACAGGACCCAGGACTCCGGCTTCCAATGTTGATGGAGGCAAGAAGCCACTGAGAAAGGTGGCCAGGCGCCCGCCTTTCTCCACCCCATCTTCTCCCACAGTTGGTGTGCACTCCTGGTAGCATCATTATTTTCTGTCCCCCACACTAGACGTGGTCGGTCTTCTTTGTGGTTATGTTTCTGGAATAACAGATCTAGCACATAGCAGGTACTCAGTAAACTTGCTGGATGAATCTGAATTCAGGAATGGAGGAGTGAACCACTGAGACTGCCTCCCTCTGACCAGCTTAGGGTCCCCAGTGCCCACCGACTCCCTGCATTCTGGGTCTGGCCTCACCCAAGGACGTCAATGGGGTACAGGTATCGGGGTGTGGCCAGCTGGGTTCAGAGCAGCGGCTCCATGGGTTCGTGTAGGACGGGGGATGGACAATGGGTGACAGTGATGGAGAAGGGTGGAGCCCGCCACAGGACACCGACAGCTTGGCCTTCTACAGACACCCTCTCCTCTGCTCAGAGAGGCACCCAGACATCTGCCTGGCCTGGGGCTGCCAGGGAAGTGGCCTGGCTACTCAAGGGGAGAGGCTGCCAGATGTGAGTGGTGTCTACCCTCCATCTGTGAGGGGTGTCTACACTGGATCTGTGAGCAACATCTACAATGGACCAGTGAGCAGCACCTACACTGGATCTGTGAGTGGTATCTACCCTCCATCTGTGAGCAGCCCAGCGGCCATGAGCTCAGTGTCTGATGTCTGCCTACCTGCCCCCATGGCCACCTCGCACGGCCCAGGCCAGGACCTTTCCCATTCCAGCCAGCCTGCAGTGCCTCTGTGAGCTGCAATAAAAATTCCTAGACAGGTAGTCAGGAAGGGGCAGGCATGCAGGATGAGCCAAGAGGGGCAGGGCAAAGGTGCTGAGAGCTTGCCTGCCCACCAAGGCAGGCCAGCGGGCTGGGGGAACCACCTCCTGGGCCTCCCCACCTCCCCAGTTCTATCAGGACTTGAGACCTGGGGTCTGGAAGGTCTCTATCCTCCGGAAGGAGGCCGCCTCATCCTGGCCAGGGCCCCCACCTCCCCTGAGGGAGCATCCACACCTCTAAATGGTTCGGTTCCAGCCCTCAATATGGGGTCTTCAGACCAGTCCCTCCACCGCCCATCACCAGCAAACTGGTTTAGAAATAGAAACACAGCTCTGGCGAACCCCAAGCCAGACAAGAACTTCCTCAACTCCCCCCAGGGCTTTTCTCTGCAGGGGATGAGGGTGGCTGCCCTGCGGTATAATCAGGGGTCGCACGCCCCT
Organism: Elephas maximus indicus; assembly: GCF_024166365.1. NCBI lineage: Eukaryota > Metazoa > Chordata > Mammalia > Proboscidea > Elephantidae > Elephas > Elephas maximus. Next base: position 11,554,867 of record NC_064843.1, on the reverse strand, counting down.
GCTGGGCCCAGCACCCCTGCTGGGCCCAGCGCCCAGACATAGCTGGGCCCTTTGCTTTCTGCCTCCCTCTCCCTAGAGCTGGAAAGGTGTGGGTGAGGCTGTCGTCATAAATCACAGACCGACCCTGGGAAACGGCATACCATTTCAGGCGCCTTACACGAAGAGGTTAACGCACACACACAGGCCCCAGCAGCACGCAGCATCACGACCTAGGCAGGTAACTCAGACCTGAGCCTCAGGTACTCCTCTGTAAACTGGGATTGACAGCAACAGTCCCTTTACTGCGTGAGAATTCAGTGGGGCCTGCACGTGGCACCCAGCAAACATTCACTTAAGCGTTGGTGTCTCCATCTTCAGTATCGTCCATTGCCGGGGGCTTCTCTGACCTGTCTGTCTCCCTGGCCCACGGCTTCCCAGCCCAAAACAGAACTTTCCTTCCAGTGACATGACCCCGTGACCTTGATCTCATAAGAATCAGGTTGGTCCTGACCTTCAAACCATGGGTGGATGTAGAAGGCCAAAGAGCTTCCATTCTGAAGGCAGGGCCATGAGTCAAACAGCCTGCCTGAGTTTTCCAGCTCCAAAGACCCCCATTACAACAAAGAGGACTCCCTAATATTTTTCTTAAAAAAAATATTCAACCAACTCGCTATTATTACTTAGCCTCGTCTTAACAATAACATCCACGGGCTCAATGATGTGCTTGCTACATTTTTCCTAATAGACAGTCATGTAAGTACACAGCTCTGTGTCATCTAAAACGTTCTCATTGGCTACCGGTTTGCTTTGCGTCTGTAGAATTCTTGGAACCTACACAGTAGAGTGGCTATCACAGAAGTGGGTTCAAGGGGTTGCAGAATCAACTCATTTAATTATTATCCAAGTGTCTTTGGGCAAGTGACTTCTGTTCTCTGAGCCTCAGTTTCAACATCTATAAAATGGGTCTAGTAATGGGAGCTTCCTCAGGGGTTGCAGGCAGCACAGTACCTGGCACATGGTAGGCACTCAGTCAAAAGAGAAGCAAATTATATGTCCTACGATTGCTCAAAGGTAAGGGCTATTTGCTAGCACCCCCATTTTACATATGAAGAACCAAGGAACAGAGGCCAGAAAGATGGTAAGTGACCGAGCTACGGTTCTGAACTGGCATCCTGACTCTGCTGCTATCCTGTTCTGCTTCTGAGAATGCTACAGTTGAAGGTCAGCCTGCCAGCCCTACTCTCCAACAAGAATGGGCCAGCACCCATTCCCACGCTGTGCCCCAGTCCCTGGGACACCCAGCTCCATTCTGAGGTCCCAGCCAGTCGTCAGCCAAGAGGAAGGCAGGCTTGGTGCTCAGCGTCTCTGAGTAACCAGCTCCCGAGACATGATTCATACCTGTCTGGGGTCACCCACATCCTCATTCCCTGCAAAGGAATGTAGGCCAGGTGAGGCAAGCAGGCGGCTCTGGGACGAAACTGGAGTGGGCCGCTCCGAGGGCTGGGATCCAGCAGGCCTGGCACCAGCGGCTGGCAAGGCTGTGGCACAGGTGCCGGCTTTCCGTGGGCTCTGCTGCCACCCTGAGCCAAGCTCACTAAGCCTCCCTGGCCAGGGCTGGACAGATTCCCGGGTCTCTGGTACCTGTTGATGGGGCCCAGATTCAGATTCCAGAATGTTTTCCCCATTAAGGATCCTGTAATCCTACCAGTAGAGTCATTCCTTGGGGCCCAGCTTTGCCCTTTACAGCCCTTTTACGCCGTTTAAAATTGTCAGCGCCACGGTTCACCCATACGCTGGGAACTGACTTCCGATACTCACACCACAGGGGTAAAGTTCAGTCATCAGGCCCAGCAGAATAAGCCGGACAAAAAAGTGAGCACGTGGAAATTTTAATCTATGGCGGCTGAATCCTGGGGCAGGTACAGATTGGGAGGGGGCAGGGGGACTTTGGGGAGGTGGATGTTTCTACATGCTGAGGGGGGCAGTTACATGCGTGCACACATTACCCAGAGCTCATCACACTGTACACATTAAGGCCCGTGCATTTCACTGTCTGCAGATTCTACCTCCACAAACATGTCACCGCGGGAGACACGCAAGGTCTAAGAGCTCACGGGACAAGGGTTGCACGTCAGGGTGACGGGCGTGTGCGAGGTCTTCCTTCTTCTCACAGCAGCCCTGGGGTCAGGTTACACCCATGTTACAGAGGAGGAAGGTGCGTAAAGAGGAATGAACGTGGAACCATCCGGGCATCAGGGACAGGAAATCCTTGTGTCCAGAGCAATCCACCTCCTGCCTCCCACCTGTGCCTGTGTTTCCTGCCTCTCTGAGCTTCTACCCCCAGCCTCTGTCCTCAGTCGCCCAGGTTACTGCATTCAAGGCACCCCTTCAAAGAAGCAACTCTGCCCTCTGCCCCCTGCCCCCCAGGTGCAGCAGAAAGTCACAGTCAGTAACCATGAACAAGAGGACAGCACAGCTCTGGCCCTAAGCCCAGGTCCAGCTCATGTCTGGCCAGGCACAGGAAGCAACAGGCGTGTTCCGGTGCCCAGGGCTGTCCTGACTCTGCTGAAGCCTGGTGCCCACCCGGCCTGCCCCCCTACACTAATCGCAGGCCCCTGGGGGCCACTTCTTGCCCACCAACACCAGGATGGCTTCCCATCTGGCCACTGGCAGCGAGGCCTCAGGTTGCTTGGGTTTAGAAGCATCTGTCAGGTCATTTTTAGGGCCAGGAAACAATCCTGCACAACACTATAATGGTGGTCACGTGACCGTGCTTCTATCAAATCCTAGAGGTTGTACAACAGACAGTGAACCCTAATGGAGCAATACAGGTTCAACTGTACCATATACCACCCAACCCAAGATGTTAACAGGAGCAACTGTGTGCGTGTGGTGGGGATACGGAAATTCTATCCTTTGTGTAATTTTTCTGTAAACCTAAAACTACTCTGAAAATTAAGTCTCTTAAAAAAAAAAAAAAAAAGTGGGGTGGGGGGAAGACCTGCTCCGGCACTCAGCAGGCACTCAGCAGAACGGGCAGAGTTGGGGCTGTTGGTCTCTGAGCCAGAAACCAAGGATGGTGGCAAGTGCTCACCTGCCCAAAGGTGCTGCAATTCAATGAAGACACGCCCACAAGGTGTGCAGCCCTGCCCAGGTACACAAGCCCCCGTAACTGGCACTGGGAGTTGTTACAATGATCACGTTATTGTTGGTACTCACAGGTCAGAGCCAGAGGGCTTCGTGGCTGAAGCTGGCCTGGGTTTCACCTTTCCCTCCACTTTTGTTGTTAGATGCCACTGATTGATTCGGACTCATGGCGACTCCACATGTGCAGAGTAGAAATGGGCTGCACAGGGTTTTCAATGGCTGTGAACTTAAAGAAGCAGACTGCCAGGCCTGTCTTCAGAGGTAACTCTGAGTAGGTTTGAACCACTAACCTTTCAGCTACTAGTTGAGCTCTTAACCATTTGTGCCACTCCAGGGCTCCTCCCTCCCCACACTAGACCTCAGCTCACCCACCTGCAAGCAAGAAACTGGGGCCAGCCCAGCGGGGCTCCACCTGGCCGCTCACAGCAATGACCCGGGGTGACTTGGGGAGTTTCAGGGACACTGATGCCTCCCCAAGGTCAGCTGTCACAGGTCTGGGCGTCAGATTATAAAGTCCCAGGTGGACTGAGAAGCAGCCAGGATGGAGAATTGAGGCGTTTAGACGGGGACTGAAGAAGGTCGCTTGGTCCTAATGTTCTCCAGCTTCCTCTTCATCCCACTCCCTGGACCCCCTCTTGGGGAGCCCTGCCCAGTGCCCCACATTCTCCAGCTCCCTCCTCAGCCCACTACCTGGACCCCCTCTTGGGGAGCCCTGCCAAACACCCCACAATCACAGTGACCCCTCTTTCCTTCAGGTGCACCTGGCACTGGGTGATTCCTGCTCTTGCGTCCCTGAGCCATTGATCCCCGCGCGGTGACCTTTCCAAGAAGGGAAAATGGGGGGGGGGGGGGAGCCAGCTGGACAGGGCAGCAGGCCTGGCAGGAAAAGTCCAAGAGCCCAAAGAAAGGACAAGCTGAAACCAGCTGTGCTCCTAAGCCAGGCGACAGGTGGCTCTGAGGCTGGAGGACGGTGGGCTCATCTCGCCCGGAAAAGGCAAAGCACAGGTGCCAGAGTCTAGCAGCCCAAGTTTGAATCCTGCTCTGCGCCTCGATGGGGGATCTCTGGCATGTGCCTTAGCTTTGCGGGTCTCCATCTTCTCATGTGCAAAGCGGGTTGCCACAGCACCTACCACTGTCAGCAGGGGCTGGAAAAGCCACAGTCACTGCAGTGAGCCCTGAGACAAACAATCAAGTGGACAAAGATGCTGGTCTTTTGGTACTCAATCCCTAAACACTTGGCAACCTCCCAGACTCTGCCTGCTGCTCTTGTTCCTGAACCCCACATACATTCGATTTTGACTCTGGTTCTCACTAGGGTATAGAGCAATGCTGCAAAGTGCTCAGGGGAGGGCTCAGGACTTCCACGGGAAGAGGCTGTCAAAATAAAATGGAGGCTCCTGGCACATTGGAGTCTGTGACCCTAATCTTGAAGACAGACAGATGTGGTAGTGTGGGAGGACTGAGCACTATCATGGGTACAGCCCTTACTCTGGACGGCGGTCTTGGTGAGACCCTTGCTCTTGGAATCGAACTCACATATTGCCTCACTGAGGACCACAGGGGTCTCAGATGTCTGCTTGGGAGGGGCTCAGGTCTGCCATCTGAGGGATGGGGGTGGGGGGGGATCACACAAACGGGGGTGGGGCGTCCTTAGAACTCAAAGAAGGGGCGAAGCAGGTGAGAATCACACAGAGACGGGAGTCCTGGTGGCTCCAGGCTGGTGCAATTTCTTCAGCTGCAGTTTTCTGTGCCCTCGTTGCTCTCCCAGCCAGCCAGTTCTCTCCACTGTCCACTCCAACTTCCACCATCAGGATTACCTGTATCCTGATGGCCCCCAGATCTGATCACTTGGGCTCACTCTGAACCCTGGCTGGGAGGCACCACCTTGACAAGATCTGAGCCCAGCAAGCATGGATGCTGTGATTGATTAGCAATGTCTGTCAGGGACAGGCTAGGGAGTGCTGGTACGAATGCTGCACACTCAACATCCCGGTATTATACCTTGAAAGTCACAGAGCAATTCAATAATGCTGGCTGGATTCTTCTCTAAAGGGTTACCGACACATTTCTTTCCCAGTGAACTCAACAGACATCGACCTGCACACACTCTGCCTGGCCATGGAGCTTGGAGCTGGAAACCCAAAAACACCGGAACCAGGCCTCCACTGGGTTATGCGGGGACGGCAGTGGAGTCTGCAGGAAGAGAATCAACTGCAGAGAAGGCGACTGACTGCAGGAAAGAAAACACCTCCCAGGAAGAAAAGTCTGTCAACCAAACCACAAGTGGCTCTCGGCTTAGGCACTAGCAGGCAAGGCCTAGATTTACAGGACAATTGAAAGTTAGACTCATAATGAGACTTCTGGGCAACGTGGCAAGCAACGCTAATTGCTCTCTAGATGGGAAGATGGTGACAATTTTATTTAGGGCCAAAAGCAACTAATAAAATTAAGCGAAATCAGCAGCAGCACCTCAGTACACACGTTGCAGAATAAAGCAAAGAGCTAACGACCCTAACGAAGTAATAACTGTCACTGTCGGGGCAACAGAGAATGGCAAGTGGCCCCCTTGCATTTGTTATTAGATGCCATCGAGCTGACTCATGGTGACCTTATGTATTATTCGTTAGCTGCCATCAAGTCGATTCCAACTCATGGCGACCCCATGTGTGCACAGTAGAACTGTGCTCCCCAGGGTTTTCAATGGCTGTGACCTCTTGGAAGTGGACTGCCAGGTCTTTCTTCCCAGGTGCCTCTGAGTGGGTTCAAACTGCCGACTCTTCAACTAGTAGTGGAGCGCCTAACCATCTGTGCCACCCAGGGACTAACTGACCTTGGTATGAGAATATTTACACTGTTCCGTGACGGCCCCTGTTCAGATACTATATTAAAATACATTCTCCGCATCCCTGGTTTAGCGACTTAAAGTTCCCCTCCAGGTGTGGTGGGGCATCTGCACATCTGGGCCAGCTCAGAGATCAGGGCCCACAAACACAGGGTGAGGTACCCCCGAGACAGGCAGGCACTTAGCTGGGATCTAGCATCAAGATGAACAGCAGCGAAAGGAGCAGTGTTTAAGGGGCTGGCTGATGTTATTTAATCAGCTGTGTTCACGGTTGACACCATCTTCATCATCTCAATACCCCCACCCCTTTCTCCCATACCATAAATAGATTAGAAAAAATAGTGGCCTCCGCTGGCTGTGACCCCAACGGCGGCGCAGCTCGGCTGGATGAATCACAGCTGGCTCACGGCCGTGCGTTCTGAAGTTGACTGAATGATATCGAGGCGGCTCAGACACCCATAAATGAATCACGCCTTCGGCAAGACCAAACCTTTGGCTTTTACAGACACCAATTACAAAGTAGAGAGAAAAGAACAAAGAAATTACTCAGGGTGTTTGCACAAAGTTGATTCATACGTTTACAGAATTATTACCGACTAAATTGTTTTTAGGAAGGCGATTAGCACTGTGAATCTGATATCAGCCCGGCGAGTGGGGAATTTGCAAAGCGGGGCAGGGGCAGACTCCAAAATCCTGCAGGGCTCCCTGGGAATGGGGTGGACCCCCACTTCATGCTTTACCTTCTGGAAGGTTATTGGAGGGAGGCCTAGATTACACGCTTAACGTGTATAGCCACGTAAGTGATTTAAAGGGAGTATGTCTATACATGGAGTCCCTGAGTGGTGCAAACAATTAAAGCTGCTAACCAAAGGTTGGAGGTTTGGGCCTACCCAGTAGCACCTTGGAAGAAAGGTCTGGCGATCTGCTTCTGAAAAATCAGCCACTGAAAACCCCATGAAGTGTACAGAGATCAAAATGTATTTGTGGTTGCCTGGGATGGGCCGGATGGAGGTGGAAAGGAAGAAAAGATACTTAGGGGACACTGTGCTTCTGTGAAGGGTGACGGGAAAATTGGGAACTAGTTTGTGGTAATGGTTGAACATGGTGAGCTTATTTAATGTCACTGAACATACTCACGAAGATTGTTGAAACAGCAAATGTTTTGTTATGTATGTATTTACCACCAAACACACACACACACACACACAAAACAAAAAAACCTCGTGTGGCACAGTTCTACTCTGACCCACATGGGGGCACCATGAGTTGGAATCAACCCGACACCAACTGGTTTTTACGTAAAGACAGAGTTTTGGCAAAGTCTTGGTATGAACTTTTTATTCCTGAAGTGGGGCAGCCGCGACAGAATACGAGGATTCTTCCCTTCTCTGATGGACTCTGAAGCATACCCCCAACCACCACCAAACCCTCACGCCACCTCAACTGCCGTCCACCGGAGGCTTCAGACCACACTGACTGCAGTGTGGCTCAGGCTGACGGAGAAGGAGCATCTCCTGTGGCCACTCACAAGCTCTGAGCCTCCCTAATGGCAGGGTGGCCTCTGGCGTGAGTCAGCCCGCGGGCTGTACTGGACCCTGGACTGACCAAGCACCTGAGCCTTCCTTAGAGTTTGCAGCAGGCCTCAAACTCAGGGATGTCCAACACTAGAGAACCAGAGACCCACACCACCCCAACACTTTCCAACCACAATAGCACTTAGCATCAGGGTTGTCATCCCCTCTGCCATTTACTGAGCACCTACTGTGTGCCGAGCCCTGTGGCAGGTACCATACGGACTGCTTAACCCCTGCTGTGCAGCAGTTATTGTTGTTTGGGGGACTGTTGTCGCTGTTAGCTGCCGTTGACTCAGCCCCCGGCTCATGAGGAGCCCAGGCACCACAAAACAAACACCATACAGTCCTGCACCATCCCCATGACTGGTTGTAGATAGGGCCATTGTGACTCAGGGTTTTCCCTGACCGATTTTTGCCGAAATAGATCTCCAGGCCTTTCTTGCCAGTCCATCTTAGTCTGGAAGCTCTGCTGAACCCTATTCATCATCAGAGCAAGAAGCAAGTCTCCACCGACAGATGGGGGGTGGCTGTGCATGAGGTGCACTGGCCAGGAGTCGAACCCAGGTCTCCTGTGTGGAAGGTGAGAATTCTACCACTGAGCCACCACTACCCCCACGCAGGAATTACGAGCCTGGTTTATAGTCAGGCAGCAAAGATCAGGAGAGTAAGCAGCTTACAGAAGACCACACAGCTAGCAAGAGGCTGAGCTGAATAAAACTCCAACTCTCCCCCCGCCACCTCCCCCTACAGCCGGCCTCCCTCCCCACCCCAGGCAATCTGGCCTGGCTGCAGGCAAAGCATGGTGACTCTAAGATGACCCGTGCGTCCCACCTGAAGGAACAAGCAGTCTCCTTTTGCCCAAATTTGCTGGGAAATGACTCAGCTCCCCACTGCCCTCGGGTCTGACCAGACCCCGGGACACCTGACTTCACCTCTTGGGAGATCCCAGGACTTAGGCCTGGGCGGCACACTTGCAGAGGCGGGGTCTCTTAGTGGACCTCGGGGATGCCTCCCCAGCTGGGTAGGTGGAATTCACATGTTTTATGTTCTTAACCCCCACCTTCCCAAAAAGGGATGGCCAGTATGCCCTCCTGGGGTCAGTAAGGACCAACAGAGAGCATCCCATCCCCATGCCCACGTGACCCGCATGATCTCCACTGACCGGCCCACTCTGTGTGCCCAGCTGCCACGGGAGCATCAGAGGAAACACAGGAGCACCACCCACACCTGTTTACTGAACGCCTGTTGCTGTTGTTGTCGGGTGCTGTCCAGTACATTCCGACTCATGGTGACCCCATGTGACAGAGAACTGCCCCATAGGGTTTCCTAGGCTGGGATCTTTATGGGAGCAGGTTGCCAAGGAGCAGCTGGGTAGATTCGAACCATTGACCTTTCAGTTGGCAGCCGAGCACTTAACCACCACCTACTCTGTGCCAATAGGTTTTCATCCACCCAAACCAAAACTCAGCGCGGCCGCCACCTCCCCCCAAAAGCTTCTATTAGGAACAAAGGCTATGGGACAACTCCTCAAACCTTCAAAGGCAATGTGGTGTTCTCGAAGCCAAGTGAGGGCTCCGCGGTCTGGGCTGTATCTGCCTGACTCAGCGCTGAGGGCTCTGGAGGAAAAGGGGAGGCATTCCAGAGGGGCAGGGGTTCTGAGTCAGCTTGCAGAGGCCGAAAGCAAACTTCATCCAGCATTCAGATCCCAGAGCCACCGGGGCTTTCAAACTTGTTACCAAATAATTAAAACTCTCTTTTCTGCCAGCAGAGCCATTCCCAAACCCACAGATACGATAATAAATGGATTGAGTTGAAATATGGCAGGGCAGAAAATAAAATCAGCCACACGTTTCCCAATGCTTCTGAAATCCTAGTAAGTTTACTGCAGACACCAAGTCTAAGCCAAGTGACCCACCCTTTCTTCCTCCCACCCACCCCCTGCCCCCGCCATGAAAACATTAGAATTCTCTGGAACACGAGGGAGATCTGATCACCAGCAGTTCTGAAGTGAAGGTTGCGTCCCTGCAGGCTAGGCTCTTGGCTGTGCTCAGCTGTGTGGTTCTCCATGTCACATCTGAGCAAACGCGCACACCACGGTGGGTACCACACGGGTAGGGGAGTAACTGAAAAACACCCCAAGTCTGCAGCCAGCGTGTGCAGGAAGGAATCTCTCTGAAAACTCTCCTTTCCCTGGCAGGTGGGTTTTCATCCTTTAGACGCCCTGATAGTTGTTGTAGTTGGCTGCCGTCAAGTCAGCCCCCGACTCACGGTGACCCGAATAACAACGGAACAAAATGATGCCCAGTCCTGCGCCATCCCCGTGATGGGTTGGGAAAGGACTACTGGGATTCATGGGATTTTCATCAGCTGAATTCTGGAAGTACATCGCCAGGCCTTTCTTCCTAGTCCATCTGAGTCTGAAGGCTCTGCTGAAACCTGGCCAGCATCACGGCATCACACAATTCTCCACGGACAGATGGGTGGTGGTTGCACATGAAGTGCACTGGCTGGGAATCGAACCCAGGTCTCCCGCAGGGAAGGTGAGAATTCCTCCACCTTCCAATGCTGCCTCATTTAGAAGCCCTGGTGGTGCAATGGTTAAGGGCTCAGCTGCTAACCAAAAGGTCAATGGTTTGAATCCAACAGCCGCTCCAGGGGTGAAAAGACCTGATCCATAAAGATTACAAGAAAACCCTAGAAAACACTATGGGGCAGTTCTACCCTGTCATGGGGTTGCTGTGAGTCGGAATCAACTCAGTGGCACACAACACACACACACAGATGCCCTCAAGCAAGGCCCACACTAAGGAGCCTCTAGCTCCCATGGCAGTGCCGGATGACACAGGGGAGGCCACACGATTTCCGCATCTGCCCTTTGTTTCAGCTTTGACACCTGAGGAGGTAGATGGTGGTAGGAGACTAAGGCACAGCGTCCTGCCTGAATTAGTGAACACTTCCTCAGAGCACTAAAAATACTTAGTGCCAAATGTGCTTTATGGGTCTTGGAAAACTGTCTTGACAACCCTATGAAGTAGATGTTACGCTTCTCCCCATTTTACGGAGGGGCAAGTAGAGGCTTAGGAACGATTCTGCCCCTTGCCCAAGGTCACACAGAAAGGAAGGATTTTTAAAAGCCACACCCTTGACTGCATCTGGTTCCACCTACAGTCTTCTAGGTACCTGCCCACCTACCTTCCCTTGCCTTGTCAAAGGAATAGGAAGTACCTACCAAGTGCAGGGCTTAAGGAACACAATGAACAAAGCAGACAGGTCCCCTGTCCCTTAGTGCCTGATGACCAGAACAGCACAGTGATGGCACAGCTACTTATACAAATATCGAATGACCTGTGAAAGGTGGGACGGGAAAGCCATGGGGTGTCGTTGAGGTTAACCAGTCTGGGGCCTGCCTGAAGGAGGCTTGGGGAGCCCATTTCCCAGAAATGAACTCATGTTCTCTTGTCTGTCTCCTCACTAGAAGGGCGGCTCTCGGAGGGCAGGCTGTGTCTGTGCTGTTCCCTGACGTTCCCCAATAGCTGGAACAGTGCCGGGAACAGCGCCTGGAACAGCAGCTCGAACAAGATCGTTAAAAAGAAGCAACCAAACCCACTGCCGTCAAGTCAATTCCAACTCACGGCGACCCCATGTGTTACAGAGTAGAACCACTCCATGGTGTTGTCTGGCGGGAATCTTTACAGAAGAAGATTGCCAGACCTTTCTTCTGCAGTGCTGCTGGGTGGGTTCAAGCCACCAACCTTTAGGTTAATAGCGGAGTGCAAACCGTTTTCACCACCCAGGGACCTGGAGCAGGGCAGTAGGTATGCAATAACAGCACTGAATGAATGAGCACCTTAAGGGTGCCACACGCCCCACACACGTCACCTACAAAGTCTAGATTTTCATAACCACACCCTGGCCAGAAAGATGGTGTGTGCAGACTCCAGGTGGCCCGGAAGTCACACAGGGGGTTAAGAGATGAGGTCCCTCTGGAACACTTCAGAGCCACTCACCAACCTTCCATCACCTCACCACCTACAGGTACTGGGGGTACATGAATGGGCTGGAGATAAGAAACACAGGTCCTCATGCAGCCTGACAGGACACAGGCTTTGGGGAGAAGTTTTCTGTGAAAGGCAGCCAGTGTCTCACCAGAGCGGAACAAACCCTGCTTCCTCTGAGAGGTGACCAGTGTGTTAATGTCCTTCCCCAACAAAGGGGCCAGCTCGGGCCTGCAGCCTCGGGACAAAATCTACAATGCCACTGCAGCGTGAGTGTGCAAAGAAAACATGGGGGCTCGGGGTCTGTGGGCGTCACGAGGAGGAAAGCACGGAGGAGTGGGCTGTGGGGCAGGAGCTTGGGTTTGAATCTCAACTGAGCACGGTTTCCTGGCTGTGTGGCCTGGAGCAAGTGACTCACCCTCTCTGATCCCATGTTTGCATCTGCCAAATGATGAGAGCAAGAGTTGTTTTGAAGACTGAAGAACATGCGTCACTAGTACCTGGCACATAACAAGTGCTCCATATCCAACTAGGAAAGGGAGCAGAAGCAAAAACCCATCAGTCACCCTGGAAACGGAAGAGAGAAGCCGTTCCAGGGAGGCCCAAACCTTCCCAGGCCCATCCGGGGATACTGGGTTTTTTCCCCAGCTTGGTGACTGACACCAGACCCTGCAGAGACCTCAGGTACGATGTCACCCTAGGCAAAGGGGAGGCTGGGGGTCACTGTAAGTGCTCTGGGTTGTTGTGGCCTCAGGAAGAGGCCCAGCCCCCCTTGGCGAGAAGGCAGGGCGGGGAGGGGGGAGGGGATGGGGATGCAGGTGCTTGGAGGAGAAATCAGACGGAAGGTTAACTCCCCACCCAACCCACGTGGAAAAAAAAAGATCCGGGCCTTTCTTTTGACCCCACGAACACTCACTTGTTAAGAACTTAAATTGATTTAAAAAATGGGTGCCTCACAGTGAGTCTGTGTTAATGACGGTGAAAGGGTTTGGAGCAGGCTGTCGAGGTGGTACAATTGCCGAGTGTAACCAGTGCCACTAACTGCCCACGGAGAAATAGAAGTGAAGTAGGTCTTGTTGTATATATTTTCACCCCAAATAAATAAACAGTAACTCTAAAAACGTTTGCAGACACCAAAACTACCTGTTTAAATAGAATGACAAATAAAGCACATACGAATAATTACAGATAGTGATAATCACAGGGCACCTGGAACCTTCCCATGCGTCCCCACTTTCTGCTCCTGCTGGCCGTGAATTGGACCCCGGGGGGCATCTGGACATAACCTCCCTCCGGGGTCTGCGTCCATCAAAGCCACCGAGGGATCAGGGGCACCCAGGTGGCAGAATCTAAGGACCACCTGGGGCTTCTTAGCCAAGGTCAGCTGTGCTGGGGTTCTGTCAGCCAGGTCTGCGGGGGACCTGGCAGCGACAGGGACAAAGTCATGGTTCCTGATGGGCCTAGCCATTCCCAACATACCCTGCCAATGCCAGCACCCCGGCCCAGGACGAGGAAACCTTTGCCCGGTGAAGGTATTCTCATTGGGCAGCATGCCACAGAGTGTGAGCGCTCCTGGGCAGGAATGACGGTTGGGTCTAATTCACCCATGCTACTACTGCACCCCACGAACATTCACTGTGTCGGACACCAGGCTCCACACTCTCCACGAACGACCCCTTTGGACACACACAACAGCCCAGCACACAGGCGTGATCGTTAACCCCATCTCAGACAGGACAAGGTACTGCTGGTGCAAAGTGACACATAGCGTGTGTGGGACCCAACTAAGGCGCCACCTCCGGACCTCCATCCTCTCAGCCCCCCAGACCACAGCACACGAGATGGCCCCACAAGCTGAGTGCCTGTAGCCATGTTCTGTGTGGCCCTTGAAGTGAGAAGGCAAAGGGGCTGCCGATATTTTTAAAAACCAGGGGTTTGACATGAAGCCTAGACTCCCAGCTTCTCTGGAATGGGCAGCCCTGACCCCACTGAACCCCGAGGCAGTGGTGGGCCCAGGGTAGCCATCCCACGAGGAGGTTAACCACAGGCGACACCAGAACTTCGGTGTACTGTCCTGAACCATCTCTCCCGGCCTCGGGAAAAACCCGGCCCAGGGCAGTGCCACTTCCATCTCTCCAAAGGGCAAACAATGGCAAACTGGGTACTCCAGCACGCATGCCTCCCCACACGTGCCCTGAACCACGCATGCACACACATGTGCACTCATGCACACATGGGCCCTGGGCCTGCACCCCCTGGCATGAGGCCACACAAAAGTCCGAGGCTGGCAGGAGTGCAGAGGTCAAATTCAGTTGGTAAGGGTGGCTTCTCTTTGGGCAGGATCCCTGCGCTGAGCTGCCTGAAAACTTTCTCTCAGGGGACAGGTAACACCTGGAGAAAAAGCCTTGCAGGCCTTCTGGTTTGGGCCCAAAGGCCAGCACCTGCCTCTCCAACAGCTTCTTTTCAACAACTGGCCAAACCCTCAACTTTTAAAAGCCCTGGCTCTATCTGAGATGGGAGGAGAGTGGGCCAGGCCTCCAAGTGTGCCTGAGGTTGGGAGGGGAGTCAGGTAAAAAAAGGTGTCTCTTCTGCAGGCCTTTCTAGCACCATTTGGATGCACCCCACACACACCAACAGCCTCCCTCTCCTGGGCAGCTTCACAAACCATTCAACTTCCCTTTTCCTTTCTGGAAGGGAGAGGGAATACATTCACACAACTCGCAGGAGTGTCTGTGCACGCAGAGTTTCCCCTTTTCTTCTTAAATGTGCAAAAGCTTTAACCCTTCCCAACCCAAAGAGAAGCTGGCAGGAAAGGCAGAAAGGTGGAGCAGCTGTGTGTGCACACGTGTGTGCCTGTGCAGGACCAATGAGTTCTTCTGCGTCCGACACACACTAAGCGCGCCCTGACCCTGGCTCACCTGGCAGTGTAGCTGCCTTAGCCCACAACTCCTGGGAGGCTGGGGCCAACTGGACGTGTTGGCTTTGGAATTCCTGACCTGAAACTGGAGCCACGAAACTCAACCTCCTTATTTCACAACCTGAGACCCAGGCAGACAGAGAACCTGCGAGTTCAGAGTCTCAGCTGTGAGGGCCCAGACGCGAAATTAGCTGGAGCTCAGCAAACCTATTTAACCCAAATCCTGAAATATCAGCTTTCACTGACACCTCTCCTTACATGCAAATCCAAGATGGAAACCCAGCTCTTCCTCTCAGCAGGGAGCCCTGATCTTTCCTGCTGCAAAGTACACAGTAGGTGCTCACTAAAGGCTGAGTGAGGTGGTGCCTGGCACCAACGTGGAGAGTGACCACAGGTCTCTCTAGGGCCCAATTCTGAAGGGAACTGAGGGGCTTCTCCTGGCAACTCAGATGCTGCTCTCTGGCCCCCAAACCTGGGGAAACCAAACACTGATTAAAACAGCAGTTCTCCACAGGAGGTGATTCTGCCCCTCGAAGGCACCTGGCAATGTCTGGAGACACTTGTGGAGGTTAGAACTGGAGGTGCTCCTGGAATCTCGTCGATCGAAGCCAGGGATGCTGCCTAACACCCTACAGGGTCAGAAGCCCCCCCCCACCCCCCAAACAATGAGCCAGCCCACCACATCAACAGAGACCTTGGATTCAAGTCAGTATTAAGTGATTCAAGTCAGTGTATGTGTGCCAGCCAAACCATGAGAAACCAGGGTGTCGCTTGAGTTTCCAAAAGCCAAGGAAGGATTGAGAATATTTGTTTGGAACAGGTTGGAGAAGAGAAATCAGGGGCCCGGTGACTCTGGCTAAAAAAAACTGTCCCTGCAGATGCTGTGCAGAGGCGAGAGGTGGGCCAGGGCAGGGGCCCTCCCAAAGCCACCAGGAAACGCTGGCCACAGGCGCCAAAAGCTGTCCAAAGGCACACCTAGCATCTGTCTGCCCCTCAAGTCTCAAAAGGGCACCAGAGAAGATGGTGTAACTTCTCTGAGACATGGCGGAAATGGACGAAGAGAGAGGCAACAAGAATGCCAAGTAAACACGTGCCAAGAGGAGTCTTTTCCTCAAAAGTAGCCACAGCAAGCTCGTCAGCTGTCACCTAGCGGGTCATCATTTGTGCCTCCGTTTGTAATCCCAAACCCCAGGCTTTTTAAAAGAACGGTGTATTTTCCTTGGGGTGTTTTTGGGTGCTGTGGATTCCCATCAAACAGTCTTCCTCATCCCGACTCTCAAGCTCCGGCTCCTGCAGTAGGATAAAGTAAAACCAAGCCCATCTTGCCAGCTTCCTCACAAAAGACCCAGTCCCCACGCTCCCAGGTACAGTGGGGAGGCTGGGGAGCTCCTCCAGCCCCAAGCTCAAGGTGGACCTGGCTCTGAGGCCCAGAAGAAATAACCCCAGCCCTGGCTCCAGATGCGGTGGGGACCTGGGCAGGGCTTTCCATCGCTGATGTCCCCATCTGCAACCTGAAGGTGTGCACCCGAGCTCTCCAGGGTCTGAAATCTGGGGCAACTGAAGACCACAGTGGAACCTGTACCATTAACTCCCTAAGCCAGACTTCCAGAGGGGCAGAGGCCATGTCTTGAAAGAACGCAGAAGTTTAGATTCCAGTCATCATGGTCTCCTTTTTCAGATGAGGAAACTGAGGCCCAGGCTGGCTTAAGGGACCTAACAAGGTCACTCTCCCTTTGCAGAAAATCTCATAAATCAGCAGTCACCTCAACACAACCCTGCAAGCCAACTCCCAAGCCTGTCTTTAAAGTTCTGGCCGTAAACAACCCTCCACAAAAGCCCTTGAGTGAAACATACAGCAGCCTTCCTTCCTTTTTAGCTTGACAGAAACTCCTGGAAACACAGGGTTAAGGGTTCAGGTTAAGGGTTCCTAACTTGAACCTTTCTAGGAAATATGATTAGCACTTGCAATAAAGTTACTTCATACCTGCATTTTTAACACTGGGTGCCTCCCTGCCTTCCCGCTTTCTTCCAATTAAGGGCCCTGTTTTAAGAAATGGACTGAGTACAGTGGCTGGGGCCAGCGGCCAGCCCGGCAGGCCGGGGCTCCGGGTGCTAATAACCTCGAGGGTACCTGAGGCGGCACACGCAGTGCAGGCAATGGATTTAACAAGGTACTTTGGGGTCAGCCCAAACATCATTAGGGCCGATTAGCTGAAGAAGGGACAGAAATAAGAACGAATAATTTTAAAGAGTCCTGAACAGCAAGCTGGGACGAGGAGAATACTGGGAACTGCAGCCAGCCCTTGGAAGGACCCAGGTGACACAACATGGACCCCTTGGGCGGGAGGACAGCACCGAGGGTCCTTAACCAGCAACCCACCTAGCACAGGGAAGGATTGCAATCACTTCCTCTCGAATTTCATTCAACTCCCGAGGCCTTTGGGAATCAATCCGGTTTGATGTGAGTCAATTCCGCAAGCGCTAGCTCTGGGCAGCTCACCTGGCACCTGGCTGGCCTGGCGCAGGGATGCTGGGGGAGGACAAGGGGGTGGGACGAGATGGAGGGAATGACCCACCACCAGGGCCCAGACCCGCTGGCAGGCGGTCCTGGGCTATTTTTACCTCTCATGCTGCACTGTACAGGCTCCCGAGGCACACTGTAGCAGCCGCCTGCGGAAACTGGCTCATGAGTCACCCCGAGGCCAGCCTGGCGCTCACGGCCCCAGCTGGAGGAAGGCTGGCCCAAGCCAAAAGAGCTGTGTGCCCCCTCACCTGGGGTGCTTGGGGGAGAGGATGGGGAAACAGGCTCAGAGCAAACGGTCCCCAAAACGGTGGGCTGGGGAGAGGGTATAGACTAGAAGCCAGACCCCAGGGCGGTGGGGTTCAGTTCCCCACAGAACCCAAGGTCCACCTGGGTGGGTTAAAAGTGAATGAAGTACAACGGCTTAGCCATCTCAGCTTCTCCACGTACATACAATACAAAATCTCCCACTGCCCCGTGGCTGCCAGGACCCCCAGGCACCGGTGGTCTCAGTGTGCCCAGCTTGTCAGCTCCAAGCTCCCCACCTTCGACCCACAGCCTCTTACACGCAAGGCAGCACCAAACACAAACAGCCCAAACTTTGACTCCTTTGTAACCGCTGTCCCAGCGAGACCCAGCCAAGCTGTCCAGACAGGCTATTTATAGGCGCGCCGGGGACACAGACACACAATGACACACACTCGGTATCCACGCTCGGCCAGACGCACCGGCCCAGAGCCCAGGACCCAGACACCGGAGGCAGAGTCCCCAGGCCCGGCCCAACGCAGGCCACAACCCCAGAGACGGCGCACATTCAAAGACGCACCCAGACCCCAGCACAGAGACACACAGAGACCAGAAGACTCAACGGAAATACACTCCAGAGGCAGACCGCGACTCAGACACACAGCGGGACGCAAGGCGACCCAGACTACACAGACACAGAGCTGCACGAGATCCAGACCCAGACAGACACACACTCCAGAGACTTAGGAAGACCCAGACTACACAGACACAGCCGCACGAGACCCAGACCCAGACACACACTCCAGAGACGTACCGAGACCCAGACCACAGACACGCACACTCCGCAGACGCAGGGAAACCAGATCCACACTGACCGAAACAAGCAGCGCCGCACTCCCCAGACACACATCGGAGCCCCAGACACACACTCAGGGGCCCAGACACCTCGCAGGCTAGACAGTGCCTCACACGCCCCCCCTCCCCCCGTCCGAAGTTGATAAAGAGCCGGCCTAATTGCTCCATCGCAACCGCCCCGGAGGGAAATAAGATGGAAACTTCACCGACCCGTCCGCCCCGGGCCTCATCGCCGCGCGGCCCCGGGTCCGAGTGCCGGCGGGCGGGGCAGGGCAGCAGGGCCGTACCAGGCGCCCAGCGCCGCGGGACAAAGCCGGGCCGGCCGCCAGCTGCCGCGACCCGGGAGGGCGCGCTCGGGGCGCGGCGGGCCAGCCTGCGCGCAGGGCGCACGGCCGAGGGGCGCGCACGGCCCAAGCCCCCGCCCGCGACCGCCCTCGTCTCGGGGCCCGAGCCCGACGGGGCCCCAGGGAGGGCGCGGGGTCACTCACTGATCTCCATGCTCTGGAACAAAGAGCGTTTGCAGTTGCACGTGCAGGAGACATTGGGCTGCCCGGCGGCGGCGGCGGCGGTGCTGTTGACCCCCATCAAGCGGTGCATGGACGGCGCGGCGGCGCGGCGCGGGGCGCGGGGGCGGCCGGGGGGGGCTCCGGCCGGCGCCCGGCGCTCGGGCCCCGCATGCAGGAGGCGCGCGGCGGGGAGGCGGCCCCGGCTCGCCGGGATCGGGCGCCGCCAAGTTCCCGGGCGCCGCGGGGCTCAGTGCGCGGGGCTGCGCTCCTCTGCGCCCCCCGTTCGACCCTCGGCCGCCCTGGGGGCGTCGGCAGGGCCCGCGAGTGGGGTCTGGGAAATGGGCTGGCAGCCGGGGCGCGCGCTGTCGCCGGGGCTGAGCCTCTGCCGCTGGTTCCCCCCAGCCGAGCGCCTCCGCCGCCGCCGCCGCCTCCTCCTCATTCAAGTCCAAGGAGATCGGGTTTCGCTCCGAGCCCGCGGTCGGAGGCAGGCAGACGGTCTGACGTCAGCGCTAGACGGGGCTGCTGGTTCCCACCGCGCGGGGGCCGGGGAGGGGGCGCGCGCTGCGCCAATCCTGGCCGAGGTTCCCCCGTACCCCCTCCCCGGGCCGAGGGGCGGGGAGACGGGCAAAGGGGCGGGCCCTTAAAGGGCCAGAACGAGGCAGCCCGCGTAGACCCGGGACCCGGCCTCAGAGACTCGGGGCCGGGGGATCTGCTTGGTGCCCTTCGGTAGTTGCGGGTGCGCCCCTCAGTCCGTGACCCAGGCTTCTGGGGAGAGCCTGTCTCCTAAGAAGCAGGAGGCCCCCGGGGGCTCAAAAAAAAAAAAAAAAAGAAAACTATGGCCGTCCAGTCTATTCCAGCTCTTGGCGACCTTATAGGACAGTACAACTGCCCCATAGGGCTTCCAAGGCCGTAAGTCTTTGCGGAAGCTGAGTGCCACATCTTTCTCCCGCGGAGCTGCTGATGGGTTCGAATCTCCGATCTTACAGTTCACAGCCGAGCGCTTTAACCACTGCGCAACCAGGGCTCCTTCGGGGGCTTGGGGAAGGGGAAATTGGAGAAAGGGAGTAAAAGCCTCTGATTACTCATTACCGGATTTCGCAGGACACTGCAGGTCTGCAGCCCCGCTGTGGCCCTCACCACTGCGCCCCACCTCCCACCCCAGCTCACTTTAACCCGAGCGCAAGAAGGTCGCCTTGTAAAGTCCTGAACTCGCATAGACACGCCCGGGGCAGCTCCGGGAAACGCCCGGGCTCTTATCATGTAAATGCCTGTCGGGGACTTGAGTACTGTCGGCCGCCCCAGCCGGCGGGGCCCCGGGCGAATCCACACCCATTGTCTGCAGCCCCAGGCGCGGCTCCGGAGTTCAACCGGGGCGGCGGGCGGGGGGGGGGGGGTGGTGGCGGGGGCGTTGCCGGCGGTGCTTTTATTTCATTAAAAATTAAGTTATAATCACACAAGTGCCACAAGAACACATTCTCCTTCCTTAAAAAAAGTATTAAAATATTACCATTAAGCCCCCCATCCCTGGCTCACCTATAATCTCTCTTAAGAATTCCGTGTTCCTCCTGGATCCTCTCCTACATTTCTATTTACCAAGCACCGACAGTATGCCAGGCATTTTCCCGGTGTCACAGCCTGACACCAACTCTGTGAGGCAGGAAGGTTATTATTCCCATTTTACAAAGCGGGAGACTGAGGCCAGGCAGCTAGGTGGCTTGCCCAAGATCACACAGTCGGGGAGGGTCCTGAGCGCCAGCCGTGGCCAGGCTTCCCGTCCCTGCCCTTGGCCCCTGCCTCTTATCCACGCTCCCCCGCCCCCCACACAAATTTCTAGTATTTAATATCGACAGATTCGTTTGAATGCTGGAGTTTTAGTAATGAACGAGGATTCCTTTTGTATTCAGGAGGAAAAAGGTTGTTTAGATTACTGTTATTTCCTTTGACAGCCTGGGTAGAGGAGGAAAAGTGAGGATTTGGGACGTGAAGGTCGGATTGGGGTGAAGAACTAGTCTAGGCCGGAGCGAATTCGTCTTGGAGAACGCGGAGGAAACCAAGGCAGGAAGTGAGCTGGTTCCTTCCCTGCTCTGGGGCTGAAGCCTCCTGCTCTCTCTCAGGAAAGCGGACTGTTTTGCTGGAGGGCTTGAGCTCAATGGTTGCGGGCTGCTGGAGGGTGTAAGGGGGACCCCAAGTGTCCAGCCAAGAGGAAAGCTCTGGCCATAGTGTGTGTGTGTGTGCGCGTGTGCGTGCGTGTGCATGCGTGTGTGTGTGTGTGTGTGAGAGGGAGAGAGACAGAGGCCACTCCTAAAGCCGCAGCGCCCCCCCCAGCTCAGAGCCCAGGCCCAGAAGGAGAAGGAGACACCCAGATTTATGGGGACCACGCCTTGCTGTGGATTGGGCAATCCCAGTCCCTACCTGGAAGAAGGGGCTATTTCCTCTTGGGCCATGGGGGGCTGGGGGGGAGGGTTTGCTCAGTTTGGCCTCTGCAGCTTGGAGAGAAAGCTGGAGGTTCCTGAGCATCCTGAAAATATTGGCACCCTAAAAATGACCATGCTGTTTTTAGGTGTCATGGAGTCAATTTTCAACTCATAGTGACCCCATGTGACAGAGTAGAAATTCCCCATAGGGTTTTCTTGGCCGTAATCTTCCCGGTTGTTATCTTTAGGGGAGCTGCTGGATGAGTCTGAACCACCAACCCTTCAGTTAGCAGCTGAGTGCTTAACTCTTGTGCCACCAGGGCTCCTTGAAAATGACCTTGGGACCTGTCAGTCCCAGGTGGAAGAAGACCACCACCAATGCCCCTCCTCTCAGGGGGCAAAGCAGCCATCCATCCTTCATATATTTAATCAACAAACTTTCACTTGGCTCCAGCCCCACACAGGGGGACAGCAAGGCGGGAGGCAGCCCCTGCTCCCCTGAAAGTCACTCCCTGGAGCTCTGGTCCCTGCCAGTGGCCGTAGGCTCAAAATCACATGCCGATTGTCTTGGGAATGAGGCAACACTCACACAGTGGTGGAACTGCCAGCAGGCAAAAATAACCAGTTAATTCAGTGGATTAAAATGACTGAACCTGCCCACCACACTTTATCTCCTGTTGATCTGTCTGGGACACAAGGAAATCCGTGTTGTGACAGTAGCAATGGCCTATATTCATTGAGCGCTTACTGTGTGCCAGCACTGGGGTCAGCCTAGTGTCTCAGGCTTGGTCTGGTGTCATCCTGCTGGAAGGCCTGATGGTGGGGTGACAGATGCAGTTGTTGGGACTGGGTCACTGAAGACAGACGGGTGGGACCAGCTGTGTGACCTTGGCCAAGAACCTTCCCCTCTCTGACCTTGGTTTCCTTGTCTGCTAAATGTGCATATTAATGGCGACTTCGTTTCGTTGCCATGTGGTTGTGAGGAATGAACGTGTTCAGTGCCTTGAAAGGGAGGAAGAAGAGGGCCAGGCTCAGAGATGGACTAAATATATGTTGTTAGCTGCCACCGAGTAGGCCCCGACTCATGGCAACCCCGTGCACAATGAAACGAAACGCTGCCGGGTCCTGCTTCATCCCCATGATCAGTTGTGGATTGGATCTTTGCGATCCGCAGGGTTTTCACTCACTGATTTTTGGAAGTAGATCTCCAGGCCTTTCTTCCTAGTCTGTCTTAGTCTGCAAGCTCCACTGAAACCTGTTCAGCATCACCAAACCAAAAAAAAAAAAAAAAAAAACCCCGTTGCCAATGAGTCAATTCTGACTCATAGTGAGCCTATAGGACAGAGTAGAACTGCCCCATAGAGTTTCCAAGGAGCACCTGGTAGATTCGAACTGCCAACCTTTTGGTTAGTACCCATAGCACTTAACCACTACGCCACCAGAACTTCCATTCAGCATCACAGCAACGCACAAGCCTCCGCTGACAGTTGGGTGGTGCCTGTGCATGAGGTACATTGTCAGGGAACGGAACCCGGGTTTCCATAAGACAGAGGTCCCCAGGCTGCGGAAAACCCCACAGCCTCAAGCAGCTTGCTCAACATGCCCCTTAGCTTTACATTAACATCCTGGTTCCCCCTCTTTAGCTGCTGCCCCAAACGGGTGGAAATCGGTTTAGGTACCATGTTGACATTAAGGATAACCTTTTAGCTCGTTAAGTACCTTACACATAGTAACTTCCTCACCTCTTGGTGGAGTTTAACCTCCATTTTCTGAACATGCGATCCATGAAGTTATTTGTAAACCCCATTGCACCTGGGTAGTATGATTTAAAATGTTGCTGATGTAACTTGTGTGAACTTCCTGCTTGTAAATCCCATAAAAGTAACCTTTCCCTTCACCCTCGATGAGTAGTCTTGGCAGCAGCAGCCCCGACTGTTCCTTTCCTTGCGCAAGGAAATAAAGGTAACTTTCTACTCTGCCACCTCAGTCTCTCGTTTATTGGCTGAGATGAGTCACCGCAAGCAGAACCTGGAGTTTCCACCAGGGAACACCCACAAGGAAGGCGAGAGTTCTACCCCTGAACACATGTTAAAAGAAAAAAAAAATTTTTTTTTTTTCTTTTAGCTGTTATCTTATTTAATCCTCATGGCAACTCTGGGAGGGTAGGGACAGGTGTTATTTTATTTTCCATTTTACAGATGAGGGGATAAAGACTGGAAAGGACAGGATGAAAGGACACAATTGCTTTGGAAGGAACAGGGACTGGAAACCCCACACTCCTGCGGGGGCTTAGAACACACCTAGGATTGCCAGATGGAACACTGGGCACCAGACAAATATGAATTTTAAGATCCACTATGAATAACTTTTATAGGGGTGCTATGAGTTTTATGAGTTGGAATGGACTCAAAGGCAATGTGTTTTTTTTTGTTTGTTTGTTTGTTTTATGAATAATTTTTAGTATAAGTATGTCCCATTTGCTGCCAGATAAAATACTGCACACCTAGCTAAATTTGAATTCAGATCCACAATGAATGGTCTTATGCACTATTTGGAACAGACTTATGCCAGAAAAATTATTCGTTGTGGATCTGAAATTCAAATTTAACTGGGCGTCCTGTATTTTTGTTTGCTAAATCTGGCAGCCTTATGTGGGCCAGATATTGAGCTACTGGGGACAAAGTGATAAGGGGGACAGAGCCCTGAGTGAGCCCCAAACTCACTGATCCTGCTGGATGAGCAGGTTCAGAGGGGTGGCGGTGAGGTGCTAAGGGGCCAAGGTGGGAGAGCTCTACTGGGGGGTGGTGCTGGGAGGTTCCATGGGAACTGGGAGGGAGGCACAAGTCAGGGAAACACGTTTATTTCATTCATTCAATATAAAATTACTGTGCTTCTATTCTGAACTGAGGAGCCCTGGTTGCACAATGGTTAAGCGCTTGGCTGCTCACCTAAAGGTTGGCAGTTCGAACCTATCCTGTGGCTCTTTGGGAGAAAAGACCTGGCAATCTGCTCCTGTAAATATTAGAGCCAGAAAACCCTGTAGGGCAGTTCTACTCTGTCACATGGGGTCGCCATGAGTTGAAAATCAACTGGATGGTACCTAAGAACAATAACAACAACTTTCCACACTGGGCAGAGTGGAGGTGAGGGAGACTATAGAGACCCAAGTCGACCGGTAACTAAACCAGACCATTTCAGGTGCCTTTACATTCCATTGGTATTGATGAACGTCCACCACCTGTCAGGCACGAACCCTGCTCTCCTGGGGCTCATGTTCACTCAGGTGTGACAGACAATAAACTTGTAAACATGTTCATCCAGGCTGTCATCTCAGAGAGGGCCGAGGGCTGGGAAGAGAAGGGCCACAAGGAACTCAGGCCCAAGGGGTCAGGGCGGCCTCTCCCGGGAGGTGGGAGCAGGCACAGGAGGACCTCAGGAAGAGTGCCCAGGCCAAAGTCACATGTGGGAGGGGAGGTAAGAGATCCCTGGAGTCCCAGGAAGTCTGGGGCTCGGGATGCACTTCCCAACTCGGTTACAGGTCACAGGGTTGTGAGACGGGTGTGTGTCCCCAGGCGACCCTGAGGCCATTCAGGGCCTCCAGACAGTGTGGGCAGCTGTGTATCTGACAGTGGGTTGAAGCACTGCAGATAGATATTCAGGGAGAAAACGTCTCCTCTGATCCAATGAGGGCCTCTGTCCCCAGCACCCTCCTGCACCTGCCTTGGGGGTGAGGTCGGTCGGCTTCTCAGGGGCACACAGAGCAGCAGGTGGTTTCCTGGTCTGCTATTGCCATCTTGAAACTCTTCATAGTTTGTGGACACCCATTCCCGACTCGGAGCCCGGGTGGCGTAGTTGTTAAGATCTCAGCTGCTAACCAAAAGGTCAGCAGTTTGAATCCACCAGCTGCTCCTTGGAAATCCTATGGGGCAGTTCTGCTCTGTCCTATAGGGTCACTATGAGTCAGAGTCGACTTGATGGCAACGGGTTTATTGCCAATTCATGGCAACCCCACGTGTTAGAGTGGACTTGCTCCATAGGGTTTTCTTGGCTGTAATCTTTACGGAAGTTGTTATGAATTGAATTATGTCCCCCAAATACATGTGTTGTAAAAGTGTAAATGTGTTGTAAATCCTAACCTCTATGCATGTGGTTATAATCCCATTTGGGAATGGGTTGTCTTTGTTAAGCTAATGAGGCATGTCTTAGTTATCTAATGCTGTTATAATAGAAATACCACAAGTGGGCGGTTTTCATGGACAGAAATTTATTTTCTCATGGTTTAGGAAGCCAGAAGGTCAAATTCTGGGTGCCAGCTCCAGGGGAAGGCTTTCTCTCTCTGTCAGCTCTGGGGGAAGGTCCTTGTCATCAACCTTACCCTGGTCTAGAAGCTTCTCAGCACAGCGATCCTGGGTCCAAAGGGCAAGCTCCGCTCCCAGCTCTGCCTTCCTGGTGGCATGAGGTCCCTCTCCTCTCTGCTCACTTCTGTCTTTCGCATCTCATAACAGATTGATTCAAATACAACCTAATCCTGTAGATTGTATCCTGCCTCATTAACGTAACTGCCTCATTCTACCTCATTAACATCATACCAAAAACCAAACCAAAACCATTGCTGTTGAGTCGATTCTGACTCATAGCGACCTTACAGCACAGACTACAACTGCCCCACAGGGTTTCCAAGGAGCACCTGCTGGATTCGAACTGCCAACCTTCTGGTTAGCAGCCGTAGCTCCTAACCACTACACCACCAGGGTTGCATTAAGGTCATAGAGGTGAGGATATATAACATAGGAGAATTCCATTAGATCACAAAATAGAGGACAACCATACAATCCTTGGAATCTTGGCCTAGCCAAGTGGACACACGTTTTGGGACGACACAATTCAATCCATAACAAGGCAGGATTAATGTGTTTTTTGTTTTTTGTTTTTTTTTATATCTTGAGTCAATCTCCTTTGAGCTATAAAGAGATTGAACAAGCCAGCAGAGGAGAGATGGGGTAAGGCAGATGCCAGGACACACAGAGATCTCCAAGGTACCATGAAGCAGAAGCTGAAAACAGACAAGGACCTTCCTCCAGAGCCAAGAGACAGGAAGCCTTCCCCTAGAGCCAGCGCCCTGAATTCGGACTTCTAGCCTCCTAAACTGTGAGAAAATAAATTTCTGTTTGTTGTGGTATTTCTGTCATAGCAGGCACTAGATAACTAAGATGGAAATAGATAGCCAGGCCTTTTTTCCATGGCACCTCTGGGTGGGCTGGAACCGCCAACCTTTAGACTAACGGTCAATCACAACCATTTGCACCACCCAGGGACCCTTAACTTGTGAACAATGGATCCCTTAAATTTCATAGCCAGTCCTGCTGGCAGCCCGTTGGAACCCTATGGACGCCTTCTTGGGTTTTGGTCCCAGCTGAGGGTGGTGGCAGCAGCATCCTGCGTGTGCCTACTGGCCACAGTGGAAAGCACCCACTGGCCAACCATGGGCCAGCTTGGAGTGGGGGCTCCCCAGGCCCAGTCCTGCCCCCTTTGCCTCCTGCCATTCCCAGGGCCGCCCAGACAGAGCCACCTTTTCAGAAACAAGCCTTGGGCCACCTGAAGCGGTTTAACAATCTCAGGTGCAGATTTGCTAGCCGCATGATTTTTGTTCAAGTCCTGGCTGTGGTTTGCTGGGCCTTTCAATGTACCCTGGTGAGCTCTTGGGCCTCTGAGTTTTTGTCTGGTTTTGTTTTGTTCTTAAACGCTGAGCAGAGCAAATGTTATTGGGTGCCGCCTGTGTGCCAGGCCCCGTTCTAACTGCTTCATATTCCCCCGTTGACTCATCCAGCAAATATGCACCGGGCTTCTGTGAGTGCCAGGGATTAGCAGTCCAAGGAGGCCTGGGTTAATATTATGCCCTTTTGGCAGATGGGCACACTGAGGCTCAGAGGCACACAGGGAGTGAGGCTACAGCTGGGGTGTGACTGCAGGCACTTGGAGCCCAAAGCCCGTGACCCGACCTCAGCAAAAGGTGCCTCGTGCACCCCCTCCCCACCCACACTTTGTCTGCCAGCGTCCACCCCACTGGACTCGGGACCACCACCCAAGTGGCTCCGGAGGCTGCCCAGCTCCACAGTTCTCCCCATGGCTTGTCCACAAAACCTATAAAGAGGACGAGTCCTTGACTGCCCAGAGGTGGGGTGAGGTTGAAGGGGGCTGAGAGGGAACCGAGACGTGAGGAACAACTCAGAGAAGCACCTCGGGGATGCCGGTGGCCACAGTCCCGCGTGGGAGAGGCTGGCAGGCAGTTCCGCTCTCTGAGCCTGTGTCTCTGCCATCACTGAGTGTGGAGGGAACGGTATTTCCCAGGGAGGCGAGGTGGCGTGTGAAGGCCCAGCACAGTGACCAGCCACAACGATGTGTGCGTTTGTGCCTTCCCTGTCTACCCGCCACTAGACTGTCAGTCCCAGTAGGGCAGCACAGAGTCTGGTGGGCCCCTCCGTGTCCTGGTGCCTTGATCAGGGCCTGGCGTGCAGGGCACTAGGCAAACGTATCTGGACTACGTGATCGAGTGGCACCCACACACCCAAACACTCTGGCTACCTTCCTGTTGTTGCTAGGTGTCGTCATGCCAATTCCAAATCACAGTGACCCCATGTGAAGAGCAGAACTACCCCACGGGCTTTCCTAGGCTGTAATCCTTAAGGGAACAGATCATCAGGTCTTTCTCCTGCAGAGCGGCTGGGTGGGTTTGAACAGCCTACCTTTCGGTTAGCAGCTGAGCACTTAACTGTTGTGCCACGGGGGCTACCTTCACCACTTGCTGCTAATTCTCCCTTCCCTGCTCTCCTCCATCCTGTATGGGTCCCTGGGATGCCCTCCTAGCAGTGAGCTCCTAACCAAGTACCTGGAAGCTAGAAACCTGCGCAGGAGAACTGCAAGGACTGGCCTGATACCAAGCCCAGAAATCTTATTAGCCAGAAAGAAGACTCTTGTGGAGTGTGTGTGTTGTGGGTTTGTGGGCGCGTGTTGTGTGTGCTGCATACACATGTGGTGTGTGTGTTGGGGTATCTGTGTTGTATGAGGGGGTATGTGTGTGGTAGTGTGTGTCATGTGTGCATGTATGTGTTGTGGGCTTTGTTAGTTGTGTAGTGTTGTGATGCACGTTTGTATATGTGTTATGTGTGTGTTGTGGGTGTGTGGGTGCGTGCTGTTTGATGTATACAAGTGTGACATGTATATACATGCATTTGTGTCATGTGGGGGTACGTGTATGATGTATGTGTCCTTCGTGTGTGTGTGTGTGTGTGGTGTTGGTTGTATACTGTGGGGTGTGTTCGTATACATGTGATGTACGTGTTGTGGATTTGTGAGCGAGTGCTGTATGCTGCATACACATGTGGGGTACAGATGTGGGTATTCGTGTCGTGTGGGAAGTACGTGTGTGTTGTGCATTTTTTTGGCAGTGTAGTGTGTGCTATGTGTGTGTTTAGGTGGTGATACAGGTGGTGATCGTGGTCCAATGTCACATGGTTGAGCTCTCCAGCACCAAGTGTAAGAAGCTTGCCAAAACTGGTCACACATGACATCCCTCACCCCCCAGGGGAACCCTCCAAGTCCCATTCTGCTCCATCCAGTTTCTCATTTCCAGCTGGGAACTGGTTTCTACAGACAGGACAGAGCACAAAACTTTGGGGCCCAGACAGGGAGCTGGGAGTGGGCAGAAGGGGAGCCTCCATTGCCAAATCCTGCCTCCTGACAGATGGGAAAACTGAGGCCAGAGAAGGACATGACTTAGCCAAGGTCAAAACCAAAAAAAAAAAAACAAAAACCCAATCTGTTGTGGTCTAGTCAATTCCCAACTCATAGCGACCCTATAGGACAGACTAGAAATACCCCATAGGGCTTCCAAGGAGCAGCTGGTGAATCCAAATGGCTGACCTTTTGGTTAGCAGCTGAGCTCTTAACCACTGCGCCACTAAGGCTCCAAGCTAGAGTGAAGGGCAGAGGTGAGCCAGAACTCAGCCCCAGTGGCCTGGCCCAGGCCCCAAGGTCTTTGGTTACCTTAAATAGCTTAATAGACAGACCTGTCTGCCAGAGCCTCCGAGGGGTTTGGAAGATCGCAGATGTTCAACTTATGTCTTAAACACTTCCAGAAAGAACTGTTCATCATTCAAGCTGATTTCACGGACCAGAAACACCCGAGCAAAAAACGTTCCGTGTCTCTGTTCTCATGAACGGTGCATCTTCCGGTTGTTAGGCGCAATACAGCAAAAATGTGATGTTCCATGACTGAAAGGGTCTCTGGAAGAGAGGTTGGGCCTCACAGTCTGCTGACAGGTTTTAGGGGAAGGCAATGAAGGGGACGGTTGGGTGTGAGGGCCAGGGTCAAGTTAATCACAGAGGATGAGGGGTCTGCCTGGCTCTCTGTGGCTTGCCAGCACCGGTCACCACACCGGGCACACAGGTGCTGCCCCAGGCCCTGGGGGTGCACGGTGACTTGGGGGGCAGGGGGCTGATTCGCTCCTTGAACCATCCCCCAGACTCTGAATTCTGCATGCCTAAACCTGTGAATCACAAGGGTATACACCACCACTTCTCACCTGTGCCCTTGGCTGGGGGAGTCAGTAAACATCTCTGAGCCTCAGTTTACTCACCTTTAAAATGGAGATCATAAAGGTGCAGATTCCGGGGACTGTTGCGAGGATTAAATGGGAAAACATAAGTATGGTGCTTAGCACCCAACCAACCCATTGCTGTTGAGTGGAGACTCATAACAACCCTATAGGACAGAGTAGAACCGCCCCGCCGGGTTCCCAAGGCTGCAATCTTCACAGAAGCAGACTGCTACATCTTTCTCCCGTGGGGTGGCTGGTGGGTTTGAACTGCCAACCTTTTGGTTAGCAGCGGAATGCTCTAACCACTGAGCCACCAGGGCTCCTTGTAGATTAGCACAGAGCTGGGGTGAAAGTTAATTATTGTTCTTACCATGGGCTCTGCCCTTAGCAATCTCCCGTTGTTTTTGCTAGCTGCCGTCAAGTCGATTCTGGCTCATGGTGACCCCATGTACCACGGCAGAGGTGCCCCAGAGGGTTTCCTTGGCTGTAATCTTTACAGAAACAGACCACCGGGTCTTTCTCCTCCGGAGCTGCTGGGTGGGTTCAAACCACAACCTTTCAATTAGCAGCCGAGCACTTAACCTTTGCACCAGCAGGGTTCCTTGGCAACCTCCTAGTCTTACACAGAGCTCGAGAGGCTTCCTTAGAATCTCCTTCTTCCCTTCAGAGAACTTACCCTGAATTGGAATTTTTAATGAATTTGTGAGTTGCTTTGTTCAGTGTCCCACAGGGTGCAGCCACCAGAAAACACCCCGTGTCTTTTATCCACAGCCCTGGTGCCTGGGGCTAGAGCTACGGTTCCGACCGTTGGGGAAGCCGCCCTCAGATATGGGGCTTGCCAACCAGAGTCCAAGCGGCTGCTTCAAAGGCAATGGAACTGGCCTTGCATTTTTGAAAGAGGCAGGGGCTACATCTGCCGGGCTCTCTCCAGTATCTACGGCTCCTAGCAGCCACTGGCGCACACTCCTGCTCAAGAAATATTTGCTGAAGGAATGAATGCAAAAACAATTTGGCAATGCAGATTACCAACCACCACTGCCGTCGAGTCGATTCCGACTCATAGCGACCCCACCCACAGGAGAGAATAGAACTGCCCCATAGAGTTTCCAAGGAGCCCTTTAAAAGTCTCGCCCAGTAGTTCCATTTCTAGGACACAGTTTAAAGAAGTAGAGAAACGGACAAAAATGTAAAAGCAAAAATGCAATGCAATAATACATATGTTAACAAGGTCAAAGATAACGCAACTACTAAAAACCACGTTTCAAAGAATATTTGATGATACAGAGAAAAGTCTTATAGAACAAATCTTAAAAGAGGCTGCAAAAGTGATTCCAATTCTGTAAAAGTAAAATTTTATTTACAATTAGAAAAAAGACTGAAATGATACAAGCCCAAGTGTTAACCGTGGTTAGCTTTGTGTGATGGAATTAACGGAATTTACATTTTTCTGATGCCGCCTTGCTTTATCTTCTACAGTGAACGCGAAGTTGGAACACTCACTTGGGAAGCAGCCCGCGCGTCTTCTCCCCTGCGGCTCCTTTAAAACGTGTCAAGACACCCAAGAGCTGGAGGGAGGGGAGGGTGCCAGACATGCCTGACGTCAAGGGCAGCCCGAAATGACACAGCGGGCGGACCAATCCCAAGTTCGGATTCCTAGGAAAGCCAGTTCTATTGGACACAAGTGCGGCTGCCTTGGCCAATGGCGGCAGAGGGGCAGGAGCCCGGCGGCCGCGTGGGTTTTAAATCCACGTGGTGGCGGGAGGGCGGGCCCGGTCCGGGCGCTTAAAGGCCCAGAGGAGCTGGGCCTCGGCTTGTCCCGTTTCCTTGGAGAAACCGTGCGTGAGCGCGATTCAGCCACCGCCTCCTAGAGCCCTGAACAAGGGATTCCGCCTGTGAGAGCCTGTTTGTATCAGCAGGTTCCATAGAAGGCTTCGTGAGGCTCCAGTGGTATTCCTCCGTATACTGAGCACGCAGTCCAGGCTCATGGGCCCGGCGTGGTGATACAAGGGCCGCCACACCAGAGACACCTTTTGAACCCCACGCTTGCTATATGTGTGTTGTTGTTAGGTGCCAATTCGTAATGACCTTGTGTACAACAGAATGAAACGGACCCTGGTCCTGTGTCATCCTCACTATCAGTGCTGTGGTTCAACCCATTGTTGCCTCCACTGCGTCACTGCGTCTTGTAGAGGATCTCCCTCTTTTTCGCTGGCCCTCTACCAAACATGATGTACTTCTTCAGGGACTGGTCCCTCCTGATAACATGTGCGAAGTAAGTCAGATGAAATCTCACCATCCTCGCGTCTAAGGAGCATTCTGGCTGTACTTCCTCCAGGACTGATCTGTTCCAGATGAGATATGCCCGTGGAAGCAGCAGTCAAGAAATCAAACGACATATTGTTATTTGTGCAACCTTGGACACATGGCTTAAAACCTTTCTGGGCATATCGTTTAATCCGTAAAATACCTGTTAATCTACCTGCTCCGACTTCCCACTCTGCTCTGTTTAACTGCACAGTAGCGTTTATTCTACTTCGTCTACGGGACTTTACTCTTCTTGAAAAGCAGGCTGTCTTGGTCCTCTAGTGCTGCTGTAACGGAAACGCCACGAGTGGGTGGCTTTTACAAACGGAAATTTATTTTCTCACAGTTTAGGAGACTGAAAGTTCGAATTCAGAGTGTCCGCTCCAGGGGAAGGCTTTCTGTCTTTGTCAGCTCTGGAGGAAGGTCCAGATGTCTTCTGAGCTTCTGCTCCTGGGGCAGTCTTCAAGTGGCTTGGCATCTCTCTTCCCCTATCTCAGTATGCTTAACCCGGTCTTTTTATATTTTGTAAAAGATTGACTCCAGACACACCCTATACTGATCCTGTCTCATTAAGGTAAAAAAAGAGGATCTATTCCCAAAAGGGATCATAACCACAGGCACAGAGGTTAGGATTGACAACACATCTTTTGGGGGGACACAATTCAATCCATACCAGTGGGGTGCCCATGTGTCTTGTGGCGTGTCTGCCCCATAGTTTATGTTCAACATGCACTTGTTGAATACATTACTCAAAGACCAATTCTCATCACAGTGTTTGGCACACAGTAGGTGTTTGATAAATAGTAACTGTTTTTGCAAGAAAGAACAGCTAGCACGGACTGAATGCCTATTACGTGCAAAGCATTTTTCTGGCCATTTTACAGGCCTTAGCTAATTTAATGTTCACCAAAAAAAGCTGACAAATTTTGCATCATTGTTATTACCCCAATTTTGCAGATATGGAAACTGAGGCAGAGGGGGCCAGGTAACTTTTCTGAGGTTGCATGGCTAGGAGCTGGTAGGGCTGGGATTTAAACCCATGTCTGTCTGCTTCTAGAGCCCTTGGTCTTAGCCACTACACTATCCCAATATTTATCTAGTACTCTTTTCTTTTCTAAGGAAATTCTTAAAACTTGGGCTTGTGCTACTGGCAAGGGAGAGAAAAGAGACGGGATAGGAAGCAGGTGGGTCAGACACAGCCGAGTGAGCTGGAATCCTGTCACCGAGCATTGCCAGGCCTTGGGCAGTGGTGGTCAGGAAGAGGGGCCAACTCCTGCAGGTGTGCTTGCTGTCCCCACAGGTCACCATAGAAATCCCGGTTCTAAGAACTCCCCCTCCCCCCCACTGTCCATACAGCTGCTAGTTCTCCTCTCCCTCAAATTTTCATTTTTAATAGCACTATAACACATATACAGTAAAGTACAGAAGCCCTGGTGGTACAGTGGGTAAGTGCTCAACTGCTAACCGAAAGCTCAGCAGTTCAAACTCACCAGTCAGCCGCTCCGTGGGAGGAAGATATGGCAGTCTACTTCTGTAAAGATTACAGCCTTGGAAACCTTCCTGGGCAGTTCTCCTCTGTCCTGTAGGGTCACTATGAATTGGAATCCACAGCAATGGATTTGGTTTTTGGTTTGACAGTATAGTACACAATCCAAAGTATATACATAGATGACTTTTACATTTGCATCTGTCTATGTCATCACCATCCAGGTCAAGATATAGGACATTTTCCCCACTCCAGAAAGTTCCCTTCTGCCCCTGTTATGGTGGCAACCACTATTCTTATTTCTTTCACCAAAGATTTCATTTTACTTGTACTTGAACTTCAGATAAAAGCAATGTCTACACTATGTCGTACAGTACATCGGATTTTTTTTTCTCTGACAAAGCCTGAGATCATCGTGTTGTAACAGGAGTTTGTTCTTTTTCATGGCTGTGTAGTGTTCCTTTGGATGAATACACCACAATATATCTATTCTGTCCATGGACATTTTGTTAATCCCAGCTGTGGGCTGTTTCAGAGAGAGCTGCCACAAGCATTCTTACACTTGTCCCTTTGTACACTCATTGCACAGATTTGCACTCATTTCTCCTGGGTACAGTGGGTCAAAGGCTGGGGTCACGCTCAGCTTTTGCAATATTACCAGTTTTCCAAGGAGGTTGTGTAGATTTCTGCCTCTGCCAGTGGGTGAATGAGCCTTCCTGCTTTTCTGTACTCTCACCAGCACTGGCATGGCCGGTCTCTTTCATTGCAGCCGTTCTGAAAGGTGTCACCGTTGCCTTGGGCAACTGAAGGAAGCCCAGCACCGGAACTCAGCTCGCTGTGCCTCACTGACCACCGTTAAGGTCTTCTCCGACCCTGGACCTTCACCTTCCAACCCCTGAGCCCTCCTTCCCCCTCAAGGTCACTTGCAAATTTGACAAAAAGTGGGTTCTAGGGCTTCATCTAAATCATCAGTGAAAACCCTGAACAGGGCAGACCCGAATGCCGGCAGAACCCTGGGGCTTCCTCTCGGACGATTCCCTCATCAAGGGTCTGGAGCTGTCGTTTGGTCTCCTCTCTCAACACGAGTGTTCTGCACTTTGCATATCCCGCCTTGAACAGGGAGGGATCCTGATCTAAAGCCTTGTGCAGAAGGCCTACCATGCAACGCAGAAGGTTTGCAAATCTGGTTTTCTACCGTCTAGAGCGCGCAGCGCGCCATTTCAGCGTCCCTGGCTCCGGCAATTCATTCTGCAGACATCGCTTTAGCGCCTAACTGCACCCTTAAGGTTGCAAAATCAAGCCAAGCCAACCTGGTCCCCTCCCTCAGGAGTCACAGGCTTCAGTTTCTGAAACACAGACACATATTTCAGTGGATATGTGTGTTTAATACAGGTTCCTTTTCCCAGACAATTTGCTATTGAATCAATGGTACATTGATTAAAAAAAAAAAAAAAAAAAAAAAACTTTTTTTTTTTTTTTAAATAGCATCTTAAAAAACAGAAAAACCTGTTGTTGTGTTGAGTCTGACTTATGGTGGCTCTATGAAATCCTATGTTCCATAGGGTTTTTAATAGCTAATTTTTCAGAAGTAGATAGCCAGGCCTGTCTTCCCAGATGCCTCTGGGTACAGTCGAACCTCCAACCTTTAGGTTAGCAGCTGTGCATGTTAACTGTTTGCACCACCAAAAGACTCTGGTAGCTTCTTTCAAAACTAAACCAAACCTGTTGCTGTCAAGTTGATTCCGACTCATAGAGACCCTATAGGACAGAGTAGAACTGCCTCATAGGAGGTTCCAAAGAGCGGCTGGTGGATTCCAACTGCTGATCTTTTGCTTAGCAGCCGAGCTCTTAACCACTGCACCACCAGGGTTCCTGGTAGCTTCTTAGAATGAAGGAAATACTCTGCAATTTTTATTTGAAGAATGCCATGACAGCTACAACGTCCACCAGTATTTTACTATGCATCCATTCACCCTGTGTTGCCCCTGACACAGAACAGATAGAGCCCACAGTCCAGCAGTCAGAACAGATGTCCGAGGCCCCTCTGAGAGCAGAAGTTGTCAGGGAAACAAGCACAAAATCATACAGTCTTGACTGAACTGCGTGCCTTAGCCCTTTCTCCTCACCCAGGGACTGACCAAGCAATTGAAATTCCAGACCTGGAGACTGCTGGGCAAGAAGCTTATCTTTCTCCCACTGAAAAACAAATCAGGGTGACACAGGCTGAGGTGGCCAGACAGGCAAGGCCTCCTTTCAGCCAGGTGCCTCCAGGCAAACCAGGTGAGCGGTCAGCCCCAGGAATGTGGTTGAAATCTTCAGATGGACTCACCTTGCGTGATGACTAGGTTCCTACCCCTGGCCAGGTGCCCAGGCTGGGAAGGACCTGGCCCAGCTGCTTCACCAGCCTGCTTTCCTCCCACTCCTTCCTTGCTTGTTGTCTGAGGCTGGGTTCTGCAGAGAAGCAAAAAAAAAACAAAAACAAAAAATGTAGTCGTCGATTTCAACTCATAACCAGTGAAGTGGTGTATGTATACATATGCAGAGAGAGAGAGAGAGAGAGATTTATCTAAAGGAAATGGCTCAGGCAGTTGTGGAGGCTGGCAAGTCCCAAATCTGAGGTCAGGCATCAGGCTGGAGGCTTCTCCTAACTCATGTGGTTGCAGGAGCTGATGAACCAAAACTTGGCAGGTCAGGTGGCGGGCCGCTGGCTCATGGGGCTGTGGGAGCTGGTGAATCCCAAGCTCTGCGGGTCAGGCAGCAGGCTGCTGACTCACATCCCAAGAGCCAGAGGTCAGAGGATGACAAGTCTAATGCAGGATCCAGAGAGAGTGAGCTTTGCCAGAACATTCATATATATTGGATGCAGCCCACGCCCCCAAGGAAATTCTCCCCTTTCAGTTGGTTGGCTGCTCACAACAGATCACTTCATGGACAATGATTATGTGACAACAGATAGCACCATGCATGGTGATCACATCACAACAGATCACAGCATATCTGCCGAACCACTGAGATATGTGGCCTTGCCAAGTTGACACATAACCTTAACCATCACAGTCCACCCCTTGTCAACTCGGCATCTGTACTTATCTCCTTAAACCATACATAATCTCTAAATAAAGACAATTACAAATTCATAGTTATGCCTAACATGGTACAACAAACATATGTATGACTGAAAACGCACTAGCCCCATTTACATCTTATACTTTATAATAAGAAATGGAATAAGGGAGGGAAGAAAAGAAAAATATTTGCTGTATATATATGCACACATACATGTATAACAAAACAAGGGAGAAATACTGACAACAATTACATTCCTTGTTTCTACAACGGGTCATGTGGTCATAGCTGGTAGAACTACCTTCTTCCACCACCATTCCGTATCCCTTTCATCTCAGCAAACACCTCAGCTGATTGTGGTTGTTTGCCTAGTGGAGTGACCCAAACCTTCATTCCTGAAGGGTCTGGGCTGTTAATAGTCATGTCAAAGTTGGGTTGCTGTAATTTTCCATTGACTTTAATCACAGGGCATGGTAGTACTAAGAGAAGCCCTGAGGGATCTCCTGCATTCCAGACATACTCTTCTTTCCCTCCAGTATGTCACACCGATCTGATTTCCTCTTGGTAATCATGGTCAATCACACCAGCCAGTATGGTAACTCCCTTCTTTGCCTGTTGATGCAGAGGCATGAGGAGCCCAAAGTGGCTAGGTAGCATTCTTAGCTTCCAGTTCAATGGAATCAGTGATGTGTCCCCAGATGGAAGCATTCCTCCCTTTGGAACTAAGACTTCTAGACCCACAGCTCATAGGGTCCCAGGGACAGGAAGCAAAAATTTTGTGAGGGGGTCACCAGGGGTAATAGTGAGTGAAGCCATTCCACTATGCAATGAACTAGGAGGCAGAACAGAAGCACTAAACATGTTAGTAGGCTAATTAACTGGGGTATCTCATGAAACCATGACCCTGAACCTCCAAACCAAGGAACCAAATCCCATGAGGTGCTTGGTTGTGCATAAGCAGCCTCGGCAGCTACTCTTTTTTTTTTTCTTCTATCGTTGTTATAAATATATTTATCACACAACTTTTGCCAATTCACCTTTCTGCAGGTATACAACTTACTGACAGCAACTACAATAATCGGTTGTGCAACCTTACCCTTAATCAATGTGATTTTTCCATCACTGTTAACCCACCTTTCCCTCTGCCTCCCACCCCTACTAACTACTGATAAAACCTGGTCTCTATACATTTGCCTTTTCTTGTCTTTTTATATAAGGGAGGTCACACAATATTTGTCCTTTTGTGTTGACCTATTTTACTCAGCATGCTGTCTTCCAGCTCCATACTGTAGCATGTATCAAGACTGCGGAGAAATCGCCCTTTAACAAGGTGTGTTGACCTCCCCTGGGGTCTCCTGATGAGTGGGTCATTACTGGCCCCAGTCTCGGGGGCCCGTGCTCCTGGTTTATAAAGCCATTTGCTTTGGCCTCTTTTGGTGATGTCTCAGGGTTCAAAGTGACAGGGGAGCTTTTGTGGTGGATGGGAAACAGCTGTCTGAGGCCAGTGGGGCTCCATGTACCCTGGACTGGGAACAGACTCACTCTGAAGAAGTATGGCTTCAAGGTCTAGGATGCGGCTCAGCTCAGTTGCTTCCTTGGTTTGAAACTTGGGGCTCTTCCTTTGGTACTGCAAAGTTAGGCAGACAGAGCTTCCATTGCTTCCTGGAGGGGCCTGGTCCCTTTTGGTGAAGGTCTCCAGTAGCCACGCTGTCATCCATATGGCTGGTCAACACTCCCAAGTTCGTGACCAAGCACAGCCTTAGCGTCCTGAAGTCATTTGGTCAAATGGACTCAGGAGGGAGGGAGAGAGAAGGGCAGAGGGCCTCTTGGGGATTTGGCCAAGTGTGGTTGGGGTGAGTGGGATCCCGTGACTTCTACCACCAACAAAAACAACAGCAATAATCATAATGACAGTATCAGGCTCTGGGTCTGAGTTCCTTCTACCAGGCTACTGTCTACCCTACTTTGTCGTTGTCGTGTGCCGTGGAGTTGATCCCAATTCGTGGCGAGCCCGTGTGACAGAGGAGAACTGCCCCACAGGTTTTCCTAGGCTGTCATCTTTTTTTTTTTTTTAATTTTTAGTGTGCTTTAACTGAAAGTTTATAAATCAAGTCAGCCTCTCACACAAAAATTTATATACACCTTAGTTGCTCTCCCCTAGTGAGACAGCACACTCCTTTCTGCTCTCTATTTTCATGCCCATTCCGCCATCTTCTGACTCCCTCTGTCCTCTCAACTCACCTCCAGACAGGAGCTGCCCCATAGTCTCATGTGTCTACTTGATCCTAGAAGCTCCCTCCTCATCAGTATCATTTTCTATCCCATGGTCCAGTCCAATCCCTGTCTGAAGAGTTGGCTTTGGGAATGGTTCCTGTCCTGGTGTAACAGAAGGTCTGAGGATCATGACCTCCGGGGTCCTTCTCATCTCAGTCAGGCCAGTAAGTCTGGTTTTTTTACGAAAATTTGAGGTCTGCATCCCACTGCTTTTCTGCTCCCTTAGGGGTTCTCTCTTGTGTTCCCTATCAGGGCAGTCATCAGTTGTAGCCGGGTACCGTCTAGTTCTTCTGGTGTCAGGCTGATGGAGTCTCTGCTTTATGTGGCCCTTTCTGTCTCTTGGGCTCATAATTACCTTGTTAGGCTGTAATCTTTACAGGAGCAGATGGCTAGGTCTTTCTTTCGAGGTGTTGCTGGGCAGGTACACATCTCCAACCTTTCAGTTAGCAGCTGAGCGCTTAAGTGTTGTGCCACCAGGGCGCCTGCTACTAGGCTACTGTCTAGACTGTTAGAATTCTGAGTTCTCCAGCACTCTTCTCAGGCCTTTACCTAAATTATTTCACATGGCCCTCCAAAGGACCCCATGTGGTGGATGCCGTTACTGTCCCTGCTGTACCAAGAAGGGAAGTCAGTTGCTCGGTTGGAGAGTCAGGACTTGAATCCAGACTGCTGCATTATGAAACTGATACTCTTACCCATGAACAGAAGGACTTGGATTTGGAATCAGAAGACCTGACATGAGTGGGGTGGGGGAGGGGGATGGGTGGGTGGGTGGGTGGGGAATGATTATGGCAACAATAACAACGTCAGTGGAAATAATAATACTAAGGATGCTAATAGCCTCGCCCAGATCTTGCATTAAGTTCTTCAGATTTTTTGCTTTGTTCAATCTCCTCCCTCCCCCTGACAATTTCTCCTGAGGCCAATGCAATGAAAACAAAACAAAATGAAACCCATTGCCTTTGAGTGGATTCTGATTCATGGCTACTTCATGTGTTATAGAGTAGCACTGTGCTCCACAGGGTTTTTTTGGCTGTCATCTTTACAGATGCAGCTCGCCAGGCCTTTCTTCTGCTGTGTGGCTGGGTGGATTTGAATCACCAGCCTTTAGGTGAGTAGTCAGTAGTGAGTAGTCACACACAAACTGCGCCACCTAGGGACAGGAGGTGCTTGGTACATATTGGCTGACTCAGTGAACAACCCCAGTGGCGGTTCTTCTTATGTCCATTTTGCAGGTGAGCAAACTGAAGCTCAGAGAACTGAATTTGCCAGTGACTGCTCCACCCAGGCTAGGGACTGCTTCTGGACTGAGACGGGGTTTCCATCAGGCCATTGTGAAATAAGGACAACAGGAACACGTCATGAACTTTTTGCAACCATAACTATCTTCATTTTTTTTTTTAAGTAAACATTTTTTTTTTCTTGTATGAAATGATGGTGAGCTCAGGAAGTAATTTAAAAAATGTTCTTGGTTGACAATTTAAAAATGATGAACGTGTGGTGGTCTCCCTCACTCCCATATGAATTTTATACCAGTCTGTGAATTCTGGTCCTGAGCAGCTACTTCTCCAAGTCACACTGCCCAGGCAGCTGCAAGGTAAGCCTAGGTCTGGCTGAACCACAGAAACCCTGGTGGTGCAATGGTTATGAGTTCGGCTGCTAACCAAAAGGTCAGCAGTCTGAATCCACCAGGTGCCCCTTGGAAACCGTATGGAGCAGTTCTGCTCTGTCCTATTGGGTGTCTATGAGTTGGAATCAACTCGACAGCAACGAGTTTGGTTTGCCACCTACCTACCAGCCCAGTGAACAAAAGACGAGTCACTGAGTCACTGAGATGAGATGAGGGTAAAAGTCCCATTCCCGGGGTGCACAACAGACGCAGGCTTCCTGGTAGTTCAATCCCAGAGGCCCCAGGCTCCAAGGGTCAGAAACTGGCCCGGGGAAGAGGAATTAAGGGTAAGGGGAAGGCCAGCATGTTTTGTCCTGAAGGCAGCCCTGTGGGGTGGAAGACTCTGGAGGTGAATGTAGAAGCTGATAGCTTATATTTCTGGTAATAACAGCAACAACAAAAACTTAAAAACTCCTGATGTGCACGCACAATCAAGGCGTCCTGGTGGTGCAGTGTTTAAGCACTTAGCAGCCAACCGAAATGTCTGCAGTTCGAAACCAGCCATCTGCTTCTGTAAAGATTACTCGTCGCCATCGATTTAGTTTCAACACATGGTAACCGTAGAGGACAGAGTAGAACTGCCCCATAGGGTTTTCTAGGTTGTAATCTTTACGGAAGCAGGCTGCCAGGTCTTTCTCCTGCACAGCCACTGGTGAGTTCACGCCAACAATTTTTTAGTTAGTAGCCAAGTGCTTAACCATTGCACCACCCAGGTTCCTTCTTGGAGGCTTGGAGAGGTTAAATAACACTCTCAAAGCTGCCCAGCTGCTATTAGGGCCAAGACTGGGACCCAGACTAGGCCGAACCCAAAGCCTGCTCTCTCAGCCCCTCATTCTCCTGCCAACAGGAGCAACAGAGAACCAAGCCACTTCTCTCTCCCAGGAGCCTGGGATTGTCTGGTTTTTAAAAACCTGTTTTCTACAGTGGCGGCGGTGGCGGCAAAGTCCTGTGGCTTCTTTCTTGCAAATCTTTTATTTTTGGCCCGAGACAGCTAATGCGTGGCCAACGTATCCAAGGAAACCAGAATGCTTGGAGCAAGCTGTACCAAATCTCCACACTGGAACCACCAGACGTCTAATTTGGGCCTCTCCGGTTATTTATTTAATTATTTTTAGGCCCCTGCGTGTCATCTTACACACTTTTCTGACAAATGCCACCGTCAGACACGTGTGCGGGGCATGCAGCCGGGTGTCTGTTCTCTCTTCTCTGCATTTGTGAGCTTCTTTCCCATGGCTTACTGTGAGGAGCAGTCTGGCCTGGGACCCCCTCTCCTGCCTCTTCTCACCCCACAGTGGCAGATCCGATCCCTCTTTCAACCCTCAAGGCCTAGGGATCATGGTTTCTACACTCGGCACAGTTGACGTTTGGGGCAGGATCATTCTCTGGGATGGGGCTGGCCTGGGCATTGTAGAATGTGTGGCAATATCCCTGGCCTCCACCCACTGGATACCAGTAACACTCCTCCCCCAAGGTGTGACACCAGACATGACCCCAGTGATCACCCAATGTCCACTGGGGGTAGGGTTGACTGATACAAATACAGGGCACACAGTTCAATTGGAATTTCAGAGAAGCCACAGATTATTTTTAGTATAAGTACGTCCCAAATACAGGCATAAATATAGCATGAGTATATCCCATGCAAATGCCACCATGATGGCATTTGCATGGGATATACTTCTGCCTTAAGGTAGAGGGTCATCAAAAAAAGAGGAAGACCCTTATCGAGATGGATTGATACAGTGGCTGCAACAGTGGGCTCAAACAACAATGATGGTGAGGATGGTGCAGGGCCGGGCATTGTTTTGTTCTGTTGTACAGAGGGCCGCTATGAGTCGGAATCAATTCGATGGCAGTGAGTTTGGTTTTTTGGGTTTTACACTAGAAACAGTATGTTGATCTGAAATTCAAATTTGATTGAGTGTCCTGTGTTTTTCTTTGCTACATCTGGCACCCTACCTAGGAGGTAAAATCGCTCCTTGTTGGGTAGCAGTGCTCTAGAGCCTGGGTTGGGAACCACCATGCCCTAGTTTCCTCACCTGTAAAATGGGTATGATATGAGTGCTGACCTTGTCAGGGCGCCTCAGTTACCACACAGCCCAGGCAGGTCTAGTGGAAGGAAGTGCTCAGCAAATGGCGGCTGGTCCTCTCTAGCGCACACTTTGGGGGCCTCAGCCATGGCTTCTTGTCAGCGTCCCTGTCCCCCTACTTCCTTCTCCCCCCTATCCTGCGTCTCCTGTGGGTAGCTGCTGGATCGCAGAAGCACACACAGACACACGCAGCCCTAAGCATGGGCAGTGTGTTTAGGGCTTTGCAATCCTAATGCATGTTTAGAAAAAAAACGCCTTCCCTTGAAGAGCCAGCATTTATTCCACAAACATTTACTGAGTGCTTCCTGGTGCCTGGCTCTGTGCTAGGCCCTGGGGTAGAGGGGGAACAATGGTGCCCAGAGACCCAGGCCCTGCCTTTGAGGAGCTGGCAGTGGAGTGGGGGAGGGGAGCAGAGGTTCTTCAATTAATGACACCAATGTAGCCAACCACCACTGTGATCGAGGACCCCACTTCTTCCCCTTTTCCTGTACAGAGTCTGGGATCTTTCCAGCACCTTCCACATCCCGTTGACAAATCCTGAGGTTTCTATCTCCTTTATTTATTTATTTTTTGACAGCTTTATTGCAGTGTAGCTGATATACAATCTGTTGTTGTTGTCAGACGACATTGAGTCAGTCCAGACTGATAATGACCCCATGTGACAGAGTAGAACTGCTCCAAACAGGGTTTCCTAGGCAGTAATCTTTACTGGAGCAGATTGCCAGGCCTTTCTTCCATGGAGCCACTGGGTGGGTTCGAACCACCAACCTTTTGGTGAGCAGCCAAGCATTTAACCGTTGTGCCACCAGGGCTCCTTTGATATACAATAAACTTCACGTATTTAAAGTGTACAATTTGATAAGTTCTGACCTGTGTACATACCCAGGAAATCACCTTTACAATCAAGATACTCAGCACCTCCTTCATCTCCGGAAGTTTTCTCGGGACCCTTGGCAATCCCTCTCTCCCACCCCTTCTTTTCCCAGGCAACCATGGCTCTGCTTTCTATCACCATAGGCTGCTTTGCATTTTCTAGAGTTTTATATAAATGGACTCATACAGTCTGGACTTCTTTTGGTCTGGCTTCTTTCACTCGGCATGATTATTTTGAGATTCACGCGTGTTGCTGCGTGTATCCGTAGTTCCTTCCTCTCTATTACTCAGTGGTGTTCCATCAGGACCCTGGTGGAGCAAATGGGTTGCACTTGACTACTAACTTAAAGGTTGGGATTTGAACCAACCCAACGGCACTGAGAACGCACAGTCAAGGGCTTAGCTACTAACCAAAAGGTTGTTGGTTTAAACTCAGTGGCTCCATGGTTTAGTGGCACAGTGGAAGAAAAGCCTGGCTATCTGTTTCTGTAAAGATGACAACCAAGAAAACTCTATGGAGCGGTTCTACTCTGATACACATGGGGTTGTCACAAGTCGGAATTGATTCAACGGCAGTGGCTTTAGTATTCTATTCCCTGGATATTGATCATGAACATGACACAGGACCAGGCAACATTTCGTTCTGTTATATATAAGGTCTTCACAGGTCAGAGTTGACTCCA
Organism: Elephas maximus indicus; assembly: GCF_024166365.1. NCBI lineage: Eukaryota > Metazoa > Chordata > Mammalia > Proboscidea > Elephantidae > Elephas > Elephas maximus. The sequence continues at coordinate 11,510,829 of NC_064843.1, read as the reverse complement.
TGTCAACTACCAACAACAAGAATACTCCTTTACACAGATACACCCCATCTTTTTTATCCATTCACCTGTTGATAAATCTATCTCTATTTTACAATACACTTATTTATGGGAGAATAACACACACACAGAAATGTGGACAAACCATACGTGACCAGGTAAATTTTTACCAAGCTAACATACCTGTATAACCAGCACTGGATCATGAAGCAGAACATGACCACCTATCCGAAGCCCCTGGTCATTATCTCCCTGTCTTCTAATACCCTGTCTTCTGGTTCTTGAAGTTCATATGAAAGGATTGTACAATAAGCTCTTGTTTGATCCGACTTCTTTCCTTCAACGTTATGACTGTGAGATTCATCCCTGTCATCCTGTGTACTGGTAGCACCTTCTTTCTTAATGCTGAGTTGTGTTCCATAGTTTGAACATACCACAGTGCAGTTACCCATATGTTATGGATTGAATTGTGAGTCTCCCCAAAATGTGTGTCAACTTGGCTAGGCCGTAATTCCCAGTGTTGTGTGATTGTCCACCATTTTGTCATCTGATATGATCTTCCTATGTGTTGTAAATCCCACCTCTATGATGTTAACGAGGCAGGATTAGAGGCAGTTTGTTAATGAGGCAGGACTCAATCTACAAGATTAGGCTGTGCCTTAAGTCAATCTCTTTTGAGATATAAAAGAGAGAAGCCAGCAGAGACATGGGGCCTCATACCACCGAGAAACAAGAGCCAGGAGAATAGCATGCTCTTTGGACCTGGGGTCCCTGTTCTGAGAAGCTCCTCAACTGGGGAATATTGATGACAAGGACCTTCCCCCAGAGCTGACAGAGAGGGAAAGCCTTCCTCTGGAGCTGGCACCCTGAATTTGGGCTTAGAGCCTCCTAGACTGTGAAAGAATAAATGTCTGCTTGTTAAAGCCACCCACTAGTAGTATTTCTGTTATAGCAGCACTAGGTAACTAAGACACTATCCTCCCATTGATGGGCATTTAGGTTGCTTTAAGTACTTGGCTATTTTGAATAAAGCTTCCACAAACATTCTTGCTTGTGTTTTTTGTGCACCCGTGTTTTCATTTCTGTTGGGTTTATACCCAGGCATAGAGTTGCTGGGTCATAGGACGCGCACAGGTTCAGCTTTAGTAGATATTATCATACTTCAGTTCCTTGGAAAGGCATTCACTCTCCTACTCCCCTACCACCAACCTAGCCCAGGACATCTCAACCATCGTGAAGATGGCGCAGGACTGGGCAAGATTTCCTCCTGTTATATGTGTCAGGTTGCCATGAGTGGACCAGACTTGATGGCAAACCAACGATAAATCTGAAAGTGCACAGGGTGGCCGTCCTGGTGTTGCTGGGTGGTGATGGGTCGGTTATGCTTGTTTGAGATGCTCTCCGGGGATGGGAGGAGGTGCCACGTCTGCAGGGCTAGTGTCTGTCCCAGCCCTTGGTGCTAGGCACAGGGGTCTGTTTCTGCTCTTGAAACTTGGTCCCCTTTCTCTCTACCCACCACCACGTTTTTGAGCCTCTGCCTTTGTCCATAAACAACGAGGACATTTGAAGGACACCTCCCATTACCCAGCAATCCCGCTGGGAGGAATTCATGCCACCGCTACAAGTACCCAGATGTGGAAGCATTGTTCGAAAAATCAAACTTGGGACAAAACCTAAATGCCTATGAATAAATAAATAACAGAAGTCCCTGGCTGGTACAAACAATGAGCGTGCTCAGCTGCTAAATGAAGGGTTGGAGGTTCAAGTGAACTCAGAGGTACCCAGGAAGAAAGGTCTGGCAATCTAGTTCTGAAAAATCAGCTGCTGAAAACCCTAGGGAGCACGGTTCTACTCTAACACACGTGTGATTGCCAGGAGCTGACTTAACAGCAAATGGAGTAAACAACACTGTGCCAGTCCAGTGGATACAGGCAGCAGTCCACAGGAATCAGGCTAGAGCAGGGGTCGCCAAACTAGGCCTGAGAGCAGAGTCAGGCCCACAGCTTGCTTTTGTAAATAAAGTTTTGTTGGAACACAACCAGGGCCATTTGTTTCCCAGTCATCTATGGCTGCTTTCCAGCTGCAACAGCAGAGTTGGGCAGTCACTGCAGAGACCACATGGCCCGCAAAACCTAAAATATTTATTATTTGGCTCTTTACAGAAAAAGCAGGCTGACCCATGGACTACTGCTGCGTGAGAAAAAGATCCCACAGAGGAGGGAAGGGCAAACCAACAACCTGCGTTATGCAGATGACGCAACCTTGCTTGCTAAAAGCAAAGAGGACTTGAAACAGTTACTGGTGAAGATCAAAGACCACAGCCTTCAGTATGGATTACACCTTAACATAAAACAAAACAAAACAAAAATCCTCAGAACTGGACCCATAAGCAACATCATGATAAACAGAAAAGATCGAAGTTGCCAAGGCTTTCATTTTACTCGGATCCACAATCAACACCCATGGAAGCAGCAGTCGAGAAATCAAATGACGTATTGCATTGGGCAAATCTGCTGTAAAAGACCTCTTTAAAGTCTTGAAAAGCAAAGATGTCACTTTTAGGACTAAGGTGTTCCTGATTCAAGCCTTGGGACTTTCAATTGCCTCATAAGCATGCGAAAGCTGGACAATTGAATGAATAAGGAAGACCGAAGAAGAATTGACACCTTCGAGTTACGGTGTTGGCAAAGGATATTGAGTGTACCACAGACTGCAAAAAGAACGAACAAATCTGTCTTGGAAGAAGTACAGCCAGAATCCTCCTTAGAAGCAAGGATGGGGAGACTTTTTCTCACATACTTAGGACATGTATCAGGAGGGATCAGTTCCTGGAGAAGGACATCATGCTTGGTAAAGCAGAGGGTCAGCGAAAAAGAGGAAGACCCTCAACAAGATGCATTGATACAGTGGCTGCAACAGTGGGCTTAAACATAGCAACGATTGTGAGGATGGCTCAGGACTGGACAGTGTTTTGTTCTGTTGTTCGTAGACTTGCTATAAGTCAGAACTGACTCGGCAGCACCTAACAACAACAACAAAGAAAAATGAAAGACAAATACAATCTGTGTCAAATGAAGGTAATAAGATCATATACTCTGCATGTATTTTATAGGTGCACAAAAGTCTGAAAGGATATGCCGCAATCTGCTAATGATGGTTACATCTGGAATTAAAAAAAAAAAAATGGTGAAAGAGTACACAGCAGAACATAGATCCATTCATGAGTTTCTACATGTACAATTTAATGACATTGGTCACATTCTTCCCATTGTATCTCCATTCTCACAAACTCTACACATGTTGTCTCACCACCATTGACTTAGACTTACTACCCCCTAAACTTCTCATCTACACTTTAGAGTTACTGTTGACAATTTGACCTCATATAGATGATTTTTTAAAAGAGAGTGATGTTTGCGGTGAACCTTCTTTACTAATTTAGCTAATCAGTTGTTTAGTTTACAGATGACTTCAGCGGGTAATTTCAGATCATGGTTTGAAGATTTTCTCAGATTGATAGCTTCGGGGCTTCTCTAGTCTTTACAGCTCTCGTAAGTCCGGATTCTATAAGAATTTAAAAATCTGTTCCACATTTTTTCTCCTTTTGATCAGTATTCAACTTGGATTCCTTGATCAAAATGTTCAGCAATGGTGGTTAGTCACCATTCAGTTCCTCTGGTCTCATGGCTAGTAGTTTTTGGAGGCAGTTGGAACTTTCAGTCCAGTGCCTTCTCCAATTTCTGAGTCTCCTTCTGCTGCTTACCTCTGGAATTTTTTTTTTTTAATTAATTTTTATTAGGCTTCAAGTGAACATTTACCGTTCCAATCAGTCTGTCACATGTAGGTTTACATACATCTTACTCCCTTCTCCCACTTGCTCTCCCCCTATTGAGTCAACCCTTTCAGTCTCTCGTTTCGTGCCAATTTTGCCGGCTTCCCTGTCTCTTTATCTTCCCATCCCCCCTCCAGACAAGAGTTGCCAACACACTCTCCAGTGTCCACCTGATGTAATTAGCTCACTCTTCATCAGCATCTCTCTCCCCCCCCGCTGCCCAGTCCTTTTCATGCCTGATGAGTTGTCTTCGGGGATGGTTCCTGTCCTGTGCCAACAGAAGGTCTGGGGAGCATTGCCTCCAGGATTCCTCTAGTTGAAGTCATACCATTAAGTATGGTCTTTTTATGAGAATTTGGGGTCTGTATCCCATTGGTCTCCTGCTCCCTCAGGAGTTGTCTGTTGTGCTCCCTGACAGGGCAGACATCGATTGTGGCCGGGCACCTACCTCTGGAATTTTAAGAGGTGATAAACTTTATTGAATATTAGCTAAGTGCCAGACACTGTGTGAACTGCATGGACTCTCACTTAATTTTACAAGACTCTGACGTAGGTACTATTCTGACACCTTCAGTACAGATGAGAAAACAGGCTCAGAGAGGTGATGTCACACACAGCTTTCAAGCAGCAGAGCTGGGATTCAAACCTGGCCTGTTTGACTACAGAGTGTGGGCGAGAAGGACATATACTTTTTACTTTACAAATGTTTATATTATTTGTCCCACTATCCTTCCACCTGTCAGTTCGTCATACTGTGGTGGCTTGAGTGTTGCTATGCTATGATGGTGGAAGTTATGTCATCAGTATTTCAAACACCAGCAAAATCACCCTTATGGGCCGGTTTCAATGGAGCTTCCAGACTGAGACAGACTAGGAAGAAAGGCCTGGCAATCTGCTTCTAAAAATTAGCCAATGGAAACCTTATGAACCACAACAGAACATTGTCCAGCTCACTTGCTTTGGACACATCATCAGGAGGGATCAGTTGCTGGAGAAAGACTTCATGTTTGGCAAATTAGAAGGCCAACAAGGGTGAGGGTGACCCTCTTTAAGATAGCTTGGCACAATAGCCACGATGTTGGACCTGAACATGCTGGCAATTGTGAAGATGGTGCAGGACTGGGCAATGTTTCATTCTGTTGTACAAAAGGCCATCATGAGTTGGAGCCAACTCGACAGCAGCTAACAACAACAACGCATTGTTGACCAAGCATGAAAAAGAAAAAACATAATTTACAAAATTCCAATCAAGTCCCCTCTTTCATCTCCTTCTCCCCAGGTGGTGGTGGGGTGGATTTACCCTGCCTGACATTTTGGGCCCCTGAGTAGCAGGGGCACCCCCTCTTTTAATTTGAGGCTTGCCACAAGAAGGATGCGCGTTGTGGGGGAAGCCGGGAGCTCACCTTTTCGACCCAGATTTCCCCCGGCACCACCTTGCATGAGCGTTATCAAATGGTGACATTTCAGAGTGTAAGTCATGGAGTTGTTGTTAATTCTGATTTAATGGTGCTAAGATGATTAAGCATGGCAGGCTTTTAAACAGTGAAGTTCATAAAAGGTGTTAATGACCTCCTAAGCAACTTAATAATATTCCTTCCTATCATCCCGGCTCCCAACCAGGCTTCTTCGTTTCTCCTTGCTGGAAGGAACCCACCAAGAGTGGGCCGAGAGGCTGGAATCTTCTGGAACAAAGGAGGACTGCAATGCCCAGTTTGGGAAATGTAAACAGAAAGGCTGGGGAAATGAGTATGTGCATTGTATTGCTGTTGCTTTTCAAAAGCAGATTACCCAGCCTTTCTTCCTAGTCTGTCTTAGTCTGAAAGCTCTGCTGAAACCTGGTCAGTGTCCCAGTATCAGGCAAGTCCCCACTGACAGATGGCTGGCGCATGAGGTACCTTGGCCAGGGATCAAACCCAGGTCTCCCATAGGGAAGGCGAGAATTCTACCTCTGAACCACCACTGGGAGGACCCATTTGGGGCTTTTCAGAAAGAGGAGAGTGGTTGCCAAAGCACCAAGTGTGTGGTGAAGGGGTGGGTGCATGGCTCGGGGTATCCTGGGTACAACCCTGCTGCACTGGGGATGGGGTGGGACGCTCAGAGCCTGAACCTGCCTCCACCTCTGCCACTGTCTCGCCATGTCCATTCAGGGCATTTACCTGGTCTCTGTGTGCAGGTGAATTGCTCAGCTGCGAACAGAAGTGCTGGCTGTTTGACCCACCCAGCAGTTCTGTGGGGAAAATGTGGCACTCTGCTTCCATGAAGATTATAGCCTAGGAAAGCGTATGGGGCAGGTCTACTCTGACCTACAGGATCGCCGTGAGTTGGAATCGACTGAATGGCACCCAACAAGAACAACTGTGTGCAGAACCGGTGCAAAGTGAAAATATAGGGCCCCTTGATCCAAAGTTATTAAGAATTTCAAGAAGGCGAGAGCAGAGCGTTAAGCCAAGGGCAGATCTCCTGTGTGACTGCGTGGGTGACCACCCATGAAGCTGCCCCACATTAAAAAAAAAAAAAAAAAGAGCCTTGGTGGTGCAGTCATTAAGCACTTGGCTGGTAAACGAAAGGTCAGTGATTTGAACCCACCCAGTGGCTCCGAGGGAGAAAAGCCTGGCAATCTGCTTCTGTAGAGACTACAGCCTAGAAAACACTATAGGGCTGTTCTACTTGGTAACCCCTGGGGTCGCTATGAGTCGAAAATAGACCCCACAGCACCTAACAACATTTTAAAATGTAAAAAAAAAAAAATAGGCGAAATTAATTTTTTTTTTTCACTTGTTCCACCAACCAGAATGTAGTTCTATTCTGGTCTCCCCAACTCCTTCCCCCTGGCCCCCTCTTCCTGACTTTAAAAAAAAAAAGACAACTTTTTAGAGCAGTTTTAGGTTACAGGAGAATTGTATGGAAAGAACAGAGTTCCCGCACCCCCGCCACCTTATAGGTTGGTTCTCCTGTCATTGCCATCTTGCATTTGGGAGGTACAGTTGTTACAATCGATGAGCTAATAGTGATACCTTATTACTAACTAAAGCCCCTTGTTCACATGAGGGGCTCGCTCTTAATGCTGTGCAGCCCTGTGGGTTTTGACAACTGCACAGGTCATTGTCCACCATTATAGTATCCTACAGTTTTTACAGAATGCTTTCACTGCCCTAAAAACGCCCCGTGCTCTACCTCTTCATCCCACCTCTTCTCCCCTGAATCCCTGGCAACCACTGATTTCTTTTTTTACTGTCTCTATATTTCCGTCTTTTCCAGAATGTCATCTAAATAGAATCATACAGCATGTAGCCTTTTCAAACTGGCTTCTTTCACTTAACAACATGCATTTATGCTTCCTCCCTGTCTTTTTGTGGCTCGATAGCTCATTTCTTTTTATCGCTGAATGATACTCCATTGTATGGCTGGACCACAGTTTATCCATTCACCTGCTGAAGGACATCTTGGTTGCATCCAAATTTTCACAATTATGAATAAAGCTGCTATGAACACTTGTGTGCAGGTTTTTATGTGGAGATGAAATTCCTTTTAGCCTCATAACTTAAAGTTGTATTTAACCTAATAGATCCAAAATATTATCATTCCAACATGTAGTCAAAATAAAAAACTAGCTCTCACGGATTGAATTATGTCTCCCCCAAAATGCGTATATCAATTTGGCTGGGCCATGACTACCAGTAGTGTGTGGTTGTCCTCCATTTTGTGATTGTAATTTTACGTTAAAGAGGATTAGGGTGGGATTGTAACACACTTACTAAGGGCACATCCCTGATCCAATGTGAAGGGAGTTTCCCTGGGGTGTGGCCTACACCACCTTTTATCTTACAAGAGATAAAAGGAAAGGGAAGCTAGCCGAGAGTTGAGGAACTCACACCACCAAGAAAGGAGCACCAGGAGCAGAGCCTGTTGTGCACAGAGAAGCTCCTAGTCCAGGAGAAGATTGATGAGAAGGCCGACAGAAAGAGAAAGCCTTCCCCTGGAGCCAATTCCCTGAATTTGGACTTTTAGCCTACTTTACTGTGAAGAAATAAATTTCTCTTAGTTAAGGCCATCCACTTGTGGTATTTCTGTTATAGCAGCACTAGATGACTGAGACGCTATCAATGGTACCTTCGGAACCCAGGGTGTATTTATTCCTACAGTACATCTCAATTTGCGGCACAACTGCCATACAGTTTCCTAGGCTGTAATCTTTACAGAAGCAGATCGCCACATCTTTATCCCAAGGAGCCACTGGGTGAATTTAAACTGCTCACCTTTTGGTTAGCAGTGGAGTAATTTACCTCCACATTTCAAGTGCTCAGTGGCCAGGTGTGGCTTGTGCAGATCACATGGGACAGTGACCCGAACAGAGGCTCGACCACTGTGTTTGGAACTTGGCCAGCACTCATAAACGTTAGAGTAGCATTTATTTCTTCCTGTGCCTTGGTTTCCTCAACTACCCGGGGCACATTGTGATGTGGGCCTGGCAGGCTGTGTGGCCCCTGGGGTGATGTGCTTGACACATGGTGCTCAGTACAGTGGTCGGTGCCCATCACAGCCATTGGCCTGAAATTGCTTTTCAGCCACACAGAGCTTGGTGACCTCGGGCATGTCATGTACCCATTCCCCAGCTGAGTGTGCAGGGGGCATCTACTAAGTGCACCACCTTACAGGGCTGCAGCGGGAATGAAGGAGATTCTCACAGCTGTAGTATGTGCTCAGTCAAGGCTTGTCTTTGTTTTCTTCTCTGCAATCCTTTCCCCTCTGTGAGTGCCTCCATCTCTCACATAAAAATGCAGGGAACGAAGCAGTCTCCTGACTCCAGGAGTCTCTGTTAGGACACCTGGTGAGGTCATCATCTTTCCTGTATTTACAGCTCCTGGAACAGCCATTCGAACAGAACAAGGGGATACTGCGTGGTTTACAGTTAGGAAAGGTGTGCGTCAGGGTTGTATTCTTTCACCAGACTTGTTCAATCTGTATGCTGAGCAAATAATCTTGAGAAGCTGGACTATATGAAGAAGAACGGGGCATCAAGATTGGAGGAAAACTCATTAACAACCTGCATTATGCAGATGACACAACCTTGCTTGCTGAAAGTGAAGAGGACTTGAAGCACATACGGATGATGATCAAAGACCACAGCCTCCAGTATGGATTGCACCTCAACACAAAGAAAACAAAAATCCTCACAACTGGACCAGTAAACAACATCATGATAAACAGAGGAAATACCGAAGTTGTCAAGGATTTCATTTTACTTGGATCCACAATCGACACCCATGGAAGCAGCAGTCAAGAAATCAAAAGACTCATTGCATTGGGCAAATCTGCTGCAAAGGACCTCTTTAAAGTGTTGAAAAGCAAAGATGTCACCCTGAAGACTAAGGTGCTCCTGACCCAAGCCGTGGTATTTTCAATTGCATCATATGCATGTGAAAGCTGGGCAATGAATAAGGAAGACCCAAGAAGGATTGATGCCTTTGAATTGTGGTTCTGGCCAAGAATGTTGAATATACCATGGACTGCCAAAAGAATGGACAAATCTGCCTTGGAGGAATTACAACCAGAATGCTCCTTGAAAGTAAGGATGGCAAGACTATGTCTCACATACTTTGGACATGTCAGGAGGGATCAGTCCCTGGAGAAGGACGTCATGCTGGGTACAGTAGAGGGTCAGTGAAGAAGAGGAGGACCCTCAGTGAGATGGACTGACACAGTGGCTGCAACAACGGGCTCAAGCACAACAACGATTGTGAGGGTGGCGCAGGTCTGAGCAGTGTTTTGTTCTGTTGTGCACAGGGTCGCTAGGAGTTGGCATATCCTCACGTCACCTAACAGCAAGAAGAACAAAACAATCCCACAGAGCCCTAGTGTCGCAAAGGTTAAGTGGTTGGCTGCTAACTGAGCTCACCAGATGCACTTTGGGAGGAAGATGTGGCAGTCTGCTTCTGTGAAGGTTTTCAGCCTTGGAAACCCTAAAGGGCAGTTCTGCTCTGTCCTGTAGGGATGTTAAGAGTCAGAATTGGCTCTACGGCAGTGGGTTTGGTTTTTGAATTTTGGAAGGCTGAGGAAGAGGATGGAATGGAAACTGACAGCTAATGAGTCTGGAAGCTATTTTGGGGATGAAGAAAATTCTAAAATTGACTGTAAGGATGGATACACAACCCTGTGTACGTAAAAAGAGTTATTAAATTGTCCACTTAAAAAAATTTTTTTTTCAACTCGTAGGTGATCTTGTTTCTTCTAGATCCTCACTCATTCCCCTCCCAGATAATTGACACAAATCCCAGACATCATGTCATTTCATCCATAAATGTTTGAGTATCTACCTAAAAGGTTCAACTCACTTTAAAAACTTCATTTATTATTTTTAAACATTTTATTGTAATTTAGATGAAAGTTCACAGTGCAAATTAGTTTCTCATTCAAAATTTTATACACTAATTGTTTTGTGACATTGGTTGCAATCCCTGCAATGTGTCAGCACTCTCCCCCTTTTCCTTTCCACTCTGGGTTCCCCATGTCCATTTGTCCAGGTATCCTGTCCATTCCTGCCTTCTTGTCTTTCCTTTTGGGCAGATGTTGCTATTTGGTCTCGTATAATTGATTGAACCAAGAGGTACACTCCTCACGTGTGTTATTGCTTGTTTTATACATCTGTCTTATCTTTGGCTGAAAAGTGGTCTTTGGAAGTGGCTTCAGTTCTGAGTTAGCGGGGTGTCCTGGGGCCATAGTCTCAGGGGTTCCTCCAGTCTCTGTCAGACCAGTAAGTCTGGTCTTTTTTTGTGAATTTGAATTTTGTTCTATATTTTTCTCCCACTCTGTCTGGGACCCTCTGTTATGATCCCTGTCAGAATGGTTGGTGGTGGTAGCCGGGTACCATCTAGTTCTTCTGGGCTCAGGCTGGTGAAGGCAGTGGTTCATGTGGCCCATTAGTCCTTTGGACTAATATTTTCCTTGTGGCTTTTGTTTTCTTCATTCTCCTTTGCTCTAGATAGGATGGGACCAATAGATGTATGTTAGATGGCTGCTCATAAGCTTTAAGACCCCAGATGCTACTCACCATAGTAGGATGTAGAACATTTTCTTTATGAACTATGTTATGCCAATTGACCTAGATGTTCCCCAGGACCATGGTCCCCTGCCCTCAGCCCAGTAACTTGGTCCCTCAAGGCATTCGAATGTGTTTGGGAAACTTCTATGGCTTAATTTATTTTAAAATTGTCACCACCTTAGAAGGAAAATCTGGGTTACTTTTTTTTTTTGCCATTAGTAGATGGCAACTGGACAAATAAACACAGAGACAACTGTCATGGATTGAATTGTGTTCCCCAAAAATGTATGTCAACTCGGCTAGACCCTGATTGCCAGTATTGTGTGGTTGTCCTCCATTTATGATCTGATGCAGTTTTCCCGTGTGTTGTAAGTCCTACCTCTATGATGTTAATTAGGCAGGATCAGAGGCAGTTATGTTAATGAGGCAGGACACAATCTACAGGATTAGGTTGTGTCTTGAGTCAATATCCTCTGAGATACAAAAGAGAGAATTGAGCAGAGAGGAGAGGGACCTGGTGCCACCAAGAAAGAAGAGCCAGGAGTGGAGTGCATCCTTTGGACTTGGGGTCCCTGCACTGAGAAGCTCCTAGACCAGGGGAAGATTGATGACAAGGGCCTTCCTCCAGAGAGAAAACCTTATCCTGGAGTTGGTACCCTGAATTTGGACTTCTAGCCTCCTAAACAGTGAGGAAATTAATTTCTGTTTGTTAAAGCCATCTACTTGTGGTATTTCTGTTATAGCAGCACTGGATAACTAAGACAACAATTACAGTAACACCTGAGTGCTAAACCTGTCATCTTTGTTATAAGGGAGATTAGCAAGTGCTAGGGAGGTATTAAGGACAAGCTAGCACCCAACTGAGACTTTCTTCTTGACAGAGATTATCAGAAAGTTTGAATGAGATTTGAAGGGCAGAATATTCTCACTTTGTCGTGAGGAATGACAAGTAATTGTAATTCAATGCAAGGTCCAAGGATCCCCTGAATAATCTCATCACCGGAAGTGGAAGTGACAAATCTCACTCAATGCACCAATGATGCAGGCCACTCCTGGGTGGCACTGCTGTAAGCAATGGGCAACCAGACGTAGGGCTGGCTTTTAGGGAGGTGGCATTGCAGAGATGAACGACCCTGGCTGTGCGGGTGGCCCCCCACCTGGTGGAAATCCTGGCTTGCCCCTTCTGGAGTGTGTGACCCTGGGCCAGTGACAAACTCCTCAGGCTTCAGTTTCCTAATCAGCAGAATGGGGACAAGAATAGCTGGCCCCTCACATGGTGCTAGGAAAGTAATATAAGTAAAGTATTTAGAACAGCGGCTGACCAGGGAATCGTCGTTGTGTGCCGTTGAGTCTACTCCAACTCACAGCGACCCTATGGGGCAGGGTAGAAATATCCCGTAGGGTTTCCTAGGCTGTAATCTTTACAGAAGCAGACTACCAGGTCTTTTCTTCCACGGAGCAGCTGGTAGGTTCAAACCACTGACCTCTCGGTTAGCACAAAAGTGCTTAACAATTGTGCAACCAGGACTTCTTCAGAAAACTGTGGCTGTTTTTATTATTGTTTTGTTGTCCTTAGCAGCTGGGCCACCTCCCTCCTCTCTTCCTTCCAGCAGCAGAGTTCCAGGTTTTCTTTTCCCACTTACTTCCCGGTGGGGAAGGGGTAACCGATGGCTGCACCCCACCCATCCCCCACAGGATTTTGGCTTCTGAATTCCTGGAACTTTGTACCACTTCTGGGGGCTCTCATGAACCTCTGAGCCCAGCCTGGGAGCCCATGAGTCACCTCTGTGAATTGAGGAAATCCAACCAGCCAGAAAAAAATTCCAGACTCCCATGGGTGTCCCCAGCTGCCGCAGGCTCCCAGGATGAGCAGCGCCCTCTCCCCCTCCCTGCCAGACAGTTGGGCAGGCTGCCAGGTGCTGTGTTTCACACCCAGGGATGCAACAGATAGCACCCACCAGGCTTGGCTTGGGTGTGTGCGTGTGTGTGTGCTGTGTGCGTGTGTCTGCTGTGTGTGTGTGTGTGTCTGCTGTGTGAGTGCGTCTGCTGCTTTCTCCCCCTCTCCCAGGCCGGTTGTTTTGCTCGGGGGCTGCAAATGCATTTTTAGATGCCTGCCTCCTCCCTCCCCGCCATCTCCCAGCTTCTATTCTTGGAAAGCAAGCGGGGATGTGCTCTGGCTATGCGGTGAAGTCACACGGAAGTTTGCCCACGTGCTCTGGCTGCCTGAGAGATGGAGTTAATTAAAAAGGAGGCTTTGAGCGGCAGGTTCCTGGGCTGGAAACACGGCTGGCTGACTCTGCAGTTGGATGAATGCTCGGTCGCCCATCCAAGGGCCCCGGCAGGGGATGCTCCTGGGATGGGGGCTGTCCTGCCCAGATGGGCTGGGCCTGGCCTGTGTGTTTTGGTTGAAATATGAACTCCTGGGGGCATGTTGGGTTGCCAGGCGATTTTTAATTAGATAAATAAATTTTAAAAGGTTTTAGGAGGACAGTTGCTTTCAGGAACCTGAGCCGGCTAAAATGTGCTTGATCTGCGGAAGGAAGCTGACCTTCCTTAATGCCAGCTGGGCAGAGCCAGGGAGAGAAGACAGAAAGGGGGAGAGAGATGGTGGATGAAGGGGGACTGGGGAGGCTGCAGGGGAGCCAGCGAGCATCTAAGGAAAGGTAGCCAGTGAGTGGTAAGTGTCTGGATGGAGGAGCCAGCCTGCATGGGTTCAAATCCTGGCTCTGCCTCTTTAAAGCCGTGTGACCTTGGGCAAATCACTCAGCCTCTCCGTGCCTCAATTTTCTCACCTGTAAACCCAGGGTGGTGATCATAATAATAGTACCCACCTTTAGAACAAAAAAAACGTTAAGACAAGTGAAGTGCTTCAGCAGCACTGGCACAAAGTGGCTATTATTAATAAATATAAAATTATTGCTATTATAAAGGAGAGGGGTGGCCAAAGCAGGTGGAGAGGAGGAGGGGGAGCGAGGGGTCTTTGGTGTTTGCAAAGATTGGGTCATCCATCTGGTCTTGGCCCAGCGAATCTCAATTTCATTGACAGGTCCTGCCAGGACGGACTCCTCTTGAGGGAAAAGCAGGGGAGACCAAGAAGATGGCCCTTCCCTGGGGCCCCAAGGAGAGACAACAGCCTCTGAGGGCACCAGAGCTTGCTTGTCCAGGAAGCCTTCCTTGACTGCCGCCCCCTTGGCTGCCCTCCCTATTCCTCTACCAAGCTGCCCCCATGGCTGCTCTCCCCAATCCCTACCAGTCCCTGGCACCCATCTCTCAGTGTGATGGTGCTGTGTTTGAAGTTGTATGTTTTCTTACTCAAGATTTCTGTACAAGTATTTTGCAAACACATGCTCATTATAAAAAATTAAAAATAGTAGAAGTACAGGTAGTAAAATGAAGAGGTCTAACCCCACCAATCCCGCAACCCTCTCTACAGTTTGGTGTGTGTCCTTCCCACCCACACAAGGGTGAGTGTGAGTGTGTGCACTGACATGTCATTTTACTTTGTGTAGAAATGTGATCGTGCTACACATATTAAGCAAAAAAAAAAAAAAGTAAGCTGCAAAACGATGTTTTGGCATCTTTCATGACAGTCACTAATTTTTTTTTTTACGATATCAAGTTTCCACCTTTTGCTATTGTGAATAGTGCTGCTATGAACAGTAGTGTACAAGAGTTTGAGTTTCTGTCTTCAATTCTTTTGGTATACACCGAGGAGTGAAATTGCTAGGTCATATAGTAATTCTATATTTAAATTTTTAAGGAACTACCAAACTGTTTTTCACAGGTGCTGCACCATTTTACATTCCCATCAGCATTGTACAAAGGTTCCCACATCCTTGCTAACTCTTATTCCTTTCCGTTTTTATTATATTCCAGCAGTACATTGACAGGGAACTGCCAGAAACTCAAGGCAGATTCGGAAGATAACGTGGAAGGAGGACGTCAGATGGATCTTGGCTGAAAGCAGAGAGTACCAGAAAGATGTTTACTTGTGTTTTATTAACTAAGCAAAGGCATTCGACTGCGTGGATCATAACAAATTACAGATAACTTGGTGAAGAATGGTGAAGAACGGCGAGGAGGCAATGTCTGACCTTCTCTAACTTCACAAGGGGGAAGGAGAATTGAGATCAACAGCCCAAGACTGATTCCTCCACCTTCTCTCTCCACCATCTTTATCAATTCTGACACCAACTGTCCCCTCCCACAGTGCTCCCTACTTCTCTGCTGAGTTTGATAATTCATTGCAGTGGCCATGTAGAAGTCATAGACAATACTCATGATTACGGGGTTTATTAGGGATGTAACAGGTTACAATTTAGGTTCAGGATACAGTTCTTCCATCAGGACGGCCTCTTCCCAGCTCTTCTGGAAGGCACATTTCTCTCTGGCCCTAGGCCTTTAACCTGCTCAGGCAAGTATTACAAAGCTCTTTTAGCTCTGCCAGTATGTCCCCAGAGGCACCTCAGGCTCTTAACTTTCTTGCTACATGGGCTGGGAAGCCCAATGCATGGTCTCCTGCCAGTCTCTTCTGCCACTGCTTCTTGCAGTCTTCAGGGTTACAGCTTTCTCTCTCTCTCTCTCAGGAGCTTCTCACACAGGGGTCTCGGGTCCAAAGGATGCACTCTGCACTCCTGGCTGTTTTATCTTGGTGGTGGTGGAACCTTCTCTCTCCTGCCTCTGGAATAGCTCACCTCAAGCCTGGCTGGATGGCAAAACTGACCAATCCCTTTGGTGGGCCACATTACCCTATCCATGCAGTCTGCCCAATCACTTGGGTGGGAGATAGAAGACCATGGTGAGAAAGGCCACACAAAAGCAATCCATGGAGCTGCAAAAGGGAATTCCACAACACTTAATTGTGCTCATGTGGAACCTGTACATAGACCAAGAGGCAGTCGTTAGAACAGAACAAGGGGACACTGCTTGGTTTAAAATCAGGAAAGGTGTGCATCAAGCTCGTATCCTTTCACGATACTCAATCAATCTCTATGCTGAGTAAATAATCTGAGAAGCTGGACTATATGAAGAAGAACATGACATCAGGATTGGAGAAATACTCATTAATAACCTGTGATGTCCAGATGACACAGTCTTGCTTGCTGGAAGTGAAGAGGACTTGAAGCACTTACTGATGAAGATCAAAGACTACAACCTTTAGTGTGGATTTTACCTCAACATAAAGAAAATAAAAATGCTCACAACTGGACCAATAAGAACATCATGATAAATGGAGAAAAGTTTGAAGTTGTCAAGGATATCATTTTACTTGGACCCACAATCAATGCCCGTGGAAAAAGTAGTCAAGAAATCAAATGTATTGCATTGGCCAAAATGGCTGCAGAAGACCTCTTTAAAGTGTTGAAAAGCAATGATGTCACCTTGAAGACTAAGGTACACCTGACCCAAGCCATGGTGTTTTCAATTGCCCTGTACCCATTTGGAAGCTAGGCCATGAATAAAGAAGAGTGAGGAAGAACTGAGGTATTTGAGTTATGGCGTTGGCGAAGAATATTGAATATACCATGGACTGCCAGAAGAACAAACAGATCTGTCTTGGAAGAAGCACAGCCAAAGTGCTCCTCGGAATCAAGGATGGTGAGACTTAGTTTCATATACTTTCGATGTTATCAGGAGGGATCAGTCCCTTGAGAAGGGCCTCATGCTTGGTAAGGAAGAGTGTCAACAAAAAAGAGGAAGATCCTAGAAGAGATGAATTGACACAGTGGCTGCAACAATGTGCTTAAACATAATAATGATTGTGAGGATGGTGCAGGACCAGGCAGTGTTTCACTGTCTTGTACGTAGGGTCACTATGAGTTTGAACCAATTGGATGACACTTAACAACAACAAACAATGGTCATCCAGTGGGGCTGAAGTAGTTCTGATTTGGATCTCCCTAATCACTAGTGGGAGCCCTGGTAGCACAGTGCTTAAGAATTCGTCTGCTAACCAAAGCGTTGGCAGTTCGAATCCATCAGCTGCCTCTTGGAAACACTGTGGGGCAGTTCTACCGTGTTCTACAGGTCGATATGAGTTTGAATCGAGAGCAACAGGTTTTGTTTTAGTTTGGTAATTACTAGTGACTTTGCGTATCCTTTCACACGCTTGTTGGCTGTTTGTACATCTTCTTTGCAAACCTTATTGATTTTTTGCACTCCCAGTGCATCCTCAGGGCCTGGTATGGACTTAGTACCCATGCCTCCTGTCTGAATGAAGCATGATTGAGGAAACAAGGGGCTTTTCTCTCACCTCTGTCCACTCTGTGCTCCTGCCGATGTTCAGCTCCTTCTGCTCTACCTGTCAAATGAAGAGGTTGGACCCCCAGGGAATTTTTAAAGGTCATCATATCTGTGGCATGGCCTGGTAGGGTTTTTGCAAACCCCATGCCACAGATGAAGAACTGGAGTCTCAAAAGTATTAAGTCATACCCCCAAGGCCTTGCAGCTACCAAGGAGGTGAGCTGAAATTCTTATCTAGGTTGGCTTGAATCCAGCCTCTGTGCTCCTAATTGGTGTTGTTGTGTGCCATCAAGTCAATTGTGATTCATAGGGACCCTATAGGACATAGCAGAACTGCCCTAAAGGGCTTCCTAGGCTGTAATCCTCACAGGAACAAATTGCCAGGTCTTTTCTCCCACAGAGTGGCTGGTAGGTTTGAATCACTGATCTTTTGGCTAGCAGCTGAGTGCTTAACCCTTGTGCCACTAGGGCTTTTTGTTTGCTCTTAACTAAACCCCAAAAAACCCAAACCCAGGAGGGGGGGCCAAGATGGCTGACTAGGTAGACGCTACCTCAGATCCCTCTTGCAACAAAGACTTGGAAAAACAAGTGAATCGATCACATGCATGACAATCTACGAACCCTGAACAACAAACACAGATTTAAAGAGTTGACCTGAGTGACAGAGACGGAGAACGAACAACTACGGGGAAGCAGCGACTGTTTTCGGAGCCTGGAGCCAGCGTCCCAGTCAGTGATGGCTCGGGGACAGCAGTCGATATCAAACCACATAAAGAAGCAGACCATGACAGCTTCTACAACCCCCCAAACAAAAGAATCAAAATTTTTCCCAAATGAAGATACAATCCTGGAATTTTCAGATACAGAATGTAAAAAACTAATTTACAGAATGCTTCAAGACATCAGGGATGACCTCAGAAATGAAATAAGGCAAACTGCAGAAAAAGCCAAGGAACACACTGATAAAACAGTTGAAGAACTCAAAAAGATTATTCAAGAACATAGTGGAAAAATTAATAAGTTGCAAGAATCCATAGAGAGACAGCATGCAGAAATCCAAAAGATTAACAATAAAATTACAGAATTAGACAACGCAATAGGAAGTGAGAGGAGCAGACTCGAGCAATTAGAATGCAGACTGGGAAATCTGGAGGACCAGGGAATTAACACCAATATAGCTGAAAAAAAATCAGATAAAAGAATTAAAAAAAATGAAGAAACCCTAAGAATCATGTGGGACTCTATCAAGAAGGATAACTTGCGTGTGATTGGAGTCCCAGAACAGGGAGGGAGGACAGAAAACACAGAGAGAATACTTGAAGATCTGCTGACAGAAAACTTCCCTGACATCATGAAAGATGAAAGGATATCTATCCAAGATGCTCATCAAACCCCATTTGAGATTGATCCAAAAAGAAAAACACCAAGACATATTATCATCAAACTTGCCAAAACCAAAGATAAAGAGAAAATTTAAAAAGCAGCCAGGGAGAAAAGAAAGGTCTCCTTCAAGGAAGAATCAATAAGAATAAGTTCAGAATACTCAGCAGAAACCATGCAGGCAAGAAGGCAATGGGATGACATACACAGAGCACTGAAGGAGAAAAACTGCCAGCTAAGGATCATATATCCAGCAAAACTCTCTGAAATATGAAGGCGAAATTAAGATATTTACAGATAAACACAAGCTTAGAGAATTTGCAAAAACCAAACCAAAGCTACAAGAAATACTAAAGGAAATTGTTGGGTCAGAAAACCAATAATATCAGATACCAGTACAACACAAGGTCACAGAACAGAACATCCTGATATCAACTCAAATAGGGAAATCACAAAAACAAATTAAGATTAATTTAAAAAAAAAGTGCTCAACACACGGAATCATTGAAGTCAATATGTAAAAGTTCACAATAATCAAAAAGAGGGACTAAATACAGGTGGCATAGAACTGCCATATGGAGAGGGATACAAGGTGATATAGGACAATACAAGTTAGGTTTTTACTTAGAAAAATAGGGGTAAATATTAAGGTAGCCACAAAGAGGTATAACAACTCCATAGCTCAAAATAAAAGCCAAGAAAAACGTAACGACTCAACAAACACAAAGTCAAATACTATGAAAGTGAGGAACACACAATTTACAAAGAAAAACGTCTCAGCACAAAAAAGTAAGTGGAAAAATGAAATTGTCAACAACACACATAAAAAGGCATCAAAATGACAACACTAAACACTTACTTATTTATAATTACGCTGAATGTAAATGGTCTAAATGCACCAATAAAGAGACAGAGAGTCTCAGACTGGATAAAGAAACACGATACGTCTATATGCTGCCTACAAGAGACACACCTTAGACTTAGAGACACAAACAAACTAAAACTCAAAGGATGGAAAATAATATATCAAGCAAACAATAAGCAAAAAAGAAGAGGAGTAGCAATATTAATTTCTGACAAAATAGACTTTAAACTTAAATCCACCACAAAGGATAAAGAAGGACACTACATAATGATAAAAGGGACAATTGATCAGGAAGATATAAACCATATTAAATATTTATGCACCCAATGACAGGGCTGCAAGATACATAAAACAAATTTTAACAGAACTGAAAAGTGAGATAGACATCTTCACAATTATAGTAGGAGACTTCAACACACCACTTTCGGAGAAGGACAGGACATCCAGTAAGAAGCTCAATAGAGACACGGAAGACGTAATTACAACAATCAACCAACTTGACCTCATTGACTTATACAGAACTCTCCACCCAACAGCTGCAAAGTATACTTTTTCTTCCAGCGCACATGGAACGTTCTCTAGAATAGACCACATATTAGGTCATAAAACAAACCTTTGCAGAATCCAAAACATCGAAATTTTACAAAGCATCTTCTCAGACCACAAGGCCATAAAAGTGGAAATCAATAACAGAAAAATTAGGGAAAAGAAATCAAATACTTGAAAACTGAACAATACCCTGATGAAAAAAGTCTGGGTTATAGAAGACATTAAGGAGGGAATAAAGAAATTCATAGAATGCAAAGAGAATGAAAATACTTCCTATCAAAACCTCTGAGACACAGCAAAAGCAGTGCTCAGAGGCCAATTTATATCGATAAATGCACACATACAAAAAGAAGAAAGAGTCAAAATCAGAGAACTGTCCCTATTGAACAAATAGAAAGTGAGCAACAAAAGAATCCAGAAGAAAACAAATAATAAAAATTAGAGCTGAACTAAATGAATTAGAGAACAGAAAAACAATTGAAAGAATTAACAAAGCCAAAAGCTGGTTCTTTGAAAAAATTAACAAAATTGGTAAACCATTGGCCAGACTGACTAAAGAAATACAGGAAAGGAAACAAATCCCCCGAATAAGAAACGAGAAGGGCCACATCACAACAGACCCAACTGAAATTAAAAGAATCATATCAGATTATTACGAAAAATTGTACTCTAACAAATTTGCAAACCTAGAAGAAATGGATGAATTCCTGGAAAAACGCTACCTACCTAAACTAACACAATCAGAAGTAGAACAACTAAATAGACCCATAACAAAAAAAGAGATTGAAACAGTAATCAAAAAACTCCCAACAAAAAAAAGCCCTGGCCCGGATGGCTACACTGCAGAGTTCTACCAAACTTTCAGAGAAGAGATAACACCACTACTACTAAAGGTATTTCAAAGCATAGAAAATGACGGAATACTACCTAACTCATTCTATGAAGCCACCATCTCCCTGATACCAAAACCAGGTAAGGACATCACAAAAAAAAGAAAATTACAGACCTATATCCCTCAGGAACATAGATGCAAAAATCCTCAACAAAATTCTAGCCAATAGAATTCAACAACATATCAAAAAAAATAATCCACCATGACCAAGTGGGATTTATACCAAATATGCAAGGCTGGTTTAATATTAGAAAAGCCATTAATGTAATCCACCATATAAATAAAACAAAAGGCAAAAACCACATGATCTTATCAATTGATGCAGAAAAGGCATTTGACAAAGTCCAACACCCATTTATCATAAAAACTCTCACCAAAATAGGAATTGAAGGAAAATTCCTCAACATAATAAAGGGCATCTATGCAAAGCCAACAGCCAACATCACTCTAAATGGAGAGAGTCTGAAAGCATTTCCCTTGAGAACGGGAACCAGGCAAGGATGCCCTTTATCACCGCTCTTATTCAATATTGTGCTAGAAGTCCTAGCCAGAGCCATTAGGCTAGACGAAGAAATAAAGGGTATCTGGATTGGCAAAGAGGAAGTAAAATTATCTCTATTTGCAGATGACATGATCTTATACACAGAAAACCTCAACGAATCCTCCAGAAAACTACTGAAACTAATAGAAGAGTTTGGCAGAGTCTCAGGTTATAAGATAAACATACAAAAATCACTTGGATTCCTCTACATCAACAAAAAGAACATTGAAGAGGAAATCACCAAATCAACACCATTCAGAGTAGCCCCCAAGAAGATAAAATACTTAGGAATAAATCTTACCAAGGATGTAAAAGACCTATACAAAGAAAACTACAAGGCTGTACTACAAGAAATTCAAAAGGACATACTTAAGTGGAAAAACATACCTTGCTCATGGATAGGAAGACTTAACATAGTAAAAATGTCTGTTCTACCAAAAGCCATCTATACATGCAATGCACTTCCGATCCAAATTCCAATGTCATTTTTTAAGGTGATAGAGAAACAAATCACCAACTTCATATGGAAGGGAAAGAAGCCTCGGATAAGCAAAGCATTACTGAAAAAGAAGAAGAAAGTGGGAGGCCTCAGTCTACCTGATTTCAGAACCTATTATACAGCCACAGTAGTCAAAACAGCCTGGTACTGGTACAACAACAGGCACATAGACCAGTGGAACAGAATTGAGAACCCAGGTATAAATCCATCCACATATGAGCAGCTGATATTTGACAAAGGCCCAGGGTCAGTTAATTGAGGAAAACATAGTCTTTTTAACAAATGCTGCTGGCATAACTGGATATCCATTTGCAAAAAAATGAAACAGGACCCATACCTTACACCATGTACAAAAACTAACTCCAAGTGGATCAAAGACGTAAACATAAAGACTAAAACGATGAAGATCATGGAAGAAAAAATAGGGACAACCTTAGGAGCCCTAATACAAGGCATAAACAGAATAAAAAACATTACCAAAAATGACGAAGAGAAACCAGATAACTGGGAGCTCCTAAAAATCAAACACCTATGCTCATCTAAAGACTTCACCAAAAGAGTAAAAAGACCACCTACAGACTGGGAAAGAATTTTCAGCTATGACATCTCCCACCAGCGCCTGATCTCTAAAATCTGTATGATTCTGTCAAAACTCAACCACAAAAAGACAAACAACCCAATCAAGAAGTGGGCAAAGGATATGAACACACACTTCACTAAAGAAGATATTCAGACAGCTAACAGATACATGAGAAAATGCTCTCGATAAAACCACGATGAGATTCCATCTCACTCCAACAAGGCTGGCATTAATCCAAAAAACACAAAATAATAAATGTTGCAGAGGCTGCGGAGAGATTGGAACTCTTATACACTGCTGGTGGGAATGTCAAATGGTACAACCACTTTGGAAATCTATCTGGCATTATCTTAAACAGTTAGAAATACTACCATACAACCCAGAAATCCCACTCCTCGGAATATACCCTAGAGAAATAAGAGCCTTCACACAAACAGATATATGCACACCCATGTTTATTGCAGCTCTGTTTACAATAGCAAAAAGCTGGAAGCAACCAAGGTGTCCATCAACGGATGAATGGGTAAATAAATTGTGGTATATTCACACAATGGAATACTACGCATCGATGAAGAACAGTGATGAATCTGTGAAACATTTCATAACATGGAGGAACCTGGAAGGCATTATGCTGAGTGAAATTAGTCAGAGGCAAAAGGACAAATATTGTATAAGACCACTATTATAAGATCTTGAGAAATAGTATAAACTGAGAAGAACACATACTTTTGTGGTTATGAGGAGGGGAGGGACGGAGGGAGGGAGAGGGTTTTTTACTGATTAATTAGTAGATAAGAACTGCTTTAGGTGAAGGGAAGGGCAATACTCAGTACATGGAAGGTCAGCTCAACTGGACTGGACCAAAAGCAAAGAAGTTTCCGGGATAAATTGAATGCTTCAAAGGTCAGCGGAGCAAGGGCGGGGGTTTGGGGACCATGGTTTAAGGGGACTTCTAAGTTAATTGGCAAAATAATTCTATTATGAAAACATTCTGCATCCCACTTTGAAATGTGGCATCTGGGGTCTTAAATGCTAACAAGCGGCCATCTAAGATGCATCAATTGGGCTCAACCCTCCTGGAGCAAAGGAGAATGAAGAACACCAAGGTCACACGATAACTATGAGCTCAAGAGACAGAAAGGGCCACATGAACCAGAGACTTACATCATCCTGAGACCAGAAGAACTAGATGGTGCCTGGTCACAACCGGTGACTGCCCTGACAGGGAGCACAACAGAGAACCCCTGAGGGAGCAGGAGATCAATGGGATGCAGACCCCAAATTCACATAAAAAGACCATACTTAATGGTCTGACTGAGACTAGAGGAATCCTAGCGGTCATGGTCTCCAAACCTTGTGTTGGCCCAGTACAGGAACCATTCCCGAAGACAACTCATCAGACATGGAAGGTACTGGACAGTGGGTTGGAGAGAGATGCTGATGAAGAGTGAGCTACTTGTATCAGGTGGACACTTGAGACTGTGTTGGCATCTCCTGTCTGGAGGGGGGATGGGAGGATAGAGAGGGTTGGAAGCTGGCAAAATTGTCACGAAAGGAGAGACTGGAAGGGCGGACTCAGTAGGGGGAGAGCAAGTGGGAGTACGGAGTAAGGTGTATATAAACTTATATGTGACAGTCTGACTTGATTTGTAAACGTTCACTTGAAGCTCAATAAAAGTTAATAAAAAAAAAAAAAAAACCCAAGCCCATTGCCGTGGAGTCGATTCCAACTCCTAGCAACCCTACAGGACAGAGTAGAACTGCTCCCATAGGGTTCCCAAGGCTATAAACCTTTGCGGAAGCAGACTGCCACAACTTTCTCTTGAGGAGCAGCTGGTGAATTAAAACCGTTGACCTTTCAGTTAGCAGCTGAGTGCTTAATCACTGCGGCACTGGCTCTCCTAACTACTGCTTAATAGACAGACAAAAATACCAAGACTCCAGCGTAGTCGGTTATCCCAGGGGTGGCTTGATCCTCCTTGAGTTGGAGCTGCAGCTTCACACTGGTTGACAGCATTAGCAGGATACAGGTTGAGGAAAAACAATGGGGAAAGCATTTGCTTGTCACCTTGTGGATGTGTACTCAATTAGCTCACAGGCAGAGAGAAAAATGTGGTCTTCCTAAATCACATTGATATGAATGATGTGAGTGACAGGCTAAAGGGGAAAATTGTATATCTTTCCTTCTGGTTCTTCATTTATTGCCTAGTGATCCATTTCATCTTGGTAAAAAGCAGGGACTTCAAGCTCACACAGAAAGGCACCACACCGAAGCTGGACTGGGTGTCTGGAAACTCTTGTATTCTCTGTGAATGGCTAAAGGAAGCACGGCAAGAAATGACCAGTAGTGTTACTTAGTATTTTGTACCTTCAGACAAGCAGGGCCTACAGGTGCTTTCAGGTGATATTTATGGCTTCATATACCACCTACAGACACTGATGACACCCCTGCACTCGCTCCACAGCCCTAACCTCTTTCTTTTTTAGAATTTCTCGTTCACATATTGTTTTGTGACACCGGTTGCAATCCCTATAATGTGACAGCACGCTCCTCTTTTCCACCCCTGGTTTTCTGTGTCCATTCGTCCAGTTCCTGTTTCCTTCCCACCTTCTCGTCTTGGTGGAGAGTTGCCCATTTGGTCTCGTGTACTTGACTGAGCTAAGAAGGACATTCCTCACGTGTGTTACTTTTTGTTTCATAGGCCTGTCTAATCCTTGTCTGAAAAGTAGGCTTCAGGAATGGTTTCGATTCTGGGTTAGCAGAGTGTCTGGGGGCTGTAGTTTTGGGGGTTCCTCCAGTCTCTGTCAGACCAGTAAATCTGGTCTTTTTTCGTGAATTTGAGTTCTGTTCTACATTTTTCTCTCTGTCTGGGACTCTCCGTTGTGTTCCCTGTCAGAGCAGTCGTTGGTTGTAGCTGGGCACCATCTAGTTCTGGTCTTAGGCTGGTGGAGTCTCTGGCTCATGTGGTCCTTTAGTCATTTGAGCTAATATATTCCTTGTGTCTTTGGTTTTCTTCATTCTCCTTTGCTCTAGATGGGATAGGACTAATAGATGCATCTTTGAAGGCAACTTGCAAGCTTTTAAGACCCTAGATGTTACTCTCCAAAGTGGGATGTAGAACATTTTCTTTATGAACTATGTTATGCCAATTGACCTAGATATCCCCTGAGACTATGGTCCCCAGTCTCAGCTACTCGGTCCCTCAAAGTGTTTGGATATGTCTAGAAACTTCTATGCTTTTGCTTTTGTCCAGTTGTGCTGACAGCCCTGATCTCTTTCCTGGGGTCTGGACCAACATTGTCCAATAGAACCTTAGTCTTGTTTGTTTGTTTGTTTTTTTAATTCTGGCAACCTGTGTCTTTTAATTTGAGTGTGTATTTCATTAATGCTTATTCATATAATTGGGCTTGGGTTCACCATTTTATTATTTTTTTGATCTACTTACTTGGTCTTTTTATTTGTTTGTTTCTTTGTCCCCATCCCCTCACCCCCTTTCTGGATTATCTGGAAATTTTTTAGGATTTTAATTTCCCTGTTGAATTTTTAGCTACGTTTTTCTGCATTTTTTTAAATGTTTGCTGAAGAGATTGTAATATCCATCCTTACCTTTTCACTGTCAGCTTACTGATAATATCGTACCCCTTCATGTAAAATGTAGAAATATTACAGTCACATAAATTCATCTCTCCATCCTTTGTATTATAGCTGTTATATTTTATTTATATAAACCCCATCATAAACTCTACCAGGCAATATTATAATTGTTTCTTTAAATGGTTATGTGGCTTTTAAAGGAATTAAGAGGAAAAAAAAAAAAGGAAAGATAATTGTCCTTTACAGACACCCATATATTTGTCATTTCCTTTTCTCTGAGGATCTGAGTTTCCATCTGGTGTCATTTCCCTTCAGGCTGGAGAACTTCCTTTAGCATTTTTTGTTGTGCAGGACTGCTGGCAACAGATGCCCTTAGTTTTTTTTTTTTTTTTTAATCTGAGACTGTCTTTATTTTGCCTTTGTTCTTTTTTAAAAAAAAAAAAATTATTGTATTTTCCCGGTGGCTGGTCCAGCTGTGCGGGCCCACACACAAGTGTCCTGTGTCATGGGGGTAGGAATCCCTGGGTGCCTGTGGAAAAAAAAAAAGAGTAAAAAGGAAAAAAAATTAATTTATTTTTGTTGTTGAGAATATAAACAGCAGAACATACAGTTGAATAATTTCTACATGAACAACTCAGTGACATTGATTACATTCGTGGAGTTGTGCAACCATTCTCATCCTCCTTCTCGGAGTTGTTACTCCTCCGTTAAACTCACTGCCCCCTAAGGTCCTATCTAATCTTTCGAGTTGCTGTGTCACTTTGATCCCATTTAAATAGACCTTAAAAGAGCACAATGCTCAAGGCAGACATTCCTTACCAGTTTAGCTAAGCTGTTGGATTTGTAATAGTCTTCGTTCTTTCACTGGATTTATAATTGTCTGACAGTTTTTTTTTTTTCTCTTTTATCATTGTAAAGATGTTATTTCACACCTTCTGGTCTCCATGATTTCTGATATAAAGTCGGCTATTAATTGAATCATTGTTCCTCTGTAAGCAACGTGTCATTTTTCTCTCCTGGGTTTCAAGTCGTGTTGTTTGATTTGGCATTCCACGGTTTGACTATGACGTGCCTGGTCTGGGTTTCTTTGTGTTTATTTTGCTTGGAGTTCATTAAGCATCTTGTTTCAGAACATTTCTGCCTTTCACCAAATTTGGGAAAGTTTTGGCTATTATTTCTCCAAATATTATTTCTGCTCCATTCTCTCTCTCTGTCTCTGTCTCTTCCTTCTGGGATTCCATATACATGTATGAAGGACCGTTCGTTATCATTTCAGTGAGCTCCCCAGGCTCTGTTCTTTTTTGTTGTTGTTGTTCTTATTTCTTTTATTTATTTATTGCACTTTAGACGAAGGTTTACAGAGCAAACTAGTTTCTTATCAAACAGTTAGCACACACATTGTTCTATGACATTCGTTAACAACCCCACAACATGTCAACACTCTCCCTTCTCAACTCTGGGTTCCCTATTACCAACTTTCCTGTTCCCTCCTGCCTTCCAGTCCCTGACCCAGGGCTGGCGCGCCCCTTTAGTCTTGTTTTGTTCCATGGGCCTGTTCAATCTTTGGAAGAAGGGTGAACCTCAGGAGTGACCTAGTTACTGAGCTGAAAGGGTGTCCGGGGTCCATACTCTCAGGGTTTCTCCAGTCTCTGTCAGGTGAGCAAATCTGGTCTTTTTTTGTGAGTTAGAATTTTGTTCTACATTTTTCTGCAGCTCTGTCCAGCACCCTCTACTGTGATCCCTGTCAGGGCAGTCAGTGTTGGCAGCCAGGCACCAGCTAGTTGTGCTGGGCTCAGTCTGCTTTTTCTCTTTTTCACATTGGATAATTTCTATTAATCTACCTTCAAGTTCACTTACTCTTTCCTGTTTTTTTTTTTTTTTTAATTTGGTTGTTAAAAGTCCATCCAATGTATTCATTTTTCGTTTCAGATACTACATTTTTCAGTTTTAGAATTTCAACTGGGCCCTTTTTTGTCATTTCTAATTCTCTTCAGAAGTTTTCTATCTTTTTACCTTTTTTTTTTTTTTTTTACTTTATTTACAATAGTGAAAATAGCTGTTGTAAAGCCCTCGTATTCTAGTTCTAACATCTGGTTCATTTTGATTGACTTTCTTTTCTCTTAAGAATCTCTTCCATTTTCAGTTCTTCATTTGTCAGGTAATTTTTGGATTATATCCCAGTGTGATAGACAGAATTACAGTTCCCCTGAAGATGTCCACGTCCTAATGCCTGGAACCTGAGTACATGGTGCTTTATATGTGTCTTACTCATCTAGTGCTGCTGTAACAGAAATACCACAAGTGGGTGGCTTTAACAAACGTTTAGGAGGCTAGAAGTCCAAATTCAGGGGGCTCGCTCTAGGTGAAGGTTTTCTTTCTCTGTCAGCTCTGGAGGAAGGTCCTTGTCTCTTTTCAACATCTGTGGACCAAGCGTTCCTTGGAGATCTCCATGTGTCTTGGCATCAGTTTTCTCCTGGGTCTAGGAGGTTCTCAGTGCAGGGACCCTGGGTCCAAAGGATGAGATCTTCTCCTGGCTCTTCTTTCTTGGCGGTAGTGAGGTCCCTCTTCTCTGCTTTCATCTCTCTCATTTTATCTCTTGTGAGATAAAAAGTATGACTCAATCAAGAGTGTGACTTGAGTAGGTTTGTGACTTGAGTAAGGGTGTGACTGGAGTTACACCCTCTCATAAGGCTGTGACTCAAGATGCACCCCACACTGATCACACCTCATTAACATATAGAAGTTAGGATTTAAAACACACCACAAAATGGAGGATAATTACATCAGATCACAAAATGGAGAACAACCACACAATACTGGGAAACATGGCCTAGCCAAGTTGACACATATTTTTTGGGGACACAATTCGATTCATGCCAGTATGGTAGAAGTGACTTTGCAGATGCCATTAAGGATCTTGAGGTAGGGAGATTAGCCTGGTATATCCAGGTGAGCCCAGTGTAATCACAAGGGTCCTTATAAGAAAGAAACAGGAGGGTCAGAGGCAGAGAAGGAGCTATGACAATGGAAACAGTGGTCACAGTAATGCAACAAGGGGCCCAAGACAAGGCATACAGGCAGCCTCTAGAAGCTGGAAAAATCAAGGAAACAGATTCTCCCCAGAGCCTGCAGAAGGAACACAGCCCTGCCAACACCTTGAGTTTAGGACTCTGACCTCCAACCTGTGACATAATAAATGTGTGTTGTTTAAGCTATTAAGTTTGTGGAGATTTGTTTTAAGAAAAAAAAAAAAAATTAAGTTTGTGGAGATTTGTTTTAAGAGCCACGGGAAACTAATAGAGCTGGATATTATGAACGTTATATTGTGATGATTCTGGAATTTTGTTGTTTTCCTCTGATGAGTGCTCCTCTTTTTGTTTTATCAGGCAGTGATCTTGGCTGAATTTGAACTTCAAACTGTTTCCAAGGTGGCAGCTCCGGTCCCAGTTCCCGTCTTTTGTCTGACCTGGGCAGCTTTGTGTCTGTTGTAGGTGTGGCCAGGGGTCCATACAGAGATGTGGACAGAATTAGGGAATTCCTTCTCCATATCTCTCCCTTCCAGGATTCCTCTGCTCACTTCAACAGCCACGGTTTACCAGCTTCAGTTTTCTGGTCACCTAGGCCAGACAGACTGATGTCCCCCTGGTATCCCTGGTATCCCTTGTGCCACAGTACTTAGTCTCAGACCATGAGCCACAAAGACAAGCATTCGCTTAGAACAGCTCCCTCCTCCCCCCTAAAGCTTATCCTCTTCCTTTCGCTTCGGTTTCATCTCTGTGTTCTGTGGAGAATCAGTCATTAGAGTCTTAATCATTAATTAATTACCAGAGTCCTCTGGTTGAATTCTGGGTCCAAATGGTGAATGTGCTTGACTGATAATCAGAAGGTTGGCCGTTCCAGCTCACTCAGTGGTGCCTTGGAAGAAAGGCCTGGTGGTCTGCTTCTGAAAAATCAGCATATGAGAACACTCTGGGTTTTTCTACTCTGACACACATGGGTCCTCATGAGTTGGAATCAACTTGACAGCAACAGATTTTTTTTTTTTAATTTTTATTGTGCTTTAAGTGAAAGTTTACAAATCAAGTCAGTCTCTCACACAAAAACCCATATACACCTTGCTACACACTCCCAATTACTCTCCCCCCATGAGACAGCCCACTCCCTCCCTCCACTCTCTCTTTTCGTGTCCATTTCGCCAGCTTCTAACCCCTCCACCCTCTCATCTCCCCTTCAGAGAGGAGATGCCAACATAGTCTCAAGTGTCCACCTGATCCAAGCAGCTCACTCCTCACCTGCATCACTTGCCATCCCACTGTCCAGTTCAGTCCCTGTCTGAAGAGTTGGCTTCAGGAATGGTTCCTGTCCTGGGCCAACAGAAGGTCTGGGGGCCATGACCACCAGGGTCCTTCTAGTCTTAGTCAGACTATTGAGTCTGGTCTTTTTATGAGAATTTGGGGTCTGCATCCCCCTGCTCTCCTGCTCCCTCAGGGCTTCTCTGTTGTGTTCCCTGTCAGGGCAGTCATCGGTTGTAGCCGGGCACCCTCTAGTTCTTGTCTCAGGATGATGTAGTCTCTGGTTTATGTGGCTCTTTCTGTCTCTTGGGCTTGTAATTACCTTGTGTCCTTGGTGTTCTTCGTTCTCCTCTGATCCATGTGGGTTGAGACCAATTGATGCATCTTAGGTGGCTACTTGCTAGTGTTTAAGACCCCAGATGCCACTCTGCAAAGTGGGATGCAGAATGTATTCTTAATAGATTTTATTATGCTAATTGACTTAGATGTCCCTGAAACCATGGTCCCCAAACCCCCGCCCCTGCTACGTTGGCCTTCGAAGCATTCAGTTTATTCAGGAAACTTCTTTGCTTTTGGTATTGTCCAGTTGTGCTGACCTTGCCTGTATTGTGTGTTGTCTTTCCCATAACCTGAAGTACTTCTTATCTACTATCTAATTAGTGAATATCCCTCTCCCACCCTCCTTCCCTCCCCTCTCTCGTAACCATCAAAGAATATTTTCTTCTCTGTTTCAACTATTTCTCGAGTTCTTATAATAGTGGTCTTATGCAATATTTGTCCTTTTGCAACTGCCTAATTTCACTCAGCATAATGTCTTCCAGATTCCTCCATGTTATGAAATGTTTCACAGATGCATAGTATTCCATTGTGTGAATATACCATAATTTATTTATCCATCTACCTGTTGATGGGGGTCTTGGTTGCTTCCATCTTTTTGCTATTGTAAACAGTGCTGACCTGTTTACAATGGGTGTGCATATATCTGTTCGTGTAAAGGCTCTTATTTCTCTAAGATATATTCCAAGGAGTGGGATTGCCGGATCGTATGGTGGTTCTATTTCTAGCTTTTTAAGGAAGTGCCAAATCGATTTCCAAAGTGATTGTACCGTATTACATTCCCACCAGCAGTGTATAAGTGTTCCAATCTCTCCACAACCTCTCTGATACTTATTATTTTGCATTTTTTGGATTAATGCCAGCCTTGTTGGAGTGAGATGAAATCTCATTGTACTTTTGATTTGCATTTCTCTAATGATGGTGAGCATTTCCTCATGTATCTGTTAGCTACCTGGATGTCTTCTTTAGTGAAGTGTCTGTTCATATCTTTTGCCCATTTTTTAATTGGGCTATTTGTCTTTTTGTACTTGAGTTTTTGCAGTATCATGTAGATTTTAGAGATCAGACGCTGATCAGAAATGTCATAGCTAAAAACTTTTTCCCAGCCTGTAAGTAATCTTTTTACTCTTTTGGTGAAGTCTTTGGATGAGCATAGGTGTTTGATTTTTAAGAGCTCCCAGTTATCTAGCTTTTCTTCGGCATTGTTAGTAATGTTTTGTGTACTGTTTATGCCATGTATTAGGGCTCCTAACATTGTCTCTATTTTTTCTTCCATGATCTTTAATGTTTCAGATTTTATATTTAGGTCTTTGATGCATTTTGAGCTTGATTTTGTGCATAGCGTGAGGTATGGGTCTTGTGTCATTTTTTTTGGCAGATGGATATACAGTTATGCCAGCACCATTTGTTAAAAAGACTGTATTTTCCCGGTCTGACTGCTTTGGGCCCTTTGTCAAATATCAACTGCTCATATGTGGATGGATTTATGTCTGGATTCTCAACTCTGTTCCATTGATCTACTTATCTGTTGTTGTACCAGTACTAGGCTGTTTTGACTACTGTGGAGGTAAAATAGGTTCTAAAATCAGGTACAGTAAGGCTTCCTAATTTGTTCTTCTTTTTCGGTAATACTTTACTTATCCGGGGCCTCTTTCCATTCCATATGAAGTTGGTGCAACTGATTTTTTGAGTGCCTTTGAGCTCCAAACTGGTCCCTGGAGCAGGCAGGGGAGAGAAGAACAACTTCTCCAGTGCTGGGTTTCAGCCTGGTTCTACTTGCTAGCTCCATGACCCCGGGAGAGTGTCAGTGGCTCAGCCTGCATTTTCTTTTCTGCAGAATCCTCCATCATAGGACCATGGTGGAGAGAGAGTGAATACATGCCTTTGCACAGTGCTGGGCCCAGGGCCAGAATCATCACTGTTTCTGATAACACTTTTTGCTGCTGGTGGGAGAAGCAGCCCAAAGCTTATGCTGGCCAGGCTGTCCAAACCTATTAGTTCTCGATATGGTTCAATCTGGAGAGGGCATCTTTTTTTCTACCTGGAAAATAAATGAATAAATAAATAAATAAAACACAAAACAAATGATGCATTGCAGTGCCACAGATAGTTATTCAGAATTTTCACATTTTGATGAGTAGCATCTGGAGTCTTAAAAGCCTGTGAGAGGCCATCTAGGATACTCTCCACTGGTCTCACCCCATCGGGAGCAAGGAAGAATGAAGAAAACTAAAGACACAAGAGAAAGATTAGCCCAAAGGACTAATGGACCACATCTACCATGGTCTCCACCAGGCTGAGTCCGGTACAACTAGATGGTGCCCGGCTACCACCACTGACTGCTCTGACAGGGGTCACAGTAGAGCTGGAGGGAAATGTAGGAAAAAATTCTAACTCAAAAAGAAAGACAAGACTTGCTGGCCTGACAGAGACTGGAGAAACTCTGAGAGTATGGCCCATGGACACCCTTTCAGCTCAGTAATGAGGTCACTCCTGAGGTTCACCATTCAGCCAAAGATTGAACAGGCCCATGGAACAAGACAAGACTAAAGAGGTGCACCAGTCCTGGGTCAGGGATTGGAAGGCAGGAGGGATCAGGAAAGTTGGTAATAGAGAACCCAGGGTTGAGAAGGGAGAGTGTTGACATGTTGTGGGGTTGTTAACCAACGTCATAG
Organism: Elephas maximus indicus; assembly: GCF_024166365.1. Taxonomy (NCBI): domain Eukaryota; kingdom Metazoa; phylum Chordata; class Mammalia; order Proboscidea; family Elephantidae; genus Elephas; species Elephas maximus. The sequence continues at coordinate 11,477,514 of NC_064843.1, read as the reverse complement.
AACAATGTGTATATTAACTGATAAGAAACTAGTTTGCTCTGTAAAACTTCATCTAAAGTACGATTAAAAAAAAAAATTAAAATCCAGAATTTTCACATTTGATTTCCCCCAATCTGCTTTGCTAAGTACACTCTGCTCAGAAACCATTACCCACTGCAAACAAGAGGAACCTTGGATTGTCCTTTGAGGCAGTGGTGCAGACTTGGGACGCTAGACTGGGTTCCATTTGGGCCCTGCTGTCTTGGGTCAGTGACTGGCTCATTTATTTGCCTGGCACTTGTTTACTGAGTGTCACTCATTGTGCTGGGTGTGGACAAGATAGACAAGCTCCCTGTCCTTCCAGAGTTGACACCTGGGGAGAGAGAGAGACATCAAGAACTCAATCATCAAATGTGATCAGAGTGCTGGGGGTAGGCGCTGGTCCTACAAGTGTGGATAAGACAGATGGGAGCTTGATTCGCTAGGGGAGGCTGGTGGACATCCCAGAGGCAGTGACCTTTCTACTGAGGCCTGAAGGATGAGTGGAATGCAACAAGACCACGTGGCGGGGAAAAGGGTGAGAGGAGGCCACAAGAGCTTATGCAAAGGCCCTGTGGTGGGAAGTGCACAGTAAGTTCCAGGAACTGAAAGAAGGTGTGCGTGGCGGGGGGGCCTGGAGCACAGATGGCGGTGGAGTGGGGAGGGAGATAAAGCTGGAGAGGTGTACAATAGAAGTGCAAGATTTAGAAAACAAGAGTACAGAAAGCCCAGTTAAATCTGAATTTCAGGTAACATCAAATGATTTTTTAAAATATAATTTATTTTTCGTTGTTGAGAATATACACAGCAGAACATACACCAATTCAACAGTTTCTACATGTACAATTCAGTGACATTGATGACATTCTCACCCAAAATGATTTTTCTAAGTATAAGCATATCCCAAATATCACATGGGACATACTACCTGTTGCTGTCGAGTCGATTCCTGCCCCATAGGGTTTCCAAGGCTGTAAGTGTTTACGGAAGCAGTCTGCCACATCTTTCTTCCATGGAGTGGCTGGTAGGTTCTGTTAAAATTAATAGAAGACTGAGTTAAATTTTAAGAAAATGATCAAAGTTTATTCTTATTGCAATTTGCAAACAGGGGAAACATTCTCCACTCAAAGTTTAGAATGCCCCCAAAGAAAGGGTTTTGCATAGGTTTTTTTTTTTTAATTTTTATTGAGCTTCAAGTGAACGTTTACAAATCAAGTCAGTCTGTCACGTATAAGTTTATATACACCTTACTCCATACTCCCACTTGCTCTTCCCCTAATGAGTCAGCCCTTCCAGTCTCTCCTTTCATGACAATTTTGCCAGCTTCCAACCCTCTCTACCCTCCTATCCCCCCTCCAGACAGGAGATGCCAACACAGTCTCAAGTGTCCACCTGATACAAATAGCTCACTCTTCATCAGCATCTCTCTCCTACCCACTGTCCAGTCCCTTCCATGCCTGATGAGTTGTCTTCTGGAATGGTTCCTGTCCTGTGCCAACAGAAGGTTTGGGGACCATGACCGCTGGGATTCCTCTAGTCTCAGTCAGACCATTAAGTATGGTCTTTTTGTGAGAATTTGGGGTCTGCATCCCACTGATCTCCTGCTCCCTCAGGGGTTCTCTGTGGTGCTCCCTGTCAGGGCAGTCATCGGTTGTGGCCGGGCACCATCTACTTCTTCTGGTCTCAGGATGATGTAAGTCTCTGGTTCATGTGGCCCTTTGTGTCTCTTGGGCTCATAGTTATCCTGTGACCTTGGGGTTCTTCATTCTCCTTTGATCCAGGTGGGTTGAGACCAATTGATGCATCTTAGATGGCCGCTTGTTAGCATTTAAGACCCCAGATGCCACATTTCAAAGTGGGATGCAGAATGTTTTCATAATAGAATTATTTTGCCAATTAACTTAGAAGTCCGCTTAAACCATGGTCCCCAAACCCCTGCCCTTGCTCCACTGACCTTTGAAGCATTCAATTTAGCCCGGAATCTTCTTTGCTTTTGGTCCAGTCCAGTCCAGTTGAGCTGACCTTCCATGTATTGAGTATTGCCCTTCCCTTCACCTAAAGCAGTTCTTATCTACCAATTAATCAGTAAAAAACCCTCTCCCACCTTCCCTCCCTCCCCCCCTCGTAACCACAGAAGTATGTGTTCTTCTCAGTTTATACTATTTCTCAAGATCTTATAATAGTGGTCTTATACAATATTTGTCCTTTTGCCTCTGACTAATTTCACTTAGCATAATGCCTTCCAGGTTCCTCCATGTTATGAAATGTTTCACAGATTCGTCACTGTTCTTTATCGATGTGTAGTATTCCATTGTGTGAATATACCACAATTTATTTACCCATTCATCCGTTGATGGACACCTTGGTTGCTTCCAACTTTTTGCTATTGTAAACAGAGCTGCAATAAACATGGGTGTGCATATATCTGCTTGTGTGAAGGCTCTTATTCCTCTAGGGTATATTGCGAGGAGTGGGATTTCTGGGTTGAATGGTAGTTCTATTTCTAACTGTTTAAGATAACACCGGATAGATTTCCAAAGTGGTTGTACCATTTGACATTCCCACCAGCAGTGTATAAGAGTTCCAATCTCTCCGCAGCCTCTGCAACATTTATTATTTTGTGTTTTTTGGATTAATGCCAGCCTTGTTGGAGTGAGATGGAATCTCATCGTGGTTTTATCGAGAGCATTTTCTCATGTATCTGTTAGCTGTCTGAATATCTTCTTTAGTGAAGTGTGTGTTCATATCCTTTGCCCACTTCTTGATTGGGTTGTTTGTCTTTTTGTGGTTGAGTTTTGACAGAATCATACAGATTTTAGAGATCAGGCGCTGGTGGGAGATGTCATAGCTGAAAATTCTTTCCCAGTCTGTAGGTGGTCTTTTTACTCTTTTGGTGAAGTCTTTAGATGAGCATAGGTGTTTGATTTTTAGGAGCTCCCAGTTATCTGGTTTCTCTTCGTCATTTTTGGTAATGTTTTTTATTCTGTTTATGCCTTGTATTAGGGCTCCTAAGGTTGTCCCTATTTTTTCTTCCATGATCTTCATCGTTTTAGTCTTTATGTTTACGTCTTTGATCCACTTGGAGTTAGTTTTTGTACATGGTGTAAGGTATGGGTCCTGTTTCATTTTTTCGCAAATGGATATCCAGTTATGCCAGCAGCATTTGTTAAAAAGACTATGTTTTCCTCAATTAACTGACCCTGGGCCTTTGTCAAATATCAGCTGCTCATATGTGGATGGATTTATACCTGGGTTCTCAATTCTGTTCCACTGGTCTATGTGCCTGTTGTTGTACCAGTACCAGGCTGTTTTGACTACTGTGGCTGTATAATAGGTTCTGAAATCAGGTAGACTGAGGCCTCCCACTTTCTTCTTCTTTTTCAGTAATGCTTTGCTTATCCGAGGCTTCTTTCCCTTCCATATGAAGTTGGTGATTTGTTTCTCTATCACCTTAAAAAATGACATTGGAATTTGGATCGGAAGTGCATTGCATGTATAGATGGCTTTTGGTAGAACAGACATTTTTACTATGTTAAGTCTTCCTATCCATGAGCAAGGTATGTTTTTCCACTTAAGTATGTCCTTTTGAATTTCTTGTAGTACAGCCTTGTAGTTTTCTTTGTATAGGTCTTTTACATCCTTGGTAAGATTTATTCCTAAGTATTTTATCTTCTTGGGGGCTACTGTGAATGGTGTTGATTTGGTGATTTCCTCTTCAATGTTCTTTTTGTTGATGTAGAGGAATCCAAGTGATTTTTGTATGTTTATCTTATAACCTGAGACTCTGCCAAACTCTTCTATTAGTTTCAGTAGTTTTCTGGAGGATTCGTTGAGGTTTTCTGTGTATAAGATCATGTCATCTGCAAATAGAGATAATTTTACTTCCTCTTTGCCAATCCAGATACCCTTTATTTCTTCGTCTAGCCTAATGGCTCTGGCTAGGACTTCTAGCACAATATTGAATAAGAGCGGTGATAAAGGGCATCCTTGCCTGGTTCCCGTTCTCAAGGGAAATGCTTTCAGACTCTCTCCATTTAGAGTGATGTTGGCTGTTGGCTTTGCATAGATGCCCTTTATTATGTTGAGGAATTTTCCTTCAATTCCTATTTTGGTGAGAGTTTTTATGATAAATGGGTGTTGGACTTTGTCAAATGCCTTTTCTGCATCAATTGATAAGATCATGTGGTTTTTGCCTTTTGTTTTATTTATATGGTGGATTACATTAATGGCTTTTCTAATATTAAACCAGCCTTGCATATTTGGTATAAATCCCACTTGGTCATGGTGGATTATTTTTTTTGATATGTTGTTGAATTCTATTGGCTAGAATTTTGTTGAGGATTTTTGCATCTATGTTCCTGAGGGATATAGGTCTGTAATTTTCTTTTTTGGTGATGTCCTTACCTGGTTTTGGTATCAGGGAGATGGTGGCTTCATAGAATGAGTTAGGTAGTATTCCGTCATTCTCTATGCTCTGAAATACCTTCAGTAGTAGTGGTGTTAACTCTTCTCTGAAAGTTTGGTAGAACTCTGCAGTATAGCCATCCGGGCCAGGGCTTTTTTTTGTTGGGAGTTTTTTGATTACTGTTTCAATCTCTTTTTTTGTTATGGGTCTATTTAGTTGTTCTACTTCTGATTGCGTTAGTTTAGGTAGGTAGTGTTTTTCCAGGAATTCATCCATTTCTTCTAGGTTTGCAAATTTGTTAGAGTACAATTTTTCGTAATAATCTGATATGATTCTTTTAATTTCAGTTGGGTCTGTTGTGATGTGGCCCGTCTCATTTCTTATTCGGGTTTTTTGTTTCCTTTCCTGTATTTCTTTAGTCAGTCTGGGCAATGGCTTATCAATTTTGTTAATTTTTTCAAAGAACCAGCTTTTGGCTTTGTTAATTCTTTCAATTGTTTTTCTGTTCTCCAATTCATTTAGTTCAGCTCTAATTTTCATTATTTGTTTTCTTCTGGTGCCTGATGGATTCTTTTGTTGCTCACTTTCTATTTGTTCAAGTTGTAGGGACAGTTCTCTGATTTTGGCTCTTTCTTCTTTTTGTATGCATGCATTTATCAATATAAATTGGCCTCTGAGCACTGCTTTTGCTGTGTCTCAGAGGTTTTGATAGGAAGTATTTTCATTCTCGTTGCATTCTATGAATTTCTTTATTCCCTCCTTAATGTCTTCTATAACCCAGTCTTTTTTCAGGAGAGTATTGTTCAGTTTCCAAGTATTTGATTTCTTTTCCCTAATTTTTCTATTATTGATTTCCACTTTTATGGCCTTGTGGTCTGAGAAGATGCTTTGTAAAATTTCGATGTTTTGGATTCTGCAAAGGTTTGTTTTATGACCTAATATGTGGTCTATTCTAGAGAATGTTCCATGTGCGCTGGAAAAAAAAGTATACTTTGCAGCTGTTGGGTGGAGAATTCTGTATAAGTCAATGAGGTCAAGTTGGTTGATTGTTGTAATTACGTCTTCCGTGTCTCTATTGAGCTTCTTACTGGATGTCCTGTCCTTCTCCGAAAGTGGTGTGTTGAAGTCTCCTACTATAATTGTGAAGATGTCTATCTCACTTTTCAGTTCTGTTAAAATTTGTTTTATGTATCTTGCAGCCCTGTCATTGGGTGCATAAATATTTAATATGGTTATGTTTTCCTGGTCAATTTTCCCTTTTATCATTATGTAGTGTCCTTCTTTATCCTTTGTGGTGGATTTAACTCTAAAGTCTATTTTGTCAGAAATTAATGTTGCTACTCCTCTTCTTTTTTGCTTATTGTTTGCTTGATATGTTTTTTTCCATCCTTTGAGTTTTAGTTTGTTTGTGTCTCTAAGTCTAAGGTGTGTCTCTTGTAGGCAGCATATAGACGGATCGTGTTTCTTTATCCAGTCTGAGACTCTCTGTCTCTTTATTGGTGCGTTTAGTCCATTTACATCCAGTGTAATTATAAATAAGTGTTTAGTGTTGTCATTTTGATGCCTTTTTATGTGTGTTGTTGACAATTTCATTTTTCCACTTACTTTTTTGTGCTGAGACGTTTTTCTTTGTAAATTGTGTGTTCCTCACTTTCATAGTATTTGACTTTGTGTTTGTTGAGTCGTTACGTTTTTCTTGGCTTTTATTTTGAGCTATGGAGTTGTTATACCTCTTTGTGGCTACCTTAATATTTACCCCGATTTTTCTAAGTAAAAACCTAACTTGTATTGTCCTATATCACCTTGTATCCCTCTCCATATGGCAGTTCTATGCCACCTGTATTTAGTCCCTCTTTTTGATTATTGTGAACTTTTACATATTGACTTCAATGATTCCGTGTGTTGAGCACTTTTTTTTTAAATTAATCTTAATTTGTTTTTGTGATTTCCCTATTTGAGTTGATATCAGGATGTTCTGTTCTGTGACCTTGTGTTGTACTGGTATCTGATATTATTGGTTTTCTGACCCAACAATTTCCTTTAGTATTTCTTGTAGCTTTGGTTTGGTTTTTGCAAATTCTCTAAGCTTGTGTTTATCTGTAAATATCTTAATTTCGCCTTCATATTTCAGAGAGTTTTGCTGGATATATGATCCTTAGCTGGCAGTTTTTCTCCTTCAGTGCTCTGTGTATGTCATCCCATTGCCTTCTTGCCTGCATGGTTTCTG